>NC_085841.1:45991568-47491568 GCF_035594765.1 Anolis carolinensis
CATCTTCCCAGTACATCCTCCACCAAGGTATGATCAACTTTTGAAAGAGATGATGATTCATGGGGATAGCCATCTAAGCGGTTGCTGAAATTTGTACCATATTTTCTGCTCAGGAAGGAATGTTCCGTTTTGGCTCCCACTCATGACGGAAGCTCCAAAACTGTTCAAACTCAAAGAGATGTGGGCATGGCTGGGCAGGATATTTTTAACTTTGGCCCTAGGCAGGAACAATTCATTGCTGAATCCTTGAATAGATCTTGAGGAAGAGAGAAAGAATTAAAGGAGCATTTGTTCTTGGGAAGCAAATGATGGTTCACACTTACAGCCATGAAATTGGTGATAGAATTGCTCCCTGGATTTAACACTGAAAAAAACCCACATCTTTTCAAAGAGTTAGGAAAAGCAATACACAGAAAAAATGTGGTTAGGAAACAGTAAAGCTCACTTCTTCGTCCGAACCTGATAGTAATTGCATTGCCTTCTCTAAAAATCTGCTATGGGAAGATGTTTGGTCAAGAAAATATCCATCTTCTAGAAGGAGAACAAAGGGTATCCTCGTGCTTTTTGAGGCCACCAACAAAAATGAGTGTGTTTGTGTGCAGATCACACCAGGTGACATATCAGAGGGATTGATGCCTAAATATATCCCAGACGTCTTGGCTATCTACTTATTCCAGGTGGCAAGTGGAAAAGGCTCTTCCCCAACTATTATTATTACCCTCTCTCCCCTTCCTTCCTCCCAGCAGCAGTTCTAGCTGCCCTTGGACATGGCCTCCTTTCCTCCTGCAGTCCCCAGAGATGAACCAGGCAGGCACCAGTCCAATGCTGAAATATTTTTTCAAATGAAAGCTGATGAAGGATGCCTGCTCCTAAGGGAGAAGAAAGGGTCTTCAGTCAGAAAGAAGCTTCTTACCTTTTCTACTGCTCATGTGGCATTAGTAACATTTGGGTGACTGCCCTCTAGAGCAGTGGTTCTCAACCTGGGGTCCCCAGATGTTTTTGGCCTACAACTCCCAGAAATCCCAGCCAGTTTACCAGCTGTTAGGATTTCTGTGAGTTGAATGCCAAAAACATCTGGGGACCCCAGGTTGGAAACCACTGCTCTAGAGGGTGTTTGGGAACATTTGAAAGTAGGAATGGATTTATTTGTCCAGGAAGTGGGGGTTACAATACCCCAAGCCCTCCAGCCGGGATGACCTTGGCTCACCAGTCTCAATTGTTGCCCACTCCTGCCTTAGAAACTGTGATGTGTTGAGAAAGAAGGCAGATCTGAATCAACTGACAGATCTCTGAATTGTTCTTGGTGATCTGCTCTTTGACCTAATCAAAAGGAGAAAATCCTGCATTCTGCAGTGATTCTTGTATCCAAAGAATGTCCCTGTTTCATTTTAGAAAACATGGAACTAGACATCAGGCACAACTGGTTCTGATTTTTCATATAAAAATGGAGTAGAATGGCTGCTTGGGGAGGGAAACTGGCCCCAAGATCCTCAGAGTTTGCTCTAAGCTTTGCTGCTGAAAGGAAGCAAGCTTGGGACAACCAGGAAGGACTTTTTCTGTGCATGGAGTATGAACCCCATCCAGACAAGATGTTATTATTTGCATTTGAGTTCACAGTCAATGTAAATTTCACAAACTGGAAGTCTCCCTGCCTAGTTCTAGAAAAGCTTTGCATAATCCACTTCCGATCTAACATACTTCAAAAAGAAAACAGTAGTTGCTCTTCAGATTCCTTTAACCTTAGACCTGCATGTGGTTATTTATCATCCAAACTCTGAAACCCACCCAGTCAGTGAGCTTATGCTATCTGACAGGATGCATTCGCAGCACCTTTGCTGTTTGTCTGGACAGCAACAAAATTCCAGAGTTGCATATGAACATATTATTTTTACAAGGATGCAGTGTATCCCATAAAGCAGTAGCTTCCCATTATGTATGCCTGCCAGCTGGATTGAAATATTCCCGTTATAATTACAATATATTCAAAAATGTGCAAAAATCAATATTAACATAGAATTCAACTTAATTAAATCATTAAACTAATTTTGAAATGCAATTCAAAACAAAAAGATAATTGAAAAAGTAAAATCTGAAATGACAAAGCATTCTCTTAAAGCCCTTTCCTTAAATTGTTTTAGTTATAAAACATTGTCATTAAAAAGTCTTTATCTGAAATTGGAAAGACAGAAAGGAATCTGCCATTCTGTCTCCCTAGGTCAGTGGTTCTCAACCTTCCTAATGCCGTGACCCCTTAATACAGTTCCTCATGTTGTGGTGACCCCCAACAATAAATTTATTTTTGTTTATAACTGTAATTTTCTACTATTATGAATTGTAGCGTAAATATCTGATATGCAGGATGTATTTTCATTCACTGGACCAAATTTGGCACAAATACCCGATATGCCCAAATTTGAATATTGGTAAGGTTTTAGGGGGCGGGGGGAACTGACTCAACATGATGGCAATTGTAGTTCTCTCTGCATCCAGAGAACCCTGTGACCCCCACCAATGATGTGTCTGAATCAAACTGGGCACACAAACCCAATGTGGCCAACTATGAATGCAGGTGGGATTTGGGGGTGGTTGGCCTTGGCATATGAGAGTTGTAGTTCACCTGCATCCAAAGAGTATTGAAGGCAGCTGACAATGGATCTGGAACAAACTTGGCACACAGACGCAACATAGCCAACTGTGAATACTGCTGAGATTTGGGGAGGATTGATCCACAATTTTGGGAGTTGTAGTTCACCCACATCCTCATGCATTTTTAATGGGAACATTAAAAAAACCGAAATGAAAGACAGATTTTTTTCCTAATAAATAATGTTACAAATTACCTAAGCTGCTTCTGCTGCTGCTGGGCCACTCTCAGTCCTACGTCACGCAAGTGTTTCCCCCCTGCGTTGAAGGGACTGGCTGGCACGAGCCTCCCTCCAGCCTCATGCACTCTCCTTCATGTGCACATGCGCACTATGCTGCCAAGCGTTGAGCATGTGTGCTCTCCTCTCCCCGGTTGGAGTCTCAGAAACAGCCCCCTCTCCTTAGCTGAGAGGCCAGCTGAGAGGTGGCCAATCACAGCAGTAGGAAGGATTTTCATGGGAGGATTCACCGTAAGTAAGTAAGTAAGTAAGTAAGTAAAAGTTTATTTGTATACCACCCTCTCTCCCAAAAGGGACTCAGGGCGGTTTCCAATATAAAATCAGCATAAAACATTGTACAATAAAACACTGAAAACACTATAAAATGCTATAAGAATTAAAAACAAAAACAAAACATAACGATTGACTAAAACAATCACATAAGCAGAAGGAATATAATCACTCAAATAACATATGAATCTGCAAAGAAAAAAGAAAAACGACCACTGGGATGGAGGAGAGGATGGCCTGGAGGGACCACTAGAACTAAAATACAATGTTACATTCTAAAATGCTTTGGGGCAGAGGAATAAAGTGCAGTGTTTCAAGTCAAAGAGAAGGCCTGTGCAACTACTATAGCTATGGGCTCGGTTATCCAAAGGCGCAGCGGAAGAGCCAGGTTTTAAGCAGCTTTTTGAAGGAAGCCAGGGTGGGTGCTTGCTGGATCTCCTCCGGAAGGGAATTCCAGATCTGGGGAGCAACAATAGAAAAGGCCCGCTCCCTCGTCCCCGCCAACCGAGCCTGGGATGGTGGCGGGAGTGAAAGAAGTGCCCTACCGGATGAACGAAGAGGACGAGTGGGTTCATAGCGGGAGATGCGGTCACAAAGGTAGGCGGGTCCCAAACCGTTTAGGGTTTCACCGTCTGTTTCCAAAAGGGGAGATCTTGAGACTTCTCTGCCAAAGAGGTTTCTAAGACCATCAGAAATGTGTGTTTTCGGATGGTCTTTGGTGACCCCTCTGACACTCCCTCATGACCCCCCATAGGTCCTGACCCCCAGGTTCAGAAACAATGCCCTGGGGAGAGTATTCCAGAGCTTGGAGACAGCCACTGAGAAGTCCCTTCACATCCATTAAGGTGTTGTAACTGAAAGAAAGGTGGATTCTGAGAATCTGGGAGGGGGGGGATATCTGCACTGTATAATTAATGCTGTGTGACTTCACTTTAACTACCATGACTCAATGTTATAGAATTACACTGAAGACAAGCACTCTTTGGCAGAGAAGGCTAAAGACTTTGTAAAACTATAATTTCTAAAGTTCCCACAGCAGTTAAAGTGTATTTAGGCTCATACAGGGCTATTAGGTCTGTCAGACAATATACCTAAGCCATGTATGACTTTATAGGTCATAACCAATAAAGTCAGCGCACATGACTGCATTGTCTCATGATCCAAGGAGTTTGTAGCTTTGCCAAATTCCAGCAAGAGGAGCGAAGTTTAGCAAGTGATTTTAGCTAAAGGTGTCAAGAAGCTATCTCTGTTTTCCGGTAGTTTTAAAAGTTGCAATAAAAAGCTTTTTTTAGAAAAACAAACTTTCTCTCAAGTCTCTTGGCTGAAAGGTCAAGTGTTTGCATTTGAAATTCTTTTTAAAGTTTCTCAAGAGTGAAGAAAATACAGAGAGGAAGCTGTTCTCTAAAACTAAGAGTATCCATCTTTGTATAAGTGCCTTCAAGCAACCTGTCAACTTATGATGACCCCATGAATTCCATAGGGTTTTCTTAGGCAAGGAATATTTAAAGTAGGTTTTGCCAGTTGTTGTTGTTGTTGTTGTTGTTGTTGTTGTTGTTGTTGTTGTTGTTATTATTATTTCATTTATATCTCGTATTTCTCCATGGATGGGATTCGAAGTGGCATACAACATATAAAATTCATACAAATACATCCACAGTACATAATCAGTTAAAATTATATCCTTTCTCTAAAATATATCGTGCACAATTGATATTCATTGGTGGTCCCTCATTCAAGCATTTATTAACCAGGGCTGACCCTGTTTAGCTTCCACGATCAGATGGGATCTGGTGCCTTTTTTTTGTTATAAACAAGTGTGTCTGTTTAGACTCTCAGACAAATTATCTGGTTCTTTGTTTAACAACAGCTGCTTAAGTGCCATATAAGTGCCCACTTAACAAAGGCATCACAGAAGCCTTAGGCTGATCATTCTTGACTCAAATATGGAGTCAAATGCTGTGGTGGGGGAAGTTATTCAGTTGTTCCCAACAGTGTTAATTTGTAGTCTTGACACACCCAATATTTGCATTAATAAAACCTTATTTTTTCAGAAATGGCTCCTGGCAACAAGACTGAATGGAAAAGGCTTCTATGTCTGGGGTCAGATTATCATAAATGGTTTCATTCTAGAGCACCCAAATGTACATCTTGGTAGACGTGTTGGGCAAATATAGCCACCTTGGGTTGTTGTGAGTTTTCTGGGTTGTATGGCCATTTTCCAGAAGCATTCTCTTTTGACACAACACTCAATCAGGGCCAGACTAACACCTCTGAACAGAGGATTCCCCCAAGCAGAAAGAAGCCAGGCCTTGAAGCTGGCAAGGCCATTAATGTTAATCAAGGGGATTAATTACAACATTCACACTGGCCTCCAATAGACAAGAGTTCTTTTTTCCAACCAGGACCTTTCATAAACCTTCCCTGCTTAGTTTCACAACCTGCCATAGATGTGGGCGCAACGTCAGAAGAGAATACTTTTGGAACATGGCCATACAGCCTGGAAACGGGTGGTTCAACTGCGAGGCAAACTAGGCAGTTTCTGTGGCGCCATCCTGTAGGGGGCGCCATTGACACAACTCCTGCTTCTGCCGCCACGCCTGCCTCCGCAAGGAAGACGTACGCCGCTTTGCAGAACAGAGAAGCAACGCTTCTCTGCTCTGCAAAGTGGCAAACGCCTTCTTGGCAAAAAGGAAGACGTTCACTACTTTACAGAGCAGAGAAGGGGCGCTTCTCTGCTCTGCAAAGTGGCGAATGCCTTCCTGGTGAAAAGGAAAACATTCCCCGCTTTGCAGAGCAGAGAAACGCCACTTCCCTGCTCCCCAAATCGGCGAATGCCTTTCTTCTCGCCCCGTCCTCGAGGCCAGGTCTCCGGGCTGCCTGGCTATGTTCCAGAAGCATTCTCTCCTGACGCTTCACCCACATCTATGGCAGGCATCCTTAGAGGTTCTGTTGGAAGCTAAGTAAGTGGAGTTTATATATCTGTAGAAAGTCCAGGGTGGGAGAAAGAGCTCTTGTCTGTTTGAGTCTAGTGTGAATACTGCATTTGGCCAGCTTGATTAGCATTTAATAGCCTTGCAGATTCAAAGCGTATCTGCTTCCTCCGTGGGGGCATCCTTGGTTGGGAGGTGTTAGCTGGCCCTGATTGTTTCCTGTCTGGATTTCCCCTGTTTTCATAGTGTTGTCCTTTATTTAGGGTTTTCCTTAACCTCTCCTTATTATCCAACATTTTCGCTTATCCAATGCTTTTATTTTTCAGCTATTGGTTGTGGGGGGGGGGGGGCAAAATTCTGTTCGCCTATACTTGAAAATTATCTTGGGCCGGCCCTGCCTGGAAAACACACAACAACCCTGTGATTCTGGCCATGAAAGCCTTTGACAACACCTAGAGAGGTCTTCTCTCTAGGAAATTTTGGATCTTCTAGAAGAGTGGTTCTCAACATGTCGGTCCCCAGATGTTTTGGTCTTTAACTCCCAGAAATCCTAACAGCTGGTAAACTGGTTGGGATTTCTGAGAGTTGTAAGCCAAAACACCTGGGGACCCAAAGGTTGAGAACCACTGTTCTAGAATGACTGGTGGAAGTAACGTTTCCTAACTCTTGGCCAGTTTTAAGGATATGTGACATGTCTTTGTTAGAAAATGTGTAATTTCATGCTGTGTTTCTTTAAAGCTCCTTCAATGGATACAATTTCTGTACAACTTCATCTCATCAACCACATTTACCTCGATTCCATAAACCTCATTCTTGAACATGTCATCTGTCCTGCATCTTCTGCAGTAAAATTATGGGAGAAATATATTTAACTTCTCAGCCATTACCCTAACTCTCTTCAATATTTCAGTGTCATCCACTGGTCTAATTTCCTCTATATCTAGAGCAGAAGCTCCCCATAATTAGTAAAGAATTTCTGCATTTATATAAAGGTTATAATAAAAGTGTGTTCTGCCCACAATTGACTTTTCAAGGCAAAAAGGGGCTTCTTGCATTGCTGTTTCTTTGCTGCAGACAAGATAATTGTGTAACTATATCAAAAGAAAAAGGTGGAATATGCTAATGCAACCGTGAATCATCTCCTTGTGACAATATCTCCTTAACTTTGAGAATTAAAACAAGATGAAGTTTGTTCACAAAGTAATCCAGCTTCTCACCTGAGTTTTAAGTGAAGCTATACAACATAAGGTTTCACATTTGTAACAAAATTGGAAAAATTAATTGGCAGCTGTTCAGATATGAAAGTTCAAACAAATGTTTGACGTATTACCATGTATGATGCCTGTTCAATTTGAGTGAAGAGTCAGCACACCAGGAAGAGATATTCTATGCAGTAAAGTAAAGGAACAAAACAGGCTGTTGAAATACACCACACAGAGATCCAAACACAATTGATCCTGGTCTATGTATATAAATATGATTCTACCCAAGAGCAGTAATTGCAATCAGAGTCATGTGGGAATGATTTCCAGATTAGTATGTAATTCTGTTGACCAAGTTTAATTTAATTATATGCTACACAATAAGACAAAATAGTATTAGGGATATTAAAGTGATAAAAGAAGCAATGAGGAGGAAGAGCTAAATGTATAAAAAATAAATAGCAACATACACAATTGTGTTGTATAGAAATATGTCATGAACAACAGTATGGACACAGAGAGATCAGTGTTAAAAATAGAGACCGAACCAGCATGGTTTGAATATAGGACTAGAATTTTGGGAGAACAGGTCTCAAAGCCATTAAAATCCGACCGTTACACCATTTTGGCCAAATCGCACTCTCTCAGCCTTAGAAGAAGGCAATGGCAAACTTCCTCTGAATCAATCTTGCCAAGAAAACTACTATAAATCAGAGTTGACTTGAAGGCACAGAACAACAACTAATTATAGAAGAGCTGGTGTTTACTAGGCTTGATCGATCCACGAAAAATTTGATTCTAAACTCGTTTCAAAACTAGAGGGGGGCAGCTTTTCGTTTCTGATGGTATTTCCGAATTTGGCCCCCAAAAAAATTCGAAATTAACGAAAATTCGTTATTTTCAAAATTAATTCGTTAATGGCGGACGCGCATGCGCAATTCCCAAAAACAGCACAGAGGGAGAGGACTTTACAGGACTCTCCCACCCTCATTTTTTGAGTGATCTTCTTCAAACTTGGTACAGTGGTAGAACACATTTAACACTGATAGCTCACCAAAATTTGGAACGTTTCCCTTATCCTCTGATTTTTGCCGAATTTTCATAGCTTTTATAATAAACCATTTTTTAATAATTGCAGAAATCTGTTCCTGGTTTGAAAGTCTTATTTCCTGTTAAATTGGGTTGTCTTTACTGTGAAAGTCATTGTTCTACTTCAGAAACTTTGTTTTTGTGGCTGAAACTTTGTTAAATTGGTGTGTGTGTGATATATACTGTGTATATATATAGTCCCTGCATAATGTGTGTGTGTGTGTGTGTGTGTGTGTATATAGGTAAAGGTAAAGGTATCCCTTGACGTTAAGTTCAGTCATGTCTGACTCTGGGGGTTGGTGCTCATCTCCATTTCTAAGCCCAAGAGCCAGTGTTGTCCATAGACACCTCCAAGGTCATGTGGCCGGCATGACTACATGGAGTGCCATTACCTTCCCGCCAGAGCGGTACCTATTGATCTACTCACATTGGCATGTTTTCAAGCTGCTAGGTTGGCAGAAGCTGGAGCTAACAGCGGGCACTCACTCTGCTCCCGGGATTTGAACCTGGGACCTTTCGGTCTGCAAGTTCAGCAGCTCAGTGCTTTAACACACTTCGCCATCGGGGCTCATGTATATATAATATACATACACATACACACAATGTGGAGAATATGTGGAAAGGTAGATAGATAGATACGTTGGGAGCCACAGCGAAGGCACCTTCCTGGGAGCAAGGTCTAATAATAATAATAATAATAATAATAATAATAATAATAATAATAAATCCCTTACAATATCCAAGATGGGTACCATTATTGGCAGAGAAAGCCAAGCTGTAGGAGTTGAAATCCAATCATTTATCCTCCCTATAGAATCAATTTTATATGCATTTTTAGCTACAGAAAAGCTAAAATCAGGACAGTAAAAGAACAACACCCAGAAAATGGGAATTCCAGACAGGAAACAATCAGGGCCAGCTAATACCTCCCAACAAAGGATTCCCCCAGGTAGGAAGCAGCCAGGCTTTGAAGCTGCAAGGCTATTCAATGCTAATCAAGGTGACCAATTGCAACATTCACACTTGCCTCCCACAGACAAGAGTTCTTTCTCCCACCCTGGACCTTCCACAGATATATAAACCCCACTTGCCTAGCTTCGCACAGACGTCAAAACCTCACCGCCGGGCCCCTCTCTGTCTCTCTCGGTCTCTCCATTCCCGGCTCCATCCGCCGCCTTCCCGCCTCACAGAGAGACACCAGGCCTGAGCTGAGGCGAGGCGGCGGCGGCGGCCATTTCCCCCCTCCGTCTTCCTCCTCCTCCTCGGCCTCCTTCCCCCTCGCCCCCTCCCATTGGCTGAGCCCGTGACGCCCCTTTTGCTGAGGGGCAAAAGGAAAGGGCCTGAATGGTGGGAGTTTGGGTGATTTGCAAAAGCTTTTTTTTCCTAACGAAAAAAACGACGACATAACGAAAAACGGCCTCTCGCGATTCGCGGTTGTGTGGACAACCAATGCTTCAAAATTGCTTCAAAACAAACGAAAATAACGAATTAATAACGGTTAACGGGGAAAACGAATTATTTGAGCAAGCCTAGTGTTTACCACTCACATTTGTGTTGCAGACTTCCTCCAAAGATCTCAAGGTAGGGAATTTTGTCTATTGAAGTCAATTTACTACCTATCATTTCAACATCCTCATGCCATCGGAAATAATACAGATGGGAAGATGATGGAGGTGTGGAGGAGCTGACCATTGCTCCCTTGCCATGGACTGACCATTACCTGCTCAGGTTTAGACTGGCTGCGCCCCCCAACCTCTGCAGGGGTGGAGGACCTATTAAAATGGTCTGCCCCAGGAGGCTTATGGATCTGGATGGATTCCTGACGGCTCTTGGGGAGTTTCCCGCCACTTCGGCTGGCGATTATGCTGATGCCCTGGTTTCTCTCTGGAATAGGGAGTTAACCAGGGCAATTGACACGATCGCTCCAGAACGCCCCCTCTCGAGTAGCGGAGCTCGGCCATCTCCTTGGTTCACTGAGGAGTTGGCAGCGATGAAGCAAAAGAAGAGGGGTCTAGAGCGCGTGTGGCGCTCGAAGTGGAACAAATCAGACCGAACACAGCTGCGCCTCTTTCTGAAGGCGTATGCCGCGGCAATAGATGTTGCAAAGAACGCCTTCTTTGCAACTAATATTGTGTCCGCGGAGAACCGTCCGGCGGAGCTGTTTCGAGTTGTCAGAGGTTTGTTAAATCCCATCACTCAAGATGGGATCCCTGACAGCTCGGCAGCTCGCTGTGAAGCATTTGCTCGGTTCTTCGCGGATAAAGTCGCTCTGATCCGCTCTGGCTTTGACGCCATATTAATGGCAGTCTCCGGGGATGTAACACAAGCACCTTCTTGTCCTATTTTGATGGATTCTTTTCAATTAATTGAGCTCGAGGATGCGGACAAGGTGCTTGGAGAGGCGAGGGCCACTACCTGCATCCTAGACCCCTGCCCATCCTGGCTGGTGAGAGAAGCCAGAGGGGGATTGGCCGAGTGGGTGAAGGTGGTGGTGAATGCCTCCCTTAGGGACGGCATTGTTCCAGCGAGCTTCAAATTGGCTGTGATAAAACCGCTGTTGAAAAAGCCATCACTGGACCCCACTAAATTGGATAACTATCGGCCGATTTCCAATCTCCCCTTTTTGGGCAAGGTCCTAGAACGGGTGGTGGCAGCACAACTCCAGGCATTCTTGGTAGATGCTGATATTCTAGATCTGGCACAGTCTGGCTTCAGGCCGGGGCATGGTACCGAGACAGCCTTGGTCGCCTTAGTCGATGATCTTCACCGGGAACTGGACAAGGGGAGTGTGTCCTTGCTGGTTCTGCTGGACCTCTCAGCGGCCTTTGATACCGTTGACCACGGTATCCTTCTGGGACGACTCGCCGGGTTGGGCATTGGAGGCACTGTTCTGCAGTGGCTCCAGTCCTTCCTGGAGGGACGATCCCAGATGGTGTCACTGGGGGACACCTGCTCGGCTCCACAGCCCGGAAGCTCCAGCTGGTGCAGTGGGCGGCAGCCAGGTTAATAACGGGAGCAGCTTACAGGGAGTGTACAACCCCCCTGCTAAGCCAGCTCCACTGGCTGCCGATATGCTACCGAGCCCAATTCAAAGTGCTGGTTTTGACCTACAAAGCCCTAAACGGTTCTGGTCCTACCTATCTATCCGAACGTATCTCCTCCTATGAGCCCGTTAGAACCTTAAGATCTTCCGGGGAGGCCCTGCTCTCGATCCCACCTGCCTCGCAGGCGCGGCTGGTGGGGACGAGGGACAGGGCCTTCTCGGTGGTGGTTCCCCGGCTGTGGAACTCCCTCCCCAGCGATATCCGGCAAACCCCATCCCTCCTGGGATTTAGAAGAAAACTAAAAACTTGGCTCTGCGCCCAGGCATTCAGTGAATAAGCTCATTGGCTGATGTAATCGGGTCGCAAATCTGTAATTGTAGCAGTAGTGAATGACTGAGGATGGTGCAATATCGCTGCCTTGCAGCGTTTTAATTTTTGTATACTTTTTATCATGTTTTTATCATGTTTTATCATGTTTTAATTGTTTTGTTTTATAGTATATTTGTTGCTGGCCTTCGTGGCAGAATGTAAGCTGCTCTGAGTCCCCTCGGGGAGAAGGGCGGGGTATAAATGCATGTAATAAATAATAAATAAATAATAAATCGGAAATAATACAGTAGTCTTGCTTATCCAACCTTTGCTTATACAACGTTCTGGATTATCCAACGCAGTTTGCCTCCCGCCTGGATCCACAGCTGTTTCTCTAGGCAGCAATTATCTTTATTTGTAGTCAATTTTTTTAGTAGTCAATGTTTTTGTAGTCAGTGTTTTCAATACATTGTGATTTTTGGTGCTAAATTCGTAAATACAGTAATTACTACATAACGTTACTGTGTATTGAAGTGCTTTTTCTGTTGATTTCTTGTAAAACATTATGCTTTGGTACTTAATTTGTACAATCATAATGTAATTTTGACGTTTAATAGGCTTTTCCTTAATTCCTCCTTATTAGCCAACATTTTCACTTATCCAACATTCTGCCAGCCTTTTATGTTGGATAAGTTAGATTCTACTGTAGTTTGCCCATGGTCACATACTAAGCTCCAGATCCAAATGAGGATTTGGCTTTGGTCTCCTTACCTTCCTGTCCATGGTGTACATCCCACTGAAAGGCACACCAAAGGCAATTAGTCATTTATGTGCTCCTATCAATTTCACATGTTTTTGAAATAATTGTCAATGGGATTGATATATGGGTTGATATGAGTCTAAGGCAATGGTTCTCAATCTGGGGTCCCCAGATGTTTTTGGCCTTCAGCTCCCAACAATCCTAACAGCTGGTAAACTGGCTGGGATTTCTGGGAGTTATAGGCCAAAAACATCTGGCCACCACAGGCTAAGGCTACATTGGAATACTAGTTCAGAAATTCACTGCTAATACAACACATAGACTGGACAGGCCTGTACTTTGCTGTACTTACAAAAGGATCAGGAAAAGGGTTTTCTTTTTTAAATTGCAATTAATCTGCTGATTTTCCAAGCCATACATTGAGATGATCTGCCTATGGTAAAAAGTACACATCTATAAATAAAATGATTCCCAGATATTCTCAAAAGACTAGGCCTGCAAATTGCCTCTGTTTTGGTTGTCATTTCTAAATGTAATTTATTTTAGACAAGGGAAAACTCTTGCAAAGCTTATCTCAAGCTTCAGCAAGCTCAGTCTTACACATGTTTATGCAGAACTAAAGCAATTGCATTTAAAATTCACAGCCATTCTCAGAACACCAGACTTGTTTTACTTCTCTTGGAAATTTCCACTTACTTTAAAATACTCACAGTGATTTACAGTGAGATCATCCTCTTAAACTGAATGATAGGCTCAGGATGGAGAAAAAGAAAAGCCTGACACAGCAGGTAATTGAATATTGAAATGTACTATCAGAAGAGGTTGCGATGGCTGCCAAGTTGAGGCCATAACATGGACTAATCAGAATGCTGTATGCAATCTGCTGTATGAGAGATACGATACCATTGTGAATTAGTTACAAAGGCCTGTCAGGAAGGTGCATTCGCACTTATATTCTTCATGTAGGCCTCATATGAGTAGTTAAGGATGCATCTGCACTGTGGAATTAATGCAGTTTGAAACCACTTTAACTGCCAAGGCTCAATGCTTTAATGATTGATGTATTTAATAATTGATGTTTTAGTGTATTTGTTTATTTTATAATATGTAAATATATGGCATCGAATGATTGCCTGTTGTAAGGCCACTCTGAGTCTCCTTCGAGGTGAGAAGAGCAGGGTACAAATACGGTAAATAAATAATAGATAAATGCTATGGAATCACAAGAGTTGTGGGTTTACAAAGTCTTTAGCCTTCTGCAAAGAGTGCTGGTGCCTCACTAAGCTACAAATCCCAGTTTTTTAAAGATTCCATTATATGGCACTCTAGATGGGGCCAAAGAGAACCCCGTTCTGCTGCCTGAAGCTCATTGCTAGACTGGCCATGCCTGTCAAGCAGCTGTAGAAGATGCAAAAATGATTTCTATCTGGAATTGTGATCCTGGGATTGTCTACATGTGCCAAGAAACCCCTACTCACCATGAATGCACTACTGGCAATTCCACAAGAAGCTTCTGGTGAGTATTATGGTGTTTTTGGCTCATTGCCAAGATTTTTTTTTTCGTGTCAGGACTGACTTGAGAAACTGCAAGTCACTTCTGGTGTGAGAGAATTGGCTGTCTGCAAGGACACAATCAGGGGACACCCAGATGTTTGATGGTTTTGCCATCTTTGTGGGAGGCTTCTTTCATGTCCCCACATGGAGCTGAAGCTGATAGAGGGAGCTCATCCGCGCTCTCCTCAGGTTGGATTCAAACCGGCAACCTTCAGGTCAGCCACCCAACCTTCAGGTTATCAGTCCTGCCGGCACAAGGGTTTAACTCACGGCACCATTGGGGCTGCTAATTGCCAAGATGGCCAGGCAGCAGAGTTAGTGTGCTCAGTTCTGCAGATTTCCAGTTCTGATAATTTCCCTTCCATTCCAACTGTCCCACATATTTAGAAAAAAGATTCTGCCCCCCTGCTTATTTCATTGGAAGTTAGACAAGCTCCTGCCTTTTGGAGAATTAATGGAAGTCCATTGCAAGTCACAGTGTACTCTTCGCTCTTAAGCAAACGGCGTTTTAGCACACTCACTTTGTATGTGCCAGCTGCATTCTCTCAGAACAAAAGGGCTTCCCATCTGTCAACATGTTCACCACCCCTGAGGATTCAATTGCCTGCATATTATTTCCTCATATTATGCAAGTCTTGGTGGTTCTCCAAGTGGCCATTAGTTTCCTCCTCCTCCTCCTCCTCCTCCTCCTCCTCCTCCTCCTCCTCCTCCTCCTCCTCCTCCTCCTTCTTCTTCTTCTTTTTTTTTTGCTGAAATTCTGATGGACTCATTGGCGAAGCAACTTGATGATTTTCTTTACACACAGGAGGACCAGACATGAAGTCCACTGTGTTCAGCCAGGTTATGCTCTGTTTCTGAGGCCATTTTTTCTTTGAACCACCTCAAAACCTCTCCTGGAAAAAGTTTTATCTACAAACCACTACTGCCTTCTATGTAGTTTAGAAGTGAAGCTCCACTAAATTAGATAATCCCAGCAAATCTCTCCTTATGTTAGATATTGTTCCAACAAAGTCTCTTAAGGCCAACTAAATCATAACATTAAGAAGTAATAAGGGTCAAGGGAATTTTTTTTTTGAAAAAAGCAAACAGCCAGGAAAAAACACTTCTTGGCATGACATGAGGTGGAAAGGAATCGGTTAGCTCTGGTCCCCAAAGGCAAAATCCAATACTGAAATCATTACATCATGCCGGTTTCTACCCTCTGGGCGAGTGGTTCTCAACCTGGGGTCTCCAGATGTTTTTGGCCTACAACTCCCAGAAATCCCAGCCAGTGTACCAGCTGTTAAGATTTCTGGGAGTTGAAGGCCAAAACATCTGGGGACCCCAGTCTGAGAACCATTGGCCTAGGCCATTTGTTAAATGTTATATTTCAACCTAAAAGGAGTTGAAAAGGGACATTGTGATATGGCTTACTGTTGTGCTGTCATCCCTTCCAAATCCTGCTGAGTTTTGTTCATGTCAGAAACAGCTCTTAGGGTCCCAATCTGCCATATGCTCATTATGAAATATTTCCAACAGTGGATCTTTCTCAGATTACTGGTTTCAGAATGTCCTGAGCTGCACAACTGTCTTTTTCAATCAACTGAGTTTCCATTTTATTCAAATAAATGTGTATTGTTCTATATTTTAGCTACCCATAGATTGCCTTGAATATTATATTTTTTCTTATGTATTGATTACATAAGAAAAAATATAACGTTTTGGCTGCTCACTGGAGGGAAGGATATTAGAGGCAAAGCTGAAGTATTTTGGCCACATCATGAGGAGACAGGAAAGCTTGGAAAAGATCATGATGCTGGGGAAAATGGAAGGAAAAAGGAAGAGAGGCCGACCAAGGGCAAGATGGATGGAGGGTATCCTTGAAGTGACTGGCTTGACCTTGAAGGAACTGGGGGCGGTGACGGCCGACAGGGAGCTCTGGTGTGGACTAGTCCATGAGGTCATGAAGAGTCGGAGACGACTAAACGACTGAGCAGCAGCAGCATTGATTACATATGTTCTTTTAAACTAGATCATGTGTTATGTGTTTTTAACTGATTGTATGCATATGTTGCATTTTAATATGTTATTGTTCTCCACTTTGATCCATAGGGAGAGGGCGAGAAATAATAACAGCAGCAACAGCAAAAGGGATGGCAAAAGACATCACAGAAATTACATATACATATAAATAATTAAATAAATGTGCTTCAGTTGTATTCTAATCAATATAAGAAACATCTTTCTTATCTTGTGCTCCTGAGCTTGTCTACACAGTTAAAAATCCCCATATTGCAAATGCTGGCAGTCTCCATAATGCACAGCAGGATTTTTATCATTCAACTACTTTTGCCCAGCATTAAGAAAAGTCAGGTGATACTCCAGAGTTTGCTTGATATTTAGGAGTGTCCTAGGGCTTTGGAGCAGTCTGAATAGCTAGCTCAAATCCAATTTGGTTATAGTACACAGAGCTTTGTTGGGATTCTGATCTGTAAGGAATCCTGAAAATGTCTTTCTCCCATGATATCATCTCATGATGAGGCTGTTTCATAGACCACGAGGAGAGAGAATGAAATAAAACAGCTATTTAGATTCATTTGGTACAATATTTAAATGGGTAACTTGTGTCCCAGACCTCTAGTTGAATAAACTGTGATGTGCCTCATGAAATGTTCCAAGCATTAGAATAAATAGTCTTTTAAGAAACAGATCGTCAATATAAACAGGGAACAGGGAGACCTGTCATTTTGCCAAATTGTCTTCCGGATATAAGTGAAAGGAAGTACAAACAAGAAACTAATTTGTGCATTTGTTCCATTGAAATAGACACGCCTCTTGGTGTTCACAAAACAGTGATGGAGATACATCTGTAGCCTTTCAAATCTTCTTGCTAAGAGCCAACCATGAAAAGTTAGCATACAGTAGCAGTGGTTATCCAGCACTATGCAGAAAAATTGTCTCAAGTTTAGCATCCGTCAATTGTTTCAAAGGCTTGGTAAATATCCATAGGTGCAAGGTAACAAGTGGTAATGCAGAAAGGAAACTCTGAAAAGAGTAGTTTTTGCAGGTGAAAACTATAATGATAGGACAAATACCGTGTGTTCTAAGAACATGGCAAGAAACATGATTAAACCCTTTAAAAGCACTGTACATGAAGCAGAGCTTGGAAAATGTACTTTTGGAGAAAATTATATCCAGAATCTTCCAGCCAACTTGGTCTGTGGCCATGCTAGCTAGATGTTTCAAGGAGTTGTAATTTAGTGGGACTATCAGAGTGGCATTGTTTACCTTTTCCACGGTCCTCTCCAACTGTGGTCATGGACAGTGTGAATGAGGAGTTGGCTGAGGAACTAGAGCCTAGCCAAGAACAGCAACTCTCTCAGCTATACTCAGAAGGAACAACTATTCAGCCTGCTGGCCAAAAACAAGAGGGTTTGGTAGAGCAGGCAGAAGAAGAGTTAATAATGCCTTCTTTTCTGGAAGAGAGAAGAGAAAAGGTCTCAGCTGAGATGTTCAATCAGAACTGTTGAAAGAATTGCCAGAAATAGAGATCAGCTGTGAAAGCAGCATTTAAGGCTTTGTAATGTGCTAATTGTTGGTGGCAACCTTTAAAACCATGTCTTGGATTCTACATTCTGGAGAGCTGTGAATGCTGTTTGGAAAGTTTCATCAGTTGTAAGTATGGTGATTGGATTGAATCAGGACTGGATTTGGCTACACTTCAGTTCAGGACCTGCCTATCTTCGTGACTGCATCTTCTCTTACGAACCTACACGGTCTCTAAGTTCCTCTGGGGAGGATCTTCTCTCGCTCCCACTCCTGTCACAGGCGAGGTTGGTGGGGATGCGAGAGAGAGAGAGAGAGCCTTCTCAATGGTGCCCCCCCACCCCCCACCCCCGTCTCTGGAACTCCCTCCCCAGGGAAATTAGGCTAGCGTCCACCCTGTCCATTTTCCAGAAAGATCTAAGAACATGGATATGTCACTGTACTTTTGATTAGACAACCCCCCCCCCCCAGACAATTTGACCCCAGCTAGGGCATAAAATCTTGACCTTGCACTTTATTACTATTCTCTACTCAAAGATACTATGCCCAATTTTACATTGCCCTCCACCCCAAACTCTGCTGTCTGATAATGCACTTTTTCCATCAGCCTTATCCTCAAAACTGATTTGCACCATTCCGTCCACCCCTGCCCAAGAACTGACAGTTATTTCAGGTTTATTTGTTGATTTGATAGTTGTTTTATATTTTTTATAACATTGCTTTTTATGCTATTGTTTATGTACTTAGTAAGTTAAATTTTAACTATGTTGATTGGATTTGTCCCGATGTAAGTCGCCCTGAGTCCCTTTGGGGAGATGGAGGCGGGGTACAAAAATAAAGTTATTGTTATTACTCTTCTGCTTATTCCTTGAAAGCTTGTTGTTATGGAGAGTTGACTGACTGATTTTGGACGACTAGGCTGTTGAAGATTCCAGGGTGAAGTATTTGACACTTCTGCTAGGTCTTTTCAGCAGTAAGAACCTGTGTCTTGAGTAAGAATACTCTGAGGGCAGGTTACAATGCACCCTTCAATTATTCTGATTTTGCAAGGAAAATCTCAATCAGTTCTGTTTTACTATGTTTTCAGCTGCTATTCAAATGTCCCAGCATCTCACTTCTCCTCTAACCTTTCCCCTTTGTCTACACTAGCTTACTTCACTTGGTGTTACTTGAAATCAGAGTGCAAAAATAGTGTTCACTTCATCACCTCAGGAAAGGAGAGAAGAAAGGAGGAACAAATGGCTGCAATCACTCTTGGCTTGTGTGCTTCTCCACATCAATAAAGTTTTCTATCTTGATCACACTTTAACACTACTTGGTCATGCATATCCCAGTTTTATCTGTGAAATGTTGGAGAGTATGTCTCAATGAATGAAGATAAATTAATAGGAGTGCCCAACCAATACATGTAAAAATTGTAACATTTACAAGTACCGATGATGCCTATTGAGACAGATTTGAAGAAGGAACAAAAATTGTTGAAAGTGTCCTAGTCTTATAGAAAAACAGGGACATGCTGTCCTTTCTTTCTACTTGGGATTCATTTTCCCGTCCTCCATAAAACATTTAAGGTTGCACAAAGGCATTTCAAATGTTGATGATAGAATGTCAATGGGCTTCTGTATCCAACTCCTTTTTCATCAGTATCCAAAAAAGGCTGGAAAAAGCTGTCTGGAACATGCCTGACTATTTCTAATCTCCGACAATTGCTTCAGTCATGGAAAATTTTCCCTGTACCACAGCAAGGACAGAGAGCAGAGTTTATCACTGCAGCAAATGAACTTGCACAAGAAAAACAAACAAAAAGGCATACAGAACAAAACCTTGAAGGCAACATGTTGGCATTCAGTTACCTGGTCAGGGGTTTCAGTTTGGAAACTGATAGCAATTTTTGTGCAGAACGTGAAGCTCCAACTGCACTTTCCATTTCAAATTTTCCATTGCATATTATTTTTAAAAAGAAAAACAGGGGAAGAATAAAGCAAATGGCTTTTATCTTGCATGCAAGAATAAAGAAAGTGTGTGTGTATGCATCCAAATGGTAGAATTAGCGTAGTTTAATACCACTTTAACTTCAACAGTACAATGCTATGACATCCTGGGATTTATAGTTTTACAAGGTATTTTAAAAGTCTTTATAAGAGTCTTGGCGCCTCACCAAACTACAAATCCCAGGATTCCATAGCATTGAGCTATGGCTGCTAAAGGGTTTTCTAATAAAGCCTGGGGATCAGCAACTGTGTTCAGGGTTTTTATGGCAGATTCACATGGGTTAGTCTACTTTGAAACTATTAGGGCATGGCAAAGTTTATTTTAAAGATTAGAGATCCCAGAATCCGATAAAAAGAATGGTCAGCTGTTGTCCAAAAACGACAGTCTCTGGAAACAGTTCCATGAAATTAGAAAGTTTTAAATCTCATAAGACAGCAGCTGCGGATGAAGTTAAAACAGCCTTTTGGAGTTCTCAGTTGCATATAACATTGTGCTATTTGTATGATGTTTTATTTCCATATTCAGCCACACAGTTCAACAATATTCAATGACATCCTCCCATTCCTGAAGTTGAACGAAGTTCTACAAGAAACTGAATGCCAATTGGTGCAATTGCTAATCTTGTATTTTATCACAGGGTGCTTCCAGACAGCATCAAAATGTGGGACAAATAAGTGGGGCAAAAAATCATGGGACCTGACAGCAAGTTCAAACACAGATCTGTCAGTCACGATAAATGGTCCCCTGCCATTCTGACACCTTCATTTGTAGCAAATTTTTAAAATCCTCAAGATGGACATGGGACATCCATCGGAAGTTTAATGTTTTTTATTCTCCAAGATGCGCTGGACCTTATATGCGCTGATTCAGATACCTAAATGTACATCCAAGCAGATTTCTTATCTCTCCTCATCCTACTGTCAATTCAAGCTCTGGTTAATTTCATAAATATCAAAACAAAGGAATGGTTGCAGAGAGTTCTCATTGTAATTGCTTTCCATATCTTTGGGGGTGGGTTAAACATCATCATAAATTAGCACACTGCCATGCTGAGTCAGTCTCTTCCACTGGAAATGAATCATGAAATGAAATAAAAATAAAAATAATACCAGTAGCATGGCAAACCAGTTATGCTGGGCATAACTGGGTATGATAGGATTTAATCAATTTACCAGAGGCCTTGGAAAAAGGGATGTGTGGTCAGTAAGGATGGTGAGTCCTATGAGACTACAACCAGAGGCATTGGAAAGAGCAAGTAGTGATGCAACCTGTGTATCCGTGACTCTGTTAGTTTACAGCTCAGATCAGCTGTTTCGGGATTTTAAAATGTGCACATATGTTGGAGCAGTTCAAACCAGGGTATAAGAACAAAGTCACATGTTTTCCTTGACTGCAAAAATATACAGTCCTATGAATATGCACATTTTCCAGCTGAAATCAGGTTCTACACACACTTTTTAAACATGTGTTTTTCAGCTATTAATCCTAATCAGAGCTCATTTTCCTTAAAGATCATATAGTCACCCTCCCTTTTATCCCGGTTTCTTCTGTGTCTTAGGGCCTGTGTAGAAAGGCCCACAGAGAATAATGATAGAACAAAGTTCTAGGCTGCATTTATACTGTAGAATTAATGAAGTTTTACATCAGTTCAATTTCCATGGTTTAATACTATGAAACTAAGAGAGTTATAGCTTGATGAGGCATCAGCACAGTTTGGCAGAGCAAGAAGCTAAAGACCCGGGACTTCACCAGACAGTTTTCCTCCTTCCTTTTTACACACTTCAAAGATAGTTCAGATGGACACCCACAGAGCCCATCAAATGATACTGAATTGCTTCCAGTGGATGATGGCTGGATTCAGTCTTCACAGCATGTAGAAGTAGGAGGATTTCAAAGCCAGATGCAAATTGACTCCATTCCATTGTGTAGTTTCCTCAGTTCATGCTCTGTTTTATGAAGTGTTGTTCTATGATCCTTCTGTGCATTAGTGGTATAAAGACATTGTGGGATCCATTGAAGGAAGTGTTTTTAAAATGTGCTCGTCTCCTCTGGAGGAGAGATTAAAAGCGAAGGAGGGAAGATCCCATTGAAAATGAGTGTTAAAAGTGGAGGGATTCAAAAGGGGGGAAAGATTGTAGGAAAGGGAATTAAAAGTCCACTGGTCTACTCAAGAGGAGGGATTTGAAGAGAAATGGGGAAGATCCCACTGAAAGGGATGTTTTTAAACTATGACATTGCCAGTCTGTGTGATGGGAAATTAAGAGGATGGATGAGTAAAAAAGGGAAGGAGGCGATTCTTTGTTGCCTGCATGTGTGCCTGCATGGCGTGTCAAACACTCCTCTTGACAGGCGGATGTCTAGGGCTCTCCTTCCCTTCCCTTCCTTTTCCTTCCCTCCTGTTTCTGCTATTCTTATTTCGGAGGGGGAACTTGCCCTTGAGGAAGGCACCAGATCTCATCTGATCCTGGATACTCAGCCTTGGTTGGTACTTGGATGGGAGACAGTCAATGAATTTCAGAGTAACACATACTAATAAATTAATGAAGCTTCATAATAAGATTTCATGCTAATTACATTCTGAAAGTCTATTTTGGAGGAAGGAAATGGTGCTGGGGACATACAGCTTGGGCACAACTTGAGCATGGATGCAGCCTTGGACCAGGCAAGCAGTTACATGTGAAACCCTCCTCCCTTACCCCTCCCCCCCCCCGCTTCCGTATCCCACTCCAACTGCCCCCAGCCTCCCCCATTCCCCCCTCTCTCCAGGCCTGGCCCACCTATCCCATCCTGTCACGTGGCCCCCATCTTCAAAAGTTTGCCCATGCCTGATATAGATGCATTCCCCATCTTCACTGATCCTGTCTCAATCACGTAGACGACGCGAGGAATGCAACCTCTGTACCTCAGCAACTGAAATGTACATGTGGGTGGTATTTAAAAATCTTTCCATGCATTCTTTCACAATTTGGTCACCACAACCCTCCTGTAATATCCATATTTTAACTTCATAATATGTGTTAATGGATGTTTTCTTCAAAGAAGCAGGCATAGTGGAACAAACCAGAAGCTTCCCGCTCCTGTGGTGTGGATATCCCCCCATGGAAAACAGACCAGTGGAATGTTTAGTCTTGCTGGGAATCTTCTAGTGATATTGTACTTTTGTCTGGTAGTTGCTTTCAATCTCTGCATAGGTTTTTTAAACCCCTCCCAAGGAATAATCCAGTTCTTTGGTGTAAGGATAGCTTAATGCCAGAGACTTCAAGCATTTGGTGAGTAAGGACATTCTGGAAATTATAGTTCAAAAATGTAATTTTCTCCCCAGATATTCTGAAATCTACAAATCATTCTCAATTACAACTATCGAATATGTTTTTATTGCTCTAGTCCCAGCCATGTGTCTGAAGAAAGCACAGTGGCACGTTTAATTACAACAAGTAATAGAAGCTGTCTCTCCATGTTTGATGGAAAACAGATACACTTTGAGAATGAGGCAAATCAAATGGAATAAACATGGCTTTATTGAATTTAAAATCAACTACCAGTGTATGCAGTCTTACACCAGATTACAGCTGAAACATTTGATGAAGCAAGAAATGGGGGTACAAACATGTGTCATAATCTGAATGTTGGGAGACTTGAACGGTTCAATATAATTATGAGATCCAGTCATGCGATGGCAATGTTCCCTTGGTGGCTTCATGAAGAGAATAGTAGGTAATATCTTCCTACTTCCTCTATTTCAAATTTCAATGGATTTGGGCACACTGTCATAATGTTGTATTAGGACAGTTTAAACATCTGGTATTTATTCCAGCAGTGTCCATCTGAATAGAGCATAAACAAGCTCAAAGAAGCTACAAACACACTTAGATGCTACAATTAGTTATTTTCTATTTGAGATGCATATTTATATATTATAATTTCTTTATCATATTTTTGTACTGTTAGTTACTAATAGTTTTGTACTGTTAGTTCCATAATAGTTAACAAAAAATAAGTGATGGTGATGGTAGTGATGATGATGGTGGTGGTGGTGGTGGTGGTAGTAGTGATGGAAGCATCTATAGGAAAGATCCTACTCTTAGCGGTGCCTAGACTTTTCCCCCAAGATGAATTATAGGGCAGGGTCCCATCATCCTACTTCATATGTCAAGCAGAGCTTTCTTCTAGGAAAGACCAATGACTACTGAACACTAGATACAGCAATTGCCACACCAGTTTGATCACCATTGGAGTATCTTATCACCATGTCACCCATTGGGCTCTTGTCCCATTCTTCACTGATAACTCCTATTGCTCTGAGGAATTCTGGGAAATAAGGACTATGGCATATACTTCCAGGTCTACTTGGATCATATCTTGCTTTCTCATATTTGTTGTTTATTTGTTTAGTCGCTTCCGACTCTTTGTGACCTCATGGACCAGCCCACGCCAGAGCTCCCTGTTGGACGTGGCCACCCTCAGCTCCTTCAAGATCAAGCTAGTCATTTCAAGGATACCATCAATCCATCTTGCCCTTGGTCAGACCCTCTTCCTTTTTCCTTCCATTTTCCCCAGCATCATTATCTCTCCAAGCATCATTATCATCATTAAGACAGGCTAACTTCTCATATTAGCCTGTCTTAATCCAGACTGCATTTCTTCCTTCCTTTTCATACTGGCACCAAACTATTGCTCATTGAGTGAAATAATGTGTGAGCTGTCAGGGGCTGTAAATTTTCAATATGCACTTGAAACAACTGAAAGTGTTCCTGAATCAAACCGAATAACTGTGATGTGTGCTCATAAAGTTAACATACATTGGAGTTGATTATAGGGAGGAGATTTTACAAAACATAACATATAATTTGCAACAAAGAAGGTTTTTTTTGGTAAAGAAATATTTATCTTTCCATAAATACCTTGACTTTGGTAAATATCTCAGGAAGTGTGTCATTCTCTTCATCAACCCACATTTATTTTGTTTTGATTTAGGATGTTATAATTACACTAAAAGATATTAGAAGAAACAAAGAGAAAGAGAGAAAAAGGAACAAAGGAAAACAAAATTATTTCCAATCATCTTTTTTAGCAGTTGCACATAATACTTAATTATTCATGCCTCACTCCCTAACATTCATACTTCTTTTTCCATAACTACTTCCTTCAAATAATCAAAACTAAAAGTGATGTGCCTTCCTTCCTTCCTTCCTTCCTTCCTTCCTTCCTTCCTTCCTTCCTTCCTTCCTTCCTTCCTTCCTTCCTTCCTTCCTTCCTTCCTTCCTTCCTTCCTTCCTTCCTGATCTTCCAGTCTTTGAGGAATGTCACTAATAATTTTTCTTTAACCAAACCACACAATTTGTCCGTTTCTGCTCAATGTTTCAGTTTCACCAACCACTCCTTCATAGGTAGTCATATATGGAGACAATCATCCATAGGTCTTCTCCAAACTTGCATCTAGCAGTCCCTAAAGATACAATTCTAGTTTTAGTTCAATTTTAGTCTTTAAAATCCTCTGCATCAATGTATTTGTATCCAAAAATGTTTTGCTTTTTTGCATGTCTATCATATATGATAAAATGTCCCTTGTTTTTTGTTCACATTTCCAGCATACATTGGAAATATCTTCATACATTTTAGACAATTTTTTCTGTAGGAGGAGTAAAGTTATGGTGGAAAATAAGGAAGATAGTTCTTCTATGCTCATACCTCAAAATTAGAAGTGTTTGTTTGCCTTTGTAAACTCCACTTCAAATTGAAAAATTAGCACTTGAATGGGAAACTACTAATGAAAATGAGATGTCATAGACTATATTTCAGTGGAAGGGACTGGAAAGGCCATCTTTATTTATTTATTTATTTACATCACTTTTACCCCACCTTTCTCTCTGAGGGGACTCAAGGCGGCTTACAAATCTGGCAAGATTCAATGCCGATAAACAACAATACAATAGAATAAAACATGGAGCAATTAAAAACAATTAGGCAATAAACAATAAAACAATATAAAAACGTAAACATATAAAGTGCTTAAATCCATTAATCCAAAAACCTTGCGCATAATCCTTGATCCAGACCGAGTCAAAGCCATAAGAGCTTATTCTTTAAACTCTTGCGTGCATATCCAAGTCTTCAATTTCTTTCTAAAGCCCAAAAGGGATGAATGTCATTGGGGAGGGAGTTCCACAGCCGAGGAGCCACCACTGAAAAGGCCCTGTCTCTCGTCCCCACCAGCCGCACTTGTGAGGCAGGTGGGACTGAGAGCAGGGCCTCCCCAGATGATCTAAAAGTTCTCGTAGGCTCATAGGAGGAGATAGGTTCGGACAGATAAGTTGGACCAGAACCGTTTAGGGCTTTGTAGGTCAAGACCAGCACTTGGAATTGGGCTCGGTAGCATATTGGCAGCCTGTGGAGCTGGTGTAACAGAGGAGTGGTATGCTCCCTATACGCCGCTCCGGTTCTAAGTCTGGCTGCCACTCATTGTACTAATTGAAGCTTCCAGGCCTTCTTCAACCACAGCCCTATGTAGAGTGTGTTGCAGTAATCCAAGCGGGATGTAAAAGAGCGTGGACCACCGTGGCCTATAAAGTGAATGGGATTGCCATAGGTTAATAGGTGACTTGAAGACACATAAACACACCAGCTGACCAAGGGAGGTTATTATTATTATTATTATTATTATTATTATTATTATTATTATTGTCTTTATTTATGTCCCGCCTTTCTGCCCATGGGGACTCAAGATGTCTAACACTCCACATTAGGCAAGTTTAAAGGGTGCAATACAAAAGTTAAAAAGAATTAAAAAGCAAATCAATAGTAGCAGTGCGGTAAAAACAAAATTAAAATACAGGATATATACTAACATTTTTATTTAAAACGCATATTCCCCCCAATCCCACCCAGAGCACACTCTGAATTATAAACCACAGTACCCCCTGAACTTTTCAAGCAACATCTCATGTGAGCTGATAAAGACTGATATCTCAAATTATTTCTATGCAAGAAATGCAATGGGCCTTTCTGCTGCAATTTGGTCACAATCCAATCCTTAGTTCCAGTAGTTTTAAGAACTGCCTGATCTAATTATCTGATGGTGCTAGTGGTTTAATGGTACCTTTAACACAGTGATTCCCAAAGTGGGTGCTACTGCCCCCTGGTGGGCACTGGAGTGATCCAGGGGGGTGATGATGCCACCTATTAGGGCATGGGGGCGGGGCCAGGGGAGGGGCAGGGCCTCTTCCCAAGTGCCGAAGATAGGGCTGAGCACCTGAGGCACCTGTCAGGACACAGGGGGCGGAGCTAGAGGAGTGGGCGTGGCTTCTTCCCAAGAGCCCGAGACAGGGCTGAGCCTCTATACCTCTCCTGAGAGGCCTTTTAGGACTAAAGGGTGGGGCTAGAGGTGGGGGCGGGGCCACTTCCCAAGAGCGTGAGACAGGGCTGAGCCTCTATACCTGTCCTGAGAGGCCTTTTAGGACTAAAGGGTGGGGCTAGAGGTGGGGGCAGGGCCTCTTCCCAAGTGCCGAAGATAGGGCTGAGCACCTGAGGCACCTGTTAGGACACAGGGGGCGGAGCTAGAGGAGTGGGCGTGGCTTCTTCCCAAGAGCCTGAGACAGGGCTGAGAATCTATACCTCTCCTGAGGCACTTGTTAGGACACAGACGGCAGAGCTAGGGAAGGGGGCGGGGCCTCCTTCCAAGAGCCCGAGACAGGGCTGAGCCTCTATACCTCTCCTGAGAGGTCTTTTAGGACTAAAGGGTGGGGCTAGAGGTGGGGGCAGGGCCTCTTCCCAAGTGCCGAAGATAGGGCTGAGCACCTGAGGCACCTGTTAGGACACAGGGGGCGGAGCTAGAGGAGTGGGCGTGGCTTCTTCCCAAGAGCCTGAGACAGGGCTGAGAATCTATACCTCTCCTGAGGCACTTGTTAGGACACAGACGGCAGAGCTAGGGAAGGGGGCGGGGCCTCCTTCCAAGAGCCCGAGACAGGGCTGAGCCTCTATACCTCTCCTGAGAGGTCTTTTAGGACAAAAGGGTGGGGCTAGAGGTGGGGGCGGGGCCACTTCCCAAGAGCGTGAGACAGGGCTGAGCCTCTATACCTGTCCTGAGAGGCCTTTTAGGACTAAAGGGTGGGGCTAGAGGTGGGGGCAGGGCCTCTTCCCAAGTGCCGAAGATAGGGCTGAGCACCTGAGGAACCTGTTAGGACACAGGGGGCGGAGCTAGAGGAGTGGGCGTGGCTTCTTCCCAAGAGCCTGAGACAGGGCTGAGAATCTATACCTCTCCTGAGGCACTTGTTAGGACACAGACGGCAGAGCTAGGGAAGGGGGCGGGGCCTCCTTCCAAGAGCCCGAGACAGGGCTGAGCCTCTATACCTCTCCTGAGAGGTCTTTTAGGACTAAAGGGTGGGGCTAGAGGTGGGGGCGGGGCCTCTTCCCAAGAGCGTGAGACAGGGCTGAGCCTCTGTATACCTCCCCTGAGGCGCTTGTTAGAACATGGGGGCGGGGTATAGAGGTTCAGCCCCTTTCCCGGGGGCGCTGAGTCATATTTTTTCTGGAAAGGGGGTGGCAGGCCAAATAAGTTTGGGAACTACTGCTTTAATATAACAATCTTATATAATGATGTGGTTATTCCTTAAGCTTATATTAATATGGATATGCTTAAATCCATTCTGATAAGTGATGTCCTGTGCACGCTGGCTCCCTCTCCATTTTACGCCAATACAACACAAACACCCCATTTCGGATTCCAGCACATTTGGACTTCCTGGAAGCATCAGCTTTCGAAATCCATCACACAAAGGGTTTAAAATCTTAATTGTAAGGGCCAAATGTTTCCAGCTGTTGTCATCTTCTGTGGGTTTTTTTCCCACAGTATCTTGGCTGAGGTCTGTTCATGATCCCTGTCCTGCAACACCCTGAGATATTAGCATAATCATTGTTTATGCTGGCCAGAGAGCTATTCCTCAAGCTTTACTCCATTATATTTTTTCCAAGAAAAGTTTTCCAACCTGTTTATCTTCAAAGGATGGAAACTTTTTCCATGTGAAACAGTTTAGGCCAACTTGTTGGGATGGGGGCAGGGGGAGGTCTTCATATTAAAGCAAATTCCAGAAGTAAATCCTAGCTATAAACTGTGAAATGTCATTCAAACTTCAGTTGCTTTCCAGAGCTGATAGGAATGGTTTCTATAGTAACTTTTCATCTTTAGGCTGTTTGATTTACAGTTTCTTCAGTCTGTTCATTAATCAGCAGTCATCATCTTCAGTTTATATGATTGACTCAAGCATTTCCTTTGCAAACATTTCTGGTGAGCTATGGAAGGAATTGTGACATAACAAGATAATCATTTGAGAAGGTCTTGAAACAACAACTGATGCATCTGATGCACATTTTTGCGATTGATTCAATGGGAAATGATTTAACATAATTGGCACCAGAGTTCTATTTGAGCTAGGACTTCCAGTCTTGAAGTGTGGACACTTGTTCGTTAGCAGAGACATCATCTGTCACCCCTCTTCTCTCTATTAGGCTTTCCTTGTTTTTTCTGGATTCAATTGCAATCCACACAGCATCTAAGGAGATGGGGTTTCCTTCTGATGCACAGAGCTGCGCATAGGGTTCAAGTAGTGATCCCACCACACTGTAACTCTGCCAGGCTTTTAGTAGTGTACCAGGTTGTCTGCCAAGGTAAATCTCTCCCTTTAGAGCAGTGGTTCCAAGCCTTTGGTACCTCAGGTGTTTTGGACTTCAACCCCCAAAAATCCCAGCCATCTTACCAGCTGTTAGGGATTGTGGGAGCTGAAGTCCAAAACACCTGGAGGACCAAAGGTTGGGAACCACTGCTTTCGAGCATATAATGGCTTAACACTGTTAACATTGCTGGAAGGGACTTTGGTGACCATGAAGATCCAACTCCTCTGAACTCCCAGAAAAAGTAGTAAACTCCATTTGAGAATGCACCCTAGGTTTTAGCCTAGAAATAAAATGAGCAAAGACTTGGTGCAGCCAAACTTTGTACTGCCATGGAAGAAACACTTGACTTGATATCTTATATATTAGGGAATGTGGTACAAAAGGTCCCTTCAAATAAGGATCATCCAGCTGGCCCACCTATTTCATGGAATTATATACAGGCTGCAGATGACACCAGCCCTTCCGTGTTTCCCTGATGCTTGTTCTATTTTTTTCATTCCACCAAAAAAACCCAGTAAGGAAATATAAATGGAATAGTTGCCTAACGAATAGATTTCTAGTGCTAGGATCCCTCCATTTGACAGTATCCTTAAGCAAAATCTAAAACAAATGTGCCCAAGCTGCTGAATATAAAAATTGCTAACATTAAATGTATTTTTAACATAATTATTTATTTTTAAATGCCAATATTCTTTAAAATCTATTAAGAAAATTTAATCTCAGTTGAGCAACTGATGCCAAGGATTTGTGTTATTCTGGTTCAGTTGTCAATCTTTCTGGATACTTTGGAGCAAATTTCTCTCTGTTATGCTAACTCTGCTCACAGAAAAACTGTGGGAGCAAAATTAAATTATCTTGGAACCATCAAATTAAAAGGGAGTAAAGGCTGTCCCTAAATTACAAACAAGATAGGTTTTATAGGTTTGTTCTTAAGTTGAATTAGTTTGTAAGTCAAAACAAGTAAATTTGCAAGTTTTGACTTCCCTGTGGTGTTTTTTTTGCTGCCTGTACATCTGTTCAGAAGATTTCACCTCACTTTCTGTCCCTGTGAAAATTGGATTTTGAACTATTTGACTTGCTGTGGAATCCAGGATTGGTGAGGAAGCTTCAGTGGAGAGTTATCATTTCCCCATGATAACTTTTTCAGGAGTGAATTTCCCTTCCTGTTCTTAACTATGAGTTGTTTATAAGTTACTCAGGGACTGCCTGTATATGCAATGGTGTTACAGCACATACAGAGAATGAAAAGTGACACCAAAGCCTTTGTGCATGCTAAACTGTTCATGCTGGTGAGGGTGTTAACTTGCATTTTAGCATGGGTGGTGCAATTTGGCTGGACTGCGATCTGTTTTTGGTATCCGTATTTCGGTGGGAACCTCCCAAAATTGGCTGATGAAAAAAAGCCATTTTGGCTTGGCAACTGAAATATCCGGGAAGATCCGGCCTATTGGTGGCAATGGGGAAATTATGAGGCTCCCCTTTCCGACTTTGGACTTAAGAAACCACCCTTCCTAGGATCCTTTCCCTTCTAGTGGCTGTCTCCCTTCCCGCACTCCACATGTAGCTGAAAGAAACAAAAGCAGTCATAATGGCAGAGCCTATGCCATTACCGGCATCTGAACCAGCCAAGGATAGTTTTTGAACATGGATCCGTGCACAACCCTAGTAACTAGCTGCTAAATATTTGTCTGCAATGTGTGTAATTAACAGAAAGGGTGCAGAGCTCAGAAATGCACTTTTTGAAATCTTAACTCCCAGAATCCTTTAACTGCTAAGAGTTGTAGTCTAATAGTAACATTCTCAAGCTCCAATGTTAATGAACTCTAGGGATGCATATACATTGTAGCATTAATGCAGTTTGATACTTTGATAACAGCCATGGCTTAATGCTATGGGATCATGGTAGTGATGGTCCCGTTGATTCCTTTCGGGTAATATGTGGATCTTTGGTAGTAGATTATGTTTAGCAGAATTGGGAATATGCTTGGCCAAAAGCTCTGAAGGGTAATGGAAAACGCAAACTGTTCAAGATGTAAACAAATTATCATTGCATGAACAGCCTGAAATTTTCTCCCATTTTCTCCACATATTCCTAAACAATTTTTGCAAAACAAACTTCTGCAGAAATGATGGTTTCTAAGTATATCCCACATCACTCTGACCCAATTGTAATATTTGATTAGTTAATGGAATGGGTGGGAGAACATTTACACACCCACACTGTTCTTCCCACCAAAGAAGTCACAGAGGAAAGATTCAAAGAAGGTTTTTCCTTTCCCTTTAATGCTTTGAAGAGATAGCTTTTTAAATATTAAGAAAAGAGAAATGTTATCACCTGCATCATGAGTTTTCTGATCTAATAGTGACAACTAGCGGTCAAAAAGGTTAATAGAAAGTACCTTTCATCAGCAAACTAACTTTTTTTTTATTTAGATGCCTCTTTAGAATGGGAAATATAGACAGATTGATCAGGCCCATGGCTGGGATCCTGATACAAACATCTAAAATGAAAATATAGTAAGACTGTGTTAAAAAAAATCTAAATTTTGCTAAATATAATAACCCAATTCTGTCAATGTTCAAATATGGAGACAAAATTACTGCTGGTTTCTAAAGGCCTCCTTCAAGGAAAACTAAATTATAAACTATGAAAGCTAAATTGTTTATTTTCAAGAAAGTACTGTTTGATGAGCGAAGGACAGATTTGGGAAATGGGGAAAGGTGAGTCCAAAAGGTAAGTGGAATATCACTATAAAATTGAGATTTTATTAAACAGTGTGAAAAGATTAACAAGTCCACTAGCAGAAATATTAATGAATTATAAATAAAGTGTTTTACAAATATATCAGGAACAAAAGTCCTGTGGGATTTTGCTGGAACTCAACAAAAGAGCTATGATCTTAGTCATTGAATGAGAAAGTAAATGACTGGGCCCAAATAAATAGTTACCTCTTATTCAGGTTTTGATAAAATTTTATTTGGACAACATTACATTAATTTTGTTTATTTACCAATATATAAAACCAGTGGTCATCTGGAAGAAAAAAAGGCTTTGCAAGCACATGATACAAGCATCTTCCTTTGCTTTAGTTCTTAGCTGCTTGATTATGAGCTGATAGGGTGTCTTGGATCACTGCGCTTTCAAGTAATTTCTGACATAACAAAAGTTTCCTTGACACAGTTTTTTTTAGAGAGTGTTTGCCTTTAGCTTTCTCAAAGGCTGAGAGAAAGTGACTTGCCCAAAGTCACCGATTGGCTTTCCATGGCCAAGCAGGGACAAATGTACACTAGCTGCATAATAATATATACATGCCAAAAGAGAAGTGTTTGTTATACTCATTGCTCTCAATGGAATTTGCAAGGTGCTTCCTTTAAACAGGAGGGAAATATAAAATTCTGAAGGATGCAAACCAGGAGAGAAAACAATGACAATGACGATAACAACAATGAGAAGAAGGCATTGGGACAAGTGCGGCTCGCTGTGTGAGAACCAGCGTGGTCTAACATTTTGAACACTGGATTGGGACTCTTGAAAGCAGGGATTCAAATCTGCACTGAGCCACAGGGGATTTGAATCTGAAGAAGTTGGAGTCTCTCCACCTCAGAAGAAGGCAGGGGCAACCCCCCCCCCCCCCGAACAAATCTTAGTGACAGGGCCACCATAAATCCCAAACAACTTGAAGGCACACAACTTTAAATATGCTGTTCAGGAACCCAAAACTTCAAAGTTGCTTAAGTTACCTCTTTACAACCTGAGTAACAGTGTATAGCTTGTAATAAATCTGCCTTTCAACTACAACTACCAAAATCTGGACACTTGTGGTCCAAAAGTAACATCTGAAAATTCTGCTCCTGTGCAGACTATCCTAGAAATATTGACAGTAACCTTGGGCCAAAGGCATCTACTGTCTTTTCATTAGGTTCAGCACAGAGTTGCCAACAAATGCTGTTCAGTGCAGAAAGATGAGCCTCTTCCTCCATGACTCACAATTCCTTCTTCAGTGCCACCATAATCCACTATGCTTTGGACCAAGCAAATCATCTCATATAGTGTTGAGAGATTGTACTGCTCTTGAACCCTGGCACCAATCCCTGTAGCCCAGATGGATTTGCCTACAGGCAAGTTGCAGGGATATGCATGGATCTGCAGATAAGCACTCCATCTTGCTTTCATCTTAATTACAACTGAGGAGGTTCAAACACTTGTTTTCTCCCCTTCCTTGACTTATGATGCAGCCCAGTGACAACATTTCAAGTCCTCCAAAGTGACATTTAATTAGGGTCAGAATAGGGCAACACCTGGCAGCAGATTTATATTTTAAGAAAAGGAGGCAGACTTCTAGAGCTGGAATGGAATGAATTTGAATTTATTGCCTGTGATGAAAATCACTGGACTGTAAGCCATAGAGAATAAACTCCCTCTTTTAATCATGAAGCTGTTAGGGCACCAGCAAGAGAAATACAAGTATCCCATAAATGCTTAAATACCTCATGCACAAGTTTAAAAAGAATTCTTTTGGGGGAAAACATAATAAAAAGATAGAGCTGTCAGGGACTGTCTAGTCCAACTCTCCATCAGGTATGGATATACAACTAAAGTACTCCTGAGAGATCACCATCCAACCGTTTTTCAGCCTGCCTAAAATTTAGGTCTAATTTCTTTGCTGTAATTGTTATTCAACCATGGAATAGACTGCCTCGGAAGATGATTCGCTCGCCGAATTAGGATGGACATCTTTCAGGTTGCTGCAGGCACAGTATTCCTGCATAGCAGGAAGTTAAACCAGATTATCTTTGCAGTCCTTTATATCACAGAGTCTATGACTCTGTGATATATTGAGTAAGGCTGCACCCTACTGTAAATGTTGGCAAGCATTAAGCAATGCTTAAACAAGGTTGCAAATGCTCCATTAAACAAAGATTGCCTTGAATGTGAGTGTCCTCTAAAAAGCTGTAGATTTGGCCAGAAAAAAGTTTGAAATTGGGAGCATATTTTCTCTAACTCTTAATGGAGTGAAGACAGAATAACAGATGAATTAATGAAGGCTGAACAAGCTCCAGACACTGTGAAGTAGTGTGGAGCCATTGACTATTAGTCTAAAGACCAGGATCTGATTTCCTGCTCAGCTATGGAAACCCATTATGTGACCTTGGTTGAGTTACACATTCTCAATCCCAGAAGGTTCCCTGGCAAGTTCACTTTAGGGTCATAAGTCAGGAATGACTTGAAGGTACAAAACAACAACAAATATTCTAACATAAAAGGAGAATTCCTAAACATTGCTATTATTATACTGTGTTCTTATGAGCTGAAATAATTCTCTTGAAATTTTCACTAGGAGATTGTTCTTCCAGTAGGTGACAGTCCAGTTGAGCAGGGAGGCTTTGGATCCAGAGAGGTTCATGCTCTCTTGGTTTCCCATCATGTCCACAGAACATGTGAAGTCAACCACAGCCTTGGAACTGACATACTTCTTTCTCCTTTCCAGTATTACAGCAAAGCTCCACTAGCCCTACCTACGTTAGAGTCTCGGTTATCCAAGATAAAGGGGCAGGCCCAAACTCAGATAACTGAACTGCTTGGATTGCTGGGAGGCCCTATTATCCCTCCTGGCAATCCGGTTAAGGGAAGCACCCATGTGTGCTGCTGCCTAGCAACACTCACAGGTACTTCCCAAGGGGCGAGGGCTTGCTGAGGGATGTTGTCAGGACCCAGGCTGCAGAGCACCAATAACCATGCGCAGAGACCAGATTCTATCTAATATCTTTATTAAGGAATTATATAAAGTCAATAAAAACAAGTGAAGAATATAGTTCAGAAGCAGACCTTTCAGGAAAGGCCAAATATAGTCCAGGAAAGTAATGTCCAATATAAGATATTAGAGTTCAAAGTTTAAATCCACTTGACCGAAACACACACTTTGCCAAGCAAAGTGTGGGGAAATGACAGGGTCTTTAAAGTCCAAAGTAGCTTGACAACAAGGCTGGAAAATAGACTTGATTCTTGACTAGATCAAAACTTGAAATGAGGCAAACATGAAACATGAACTGAGTCCAGAGAAGTCCGTGAAACAAGGCAAGGCTGGAAACTTGATCCGTGAAACAAGGCTAGGTTGGAAACTTGATCCGGGAAACAAGGAACTGGGGTACGAAGTCCACACACGATCTCTCTCCTCAAGCTGAACAATTGACTCCGCAAGGTTCCCCTTGCGGCAAAACCCCTATATAGGATCTTGTTTTCCCGCCAACAGAACACTTTCCCTGGAGAACAAGAAGCGAAACCCAACTCTGTCCAGATGCATGACTCCTTAGAATTTCCCAAGGGAAGCAGACCTAATCAGCTAATTGTTTGGTAGCGATTCTGAGACTCCGGCGATTTGCCTCCCTGACTCCTCTATCTCTATTATAATTGTCCTTTCGGGAAAACGGGGGAGAATTCTGCCCAAGGCTTGTTTGGTTAACTTCCTGAGGACAAACATCCTCCAGGTGGAGAGGCTCCGATTCAAGCTGAACCGGTGGAAATCCCATGTTTTCCTCCTCATCTGCCACAATAGCACTAGGAACGGGACTACAAGGCCCATGAGACATCACAGATGTCTCCCCAGATCTCCCTCGGCCAGACCCTTGCTGGAGGAAACCTTTTCCTCCAGCAAGGACCTGGCCGAGGGAGATCCGGGGAGACGTCTCTCAGCAAGCACTCACCCCCTGGGAAGCACCCCCCAAGCGCTGCTGCAGCAATCTCAGGGCGCTTCTCTGGGCTGAGCCCTCGCCGCTTGTGGGGCGCTTCCGGGGCGCTTCCTCCTCCCTCACCCTCTCCTTCTCTCCAGCTCCCTTTGCTTGAGAAAAGGAGAGAGACAGGAGGGGTGCTCCCGGTGGCGCCTCAGATAATATGGAGGCTCGGTTAACCGGGGCTCAGTTAACCGGGACTCTACTGTATCTGATGAACAACCATATGTTGACTTACGGCAACCCCATGAATTTCATAGTTTTCTTAGGGTGAGATATAAGAATTCAAAATGAGAAGTTTTGCTGATCTGAAGTATTGTGTTGGTTAACAGTCTTAATCAGCAGTTTCTTTCCCTCATATCGGCCTCAACAGATTAGAAAAACTTCTCATTTTGAATTCTTATATCTTTCTCACTAAGAAAATGATGAAATTCATAGGGTTGCCATAAGTCAATATATGATTATTCATCAGATAGGGCAAGTGGAGCTTTGATGTAATACTGTATTAAATGGGCTTGCACCTGTATGTCTGATTGAGTTCAAGGTGACTTAATTCCAAATTTAGGGGTAAAATTTATGACTTTAAGCATTTAGGTTGCCATTTAATACATAAATAAAATACTCATTTTCTTCTAGTCATCAGGTACCCTTTGGATATAGCCTTTAAAGATTAATGAAGCATGTTGCAGAATCACATCATCTTCATCTTAAGAAAAGGTGCATTAGCCTCCAATCCTATACACAGTTACCTGCGAGTAAGCTCAACTGAATTTGATGGAACTGACTTCTGAGGAACCATCACAGGATTGTAAAGTTTGTAAGTAGAAAATATATACTTGTCATTCTACAGCTAGTTCAATTAACTATATTAATTAAATTCACAAATGTGCCAGTTTCCTAATATTGGTACATATGGAAAGCATAGTATGCTCCCAAATGCCCTAATCTGAGAAATAAACTGTGAAAATCTGAGTGTATTTATTAATAAAAACTTGACTCTATTAAATAATAAAGGTTGAATAGTTTTAAAACAGATTAAGCTTATCTTGCAGAACACACCAGAACATGAATCCTACTGCTAGTCCCAAATGAGCTTGTCTTTGACATGTAATATTACTTGCCTTCCTTTTCTGCCACATCTATTCTTTTTGAATAAGTAATGTAATATTCAAGTCAATGGAATCAGCCCATTAAGTCTCTAATGAAGTCATATGTATTCCAAATTTATCATGGTTCTTTCCCAAATTCTGTATATTTGTGTATAGACTTTTGAAGCTTTCTTTGTTCTAGCCTATTAATATATTGATGTGGATCACATTCTCTAGTTCTGGATTCCACCCGTGATGATGAGGTTGAGATTTGTCTGCAAGCCAGTGTTTAAAGTGGAGGATCTAATTATTTCAAGGGTAACATTTCTCTGCCAACCTAGCAGTTCAAAAACATGCAAATGTGAGTAGATCAATAGGTACTGCTCCAGTGAGAAGGTAAGGGCGCTCCATGCAGTCATGCCAGCCACATGACCTTGGACGTGTCTAAGGACAACACTGGCTCTTTGGCTTAGAAATTGAGATGAGCACCAACCCCCAGAGTCGGACACAACTAGACTTCATGTCAGGGGAAAACCTTTATTTTTACCTAACATTTTGTTATGTCGGATCACATTTCTAAAGTGTAAATATTGTCCAGTTGCAAATAGCTTCTACAACAGGAGACAGAGACATTGTGCTCAGTCAGTCTTTTTGTTTTCATCAGCTCTAGCAATCATAAATGATAGTTTGTCTGGGTGATAATTCAACATCAGAAGAGCCATAGGTGCTCAACATTGTAGTAACTGCTTGAGCACAGATTGCAGAAGAATGAATGAATGGCAGGCATCCGCCCTTCTCAGTGAAAGTGATCAAGAATCAAATATATTATTTACATGAGGAAAAAAGAACCAAGAATATTATTTCTCACTGATATCTTTAAATGGGCTATTCTAAGTTGCGGCTCATATTTCTAAATGCTGCTCTCATGGCATTCCACCACTGCCACCTTGTGGGCAACTTTGAGGCAAAATATATATTATGTCTCAACAGTGCAGAGATGGGTATGTCAGATGCACATGAATGCAGAATTAGATGTATGTGTCAGATGCACCTGAATGCAGAACTGGTTTGAGCCGATTTGTACAGATTCGAAGATGCTCAAAGCAAAGTAGAACCCAATCAAGTGAACTTGATCTGGACACCCCTGAAAGTTTTTCAAGTTTGGATTGCAGGATACAAGATAGGCAGGCAAATATTCTTCAGACACAGTATTCTCCCCACGAACACATGATGTGGGAGGATGAATGTGTTGTTTTATGACTGGCAACTTCTAATCGCAATGATTTTAGGGAGGGAATGCCAAAGTAGAACTGCTCTAGAATTCGGTGATTATTTGTGTTTGCTTGCTTGCTCGTTCTGTCTCTATTGCTCAAGAACAGAATTCTTTAAAAACTTTGAGCTTAGAAAGGAAGGATTAAATAGCATCCTGAAAAATGGATGAGCTATTTTGATGGTTTCAGAGTTCTGGCTGGTTTTCTGATGTGGAGCCGTATTTCATTAATTCTGAAGGAGCTGCATTACTTGCTTGTTTGCTACCAAGCCCAATTCTAGGTGCTGAGTATTACATTTAAAGCCCTTAATGGTTTGGATTCTCTAAGTAAAGGTAAAGGTTTTCCCCTGACATGAAGTCTAGACGTGTCCAACTCTGGGGGTTGGTGCTTATCTCCATTTCAAAGTCAAAGAGCCGGTATTGTCCATAGACGCCTCCAAGGTCATGTGGCCAGCATGACTGCAGTACTTATTGATCTATTCACATTTGCCTGTTTTCGAACTGCTAGGTTGGCAGAAGTGCGGCTAACAGCAGGAGCTCACCCCGCTCCCTGGATTTGAACCTCCGACCTTTCAATCAGCAAGTTCAGCAGCTCAACGGTTTAACTCACTGCGACACCGTGGGCTTGATTCTATACACAACTTATTAAGATGTTTTAATAAGTTGATTTTTTACACAACGTATTTTAAAGTGATATTGTAACAAAAAAATCCAGTGCAAAACAAGGCAGTAAGATTTAATGCTGCCCATGGGTTTCGTGTTGCCCTTGCAATGCCAGCTTTTACACCATCTGATGAACTCTCTGCTTCAAAATGATGGGAAGACCTGTCAATGATGGATCAAAAAATGACATTTCTGTGAACACTGAGTTGTCAGCTGTCTTTGTGATAACTTTTGTTGTACCATCAACATAAAATCATATATGTAAGAAGGATCATTAGCAGTCTGCATTTCCAGAGTATATATTCTTACCGAAAATCAAGGTGAAACAGACAATGGATGAATCACTGTCACATAGCAAAAGTAATCCAGCTCAATTTTTCAGCAGAATTCCTTCAAGGCTTCAAGGAAGAACATCTGCCCCAGAGTTTTAGTAAACAAAAAGTTTTATTTTTAGTGAACTCAAAATTAAGATATAACATTGGGGGCCAAAATCTTAGATGATCTAAACAAGCTCATTTCCACAGAGTCTGTTGTACCACCTGCAACTCTGGTCCTTCCGATTTAATAATGCAATGTGTGGGTTTTTATTAGTATCTCTGTAAAAATGTCAATAAAATAAATCTCAAAGTTTACTACCAGCATAAATATTTGTTCATTTAGTGATTTTGTTTTGCTGACATGCTGTATTTCAGAGTCATCCACTCGAGCTGAAAAGGACTTTTTTCTAATTCCAAGAACAGCTTTATTGGAAGTGGCATTTAAAATTCTTCCATACAAGTGTTTTTAAAATTATATAGATAAGTGTGCTGAATACTGTTAGGAATTTCAGGGTGTTAGGGAAAACTACCCAAAAACAGCAGAGCATCCAAAATATGCAAAAACAGAATACAGTAGAGTCTCACTTATCCAACACTCGCTTATCCAACGTTCTGGATTATCCAACGCATTTTTGTAGTCAATGTTTTCAATACATTGTGATATTTTGGTGCTAAATTCATAAATACAGTAATTACTACATAGCTTTGCTGCGTATTGAACTACTTTTTCTGCCAAATTTGTTGTCTAACATGATGTTTTGGTGCTTCATTTGTAAAATCATAACCTAATTTGATATTTAATAGGCTTTTCCTTAATGCCTCCTTATTATCCAACATATTCGCTTATCCAACATTCTGCCGGCCCGTTTATGTTGGATAAGTGAGACTCTACTGTACTTATAATTTGACCATTCAGCTCACAGCAAGCAGAGCGTGAAGTGCTGTGTGGCTGTAAAGAATTTAGAGCTTGGGAGGCAAACATGCAGAGTTCTGTCTTAAAATCACAAAAGGTTCATTACAAAAACAATATCTATCTTTCTTAATATTAAAGAACTGAGTCCTCACTACTCTAAACTCCATCTCTTCTAGGGTTCAAAAGGGAGGGAAAATCTGTTAATGTGGGATTTGTGTATTGATAGTGTTTAAATGCAATTTGTGCCATGCTTGTATTGCAACTGATTGCATCATCCAGAACGTACCATAGTTTGGAAAGAGTTAATTGCCAAGAAACTATGATGACCTTGATGTGTGGCTGGAACTAGGGAGTATCCAGACACGTTTGTGCATACCCATTGCGTCAGTTCAGTTGAGTTCTGTCTGCCTAGAGTTCGAGTCAAGTTCTGTTGGAGAACAGAACAGTCCTGTGTTCGTCTGTCATCTGCAAGTCTGTTTGTGTTGATTACTGCTGCATACAGTAAAACTTTGTAAATAGTTTTACCAAGGTCTCTGAGTGTCTCTTCGTTCTGCACTCCACTGCTTCCATCCAACTACTGCTGTGCTGCAAATACTCTGACAAAATCTCCACGCATTACATCTCTCCTGACATACAAGCAGAGAGAGATCTCAATACACACAGCACACACAAAGATGTAAAAGTAGAAGTCAGAAGTAAAGGCTTGCAGTATAAAGGTATCCATTCTACATAATCAATCAGAATGAGAGTAGAAACAGAGAGGAAAGAAGAAATTAGATACATTCCAACTGTCATACAGGAGACATGCAGGAAGGGAATCCCTCAGCCTATACTAAAGCTGACTATTCCTCATTGAGGACTGCAGTCTTTGGCAGTGTGGGGTCGAATTCCAACAAATACATGAACAAAGAGAATAAAGGAAAAGAACAAAACTGGCTAACTAAATATGTAAAATGTAATGTTACCTTTGAAGAAGAGAGTTTATTGTTCAGCAATTGTCAGTTGCCTTTTTTTAAGAAGCAAAGAGTAGGACAAAGTAGGTCAGACTTTTGTTCCATTAACCCAATCTCTAAATATTGAAGTCAGTTATTTACTGAGTAGGGGGCTAAATAAATACTGAAAGGAGGAGAATAAGGGTTAAAAATTAATACTCTAATAGTAAAAACTTAAATATGAGTAGTCTTAACTTTGTGCCAAGTGTTGGTGAGTTCTCCCAATTCATTCTACTCATGATTCTTTTATTGAGTGATTTCAAGTCATGGGTTTGCAGTCTGGGGTGTCAAGCTCCCAAAGGATTGAATGAGACACAGAGAGGGTGAAGGCAAAATCAGAGGCATTTATTCACCTTGGCCCACATGGATGTCAGTGGATTCTGCGCTCCAAAGACTGACATATCCCAGTGCAAACATACAGAAATATTTATAATTGAGAGCAGTTTGAAACAAAGGACTTCTGCTGCCCTGAGTGTCAATTGGGCCAGATTGTGGCAGGCTAGGATCTGAAGGCTGGTTGGCTGGGATGTGCTGTCTGTTGTTGTTGACAATTGGTCTTCGAGTTGGAAAGAAGTTTAATGAACTGTCATTGTATATTTGAAGGCTTGTGTCTGTTTACTGATCTGCCCAGAAGGGTGTGGGCAGAAAGAAATGCAGCTGGGCTAGAGATAACTGTTTTAAATGAATTTTGATGTTTCTGTTTGGGTCACTACAATGGGTAGACAGGTAGACAAAAAGATACTCAGGGTATTGGCAAAATCAATGGAGACCACAGGGAGGGGGTCTGATGTAGCAATTGGCATGAGGAAATGTTCCCAGGAATAAAACCAGATCAGGAAAACCCTTTGGCTCTTCCTAAAGTCCATTATGTGGTCCATGTGTCTTCTCAGAGTGTTGTCAAGGGATTGTTAATAACATGTGGTCATCCCCTGAAGTTTGAGGTGTGCTTCTCTGATCTTGGATGCTAAGCAGGATCGGCTATGGCTATTACTTGGATAGGGAGTTACTGACAAATACCAGATGCTATAGGCTATATTTCAAAGAAGGAAACTTACGGAAACACCTCTAAGTATTCCTTGCCTTAAAAACTCTCTAAAATTCATGGGATCATGACAACTCAACAGGCAGTAAGGCCCTATTACATTATAACTTTTTTTGCCCTCGTAGACTATAATAGAAACAAACCCAAGAAATTATAATTGATTTTTTAAATATATGTGTTATAATGACATCCGTACTGTTTTATGCTCACAAGAATGTTAAAGGTCCTCCCCCCCCCCTCAAAAAAAACCCCAGAGTACAAATGGCTATCTATGTAAGATAAACAGACCCAATTTAGTTGCAGTTCTCATTAGGGTAACACAACACATCACACAATAGGGTGAGCTACTTAAAATAAATAGCTGGATTTTGTATGCATTTCTCATTAATATGTGCAAACTGTTTCTCCTTTATCAGTTCATGTCCTTACCACTTATTTTTATTACTCTTAGTCAGCTACTCATTTCAAAAAAAGAAGAGATATGTCAAGCAAACATTTGAGCATCCGGTCTGTGTAGCAAAAAAAAAAATCCATCAAAAATCAAATGAAGAAATACAAATACTGTGACAACTGATAATTCTCCAAACAAAAAGATATTTAGAGTTTTCAAATGCAAATTATCAACTTATCACCTGGAATTCTATTCTCCAAAGTACTTAGCATATATCAACACCTGCTGTCCAGTTTCCATTAAGACAATGGATCTACTTCTGTGCTTATTGTTACATGGGCACATGTTTAACATTATGACAAATTGGGTAGCACTGAAAGCATGATGACAGCAAGGTATGTAGGACAAAGCATTCTTTTTTTCTTGATTGATTCTTCCCTATTTCCTTCTTTGGACCCAGTGAAAGAAAGATCATTCATAACTGCATGCATTAACTGAGACAACTGTTATTTGCTCCTTATAGCAGCTGTGCAAAGCTGCCACAAACATTTGTTGGATTTGGCAGCAAATCTGCTCAGATAGCCATAAGAATGCAATTGAAGTATTTCCCTATCAGAGCATTACCCTTTTATTTAACAGCAGAAATGTGTTTGTTCCAATAAAACCATCCATCCTAGCATTTATACTGAAAGGGCTAAACAAGGGAAACATGCCTTGAAAGAACACTGTCTTCAAGGATGAAAGTCTCAGCAACAGCTTTACAACTTCATTGCATATGGCATTTCTCACAGATTCTTCCAATTGCTACTGTCTCTCAAAGGTGTATGTTTTCCCTGTTACTTGTTGACCCAAACTAGATTCCATAGAGGCCATATCGTTTCCCTCAACCAATATTACAGTCCAATAAGCTGGTACTCGAGATCTCAAATTCTCAACTAAACAGGGGCAGGTGGTGTTCTCAAAGAGCAGTTAGGAGGTCCCTATGCCAGATCTTAAGAAGATGTTCTGTGGAAGTCAATATCATATCCATCAATTGGCTCTGCAGATAATATCATGGCCAGGATCGTATTCTACATATCCTAATTACATTTGAGGATGACATACTACCGAAGATGTCCTAGCACATAAATTTCAATTGGATTATTGAGGCATTTACATCAAGAGAGTTTTTAAAGATCAAATTATCCGCCCCCTCATTCCAGGATTTAAATTAGGCATTCAAAGTAAAGGGAACCCAAGCTACCCCGTAAGCCCATTAGAACCGCCCCAGAGAACATTAGAGAAAGATCCTGATAACCCAACACAAGCTCAACCCCCATCCAAGTAGAACATCTCTCCAATTTGTTGATGTCACCTCTGAATACCCCCCTTCTAAATTCACAAAATCTCTTTTTTTTCAAATGGAACAGGAATTCTCCTTGTCAGATCCCCTCCTTAGTAGTACCTTTCTCAGCTCGTCAGAAATGGAGAGCTGACTAGCCCCCTTAGATCCTGTTCTTGCCAGTTCTACCGCTGGGAAGGAAGGGGTTCCGGGATCGGGGGGACACTATTGGGGTCATGTGAGGGAGGAGAGGACGTGATCGGCTTTTTCACTCCAGGGAGAAGCGCACAAGAGTACTTGTGACCCTGATAGCCTTCATGACAGTCCCCCTGGAGTCAAAGTTCTGCTGTTAAATGCCAGATCCGTAAATGACAAAACAATGGCCATCCAGGATTTAATCCTGGATGAAAAAGTGGATCTGGCTTGCATTACTTAAACCTGGTTGGATGAGCTGGGGGGGGGGGATCAATCTCACCCAGTTGTGCCCTCCAGGTTTCGGAGTGCATCAGTAGGCCAGGTCTGGGGGCGGGGAGTGTAAGTGAATAAGTGAATAAGTTTACAGCAAGGTACTAACTGAACGTATCTCACCCAAACTAAAACTCCTCTGAACTCTAAATTCTACAAGTCAAATTATTTCAAACAACCATAATGATCTTCACTTAACTTTATGCCTGCATTTTGGCAGGATCTCTAGACCAGGAGAGATTAGGGGTGGGTTACCTCTTTTCCCCACTTTGCCAATTTTTGGATCTTTTGCTGTCAAACTTTAGAGAGGAAACATTCTGGCAGAAGACTGCTCTGTTGGGAGATCTCTGAAGTCAGCTAGAGAAGACAGTTCTGCCAACAGAACAGTATTTCAGCCAGCTAAAGGGCATTTTACTAATGCTGGTCCTTTGCAGCCAGCCCCTCTTTGAGTTAGGGAATTGTCTTCTTTTACACTCACAGTAATGTTTAGAATGTCTTTTCAAGGCATTTAACTCTTTTATATACAGATCCAAAGAGGAACATGAAAATATGTTTATTCCATTGGCAGGAGAGATAAAATATGAGAAAACAAGTCCCTGTTTAGAGTCCTCTCTGATGGAATATGCTTTCCTAACTTTTGAACAATTAACATACATTTTTATATCACTGCACATTTTCTGTAATATGCATCCCCGGTTAGCAAACATGAGTATATATATACACATAATATTAACAAAATTAGCAACATTAATGCACAAGTTTTCCATTGGTAAAATATTGAATGTATAAAAATCATACAGTTCAGATCAGTCTCAATTGCTTTAGCATTCTGCTTCTCATTTCCAAGAGAAACCCACAAAATTGTGAAGTTTTGATTATGAAATGAAATTTCTGAATACGTCTTTATTCTGGGGCAACCAAATGTGTCATAGGCCAATTGTCAGTTGAAAAATGGTTTGGAGGGTTGGAATTAACATATAACTTGGTGAGATTTGAGTGTTATTTTCACCTGAAAGATATGCATAATCAGAGGGAATCTTGGTGTTTAAGCCACACAAAAATGTTTGGGGCCACTTATGGCTAGTTAGATGCATTATTTGCTTTACTTTAACAATCAGTAGAAAGACACTACAATCCTACTCTCTCAGTAATAATGATGCATGCCACTTGTAATGGTGAAATCGAATAAAAAAGATATATGCTTTTCCTACCAGATGTTTATTACATCTGTTCTCATGGAGTTAGCAGAAGCTATCTTTTCAATCATTTAAAAAAGAAATATGGGCAGTCTTCTTAGTTCTTACAGCGAGTGGTTTCTTTTAAAAGAAAACAAAGGAAAGGAAGGGAATGGGAACATCTGACTTGTGTGAAAAAGAGTTGGACATCCTGTGACAGCAACCACCGTGTTTTACAGGCAAAATGTTGACAGATTGATTCAGGATGATCGTCGTATCACTCAGAGAGAAATTTCAAGCATTTCACAAGAACGTTTGGGTCACATTATTGCTTCGCTTGGCTATCGGAAGATCTGTGCACGATGGCAACTGTGAGACGCTGGTTGCAGAAACAGTGTTGACTTCTTCTGTGATGGCTTCAGAAAACTTGCTCATCGTTGGCAGAAATGTATCCAATTGTCTGGTGATTATGTGGAAAAGTGAATAGTGGTCGTTAAAGAGCACATTCTAAGGATTATTTCTGTGTTTGATTTATTAAAATATTCCTATCCAAACCGAAGTAACGAAGGTGGAGGCATTACTTTTCATTCAGCCCTCATACAATGCAAAGACATAGCACAGCATTCTATATTTGTCAAGTATAACATACTTCATCACTGCCATGGATATGAAATATCAGAACTGGACAATTTCTGACATCTATATATCAGTTTTTTTGATAGATGAGACAAAGCCTTGTGATAATGGTTCATAGGATCAGCCTATACAAAAAGAAGATATAAAAGCTATGTCTGTCTGTAGCTTTTACCTATATATGGCAATCTTATATTGAAATCCCTGTGGCTGCTGACTGCCAGGGAGATTCTTATCACATGGATTTCATTGCTCACTGCAGTCTGAATTAATGTGAGAAATAAGTGTGTCAAGAAATTGAAATACAAACCCCTATGTGAAAAACTCATTTATTTACTCTCTTGTTAAAATTCACATATAAGATGCGCCGCAAAAACAGAAGTATTTTTTTCCTAGAAAGGGGGGAGAGATGCATTATAATGGTAGTTTAATCTTCAGTATTGTCACACCTCAGGCTAGCTTCACCTTGCTAAAGACACCAAGCCACACACAGGAAGTAGTCTTTTGTAGTTTATTTAGAAAATAGGCAAAAGATAGTTCATAAAAGATAAAAGTTCAGTTCCAGAAGGTAGATACAAAACAAGGCTGTGAGCAATTAGTCCATAGAAACATAGAGCATGAAACAAGGTCCTTTTCATAGAAGCCAAAAGTCCCAGCAAACAGAATATATCCACATGATAATACAGGAACACAAACTTGGTACAGGAAAGCAGACTTGCTTCTTGATCTAGCGATGAAGTTGCATTGACAGAGATCTCTCTTCCAGCAGACTGTTTTAAAAGCATGACACAAAGGCATTCCTTTGCCCTTTGACCTTCCGTTTATTAGCTATGCGAAGACTTCTACGCAACCCTCTAAATTCCAGTCTTGCAGCCCAATTGAGATCCTCAGAGTCAAGGCCACTGAGCTCGTTACTGTTATCAGGCGGAGGCAAAGCGCTACCCTCCCTTTCTGCTTCCTGCACCTGAAATTCCTCATTAGAAATAACATCATGATTTATTCCCATGGGAACAACTCCCTGCTCTTCATTTCCCACAGCAGGAACACTCCTATAATTCCCAGCATCAGAGTCATCTTCAAATTCATCCTGAATCACATCATTATGCACATATAACCCAGAATCCTCATCAGAGTCACACAAAGGTACATCAGAATCACACAAAGGCAAAGGCTGAGTCACAACAAGTATGGCAACATGGGTAGAGTTTTAGACTACAACTGTGGAGACCAGTCATAAAAATTCACTGGGCAAGTCACATACTCTTACCCACAGAAAACCCTGTGATAAGTTTGCCTTAGGATCACTATTGTTGGATGTGACTTGAGGGCACACCATAACTAAATGTCCTGGATCTCTCTATCAGCGCAGACTGCTAGTAGAGGAAACTGGACCAGCACAAGCCTGTTAGATATGGACAGATAAGCAGAAGAGAGTAAACAAATCCTTTCCTGCAGTGTTTGGGTGAACAGATTCGTATGTGAAGAAAAAGGAATAACTGATTATAAGTCAAACATTGGTTATGGCCATTATTTCACGCTATTGGATACAATTTCATCCGAAAAGGGGGGGGGGGACTAACTAATATTCTGAGTCCTGATGTTGTAGCACTTCCCAGGATTTTGTTATTTGAACCACATCTAAGTGGGACAAAAATATCAATCTGTTTGCAGAATATCTGAGCTTAAACCAATGGCTTGGTAAATTTCTTGTTTTGTGAGGCTTAGTAGAATAATATCTGACATTTACAGCTGACAACAGAACTTGAAAAAATATACTTATCAATATTTTTCTCATACAAGGGTTTTCATGAAAACCAAATATTTTCATGCTTAATCAATTTTTTAAAATGCTAATAATTTCTGACTTGCCCTTTTGGATGTGAAAAGTATCAAGTATTTCAATATATTTTAACAGGAGCTCCAAGATCGACATAATGCCTGTTGAGGTTGTGGATAGCATTATTTGCAATATTCCATGCAAAACAAAAGAGATTACTTAGGGCATGTTATTATATAAATGGAAGAGGATGTGTCAGCCATACTTATACGAAGCTTTGTATTAGCATTATAGCACAAAAGATTTTCAGGATACCTTATAAAATTTGTTTTGGCCCCATGTTAGCCTCAATGTTCATGAAAATAAATATTTTACAAGTCCTTCCAAATCCTCCTATTTACTCTCTGAGCACAGAAAGATCCTTATTGTTGTTGTTGTTGTTGTTGTTATTAACTTTATTTATACCCCAGCTTTCTTCCCGTGAGGACTCAAGGTGGCTAACAATATCACACTTAGTCAAATTAAAAAAGTGCAATACAAAAGTTAAAAAACAATTAAAGAGTAACAGTGTGGTAAAAACAGAATGAAAAACAACAAATACACTTAAAATGGCCTTTAAAACTCCCAACCTCTCTCCTCCTACCCAATACAAAGATAAGGCCAGCAGGGATGGGGCCCTCCTGGTCTCTCTTGGGAGGGAGTTCCACAGTCTGGAAGAAGCAGCCACCAAAAAGGCCCTCTCTAGTGTTCCCACCAAGTGCACTTGAGTGGATGGTGGGACAGAAAGAAGACCCTCTCTAGTAGACCGTACATTTCTCCCAAGTTCATAGGGATTTGCAACAAATCCCAAAATTCTGGATGAATCAGTATGACAAACTAGATGGCCTTTGGATATTCATGTATTGCCACAGGTTGTGGTGATGCATGGGTTCAGCATCATGCTTCATTTTGACCACCTGCATTGCTGTCACATCCTTGAAGTGCCAATATACATGCAAACAAGAAAAAAGATGCATGGCTACAGCAACAATTACATCTGATTCCAGAAATGTAAAACAACGACCTACCTCTTATATCACATAGATAATCCCTTTATATGACATTTCAAGCCAACCTAACAGCCACTAACAACCTCAAGTGATAGAGGTTTGTTCTTCTGGTGATCATAGCTCAATAGGATGATATTTCCAATCTCATCCCACCAGTGATCTCTGGTTTCAGGCCCGGCCCAACACGGGACGCTAGCCACGCCCCCGCGTTGGGCGCCATGTTCCCAGGGGCGCTATCGAGCCCCTGGGAGGCGTGGCCACACTTGGCCCCGCCTCCGGCACCCTGGCCCTGCCTCCCGCTCTGTGGGAGGTATGGCCGTGCGACGCGGGAGGCGTGGTCAAGTCTGGCCCCGCCTCCTGCAGCACCTGCCGTAGGGACAGGGTGCCCGCTGCGGGAAGCGGGGCTGGCCACGCCTCCCGCGGCGGGCACCTTGTCCCAGCCAAGTGTCACGACCCAGGCGGCAGAGGCACCAATAACCATACACAGAGGCCAGAATCTAACTAATATCTTTATTGAAGGAATATATAAAGTTAATAAAAACAAGTGTAGAAAATAGTCCAGAATTAGACCTTTCAGGAAAGGTCAGAATTAGTCCAAAAAAGCAATGTCCAATAAGAAATATTAAGGTCCAAAGTTGTAATCCAATAACCGAAACACTCACTTTGCCAAGCAAAGTGAGGGGAGATGACAAGGTCCTTAGTCCATAAAACTTGAGCGTGGCTAGGAAATAACTTGATACTTGAAACAAGGCTTGAACGTGGAACAAGGTAACTAAGAACAAGAACAAGGTCCGTGGAATAACTTGGTAAAATCCGTGAAACAAGGCAAGGATTAGTCCTGGGAAACAAGGCAAAGTCCGTAGGTAAACAAAGGCTGGGAAGCAAGGCGAAGGCTGGATAGCAAGGCAAGGCTTGAGCTGAAGCGAGGCTTGAATCGGAGCGCGCTGTCCAGACACAACTCGCTCCGTAGGCTGACGAATTGACTCCGCGAAGTTGCTACGCGGGCAAAACACCTATATAGAGTTCAACTTTCTCACCAAAGCGGTTCTCTGGGAATCAGAAACGAAAGCTAAACTCTGAGACCAGATGTTAAACTCCTTAAAGATTCTCACGAGAACCAATGTTAATTGGCAACATTCTTAGCTGCTATCCTCGCACTCCTGCGCGAAGCTGAATCCAAACTTCTCTGTTGTTTACAAAACTCCCGGCGCAAGAACACGGGAGAAGTAGGCTCTGGGGTTGTTTGACATACTTCTGGGGCACAACTTTCTTGCAGGTGCAAGGTTTCCAGATCTGCCTGGGAAGGATCTGGCTGAGAGGAATCCAGTTCAGACTGGGAAGGTAAAAAACCCAAGTTTTCATCTTCATCAGGGATTACAATGTCCTGAGCAGGACTACAAGGCCCATGGTTCATCACACTATCCCCCTCCTCAGGGCCCCTCCCAAACTGGGGTCCTCTCCCCGAGGCGCGAGGTCGCGGTTTGGTGGGATAGGTCAGATGGAAGCGACGGGTTAGATCAGGAGCATGGACTGTGGAGGCGTCTTCCCAAGAGCGTTCCTCAGGCCCAAAACCCACCCAGTCAATGAGATATTGTAGGCGGCGGCGATGAAAGCGAGAATCCAAAATGTCCTCAACCTCGAACTCCTCCTCCCCATTCATCAAAACAGGAGGGGGGGCCGGTTGGTCTGTATCAGGACGCACACCATCCGCCGGAAGGAGCAGGGAACGGTGAAACACTGGGTGAATGCGCATTGAACGCGGAAGTTGGAGTTTGAAAGTCACGGGGTTTAATTGCGCCACCACTGGATAGGGGCCAATGAAGCGGGCATCTAACTTCCGGCATGGGCGGTGGGAGGGCAGAAAGCGAGTGGACAGAAAAACCCGATCTCCTACCTTGATTTCGGGGCCCGGCTGGCGGTGTTTGTCAGCGTGGCGTTTATAGTCCTCCTTGGCTTGGTCCAGTTGCTGGAGCAAAAGTTGTTGCACCGCTGTGAGTTCCTGCAGCCAATCCTCTGCTGCGGGAACTTCTGAAGTTTCAATGACAGGGGGAAAGAAACGTGGATGGAAACCGTAGTTTGCAAAGAACGGCGTTTCTTTTGTAGAAGCTTGAACTCCATTATTGTAGGCAAACTCAGACAGTGGTAACAGAGAAGCCCAATTGTCCTGTTGGTAGTTTACATAACAGCGAAGATACTGCTCCAAAGTGGCATTGGTGCGCTCCGTTTGCCCATCTGTTTGGGGATGATGAGCTGAAGATAAGCGAGAGTCTATGCCCAGTAGTTTTTGTAGTGCCTTCCAAAAACGAGAGGTGAATTGAGATCCACGGTCTGTGACTAAACTCTTGGGCAATCCATGTAGTCTGAAAACATGCTGAAGAAATAGATCCGCAGTTTCTTTGGCCGTGGGGAGGCCTTCGCAGGGAATGAAATGGGCTAACTTGGTGAATAGGTCCACCACCACTAAGATCGTGGTGAATCCACAGGAAGGTGGTAGGTCAGTGATGAAATCCGCGGAAATTATTTCCCATGGGCGAGATGGGGTAGGAAGGGGGTGCAAAAGCCCTGAGGGCTTCTCCCTTCGTATCTTGGAGCGCTGGCATACTGGGCAGGTGTTGACATATTTTTCCACATCCTTGCGGATCTTGGGCCACCAAAAATCTCTTAGGATCAAATGCATGGTTTTAAATAGTCCGAAGTGTCCTGCTGGTTTGCAGTCATGACACAGACGAAGCGCTTTTTCCCTGCCCGGTCCGGGTGGGATATAAACATGATTTCTATAGCAGAGCAGCCCATCTTTAAGCGAAAAGGGAAAATGCAGACCTTGGCGAAGTTGGTCCTGCGCCCAGGCATCTGCTTGCTGACTAGCCCTGATTTCTTGAGCACAGATGGGTCCTGGAGTAGGGGAAGTTGAACCAATGGGACTGGATTTGGTGTTCCCCACTGTGAGCGTGGCAAAGTTCTCAGGTTGTAGCAGTTGGGATTCAAAGGTCTCCTTGCGTCCTGCAGCGTATTCCGGTTTACGTGACAGGGCGTCTGCTTGCTTGGTTTGAGCTGGGGTCACATAATGGATCTGGAAGTTGAAACGTTCAAAGAATAAAGCCCAACGTTGCTGCCTCTGATTTAGTTTGCGGGCAGTTCTTAGATGTTCTAGATTACGATGATCAGTGTGGACTTCAATGGGGAATTTGGCCCCTTCTAGCCAATGTCTCCAAGTTTCAAAGGCTGCCTTTATGGCCAGTAGTTCTTTTTCCCAAATGGTGTAATTCCTCTCTGGTGTGGTTAGTTGACGAGAATAAAAGGCACAGGGGTGGAGGTGATCTCCCACCGGTTGTAAGAGTACAGCCCCAATTGCCACATCAGAGGCGTCCGCTTGCACCACAAAAGGGGTTCCAGGATTTGGGTGCTGTAGAATTGGCTGGGAGGTGAATAGTTTCTTCAGTTGCTGGAACCCTTTCTCTGCTTGATCAGTCCAGCGGAAAGGCTGCTTTCCACGGATGCAGCTAGTGATGGGGTCGGACCAGCGGGCAAAATCTGGAATGAACTTGCGGTAGTAGTTCGCGAACCCCAAGAAACGCTGCACCTCTTTCTTGTTAGTTGGCGCCCGCCATTCCAATACTGCTGAAACTTTGGCTGGATCCATGGAAAGCCCTAGAGGCGAGATGCGGTAGCCAAGGAAATCTACCTCTTGTAGATCAAAAGCGCATTTTTCTAGCTTGGCATAAAGTCCATGATCCCGCAGTCGTTGCAACACCATTTTGACGTGGTTCTCGTGTTCTGATTGTGATCTGGAAAACACCAAAAAATCGTCCAGGTAGATTATCAAGAATCTGTCTAGATAGTCCTGAAAAATATCGTTGACAAAATGCTGGAACGTTGCGGGAGCTCCGCATAAACCGAAATTCATAACTCGGGACTCGAATAATCCGAATTTAGTCTGGAAGGCGGTCTTCCACTCGTCCCCTTCTCTGATGCGAACTAGATTATAAGCCCCCCGAAGATCCAGCTTGGTGTAGACCTTGGCTCCTCGAAGTCGGTCCAGTAGATCCGAGATTAAGGGCAGGGGATAGCTGTTCCGCTTGGTGATATTGTTCAATGCTCTGTAGTCCACCACCAAGCGTAATTCCCCTGACTTCTTCTTCACAAACATCACTGGGGAGGCGGCTGGGGATTGAGAGGGTCTGATGAACCCCTTGCGAAGGTTTGTCTCTAAGAATTCCCTGAGAGCTTCTTGCTCTGGTTCAGTCAGGGAGTAGAGATGCCCTCGCGGGATCGGGGCCCCCTCCACCAAGTCAATGGCACAGTCATAAGGTCTATGTGGGGGTAATTTTTCGGCTTCTTTCTCATTGAATACATCCCAATACTCGGAGTACTTCTTTGGCAAGGTGATGATGGGCTCGGAGTCTGTGGCATGGCATACCTTGGCTACGAGGCAATGGTTTTGGCAGTACGGTGAAGCAAACTGCAGTTCTCTGTTGGACCAGGAGATGTTAGGGTCGTGGAGTGTCAGCCATGGAATTCCCAAAATCACAGGGAAATGGGGAACCTCGGTAACAAAGAAGGAAATCTCTTCCATATGTTCCCTTATCCACATCCTGGTGGGTTCCGACCACTGGCTTACGGGGCCCGTCTTGAGGGGACGGCCGTCTATGGCTTGCACCACACGGGCATTCTTGAAATCATGATATTGTAATCCCAGAGAGTCGGCATACTCTCTATCGATGAAATTGTTGGTAGCTCCAGAGTCTATCATGGCGTGGATCATGACGGGTCCCCTTTTTGCTGACCATAATGTGACCACGAGAAGGAACAGGACCCCGGTTGGCGGCTCTTGGATGGATTTTTTGACCGGGTTGGCGAGCCTCTCTACACCCGGTCGTTGGCTTCCCCCGCCGGCTGTGTGCCAGTCGGCTCAGACGCCTTCGACTCCGTGGAGGACGCCGCCGCAAGACGGGCGGCAGGCTTCCCTTTGGCTGGGCACTCTCTGGCGAAGTGGCCCCCGTTCCCGCAGTACCAGCAGAGGTTCAAGCGTTGACGACGGGCCTTCTCGGCGGCATCTAGTCTGGGACGCACATTGCCCAACTGCATCGGCACCTCCTCGCCTCCTCTGGGGTATGGGGTTGGCGGCGGGGGTCTCCACACCGGACGTGGCTGAACACTGGCGGGAGCGGGGGGTTTTGCCCCGGCTCTACCGCCCTGGCCTCGAACCCATTGTTTCCTGTTGGCAATCATGACTTCAGCCCGTAAACATTGATCAATGAGTGCCTCGAGGGTCTGGGGAGGATCCACCTTGGAGATTTCTTCCAGCATTTCAATGTTGAGACCCTCCCGAAATTGTCCTCTGAGGGCTACATCGTTCCAGCCGGTGTTGTGGGCCAGCACGCGGAACTCGGCTATGTACTGAGACATGGGTCTGTCTCCTTGAAGGAGGCGCCGGAGTTTGTGACCGGCTGCCTCCAAATTGTCCTCGATTCCCCAGGTCTCCTTAAGGTGATCCAAGAAGCGTTGTGCTGAACTTAGGTGGGGGGAGGCTTGATCAAACAGGGCCGTCGCCCAGCTAGCCGCTGGTCCGTCTAGAAGACTGTAGACCCACGCCACCTTGATGTCTTCTTGGGGAAACTCGGCATCACGGGCCTCTAGATAAGCTTGACATTGGCGGCGGAAAACATGAACCTTAGCAGCTTCTCCAGAAAACTTGGTAGGCAACGCCATGGCCGGGAGGCGAACTCCGCGCTCCCTCAACCCTTTTATTTCTCCATCCTGCGCGTTGAGTCTGTCACGGATGCGGTCCACTTCGTCCTTGCTGATGGTGTAGCTGAGCGGCTGTCCAGCCGGCGCGGCTCCGGTAGACATCCTGGCCTCGGTTAGTTGGTGCTTATGGGTGGCGGAGTCAAACTGTCACGACCCAGGCGGCAGAGGCACCAATAACCATACACAGAGGCCAGAATCTAACTAATATCTTTATTGAAGGAATATATAAAGTTAATAAAAACAAGTGTAGAAAATAGTCCAGAATTAGACCTTTCAGGAAAGGTCAGAATTAGTCCAAAAAAGCAATGTCCAATAAGAAATATTAAGGTCCAAAGTTGTAATCCAATAACCGAAACACTCACTTTGCCAAGCAAAGTGAGGGGAGATGACAAGGTCCTTAGTCCATAAAACTTGAGCGTGGCTAGGAAATAACTTGATACTTGAAACAAGGCTTGAACGTGGAACAAGGTAACTAAGAACAAGAACAAGGTCCGTGGAATAACTTGGTAAAATCCGTGAAACAAGGCAAGGATTAGTCCTGGGAAACAAGGCAAAGTCCGTAGGTAAACAAAGGCTGGGAAGCAAGGCGAAGGCTGGATAGCAAGGCAAGGCTTGAGCTGAAGCGAGGCTTGAATCGGAGCGCGCTGTCCAGACACAACTCGCTCCGTAGGCTGACGAATTGACTCCGCGAAGTTGCTACGCGGGCAAAACACCTATATAGAGTTCAACTTTCTCACCAAAGCGGTTCTCTGGGAATCAGAAACGAAAGCTAAACTCTGAGACCAGATGTTAAACTCCTTAAAGATTCTCACGAGAACCAATGTTAATTGGCAACATTCTTAGCTGCTATCCTCGCACTCCTGCGCGAAGCTGAATCCAAACTTCTCTGTTGTTTACAAAACTCCCGGCGCAAGAACACGGGAGAAGTAGGCTCTGGGGTTGTTTGACATACTTCTGGGGCACAACTTTCTTGCAGGTGCAAGGTTTCCAGATCTGCCTGGGAAGGATCTGGCTGAGAGGAATCCAGTTCAGACTGGGAAGGTAAAAAACCCAAGTTTTCATCTTCATCAGGGATTACAATGTCCTGAGCAGGACTACAAGGCCCATGGTTCATCACACCAAGCTGCAGCAGGCGTGCGCTGCAGGAGGCGTGGCCGGCCACGCCTCCCGCAGCGCACGCCCGCTGCAGCTTGGCTGGGACAGGGTGCCTGCTGCGGGAGGCGTGGCCAGCCCCGCTTCCCGTGGCGGGCACCCTGTCCCAGCCAAGCCACAGCGCACGCTCGCTGCAGTTTGGCTGGGACTCGGAGAGGGTGCCCGCCACGGGAGGCGTGGCCGGCCCCGCTTCCCGCGGCGGGCACCCTGTCCCAGCCGAGCCGCAGCGCACGCCCGCTGCAGCTTGGCTGGGACTCGGAGAGGGTGCCCGCCGTGGGAGGCGTGGCCAGCCCCGCTTCCCGCGGCGGGCACCCTGTCCCAGCCAAGCTGCAGCGGGCGTGCGCTGCGGCTTGGCTGGGAGAGGGTGCCCGCCGAGGGAGGCGTGGCCAGCCCCACTTCCCGCTGTGGGGGGTGGGGTCAGGGCGCCCGCACGCAGCGTAGGAGGCGGGGCCAGGTCTGGCCCCACCTCCCGCACTGCCCCACGCCGTGGGGGCGGGGTCAGGGCACCCGTGCGTGGTGTGGGAGGCGGGGCCAGATCTGACCACGCCTCCCGCGGCGCGGTGGGGGGGGGCGCAAATTTTTTTTTGCGTACCCCTGAAGATTCCCTTGGGCCGGTCCTGTCTGGTTTGATAAGGAGTTTAACAGAGGCCATGCTTCTGATTGTGACACCAGAGGTTGCCAGGACAGTCTAAAACAGGGGTCCCCAAACTAAGGCCCGGGGGCCGGATCCGGCCCATCAAAGCCATTTATCCGGCCCTCAAGGCACAAGGGCAGAAGGGGGTTGGGCTAAATGACCCAAGGGGTCTTTTCTTCTCTTCCAACCATCATCATCATCATCATCATCATCATCATCATCATCATTAACATTGAGGCTGGGAGGCCATCTGTCAGGGGTGCTTTGCTTGTGCTTTAGGTGCACAAAGGCAGAAGGGGGTTGGACTAAATGACCCAAGTGGTCTCTTCCAACCCTCTTTATTATTATTATTATTATTATTATTATTATTATTATTATTATTATTAACATTGAGGCTGGGAGGCCATCTGTCAGGGGTGCTTTTCTTGTGCTTTCAGTGCACAAAGGCAGAAGGGGATTGGACTCAATGGCCCAAAGGGTCTCTTCCAACTCTCTTTTTATTACTGTTGTTGTTGTTGTTATTATTATTATTATTGCTCGGTGGTCAACTATAGTCTGGCCCTCCAATGGTCCGAAGGATCATAAACTGGCTCCCTGTTTAAAAAGTTTGGGGACCCCTGGTCTAAAACATCATCCTGCTGCTTCCCAATCACCAACAGAGCAGATTTCCATCACTCAGTGCAACTGTTGTCTGTTCAGGTAAGTCTAGGTTATGTATTTGTAACTGCTCAGCAGCATGCCAACTATAGTTTTCAAATGTTTAAGGCATAATTTACTTCTTCTTCACAAATTGAACTGAAATATACAGAAGGAGCATATTGAAAGACCTATTGGCTATATGTGTAGAATTAGTGATGCCAGTTTCCCACTAAGTAAAGGTATGGAACTATAGTTTTACAAGATCTTTAGCCTTGTCTGCCACAGAGTGCTACAAATCTTGGGATTTCATAGCATTGTGCCACGGCAGTTAAAGTAGGGTCAAACTATATTTATTCCACAGACCTCCTGGTAATAGAAGAATTGAATGTTAAAAGTTTTTAAAATAGCAGAAATTGACAAATTAGCAATGATGAACAAAGAAAAAACACACAAAAAAAAACCTTATCAAAGACTGGGAGCCATTTCTAAACCTTGTTAAAAAAAGAAAGAGGGGAAAGTTTTAATAGAAAACTTCATAATTTTATCCATTAGAATCTTTGTATGGAATCTATAAATAATAACCATTATGCCAGAAGGAAGCACAGAAAAACAATGTATTAGGAAGGAAGAATTGAACTATATATGAATGTCTCCAACCCAAAGCATGGGATGTTATCACAACGAGAAGGGTGGGAGAAAGGAAGGGCATAGTCAAATACAATTATTAAATAGATGTTAGGTAGTATTGTACTGCTCCATGCAGATATATAGATTTGCTTCATTTTTATGAATGTGTAAATTTAAAAATGATGTGTGTGTGTGTGTGTGTGTATGCCTTAGGCCCTTAATTGGGGAAAGGAGGGGTATAAATTTCTTAAACAAATAAATGAGTAAATAGATGTACCCTAAAATTAAGTAGTAAATAATTATTTAAAATGTAGAATTCATAATTTCTGTTATTTTGTTCTGTTCCTTCCATCTGCTGATAGTTGTATGATCTGATATCACACAGCTCTTTTCAGAAGTATGTCCTAGCAAGTTCAGTGTAATTTTTACTAGTTAAATGAGCATAATATGCAGACTTAATTTTTTTAATGAAACCATTAATGGCAGAGTTTTAGAAAGTCTCAACTTTAACACCTACCCCAAGCTGCAGTAAAGAACCATATACACAATGCTGCAATCCTTTGCTAAGGAAAAGAAATCTTTACTACTTGCTAATGCAGACTTGGCTCCCTGAACTCTACTGAGCTAGTGAAGCCCAAACATTAATTTAATAATCAGCTGGCCTTCTATTCCTCTGAGACATTTAGCAAGTCAAAGTGCAGAGATATACATGTCACATCAGAGGCATTTTCTCAATAAATTAGACAAATCCATCTGTACACAAGAAAACAAATGAGATTTGCTCATCATTAATATTATTTTGGAACAGCCTGACATGTGCAAAATTGGCTGGAACGGATAAAATGTGTGGCCAAGAGAGCTATAGAACAGCAATGCTTTAAATGATTTTGTTTTGATTGAGCTGAACCTCTGCATGAATCTGTACAAAAGTGAATATATGGTTCCTTAAAAATTGTATTCCACCGTACAATCATAGTGACTGACCAGCAGAGGATGATTTGGCTTAAAGGGATTTGGCTGAGTCTCAAAAGAGTTGATCAACTCAAAAGGGCAGAGAGGTTTCCTAGGTTTCCAGAATTAGGAAATGTCTGGTGTTTGTATTCCATTCATACTGTAAATGAAGGACCGCTTTGATGTAACTAAAGGCTCTTCCACACAGCCATGTAATCCAGAAGATCAAGGCAGATAATCCACAATATCTTTGAACTGGGTTATCTGAGTCCACACTGTCATATAATCCAATTCAATGTGGATTTTATACAGTTGTGTGGAAAGGGGTCTAAGTACTAGCTTTCCAGGAAGAAAAACAGAAGCTGTTAAAAAGCCTAACAATAATTATCACTTTCAGGCTGAAGTATTATACACAAGTCTATAATTTCGAAGCAAGACAAAACAAACAACTCTGGTTGATAGAAAGTATCACTACTTTTGGATAAGTATGTTGAGCATGATGAAGTTCCTAAATAACTCTGCTATAAAAGCACTTTAAATCAGGGCTACTCAAAGTCATGGTCCAGGTACCAGAGTTGGATCACAAGCCATTGGCTGCCTATTCCTGAGAACATTATGCTATTTATTTCTGACATGTTGGAAATAAATAAATGCTGTTTTCCCACACTGAACAGCTTGGGAACTAGCGTCTGTAAATGGCATCCTGACAAATTCAATTGCAAGTTAAGATATGAGTAAATGTATAATCACTGTGCAGAAACGGGGCAAAAAGGAAATATGTGTTGTGCTTCCTCTGGAGATAGCTTTTGGCCTCCAACTCCCAGCAGCCTTAGACAACTTGTCCAATGGCCAGGAATTCTGGAGGGTGCAGGTTGTGCAGGCCTGGCTTAGAGGTTTAATTTTGAGGACCCTTTTGAGACCTTTCCTGCACCACAGGCAGAAGCCTAGATGGGTTGACTGATCTATAGAATAGGATTTCATTTGACCCACACTCAAATAAGGGAAATGGCAATTTATAATGAATTGTTCCATCATCCCAAACTAATCTGTAAAGAACTGCTGCATGTGGTTTTATGAAAGGTTAGAGGTGATGTCCTTCTTTTATAGTCTTCTTCTGATAATTTTGTTGGATTAGTGTCTCAAATCTTAATTCCTTGCCTGCAGCTGCAACATCTCTGACTGTCCTCCGATGGATGGCATTAATTGCATGATTTAAGGGATATACAGTAGATTCCCAGTTAACCAGAACTCAAGCAACCAGCAAAAATAGAATCAAAGAAATAATACTTTAAATTTAAAAATCTAGTTTTATAATTATTGTATTTTGGTTGTAGTTTATTCATTCAGTTGCTCCCGACTCTTCATGACCTCATGGACCAGCCCACGCCAGAGCTCCCCGTTGGTCGTTGTCACCCCCAGCTCCTTCAAAGTCAAGTCAGTCACTTCAAGGATACCATCCATCAGGGCCGGCCCCACTATTGAGGCACCTGACGCCGCCGCCTCAGGCGCAGGCCCGGGGGGGCGCCGTCAGGCTGGGCGGGAGGCGGGGCACCGCCCTGACGGTGCCCCGCCTCCCGCCCAGTGCGCCCTGGCCCGTCTGGCCTTTTCTAGCTGGCCAGAAAGCAGCGGAGGTCCCTCCAGGCCGCAATCGCGGCCTACAGGGACCTCCGCTGCTTTCTGGCCTGCTAGAAAAGGCCAGACGGGCGAGCGGGAGTAGCGTGGGAGGCGGGGCCAGCTCTGGCCCCGCCCCCCCGCCCAGCGTGCCCTGGCCCCGCCTCCCACGCTGCGTGGGAGGCGGGGCCAGGGCACGCTGGGCGGGGGGCGGGGCCAACTCTGGCCCCGCCCCCTCACTAATCGCCCTGGCCCCGCCTCCCACGCAGTGTGGGAGGCGGGGCCAGGGCACGCTGGGCGGGGCCAAAGCGCGGGAGGCGGGGCCGGTGGCGGGGGCGCTTTTCAGCACCCCCGCTTCCCATTAAAAAATATCTCCGGCCGGCCCTGCCATCCATCCATCTTGCCCTTGGTTGGCCCCTCTTACTTTTTTCCTTCTATTTCCCCCAGCATCATTATCTTCTCCAAGCTTTCCTGTCTTCTCATTATGTGGCCAAAGTACTTTATCTTTGCCTATAATATCCTTCCCTCCAGTAAGCAGTCAGGCATTATTTCCTGGAGTATGGACTGGTTGGATCATCTTGCGGTCCAGAATTTTCCTCCAACACCACAGTTCAAATGCGTCTATCTTCCTCCACTCAGCCTTCCTTATTGTCCAGCTCTCGCATCCATAAGTTACTACAGGAATACCATTGCTTTAACTATGTGAACCTTCATTGCCAGTGTGATGTCTCTACTCTTCATTATTTTATCAAGGTCATTGCTTTCCTCCCAAGAAGTAAATGTTTTCTGATTTCCTAGCTGCAGTCTGCGTCTGCAGTAACCTTTGCGCCTAAAAATACAAAGTTTGTCACTGCCTACACGTTTTCTCTCTCTATTTGCCAGTTAATATTTTGATATTAATATCAAATCAATACAGAGTTCATAGTATGGTATACTATGGGATATAGTATTCCTTAGGCCTACAGTATTTTAATAGTTACTCTCAAGTAACCAGAAACTACATTTATCTGGCAATCCATTAGATGTTGGTTAACTGAGAGTCTACTGTATTAAAGACATTTAAGTCTTTCAGCAAATGGCAGATTCTAGGCTTCTGTGGGATAAAGTCATGGCAGTCAACGTGGTATAATTACAGATAGTGTATCTGAGCAACAGCCTGTACATGACCATCCCTCTTACCTCGAGCACATGTAAACATTATGATTTGCGTAAGAACACATTTTTGTGTGGCCTCGATGCAAGCAAAATTCCAGTGTGGATAGATGAATCCACCAGCCTAAGAAGCTATTTTCTGGCTACACATTCAAGACATTTTACATGGCCCTTGTAGTTTTTAAAAAGTAAAGGCATCTCAAAGTCGGTGAATTACATCATTTAATACATTTAATGCCCCTCCAATTATTTTAAATCCTCAGAGAAAATAAAAGAAGAACGTGTAAAAAGGAAGCAAAAACAAAAATAGCAACCCTCAGTCTCAGAGCATAAAATTCACAAACATAGGACGAAATATGATATAGGACTACTTCAATAAACCAATATCGTTCTGCTCCTCTCTCCAAATATTATTCCACTCTACACAGTGGTTCAGGGTGTTCTGATGAATGACCATTAAAAATACTGATGAAAAGACTTAGGAGTTTTAAACAAATACATTCAAGTGAGCATAGAGAGTCTATATAGAAAATTTTAAAAAAGGAAGACAGTTCTGTAAAATGACTTCTGGCAAATTTATATTAAAATATGCTATTTTATTACATTACATTCTGTAATACGCTAACACCCACTTACATAATTTTATATTATAAAAGTAAGTACTGGGGGTGTCACTTGGACAGATAAAGGTGATGATGGTGATAAAGGTAATGATCTCTACAGAGAAGCAGTGCTTTTAACATTACCTGGAAATCTAATTTTACAAACCAGGTAATTGGAGATATTAAGAAAGGTTAACCATGATAAAAAAAAATAACATCCCCAACTTCTTTTTTGGCGAAGCCTAGTGTACATTTGATTGTTTTTGGCAATCTAATTCTAATTTTATTACTATGCCTAGTCTGTGGCACTAATATTATATTACATAGTTAAGATCCCAGATTGTTTTTGGCTGTTTCTTTTAGATAAACTGCTTCAAAAAGAGTGAGATTAGTATGTGGAAGAGTGCCATCCTTTCTTTGCCTCCCATTGCCTCGATCCAGATCTACAACGACCAAGTAAAGACAAGCATGCATTTGATCCTACAAGAACAAAGAGCAAAACAAAACAGTGTGAGATATAGAGCAGAAAGATGGCAACATCCTGGAAATTTATGCAGAACAAAGGGAAGAAATTAGGGGCAGCTGAGGGCTTTTACAGTGGGCTAGGGGTTCAGGACTCTCATAAACATGGAAAAACTGCAAATAAAAAGACACTATTCCTTCTACTTGAAATAACACTTACCTAGGAATCTCTAGGTCCTTCCACCAGACGTTGACTACAGAATTACACTGGAAGCCCTAGGGTTTGGCCCTGTAGGTGTTTTGGACTTCAACTCCCACAATTCTTAACAGCCTACAGGTCCAAAACACCTGCAGAGCTGAAGTTTGCCCATGTCTGACTTAGAAATTTCAGCCTCTGCTTAAAAGCCTCCAAAGAAGGAGCCTCCACCACACTCCGGGGCAGAGACTTCCACTGTCAAACAGCTCTCACAGTGAGGGAGTTCTTCCTGATGTTCAGGTGGAATCTCCTTTCCTGTACCTGGTGAGCATCTTCTTTAAAATTCACATTAAAACCCATCAGCTGCCACCAGAAACAAAAAAAATCTCTATTTCATGAACAAGCTGCTCTCTTGCTGCCGTTCTCAAACCTGACTCTTAATTATTACACAGTTTATATTTATGTGTGACATTTTTGAGTTATACGCCTTCCTATTTATTCTGACTTGCTTTTATTTCTGGTGATTTAACTTTGTTTGATTTATTGTGTTTTATTATTATTAGTTATGTGTTTTTACCGCTGACGTTACTGGCGGCAAAATACTTTAATAACTATTTTAAATGAATGTTACTGTTGTTCATATAATGTATGTCTAATGTCAGCCATATAATCCAGAATATCAAGTCCACAATATCTGCTTTGAACTGGGTTATGAGTCTACACTGCCATATATTCCAGTTGAAGCAGAAAATGTGGTATTTTATTCAGCTGTGTAGAAGGGGCTTGAGTCCACACTGCCATATATTCCAATTCAAAGCAGATATTGTCGTATTTTCTGCCTTGATATTCTGGGATATAGGGCTGTGTGGAAGGGCCCAATCTGGATTTTACGTGACAGTATAGAAGATGCGTTAGAATAGTCGTTGCCAACCTGTGGGTCCCCAGGTATTTTGGCCTACAACTCCCAGAAATCCCAGCCAGTTTACCAGCTGTTAGGATTTCTGGGAGTTGAAGGCCAAAACATCTGGGGACCCACAGGTTGAGAACCACTGGTTGAGAGCCTTAGAAACTACTTTCATTTGGAGGTCCTAAAGCTTCCTTCTGAAAGATAATGGCTCTGGTTAATTTTACTAGGCTGAAAAACGGAGACTAAAGAGTGAGATTTTTTTAAAGGCTTGATTTAGAACACGACAAGCGGAGGATGCTGGGAGTTGTAGTCTAAAGCGAGCTCCGACTAAATGCAAACAGGAGGAGGAGAGGAAGTAGGCTCTTGGCCGACGAAGCCTCCGTTACTCCTCCGCCCTCGGGACGGGCCCAGGCCGGTGGTTCCTGCCCACAGCGCAGAGAGAGGCCTCGGTGCCAGAGCCTGCTCCATGGAGAAGCGGCTGGCCGAGTTCCGAGCGGCCCGGCAGGCCTCCGCCGCCCCTCCGGCGCCTCCTCCTCCTCCCCCTCCCGCGAAGACCCCGAGAGCCGAGGCAACGGCGGGCAAAGAGCAGGCCTCGCCGCCTCCTGAGGTGGGTTGTCTGCGGCGCCGCGGGGAGGCTCGTTGCCAGGGAGACCGCGCCAGGAAGAGGCCCCCAATGCGGAAGAGCCTGGCGGGGCTGTCACCTGGCCTTTCACCGGGACCGGAGCCTTCATTCTACAGCAGACCTGGGCAAACTTGGGCCCTCACCCCAGGTGTTTTGGACTCCAACTCTCAGCATTCCTAACATCCTCAGGCCCCTTCTTTTCCCCCCTCAGCCACGTAGGCTGAGGAGGGAAAAAGAAGGGGCCGGAGGCTGTTAGGAATGGTGGGAATTGGAGTCCAAAGCACCTAGGGCGAGGGCCCAAGTTTGCCTAGGCCTGCTTTAACATAATCTCATTTTAGGACACTTTGCAGGGGAAACTTGGGGGGGGGGAATCCAGAATTATGAATCGTGTCTCTGTGTGTACACATGTATGTATGTATGTACCGGTATAGCCATGCCCATATCCATTAACTGGTGTATGTGTGTATTCAGAGGAGGGCGACTAAGACGATCAAAGGTCTGGAGACCATGCCCTATGACGAGTGGCTTAAAGAACTGGGCATGTTTAGCCTGCAAAAGAGAAGATTGAGAGGAGACATGATCGCCATTTATAAATGTGTGACAGAGTGTCATAAGGAAGAGGGACCAAGCTTGTTTTCAGCCTTCCTGGAGACTAGAACTAGGAGCAATGGGTTCAAGTGACAGGGAAGGAGATTCCACTTGAACATTAGGAAGGACTTCTGGACTGAAAGCTGTTCAACAATGGAACTCCCTGCTTTGGAGTGTGGTGGAAGCTCCTTCCTTGGAAACTTTTAAACAGAGACTGTATAGCCATCTGTCAGGGATACTTTGATTGTGCTTTTCCTGCATGACAGCAGGTTAGACTAGATGGCCCATGTGGTCGCTTCCAACTCTGTTATTCTATATTCATATATTTTATGATTCTATATATTACATATACATACACAGAGACACACACATTATTATTACATTTATTTGTGTGTCACATTTTCTCTAAACAGATTCTAAGCAGCAAACAGTGCTAAAAATAAAAATCTATTTAGAATATTATATATACATATATATATATATATATATAGAGAGAGAGAGAGAGAGAGAGAGAGTCACACGCACGTGTACACAAAGATGTATGTATAACAACAACAACAACAACTTTATTATTTTATCCCGCAACCATCTCCCCGAAGGGACTCAGGGTGGCTTACACATGACACAAAGTGCTAAAAACAGAATGTAAAATAAAACAATTTAAAAATACAGTTGAATAAAACATATAGGTATATTAAACAACAACTTAAAACACAGTTAAAACAGTGCTCATCAACCAATGGCAGTAAGCTACTGTAAACGTGGCCAGACTATAAACAATCGAACAGAGAATGAGATAAATGCCTAAGTGCAAAGCTGTACGTATGTATGCATGCATGTATGTATGTAGCAGCCTGTATAGTGTGGATGCTGGGGAAAATGTTGGATACAGTAGAGTCTCACTTATCCAACACTCGCTTATCCAACGTTCTGGATTATCCAATGCATTTTTGTAGTCAATGTTTTCAATATATCGTGATATTTTGGTGCTGAATTTGTAAATACAGTAATTACTACGTAGCATTACTGAATATTGAACTACTTTTTCTGCCAAATTTGTATAACATGATGTTTTGGTGCTTAATTTGTAAAATCATAACCTAATTTGATGTTTAATAGGCTCCTCCTTAATCTCTCCTTATTATCCAACATATTCGCTTATCCAATGTTCTGCCGGCTCGTTTATGTTGGATAAGTGAGACTCTACTGTATTTGAACCCTTCATTCACCCAGAAGCTCCACATTCTTCCATGTTCCCAGGTACTGTCCGGTGAAAGTGCTTAGTCTTTTCTGCAGCTTCTAACATGTTTTCTTATATTTATGATTGTTTTATTTCTCCTATCTGTTGCCACTTGGAACATGAAGTGGCACAAGGCCAAAAAACTATACAGTTGATTCAGCTACCAGTATAAACAGACTTCTCTTCAAGGGACTTATTCCCAATCCCTTCATCCTGTTAACTATTTTATGAAAGGCTTGATGCTGTTCTTCATCTGTACAGTATCTCATTTGTACATTTAAATACTATTTTTGAGATGTTGAAGGGTGAGAAATGGCTACTGTGCTGAAGCAGTTCCCCAGTCATTTTAAATACTTGCAGACTGTATGTATGTTTCTCCACTGTGTTATCTTTTCCTCCTCTGGTCTAACAAGTGGATTCTCTCTTTACTTTTGCCAAACACATAGCATCATAATAACCAATGTAGTTGTCTTGCATTCATCTTATTTTCTAGGAATCCAGTCAAAGCCCCAAGGCCCAAGCTGCGACGACCCCTTTGCCATGGTGGACCCACTCCTTTTTTATGAATGTGACTTTTCTCAAGTTTCTTCTCTGGCTGGTGTTACTAGGACTGTTTGCGGAACTGGAGTTTGGTTTGGCGTATTTTGTGCTATCCATGTTTTATTGGATCTATGTTGGAACCCGTGGTCCTGGAGAGAGACAGACTGGAGAAAAAAGTGCTTATTCTGTGTTTAACCCTGGCTGTGAAGCTATTGAAGGAACTCTAACAGCTGAACAGATTGAGAGAGAACTGCAATATCAGCCCCTGTTATGGAGATAGCACACGTGAATAGACCTAACTTTTATTTGCACAACAATGGAAGAAATTTCCTAAGAAAACATTTCTCATCCTCTGGAAAAAGAAAGCTTCAACATGATAATTACAATCTAGCTGCAATCCTCATATAAGCATTTAAAAGGTGGTGGGATTTTGACCTCTCCTAATTTAATGTTTGCTATGGTCAAATAAAACATACTGTAACTATGCCAGCAAATTCTACTCATATGAATGATTAAAGTGGATTTTTAATATAAAACAAGGAAAAGTGCCCAGCTTTGACCCATTGACCTATCCCAGTGCCATTTCTTTACCCAACTATTGTTCTTCAGTGTGTTATCGAAGGCTTTCATGGCCAGAATCACTGGGTTGCTGTGAGTTTTCCGGGCTGTATGTTCCAGAAGCATTTTTTCCACAAAAAATATTACTCAGCGCCCCCTGGAAAGGGGGCGTGGCTTAGATGGGTGGGCATGTCTCCTGCTCAAGAGGGCGAGGCTGAGCCTCTCCCCTAGTCCAAGATGCAGGGCTGGGAGGGGGAGTGGGAGGTAGGCAGGGCCAAAAAATAGGCAGCCAGGACTGGGATGGGCGGAGTTATGAGCTCTAAGGCAGGGCTAAGCTTCTATTCCTGTCCTGGGCATCTGCCAGGACACGGGACGGGGCCTCTTCCCAAGTGCCTGACGGGGCTGAACCTCTATACCCCACCCCCGTGTTCTAACAAGCAGCTCAGGGGAGGTATACAGAGGCTCAGCCCTGTCTCGCACTCTTGGAAAGAGGCCTCGCCCCCGCCCCAGCCCCACCCTTTTGTCCTAAAAGGTCTCTCAGGAGAGGTATAGAGGCTCAGCCCTGTCTCGGGCTCTTGGAGGGAGGTCCTGCCACTTGTCCTAATAGGTGCCATCACCGCCCCTCTGGATCGCTGCAGCGCCCATCAGGGAGTGGTAGCACCCACTTTGGGAATCACTGCTCTACAGCTATTCTTCCAAATATGCAGGTTTCACTTTTGCAGATTTGATTATTCTCCGATTTGATTAATATGTTCCGCCTAGGAATGTCTAGGTCCTCCAGCTTTATGATGTATCTTCCACATGCAAAATACAGATCTTAGAAATCTTTTAGGACTGTAGTTCCCAGGCCATTGACCATTCTGGCTGGTATTATAATCCAAAACTACAGTGTTTCTAAACTACAAAATCATGTGTGAAATGCTATTAGTATTAATAATGCTATTGATAATAGTATGATAGCATAGTACTTTGTGAGTGAATGGAAATGACATCTAGATTTCTTGATTTGACCCAAGAAACAGTTGTCTCTAAAACTGTTCAGAGTGCTTCTCACATTTGGGATAATATTACTTGCTTCTAAAAAGTTAGTAAATAGTGTCTTCCTACACTTAACGACTAAGAAGATCAATGTTATGTTTGATGGGATCTCCTTCTGGGTGATATAGATCAGATTACCACATGGTGTGCTTCACTTTGGCTCAGAAAAGGGATCTTTGTTCCCACAATACATATTCTGACTTATCAATACATGAAAATCCAATTAAGTACATACCAGGCAGCAGGGATTTCTGTCCTCTTTCCTTACATGTGTTTTGATTTTGCAAAATACATATATATGCATCAACAGTAAGCAAAGATGATTGGATTGACACATCACCATGGATTTGTACTGTTCCAGCAGCAGAAAAATCAGAAATGATTTTTAAAGCTTGGTTGTCCATAACTCTACCTGAATCTGTCTGCAAGCACTCTGACCAAACTTCAAAGATTCCAGTTCTTATGCAGACCCCTTACTCTTGTGGAGTTCTCTTCCATTTGAGGATATTTTTACTTCTGAGGGGTCTGATATCTGTCATGAAGTGCCTGAGTAATTCAGAGTCATCTGGTGACTTGGTGCGACTGCAATGTAGGATTAATGCAGTTTGACAACACTAACTGTCATGGCTCATCCTTGTAAAACTCCCTTGATTTCATAGCATTGAGCAGGCATTTACACCTTTAGGTTCACTCTCTCCGCTACTAGGATGTTGAGAAAAATTGGATATATAAACCTAATTAGAACCACTATAGCATAATTCTACAGCTGCCACTTGAAGTTTCCCCAGTATATTCTTAAAAAGTAATGTATTGATCTGTTTCTAAAGCATTTCATTTAGCTGCATGGCCTGATTTGTTGTATTTTATTGTATTAATCTAGACAGGTTTTTGTTTTTTTAATAAAAAAAAGTAATTGCTGTTTGTTTCTAAAAAGAATGCAAATTTGACAAAATAGAGAGAATTTCATTTGAAAGGATTTTTATAAGCTTTATAATAGCACAATGAATACATCAGTGAACACAGACACATCAGTGGTCATGGCAAATCTTTACATGGCAAATTACATTTGTTTTTCAAGAATATTAAGTTCAATACATTCAATCATGAAGGAACAGTTCATTTTTATAAGTATAGAATTTTCTCTGAAAACTATGTACATGCAATATTAAAATAAAAGTTATTTTAAAAATATAATTCAAAGCAGTAAAGAGAAAGAAGTCATTCTCTCTCTTGTAATCCTCAATATACACAGATGATTTGGTGTATCTGCAAATCAAGCGGGTTCTTGATGCTGTTTACAAACAATATAACAGTAACAGAACTTGTCTACATAACTATCAAATGCAACCTTCACCTCTATATACACCAAAGTAGATCACAGTGAGTTAACAGATTGCTGGTGCCTTGGGCTGCTCAATTCATTTTTGAGCACCATATGAACAACATTAATAAAGAAAATTACAACCTTTGAAGCAAAGACAACTTGAAAATGGGCTCATGCACAATGTTCCACTTGTATGGTTTACTTAGAAGCATTACAAACAGGCTGCTGATATATTAAAGGTGTTTCCTTATTTTCAATGCTACTTTTTACCAATTTAAAGAAGAAGAGAACTTGGCTGCCCCTCTGTGGTTTTTATTATCTCCCAGAATTTATCAAGCTGTTGGGAATATGTATATGCACTGTTTCAGTTTCATGCCATTTTCATTCAGCAAATGAAAAACAGCTGGCAGATAGAGATTAATAGAAATAGAAGAGACAAACATCCCCCGAACAGAAATGGACAATAGAAAGGAAGGGCTGCATGAGTCCAGGAACAATTTTTCACATAGTAGGAATGAATTGGACAGTGTTTTTTCCAGATGAGTAGATTTGCAGGCTCTATCTGTCAGCACAAGGTCCCCAACAGCACCTTTTGGGTCTTCTTTGAATATTAGATTTTTTTTCCACACCGCTGCTCCTAAAAGCTTTTCCGAACCAACTGCTGCTAGTGTGGTTTCTATAATCATCCAAGATGGATCTCAGGGAACTCAGTGTGAAATTGTTATGGAGACAAGAACCAAAAGTAGAGGTGACTAAGGGGTAGAAGACATCATAGTTTGGGGAAGTTATTTTTTTGGACTATAGTTCCGAGAATATCCCCTCCAGGATAACTGTTGTCCATGCTGGCTGGGGAATTCTAAAAGTTTGAACAGTGATTCTCCCAGATTGGTTATTCCTGTCTAATATTTCCTGCCTGGTTCTGTTCTAATACCGGAGGTGGGATAAGGAACAATTGCTTAAAAAGTGGAAGGAAATAAATGGGGAAAGCTCCCCCCCCCCCAGTCTTCCCCACACACTTTTCATGTAAAGTAGCATGATAAGAGTGCACCTTTATTCTTACTTCATGTGTGCATAGGGCAAACAGTCTATACATTTTACAAAAAAAATCTTTTATTGTCTGTTTTTGTCTTGCATTTATCAGAAATGTTATAACTGAAAATACTCTTATATAGTTAATACATCCAAATACCAATAGTAATCATTAAGGGCCACATTGGTTTAACAATCCTGTGCGGGGGTCTCAGATACTGTTGTCCAAGGGGAAATTCCCTAAAGCAATTTAAATAGAATATATAGCATAGGTTTAGTAGCACATGTCAGATCATCACTGGGTTTAAGAGCTGTCACTGACATCACAATTCCATGTATTCTTACTTGGAAACCCAAGTTATTCAGTGGTGCTTACTCCTGAACTTGGATAGAACTGCATTTTTGGAATATTGTCACCTTAATTAGAAATTCAATTCATAAATAGTAATTCATTTATCTTATTAAACAGAACTATCACAGGTTTCATGTACAACGTACAAGCCTATATCAAGTAATATATCCGGATGGGCCTATATGTTAGTGGCTTGGTGGTGCACAATGTGGACATTTGCCACCAAGCTGGGCCAACTGTGGGAACTCACCTGCTGATCCACAGTACTCCAATTTGGATCTGTTCTGAAGAATGCAGCCCATGTAGATGGACCCTCCAACTAAACCAGTAAGTTTAAAAAGATACTACTTCTGGTAGATCTTCATGAAGATACATTTTTATTAATTATTTTTCACTGTGAGGACCATACTATACTATACAGTACAAAGTATAAATGGTGTTAAAGAAGGTAAATGGAATCTTTAAAAAAGTCCCCAATTTTATATGTGCTAGGCCTAGTAAACATCATAAGGGCACCAGATATTGTCTTTTCTTGGAAGCTAAGCAGCGTTGGCCAAGGAATACTACATATTGTTGGCTAAGAGAAGAAGGAATTGGTAAAACCATCTCTGAATATTTCTTGCCTTAAAAGCCCTATGAAATTCATGGTGTCCACACAAATCAAGCGATATACTCGCGCACCCCCCCCCCCCCCAAATTAACCACCTGATTCCTTTCCAGATCACATCAGTTTAGTTAGCAAGACTACTGCAATCAAGTACATTTTGGGAGTCAAGTGTCTTTAGGAAGTTCTTACCAGGCATTAAGAATAGTCTTTGTGATCATCTAGCCTCATATCACAGCACATACGTCTTCACACATGTCTCATTGGGCTTACAATACTAGAAAAGGTTTCCCTGATGTGGTTGGGATCATAAGGTATGCACAATTTTCCTGACAAGTCATAATCATGACATTGCAGTACTTAGACATAACAGAGTTCAGGAAATGCTCTACAATGCAGAAAAAAACATTGTGGATCTGCAGCAGCTCCTGTCAGATTCTGGTTCCACGTCTAGTGTTGCTTCAAACTGAATTCCAAATTTGTTGCCAGATTTTGTTGTGAAAGTGACTTTGTGGACTGTAAACATTCCAATAGTTCAACTTTTGTTTGGACAACTTTATTTTGTAATATTTTTCTAAGATGGGCACTGACAAGATCTTAATCTCTGAAACCAATTTCTTTATATGCATCTCAACATTTTGTGAATGGCTGGCACTCTTCATAGATTAACACATATATTTTAATACATTCCAACTGAACAGTCCACTTAATTACTTGATATCAAAAACTTAAAGTATCATAAAACTGAGCTGATCAATATCCTGAAAATACAAATACTGAATTTGCTTAGCCAAAGCTTTTGCTTCCAGTTTCTGTATATGCACCTTCAAGTCACCTGTCTACTTATGGTGACACCTAGAGTTTTTTTAAGATAAGAAATATTCAGAGAAGGTTTTGCCAAGACACCTTGAAGATATACAAAGAGGAAATACAGTAAACAGATGCTAAATGTATAACTCAAGATTCGTGTACATAAATTAATATACATAGTAGTCGTAGAAAATTAACTTTTATATGTCTGTCTCCATACATCTTACGCAAGTAGAAAAAGTAAATTATTCCATGTAATGTACTGCGTCATATATAGTAGTAAATGATAATACATTGCCCACTGTAAATACTTACTAAGCTACTAATTACTTTGGTTCATACTAGCATTTATGCAGTTTTCTGCAATAATAAAGGGTTAGAAAAAAGGTAAAAAAAAACAACCCAAAAGCAGAAGCCATTATTTAAAAAATACTGATGATGACAGAAAAGCATACATGCATTCATCAAGTGAAGAGCCAACTGCACATAGATTAATTTTTTAAAGGTGAGAAAAGTATTTAACACTGAAGTTTTTAACATGTTTGAGAGCCTGCAAGAAAAGACAACAAATCATTCTCAAAATTACAGCATTTGTACACTTTAAATATAATCTGATGGGCACAGGAGTTTCAGAACTTCCTGATGATAAAAAAAAGTTCTGTTTGCAATGCTTTAGGCCAGTGGTTCGCAACCTTTGGGCCTCCAGGTATTCTGGACTTCAACTCCCAAAAATCCCAGCCAGTTAACCAGCTGTTAGGAATTGTGGGAGCTGAAGTCCAAAACACCTGGAGGCCCAAAGGTTGAGAATTACTGCTTAGACACACTATGTTAGATCTCATGATGCCAAACATAATATCTTGTCCCCACACAATAGATGTCCAAGCAGGAACAACTGCTGTGCTGCAGGTAAATTGTGTCTTTGCTAGGCATATGCAGTTGTGTTTTTAATGTGAATGGCATTGGTGCTGATGCTGAAGAGAAGTGCACAAAATGCACTAATGAAGATGGGAGTAACACTGTAGAATGCCCATAGAGTAGACTTTTTCCTATTTTCCCCCCTAAATATGCTGTATGTTCGCCCATCACTGTGGTGTATCAGAAAATACCTTCCAAAAATAAAACAATGAACTCGGGGCGGGGTGGGGGGAGGGGAGATATGCTTATTCCAGTTCAAATGGAATGGAAATGCATTTTTTTGGTAACATGAAGGACCCTGGGGCAGAGGGGGCCTTCCTTGATTCCTGCAATAATAGAATCAAATAAATACATATAATTGCCTTGAAAGTTAGCTACTGGTTATGATGACTATCATGAGAGAGATTAGCTTTGCCTTTTTCAGTTGAAGTATTTTTTGTCACAGTTAATTAGCGATATTTCTGAAATTTAATCATCAGTAATAAGCTACCATATTAACCTCATGCTTTGTGACTGCATCAGCAGTGCTTAGGATACCTAGAGGCCTTTGATATTAATTGGGGGGAAAGACCTCTTTAAACTCACTTTGAAGGGAATAGCCTTTCAAATGCACTATATTAGCAGACTGGTTTATTCAAAGTTCTTACCCAGCTGCCTGCCGCAATGAATAATAGTGGCTCAAGTCTTCCAAGAGCCAATTACAATCAGTCTGGCTGGACATTCAATGTAAACTCCTACAGTTCAGGTCAGATGGCCTGACGTTTTTGCATTTGCCTCTGAAAAAAAAAAAACTTAGCTGAATGTAGCCTGACAAGTGGCAGCATAAACCGTGCTCCCAACTGTACCTCCACTGCTTATGCTGTTAGCTGGATACTTGAGTGGCTTCATACTGCTATCTCTTTGGTCATAAAAGTGTTCTAGTCTCCAGCGCTCCCAGCTTTTCTGAAATTCTGTTCGAACCTTTCATAAGGAAACAAAAGGTGGAAAAAAAAAGATATAATCCATATTTGAAGTACTTCTATTATGGATCTTTTTAAAAAAGCCTCTTATAATTAACAAATACTGGCACGGTCCTAAGGCCACTGCTATTACTGCTTTAAAGTATTCCTGTAATTACTTAATTAGTCCATCATACGGTTGTTTCATAAGAGAAATAATGGCAGCAGTTTTCTCCCACCTCTATTAATAGATGTAAGTGTGCACTACAGCAGAAAATAGCATGCTATCTGTTTTGTCTGAACCTGGACTGAACATAGCTTCATCCAGTCTGAGATTTCTACTTAACATCTTTTAGAAGTACCTGTTGGTGACACCCAATAGTTTCAGTGTGACTGTCGCAAATATATTACCTCTTAAAATACAACAAAAGAAGATGATTTTTGTATGTTATTTCAGTATTTTTAGAGCACTCTCACTCAACCTGGTGTAGCTGGACATTTAGAGTATATATCCCACAACTCATAATTTTGCTGCCTAAGGTTGCTGGGAGTTTTGGTCAAAACATGTGAAGGATACCAGATTGGAAAAGGTTGTTTGATAATAGGAGGAGACAATGGTGAGAGTCTAAAGGAGTCCCCAAGAAGAAACCTGGAGGGCCACACCTCCATTGCACACTCTGCAAACCAGTTCAAGCCATCTTGGAGTCCTTTAAGTGGCATGGGGGCAATTTTCCATAAAGGACACCCTGGGGTCCCTCAAAACAAGTCTGGAAACTGAGCTGCCTACAGGATCCACTCTGCCCACTCAACTTCAGAGATATGGTTAGTGTTGAAAATGCAGGAGTAGCTGTAATGGCTATTAAACAAAATCCAAAATGTATAATGGAGATACCTTCATTAAGTTATATTTTGATTAAAGCTGAAATACTATAGACAAGTAATTACCAGGAGCCCAGTAAAGTCAATAGGGCTTATAAGTTTATAATGTGATACTATTTGACTAAGGCAGCATGTTTTACCATACAAAATCGAATAAGTACACTTGCTAAACTAAGACAGAATAAAAACTATGGCACAAAAATATATTTTTGGGGAAAACTTCAAAAAAGCAAACTTTGATTTTTCTTCTTTTTAAGTACTAGGCTGATGTTCTGGCATATCTTGCTATAGCCTCCTGCCATTTCACAAATCCATATTCTCCCTCTGGCACTTACATAAATTGGTAGTCATTTTATATAATGGATTTTGGTATCCTTATGGAGGCCCTAATCAAACCTCAACAACCAAGAGCCCACTTTCATGGGATTAGGTGGAGTGTGAAAGAACTCATATTTTTCAAGCAATCTAGATGCTCTGATAAACATCTCCAATCAGAAGATAGAAGGTTTTCGCATCACACCACTATACTTTTATGCCGTATATTCCTGGTTTATCTGATAAATACTATCAGAATGAATTCTGAATTAAACCAGTTGTAAAGTGTACCGCTTCCAACTCTGTTATACAAACAATCCACAAATCACAGAAAGAACAAATTCATCAATGACTCTATGAATTGTCCTTCTTGCCAAATCTCAAATCACTTGAGTGTATCAAATCTCTTCAAGAAAGGATCACAGAATATCTAGGAAAGCAAGAAATCCCAAGGATTACGGAAAGCCAGAGAGAGATCCTGAACAGGAGGGTAACACAAGAGGAAATAAATAGAGCTATCAAAAAACTTCCATCTAATAAAGCACCGGGACCCGATGGATTCACAATGTTATACTATAAAACATTTAATGAGATTTTAACCACCCCACTCCAAAAGGTCATGAATAAGATATTAGAAGAAGGAATAATCCCAGCAACCTGGAAAAGTGCAAATATAACATTATTACCAAAGGAAAAGGCAGATATTACCAAGGTAAAGAATTTCAGACCAATATCGCTTCTGAACGCCGATTATAAAATATTTACAAGCATCTTAGCAGCAAGACTTAAAGAGATATTAAAGGAAAGGATTAAGAATGATCAAACAGGCTTTTTACCAGGGAGACATATGAAGGAAAACATCAGAAACATTTTGAATGCCATAGAATATTACGATAAAAATCCTCAAAAGGAAATAGCTTTTCTATTTCTCGACGCCGAAAAGGCATTCGACAATGTCAACTGGTATTGCATGTTAGAAATTCTTAGAGAAATGGATGCAGGTTTTTTCTTTATAAAGGCAGTAAAGGCGATTTACTCTCAACAAACGGCAAGAATAATAATAAACGGGAAACGGTCAAGTAGTATTAAGATAAACAAAGGAACAAGGCAGGGATGTCCACTCTCCCCGCTATTGTTTGTGATGACCCTGGAAGTCCTATTGGAGGCAATCAGGAAAAACAAAGATCTTCAAGGATTAAGAGTAAGAAATCATAACTATAAAATCCGCGCCTTTGCCGATGATGTAGTTTGCTTGATAGAGAACCCACTAGAACAGTTCGAACGTTGGTGGGAGATAATTGGTAATTTCGGGGAGGTAGCGGGATTGAAGATCAACCGAGAAAAAACAAAAATTTTAACAAAGAACATGTCGCAGAAGAACAGGGAAAATCTAGAAGTGAAAACGGGGATAGAGATTGTGAAAAAGATAAAATACTTAGGGATAGAGCTGACGGCAAGTAATGCTCAGCTACAAAAAAATAATTATGAAAAGAAATGGAGGGAGATAAGGGAAAAAATGAAAAAATGGGGGTTTCTTAAATTCTCATTATTAGGTAAAATAGCTGCAGTTAAGATGAAAATTCTGCCGGAGGTTTTATTTCTTTTTAAGAATATACCGATCCTGGAAAATAAGAAAATGATCCAAAATTGGCACAAAGAATTAAGTAGATTTCTGTGGGGAGGTAAAAGGGCCAGAATTGCTTTAAAACATCTGAAGGATGACGTGAAAAGAGGAGGACTGGGGCTACCAGATCTACAATTATATTACGATGCAGCAGCACTGAGCTGGATCAGAGATTGGGCTAATCTAAAGGATAAGAGGACATTAGATCTGGAAGGATATGATTTAAACAAGGGATGGCATAGCTATTTATGGAAAGAAAAAGACAAAAAGGAAAAAAACTTCAGAAATCACTACTTAAGATCAGCCTTGATAGGAACATGGAATAGGTATAAAAGAAGATTTTACACAAAGACCCCGATATGGTACTCACCTTTAGAAGCAGAGCACAGAAGGGAAATACCAAGGGAGAATTGGTTAACGTACAGACAGATGTTAAAGATAGAGAATCAAGAAATTAGATTGAAAAGATATGAAGAAATAAGACAGCTAGAACCAAAAATGACGTGGTTAAATTACTGGCAAATAAATGAAAGCTTTAAAGAGGATTGCAAGATAGGTTTTGAAAAGAATGAAACCTGCTGGGATAAAATGTTTAAAACAGATAAGAAAATAATTAAAATATTATACAATCAGTTGTTAATATGGGAAACGGAAGAAGTGCAGGTTAAAGAGGTAATGACGAAGTGGGCAAGAGAGATAGGTCGTACTATAAGCATGTCAGAATGGGAAAAAATATGGAAAACAAAAATCAAATACACATATGCGGCAGAAATAAAAGAAAACTGGTATAAGGTATTCTATAGGTGGTACCTAACTCCAGAAAAGCTTGCGAAAATGAGTAAAGGGAAAAGGGATGACAAGTGTTGGAAATGCGGAAAACATATAGGCGATTTCATGCATATGTGGTGGAGGTGTAAAAAGGTCAGAAAATACTGGCAAACTATACATAAAGAAATGGAGAAAATAATTAAAATGAAATTCGGTATCAAGCCGGAGTATTTCCTATTAGGAATAACGGACTTCCAGATGGACTATAATACAGAAAAGCTATTTACATATATGGTGACTGCAGCTAGGATATGCCTGGCAAAAATGTGGAAGACACAAGAAATTCCACCTAAAGAGAAATGGTTTCTGAAACTTTTGGACATCAGAAATATGGACTTACTAACTCAATTTCTAAAACAGGACAATGCAACCAGGCAAGAGACAAAATGGACTTTACTGAGAGAATACATGGAAAAGGAAAAAATGAACTGAAGACGAACTATTGTAAGAAAATACCTTGGGACTATTCCCATGGACGCCGTAGAAAGAGAGTTAAAATTGTTGTCATGTAAAAGTTCTGGAAGGTCAAGAGGGTTTTTTTTATAATTTTTCCTTCCTTCTTTAGTTTTATGTACCACAAAACACTCATAAATAAAAAAAATTTTTAAAAAAATCTCTTCAAGCTCCTTGTTTTTCTGAAATAGCTACAATTGAATTCAGTATGGAATCCTTCAGGATATTGATGTCAAGGGAGTCCTAAAATTTGACTTTAGTTTGGTGCCATGAACATACACTGTTTTCTCTATTTATTTTATGGATTACGTGGTAAAGAATGCTTTATGTGAGGTGTGGTTCAAAGGTTTCTAACACTCTTTCTTTATTTGCATCCATCTTTGGCCCTGCACTGATAATTCTCAATCAGTCAAGAAACGTCACTCCAGAGCATCCTCTAAAGTACCACATTTGATTTCATTGTACTTCTAGACTGCAGAAGCTGAAAAATAAAAAGAGCAATTGGAAAGTGTAGTAAGGTGCTACTTCTCCACGTTTTCCTTCTGCCACTGGAAACTGATTGATTCATCTATCCCATTATGAAGGAACAAACCCATGGTCATGCTATCCACCTCCACCAACCACATCCTGAGCACAGCAAAACAATCTGGAAAGTTATGGAAACTCATCTACTGTTGATGGGACAGCCAAAGATTTAACCTTTAGTTTGCCGAAGATTATAGCTAGGTTGGAACTATGATGTGGTGACTACATTGACAGATTCATAAAAACTGTCCACCTCTACAATTACTTTTACAATACTGCAGTGAATAAGGAAACCATAGTCAGCATACCAATAGGAAAGATTACTGCAGTAACATGTTCTGATTGTCTGTAGGATGTCTGGCAGAAAGAATGATCCTTCACTTAGGGAACATATTTCTAGGGGGTTGTTTTGTAATAGGTGTATAAAATTGTCCTATGTTGCTAAGATTGCGCTTTATTATTAATGAGCTATTTTCTTCCTTGTAAACATGTTCTATTTTTTCACTGTTTACAATCTTTCCTGAATTTTGGGACTAAAAATAAGGTTTTCGGGTGGGAATAATAGTGTTACAAAGACACATAAGTAAAGATCTAGCAACTTCCAGACATAAATGTTCTATGTCACGAGAACATGTGTTTTGTGACTTGAAGTTTTTGGGTATTGGGGAACACTGAGTATTGGGGAATAGTGTATTCTATACCTTGCAATATACTGGAATATTGATGGGATCAGAAACGTATTACACTAATTGCAAAGATTTGTATTTCCCATAGATGAGGGTTATGTTGAAGGTTTGTTTTGATAACTGACTCTCACATCCCAAATGCCAAAACAGGAATCTCTTGTCACACAGTTTGGATGTAAATGATTAAAAAAATGAAATTATACAACAGATACACTTTGACTTCATCCATCAGTAGGAAGAGCATTATTAGAAGAAGCAGCAACAGTAGTAGTAAATAGCTACTTATTGCATCAGCTAAAATTAGCTTTCTACATGAATGCAGAGGGTACTTTACAAGATAATGTTAACTCCATCTTGTAAATGGATTAATGGTGCCAATATGAATCAAGTAATTTACTCAAGTAGAATCAACACAGTGTTGCTAAGAGAACAAATCTATTGTGAGGTCCCTTTAGGATTCCTGGAATTCAACCACTTATTGAAAGAGCAATATTCCATTTCACTGCAAGCTAATTTATTAGTCTCTTGGTCTGCTGTACAGGTACTAACTGTTGATAAGCAACTTCTAGATTTTTGCTTTCTCTTCTTGTCATTCATAATCCTGAAACTGGACTTGCACTAGACAGCCATTCAAATACTGTATGCCTTAAAACTAAGGACTATTTATTATAAAGTAGGGCAGAAGTTTGAAAACACGCAAATGTGAGTAGATCAATAGGTACTGCTCCAGCAGGAAGGTAACGGCACTCCATGCAGTCATGCCAGCCACCTGACCTTGGAAACGTCTATGGACAATGCTGACTCTTCAGCTTAGAAATGGAGATGAGCACCAACCCCCAGAATCAGACACGACTAGACTTAATGTCAGGGGAAAACCTTTACTTTTACCTTAGGGTACATGGTCATCTTACTTACACAGCAACTAATGTGATTCAGGAGCATCTGGAAGAGTGTAGAGAAATTAAGGAAACATATTTTTCTCCTCCCAGAAATGTATTCTACTCAATGAACACAGTGATTAGTGTGTTGGGACCATGACACACTGTGTGACCTTAAAGCTAACATGTCCTACTTTACAGGGTTGTTGTGAAAATAAAGTGGAGAGAAGAGAGCCATTTGGGTGAAACAAGATTAAAATGATGTTATGAATATAAATATAGTAATAAGGTAAGGCATTAAGACAGGAAAATATCCATACTCAGTATGCAACTCCAAGTATGTTATTTTCCCATTTTCACACTGATTCACTTACTGGCTTTTCCATTTTAGTTTCTGACCTTTTGAAGTTGGAAAAGAATATGCCATGGAATAAAATGATTTGCTTTTAAACTGCCAAGGGACCATATTACAATTTCATGAACACAGTTATTATCCCTTAAGGGGAAAGCTGTGTTCATGCATGCATACAACTAATCTATTTTCCTCTATAAATTCATACCCTTTAAATAGATACTTTCTTATTCCTGCCTAATCTAAGATGTCATGTATGTACACTGACATGGCTTTGTACACAATAGCATTACAGTCAATCACAGCTCATGTATACATCTTTGCATTCTGTATAGAGGATGACCCTCGACTCTGTGAGGGATACCTTCCAAGACACCCCCTATCAATCCCTATGTATATCTGAAACTGTAGATAATAGCAATATATTAATATATTTTTTTACAATACTTGGACTGGAAGCATGCCATAGGATTGCACTGGCACGCCTTAAAAGGCCCACAAACACTTCCAAGGGAGGATATTTTTGGAGCATGGGCAAATATCAAATCCATAGATTAGGGGGGGTATACTCTATTGTGGGGGGTTTTGTTGAAATTTTAAATATTGTGATATGATGACATATACTAATGTACAAGTGGCACTTGAACACATTGTTCTTATTAACCTGTTTACTAGAAACCATTTAAAACTATTCTGTGTTGTTTATTCATTTTATTGCTATTGTTCCTTTCTCCTGATACAGGGATTCAAGGCAGCTAGATATATAAAGGTAAAGGTTTTCCCCTGACATCAAGTCTAGTCGTGTCTGATTCTGGGGGTTGATGCTCATCTCTATTTCTAAGAAAGAACTGGCGTTGTCCATAGACTCCTCCAAGGTCATGTGGCAAGCTTAACTGCATGGAGTGCCATTACCTTCTCACTGGAGTGGTACCTATTGGTCTACTTGCATTGCATGTTCTCAAACTGTTCAGTTGGCAGAAGCTAGGGCTAACAACGGAAGCTCACCCCTCTCCCCAGATTCGAACCGCTGACGTTTTGGTCAGCAAGATCAGCAGCTCGGTGGTTTAATCTGCTGTGCCACTGGGAGCTCCAAGGCAGCTAAGAACAAACAATTGTTATAGAAGCTGATGTTACACCTTACAACCATTTCCCCCATGTTTCTTACCTCACTGTTGTTAAAACAGTAGAGTATGGCAACCAGAAGACCCTGAGAGAGAAAAAAAATAATGCAACAGTAAAATTTACAGTTTGAAAACCAACATGCCTAGAGGCATTAAAGATCACAAGCCAAACTAGCAGGAAAATCAAGCCACATTCAATCCTACTTCTTACTGCAATTTCAGAAAGGAACAACAGTAGTGAAAGACTCCATTTCTGCCTGCTGAAAAATGCCTTGCTGGCTCAAGGCTAGATTGCAATTAAATTCGCTTTATTAGCCATTTTTGTTATCTGCCTCTTTGCATAAAAATAATAAAAGCAACAAGATGTGCAATAAAAACAATAACTGTAGCCTCACAAAAACAGCAGCAGTGGCATTCTCTATGCAAATTGATGAAGATCCCTGGCAAAGGCTTTTCCAAATGCAGATTGCGTGCTGAGAGCAAACATATGAGCAAACTCAGTATTGGTACTTCATCTACCATAGTGTAAAAATACCATATGCCTTAACAAACTAGCATCGAAGTACAGGTTCATTTACTGCTCATTTACTGTTATGGTTATGAGGGGAAGGAACTACATGAACTCCTTTCATTACAACACTTCATTGCTACTACATCACAGTAATTACAGTAATGTTGAAATAAATATGCTTGTACATGTAGAGGAATCCCCAAACTCATTCTGTGCTATATATATCATAACTTTTATACCAGGTAAGAACATAAATACCTAGCCCTCTAACCCTTAAACCTTCCTGTAGCAGATAGGATGTATAGGGTGCTTCTTTCTGCTACATCTTTAAACATTGGTGTGAACAAGGTTACCCCAATGTAGGTAAACTATATATTTCTGGGTACTCAAAGTAAGATGCTAATTTCTGGAAGTCTTCTGACTCCCTAAAAGACGTCTTTAATAAAATTTGACGTGTTGTGTTATATTTGTGTCAGCCTTGTATACAAATATAACACAACACGTCAAATTGTAGCAGAAAGAAGCACCCTATACATCCTATGGAGCCTCTGGTGGCTCAGTGTGTTAAAGCGCTGAGCTGCTGAACTTGCAGACCGAAAGGTCCCAGGTTCAAATCCAGGGAGCAGAGTGAGCGCCTGCTGTTAGCTCCAGCTTCTGCCAACCCTGCAGTTCGAAAACATGCAAATGTGAGTAGATCAATAGGTACTGCTCCGGCGGGAAGGTAACGGCGTTCCATGCAGTCATGCCAGCCACATGACCTTGGAGGTGTCTATGGACAACACCGGCTCTTCGGCTTAGAAATGGAGATGAGCACCAACCCCCAGTGTCGGACACAACTGGACTTAACGTCAGGGGAAACCTTTACCTTTACCTTTTATACATCCTATTCAGTGCCTTCATGCTGGAAGTGGAAGAGCAGTCAGAGACTCATTGGGCCCCATCTACACTGTCATAAAATGCAGTTTGAAACTACATTATATCAGTGTCAACTTAAATAATGTGGAGATCTGGCTGGGAGTTGACTACCTTTCCTTGGGAGTGAAAGAATGAAATAGCTTTTGCATTGTTGGAGGTAGATGGGTCAGATGTGCAAGTCAGACATCCAATAAGCTGCTGAGATCAACACAGAATTGCACTCCTCTGGCTTCTTTTCTAAACCCATAGAGAAGAAGATGCTGCTGCATAAAACATTGGTATAGTTGTGTTGGATAAGATTTATGTCCTGCCAGTAGCCATATTTGATTTTGATAATTATATGTATTCAAGAGCTTTTTCTACCAGGCTATGGAGGGAAGCACTGTTTTCATCATTTCTTTGAGCATACTGTAGAATGCATAGCTCAAGGGTCACAGTCTGGTTTTCAGAGCCTCTTGGGTACAAGTTGCATTTCTGTGTCCCTTATGTAGGTATCATAAGAATTCCCATTTACACCACACATCTCCAGCATGTACAGTATACTTCAAATGCAGGAAACATCTACAATACGATAACTTAATTTATGGCATCCTTAGACTATACAGTATGTAGTAGCCAATGTTATATCAGTTTGCGACATTTAAAGAAAATACAGAATCTTGTCCCAAAGTTTGTCTCTTGCTGCACACATAATTTAATACATCGGAGGCCCATTATCTCCTGGCATTATGTGGCACATGGAATTCTGACTAGAAATCTGTACTAGAGGTGAAAAGAATATTCACCCTTGCTCATTTCCCGATTGAGAAATCATGTGAGAAGAATAATGTATTGAGCTGAAATGTGCTATTTTCAGCATTTATTTAATTAATTTATATCTTGTCTTTCTCCTCATACAGTATCCAAGGGGGGTTACAAACATGTGCAAAACAGCAGTAGCAGCAGCAGCAACACCACCACCACCACCATAACCAGAAATATGAGGGAATTGGAGGGAAAAGAAAAGGGTTAAGGTACTCATAATAAACATTTTGTTGAAACATGATTTTTGGGTAATACCTGGAAGGAAGAGAAGGAAAGTTCAAAAAAGAGTTTCACAAAACGCAGTGTCCCTTTGGCGTGTTCATCAGTAACAAAAGCAAAGACAATCTCATGTGTCCCCAGCAGTGGAATCAGAGTCAAGGTAGATTTGGCCAATCTAGAAATCCAAGAACAGAAAATCCTAGGGCAAAAGGCAATTTTCAAATCTTACCAATCAGATCATAATATTAAGTTAGAAAGATATTTATGAATTGAGCCAAGCTCAAATACTATTTTGTTAATTTAACTTTCTCATATCTCAAAAATAAGACAGACAGAAATAGGAGCATGACACCTGTATCCATGTGATTAGTACCTATACTTTCATTTATCCATGTCAATGTATGTCCTCTCAAGACATTTTCTGGGTCCTCCAGCATGACTCTTGGGCATTTTTTTTGGCTTGGAGTCCTTCCTTTCAATGGGGTTTGCCTGTATTTAACTTGGCATTCAACTCGGGGACTGCCTGTATTTAACTTGGCTGTATGAGAAAGTTTAGCTCTGAGCAGCTACAGATTTATTTATAAATAAGTTAGAAACAAATAGCATTAAAATATTATAAAAATTGTATCAGTGACATGAGATTTTAAAAAAGTAAACAGAAGTTTGATAGTAAAAGCGCACTGGAATCAAACAGTTTGTATGCTCACTGCAGGCAGAAAGAGAGCTTGACAATGCTCTTTTGAGAAGCTATTCTGTTCTCTAAAATTAATTATTGGAAAAGTTATCAGTCATCCCTGAAAGTTGTATTTCTGCTAGTAAGCACAAGTATGGAGGGCTTAAGAAATCGAGTGTGTATCTCAAGCAGATTCATAACGTAGGATGGTTTCTGGGATGTGTTAGTCTCAGCCATTTGGGGCTTTGAAGAACAAAGCTAGCATTTCAAATTAAGTCTGGAGACAAACCAAAAGCTAATTAAGTTGGCACTGTATTGGCCTTAATTTTAGCCATTCTCTCAAAATACAGAGACCAGTTTTGCTGCCACATTCTGAAACCATGAAGGTTTCCACATTGCCTAAAGGCAGCCTAATGTGGAGTGTATTACCACAATCAGCAATCCCACACTGATATCCTGAGACATAACAGGAAAAAAAAGATCTTGATAGAGGACCCCCCGCCCCGGCTAAACATATCCTATATTTCTAGAACAAGCATAGCACAAAAATGCAATTTGTTTATAGAAGAGCAGAATTTACAACTCTTAAAGTACGAGAGGAAAAGCCCATATTTTAATAAATATACACAAAGCAGAAGACATCTGTGAATATATTATATCCTTGTATGCTGTAATGAGCTAATGCTGATGCTTGTTTTACCAAAGACATATTTTACAGAGAACTGAAGGTGCATATATGTAAGTGGGAGTTCCTAGGCATTGATTTTTACCACTTTGTTTACTGAACTTTCTGGATACCTTATTGGATGTTTTATTGTTGTTTCTTCTGTATTGGTTTCACCTTGTAAACCATCTTATTTTAAAATAAATAAATGATTATTGTTCCTCTATAAAATGCAGGAACATCATAGTTTGTATGGATTTGTATTCAACCTAGAACATGCTTATTTAAATATGTAAGTTTTATAATCTTATGACTCTCAAAATGAGAAAAGTAGAGTGCGGATTTGAAAACATGTAATGCTTCCATTATAATGAAACAAATCATGTATTTCTTAGAGGAGACAGGATATATATGTCTGCTGAAGCTCCACAAAAAGTATGTGTTTATTATTCCATGAAAATTGTTGTTCAACCTTGAAATTTTGATGCTGGAGTAAAAACAACTAAAGCCTGCCTTTTAAAAAAAGTGTTTACTATTACATATTACATATCAGCTGTGATTAAAGTGTTCTTCACCAAACTTAATTTAGTTCCCATTTAATAATTTCTTACTAGCTATAATCTATAATTATTTCCATTAACTGCCTAGGAAAATCACATGTTTGAAGACCAATTGGCTCACCTGCATTTTATATCAGTTTTACGCAGTAGGTTGGCTTGTAGCTTCGAAATTATAATGCATATAACTCTGATAAAGATCAAGAAATTCACCTAGATGGAACAGACAGCAAAAGATCATGAAATACACTGGGAATACAAATTTGCGTGTTTCTGCCAGTAAATTTGCATTCATTTTACAGTTTTCTCAACTATAATAAGTTTAATCATAACTTCTTAATGATTTTTTAAAGTAAACCCCAATAGAATTTACTATTTGGCAAATATTACTTCTCCCTATAAGTGCAATAGCTAATGTCTCTGTACTATGTACATCATGTAGCACTTCTAAGTATCAACACAAAACCTATAGATAGCTTTTTTGCAACTCAAAGTCTTTATTTCCAGAAATGCTTTACACCTCTGGCATGAAATTCCCTACCTAGATTTCTTATCACTTACCCCAATAGCAACAAGAATGGGCAACCTGATGATCAGCCAGTAGTTCATGTTTAGGTTCTTATTCCAGCAACTGGAAAAGTAAAACATGAGAATCAGGAATGCCTTGGTATTTCCTCCTCATGGCACATCCCAGTGGTGTAGATGAAAAATAATTGGCAGCATTAGCAAGATATACTACACAGATGGGTGGTAGCTGCTTGGATCTTAGAAGCACAAAAAGCTTTAGCCTAGTATGTGATATTATTGCTACAATGAGTTTTCTTAAATCTCTTTTTTCTGTTTGGTTATGCTTAATTTCTCCATCGCAATTTGTTAAAAGCAAATCATTATAGAGAATCATTTCAATAGAAGTCATAAAACAAGTCATAAGATAAGAGGAGTATTTGTTGGTCATTTGATGAATTTGACAGCCTGCATAAAACATTCAGCCTTATTTAAAGGATAGTAATATATCATTATCATGATTCATAAGGCATCTGGACATTGAGCCTATACATTGCAGAAACCTATGTCAAACCGCACACACCCCATCCTCTCCTTGATTTACTCAATATCATAAGGATAGGCAATTTCAGCACATGCAGTTCCCCACTCCTGTTCTTCCATGATTTTACCAGAATCTGCTACATGAACCTGAACTTTGGCATATGTTTCTGGACTTTTTCTCAGTGTGTGTCTAAAAAGAGGGCACATAGGGACAATAGGCTTAAGGAGACTCATGCTTCCAAGAGAGCAGTTCTCACTGTTTTTTATTACAGTAAAACTAGTATTTTCATTCATTACCATGCCATCAAATGTTTCTGATGGAAGAGTAGCAAAGGAACAAAAATGGGCAAGGAAGCCCACACATGTCCAATGGATCATATGTTACACCCTCCTGTCTTATGAAGTCACTGGGTTCAAATACCAAGTATAATACAATGATACATTGTCCTGCACTTGTGTTCCCAAGTGCAACACTTGAGCTCTTGCCATCTGTCCTATGTACAGGCATTTACCTCATAAAGGACAGCATTTCTGTGAAGGCTAGAAAATCCTGCAAAAATTGTCCCAGAGTTAATATGGGTCAGAAAAATAAACAACAAGAGCAACAAATTTGCTACCTTCCATTATTTCAGCCACTGACAAGAAAGCCTGTGATGCTTCCATCCTGCGTTTAAACAGTAAGGCTGGGGCTGGATCTACACTGCCCTATATCCAAAGATCTGATTCCAAATTATCTGCTTTGAACTGAATTATATGAGTCTACACTGCCAGATAATCTGATATATGCAGATATTCTGGAATCAGATCCTGAGGTATATCCAGCCTAAGGACCTCATCACACCTTCTAAAACAAGCATCCTATGATGTTTTGAGCCTTCTTCAGAGCTGGAGCCCTAAGCCAGCCATCACACAATGTTGTGTGACTTCTAGCGAAGGCCTTGCCCCCAACAGGCCTTCTCATGCCTGCCGTTTCACCACACTTGCTGGTGAAATGGCACCGGGGGGGGGGGGGGGGGGGACAGACGGTCGGACAGACGGACTCCTCCATGAGATAAAGTCATCAGAGAATGTTGATTGAATTGAGAGATACCAGGACTCATTTTTAATGCTAGATAAAATGATAAGATCTAAATCCACTTTGCTTGTTCTGGCTAGAAAAGATCCACTAAGCATACACCTACATCTGTAGAATGAAGGCAGTCTGACTCAACTTTAACTACCATGGCTCAATGCTATGGAAGCTACAGTTTGGGGAGGAAGCAGTACTCTTTAGCAGACAAGAATAAATAACTTGTAAAACTACAAGTCCTTGGTTTTCCATAGCATTAAACCATGGCAGTTAAAGTGGTATTAAACTGCCTTAATTATACAGTGCAAATGCACTGTAAATCAGTTGTTGATTGGGAAGTCAATACTTACTAAATCCTGTTGATGTAATGGATAAGCTAGGTGGGACTAGCAAATACAGGCATGGGCAAACTTCGACCCTCCAGGTGTTTTGAACTTCAACTCCCAGAAATCCCAGCTATCTTACCGACTGTTAGGAATTGTGGGAGTTGAAGTCCAAAGCCAAAGTTTGCCCATGCCTGAGCAAATAGATTTACACCCAAGTCATTTTTGAAAGGTATGGACTGTGCACTATCCTCACATCTATGGATAATGTATGCATTCCAGCAACTGCACAAACAAAAGGCAGAGATGTGATATTGTTGTCTGAGGGCCAGGCTGTAGCGCAGCTGGTTAGTAGCCAGCTGCAATAAATCACTACTGACTAAGAGGTCATGATTTGGAAGCCAGCCTGCATTGGATTGAGCACCTGACCATTAAAAATAGCCCAGCTCACTGTTGACCTAAGCAATCCAAAAGACAGTTGCATCTGTAAAGTAGGACATGTGGGGAGGCTAATATAACTAATTTACAACACCATTAAAAAAATCGTCCAGCAGCATGTGGAAAGGAATGAGGAAGTAATCCATCAAGGACTCAGTGTCACAGTGGATGATGAAACAGCAGCGCCCCCTGTGGCCAGAATCGAGCACACCCTCATGAAACCAGGAAGCTGGAACATGTTAATTGCCTCTGTGTCTTCGTCTCTATCTCTGTCGGTATGTCATATGGCATTGAATATCTGTCGTGTATATGTACATTGTGATCCGCCCTGAGTCCCCTTGGGGGTGAGAAGGGCAGAATATAAATACTGCAAATAAATAAATAAATAAATAAATAAATAATGCATGATAATGCTGTCACCACTGCTGCATGTGAAGACACAAACTAAAAAAATAGCCACTGAAAAAAGTTGGAATAGTATTTTGAATTCCAGACTATTTTTTTATAATAGACTTATTAGACAAAAATGTTTTTGTCAATGAAATGTTTGTGTAAACCACATCACTCTATTTCTATCAAATTCCTGCTGGATATATTCACATGCTCGGGAAAGGGTTTGTTTTTATAAACAGAGATGTTCCTTAAATCACTATGCTAGAACAACTTTTAAAAATAATGATAGATGAGGAGCAGCAGCACTTTACATTAATTTTGCTATAGCTGTTACTGCGTGAATTGGCTTTTCATAGAACACTAGAGTTCTAATTGCATTTAAAATATACAAATATGCAATCAAAACATCATTACAGTAAAATTAAAATGTCAGGAAAATAGAAAAGTTCTAGAAAAATGTAATAGATCTGTACACAAAAGAATACTGTATACTTTTCAAGCCTCTATTATTAAATTTGCAAGCTTCATGAGACCATTAACATTCATTAAATATGCCTCAACAGGATCCAAATATATGTTTAAGAGTTAGAGACAGTGGAGCATGACTATTGCTCCGCAGAGAACTACTTAGCATTTCTCAAGACCACCAGATCAGATTTACAGGCCACAGTGGGAAGAAATGATATGTTCAAGGATATACAATTCTTGCTACAGAGAGCTACATTCTCACTTGAATAAGAAGTCCTCATCTGGGCTGTATCATATTTAAAGCAGTAGAGAGATGGGGTCTTTGCCTAACGTCTTCCAGATTCCTAGTTTTCGATGAATGCTTGGAATGTTTTGTGTGGTGGAGCACTCAACCAATGGAAATAAATAGGAAATAGGAACAAATTGCAGTAAATAATACAGTCCAGATATAGACCCATCATCTTAGTGAGAAAACCCCCCAAATGGCTTGGACTCCCATCAAAGATTTAGTTATATTTGTGTACTTGCCTAGTGGTGCATCTTAAGACAAAAGGATGAGCAAAGAAACATTTTAAGATGAAAGGTGTTCAATCATAGCATCCGACCACACACATTAGTAATCTTCAGTGGACAAGTGTAGAAATCAGAGGCTGAACCCAAAAGTAAAACCATACTTGCGAAGAAATGCTCATGGCAAGCTATAGAGCAGTGGTTCTCAACCTAGGGTCCCCAGATGTTTTTGGCCTAGAACTTTCAGAAATCCCAGCCAATTTACCAGCTGCTAGCATTTCTGGGAATTGAAGGCCAAAAACATCTGGTGACCCCAGGTTGAGAACCACTGCTATAGAGCATCCTCTGCCTTGATCTTTGCTCATCAAAAGCATCCATGTTACTGCGCCTCCTTACAACAGAGCTTTTAACACAGGTGGCATCCCTTATCCAGAATTCTGAAATACAAATCAAAATTGTCCATATGGGTTGCTCACATACTGCCACCTTTACTTCATATACAACATGTAAAATATTGTGTCTAAAGTTGCCTTAAGTCTATGAGCATAAGAAACATAATTTCAACTCAACAAAATTCAAGGAGGGTATTGACAAGCTTGACATGCCCAGAGAAGGGTGGTAACAATTCTGGAAGCCAAGCTCTATGGGGAGCAGCTTAAGAGAAGATTAAGAGGAGACATGATAGCCATGTTAAAATATTTGAAAGGATGTCATATTCAGAAGGGGCATGCTTGTTTTTTACTGCTCAAGAGACTAGGACATGGAGCAATGGATTCAATTGCAGACAAAGAGATTCCACCAAAGCATTACAAAACAGTTCCTGGGGCTGTTCAGCAGTGGAAAATGCTGCCTTAGAGAGCATGGAGTTTCCTTCTCTGGGGTTTTTTAAAACCGAGGCTAGATGGGCATCTGTCAAGAGTGCATTGATAGGGTGTTCCTGCATGGCAGCAAGTTGGACTGGATCGACCTGATGGTTTCTTTCAATTCTATGGTTGTGTAAAGATACTTCATGTTTAGACTTTGGTCCCATCTCTCATTATGTAGATCTCTCATTTTGTATATCCAAAATCTGGGAGAGAGAAAAAAATACCAGAACATTTCTGGTCCTAAGCATTTTGAATACTTTACTTTTACTTAGGTGATCCCTCGTAGTTCGAGGATGATGGTCCTCCATTTCTTGGAAGACGCCTGTGCGTGATTTTTTTTTAATGTGTGGAGGTCGGTGCACGGCCGGTCAACACACAGTCTTCACAGATTGACGTCCCAGCAGTGGTGTGATTAACACAACGAGAGTGGCTTCTCAGTCTGTTGCAGCCTTCTTCCGCCTTCACAGCCGTTGTGACATGTACCATGTTATCCTCCGCCTGCTCCGCCGTTGAGGTCTTTGGGTCTTCGGATTGTTCTTGGTCTGGATCCTCCCCTGTGGCCACTCCTGGGAGTGTGTGACTCCTGTGGTTGTGCTTGCAGGTTCATTGGAACACGCAAGCCGCCTCACCACGTCAAGGTGACAATCCATCGAGGGGAGGTTTTTTGAATAAGATATCATCAACTAGTATCGTCATACTCGTAAATGCCATGCAACAGTGAACAAGTGCATAGACTGGGTGTATAAATTGCGAAAGTGGAATATGATGATTCATTATGTTGTAGCAGCATGACAGAAAGCTTTAACACAATACAAAAATCTATAGCCTGCTGTTTTCTTGTATGGGGAGTCTAGAGATGGGAGGATTTTGTTTTCTGTTTTATATTGTGCAATTCAGTATACTCTGATTGAGCAAACAAAGTCTGTCCAGGGAACCTCAGCTAAAACAAGAAGTGCACCTTGTCCAATATCCTAGTTTTATTAAAAAAATAATTCATTGAATAAAGGATAAAAGAGGATTCCTTTTATGACAAGGTTTTCTCTACTTATTGTTTGAAATTATTGATTTTCAGTTGCATATTTCTCTAGGATTGTCAGCGGTTTTTGAACCAGAGTGACTTGAACATCATTTATTTCTCAATATCCTTGGTAGGTATGGAGTTATTCTGCTGCACATCTGCTTTTGTATCACAGAGACAAAGGATATTAACATGGATAGGTTATTCAGTAACTATTACTGAAACTGAGTGGGACATAGATCTTTCCCTTTACAGAGAACAAATGGCATAGATTACTTATTGTACCATTTTACAAATATTTATACAAGGTTTAGATAACTGAAATTACTTCTTTGGAACTGCTGAATGTAGCTTTTGTTTAACAGGAGTTGTACATCAAAGATTTGAATGACGCAAAAGGCAAGGAATGGCATTCCAAATGCAACTTTACTGTACATTGTTTCCACACTCCAATCCACTTTTATTCTTGTGTCATATGAGCTTCTAAAACTCTAGCTTTACATAGCATAGTACAAATATATATTTTATTTTATTTATTTCCATCATTTCTACCGCGCCCTTCTCAACCGAGGATGAACACAAAAAGCTTACATGACTATGCATATTAAATGTATTCAAATAGAATAATAAGGCCTGGTCTAACAAGGAGAATAAGACTGAACTTGTAGAAACATCTCTCACACAACAAAAAGGCAGGTAAGCGTTTCACTTCTATAAGAACTCAACAAAAACTTATAAATCTGCTTTGCTTCTATAATTGCAGCACCCAAAGTGGATTTACAATAAGTACAATGCAGAAAGTTTCTCACAAAAACAGAAGAAAACATTGAGATGATGATGATGATGATGATGATGATGATAACATTTTGATGATTGCACAGTGTTCCCTAACTTATCACGGGGGTTAGGTTCCAGAACCACCTGCAGTAAGTGAAAATCCGTGAAGTAGGGACATTATATTTCAGTGGTTCCCAAACTTATTTGGCCTGCCGCCCCCTTTCCAGAAAAAATATGACTCAGCGCCTGCTGGAAAGGGGGGCGTGGCTTAGAGGGGTGGGCGTGGCTCCTGCTCAAGTGGGCGGGGCTGAGCCTCTTCCCTAGTTCAAGATGCAGGGCTGCGAGGGGAGGTGGGCGGGTCACAAATGGGTGGCCAGGACTGGGATGGGCGGAGTTATGAGCTCTGAGGCAGGGTTGAGCTTCTATCCCTGTCCTGCGGCACCTGCCAGGACACAGGAGGCGGGGCTAGAGGAGGGGGCGGGGCCTCTTCCCAAGTGCCTGATGGGGCTGAACCTCTATACCCAAGCGCCTCAGGGGAGGTATACAGAGGCTCAGCCCTGTTTCGTGCTCTTGGGAAGAGGCACCGCCCCATCCCTAGCTCTGCCCTCTGTGTCCCAACAAGTGCCTCAGGAGAGGTATAGATTCTCAGCCCTGCCTCGGCCTCTTGTGAAGAAGCCATGCTCACTCCTCTAGCTCCATCCCCTGTGTGTCCTAACAGGTGCCTCAGGTGCTCAGCCCTGACTTCGGCACTTGGGAAGAGGCCCTGCCCCTCGTCTGGCCCCGCATCCATGTCCTAATAGGTGCCATCACCACGCCCCTGGATCGCTCCAGCGCCCACCAGGGGCAGTAGCGCCCACTTTGGGAATCACTGCTATATTTATTTTAATATTTGTACATTATTTTAGTAGTTATACAATTTTTAAGACTTTATCAACCAATTGTGTGTTGATAAATTGGCTCTTTCTCCTCTTGTTGTTGCTTGGGCTCCCTTTCTCTCCCTTTGGCTTCTCCTTCCTCCCTTCCTTAGGCTGTAAATTGTAATTTTTAATGATTTATAATAGTATTTTAGAGTTTATTGAAAAACCACAAAACAGCGAATCTGCGAAAAGTGAACAGCGAAGTAGTGAGGGAACACTGTATAACATAATACAGGCAGTCCACAAAGTGCAAACATTTGACTTACGAACAACTCAAACAGCCACAGGTGAGGGGAATGCCACTCTACCACAAGGGTAGTCAACAAAATCCCTTTTGCCTAGCTAGATATGGTTGGGGGTAAGGGAGTGCGCTGGCCTTCTAAATCTATTCCTAGGAAGAGAAATTTGCTCCTCTAAGGACTTCATCACACTGATCTGGAGAAAACGAGGGAAAGCGGGGGAAAGGGTGAAGTTTCATGGGGTCTTTAAAGAAGATGAAGAATGTACTCACTCCCATCACACTAAGATCGCCTCCTCCAGCTTCTAACTCTACCATCCATTTAATTACCATCACATGGGCAGGTGATGATTCCTTCCATTTCAAGGATACCAGCACACTTTTTAAAATAGGCATCCTTTAAGGCAGCTCTGCCTTCAAACCCTTTCGACTGAAACAGAAGCACTCTATTTAAGGCAGCACTTGCCCTGGAGTCGTTTGCAAAATTTCCTCCCACTGTCCCTCCAGGATTTCAATTATTTATCTTTTAAAAAACATCACCTCAGATCTTAGAAGTCGTTTTCAATTAACCTTTTCCCCTAGTCTCGGCATTGGCGATCTGGGGAAATTGCCATTTTGGCTCCTCCCACACACAACAGTCATCATTTTATTTACAAGTGGGCAACAAAAGCAGACAACAGTGATTAACATCAAACATTTGGCCCGTTTCTATGTGGGGAATTTAAAAATAAGTCACTTGCCAATCGACCCAGGAATCATTGGAAAAACCAATACTTTAGAAACGGCAAAATATCTCACCCGCACAGTTGAAGCCTGCACGTGTGAAGTGCACAGTGGGTTGCTGTTTCTTAAATGTGTAGAAATTCTGATTTTATTGTGTGTGATGAAGTCATATGTGTTATGGGAAAAAGTGTCTCCACTGAAGATTTATCACAAATCCTTGTTTCCACAACAACCCAAATGTTTCAAAATCCAATTACAGTATCATAGGGACAGAAAGTGTGGTGAAATCTTCTGAACAGGAGCACTGACAGAAAAACAAACATTAAAGGGATGTTAACCCTTCCCTATGCTATCTAAAACTAAAAAATGGGTTGAGTTACACTTAAAATATACCCATTCCAACTTACATACAATTTCAACTTAAGAACAAATCTACAGAACCTATCTTATATGTAACCTGGGAACTGGTATAGTGACATACACTTGCTGTCACTAGTGACTTGTTTCACTCTTCCACAATGTAACCTGTTTAGGTCTGCAAACACTAGAATGTCTACTGGAAACCATTTCAGATTTAACTCCTATACACATTTCCCTGTGAATTTCATTGCTAAATAAATACACAGAGGATCACACTGTTATAGTATTAATGGAATATAATATGCTGTCTGTATTTTACCATATACATATCCAGTGAGAAAGTGGGGGATAGAGGGAGAATTTTATAATTTTATAGTATTACATAATGTTTTATTCATTCTATGTGTATATACATGTGTGTACAAGTGTGCTATTGTGTTTCCTCAAACCATTCTGGAATGGCTATTGAAGGATTGTAATTTTTAAATTATTAAAGTACCCAACAGCCAAAACTAGTTATAAATCAACAATAGTGCAGATATTCTTATTTGCTTACTTATTTAGGCAAGTACCTTAGGAAGATGCTCACTAGTTTTGAAGCCTAGATAGGATTGAATCTGTTATGTAGTATATCCATAGGCCCATTACGTTCCTTGCTTCAAACATTTTTTATTCAGCCAATGTAGTGCAAATCTACCTCCAGCTTTTAAAGGGGCATTGTGAGTCACTACAATTTTTTTCTTTTTTGGCAAAATTAATTATTATACCACACAAATTTGTTAAGATAGTAAATTAACCTGACATCCTGTTCAGTGAAGTGTAGGGGCAGGAGAAACATTGACCTGACCCCAGATGAACAGTGCCCAGAGTATAAAATTATGACTTTTATCAGGCTGCTGAGTCCCAATCATCTGCTGCCCTATATGCTAGAGTTTTTGCAAACCCAGCATTGAACTTTTCTGTGCAGTGATCATGTGCAATGAGTCAGTGTGACAGATGGGAAGAGATATGCATATTAACAGATCACATCTAAATCTCTACAATGACTGCATTGCTCTTGTACCTGACCAGAAACCCAATTTTAACTAACATAGAAGACATAGGCTCCATATCGGAATGATAGCATTTCAGCAGTGATGTAACCATAAAAGAATTATAAGAGTGGAAAGGAATGACAGGAGGATTAGCCTACCATATATTAGGTCCTCTGTTCCAAGTCTGGGGTGCTTCCTTGAGTCAGAACAGCATTTTCTATAAAGTGTATTACTAGAGAGTAACAATAAATATAATCGGCTCTCTAATTTCACAGGGATGCATAACCCCTATGAAAATGGAAAAAATACATTTTATTAAACTTGAGGGAACACTTCTTTTGGAATCCTAGGGCTACTCTATGATCAACTTCCACAAGAATTGCACTGGAGGAGCTAGAGATTCCTGGAGAACATCCAATGGAAGTTGACCACAGAGTCACCCTGGAGGACCTAGAGATTCTTAGACAGAGATTAATCAAATCTGCAGATGATCAAATCCACAAAAGTAAAACCCACAAATGTAGAGGGCCAATTTGGCAAACCATTTTGCAGCACAACCTTCCTCTTCTATGATTAAGAAGAATCTGTAGGTGAGAACTGTGATTAGCTTAGCAGCAAGTCAGGGCACAATATTAAGAATATAAATGGTAATAAATTCAAGACTATTTTTTTTTCTTCTCCTGGAGTTCCATGAATACAAAAGGGAAAGGGGGAACTGGCAAGGAAGAGAGAACAACGATGAAAGGACATATATAGCATCAAGTACAAATCAATACCCAATCATCATGAATGTTCTAAGAAAGAAAACTGAGTGTCTGTGACATTGGAATGGCCACACATTAATCAATGCCAACATTTCAACAGTAAGCTGCATGGATTTATTATGACATTCAGCTATATTTTTGCACCTTAATAAATTGGGGGGGGGGGGGGGTCATGGTGGGAAGCATAAAACTGAAATATTTCTGGAATGGGCTGGGCTCAAACCATGCGAGTGTCAATTATGTTTGATGATAGAACTCTCCTGCAACAAAATTAAGAATCTATAACTGAATATGTTGAAAGACTATCTCCCTATTTGGGTCAGCCCAGATTTTGATCACATTGAACAAACCAGTCTCTCAGCCTTGGAAAACCTCTTCTGAATTAACCTTGCCAAGGTAAGGTTGCTGTACATAAGAGTCAATGTGAAGGCATACAACAACAAGAATGCAGTCTTCACTCCCAGCATACAAATGTGCAGGTGGCCATACAGCCACATATACCATGGCAACAGACCCTATGGCGCTCCTCATGATCATAACATCTGAAAAATGTTTCTTGGAAGCACTGATTTCTACTGCAATTATTATTCTAGCAAGCACTGCCAATAGGTTAACATCATAAGACAATAAGGTCAGACTGCCCTGCTGTAAGCCTATGGAATGTTAAGGATGTTTAATGAACAGATTTGTTAAAGCATATATAAGTATGCTTGGAGTATTACATGCTGAATATGTGAAAAAATGTGAAAAGTCTATTCAAATATAGCCATTATGACATCCTCCCTCAAATTCATTTCATAAAAAGAGGACTAAAAGTGGGCGGTAATGTGTCTCATTTCCTTTGTACATCAGGGTATGCTCTAGTAAGTGGTGACCCACAGAGCTATGCATTCCATAAACAAGGGCGAGGAACCCAATTTCAAAGAAATAGGTAGTAATCACACCCCCAACTGAAAACAGGATTTTTTTCTGGATAATTATCTAAAATGTCTTCTGGAAGCATCAGATATCAGTGGTCTTATGAGTGAACTAAGAGACTTTGCAGGATGAGCCCAAAGTATTATCTAGTCTAGTTTCTCATGTCTAGTTTCTAATGTTCAGTTACTATTGTGGGTGCAGTAATGAACTCAGTGTAAGCCAAAAGAACGAGAAAGAGTTATTGAAGATCAGTAGATAAATTGATCCCAGCATTACCACAAGTAAGGAAAAAGTGCAAAGAGCATCCCTAGCTATATCCCAGAAAACTGGTATTTACAGACATGGCACAGGGGTGGGAATCATGTAGCCCTCCAAATACTGTTGAACTGCAACTCGCAACATTCCTCACCAGTCAACACAAGTGCCAGTCTCAGACATTTTAATAGAGTAAATTGTCCATCAAGGCAGATAAGAAATAGATAATAGCGGCAGGAGGGGTGAGGTTATTTTAAATAGTACACTTTTCAAAAAAAGACATACTTAAGCATGCAGAAAATGTCTAACCAGAAAAAGCTTATGTTTATCTTAACAAAATGTAATGAAAGGCTTTTTAAAATACAAAACATGATCCACTCTTGCCAGGCCACAGCATGAGGAAATATATAAGACGTCAATGCAACAGCCACTGCCAAAGCAATCAAACCAAAGAAAAAATGAGTATGGCCTCTCTCCCCAACAAATACAACCCTCACAATAAACCAGCTAAGAATCAGAACTGAACCAACCCCTCATCTTCATATAGGTACTTGACAATTCCCCAGAAGATAACAAACAGCATTGGCACACCTGGAAAAAAAAGAGGAAACAAGATATGCACAAAAATGAGACACAAGAAACATGAAGATAAAGTTCATACAATGCCAAACTTCTCTAGCTAAAAATGAGTTGGCTGATAATTTAGTGTCATTAATGCTCAAAATCTGGAGTATCCCAGAATTATTTTATGGTTGAGAAATTAAATCAATATGCAATCCACCTTTCCCTGAATGCACACTTCACAATTGTAATCTAATTTTCCTATGTGAATTGCATTGATTTTAATCATGTCTGTATTTCCAAGCAAGCAAAACAAGAAAATGTCCCACTGACATTTGAAGTGCCTCTAGCAACTGGATGTGGGTCCAGGACTGTTAGAAACTTGAACTTGAAGTATTCAGTATGGACAAAGAAAAGCAAAGTCATATTTCCATAATTTCTTAGATAACTGAAGTTATCTAACAACACACAAGTAAGCACATAGCAGTGGCTGTTAAAAAGATAGTCACACATTTCTAGCAGAGCACAGAAATCCTTTTTGAATTACTGGTTTTCAAAAATCTAGTCAATATTCTAGATTGCATAGTTCTCCCATACTCTTGAGGTAGTTTATCAGTGCTATTGCTTGTCCTACTGCTGTCACACAGCATCTGAAGAAAGGATTGTACATGAATAGGGATAAAGCTTTCCAGAGTCACCAGGCAAAAAGTTTTATTCATAGTACAGGATGCATAACATGCGTTTTAGAATTACTGAAGATGACAAACACAGGTTAACATATTGAATACTTCTCTGATGGTTCACTACATGATGCCATATGCCCCTTGCTGCCAGTTCCTCTCCCTATTTACAACATGTGTTACTTAGCTACGTCAATTTTTCTATCTCTTCATTGTTCCCTAATTTAGAAACTGACTGAACCAAGACTATTATATTTTTGACATTACACGAGATGACATGACTCATAAGAAAGTACAATAGTGCTTGGAAATGTGGAAATAAGTTGTAAAAGAGAAAGATCACATTACAGGTAGCTAGACTCAATTCAGGAAGATAACAGTCTCAAACGGGCTGATTGCAACAGTGTGACATGGAAGCCTTTCATTCAAAGTTTTGTCGTAAATTGAAATCCTGATGGCAGTTTACAACAAAATTGTGTACTTTGCTGCTATCAAAGATTTATTTTCCTTTGAATGGTAGACGTGAATTGTTCTCCATCCCCACTGAAGGCATGCCTCCACTGTTTTCTTCTCAAAGCTTCCTTTTGATTTGTTGCCACCTTTCTTCTGTTGCCTTTACTTGCCTTCTTTCTTCTTTTGTTTGAACAGCATCCTGTGACAGATTTTCTGGCATCCATTTTTGGGTAGCTATGCTGCATGTCCCTTGTGTGAGGAGCTCCTTTAAAAATGTGCTCATGCCCAATCTATTTCTAGCCTGTTTGACAGCTGCAGGTTTTAAAATCATGGGAGCACTAAAGTGTGTTTACTCAAATATGCTTACAGAATGATCTTCAAAACTTGAGGACTGGATGTATATATCTTTGTTCTGCCCTTCTCACTTTACTTTTACATAATGGTAAGCAAGCACCTACCTATGGCTGTGTGTGTAAGTGCTTGCAAACCACTTGCCAATTTAAGGCAACCCAATTAATTTCATATTGCTATACAGCATCACAAGGGACTCATGTGCCAAAGATGAATTGCACGTTACTTTTCATATAGCAAAAACATGGTTTAAGCAGAACTGAAGCTACATGGCAGGATCCTATATAGATGCGACAACAACAACAACAACAACAACAACAACAACAACAACAACAACAACACTTTATTTTTATATCCCATTCCCATCTCCCCAGGGGGACTCGGGGCGGCTCACATGGGGAACAAGCCCAATGTCACATAAAATAAACAGGTCTGTGTTTTGCATGAATATACAAGACAAGAGCTGATTCACAAATTATTATGCAAATCAGTCATACATCTAGGAACAACAGAGCATCAAATATAGTACATGTTAGGGTTGCATAAATGGCTCACAAATGAGTATAAAGTTCAGAAAACAATCTGGAAGCACTATTTTAACATCCTGTTTTGGCACATTATTCATTACCTTTTCCTATAGAAAATCTATTATTAAAATACAAATACATTAGGAAATAAAGAGATGCATGGCCTTTGCTGTGCTGAAGTCCATTTAAGATTTTTTTTTTAAAAAATAATAATAATAATGCTAGGCTGATTTATTTTGGTCAATGAGATGTCCAGTGAAAATACCATTAACTGTGTTGCTCTATGAAAACAATGCAATTATCTACTAAAACACTTTAACAAGACACAGCTGTTGCTGAAGACACATATAAGATTTCCTTCTATCATTTCCAATCACAGGTGTGTCCTTAATCCAAAGACCTGTTTAATTACTGTTTAATTACTATGAATATTGTACTCTTGACTTTACAAGGAATTTAATATCTAAGAGGATCCAACCATAATACTTGTAAAATGAGATATGGACACTGAGAGAGAACAGGGTACATTTCTCTAAAACGATGTGATGACCCATGGGCCTTGTAGTCCTGCTCAGGACATTGTAATCCCTGTTGAAGATGAAAACTTGGGTTTTTTACCTTCCCAGTCTGAACTGGATTCCTCTCAGCCAGATCTTCCCCAGGCAGATCTGGGAACCTTGCACCTGCAAGAAAGTTGTGTCCCAGAAGTATGTCAAACAACCCCAGAGCCTACTTCTCCCGTGTTCTTGCGCCGGGAGTTTTGTAAACAACAGAGAAGTTTGGAATCAGCTTCGCGCAGGAGTGCGAGGATAGCAGCTAAGAATGTTGCCAATTAAGACTGTTTCTCGTGAGAATCTTTAAGGAGTTTAACATCTGGTCTCGGAGTTTAGCTTTCGTTTCTGTTTCCCAGAGAACGGCTTCGGTGAGAAAGTTAGACTCTATATAGGTGTTTTGCCCGCGTAGTAACTTCGCGGAGTCAATTCGTCAGCCTACGGAGCGAGTTGTGTCTGGACAGCGCGCTCCGATTCAAGCCTCGCTCCTGCCCAAGCCTTGCCTTGCTATCCAGCCTTCGCCTTGCTTCCCAGCCTTTGTTTATCTGCGGACCTAGCCTTGTTTCCCAGGATCAATCCTTGCCTTGTTTCACGGATTTTACCAAGTTATTCCACGGACCTTGTTCTTGTTCCTAGTTACCTTGTTCCACGTTCAAGCCTTGTTTCAAGTATCAAGTTATTTCCTAGCCACGCTCAAGTTTTATGGACTAAAGGACCTTGTCATCTCCCCTCACTTTGCTTGGCAAAGTGAGTGTTTCGGTTATTGGATTACAACTTTGGACCTTAATATTTCCTATTGGACATTGCTTTTTTGGACTATTTCTGACCTTTCCTGAAAGGTCTATTTCTGGACTATTTTCTACACTTGTTCTTATTAACTTTATATATTCCTTCAATAAAGATATTAGTTAGATTCTGGCCTCTGTGTATGGTTATTGGTGCTCTGCAGCCTGGGCCGTGACAGTTTGACTCCGCCACCCTAAGCACCAATTAACCTCGGCCAGAATGTCCACCGGAGACGTACCTGGGCCGAGCGGCCAGCCGATTACCTACACCATCGACAAGGAAGAGGTGGATCGCATCCGCGACAGACTCAACGCCCAGGATGGAGAAATAAAGGGCTTGCGGGAGCGCGGAGTCCGCCTCCCGGCCATGGCGTTGCCCACCAAGTTTACTGGAGAAGCTTCTAAGGTTCATGTTTTCCGTCGCCAATGTCAAGCTTATCTAGAGGCCCGAGATGCCGAGTTTCCCCAAGAAGACATCAAAGTGGCGTGGGTTTACAGTCTTCTAGACGGGCCAGCGGCCAATTGGGCGACGGCACTGTTCGACCAAGCCTCTCCACACCTAAGATCAGCGCAACACTTCTTGGACCACCTCAAGGAGACTTGGGGAATCGAGGACAATTTGGAGGCAGCCGGTCACAAACTCCGTCGCCTTTTCCAAGGAGACAGACCTATGTCTCAGTATATAGCCGAGTTCCGAGTGCTGGCCCACAATACCGGCTGGAACGATGTAGCCCTCAGAGGACAATTCCGGGAGGGTCTCAACATTGAAATGCTGGAAGAAATCTCCAAGGTGGACCCTCCCCAGACCCTCGAGGCACTCATTGATCAATGTTTACGGGCTGAAGTCATGATTGCCAACAGGAAACAGTGGGTTCGAGGCCAGGGCAGTAGAGCCGGGGCAAATCCCCCCGCTCCCGCCAGCGTTCAGCCACGACCAGTATGGAGACCCCCACCACCAACCCCATACCCCAGAGGAGGCGAGGAGGTGCCGATGCAGTTGGGCAATGTGCGTCCCAGACTAGATGCCGCCGAGAAGGCCCGTCGTCAACGCTTAAACCTCTGCTGGTACTGCGGGAACGGGGGCCACTTCGCCAGAGAGTGCCCAGCCAAAGGGAAGCCGGCCGCCCGTCTTGCGGCGGCGTCCTCCACGGAGACGAAGGCGTCTGAGCCGACTGGTACACAGCCGGCGGGGGAAGCCAACGACCGGGTGTAGAGAGGCTCGCCAACCCGGTCAAAAAATCCATCCAAGAGCCGCCAACCGGGGTCCTGTTCCTTCTCGTGGTCACTTTATGGTCAGCAAAAAGGGGACCCGTCATGATCCACGCCATGATAGACTCTGGAGCTACCAACAATTTCATCGATAGAGAGTATGCCGACTCTCTGGGATTACAATATCATGATTTCAAGAATGCCCGTGTGGTGCAAGCCATAGACGGCCGCCCCCTCAAGACGGGCCCCGTAAGTCAGTGGTCGGAACCCACCAGGATGTGGATAAGGGAACACATGGAAGAGATCTCCTTCTTTGTTACCGAGGTCCCCCATTTCCCTGTGATTTTGGGAATTCCATGGCTGACTCTCCACGACCCTAACATCTCCTGGTCCAACAGAGAACTGCAGTTGCTTCACCGTACTGCCAAAACCATTGCCTCGTAGCCAAGGTATGCCATGCCACAGACACCGAACCCATCATCACCTTGCCAAAGAAGTACTCCGAGTATTGGGATGTATTCAATGAGAAAGAAGCCGAAAAATTACCCCCACATAGACCTTATGACTGTGCCATTGACTTGGTGGAGGGGGCCCCGATCCCGCGAGGGCATCTCTACTCCCTGACTGAACCAGAGCAAGAAGCTCTCAGGGAATTCCTAGAGACAAACCTTCGCAAGGGATTCATCAGACCCTCTCAATCCCCAGCCGCCTCCCCAGTGATGTTTGTGAAGAAAAAGTCAGGGGAACTACGCTTGGTGGTGGACTACAGAGCATTGAACAATATCACCAAGCGGAACAGCTATCCCCTGCCCTTAATCTCGGATCTACTGGATCGGCTTCGAGGAGCTAAGGTTTACACCAAGCTGGATCTTCGGGGGGCTTACAACTTAGTTCGCATCAGGGAAGGGGACGAGTGGAAGACCGCCTTCCAGACCAAATTCGGATTATTTGAGTCCCGAGTTATGAATTTCGGTTTATGCGGAGCCCCCGCAACGTTCCAGCATTTTGTCAATGACATTTTTCAGGACTATCTAGACAGGTTCTTGATAATCTACCTGGACGATTTTTTGGTGTTTTCCAGATCACAATCAGAACATGAGAACCACGTCAAAATGGTGTTACAACGATTGCGGGATCATGGACTTTATGCCAAGCTGGAAAAATGCGCCTTTGATCTACAAGAGGTAGATTTCCTTGGTTACCGCATCTCGCCTCTAGGGCTTTCCATGGATCCAGCCAAGGTCTCAGCAGTGTTGGAATGGCGGGCGCCAACTAACAAGAAAGAGGTGCAGCGTTTCTTGGGGTTCGCGAACTATTACCGCAAGTTCATTCCAGATTTTGCCCGCTGGTCCGACCCCATCACTAGCTGCATCCGTGGAAAGCAGCCTTTCCGCTGGACTGATCAAGCAGAGAAAGGGTTCCAGCAACTAAAGAAACTATTCACCTCCCAGCCAATTCTACAACACCCAAATCCTGGAACCCCCTTTGTGGTGCAAGCGGACGCCTCTGATGTGGCAATTGGGGCTGTACTCTTACAACCGGAGGGAGATCACCTCCACCCCTGTGCCTTTTATTCTCGTCAACTAACCACACCAGAGAGGAATTACACCATTTGGGAAAAGGAACTACTGGCTATAAAGGCAGCCTTTGGAACTTGGAGACATTGGCTAGAAGGGGCCAAATTTCCCATTGAAGTCCACACTGATCATCGTAATCTAGAACATCTAAGAACTGCCCGCAAACTAAATCAGAGGCAGCAACGTTGGGCTTTATTCTTCGAACGTTTCAACTTCCAGATCCATTATGTGACTCCAGCCCAAACCAAGCAAGCAGACGCCCTGTCACGTAAACCGGAGTACGCTGCAGGACGCAAGGAGACCTTTGAATCCCAACTGCTACAACCCGAGAACTTTGCCACGCTCACGGTGGGGAACACCAAATCCATTCCCATTGGTTCAACTTCCCCTACTCCAGGACCCATCTGTGCTCAAGAAATCCGGGCTAGTCAGCAAGCAGATGCCTGGGCGCAGGACCAACTTCGCCAAGGTCTGCATTTTCCCTTTTCGCTTAAAGATGGACTGCTATGCTATAGAAATCATGTTTATATCCCACCCGGACCGGGCAGGGAGAAAGCGCTTCGTCTGTGTCATGACTGCAAACCAGCTGGGCATTTCGGACTATTTAAAACCATGCATCTGATCCTAAGGGATTTTTGGTGGCCCAAGATCCGCAAGGATGTGGAAAAATATGTCAACACCTGCCCAGTATGCCAGCGCTCCAAGATAAGAAGGGAGAAGCCCTCAGGGCTTCTGCATCCCCTTCCTACCCCATCTCGGCCATGGGAAATAATTTCTGCGGATTTTATCACTGACTTACCACCTTCCTGTGGTTTCACCACGATCCTAGTGGTGGTGGACCTTTTCACCAAGTTAGCCCATTTCATTCCCTGTGAAGGTCTTCCCACGGCCAAAGAGACTGCAGATCTATTCCTTCAACATGTTTTCAGACTACATGGATTGCCCAAGAGTTTAGTCACAGACCGTGGATCTCAATTCACCTCTCGTTTTTGGAAGGCACTACAAAAACTATTGGGCATAGACTCTCGCTTATCTTCAGCTCATCATCCCCAAACAGATGGGCAAACGGAGCGCACCAATGCCACTTTGGAGCAGTATCTTCGCTGTTATGTAAACTATCAACAGGACAATTGGGCTTCTCTGTTACCACTGTCTGAGTTTGCCTACAACAATGGAGTTCAAGCTTCTACAAAAGAAACGCCGTTCTTTGCAAACTACGGCTTCCATCCACGTTTCTTCCCCCCTGTCATTGAAACTTCAGAAGTTCCCGCAGCAGAGGATTGGCTGCAGGAACTCACAGCGGTGCAACAACTTTTGCTCCAGCAACTGGACCAAGCCAAGGAGGACTATAAACGCCACGCTGACAAACATCGCCAGCCGGGCCCCGAAATCAAGGTAGGAGATCGGGTTTTCCTGTCCACTCGCTTTCTGCCCTCCCACCGCCCTTGCCGGAAGTTAGATGCCCGTTTCATTGGCCCCTATCCAGTGGTGGCGCAATTAAACCCCGTGACTTTCAAACTCCAACTTCCGCGTTCAATGCGCATTCACCCAGTGTTTCACCGTTCCCTGCTCCTTCCGGCGGATGGTGTGCGTCCTGATTCATACCAACCGGCCCCCCCTCCTGTGTTGATGAATGGGGAGGAGGAGTTTGAGGTTGAGGACATTTTGGATTCTCGCTTTCATCGCCGCCGCCTACAATATCTCATTGACTGGGTGGGTTTTGGCCCTGAGGAACGCTCTTGGGAAGACGCCTCCACAGTCCATGCTCCTGATCTAACCCGCCGCTTTCATCAGACCTATCCCGCCAAGCCGCGACCTCGCGCCTCGGGGAGAGGGCCCCAGTTTGGGAGGGGCCTTGAGGAGGGGGATAGTGTGATGACCCATGGGCCTTGTAGTCCTGCTCAGGACATTGTAATCCCTGTTGAAGATGAAAACTTGGGTTTTTTACCTTCCCAGTCTGAACTGGATTCCTCTCAGCCAGATCTTCCCCAGGCAGATCTGGGAACCTTGCACCTGCAAGAAAGTTGTGTCCCAGAAGTATGTCAAACAACCCCAGAGCCTACTTCTCCCGTGTTCTTGCGCCGGGAGTTTTGTAAACAACAGAGAAGTTTGGAATCAGCTTCGCGCAGGAGTGCGAGGATAGCAGCTAAGAATGTTGCCAATTAAGACTGTTTCTCGTGAGAATCTTTAAGGAGTTTAACATCTGGTCTCGGAGTTTAGCTTTCGTTTCTGTTTCCCAGAGAACGGCTTCGGTGAGAAAGTTAGACTCTATATAGGTGTTTTGCCCGCGTAGTAACTTCGCGGAGTCAATTCGTCAGCCTACGGAGCGAGTTGTGTCTGGACAGCGCGCTCCGATTCAAGCCTCGCTCCTGCCCAAGCCTTGCCTTGCTATCCAGCCTTCGCCTTGCTTCCCAGCCTTTGTTTATCTGCGGACCTAGCCTTGTTTCCCAGGATCAATCCTTGCCTTGTTTCACGGATTTTACCAAGTTATTCCACGGACCTTGTTCTTGTTCCTAGTTACCTTGTTCCACGTTCAAGCCTTGTTTCAAGTATCAAGTTATTTCCTAGCCACGCTCAAGTTTTATGGACTAAAGGACCTTGTCATCTCCCCTCACTTTGCTTGGCAAAGTGAGTGTTTCGGTTATTGGATTACAACTTTGGACCTTAATATTTCCTATTGGACATTGCTTTTTTGGACTATTTCTGACCTTTCCTGAAAGGTCTATTTCTGGACTATTTTCTACACTTGTTCTTATTAACTTTATATATTCCTTCAATAAAGATATTAGTTAGATTCTGGCCTCTGTGTATGGTTATTGGTGCTCTGCAGCCTGGGCCGTGACAAACGAACAGATGTGCAGAGCAATAGCTGATGTGATTTATAAATTTATGTTGCCTAGATATGTCAGAGACAACTCATACTTTATTGCATTATTCGCTATTTGAATGAAGGGGAATCAAATTATTAGTAGTATAATTTTAGCACAAAGAAAACTAATTCCAAAAGTTCCATTCTTTATGAGTCTTCAAATACTTTGCAAGTTTATGAACCAGAAACTTCATCAGACAGGTGGGAGGGAAGCGGAGGAAAGCGTTGGAAAGAGTGAGGACCCATCTTACCCCCTTTCCGCCCAGCAAGGTCCATATTTGAAGATGGTCAGACATCCCATGACCTTTCCACATCTTCTTCCCACTTCCCCCTACTTTCTTGAATCAGGAGTCAGATAACACTCAACTCCTGAAAACAGAGTCTTCTTTCCATTTCAGCAATCTGCCAAACCATGTTCCATGTGAGTCATGGGATGGCCTCCATGGGACTCCATTTTGCCAGCATGCTAAAATGGGGAGAAAATGGCGGAAAACTTCCATGTAATAAGGTCTGTGTTTTGCATGAATACACAAGTATAACATAACTTGCCCATTTTACCACTCAATCAACCACCTGTATATGCTGATGACCTTGGCCTTACAACACAAGCGAAAGATTTTGAAACAGTTGAAAACCAACTCACTAATGCCTTGAAAGATCTCTCCAGCTACTACAAAGAGAACCAACTGAAGCCTAACCCTGCCAAGACACAAGTGTGTGCTTTCCATCTCTGTAACCGTGAAGCCAACAGGAAACTGAAAGTTACCTGGGAAGGCCAAGAGCTCGAACACTGTTTCCATCCTAAATATCTTGGTGTCACCTTAGATCGAACACTAACATATAGGAAACACTGCATGAACACCAAGCACAAAGTAGGTGCACGCAACAACATCCTGCAGAAACTGACTGGCAGCGCATGGGGTGCAGACCCACAAGTAATAAGAACATTAGCCCTGGCCTTGTCTTTCTCAACTGCTGAGTACGCCTGTCCTGTCTGCCAAAGGTCTGCCCATGTGAAGCAGGTGGACATAGCACTAAACGAAACATGCAGAATAATCACAGGATGCCTTAAACCCACACCTGTTGATAAACTCTACAAGTTAGCTGGCATTGCCCCTCCTGATGTGCGACAGGAAGTTGCTGCTAACTGCGAGAGAAATAAGGTCAAACATTGTGAAAGCCATCCACTGCATGACTATCAGTCTCCTCCCACCAGACTCAAATCAAGGAAGGTCTTCATGAGAACCACCACTCCTCTTGATGTTCCTCCAGCAGCAGCAAGGGTGTCCCTCTGGGCAGCTAAACCAGGCAATTCCAACTGGATGGCCCCCCATGAGGGTCTTCCTCCAGGGGCAAACCAAGAATGGGCAACTTGGAAGTCCCTGAACAGACTCAGAAGTGGAGTGGGAAGAAAAAAAGACAACTTGGCAAGGTGGCACTACCTGGAGGAATCCTCCACCTTGCGTGACTGTGGAGCAGAACAAACAACTCCGCATTTGTATGCTTGCCCACAATGTCCTGCCTCATGTACGGAGGAGGAGTTGTTTAAAGCTACGGACAATGCGGTTGCTGTTGCCCGCTTTTGGTCTAAAACTATTTAGTTGTTTGTGATTTCCTTTTTTTTCATCATTTAAAAATGTATTTGTTATGCAATGCTTTTGACACGAAATAAATAAAAACTGCTCTCATAATGCCTGTTTCTGGATTATCTAACTTATTGGAACAGCAGTTGTTTTTTTACAGAGTGATATGTTTTACTTGCAAATATTCAAAGACACAAGGACCAAGATCATCTTCACCATAAATAGGAATCAATCAACCACCTGTATTTTCTGGATTGGCAACTTGAAGCAACATATACACGCATGGCATCTTCACACCCCTCACCAGCATAGCAAATAATGAGAAATGTTGGAAGCCTTGAGGGCTACATAGCTCTGATACCTGCTATACACTTTTAACAGAAACGAATAATAATAATAACTTTATTTTTATACCCCGCCCCATCTCCCCGAAGGGACTCGGGGCGGCTTACATGGGGCATGGCCCAATAAAACAAACAAAACAGTAACAAAGCAATAAAACAATTATCCCAGTAAAAAACATCAACATCAATAAAAACAATCATTAAAATCAACAAGCAGGATACAGTGTAAAAACAGGAGACTAATTCGTAGATCCCAGGCGAAATGCAGAGTGATACTAAATGGGAAAAGGAAATTTCACAGTTGGACAATAAAGTGCGCTATAAAATGGCAAGACAACAACAATGGGACTATTATGGAATGGACAGATAGATCAATCCAGCAACAACTAAACATCGAAGGCCTTTTGAAACAGCCAGGTTTTTAAGGTCTTCCGGAAGGAGAGGAGGGTAGGGGCCTGCCTGATCTCTCTAGGTAGAGAGTTCCAAAGCCGGGGGGCCACGACGGAGAAGGCCCTCTCTCTCGTCCCCACCAACCGTGACTGTGAGGGTGGTGGGAGCAAGAGAAGGGCCTCCCCCGACGAGCGAAGAGAATGTGTGGGTTCATAGAGGGAGATGCGGTCTCTAAGGTAGGTGAGTCCCAAACCGTTTAGGGCTTTGTAGGTGATAACCTGCACCTTGAATTGGGCCCGGAAAGTAAATGACAGCCAGTGAAGCTCCTTAAACAGAGGCGTTGAACGCGCCCTGTAATTCGCTCCGGTTAGAAGCCTGGCTGCCGAACGCTGTACTAGTTGTAATTTCCGGGCCGTCTTCAAAGGCAGCCCCACGTAGAGCGCATTGCAATAGTCCAGTCTAGAGGTAACTAAGGCATGGACCACCCTGGTCAGATCAGACTTCTCGAGGTATGGTCGCAGCTGGCGCACAAGTTTTAGTTGTGCAAAGGCCCTCCCGGCCACGGCCGACACCTGAGCCTCAAGTGTCGGCCCCGAATCCAGGAGGACCCCCAAGCTGCGGACCTGCGCCTTCAGGGGGAGTGCGACCCCGTCAAGCACAGGTTGCCACCCAATACCCCGATCAGACGTACGACTGACCTGGAGGACCTCTGTCTTGTCGGGATTAAGTCTCAGTTTGTTCACCCTCATCCAGGCCAACACAGCGGCCAGACACTGGTCCAGAATCCGAGGGGCTTCCTTGGATTTAGGTGGAAAAGAGTAGTAGAGTTGGGTGTCATCCGCGTAGAGATGACACCGTACTCCAAAACTCCGGATGACCTCTCCCAGCGGTTTCATGTAGATGTTAAAAAGCATGGGGGACAAAATAAAACCTTGCGGGACCCCACAGGTCAATGGCCAGGGGTCTGAGCAGGTGTCCCCCAGCTTCACCAACTGGGAACGACCCTCCAGAAAGGACTGGAGCCACTGGAGTGCAGTACCCCCAAGGCCCATCCCAGAGAGCTGTCCCAGAAGGATACCATGGTCGATGGTATCGAAAGCCGCTGAGATGTCCAAGAGAACCAGCAGGGTCACACTCCCCCTGTCCAGCTCCCTGCGGAGGTCATCCACCAAGGCGACCAAAGCCGTCTCGGTACTGAACCCAGGCCTGAAGTCAGACTGTGATTGCTCCAGAAAATCCGTATCTTCCAAGAATCCCTGGAGCTGAGAGGCAACCACTCGCTCCAAGACCTTGCCCAAGAATGGTAGGTTAGAGATTGGCCTGTAGTTACAAGGATTGGTCGGATCTAATGAGGCCTTCTTCAAAATAGGCCTTACCACGGCTTGTTTTAGGCTGGATGGAAATTTGCCCTGCCCCAAAGAGGCATTAATTATTGCCACAAACCAATCAACTAACCCACCACTGGCCTGTTTTAAAAGCCAAGATGGGCAGGGATCTAGGGCACAGGTAGTCGCCCTCACCGCTCCAAGAATCTTGTCCACATCATCAGGTTGCACAAACTGAAACGAATCCCACAAGATCGAAAAGACAGATGCCTCGGTTACCTCACCTGGCAATGCTTCAAGACTGGCATATAGTAACGAAGTATAGTAAGGCTGGGTTCCCCAACTGCAGAATCAATTGTGCTACTTGTGCCATGGTGTTGCATTCACCCATTGAACAAATCAAGTGTGTGAGAGGGACTGTGTGCATACTTACACAATGATTAACTACACTTAAGAAATCTCTAAGGAAGCACAATTATCGCTAATGTAGTTCTCCAGTAGGCTTCTGGCCTATTTAACCACACTGCTCTCCTAACCTAAAAAAACTCAAAATCTAGACCTGGAATTGTAGAATGGGAGAAGGGTACTACTCCTTGTAACCAAAAGAAATAGCAGCCTTGTATTCCCATGTGAATAGAGTTTACTTTCATAGTATGTTTATTATAGTGTTAAAATGTGGCACGTGTTCTTAGCATGAGATCAGGTACATATTATTGCTCCAAACTCTGGTTTAACCATCAAAACATAAACACCTCAGGCTACTTAATCCTTGTAAACCTAATTACTTCCAATATATTCTCAGTGCAACCTGTTGTGGCAGTTTTGATTTATAGCAAAATCAAAAAAAGTGATCACCTCTGTAATTTGATCTCAGAATTCCCTAAGGGTTTCCTGGAAATAGATTTTTCAAGTCATGTTGTCTCTCTTTAGTTTTCAGTTGTCATGGGATTTGGCCCACTTCCAGACCTTAATCTGACTTTTGGAAGCTAATGCACATTAAGAATATAATTACAGCCTTAAAGGGATTGCTGCCTCTTTGCTATTGCCATCCAAATGCAATTTAAAGAGCTACAACAAATTATTACCTCATATTTTGGAAGGAATAGCTGACATGTACAGTACCAACATATTCACCAAGGCCCCATCTACAATGTCATATAATCCAGTCTCTGATCCCAGATTATCTGCTTTGAACTGGATTATATGACAGTGTAGACTCAGGACACTTCTACACAGCCATATATTCCAGATTATCAAATCAGATAAACCAGATTATTTGAGCCTACACTGCCATATAACCCAGTTCAAAGCAGATAATCTTGATTTTATATGGCAGTGTAAAAGGGCCTCATAGAAAAAACAGATAATATGGGATTAAATGCTGTAAATAAATAAATAAATTAGATACTGGATTATATAGCAGTGTAGATCCAGCCTGAATCTGCTTAGATTTAGATTATCTATTAACGACGACTATCATGCCAAAAACAGTATAGTTCTGCATTCTACTATTAAAGCAGTTCCAAATTTGCATGGATAGACAGAACCTTGTGTTTGTTTTTGTTGTTTGTTTTCATATGATTTCTAATGTGAACCTTTCACAGAGATTTTCCTGGCAAGGTTTGTTCAGAGGAGTTGATATTTTGGTGCTAAATTCGTAAATACAGTAATTACAACATAACATTACTGCGCACTGAACTACTTTTTCTGTCAAATTTGTTGTATAACATGAAGTTTTGGTGCTTAATTTGTAAAATCATAACCTAATTTGATGTTTAATAGGCTTTTCATCAATCCCTCCTTACTATCCAAGATATTCGCTTATCCAAGCTTCTGCCGGCCCGTTTAGCTTGGATAAGTGAGACTAACAAAAATTTCAGAAGGTTGTTAATGGTAGAATAATTATTGTGTGGGAAAATGTTTCTATTTTAACCAGTTGAACTTTTTTTCTGTACCTTTGGCAAGGCACCAGGGCTTAAAGTTGGATAATTTTATGTAAATATATCAGTAAATCTATGCAAACCTATTAAACAAGCAAGTGGTAAATTCTGCAAATGGCTAATATTTTGAATTTCAACCAAGCACTTTCTACAGATTCATATTCTGAATTAAATTTCAAAAGGTTGCTTAAAGCAATACTTTATGTCTAAAATCAAAACTACAATAATTCAACACTGAATAATATTCTGGGCAGATAAACTGTGCTAGACTGTTGCATGTGAGCACATTAACTAATTAAAACCTCTCAAACTACACTTCTAAAATCTGCCAAAAGGGTCAAAATTGAAGAATGTGCAGCTTTAGAACAATGGTGCTTCAGATTCAGGCACAAGGAAAAACACGAAAGATGTTGACAGAAATGTCATAGAAAATGAAAAGCACTGCAATAAGCTAAGTACAGATCTGTATTTCCCGCTTCTTAAGCTCACTCTGAGAGTGCCTTAATCAATCTGTAGAAGAAATATTGTTAAAATATGGCCTCTTCATTTATACCCAGGAAAAAGCTGACAGCAGGGGAAATGGACCAAAATTGGAGGAAACACTGATTCTTCAGTTGGATATGAATCAAAGAAGGTTTGTGTCCATTCCAAAATGTGGTGTCTAACACTGGGTGGAAAAGGTGATGTGCCCTGGCATATTCTCTGATTCTGTAGTAAAGAATACTGATTATTACAAGTGAAGCTGAACTAAACCATATGAAATAAGCAGATTTCTTACTAAAGGGATTTTGTGTGCTTGTATGTGCCTTCAAGTCACCTGTCAACATATGGTGAGTCCATGAATTTCATAAAGGCAAGGAATATTCACAGGTAGTTTGTACGTTCCTGTACCTGATAGAAAGGACTGCAGAATATTTTATAACAATTTTAATATGCTTTTCTTTGACAAGTCATTCACAAGCGCAGTAATTAGCTAATATAAAGACCTCTAAATAACTCTTCTAAACCATACAAGGCCTAAGAGTCCCCTGTGCATTCTTTACGTCACATTTCCGTTAAAATTCTATTATAGATGAATGAATGAATTTTTAAAGGGGAAAGGAATGCTAAATGCCTCACTCTTTTTTGTGTGAACCACTCCAGCTGGTTACAAAAATGTTCTGTAGAAAGTGTTTAAATCTTTATTAACCTCTTCCCCATTTTTCTTTAGTGTCCAAACTGCTTCACCATAACTTTTTGAATGTTGAATAGTGCTGACACAGAATGTCACTCCATCACCATTTCTAGAGCAGATGTAAAGGCAATAGCAGAACTTGCAAAAGTTACTCTTTGAATTATTAGCTCCAGAATACCCAGCTAGCATAGCTATAATAGTTAGGAATTCTGGGGCTTGCTATCCAAAAAGTAAATTTCCCAAGATCTGGAAAATAACACAGTACCCCCTTCTCCACATGTTTTATTTCAGCTATAAGAGCTGCAACAAAAGGTAAAAGGCTTCAATATGTAAGCTATCCACAGGGGAAGGGCTAAAATAGTTTTAATAGTCCAAAGCAGTGTTTCTCAAACAGTACTCCTCCATGCGTTTTGAACTTCAGCTCCCAGAAATCCCAGCCAGTTTACCAGCTGTTAGGAATTATGGGAGCTGGAGTTCAAAACATCTGGAACGGCACAGTTTGAGAAACACTAGCCCAGAGAGTTTGGTGCACTTTATATCAGTCTTAGGTAACAAATATTCTGAATTATAATCTCCTAAACCCAAGATGACATTAGGATTACAAACATTATGGTTCTTGAGATTTCTTACCCTTTGCTCATATATATGGAGTCAAGGCAATTGGAGACTAGCGACTCCTTTTAAAGTTGAATAAATTTGGATAATAATCATAATTTATTTTTTACCTGTCTCTCCTCATAGTACAAAAACGAATACAACATAGTTAAAACACGTCATAATAAAAAACATGCAAATGATTCCAGATACCTTGTTGGAAGTTTTGATAGCCAAAAATTGCAAGGATTATTTATTTATTATTTGCCATATTTACACCCCATCCTTCTCAGCTAGAAGGGGACTCAGAGCGGCTCACATATATATATAGGCAACAATTCAATGCCATACAAACATACATTCAGCAAATAAACATTTACATTAAAACCAACCGTTAAAACATCTCAAATATTAAAAACCAATTAATTAAAACCACGCAGTCCAATATCATTGTTCAAGGCTATTCCAGTTGTCATTGCACTATAATTACTTGTCTCATTATAGAAATATAGCATTAACTGATTACTTAAATTTGAGTTTTTTGCTTCTGCTCTTGCAAACAGACTGAAGATAATACCAAAGTGTAAAAATATTGGAGGGGTAATTTACATTATGAAATAAAATTCAGACAATATAAGAAAATTGTTAAGAGCATTATAAACTTTTCTGAAATAAAAAAAAACAAGAGTTGGCACCACTTTTAGATGCTCAGAAATGACCTGATTATAGAGGACAGAAATTTTAGGAGCATTTGATACAGGACAACGGTTTTTTGACTTAAGATTCAATTGTGTTGCGCTCCAGCTGACAGAATAGCTAAAGATGGCCATCAATCTGTTCATTTCTTGATAAAAGAAGACGAGACAGGATTTCCTGCTTGCAGCCTTGTTTTTTGCTATGGAAATCTGTAATTTGTGTGCTCTCAAAGGCATTGCTAGCATATAGTTTAGCAATATGAAAAGAGACTTGTGTGTTCCTCTCCTCCTCAGGGGTAGCTGCAATGAGATAAAGTTCCACTTTTCTGTTACATTAACTGCAGTTGAGCATGTCACCTGAATTCTAAATGTAATTAATCTTGGCCCTCCCCAAACTTCTTAAAATGTTCTGTGAGTTCAGAAACACATCAAGCTGACTGCAAACTATTTAAGTACAAATGAAGGTAGGATCCTTCAAACTGTTTATTAAGAGCATGTTGGAGAAGAAGGAAAAAAGGCAGGAATGCATAAACCAAAGTTTTCTCACAAGATGCCAAACTACTGTTTAGAATTCTGCAAAATCGGGTTAATAAATATGCAAGCATTGAACATTACACCATGACTCCAAAGACCAAGGTTAAAATACTTGGTCATCCACGGAAACCCACTGGGAAAAAGCAAATCTACTATGCACAAATCTTGCCCAAAAAAGATCCATGATAGGTTCACCTTAAAGTCATATCCTGGGAAATAATAACAATAATTCACATTTTAAAAATATTACAATCTGATGGATTGTAATATTGGATCATAATAAATTGTGGCAAGTTCTTGCTGGTATGGGGATACCAAGTCACCTTGTCTGTCCCCTAAGGAATTTGTATAACGACCAAGTAGCAACAGTAAGAACAGACCACGAAACAACAGACTGGTTTTAAATTGGGGAAGGAGTACAGCAGAGTTGTATAGTCTCACCCTACCTATTCAACTTGTATGCAGAACACATCATGCGAATCCAAATCTGGAGATAAAAATTGCTGGAAGAAGCATTAACAACCTTAGATATGCAGATGATACCACTTGGATGGCTGAAAGCGAAGAGGAGCTGAGGAGCCTTCTAACCAAGGTGAAAGAAGAATGTGCAAAAGCTGGGTTGCAGTTAAGAATAAAGAAAACCAAGATTATGGCAAACAGACTTATTGACAACTGGCAAATAGAGGGAGAAAACGTGGAGGCAGTGACAGACTTTGTATTTCTAGGTGCGAAGATTACTGCACAGACTGCAGCCAGGAAATCAGAAGACGTTTACTTCTTGGGAGGAGAGCAATGACTAACCTCGATAAAATAGTAAAGAGTAGAGACATCACATTGACAACAAAGGTCCGCATAGTTAAAGCAATGGTATTCCCCATAGTGAGAGCTGGACCATAAGGAAGGCTGAGCGAAGGAAGATAAATGCTTTTGAACTGTGGTGTTGGAGGAAAATTCTGAGAGTGCCTTGGACCACACGAAGATCAAACCAGTCCATACTCCAGGAAATAATGCCTGACTGCTCACTGGAGTGAAGAATATTAGAGGCAAAGCTGAAGTACTTTGGCCCCATAATGCAAAGTCAGGAAAGCTTGGAAAAAATAATGATGCTGGGGAAAATGGAAGGAAAAAGGAAGAGGGGCCAACCAAGGGCAAGATGGATGGATAGTATTCTTGAAGTTACTGGCTTGACCTTGAAGGAGCCATGATATACCATTAATGTTTACTTGGGATTTAAATTAGAGAAGCCTCTGAACAAACAATATTAATGAAGTTGTCGAAGGCTTTCATGGCCAAAATCACTGGGCTGCTGTTAGTTTTCTGGGCTGTATGGCCATATTCCAGAAGCATTCAGAAGAGAATGCTTCTGGAACATGGCCATACAGCCCAGAAAACTCACAGCAACCCAGATATTAATGGATGTGAATTACAGTAGAGTCTCACTTATCCAACACTCGCTTATCCAATGTTCTGGATTATCCAACGCATTTTTGTAGTCAATGTTTTCAATACATCGTGATATTTTGGTGCTAAATTTGTAAATACTGTAATTACTACATAGCATTACTGCGTATTAAACTACTTATTCTGTCCAATTTGTTGTATAACATGATGTTTTGCTGCTTAATTTGTAAAATCATAATCTAATTTAATGTTTAATAGGCTTTTTCTTAATCCCTCCTTATTATCCAACATATTCGCTTATCCAACATTCTGCCGGCCCGTTTATGTTGGATAAGTGAGACTGTACTGTATATCATCTGGAACTCAAGGCAGTTAAACAATGGGTGAAAATTGATTGTAAGGATACTGTTATCCTATCCTAGACATTAGACTTTGAATGTAAAATTGATTTAATACTAATTGTTTCTTTATTGTAATTTGAGGGATTATTTCAACTGTTGTAATTGAAATTTGGATAGTTTTTATTGGACATCCAAACTTATTCCTTTCTAAAAAGAAGCACTCCTTTCACCCACAGGCATTACACCTTGTATTCAAATACTAAACCTGCCTTACAGTACACTGTTGTACAAATAATGATGTATTAAACCACTGAGTTCAACCATAAGAAATATATTACAGAACTCTCTTGAATGGGAATAATACTGAAAAATTCCTTAAGTAATTCAAGATATACAACTATAGTTTAGAAGTGCATGTACATACAAGCATTTATGAGACAGCATTGGAGGAAGTGGTGTTGATTATGACACTTACTAATTCCTAACACTATGCTTGCCAGTTTAACTGCAGACACATGATGAATTAACGTTTTCAATGAGAGTTCAACTACACTAATGGCTGCTCTTCTAAGTAGTTATCAGCAGTTCAGAACACATAAGCACATCTCTGTGGAATTGGAAGTTATGGCTTGAATCTTTATTAATTGGATTTATTAATGCCGAATCTCATCTGCCGTTCTGTTGTCTAGGGAACCAAAGTCAAAAGATCCTTTGGGATCTCTTTGAAGAGGAAAAGCTATTTTTCTGTTGGCTTTTACTATTCTAAATAGTAAGTTAAAAAACGTTTTCTGATTTTGAGATAGGCCTCCACTGTTGAGCAGTAACCATGACCTTTCTTTGGCAACAGATGGGCAGTGAAGTGTAGAAACAAATTGCTACTGTTTTGATGCAGTTTAAGTGATATCTTCAAAATGAAAACATCATTGTATTCAGTAATTCTTCAACTCAATAATCTGTGGACATATGGACAAATATTTACAATAAACCACATAAATTTTGCTTTCTGAATGAGCCTCCATCTCTTTTGTGTTGTGTTTGTTTAGTTTATTATTTTGTAAATTTCACCAAGGAAGAGAAAATCCAACCAAAATATGTTAAAAGTATTATTTCTGTATTTTATGCAACAAAAATAGTATGTAACAAAGTGAGCCAGCTCTATTCTCAATGCCAGGTATTCTGCCTCTCTTGCAACCTTGTTTTCTGTATTATCCACAAACTATGTGATTTTTTTTTAAAAAAATATGAGAGCTGCAGACTCTACATAAACAAGAAAACATGACACATCCAAATCCACATAAGTATTTACACAACGCATCCCAGGAAACATTCACAGCAAACAAATGCCCACCCACCAGTCATCTGTTAACACGGAGATGAAGGATTTTGAAAAACAGTTTGCCATTTAGCTGTTTCTTATTTTTTTCAAGTTTTTATAGACACAAGAAAGGGGACCCCACTGAGTTTGCCTTTTCTCCACTTGTGAGGAACAACATCAAATGCACTTTGAATCAAAGTTAAATGGTGATCTGCTTTCGTTTAAGAATCATTTTTTCATCTTGCTGCCTTGATACTTTGCCATTGAATTCTCATCATTGGGCCCTGGCAGGAGGACTTTCAAAATGGTGCTTTGTTCTCAAGGTTTCCTGTATAAGATAGTCAGGACTCATCTTAACACTCCAAATTAGGCAATTTCAATTGCATATTAGTACAATAATAGGGTTTAAGATTGGAAAGGGAAAGAAATGTAAACTTGTGCATATGGATAGATGGTACAAAGGCCATTGAAGCTGTGGCCAAGATGCATGGGTGGTGGGTTGTGGCTGGATCTGCACTGCCATATAATGCAGTTTCAGAATGCAGATTATCTGCTTTGAACTGGATTATATTGCAGTGAAGAGTCATATAATCTAGTTCAAAGCAGATAGTGTGGATTTATTTATGTATTTATCATGTCGGAAGCAAACCGAGTGTACAAGTTGTAATGTATTTGAAAACACAAACAAAGTTTAAAAACTTGGCATTCTACTAAATGTCCTTTGACAGTAGCTGGCCACTTGGAGTGCCTCTAGTGTTGCTATAAGAAGGTCCTCCACTGTGCATGTGGCAGGGCTCAAGATGCATTGCAATATGTGGTCTGTTTGCTCTTCTCCACAGTGTGGATTATCTCCGGTGATAATCTGGATTATATGGCAGTGTAGAAGGGGCCTCATATAATTGGATTCAATGAAGTTAATCTGCATTTTGAAACTGCATTACATGGCAGTGTAGATCCAGTCACGAGATGTAAATAGTGGGGAGATAAGAGACAAGCTGTCCTATAAGTCCTTGGCTTCCCTAAACTACATTTCCCAGACTTTCTGCAAGAGCAGATTGGATGATTGGCCTCCATTCTATAACACAGATGTGAAAACATCCAACATCCTTGGTTCAAGAGACTGAGTGAGAATCAAAGGTTAAAGCAACATAACATTTGCTACTTTTCTCTCCCAAAATTGGGTAGGATGTCTTATCTCCAAAATGTTCTGCATTATCGGCACAGAAAACAGAAGTCCAAACCTCAGTTATGATCAAAAGCCATAATGTTTAGTCAGTCAGTGAGCAGTAAAACTTGTCTAAGTGACATGTGGATTGCAGTTTATTTAAGCAATTTATTCAAAAAGTAATCTGCATTAGTTAACACACTAGAAGAGATAAGAGAAACCAAAGCACAATAATGTATGCAGTCGGTTTTGATTAGTATGGTAGAAACGTAAACTAAACTAGATGTCTACTGCATGAAATACATCAACATTATAGTGCGCCGAATCAGACTAAAGAAGATTGCACAGAAACATCAAGCAGGGAAAAATGCTCTTTCAGCAGACCTTTGATTTTTTTTTTCACATAAAGATTCTTCCAGAACAGTATCACATAATATAAAATTAACATGTAACAGTTAATAATTGTGTTGAAGTACTTTCTTATTTGGTCATTCATTAGTGATCCGAGTTGGAATTAGACCTGAGGGTAAAATATACTAATTGGAACTATTTAGTCGTGGCAACTTAAACAGTTTCTCTTTGCTATCCCACCAATGAAATCACAAAACAACACCTCATTGTGGGTTACCTATGGGAAACTTTTTATTATATGTTACCAATCAATCTCTGTGTGATCTGCCAATAAATTTAAAGCCTTGAACATAAACTTGAACGTGAACATGAACTTGAACTTGGATTTGAACTTACACTTGTTATGTAATGAAACGAGGCAGTGGCCCTAAAAGACCAAGTCATTCTTGAACAATGGCGATTCTATGGCCCCTGGATTCAACCTACATGGTGCTCACAAGGGAACCCATCATGCTGAGGGCAGGAAAGGAATTTCTTGGCACATTTAAAGTATCAGGAAGCATACTCTAGAACAGTAGTTCTCAACCTGTGGGTCTGCAAGTGTTTTGGCCTACAACTCCCAGAAATCCCAACCAGTTTACCAGCTGTTAGGATTTCTGGGAGTGGAAAGCCAAAAAATCTGGGGACCCACAGGTTGAGAACCACTGCTCTAGAAGAAGACTTTGCTGCATCATCTCTCCTGCTTCAGGTGAGAAACCACAAAATGGTTCAAGGAAAACAAAAGTTTTCTGACAAATTTTATTAGCAATTCTATTATTTAAAAAAATTATTCACGCTTTATACCATACTTGTGAATGGCTACATGGCTGAGAGATTAAATAAGCAAGGAACACTGAATATGGAAAAATAGACACTCTTGCTCTATTTGCCATAGTTAATACTGCAACGTGTTTCTCTAACTAGCTCCATTCTGTAGTAGAATTTAATGAGCAATCAACTGTGGCTGTAAGCTCATTATCTTCCAGTTAAATGACAATTGGTTACATGCTTGTTATTTGCAATTCTGAGGGGGTGTGCTGACTCAGTTTGAGCAATGGGAAGGGGAGGAAGGAGGCAACTTTCTGCCACATTTTTTCAGACTTTCCAAAAAGTAATATTTGAACAAGCCACTGGGAAAAGCCAATGAGGATTTCCCCATATCTTTCAATGCCATAATAACTGTAAACCTTTTTAGTACAGTAGAGTCTCACTTATCCAAGCCTCGTTGGATAAGCGAGACTCTACTGTAGTTATTTTATTCTGATCACTTAGATCAGTTATGGGCAAACTTGGTCCCTCCAGGTGTTTTGGACTTCAACTCCCACAATTCCTAACAAATAAGAGATATATGAACTCTTAGAAATTGTGGAAGTTGAAGTCCAAAATACCTGGAGGGACCAAGTTTGCCCATAACTGATCTAAATTGAAAATATTTGTTACTAATTCAGAAAGGCAGTTCACTGAATTACGTAATACAGTAGAGTCTCACTTATCCAACGTAAACGGGCCGGCAGAATGTTGGATAAGCGAATATGTTGGATAATAAGGAGAGATTAAGGAAAAGCCTATTAAACATCAAATTAGGTTATGATTTTACAAATTAAGCACCAAAACATTATGTTATACAACAAATTTTTAGTATACTGTGTGGCGCAGACGGGAGAGCAATGAATCACTGACCAGGAGGTCACAAGTTCGAGGCCCGCTCGGAGCTATGTTTGTTGTTTGTCTTTGTCCTATGTTAAAAAGGCATTGAATGTTTGCCTGATGTGTGTAATGTGATCCGCCCTGAGTCCCCTTCGGGGTGAGAAGGGCGGAATATAAATGCTGTAAATAAATAAATAAATAAATAAATAAATTTGACATAAAAAGTAGTTCAATACACAGTAATGCTATGTAGTAATTACTGTATTTACGAATTTAGCACCAAAATATCACGATGTATTGAAAACATTGACTACAAAAATGCGTTGGATAATCCAGAACGTTGGATAAGTGAGACTCTACTGTACTTCTTTTGGACTTGAACTCCCAATATTGATAGCAATATTGCAAAAATATGTTGCAGAAAAAGGACTTTATTATGGATCCACACATGTGGCAGATAGTCATTTCATTCTGCCAGATGTGTGGATCCACAGACTCATTAGTATTAAAAATCTAAATGTATTCAGAAGGCGGAGTTTGATTTTCTTGATGGGGCTGAAACAAGATCTACCCAAGAAAAAGATCTGAAATCTATTGGCTTTTAATACTGGAAAAATCCTGTTACCTAGTCTCTATACCATCGTCCTGTAAGTCTCTAAATCTACAAAATGTGGTTAAAGCAAATATTGCACCATTAGTAAGAGATGTTCACAGTAACTGCACAATACATGAAAGATCTGTGATGAAAATGACAGAATTGTGCTTATTGCATAGACCCATGCATTCAAGGATCAGTATACTAAAAAGTATACATGATGCTCAAATGGCCTGACTCCAGATCAGAGAAAAGTACTAGGTGTAAATCCAGCCTTTAGTTCTTAGAGAATGTAATAATTTAAGACTTACAGAATTGTCACTGACTCTGTATGCATTTTAGTTCAGATACTCTGAAACTGAATTTAAGCCCTAGACATCACCACTCCTAAATACATGTAACATCCCATTCTGAATTGCTGTGATTGTCTACAAACGTAGCTAAGCTGAAATATTTCAAACAATACAATGAATAGACTGACATTCAGCTATATCTCTTATGATGGATTAGGGAAGATACTATACTGGTAGAATATTTATCTTCTCCTTTTCCATTTGTTTAGATGAATGTCAGACAATTGTTCTGAATGGTACAACATTGTACAAGCATTAAATAACTGTGCACTATTGTAGGCAAATGTGCCACTAACTCTATTAAAATGCCAACTGAATTGTTGGACATATTTCCATCCAATATTTTTATTTATTATTTATTTCAGCACAGTATGATGTTTTCACCACCAATATGTCATTGTGCATTTGGCAGAGCTAAGTAAATAATGTGCAATTGATCATTTATATTATTTTTTAACCAAATAAGCTCATGTACTAGAATATTTGTTCAGAAAGCTTATTCTGAGAAGAGCAAAGAGCCTGTCAAACAATTTAGTTATTGAAAAATATATATGTCCCTGAAGTACTATTTGAGAAGTCTTAAGTATAATGTAACTAGTTTTATTAAACTAAGGATTAATGTTAATGTTAAGTTGCAGCAAATTTAATTTTTCCTCTTATACAGTAAACATTCTCAAAATTTTTAGGGATCGAAACACTCAACTATTGTGTCCATTCAAGGATGAGTAATTTCTGCGGTTTTCACCACACTTTTGAGAAAATGAATATTACTGTACAGTCCTTGCCTAATATTCACAAATACTAAAATGCTTTGAGAAATTATTTTTTGCAAAAATTCATGTGGTTTTTTTTTACCTAAAAATCATGCTTTATGTGTAAAAATACATTTTGTGATGGAAAACCTTTTTTCTAGATAGTTACAAATTTCTTTCTATGTGCAAGATGGTTATCCTTTGCACAAAATAACAATCTTGCCCCTCAAATGGCAGGTTTTTAGTGAAAAATAAAAGTAGATGGAGGAGACAAAAAATCATTTATCCAAAGGCAGCATTCTTGTACCGACCTTTTTAAACATCTTTACGAATGATCAGCTACAGCCACCACTCACAAAGAGCATTATATATGCTGATGAACTTGGTCTAACAACACAAGCAAAAGACTTTGAAACAGTTGAAAACCAACTTACTAATGCCTTAAAAGATCTCTCTAGCTACTACAAAGATAACCATCTGAAGCCTAACCCTGCCAAGACACAAGTGTGCGCTTTCTACCTATGTAATTGTGACGCGAACAGAAAATTAAAAGTTACCTGGGAAGGCCAAGAGCTTGAACACTGTTTCCATTCTAAATATCTTGGTGTCACCTTAGATCGAACACTAATATTTAGGAAACACTGTATGAATATCATGCACAAAGTAGCTGCATGCAATAACATCCTGTGGAAACTTACTGGCAGTGCATGGGGTGCAGACCCACAAATAATAGGACATCAGCCCTGGCCTTGTCTTACTCAACTGGTGAATATGCCTGACCTGTTTGGCATAAGTCTGTCCATGCAAACCAGGTGAACATAGCACATGATACATGCAGAATAATTACAGGGTGTCCTTAAACCTACATCTGTTGATAAATTCTACAAGCTAGCTGGCATTCCCCCCCCCCCCCGATGTGTGACAGGAAGTTGCTGCTAACTGTGAGAGAAATAAGGTTGAACACTGTGAAAACCATCCTCTGCATGGCTATTAGCCTCCTCCCAGTAGGCTCAAATCAAGGAAAAGCTTCATGAGAACCAACCACCACTCCTCTTAATGTTCCCACAGCAAGAGCAAGAGTATCCCTCTGGGCAGCTAAACCAGGAAATCCCAACTGGATGGCCCCTCATGAGGGTTTTTCTCCAGGGGCAAACCAAGAAATGGCACTACCTAGAAGAATCCTCCACCTTGTGTGACTGTGGAACAGAACAGACAACTCTGCATCTGTATGCTTGCCCACAATGCCCTGCCTCATACACAGAGGAAGAATTGTTGAAAGCTACCAACAATGCAGTCGCTGTTGCCCATTTTTGGTCAAACATTATTTAGCTGCTTGTGTTCCCTCTATTTTTATCAGTTTTATACTTATTTATGCAATTTTTTTGATATGAAATAAAGTGCAAAATACTGTTTTCTTATCAATGTCTTCAAATAGGCCTGCTCACTGACCTCCTACCTAATAATCCCAGATGAGCAAGAATAGTAGCCTTCCTTGTAGACAGAATTTGGCATAAGCTAAGCATTTACTTTTAAAAGATTTCCTTCTGTAAGCAGCAATGTGAAGCCAAAGATAGTTCTCCATGCTTTTCTGGATGCTGGATGATTGTGAAGCAGGGAAGGCCTAGGAAGGAAGGAAGGAAGGAAGGAAGGAAGGAAGGAAGGAAGGAAGGAAGGAAAAGGAATAGTAGCTTCCTTGTAGATAGCTTGTGGCATTGGCATATTCTAGTCAGGAAGGGAGGATGTTACTGATAGTTCTGTCTATGTTCCTATCTGAAAGATATGACTAAATTTAGCAGCAGGAAAAGAAAAAAAAAAGGATCAAAGGGGTAATATTTGTTTTTAATTAAATGGCAATGCTCTTTTTAAATTCAATTTGTCAAGAAAACTGGAACAATTGCATGCACTGTTGAAGAAGGAGGAGCAGGAAGAAAAGGAAACTGACTCACCCCAGCCAATGCAAAGGTAAAGTCGAAAAATTCTCTGCTCAGAAAATACTGATAGAGCTAGTAATGTATACAGGTACATCCCTTCCACCAACAGCCAGTAGTAGTTTGCAGTCACACAATACTGCATCATCACAATGATCAAGCGGCAGCTGAGAGATTCCTGCAATAGATGGGCACATCATTTAGCAGAAATAGCAGGGGTTGATGTAAGAAAGCAGAGACACATACGATATAGCTTATAACACCTTCTGCAGCAAGAATTTTTTTTTTTTTTTTTTTTTTTTTTTTTTTTTTTTTTTTTCAGAGTCAAGATGGCGCCGAGGTAAGAGGAGCTCCGTTTGGCTCCGAAAAGAGAAACTAATTAATCTGAGACAATCCTTCTCTCTAGTAACTCTTTTTTAAGCCATACCACGCTATTCTTGACCTGGAGATCAAAGAACCCCTCAGTGTCTAAGAAGGTGTGGATCTGGGCGAGGAAGAGAGAGATTAAAGCGAAAGGGAGAAGAGAAGAGAAGAGCAATGCCATCAGCGTGATTTACAGCAAGGCTGCTCTATCAGTTCCTTATCCTGTCAACGACCTGGCTGCTGAGGTAATTAACAACTTAAAAGACTTTAAAAGATTTGCCATTTGCCCGATTCCCCAACCTCTACTTCAAAGGAGGAGAGAGAGGGACGAGCGGCTCCATTGGCAAGCCCTGGGCGTCTTCAAGGCCACTGCTGCTGTTGTGCTGTCAGTTACTATTGCAAGGAGTTGCCTGCTTTCAGCCACTTGGTAAACGCTTCTCTCCCCAATTACTGGCTACTGGCCTCTTCCACCTAAACCCCAAATCTCGCCCTTTCAATCTGGGGGTCGGGAGTGAAAGAGAGTGGCGCAAGAGAGTGGCAAAGCAAGAGGGGAGAAGAGGAAGATCTGAAGGGAGCTGTGTGGCCTCCATTCTCCACCCTAGTGGCCTTTTCTCCCTCCTTCCTTATTTCCATCCTATTCCCACCTCTGCTCCGCTTGACTGGGCTCCGGTGCGCCCCCACTAGGGAAGCGAGGAGAGCCCCAAAGAGACTGCTCAAAGGGGAGAAGGTTGAGTATCGCCACCATCACCATCCGACTGGTGGCGAGGAAATAGCTCCCTCAGAACTTGACAGAACTTGTTCGAACTTGCCTGAGGTTGTCGCAGCCATCTACTATTTGCCATTGCTCTGTCGGACCGAAGGGCAGTGAGCCCTCAGCCTGGGCCAGTTGGAGCAGCATTACCGCTACCTCTTTATTTGCCATCTGCCGCTGCCCTGCCGGACCGGAGGGCAGCGAGCCTGTAGCCTGGGCCAGAGGAGCTGCACTCTCAGTAAACTGTCTTCCATCGGGAACCCGCTCCCTTAGAAATTTGCCAGAGGTTCCGGTGGTCATCTGGGCCAGAGGTGCTGCATTACTTCTGCCCTTCATCTGCCATCTGCCGCTGCCCTGCTGGACCAGAGGGCAGCAAGCCTCCAGCCTTGGCCAGAGGGGCTACAACTTGCGTTGCGCCCGTCCAGCGGCCTGTCTTCCATTGAACCCACTCGTCAACTAGTGGCTGAACCGGGAACTATTTCTACACCTGCTCCGGTCCCCTTGGGAGACTGAAGGGTGAAGTTACAGCGTAGGACTCTACCAGCACTAGTCCTCTGGAGAAGGAAGCGAATAACTCTCTGTAATCTATGCTGACCTTGGGACACTACTGTTCGGGCTCGCCATCTTGCCTGATTCTTTTGTGGTTGTTTATCTATTGGTCATTTTATTTGTTTCTTGTAATTATTTTTAATAGTGATGTGTACTATGACTGGGCTTTTGTTTTGTTTGTTTAGTGCAGTGAGGAAGGTTAGACTGTAGTGCTGAGGGCTTTTGGGTGGGTAAAGAGATATTTCCTAAGATTTCTCATGAGTTATTGGTTTGGGTTTTGGTTCTGTTGGACTTTGGAAAGTGATTGAGGGTCCGAGTATGTATTGGTAAGTGTAATTAGTTCTCTCAGGAGAGTAGGTTCTAGAACATTTGAGAAAGATCAGTGAGAAAGGGTGGAATACCTTTGAAGGTTTTTTGAGTGGTACTGTTGGAAGGTTTTTGGTGAAAGTTGTACAGGAAAATGAATCAGTTGGGAACTCATGGGAATACTGAACTTTCTCACCTGTGTGAACTTATGGGGAAGTCGCTTGACCTCGTCTTCTCACAACTTGCTACATTAAATGAGAAGATAGACTACCTCTTCAAAGGGATCTCCCTCTTGGTGAGCAATCCTGGTCAGTGTTACATCGGGAAGGAAGAGGACATCGCGACTGCCACTTCAACCGAGTATAAGTGGTCTTTGACTTCTGATGGGGAGGGTGGGGAATGGCAATCAGAACATAAGGAGGAATTTTTGAAGGAAGATGGGGACGTTGAGAATGAGAGACAGCTTCCTCATGACTACAGGGGAGAAGGGAGGGCTGGGCATAAGGTTACGGATCAGGGTTTAAAAAGGACAATTGCACATGGAATATCCGAGTCTGGCCTGTGCACACTTGACCCAATGCGCCACCAAAAATATTTACCTCAATTAGAAAAATTGGCGTTTGAAATAACAGACTCATGGTTGAATAGGGGCAGATGGACCTCCAGGAGAGCGGTACAGGAGTCCCTCGGTCAAATACTATCTGTGAGCCCAAGTGTAGTCAAAATTAAGTTCATTTCATGGCTACGTAGGGACTTTCAAGCTCAGGACCGCTCCATACGTCTCGTTATCACCTTGATGATAGCACTTTAATTGAAGCACTTTGGGCGCGTAAACCCCTGTTGAATTCATGGGGTATTAATATTAGGAAGGTATTTCTGGACCCCACAATCCGCCCCTTGATGGCAGGTTCGGAACTGCATTTTCAAGGTACCATTAGTTCCAGAATGGTTAGTGCCCATGACTCTTTATCTAGGTCCCCTCCACTCTTAGAATCTTGTGTAGTGTCCCCCATTTCAACTCTAGACCCTTCCCAATCTATTCTCGATTCCCGCCCAGAGACATTGCTCTTGTTTAGTCAATCTAGTTCCCCTGACTGCTCCATCATCTCATCATTACAGGATTCATTCTCAGACTCTAAGCAGGATAGAATCCTGAGTCGCTCCCCATTTATGGACAGCTGACTAGGGCATCGCAATGAGAGCTCTATCCTGCCTGTCGCCCTGGGGGGAGTGGACCGGAGCCTGGGGGAGACCATTGAGGTCGTGTGGGGGAGGAGGAGGAGTGGTCACCTTTATCCCAGGGATAAGCGCAACAGAGTTCTTGCGACCCTGGAGAAGGATAGGAGTGGTAGCCTCCATGACAGTCCCCTCCGTTTGAAGGTCCTGCTATTTAATGCCAGATCCGTCAATGGTAAATCAGCTATCATCCAGGATTTGATCCTGGATGAAGCGGCGGATCTGGCTTGCATCACCGAGACCTGGTTGGATGAGCCCGGCGGGGTAAATCTCGCCCAGCTGTGTCCTCCAGGTTTCGGGGTGCAACAGCAGGCCAGAGCCGGGGGGCGGGGAGGTGGGGTTGCGGTGGTCTTTCGGCAGACAATCTCCCTGGTCAGGTGCGCCATCCCGCAATCTGCAGGTTTTGAGTGTGTCCATCTTAAGGTGGGTACCCGGGACAGTTTGGGGATTCTGCTGGTGTACCGTCCACCCCGCGACACGGCAGTCTCCCTGCCCAAGCTGGCAGAGGTGATCTCTGGTGCGGCTTTGGTCTCTCAGCGGCTGGTAGTGCTGGGGGACTTTAACATTCATGCCGAGGCCACATTAACTGGTGCAGCTGAAGACTTCATGGCCGCCATGACGACCATGGGACTGTCCCAAGTGATATCTGGTCCCACTCATCAAGCTGGACACACACTTGACCTGGTTTTTGTTGCGGCAGATGGTGAGGTCGGAGTGGAAGAGCAAAATATTCTTCCGTTGTCATGGTCCGATCACCACCTGATCAGTTTAAGACTCACTGTGACCTCAAACCTCCGCAGGGGTGGTGGACCCATTAAGATGGTCCGCCCCAGGAGACTGATGGATCCAGATGGATTCTTGAGGTCTCTTGGGGATCTTCCTGTCATGGAGGCTGACGATCCTGTCGATGCCTTGGTAGATCGCTACAATAGCGAGATGTCCAGGGCAATTGACATGATCGCCCCCGAACGTCCCCTCTCATTGCGAAGAGTCACTTCGGCTCCCTGGTTCACGGAGGAGCTGGCAGTGATGAAGCGCTCGAGGAGGGGACTAGAGTGCCACTGGCGGAAAACTCGTAGCGTTTCTGACCGAGCACGGGCTAGAGCCGCTATTAGGGCCTACTCCGCGGCTTTGCGGGCAGCCAGGAAGACCTTCACGACTGCCCGCATAGCGTCTGCAACTAACAGACCATCGGAGTTGTTTCGGGTCGTCGGAGAGCTCCTTCACCCTCCTGAGGGGGGAGGGGCACCCGAAGACTCGGCAACTCGGTGCAGCGAGTTCGCGCACCACTTTGCAGACAAAGTCGCTCAGACTCGCTTCGACTTGGATGCTAGTTTTGTTGCAGTGCCAAAAGAGGTAACTGAGGCACCTGTCTGTTCGAACTTGTGGGATTCATTTCAGCTTGTTCGCCCGGATGACGTGGACAGGATCCTTGGGGCGGTGAGAGCGACCACTTGCTCTGCAGACCCTTGCCCCTCGTGGCTAATTAAATCGGCCAGAGGAGGGTTGGTAGAGTGGTTTGTGATGATAATTAATGCCTCTTTGGATCAAGGCAAATTTCCATCTGTCCTCAAACAGGCCATAGTGAGGCCTATATTGAAGAAGGCCTCCCTTGATTCGGCCATTCTAAACAACTACAGACCAATCTCGAACCTCCCTTTCTTGGGCAAGGTCCTGGAGCGGGTGGTTGCCTCGCAGCTCCAGGGTTTCCTGGATGACACCGATTTTCTGGACCCATCGCAGTCTGGCTTTAGACCTGGGCACAGTACTGAGACGGCTTTGGTCGCCTTGGTGGATGACCTCCGCAGGGAGCTGGACAGGGGGAGTGTGACCCTGCTGGTTCTCTTGGACATCTCAGCGGCTTTCGATACCATCGACCATGGTATCCTTCTGGGACGGCTCTCCGGGATGGGCCTTGGGGGCATGGCTCTGTCGTGGCTTCAGTCCTTCCTGGAGGGCCGTTCCCAGTTGGTGAAGCTGGGGGACACCTGCTCAGACCCCTGGCCTTTGACCTGTGGGGTCCCGCAAGGTTCCATTCTGTCCCCCATGCTTTTTAACATCTACATGAAACCGCTGGGAGAGGTCATCCGGAGTTTTGGAGTTCGGTGCCATCTCTATGCAGATGACACTCAACTCTACTACTCCTTTCCACCGAACTCCAAGGAAGCCCCCCAGATACTGAACCAGTGCTTGGCAGCTGTGATGGGCTGGATGAGGGCGAATAAGCTGAAGCTTAATCCCGACAAGACAGAGGTCCTCCAGGTCAGTCGTATGTCCGATCGGGGTATTGGGTGGCTACCTGTGCTTGACGGGGTCGCACTCCCCCTGAAGGCGCAGGTCCGCAGTTTGGGGGTCCTCCTGGACTCAGCACTGACACTTGATGCTCAGGTGTCGGCCGTGGCCGGGAGGGCCTTTGCACAATTAAAACTTGTGCGCCAACTGCGACCTTACCTCGTGAAGTCTGATCTGACCACGGTGGTCCATGCCTTAGTTACCTCTAGACTGGACTATTGCAATGCACTCTACGTGGGGCTGCCCTTGAAGACGGCCCGGAAACTCCAACTAGTTCAACGTTCGGCAGCCTTGCTTCTAACTGGAGCAAATTATAGGGAGCGGTCAACCCTCCTGCTTAAGGAGCTCCACTGGCTGCCGTTCACCTTCCGGACCCAATTCAAGGTGCACGTGATCACCTACAAAGCCCTGAACGGTTTGGGACCCTCCTACCTTAGGCATCGCCTCTCCCCCTACGAACCTGCACGATCTCTTCGTTCGTCGGGGGAGGCCCTCCTCTCGCTCCCACCTCCGTCACAAGCACGGTTGGTGGGGACGAGAGAGAGGGCCTTCTCCGTGGTGGCCCCCCGGCTCTGGAACTCGCTCCCCAGGGAAATCAGGCAAGCCCCCACCCTGGTAGCATTCAGAAAGAGCTTGAAAACCTGGCTCTTTACTCAAGCCTTTAGATAAAGATTGCTCATCCAGAAGCAATCTGAATCTGTGACCATTCTTGTACCGGTTTGCACCTTTTACCTTTGTCAACTCGATATAGACACAGGGTCTATTCCCATCCCAATTTGCACTTCCAGAATTTCCACACTTTATCAGTCACCTTGTGTTTACAATATTTATATGGTGCACTTTACCCAGTCTACTTTTACAATCTCTCAGTTTTAATCCATGTTTTTATTAGTTCTTGTTTTTTATTGGCTAATGTTTTATTTTTATTTTTTTTATTTTTTTATTGTGCAAGTTGTTGTCTATTGCTGTGTTTTATACTGCTACTGTTTTTATTCGGGCTTGGCCCCATGTAAGCCGCCCTGAGTCCCCTTCGGGGAGATAGAGGCGGGGTATAAAAATAAAGTTATTATTATTATTATTATGCAGCAATGCCTTGGCTAAAAAGAATGTGAGAAAAAAGCTGAATATTGTTGACTGTATTCTGAACAACAAGAAGAAGAACATAGAGACAAGACCATCTCCTATATGTATGCCTACCTATAGGTACAGCTGACTCTCTGTATCCACTGATTTTGTATCCATAGAATCCATCTCAAATCCCAAAAGCAAACCTTGATTTTGCCTTTCTATATAAGGGACACCGTTGTCCCACACTATTGCATATAGTGAGGCTTGAGTATCCATGGATTTTGGCACCTACAGGGAGTCCTGAAACCAAACCTCAGGGGATAAAAAGGACCCACTGCATGTCATCAGTTTCCTAAGGAATTTTCAAGTATGTTGTCCTCCTACAGCTACTTATGGGATTGGCATGGATCCTAAGGGGAAAAAAAAGCAGGAGCTTCCCTCTCCCAAAGGCTTGGCTCACATCCTTCAACAAAACAAAATGGAGCATGGCTAGAGAGCTAGAGGAAGTGCTAAAAATTAGCCAGGGGCAATAGATAAAAGGAGTGTGTTCTTCATATAAGTGCATCTGTTCAGTTTTGAAAATTCCCTTTTCTCTATGCAATTTCCTGAGTGTGCAGGGAACAAGAAAATCTGACCAACTTCTTTTTGCTAACAGTACTAGGATTAAGGCTATGTTTCAAATTTAGCAACCAGTATAAAAAGAGTAATGGCCAGCTTTTCTGAAACTGGAGAATGGATATAAAACCAGGGAATGGATGTGAAACTCTTGATACCTTTCCACCTGGATATTGGAGGGGATATTTCTAGCAGTGCTTGTTAGACTACTGGGTGAATAGCTAAAGGCTGCCTTTGAATATGCACATAGGGAAGCCCTTGACGTATTTTAAACCTGAGTACATTTGCAAAAGGAGATATTGCTTGTTGCCTATTGTTGCCTCCAGCCAGAGAACTAAAAGAGATTTCTACATGTAAGAAAGATTGTTCGCAGTGAGAAAAGAGGCACATGGATGCCTGGCACTACAGAAGTAAAACTGTACTCAAATCTAACATGACTTTCCAGGATACAGTTCCTTTGAAGTAAAGATACTAAAACTTACAGAAATATATTGCAGTTACAGGTATTGCTACTAAAGACATGTGAAGCCTCGTTACCCTACCTGATAAGAGATTAAATTTTCCCACTGTTCTTCACGAGGCGCTGTCTTGTACATCCAAGTGATCATCGAGTCTTTAATGAAGATGGATGCAGCACGTAGGATAAAGGAGGCGAAAAGGTTCAAGTGAATATAGTTCCTGGTGCAATGCAGATGCCTGTAAATATAATGATGATGCTTGAATCATTTGAACATGTGTAGGTAGTAATGACTGTCAAGTGGGACAATAAGGGAACTGTGTTCAAAACTGAAGTGAATATTTATTATTCAGGGTGTGTGTACATATAATTTGTTTTGTTTCATTTTTGAATAGCAATTCAAACATAAAATGCCTTTAGCCAGACAACCTTAGGTTAAAATGTGTTGGAATGGGGAAATACGTAAAACTGATGCATAATGTTACTAAAATCATAGCAAAGAGCTTTCTATACTGAGCTCCAACTCTCTTAGAATCAAACTTATAAAATGCACTGTATGAATATGTACGATGCCTCAGTTTACTACATAATGGGTATATTTGCAGGGGACTGTGCCCAAAATATCAATTTTTATCAAATGAATCATGGTATTCTTTAATTAGTTATTGTTTGAAGAACAAACTGATTACTTTTTTATTGTGTAGAAGCACCTTGAGGACATATTGTAAGTTGCTTCCGGTGTGAGAGAATTGGCCATTGACAGAGACGTTGCCCAGGGAACACCCGGATGTGTTGCTGGGAGGCTTCTTTCATGTCCCCACAAGCTAGAGCTGACAGACAGGAGCTCACCCCATCTAATGGATTCGAACCCGCAATCTTTAGGTCAGCAACCCAACCTTCAGGTCAGCAGGTCAGCCGGGTCAAGGGTTTAACCTTTAAAACTGATCTGACAAACTTGTATCACCTTCAAAAGTGTAGGCAAGTAAGTCATGATTCGCCTCTTTATGAAAACTTACTGCATTCTTTTCTACACTCCAACTTTATAAATATGTGTAACAACTTCAGGCTTTAATATCACTCTGTATTACATCAGAAGAAATACACTAATTTCCAAAAAAAAAAGCTCATGCTAACATGAAAATCAGCCATTCTTAAAGGTGCAATTAGATTTCTTCTACTTTGTTGTACAGCAGAGCACTGATTGAATGTAGAAACTGCTCTTTCATCTCTCCCTCTGACTACCAATGTTTGGTCAGCGTTTTAAAGCAGAACACTCCTGCAAGATCTTTCGATCATGACTGCGTTAAGAGTTATTCAGTGTTTCTTCAAGCAATGCTATCTGATAGAAGAACAGTACCATCAGTTCAAACTCAGAAGATTTTTATCATTGTTTTTTCTCCTACTACTACTTTTTTTGGTGGAAAAAAATCTTTGAAGCACCCATAACAGCTACTTTAGATGCCGAGAACATCAGGGATACTAAAATCCAAGTATGCTTAGAATAAAAGGCAAAAGATTAATGCTATCTGTTATAGTATAATGAAACCGGCACATTTGTAGTAAGGCATTCTCCCTTAACTGAAACAAGCTGTATGCAATTGCCTGACTTGTGTGTGTGTGTGTGCGCGCGCCTCAAAGTGGCCAATTGACTGATGGCCATCTCATGAATTTTACAAGTTTTTCATAGACAAGCAATTCTCAGAGGTGGTTTTACCAGTTTACTTCTCTGATATACAGCCTAGAACTATTGGTATTCATTAATAATATCCTATCCAACTGCTAAACAAAGCTGGTCCTGTTTAGATTCCAAGATCATTTGGGATCTGGTGACTTTTGGGTATTTGGGCAATATTCAATCACTTATCAGAACTATTTTTTTTAAAGTTAAGACTTTGCAAGATTTTCTGAATATTTAGTAGTTTAATTTCCAAGTTGTTTTGAACTAATTATTTTATTGCATTTTTGAAATTATTCAACAGGAATCCTTAGGGTAATAGATAGTAATCAAATGCTTTTCAAACTTAGAATTCTCCTAGTGTTTCCAGCTATACAATGCTTACCTGAATCCAAGGAGGATGCCACTTGCAATGACAAGGGCAGAGAAAGAAAGAGCATAGCCAGTTGTGTAGATGATTGAAAGGAATAGCATGTGTCTTTCTGGTGAATCCTATAAAACAGCAATGCAAAGAAAGTTGAAGTGCAAAACACAGCTCTTCGATTAATCCAGCTCATTTACAGCTGCTGATACAGGACAGATTTAGTGAAGCAGGAAGAACTTCTGAGATAACAATCTCATACAAATAAGATAAAAAGGAAGGAGAGATCACGGATTTCAATTCAATAAGTATTAGCAAGTCTCAAAACTATTTAGTTGCTTGTGATTTCTTTTCTTTTTTAAATTTTATTTTTATTTCCATTATTTGAAATGTACAATGCTTTTGACACGAAATAAAATAAAAGCAAGTCTCAAAGATTGTCTTTTATGCTATTAAAGCTGGTGTCAAACACAAGAAGTGCTAGACCGAAATTGAGGCTGGATATACACTGCTATATAATGGTCAGTGTAGATCTATATAATGCAGCTCAATGAAGTTAAACTGCATTATATAAATCTACAGTTAAATTGAAGATAATAGGTAAGCAATAGCAAATCAAAATCCAAAGTCAATAAAACAGGGTTTTAGTTCACAAGGTATGAGACACTTGAAAAACTTGAAGCAAGGGTCCATGGAAGTCCAAACACAAGAAGAAACTTCAAACAAGGTAACCAAAATTAGTCCAAGGAACAGACTCAAACTGGAACAAAAATCAGGATCTTGAATTGGAACAATAGATTCAAAATGAAGTTAAACTGCATTATAAGAGTCTACAACCAGACATGGGCAAACTTCGGCCCTCCAAGTATTTTGGACTCCAACTCCCACAATTCCTACCAGCCTATCGAGTGTTAGGAATTGTGGGAGTTGAAGTCCAAAACACCTGCAAGGCTGAAGTTTGCCCATGTCTGGTCTACACTGATGATATAAAACTGCATTATATGGCAGTGTAAATCAAGCCTTAGTCTTATTTGGAGTGAACCTTTATTCTAGGATTGCATGCTGAATAAAGTATGTGGGGCTTCCCCTACATTCAGAGAAGGAAAAGGGAAATCAAATTCTTCAGAAGTAGCAGTGCTGTTGATGATATATGTAGTATGGCAGTTTGATGTTCTATGTATGATTTCAGTTTGTATATTTTAGTCTTCAACAAACACAAATTTGGGGGGAAAAAACAAAGTTGAATTTATGTAGTAAGGTTAATATGATTAAAACAAACATGACTTTTCTCTGTCCAAAGTATCAATGAAAAGCATGCAATCTCAATTTCAAGAAAGTGGATGTGATCTTCTAGCTCTTGCCATATATCATTAGGCATATTACTATTTGTACACTAAGTTTTGAATTTCTTTTTCAAGAAAAGGTAAATTCACTGTGGTCAGTTATGGAATCTTCTTTTTTGGCACTTGATGCAAATGAATGGCATTAGGTTCTTGATTTCTTAAGAGTAGAGATTCATTCCCTTGAATCTCCACAATTACAACTTTGTGGCAAATAGTATCACATCAATTACAATTTGATTCAGTAGGTAAATGGCAATGATCTATACCCCCAATATCCATGAGCCACACATCCATGGTTTCACTTATTCATTGCTTACTCAACAGCCTTGGGCTTGTGGGGAGCTGGAAGAATCACTGTTGCTTCACCACTGGGAGGGAGATGGGGAAACCATCTCCTCTTCTCCTAGGTGATGAAGCAAAGTAGTTGCTGGGTGAAATTGATGAAGCAATGGGTGAAATTGATGAAGTAATTTCGCCCATCCATTGGACAGGAGGTGAGTGGAAGAATAGAGAAGGCTGCATTTTCACTCTAAGGGCAAAAATAGTTTAATGACACACGTATCTGCGTTATTACAATATAAATTTGGACTCCATTCTTGGTTCCTCTAAAGCTCTATAAATTATATAAACACTTATTGAGGCTGACTGAATACCCAAATCAGTGCTCTCTCTCTCTCTCTCTCTCTCTCTCTCTCTCTCTCTCTCTCTCTCTCTCTCTCTCTCTCTCTCTCCTTCCTCCATCTCTTTCTCCCTCTCTCAAGTTTTATTATCCACAAACAATATGATATGCAATATTTATAGTAGAAATGGAACACAGAACTGGAATACATTTAAGTACGGAGTGTTGTGTGGTTTCTGGGATGTATGGCCATGTTCCAGCAGCATTTTCTTCTGACATTTCACCTGCACCTGTGGCTGGCGTCTTCAGATCCTCAAAGATGTCAGCCACAGATGCAGGAGAAACATCAGGAGAAAAGGCTGCTAGAATATGGCCATACATCCCAGAAACCACACAACACTCCAGTGATCTGCTCATGAAAGCCTTCGCCAATACAGTTTTAAGTATGACTATTGATCTCTGATTACAACTTGTATAACAAAAATCTATACCACAATGCCTGGTCACCATAACATCTTTTTTTTAGTAAGGGTTATCTAAATCGGATAATTGGTGGAGGTTTAATACTTTTACTACTTCACTAAGCCATATGTTTTGGAAATGCCCCATACTTGTCTTGTACTGGGGTAAGAAATTACATAAATTTGGTACTAGGGAGTTTTTTTTTTGATATTCAGTGATGCATATATTCTTTTAAACTGTTTACCCATGTTTTAGAACTTAACACATTGATCTGTCATGCATTCTTAACCACTAACACATTGCTACTGCAGTATTAGAAAATTAACATGTCACCATCAGAGACTGAATGATAGAAGATTTAACACTAGCAATATTCAATATTTCAATTGAATTATTGATGTAATTCACAAGTGGATTTATATTTAGATATTTTGGCAGCTAATCATCATCTATATCCTATATTTCTCCTAATAATCAGACACAAAGTTGTTAATGACGTTTTAAAATGATATGCATAATGATTTCTTTTTAATCCCCTCATTGCTGAAACATTAGAACATTATATATAACTGATAATCTTACAATATAATTTTACTTTGCATAATATTTTTGAAAGAAAGGAAGTTTGTCCAATGTTGTCAGTATGTCTTATTAAGGACCATGGTGATCTTCACCAGATCAAAAGTTGTCTACAGAAGTGTAAAAACAAGATGGTCAAACTAGCTAAAATGAAAAATAAAATTAAATATTGACATTTTAGGATGCCATACAGTATTCAAGATTTCCATATCATTACCCCCTAAAGCTCTCTTTTTTATTAAAAGGCAACAGGTGCTGCACGGCCAAGTGCTCTCGTTAAGCATCTGCCTTCTTGGCAGCCTTCTTCGTAACTGTGAAATAAACCTTTTAAGAGTGAATGGAGAAAAAAAGGTCCCTGCATGTGGTTTGCACTACTGCAGTTCCGCTTCTTTGAGCACAGTACACTGCAATAGCACAGACATTCAGAGAAGAATGAAAGCATGCATAAGAAAGACAGCTTGGGGACTTCTTGAATTTCAATTAACCTAATTTGAAACTTGCAAATTTTCTTCTCCATTCTGTTTTCTATTTATATTGTTCACAGTCCCACTAGATATCCATACCATGGAACAATAGAAAATTCTTGATGCAGATTGATTCTACATATGAAACTGCTGCACAAAATGAATGGGAGGGATATTCCACTCATGTCTCGCTTAGGGGTTTCCAATAGGCATTTTCTTGTCTGGGTTGGGAACAGAATGCTGGACTTGGAAAGCTTTTAGCATGGCTCTTCTTGTTCCAAGGAAACAGAAGGTGAATTTTCATGTTGTTTAAAGTTTGTAGATGCTGTCTCTCAGCCCCACCGCTGACAACAACACAGGGGCAACACAACCAGGCTGTACAGAATTATTAGTATGCAAAGAGATCTTGTAGAGACCTTAGAGACTGAGAGAAATAAGTTGGTAGCATAAGCGTTTGTAGACTTAAATCTACTTCCTCAGATGCATGAAGTAAAGTGCCAAGGAATGGTCTTTTATAGGCAGCCTGTGTGAATAGCTACAGAAATGCACACATTGTATGTATGATGATTAAGGGACAAGTTTTGTTTTAAGAATCGTTGGAGACAAAGGCATGGAGAAGATGTTACCTAAAGCCAGAGTGAGTAGATAACCATATGAATGACAGAGTGAGCGATTAGAATATAGTGTGGTACTGGCTCTGAACCAGAAAGGAGATGTGATAAACTGGCCAAGAGAGCCCTCATGAGGCTGGGGTGTAAACTAGTTTTATGATATCGGTAAAAAACCAGGAAGCCACTCTCTCCGTTCAGCTCACTATTTACTATATCCAGAGTTTGTGGATATAGTCAAATTATGCTATTGCTCTTCTGAATCTTCTTTGATTGTGCTTTTCCTGCATGACAGGGAGTTGGACTAGATGGTCCATGTGGTCTCTTCCAACTCTATTAGTCTATGATTTGTAAGAGGTTTTTTTTTGTTCAAGGACAACTCTTTTTAGGCGAAAGATCAAATGGCTAAAAAGACTGAAGTGTTCTGTAATTGGTGCTTGTGTATTCCAATTCTTAATTTATGTCAATTTATCCTCTGGTTGTTTGTTCGTTCAATGTAGTGTGCTGAAAAGCATTGTTGTTAGAGGATGAGAAAGTGAAAGTACCACTAATGTGTCAGTAGCATATTTGGATCTTGTGATGATATTTCCTGAGTAGATATGTGGGCAAAGCTGTCATTTGGGTTTGTTGCAAGCTCTTGTACACATGTCCCTGTCTGTGTTGTGTGTCTTTCTACACGTGAATAACTTCTTAAGAGTGGGACACTGTCTATAGACACGTAAACCAAGAGCCTTTGAAAGGAAAAAGTTATTGTCCAGATTTCATTATAATAAATTGATGTTACATCTGAGGGCCCTTCTATACAGGCTCTAAAACCCGTTATGAATAATGGGTTTATCTGAGGCATCCAAACAATGCCTCAGGTAAATTTCCCAGTTTGCTTTGGATTAATTTGACACCTGAACAAATCTGGCCCTTACTTAAAGGTCTGGATCTATTGAGGTGTTGGACTTGTGGGGATTGACTCCAGGGACCACTTTCACAATCCTGAGGGTCAATCTCCACAGCAATTCTGGTTCTTCAGGCTCTTGGAGCTCAAAGGAGTGAGAAAGCTCCCCCACCCATTTAGCATGCTCAGGCCCCTCCGTCCAGATCTCCTGGCATGTCAAAATGGCGTATAGGGAGATGGGAAAGAACCCCCACCCAATCTACTGGAGCATTGCTGATGGAGGGGTCTGGGCACATAACCAGGCCCATAAGGTCCATTTATGTATATGTGTTCTGTAAGCCACTCTGAGTTCCCTTCGGGGTGAGAAGGCAGGAGTATAAATACTGTAAATAAAATAATAAATAAATGCAAGGCTGGGCGGAGGATGTCCTCCTGGGTCAAGCTCTGGTTGACCCAGGAGGCTCATGTAGACACCCGCACAGAGAATGCCTGGGGCTTGGGTTGGAGGTGGGGACTAAATCTCTGGAAGCACGGAGATATAATATCCCAGTTCCTCCTGGGATTTAGTCATGTGTAGAAAAGCCCTGAGAGCTATATGTGAGGCTAGTGAAATCCTGCCATTTCTTGTCATCAATCTGTTTTGCAATAGATCCTTAAGGTCATCTGGTGAGGCCCTGCTCTCGGTCCCACCTGCCTCACAAGTGGCAGCTTCCCGGCTGTGGAACATCCTCCCCAGAGATATTTGACAAGCTCCAACACTTTTGGGCTTCAGAAGAGCCCTAAAAACATGGTTATGTGCTCAAGCTTTTAATGAATAAATGGCAAAGATGACACGGACTGATTTATGGCTAAAGCACGAGATTTTTTGGATGAATGGATCTGACTATATGTTTTAAAAATTTTATACTGTATTTAATAGTTTTAATTGATTTTATGTACTGTGTGATTTTGATTTTGTGTAGGCATCGAATTACTGCCATTGTTGTAAGCCACCCTGAGTCTCTCCAGGTGAGAAGGGCAGGATATAAATGTTGGAAATAAATAAATAATAAATCAGACCTGGGTAAAACTCTTGTTTTATTTTTGTTTTGTTTTACTTCATAAGGTGTAATTGTTGGAAAGATTGTTGTAGAGATAACTAAGACTCTATGCAGTCTGTTGTTAACTCTGGAATGTTCCATTTATCAGATTTACCAGGTAGTTATTTGTAATTTAGCTCTTACAGGATGACCCTAACATAATTTATTCCATGTGATGGGCAGCATTTATACACTTTAAAATTCAACTATTTATAACTGCAAATTTTGAACTAATTGTTTGTAAATGGCTAAATTAGCTGCAAAAAATAAATATAAAACCAACTAATTAATAAGGCTTTGATCTCTGAATTCCTTTGGTTTAGACTGCTGCTTTACAACTGAGTTTCTTCAAAAGGTCCAGGTAGCTATCAATTAGAGGAAAAGGCACATTTTGGTGAAATTGAACACTCTAAGTCAACATTATCCCATTAAAGTAATACAAACCGTAAAAACCATTTCCAAGACTGAGATCTCTTACACCACCATTCTCAACCATCTCAAATTATATATTTAGTATTATCTTCCTAAATTCAGGATTGGTAACTTCATCTTTGACTTTTCAATTTCCCCAGACACCAGGTGCCACATTCTTTTTGCTACTGTATTGCCAAAATTAAGCAGTGTGGTGCCAAAAAATAATGTAGCTTTCAGACAGGAGATACATGAAGTGTGTTTGAAAGAAAAGGTGCTTGTTCAAAGTCCCTTTTGGAACATAGCTCAAAATTGCAAGAGCACTATTCCCGAGAGAGTTCAGTCATGGATGTTTGGAGGGCATCAAAACGTTCAGAGGTGACATGCAGCCCAATGGAAGAAATTATGAGAAACCAATTGTATGACTTCATCCATGTAGTTTCTTGTTTTCTTTAAGTGATCTCCTTTTCTATTCACAGCTTCTATTTTTCTATCTGAAGATAAGAATGCTGTGCCCAAGCTACCTGTTTAATTACACTGAATGTATGAAAGAATCGGAGTATTTCAGAACAACTTGAACTACATGCTCTGTCACTTCTGAAAGAAAACAATTTATTTATACAACAGCGCAGCTTTAGTACCTGAGAATAGAAGACAATTGCATTCAGGCTACTAGTTCTTCAAGCAAAATCTTGCTCACTTACTTCATCAGGAAGCATGCAGGCAGAAATGTTCCGCCAGGGATTTGTTGAATTCTCCTCTAGCAGCCATGTGCCCTCAAGTGTACAGAAGCGGTAAACCTGCCCTGTCCAAGGCCAAAAAAATTGGGATGAAGGAAGATCACAAACAACAATATCAAAGGCAAACCCATCATTACAATACACAACCAACAGGTATAGTTGAAAGTTCAAGCTATAGGTATTTCTTATAATATTCCTCAAGAAGAAACTTTTAATAGGTACAAAAGGAACTCAATTCTTTTTTAAATAATACAGTGTTTTCAGAATTGGAACAAAAACCAAGCTCTGAGTTCTGAAGCTGATCATGCAGACATAAGACTAGTGTATACTATAGCATGGTTTTCAAATCCTGGCTTCTTCTAGTCCTGGTTAGGATCAGCACATTAAGCTAGGCCAAAGTATGAACTCAGGTTTGTTAGGGTAAACAAATTGAGATATATAGGTTGGTTTTGATGTTCATCCAGCAGCAGCAAGGGCGTTCCTCTGGGCAGCTAAACCTGGCAATTCCAACTGGATGGCCCCCCACGAGGGTCTTCCTCCTGGGGCAAACCAAGAATGGGCATCTTGGAAGTCCCTGAACAGACTCAGAAGCGGAGTGGGCAGATCTAAAGACAACTTGGCAAGGTGGCACTACCTGGAGGAATCCTCCACCTTGTGTGACTGTGGAGCAGAAAAACAACTCCGCATATGTATGCTTGCCCACAATGTCCTACCTCATGTACAGAGGAGGAGTTGCTTAAAGCTACGGACAATGCGGTTGCTGTTGCCCGCTTTTGGTCTAAAACTATTTAGTTGTTTGTGATTTCCTCTAATTTTTTCATCATTTTTAAAATGTATTTGTTATGCAATGCTTTTGACACGAAATAAAAAAATAAAAAAATAGGTTGGTTTGCTGTTATGTTGGAACATATAGAATTTTGACTAATGACATTCTCTGTTCCGCCTCAAGAGACTGCTATGCCACAAAGATAACACTGAATATATAACATTGAGTCCTGAGCAAAACCAGATAATCACGGTTAGTCTGTTACACAACTATAAGTAACACAATTTTGTTTTTCTAATCAGTCACTACAGCCTTTTACTATATATTTTTAAGTTGTAATTACAGTTGGCTCTTGATATCCACTGTGATTTGGTTCCAGAATCAACAGAAGGTAACAAAAGTATTACAGCACCAAATATTCCAGCAATGGAAAGGAAAACTTTGGGATACATCTATGCTGTAGAATGAATCCACTTTAACTGCCTTGGTTCAATGCTATGGTTTGACAAGGCCTTGAGTCTTCTCTGCCAAAGAGTGCTGATGCCTCACCAAACTACAAATCCCAGGATTGTACAGCAATAAGCCATGGCAATTAAATGAGAGATGACGCCCTTCAAATAGGAGCTCCAGGTACAGCTCCTGAAGCAGCTTCTCCTTTGGCTTTGGCTTAGCACTAAGATTACTGTATGATGCAAATCTAATGCATACCTTAAATTTGGAGAGATCATTTAGCCAAAAAAAGGTTATTGTTAAATTTGAGTAAATACTGTATTAGGAACACAGAAATTCAAACAACACATATAAATACTGTATAAGTTCCCAAAGGGAACAAAATGATGAAATGTATCAGAAGCTATAAAAAATGAAAAAACAAGGTCACATATAGGCCATGGAGTTCTGCAAGATGGTGCAGTATATGCTTCTCTTTATGGGTGCTGAGTCAGTGTGCCGCACTGTAATGTATTGCCTTGATCAAAACCACATTAAGTTAATGTCCAATTGCTGTCCTTTTGTTTCTTCTCTGTGATATTATTTTGCACTGAATTGTTGAAAACCATGAAATCAATAAACAGTTAAAGCTTACACAAAAGAGACCAATATTCTAGAAGTTATGTTGTAATCTTACACAATTAAGCAGGAGTTTTGATTTATAGACCTTTTCTCCATTTCGTCTTACTTAAACATGCTCAATCACTAGAGATGTTTGAGGACCTCTTTAGGTCCTCTCCTGCAATTATATATTATGCTTCAAGCTCCAGTATAGTCAAAATACAGAATTTGCTATTATCCATGATTTCAGGTATCCATGGCCATTCTTGGATTATATCCTCCAGGGATACAGCAGTTTCACCATAAAGTACTTAGTTCTCTGCATTTGATGCTTTCACAAAAACATTTCTAAGACATAACAGTCTTAAGAGAGCCAGTTTGCTTGGATTCCTTGCCAATTACACCTTATTAGTACTGAATGTTTAAATATATGGATTGGTGCCTAGAATCTAAACAGTCCCTGTATGCTGATAAAAGTGTAAGAGGCAACAAAATAGTTAGAACTGGAGTTAATGTCACAATTTATCTTGTTCTTGGATGTGCCTGTAAATCAAATCAAATACTACATCTGGTTAAACACTTTTATACATAGGAAAATACGTTATCACATACCAGGAGGCTCACAAATATTTCATTAGCTAGCTCCCTTATGATGAAAATTAAAAAAAACAAATTAAATGATCTCTCTGTTAAAATAACCAACCTGATCTGCATTTTACTACAGCTGTGTGTCAGAAATGGTAGATTAGTCACCCAATTGTCCTTTGGAATAAATTGCCACATAATTTATCTTTGAAACAAATTACAGCATGTCCTAGCCTATCACATTTTATCCAGACAAAGGGGGGGGGGGCTGATGAGAGAGAAGAAACAGAGAGTACTCAATATGCTGTGCTTCTGTGTTGAACCATGTACAGTCTCCCAAATTTAATAACTCTTAATTCTCATCAAGAAAAATGTTTTGGAAAAAGTAACATTTTATTTCTAGAATGCAGTGGTTAAACTACTATTTGTGAGTAATAGCAGAATTATTTTCTGTGGTAGATTAATTTGCTGCACTTTGACAAATTGGTTTGTCCTTTGATGATAAATGACAATACATCCTAACAAAGGAATTTCTTAATTCAGCTGCTCCATTCAACCCAAACAAACCTAAATTTCCCTGTTGAATAGCTCTTACAATCTGTCATTGGCCAGGACTCAGATTTTAAATTCATGATTTAGGAGAGTCTCACAGTTCTCCCTGTTGAAACATAGTTTCAGGAGGCACAAAGCCAGGACCTATCAAAGGAATCAACTGAGAAAGTGGTGCAACATTTAAGTCTTAAGATCCAGACAGTGGGTAGGAGATAGTCAATGAGGATCTTTCCCCAATCTTAATTACGGGCAGCTGTCTGTAGCCATTTAAGAACCTGCCTTAAATGGCTGCAGCTCCTAATTAGGTGCCATCTGCAAATTTGATAAACATGACCTCTATTCCATCATCCAAGTCATTTAAGACATTGAATAGCACTTGGCTCAAGGCAGAACCCTGTGGCATCCGGCTAGTCATTTCTCTCCAGAACTAGGAGAAGAATCTGTCTTTTGGGCAGGTCATCAACTAGGAGAGAAAGCTCTCTTTTGAGCAGGTCATCAATTACAAATCCATCTAACAATAGCATCTACATGTCATGATTTGTTTTTAGGAAACCCATGTTAATTTTTAATAACCATGGCGTGATTTTCTAAGCAATTACTGATTGTCTATTTCATGATCTGTTCTAGAATCTTTCTTGGTATTAATGCTCTTTTTCAGTCAGATGGAACTTTCCAGGAATTTTCAAAGATATTGCTGTGATTCTGAGATTACTTCTGCCAGTTTTTTAATTTATCTGGCATGGAGACTTGAATTGATCTAGAGAATCCAGATACCTCTATGCTACCTCTTTACTTGTTCTGTTCTGCAATTCCCCAACCTGATCTATTATCTCCAGAATAAACTGAGTTTTCTTTTTGGGAGAAGGCAGATAAGGCATTGAGTAGCTCTGCCTTTCTTTGTTACATATTAGCATTTTGTCATCTTCTCCTTGGAGCTGCCCTACTGTATCCGTTCTTCCTTTTGCTATTGACATTACCAAAAAACCACCCTTTTAGCACTTTTAACTCCTACAGCAAGCCTGACCTCATTCTGCACCTTAGCTTTCCTGATTTTCTCTCTACATGTGCTCATTTGAATTCCGCTTTGGAGATTTTCCCACTTTTCCATTTCTTGTACATGGATTTTTAAAATCTTAGTTCAACTAAAAGTTCTTTAGAGATCCACTCTGATTTCTTTAAACACCTTCTATTTTTCCTTCTCAATGGAACAGTTTGAAATTGTGCTTTCAATACCTCACTTTTATGAAACTCTCATCCATTATGAACTCAGTTCCCTTTTAGCATTCCTGACATAGTAGTACTCTTTTAAAATAAAGGTTTCCCCTTGACATTAAGTCTAGTTGAGTCTGACTCTGGGAGGTGGTGCTCACCTCCATTTCTAAGCTGGAGAGGCAGCGTTGTCCGTAGACGGCTTCTAGGACATGTGGCTGGCATGACTGCATGGAGCGGCGTTACCTTCCTGCTGAATGTTTTTGAACTGCTAGGTTGGCAGAAGCTGGGTCTAGCAACAGGAGCTCACCACATATCGTGGATTTGAATATCTGACCTTCTGGTCAGCAGGTTCTGCAGCTTAGTGGTTTAACCCGCTGGGTCACTATTTAGGGAGCTACTGTGTCACTAGTAGTTCCCTAAACTTTAAGGAAGTTTATTTAAGTAAATTTAGTAGTTCCCTAAATTTTCATAAATAAACTTTCTTAAAGTCTAAAATTGGTGCCTGGCTATGCTTTCCTCTATCCACATATAACAAACTCTAAAAAAAAAAAAAAGTGGTCACTCCCATCTAAGGAACCCACAGTTTCCACCCCATTAACCAGGTCATTGCTACTGATTGGAATCAGATCTTAAATAGCTGCTTCATGTGCTACCTCTTCCATCTTCTGGTTCAAATACAAAGCTCTGATGTAGTAATAAAAGTTGACTGGAAAGGTAATTATGAATCTAGTGGGCAATTCAAGGTTCAACAGGCTTATCTTGGTCCTCATTTCCTAGATGTCTATGAGAAGAAACATTTTTAGCCTAGAATTTCATGTGAATAGGCAGCCATGACACAATGAGAAAAATTGTGTAATTTGAACACAGAAATGCCTTAGTAAAAATGGTGGAATACATTCAAGCTATGTACACAAAAATACTTTGCCCCTCTCAAAAGTGGGGAAATGTCAAAAGTCCACCTCTCATTTATGCCATCTCAGTCAATGGTGGGAGAGGTCAAGTTAGCAGAAGACTGCATTTGTATCCACTCAACTAGGACTTCCCTCCCTTACTTAATTAGACTCCAGGGATGATACCCATTGTTGCATTCACACATACAAAGACTTTTGCTTGCTGCAAAAGCAATTATGCTGATTGAGCATTTGTTTCTGTGTTTCCCAAACTCACTATACATTACTTCCATTGTCAGAAAGTAAAGTAAATTAGTCCCAGAAGTGTAAAATGAATCTGGAAGAAAGCCCAAAACTGCTGTCATTAGCATCAAGGAAAAGCCATAAAAAGTTGGTTCCCTCATAAAACATGACAACCATTAAGGTTTTTGTTCTTTCTCAAATGAAATGTTAGGTGCTGAGTAGAATTCCTATAAGTCAACATTTGGAGCATGTTTGAGGGATAAACCTTTTATACACAGCACTTTCAAAATAAGTAGTAGGGATTGTGCCTCTCAGGAAGCATTTGGCCTATAGCAAAAAAGCTCCCCTGGGGATAATCGTCAATAAAATATAGGTATATGAAAGGTTAACAATGCAAATAGAACTTATTGTGCAAAATGAAACAGCCTGTAAGCTTGATGAGAGGTAGATTATTCCATTTCAGAAAGCTTAACATGTTGCAACTTAAAATTATTTTGTAGAAATGAAATTATAAACAATTTATGTATGTTAAGTGTTACATAATCATCTTGTTTGCATTTCTTTTTCATCAGTCATTCTAAATGGCACATTTCTATTAGTCACATTTCAAATATGTGACAGTTGGGCAGGGAGGGACATTTTCCCAAATCATCTCAAACTTTCCTATGTCTACAAAAACTATGAGAAATTTTAGACTAAAAATGTATCATGAAAATATGGGTCGACTCATCTAGGGATCAATGCTGGTTTCCACAGAAGTGAAGTCCATGGCAATCACTTTGAATGGTTTATCAGGGATGTCCAGAGAGCCCATACTGTTGGGGCAAGATCAAGGCAGCAGACTGTCAAAAAGCAAACCCAAAAATGTATAGAGGTTTGAGGCATTCAGAAGTGGGCTACAGGTCCTTTACAGCACCCTTAGCTTCCTCCTCCTTTCTCCTCCAAGCTGGGTGGGAAAGCCTCTGCATGCATCCAATTGAGAAGGGTTTGCTGGCTTGCTTTTTAATGATCTATGACAATGGTTCTCAACCTGGGGTCTCCAGATGTTTTTGGCCCACGACTCCCAGAAATCCCAGCCAGTTTACCAGCTGTTAGGATTTCTGGAGTTGAAGGCCAAAAACATTTGGGGACCCCAGGTTGAAAACCACTGATCTATGACATCCCACCTCCCAACAGAGGCCAAATCTAGGATTGATGCCACAAGCTTGTCTTGCATCTTGTGACTCCGTTCCTTAGAAAAATTTCTTCCTCTAGAACCTCTGAACCTTTTAACTCAGGATCCTTTGATTAGTGTCCAAAGTGCATTGTCAGAGAAGATTTTCATAACTTTAGGTCTCTGATATGTATACTGTGCACTATGAATTCAGGCGGCATATGTTGGCTCACAAATCAATTTTGATACCTTAAACTTTCCAAGCTACATTTTGGTGTTGAAAAACTGGCAGAAACAACATTAAGGTTCTGATTCTCTGTAGAGCAATGGCTCTCACCTGTAGGTCCCCAGATGTTTTGGCCTTTAACTCCCAGAAATCTTCACACCTGGTAAACTGACTGGGATTTCTGGGAGTTGTCGGCCAAAACACCTGGGGGCCCACAGGTTGAGAACCACAGCTGTGGAGACATAGCACCCAGGGGATATACCATATTTCATCACAACCCCCCTTTTGAAGAAGACAAAATTGGTATTTTGCTTCCCCCCACATAATAGTTGCACCTGTAGTTCACTCGCTTGGGTGCATGAATGAAGGATGCAACTGCTCTTTTGGCACTCAACTGAGAGCCCAGTTAAGCCCCACATCAAGGAAAGGGGGCAGGCAAGCAGAGTAGTGGGTTCACCTGCCTGCTTGTCCCCTCCGCAGTTATAGAACCTCACCTGACCACATGGTTGTGCCCTCAAAGACTAGCTGTAGTGGGGGGAAGTGGGCAGGTGGGTTAACTCAATTGCTTGCCAGCCTCTCCCCTCTGAGCTACAGAGGAACCTCTGTAGCTCAAAAACGAGAGGCTAGCTTGGAGGGAAGAAGCAAGTGGGCTGATGAGCTCACCTGTTGGCCTGCCACTCCCTCTACAACTATACTTTCAGGAGGCAGCCACCCACCCACACAGCTGCACCCTCAAAGAAACTATTTCACTGCCTAATAGTTGCTGCCACATAATATTCATATCCCCTCCCCCTCCCAAGGGAATAAAGTGTATGCAGTGAAATATGGTAGCTGTTAGTGCTAGGATAATGGTACTAGAATAAATCTGCTATCTGTTTTATCAGATTAAGTCAGTGATTCTCAACCTGTGGGTCCCCAGATGTTTTGGCCTTCGACTCCCAGAAATCCCAACAGCTGGTAAACTGGCTGAGATTTCTGGGAGTTTTAGGCCAAAACACCTGGGGACCCAAAGGTTGAGAACCACTGGATTAAAGGGAGTCATTCCCTATTGTTGCAGAAACATGCAAATCCTTTGCCTGGTTACTAGGCCAGCACAATACGAATAACTTCCAAGGAAACATATGAAGTGCCTAGTAAAAAGCTTTGGTGGGAGAATGAACCAAAATTCAAAAGCTCTCCATTTCCCTGACAGGTTGGCAAGGTCAAGGCTATCTGAATAGTCTTCTGGTATCTTTTATTTTTGATATGATACTTCTGTGTTTCATACAGTCAGCAAAGTAATTCAGAGTAGAGAGTTACACCTGTGTGATACAATAGAGCCTCAACCATATGAACTAAGAAATGCCAAGGATCATGTTATATCACATTTGGGAGACCCAATAACATTAATGGATCCATTCCAAGTGCAGGAAGCCCCTCATCATCTGAGATTCCATACTGTAACTTATTTAGCTAGTGCATAAATTCAGCTGTGACAGGAACACATCACATTATACACCAAAGGGCTCCTGAGGCATGCCTAGGCTGCAACAATCTGCAGAAAAACTCCAAAGGACAAAAACAACAAAGTTATCATGCCTACAAGCCTTTTTTGGAACTTGCATCCCTGGAAGACATTTTAGTTAAGAGAATTTAGTGCCATTAGTCAATAAATATTAGGCCCCTGAAGGAGTCATAAAATGTAAAATGGATTACCTTTGGTGCTGCAGGCTTTCTTGGTCTACACACAATTATTGACAGCTGGGGTTAAATTACAAAATAGCAACAAAAAAGGAATACATTGGTGGTGACAGTAACTAGAGTAGTCACCACTTCTAAAAAGAAAGAACTTTTTAGATGCATTTTTTGTTGTATGTGTATGGGGGGATGACTAAGTTCTATCAATTATGTTTGCTTGCAATTGTAGTAATAACCATGTGTATCAAAATCACTTCCACTGGAATGAATATATTACTGAAAAGTAAAGAGCTTTCCCTGACTTATTGTTGAGCAGGTTTACAGAACTGATTTCATTAAAACTATGCCCACCCACCAAAATGAAGAAAAATGATCTATTCACAGGCCTGAAAGGCATCTTCCTGAATATAATTTCAACATGTTACTCTCACTTTCTCCAAGTAAGTAGCAACAATAACAAGGCTATTCTTGATTTTGAGAAACTCAAACTTTATACTTAGCTATGGCATTAAAAGCCTTGGTTCTACAAATCCTCATTTAAAAAAAAATAGGAGCTAGAGGAGCCAGGCAGCTGTCTGTTCAAGGTCAAGAGAGGTGCTAAACTAAACACCTGAAAACATCAGGAATAAAATGCTCCTCTCACATGTCTGCAAGATTGGAAAATATTTTTTTGTTTATTTTATCTCATTGTCCTTGTTCACAATGACACCGCTAAGCAAGATTTGCTCATTTGCCAACAAAGCTGGCGTGAGCAGTCTAAAGTTTCTATCTGTGTAAAGCAGATCAAGGCAGAATAACATTTGGGATTCCAGGGAGAGCATACGGATGTTCCAATTCATAGCTGACATGAATATGGATGCTGCAACTGAGACAAATCCCTGCGTCGTAAAACCCTCTAAGGATAGGCACTCACCAATCCAATGCAAAGTGAGCTCTCCTTCAGCCACCAGATGTCTAGGCTCATTAAATTAACTGTCAGTAACAACTATATGAATGTTGGTATGCTGTTTTAAAAGGGAAAAAATACTGGTGTCCACACCCATGATAAGCTCTAATTAGTGACAGCTAACTTCATTTAAAACCAGAGTATTTTTTTCTTGGGCAGTGAAAACAACATACATTTTTATGTTCCTCCAATAAGGTGAAGAGTAATTCAGTTTTTTATTACAGTTTTTATCCGGGAGTTAAGAGAACATTTATAATCCAGTCCCCTGAGACTGAGTGTCCTCTAAGTATATTAGACAACAACTCACATACGTCCCCAGTCACAACTGATATGCTCTATCCACATATGAGTCCCCTCGGGTGAGAAGGGCGGGGTATAAATGTTGTAAATAAATAAATATGAGATGATTTCTAGGTTTTTTTATTACATTTGAAGGGAATTAACATCCTTATAGCTTAGGTGATAAAATAGTAATGGTTACTAATAAATCTCAGATGTGTTTATGGATGTCAGTGCTTAAGCTTGTTGCTTTGGGGTTTTAAAAAATTGATTTTCTTGATGTAGTGATTCTCTGCATTTTGTGTTACTGATCAGTTGACTGAAGTGAACATACAGCTGATTATTGCTATCCTTCACCTGCATAGTTAAGCCTCATGATTAAGTGGGTGCCCTTTGATCGCAAATGCTAAGGTATGGCCAATTTGATAATTCCATTTGATAAGACCAACACTCTAAGTGCACATTTCTGGGAAATGTTTGCATTTGGCTACGCTAGGAACCTCATCACATTTAGAGGGGAAAAGCAAGGAAAAGTATAAGGAACTGTGTTATCCCATTCCTGTTTGTCTTTCCCTATCTTGTGAGATGACCAGCCATCCCACGTCCTTTCTGAAGATGGTGTTTGGACTCTGTTTCCATGTGTGGAAGAAATGGAGCCCCATGGAGTCCCACTAGAAATGTCCTCACATCATCTGATGGCCTGCATGGAAATGGAGTGCAAAGTCCATCTGATGAAGTCTCTAGTCGCTCGCCAGCGAACACACAATAGAACTCTGGGGTCACATTCAAGTTCTTACCAGACCAGCAGAACCTGCAGACATTACACTCTATTGGTCTGGTCTTCTAAGAAGCCAGGTTCATACCCACATCACAGTATGAAATAACAGAGTAGGAGACTGTGGCTAGCACATATTACTCAGAGGTTTGTAAAAACCTGAGAGTCCTTGATTCTCAACCAAGGCTGCCAGCACTACAAAAGACTCAAATATGTTTCACAAATGAACAGAAAAGAGAATTTGCACTCATAAACCAAAGTGGAAGATCAAGACCAAGATCTTATAGACTTAAGCACAGCATAAAAAAATGTCAGCATACTGGGGTGAAGGGGGGATTTTGGGTTATCTCTGTAGGCTCTATGGCTTAGGGGGTTCCCCCAAAATATCTCCCTTAGGGCTTACCTTGGGGGGGGGGGTTCGCCTCTCTCCTAGGCAGCTTTATGGTCCGGGGGAGAGGTGCCCAGGGACGGCCTTCCAGTAATGACCGGCTGGGACAGCAAACCATCAATGTGGAGTGCCCCCGGGGTCAGGTGTTTCACCCAGGGGTTGGCTTGGCAGGTGGTCCCAAAAGATACCTGGCCTCACCATTACCCATGTCGCAGTGCTCTCCCCCACAACTAGTCAATTATCTCAATTACCAGTTTTATAATTAGGTCAATAAATGGCCCATTTATTTCTCCACATCTTGTGTCTGGTCTCTTTATTTCACAGTGGGGATTCAAAAGAGAATTTGAACTCATAAACCAAATTGGAAGATCAAGACCAAGATCTTATAGACTTAAGCACAGCATAAAAAAAGTCAGCATATTTACTATGAGCTTACAAACTATAGGACAGTCAATGAATTATTTCTCCACATCAAGTAAAAAATGAGGGAGAGAGTTGTTTGCATGCTTGCAAAGTGATTAATTACACTATCACGCATACACATTTTTTAATAAAAGCCCCCCATGAGAAAGATTTGCCCATGCAACTATTTCTACACTAGCATAGTGTAGTATTATGATCCTAACTTTAGGCAGGGGGCAAGTTAGGGCCAGGGAATCCTATGAGTATAGTTTATAAATGCTATAATTTTAATATCCAAACCTAACTTTGCAAAATGGTAGAAACTTCTAGTGTCCCCTTATTTAGATACTTTAATGACTTACTGAAGCCTCAATAATTCACAACATTTTGGAGACACTAGAAGGAAAGGAAAGGAAAGGAAAGGAAAGGAAAGGAAAGGAAGAAAAATATTTTGGGACCAGGCAAGAAAATGTTTGATCTTATGTTTACGCAAAAATAAAATTCAAGTGGATTGTTTTACATTTCTAAACCTGGTGTTATTTTGTCGATCTGTTATAAAAATTATTAAATGTATTGAATTTTTTCCCACCCCATACTAAGCTGCTAATAATGAAGAAAAAGGTAATTGAAGTAACTGACTTTGGTAGGTCTATACAAGTCATAAATTTATAGAGCTGGAAATACACAATACGGGTGCATCAACATTGTAAAATTAATGCAGTTGGACACCATTTTAACTGACATGGCTCAGTACTATGGAATCATGGGTGTTATAGTTTTATAGCTGCAACAACACACTTAAAAACAATAAAAATTACACTCAAATTGGTGTGTGAGTGCATATGCACACAGGTCTCTTTCTCTCTCACTCACACATACACGTACTTACATACAACAGAGCTTTCAATAAAATCTAACAAAAACCTAACAAGGTTCATTTATAATACAGAAGCCTAAGCTATCATGTTTTATCACTAAATCTTATAGGGCAATGACAGTAAAATAAAGAGACACAATAGCCACAGGAGTATAGGATATAAAGCTTATGTTGTTTCCAAAGCTCTTTAATGACTATAGAAATCCAAATGTTCATTTCTATCAAGTGAAAATTGTACACCACCCCAGAATCATTCAGTTTTTGCTTGTTTGCAAAAGCACATGAAGGATGCATCATGTTCTGAAAATTTATTAAGGTGCAGGCTTATGGTAAATCTTGGCTTCCTCCTATATTGATGGCTTTTAGTGCTGTTAGCGGCCAAATGACTGCCAGAGAGTGCTAAAGATGGAAAATAAATAGGTTTACTGGAGGGAAGACATTTAATCCTGCATGTAGGTTATTAGATAAAAGATAGTTAGAATTATTTGAAAGAGTTCTCGAATGGTTGATAGGCTCTTATGTCAATTAATTGGGATGCCAACAAGTTCACATATTAATAGCTTCAGATCATGTGTATGCTTGTTAGTGATCTAGAAAGAGATAAAGAGCTTGTAAATTCAATTTTCAGATTATCTTAAGATAATAGTTACTATAACAATAAACATATAAAAGACATTTAAATTGTTTAGAAAGGGCAAGCATCTTTTCTGCTGCTCTGGAGACTACTTTCCTGCAAGGCCCAGCAAACCACTTCAATAACAAAAAGGAGAGGCATTGTGACAAGAAGGTAAGCAAAAGCAAGGTTACTTGCAGTGCAACATTTCAAGCAGTAAGATACCATGCCTACCCCGACCTAATAACCTAAGGACTTTAAATGGGAAAACAGTGGAGCATTCTAAGGACACACAATAAATATGATTACTTTTAAAAGTCTGTGTTTCTGACTTGAATTCCTACTGTGTTACGTTGCATCTCCACATTTGTATATAAGCACTTCTATTTTCTTACAATGCCTTTTTGTCCATGTATATGAATGAAAATGCAAAGATACTCTGACAGACAAGATATTTAACACCAGATTTTTTTCCTGGTCAGGATTACTACCTATAAGCTTTTAATTAATTTGAAACAATCTCAGGACACCCATTCACTGAAGCAACAAATCTGTATCCAACTGACTATGCCACATCAGACTACTAGGGATAATACTAGTTAAAAAACCTTTTCCTCTACATACAAGCTTGTGAGCCAAAACCTATATTCACACCCATAGTACCTTATGTGAACCAGTCCTTCAGCCAGCTTACCACACTAGTGAAGGGAAAAATATTAATGCACGTGACTCTACGTACCTGAGCTAGGTGTTGGGAGATACCAAGGGCAACTCATATTCACATAGGTGCCAGGCAGGCCATCAGGCCAACATACATAATCATCAAATGTTCTGTTGCAGAATTTGCCCTCTGTAGACAGAGAATATTTTGAGATCAATTGTCAGAAAGAAACAATACTAGGTTGCACTGGAAAATGTAACTTAGAATTTAATATCATGATGTGAGAGAAAGATTTTTAATCCCATCATTTGTCAGAATGTTTCTGGAGAAAAGAAGTTTGTCTAGAACTGTGAATTATGATAACAGGGCAATTCACACCCTTGTGAGCATCTTCCTTTAAATACCAACACAATGGATTGGTGAACGAGAATTATTTTGAGCTTCAGTTTACACATATCCAAACATCAATGTCCAGAAGGCAACAAGTATTACTTAAAAAAAGAAATGGGAATAAATTGCACGAATATTACAGTCTTTGTCAATGTAAGTCTCAAAACAATTCTGCTCCATAAATGGTCTTCTGTTTACCACCTTTCCTTTCCAATTATAAAGATTTAAGCCCTATAACTGGAATTCTAAAGCATATTCCAAACTATATGATTTTTTCTAGGACAAATGATCTGCTCATGCTTTTTCAAATTGTAAAATATACACTTTGATGAATATGCAAAAGTTCTATACAAAAGAGAATTCTTCAGCAATATTCAACATACTAAAGCCTCAGCAGATTTATGAAACCATGACCTAACAGTGCAGTATTAGCTGTCCAACAAAGCAAAGGGAGATTAATACCTTCTTGCTATTGCTGCTATTAATGAGTATCCTCCTCCATTGCAACTGTATGATCCTGAGAGGAAGGTTTTTTTAAAAAATGCAGAGCTATTATATTGGGATCAAAACATATTATGGTGCAGCTGATTACCAAAATCAGATTGTGATCTGAACACAAGACTGTAGGTACTTTCATTCATATGGTGATATAATTTTGAGATACCTTTTCATAATCAAAAGTGGCTTAAAACACATGTAAAATAGTCCAACACAGCCACATGCCCTTGATATAAAATTATAGCCAAATGAAACAGGAGAATCTGCAGCGGTACTGACAGAAGCCTGCATAGTCAAGTCTTATAGCTATTGTAGGAATTTAATATGCTTTCTCTTGCCAAGTATATTTTTTGCTAAATTTAATAAAGTATTCTTCCTTCTTGACACCATGTGTTTACAGTATCATATGTTTAATTTTAAAGCTCATTGCAACTCTCATTTCTTGATTACCCTTAGGTAGTACAAAAGCCCGTTTTGGGACATACCATACCTCAAGCACCTAAAACTTGATCCATCTCATCAGAACCTTCTGTAGCCCATATTCATTGATCATTGCATCAAGGATAGGTGTGCACACATAATATGGGAGTGCATGGGCAAACAAAGATCTAAGCCTTCAACTCCACATTTTGCCCTCAAGAGTATTAAGAGATTATGTCAACCATTGCTTATCTAACCCGAACATGAATTATGGGCTTTATGCATACAACAGACAAGATAGATGATCTGCGGGGGGCGGGGGGGGGGGGCAGGAAGATCACTTTAAGGCCTGGGGGAAAGGATTGGTGTAGAATATGGGATATTGTCTTTATGACTGGATGAAGTGTCTTACCTGACACAAGAGGTGGTGTTTCATGAAAATACTTAAAACACTGAAGCCGGTATTCTTCCCAGTTTTGCTTTAGAGAAAGAATTGAAAACTGTGGTCTCTGGAAGGAAACAATTACATTGTAGGCTTCTGTCACTGAAATTGAGTCTGCCATGCCATTAACTTCATAGGATCAGGTCCCTAAAGCAGTAGCAACAGCTCCCCACCATATGAACTAGCACACATAATTGTCCCAAGAAAAGTAAACAAACAAGACAATGATAGCCATCATAATACTTTATACTTCTTCTATGGAACAATTTTGCAACATGCCACCCATTTCTTTATTTTAGAAAGAGAAGGGATATTAGCAATCTTTCCCAGACTATGTCCACAGCTGTTTCCATCAAGATGATGTAATATTTTATTGCTTTCTGCATATTTTTTTGTTTGCATATGGTTTGTTTTATAAGCATTATACCTTTCTCTCATACTCATCTTTGGCAATAAATGGGATATCTTTTAAAAATAATTGACCTGAACCCCACCCATCACACAATTCTGGTCTAGTTTGCACTCTGACAAATACCCCAGAGATTTCATCCAAGATAAATTATTATTGCTAACTCCAGACATTGTTGCCAACACAGAGAACCAGATGCTCGGATTCAAGCAGGGAAGAGGGACACTTCTGGCTGAGCACATCTTCAAGAGAAGAAATGAACAAGGTGCTGGCTGAATATATTGTATAGCATAACTTCAGGAAAAAGAAGCCCTAAAATACAGAGAATCTTGTTAGATGGCATAGCAAGATGTAACATAGATTTGGCTGTATCAGAGGTACAGCATCTTTGTTGACCAGGTCCAGAGAAAGCTAATAATAAACCCAAATCAAGTGTCACAGTAATGGGAAGTTCTGATGCAATCAGATGGTTGATTAATCTGATGAAAAGCAACCTAGTGTGCTGTGTCATCTCTAAGGAGGAAACTATCTCTTTATAAAACATAAATGGGTATCTGTAAATATATATCTTTTCCTTTATGCTCATAACAGATGCTGCTAGAATTAGCAATGCCTATATGGTTTACCACTGATGCCTGCTTATAGATGGATAAATCCTCAACAGACAAGATTGTATTCCTTGGTAAATGGATATGTTATATTGTATAAGATGACAATGTTCCTCTGTTTGTTAAGTAAAGAAAGAAATGCAGAAGATAACCAATGCTCAGACCTTATGAGCATGTAACACCGTACCATGTAGTGTAACATAATGAATATAAAAAGCTTTATGTGCAATGAAATGTATTGAAAGTGATGTGTTTAGGGTCTAGACACTGAAATCTCTGTTTTTTCTTAAGAGAGAGTGCATGTTTGTGTGTCTGCAACTGTGTATAAGAAATATCCCAAAAGACTAATGGGAAGCCTTCTCATTTTGCACAGGAATATCCTGAGATTCCAATACTTGAGAATGCTTATGTGGCATGTTGATGCTGACTCTTCCCATTTAGATTTTTATATTTGTCATAGGTTGAATACCTGGGCAACCAGAAGGTGACAAAAAGGACTTCCAAACGGGCATAATTAGCTGACAAATGGCAAAGAACCCTCAATCTCTCTATTTAAAGAAATGAGATAATCACGATGGACAGATTCTTCCAATGTACATTATGATCATACTTTGCTGTTTCTTTTACTGGTGTAGAAAGGAAAGCCCTCTTAAATGTATTACTGAAAGTAATATTTTATCCAAAAATAAAGTTTTATTCCTTTTGTATGATGAAATTTTTGCTGGGTTCTCCACATCTACATTCTAAAACAAACTTCTATAAAACTAAATTATGAACGTAAAAATTTGCTATCCTTTAAATAATTAATGGCCCATGAAAACCATCTTCCTTGCACGTGCAGGATAGTTTAGTATGAATACTTAAGAAGGAGTAATAAAACCATCAGCGGGAACCAAATTGTGCAGAATCTACTACTAAGCCACTGAAATATCTCCAGGACACAGTTGTTGATACAACTTTATATCTCTAAGCAAAAGAATTAACAACCCTTGCATTTTTATCCTTGCTGCTTGAAAGGAAAGTTATGTGTAGGAAAGTATTTTATTTGCATATATTCCTTTTGGCATGAAAGTAGCAGTGTGGAATTGAAAAAAGATATTTTTTGAAGTAAGTTTAATGCAACGTTTAACGTTATACACATGCATATCTTCTACCTGGGCAGCACACACACACACACACACACACACACACACTTCTCCACATGTTCTTTTCTTGGATGGGTTTAATTGGGAATATGATAAATTCATGAAGGCTAGGACAGCAAAGTCAGAATAAACCACATATTTCCAATAATATTACAAGCAGTATACTTCTGCATAAGTTGTTGGGGACTGTGACTATCAAGTTGCACCTCTTGACTTCCTGCTGCTCATATTGACCTATCCCTTCTACCCACTGTGCCCCTTCATCTGAAAGGTGCATCTTATCACTGAAAACAACAGAAGAAAACTAGTTTGGAAAGGGAGAAGCATTCACTTCAGCAGTTTTGAGCCCATCAAATAACATTAGGAGCTTTTTATCATTTCATTTTTATCCTTTCAAACAAAGGAAGCCCTCAAGTCTTTCAACCCCCAAAATAACTAAACATCTTGTTTCTTACAAGTAGGCATGGGAATCATATGTTTCTCAAGGCACTGTTGGATGCAGCTTGCATAGACAATGGTGAAGTGTGCTAGAAGTTATAATCCAAGAACATCTAGAGGTCCACCTGGTTCCCATCCCTGGTTTAAAGGGTTAGTTCATCAAACATAGATTGTGTCATCTAACGAAATGCAAGTGCATAATTATCTACCAAGAACAGGGCTACTCCCCTAACACAAAGCCTTTCACAGAAATAAGAGTGTTACCAGCCATCGCTCAAATATGAATTCATGCCTTTCTGCTGTGTAATTTGTTATGTCCTATATGCCAGCACTAAGGTTTGATGGTGGAAACATGAGAAAACAGTAACTATCTATGCTTCTAATGGCAAAACCCCATGCGAAACACTGCCCTTCTATAACAAATATTATAAACCATTTTGTTCAATCACTAACATGCTCTCAGAAAATCATAAAAGTGATTGTAACCAACCTGTCTTTGCACAACATGCACATTTATTAACTACTTCTATTTATGAAGGATTTAATAGTAATTACTGCCTTTATCTTGTCAATGCAAGCCTCTGGTCTAAATCTATTCCTTGGCAGAACATCTCTTTTTGGTATCTGGATTTTACCCACAGATCCGATTCGGGAATTACATTTCACTAAGGGCAGGTTTATATACAAAATTTGTGTGCATGTTTTGCTCTTCTAGGAAAACATAATCCAAATGCTCATTGAGGCTATAAGACATGCATGTGCTTATTAAATCACTTTAGAAAGATTTAAAAACCCCTAATTAATATTTTTAGCCCAGTAAACATTTTACACCTGTTTTTATTTGACTCAAGATAACTTAAGCTTCCAGTTCTTAAAAAATAAATAACATCAGACATTGGACAGAAGATTACAAATTAAGGATTTGCAACAATTTGTGTTAGATAAGGTGAGCGAAAGCATTTAATTAGTTGAAATAAGAAGAATCAAAATTGTTTGTTTGGCACCCAAAAGAGAAAAAAATGAGAGAGATATCTGGCACTTAAACAAAGCCACACTCAAGGTTATGTTCAAACAAATTTAAAGACAGAACTGCAATGATGTGAGTGTGTGCCTTCAAGTCATCTATTGTCATATGGCAATCCCATGAATTTCACAGGATTTCTAGGGCAAGTAATACTCAGAGGTTGTTTTGATATGTTCTTCCTCTAAATGACACTGACCTGCAAGCTCCTTCCAAAATGTAACAGCTTTGTTGAGTTATTCATAACTAGTATATTAGCCAGCCCTCTGTATTTGCAGATTTTCCATTCATGGATTCAATCAACCATGGACCTGATTGTCCCCTTGCATCCTCTTTGATATTGGAGTTGCATTGTTGAGAGAAAGAAAGGAACATGGTTGCATAGTCCTTGCAGTTTCTACATCTGTTTTGCTGTGTTGGAAATTACAACCTCTTCAAACCTCCTCAAGCAATTTGTTTATGATTCTGTTTGCTTACTGTTTTGTATGTTTGGTGTGCAGCTTCTTTTGCTCTATGTTTCCCGAGAGGTCGTGGGAGGGGCTGCAGACCATATGATCTGACCTGAGACTGCTTTGATCTCAGGCTCCATTTTAGTTTCTTCTTAGACTTTAGGACTGCTCAGACCAACACTTGCCTGCTGCTGTTGATGATAAGAAAGATGCCCTGTGCCATCTGCAGAGATTATCTCAAACATTTCTCAAACTGGACTGATAAGCTATGTACCTGTACTATGCTGAACACATGAAGTTGTGAGTAAACCAATATGTCATTTTACCAAAGCCTACTTCATTTTTGTCTCTTAGGTGCATGATATAAAACTAGTTGTTTTATGGGAGAGTAGATATATTTTTGGGCACTAAAAACCATTTCTGAATCTCTGCTATTTTTATACACTGGCAATTCTCTATTTTCCTAACAGATCAGCGACAATAGGTTCAGTCTAACAACTGAAGACATTGCCTTGCATATTACATTAAGTTGTATACCATATAAGAAGATTCTACTCAAACGGGTTTTTGGCTCTTCTCTGAAAGATCAACCTTTTCAAAAAGGCTATGGTCACCAAATGGTTCTGAATTCCATTTTTCCAAAAGTTTTACTGCACCCATGGTTGCCAGAATGATCTGCAGGGGTTTGCTCGTAACTCAGTGATGTGCGATCCAGCTCACACTTGCTTTGTTTATAAATTAATATGGGACTTGAACATACACAGATTTCAATATCTGAATGGGGCACTGAAACCAATCCCATGTGGATATAGAGGGCTGACTGTGTAAGAATTCATGGCCAAATAAGTCACTTCAAATTTTTTTAACTAAACATATATTTCAGCAAATACAGTAGAGTCTCATCCAACATAAAAGGGCCAGCAGAAGCTTGGATAAGCGAATATCTTGGATAATAAGGAGGGATTAAGGAAAAGCCTATTAATCATCAAATTAGGTTATGATTTTACAAATTAAGCACCAAAACATCATGTTATACAACAAATTTGACAGAAAAAGTAGTTCAATACGCAGTAATGTTATGTTGTAATTACTGTATTTACGAATTTAGCATCAAAATATCACGATATATTGAAAACAATGACTACAAAAATGGCTTGGATAATCCAGATAAGCGAGGCTTGTATAAGTGAGATTCTACTGTAGTACATTGCAAGGTCCATTAAATGTCAAGTAAAACATACTATACCCAGTTTTTCTACATTTGTTTTCCTCTGTAGCTTCTACTTGTGTTATACTGGTCTCTCATTAATTGAGGTCTATTGCACAAAGTGATAAGCACTGCTAAAGCTTAATGGCATTTTTTTTAAAAAAATGACAAAAATTTATAACACTGTTTTTAACAAATTACATTAAAATTATTTCTGTGACTTGCAGCACAAGGCTTTCTACCTGCTAATCAAAAATAGATAACAGTTTTTATACTATGCAAATGCAGACCTTGAAAAGTAATTAGTCAAGTGTAATAAGAAAATAATCAGACGTGTTCTTTTGCAAGAACAACTAATTTGTGGGATTTGATTTTAATAGGACTATCTTGTTCTGGTAAGTCAGGCAAACAAACCCCAATGGAACCACACCATTTATTAGCCTAGCCACTTGTATGCATTTATTCCTTTTTAAAACATTTTTCTTCACAAAGGTCTTATTACATTTTAGCCTCAAACATTTTAAAGAGTTTATTATGAAAATATAAAACTCAATGACCTCAGAGGGAACAAAGAGTCATTAAAGAGTAAGAGAAGGACAATGTGTGTTTTATGAAATTGTTTCCATGATTTATATTTAAAAATTCTACATATCGGGTGAACATCCTTCCTTAGTCCTCTTCAAATATGTATATTCCTGACAATCTGAATTTGAAAGGAGATTTTGTGCACAGTTGAATGTGTCTGTCTAAATTGGAGTAGGCAATGTCTTGAGATTCCAAGGATAATTTTCTCCCCTGGACCACTATGGGTCATCCCTTCAACCCAGAACTCTTAAGTGGGACATGATTTTAACTCATTGATCCACTTCAAGAAGGACTTGTGTGTGCGCATAAAAACAGGAAGTGATCAATTGACTTCAAGGTGACATTTTACTGTGGTTCAGATGTCAGGGAGTTCAACGAAGCATTAGGAGACATTGTCCTCTGGTCAAAATACAGAGAGGGTTTTTACTTTTTATTTTAGTTCTTTAAGCATGCAACCTTTTTGCTTTCTTCCAAGAGCTTCAAAATCCTTTCTAATCTTTTGAAGACTATGCCCTGGAGACTAGGACTTGGAGTTCAAATTACAGGAAAGGAGATTTCATCTGAACATTAGGAAGAACTTCCTGACCGTAAGAGCTGTTCAACAGTAGAACTCACTGCCTCACAGTATAATGGAAGCACCTTCTTTGGAGACTTTAAACAAAGGCTGGATGGCCATCTATCAGGGGCATTTGTGCTTTTCCTGCATGGCAGGGGATTGAACTAGATGGCCCATGTGGTCTCTTCCAACTCTATCTGTGTTTCTATGATTCTAAGTAATCACGTGCTATGCCAATCTCTGAAGCATAAAGATGCGTCATGACCTCCTTAGAAGGCAAAAGGTTTCACTACTACAAGGAAAATGTCTCTCAGTGTGTCTCATATTCTATGTTTCTAACACAGCAAGGGTCTCTAAGATGAAATTGATTACCTGCGGTTTTCCTTGAGTGTTGATCTTCATAAATGGATTGCATGCACACGAAAGAACTACTGTGCTAGAAATTATGCTTTATTTCTATTCATTTTCTTAATTTATGTCTGTTTAATGGACTGGTTCAATTTCTAAAATGTATGATGAATTTGAAGACATTTCTCAAAAGATCAGAACGTGCTTTGATGTAGGGAAAGTAAAACAAAAGAGGAATTAAAAAGAAATAGGCCAAATACAACTTATGTGGTCTGGATCTACCTTTATAAGTGCGAATGGGACCCATTCACATGACTTATAAGTGACAATGGAGAGCTTTCGTGTAACTGGGAGAGTGGATCTACTGTCAGATCTGCTAGAAATTGAATGGAGCTATCCAAGGCTACTGTTGTGTATATTTCCAACTTAGTTCTTTCGACTAATTTATAAGAAGAATTTTTCCCAGGGTTTTCTTAGCAAGATTTATTTGGGGAGTGGGGTTCCTTTGCCTTCTTCTGAGACAGTATGGTTTGCTCAAAGCTACCCAGTGGGTTTCCATGGTTGAACTGGGATTCAAAACCTGTTTTCCAGAGTTGCAGTCCAACACTGAGAATCACAGAATCTTAGAGTTGGAAGAGACCTCGTGGGCCATCCAGTCCAACCCCCTGACATGAAGCAGGAAAATCATATTCAAATCACCCCTGACAGATGGTCATCCAGCCTCTTTTTAAAAGCCCCCAAAGAGGAAGTCTCCACCACACTCCAGGGCAGAGAGTTCCACTGCTTTACAGCTCTCACAGTGAGAAAGTTCTTCCTAATGTTCAAGTGGCATCTCCTTTCCTGTAAGTTTGAAGCCATTGTTCCGTGTCCTAGTCTCCAGGGCAGCAGAAAACAAGCCTGCTCTCTCCTCCCTATGACTTCACCTCACATATTTATACATGGGCATCATGTCTTCCCTCAGCATTTTCTTCTGCAGGCTAAACATGCCCTTAAACCATTACACCATGCGCACTCTCAATTTCCAAGGTATTGAACCCATTTTGGGAAAAGGGTTCAGCATGTTGATTAACTCTTTAAAAGTCTCGGCTAAAACTTGAGATGGATTCACTGTTCCACTCATATGACACCCCTTGGACTTTGAGACTGCAGAACTGAATACGAATAAATGTTTCATACAACAAAATAATGGGTATAGGAAGGGTTAAAAGACTGAAAATACTAGTGAGATAACCATCAAGTGAATTAGACAGTTACAACATTTGTACAAATTGTAGAAAGCACAGGCATGTTACTCATTTTGACAATGTAATTAAGTGCAATTAATCTCAGAATGATAATTTAACAAAGGTCTGAAACAAACATCAAATGTACTTTACCTTTTTTACTGCAATCATTGTTTATTGCAATCAACTTTTGATTTGGCACTTGAACAAAAATCTCAGTAATAGTTTTATAATCTTTTTATATACAGTGGACTTTGGGTTACCACTAGGTTTTGATTCCAGAACTACTACACACCCTGGATACCAAAATCTGTGGGACCTCAATGGTGAAATAGTGTCCCCTTTGGCTTTTGGGGGGGGGGGGAAACAATGTTCAAGCCATGGATATGGAAGGCTAACAGAAATCAAAGCAGGGTGGTCACATGAACCTAATGGTATGCAGTATGCACTGTTTGTGTTTTTAAATATTTTATGGGGCAAGTTTTTATTTAATGGGTTTTAATGCGGTTAATATGTTTTAGTTGCTTTTTTATCAGTATTTTATTATTTCATGAGCACTTTTTCATGGAAAGGTGGGATAAAATTTTAATAGAGATTCAAGAGGTTTTCTTTTGAAAAGGATACCAACTGTTTATTCTCAAATATGACCAATAAAGATTAATCTGACTCAAATGTGGACTATTCCATCACACATCAAATCAGACAGATTTATCAGTACTGACCATTGTCATGACAGAAAATCCTCTGGCACCACCTTCAAGATAACCCTGACCTACAACACCTGTGATGCAGAGTTTTCTTTGTGAGATTTGTTTACTCAGAGGAGTTTGCCATTCTTTGTTCTAAGACTGAGAAAAGGTTACTTGCTCAAGGTCACCCAGGGATTGAATATGTCTACACTAAATGGAATTGGCAACTAGATTTGGGCTTTACCCCACTGTAGCAGCAATAGTAAGGTATCATGGGACATCTCTGCAGCTGATAAAAGTTGACCCCAGCAGACCTCAATGGGTTGGAAGAATCCACAATTAAAGCTATTGCCACAATTTGCAAGATCAAAGAGAGCCGCTGTAAAATGCTTTAAGTGTTCTGCACTTTCATAACTAACTAATTATTCAAGCCCCATCTTGTGGTGAGATTGCAGAGATTCCCTTTTCTAGATGCAGCAAGGGAGATAAAAATGTGGAAGGCAGAAACCATGATCACTACTTCATCCAAACAGAACTTGACCTACAATGACAAAATACACTCCCCTTTTCAAATAGCCTAATGAAGATCTGTCCTAACTTTTAGAATTCACTTCAAAACTTACTCAAACCAATGGCTCCAAGGCAAAAAGTCATTTTAGTGTATTCCAGGATATTGACAAGCTGGAACGTATCCAGAGAAGCTTGACTAAAATGGCAAAGGGCCTGCAAGCTATGCCCTATGAGGAATGACCTAAGGAGCTCCAGAAGAGAAAGTTGTCATGATAGCCATATTTAAATATATGAAAGGATATTATATTGACTATGGAGCAGGTTTATTTTCTGCTGCTCCAGAAATCAATAGTCTCAAATTACAGGAAAAAGATTTCCCTAAGTATGAAGTAGGAACTGTTCAATCGTGGAATGTGCTGCATTGAATTATGGATCAGTCTCCTTCTTTGGAAATTTTTGAATAGAGGCTGGGTGGCAATTTGATTGTTTATATCTGCACGACAGGGAGTTGGACTGTGGTATCTTTCAAGTCTATGATTGCATAAATTTTCAATTCACAAATGGTTTACTATTAGTCCAAAACTATAATATGGGGAAGATTGAAAACAAATATGTATAAGACTATGGATTATGTTGTCACCATACAGCTCCTTGAACTACTGTTGGAAAAATGTGCTTATTCACTTGTGTGCACTCTTTATTGCAGGGCTAACATTCTGCAAGTTTCAAAATCCCATCAGATCCTTAAGGTTGGTGTCTTCTAGGCTAGGGAAAAAAACGGTAGTTCTTTTCCTTCTTAAACTGTTCCTATATGGGAGTTGCTTTTGATTTATGGCATCATAGGGCATAAAAATACTGTCTGGATGAGGGTTGTAACCAGAATATTCTTGGTGCTGTCTAATTAAGTATAAAACAGATGAGCTTGTGGGATGGATACTGACATGTGAAGTTTAGGATATATTCCTCAACTGATGTAGTTTATATCTATTTGACACATTAGAAATGAATTAAAGATTAAATATTGCTCCAGTGAAGTAACCAAGGAATCAGAGAAGCATCAGGCTATATCCACAATCACAATCTTTTTTTTCAAGTGACTATTCCATTTGGCTTGACATAACAACAAATGTATATATATTTAAATGTATATATTTAAAACTCTTGATACTAATACTCTGTTAGATTTCCATATCCAGAAGCCCTTAAGTTTTGTTTCCAAATAGTTGTGACTAGATGTAAAGAAAGTGTACTTGGAAGTTAGACATGCCCTAAGTGTTATTAATTGGTCCTTCATATCCACAGATTTAACTAACCAGTATTCCCCAAAAAGTTTGATTTGGATACATATTTTATATACTTATATACCTGTGGTCACATAAAAAATTCTTGGGCAAAAGGGACTGCAAGTTGAAAAGGTTTAAGAAGCCCTGATTTATGGCACTAGGAAGCACTAAATGTGATCTGCAGAGGCCTGTGTGTTTGTACACTGGTGTCCCACACCACACACAATTCCCGAACCCAAGTTTAGAATATAAATTTTAGGATATTTTGGACAGACACCAGTGTACTTACTCATATGAAGTACTTAAACATATGAAGTACCAGGGCTCTCTAGCAGAAGGTTTTAACTACTTCAACATCCTGAAGGATTTTGAATAATGAAACCATGAGCGTTAAAATAGTATCCAACAACTATAACTGTGTGATTCAGACACAGTTTGTCTACCCCATGTGGGTGACAATTCTAACTTCCAATCTGATACACAGTTTTCCATTATATACATTTCTTTGTGTGGTTCTTCAGACCAACTGCTCATAGAAGACCCCATTCCTGACCAGTTTAGGAACCAAAAGGGAAAAGAAAAAGTACTCCTGAAACTTTGGCTAGCTTTCCTAAGGTAAACAGCAATCAGGTTAGAAAATCATAGATATATTTATAGGCGGCCATAGACACTACGGAACAGCATTGTTCATCCTTCTCCCTTAGTGCATTTAGTTCCGGGGTTGTAGAAAAAGTAAGAAAACTCAGGAGGTTACAAGTAAAAGGCATTGGTGTCTGGCTTCTATGATAAACTCTGGATTTCAGGCAAGGCAATTTCAAGGTTAAGATTAAGACAACATGTGGTATAGCAACTTGAACTTAGATTTTAGAAGACCAAGGTTCAAATTCCTTCTCAGTCATGGAAACGTTACTGAGCTGCCTTGGGCAAGTTACACTTTCTTATGCTTGAAACCGAATGGTGTCAACAAAAGTTGAAATCAGATTGAAGGCACATCACAACAACTGCAAAATAAAAAGATTTGCCTGAACCACCCTATATCTATTATAACAAGTGATGCAATTTAGTTATGCAAAGAATGAGAAAATAAGAAGAGGGAAATGCTGTCTGAAAAACAACTAAAATAAAAGTAAAGATACTAACCTGAGATGAAGGTGCAAGCCGAGGAGCAGGCACTTCCTGTCCCATTCCTTTATTGATAGCCTAGCAGAGAACAAACACCAGTGGTAAGTGCAACATGAGAGGAAAATAAGTTCTATATTAGGAATGTCTGTCAGACTAAAAACACCTGAGGACAGAAGTTATTTGAAGACAACCATTATCTCCTGAACATGCTATGGCAGCTAATATCCCATTCCATTGAGAAAGACAAGAACACATATTCCAAATGTATCCCTATAAGACGAGAGAAATCAGCTAAAGACACCATGCACTGCAATACTTTGATTGGTCATCATTAATTTTACATCTAATATTCAGTGTTGTCTTTATTTCTTCTATCTGATGTTCACAGTATTGATTTTAAAAATTAAGCCACGGGCAATGAACATTCAAATAATGAAAAAAATAGGTTGTGTGCAGAGGCAGTTAGCTAACTCATAAAAGGCATTTAAACATATGTTGCTAAATGCTATATCTGCAAAATTCTCTTGCCTGGACAAAGCAACTTTTCATCTTTTTATATATTAAATTCTTCAGACAAGTAACATTGACCCATTGCATTAATGGCAGATCCATTCATCTCATTCTATTCCCATCTCAATTCTGTAGAAATGCACCTAGACTTATCTAGTCACCAGACAATTACATTTTAAGTGCTATCCTATTGTTCAGCTAAAATCTATTGTTTTACTAAACCTAGCAAAAACCAAGGTAATACAATAGGTCCCTGTCCAAATCACTATAAAAAAGATGTTTATAAATTATGTAAACTTCATATAGGGCTTTGTATAAACTAAATAAATTGTAATTTTTATGCAGCATAAAGTGTCTATGTATGTATTCAACAAACAGTATAATTTCCCACGTAGCAAAAACAACTTTGCTAAAAACAGCATTTAAGAGTATATTGTTTCTATTATAGTACTAAATTCTTAATTTATACTGAAATAAGAACATTGTTAATTGAAGTCTGTCATAACCCTGTCATATTGCACATCAAATTGAGTCACAGTAAAAATGTCACCAAAATCCTACTATAGAAAATAACATGATCATGGCTAAATTAACTAAATAACAATAACAACAACAACAACAACTACTACTACTTTATTTATAACTCGTCCTATCTCCCCTAGGGGACTCAGGGTGATTTCCAAACAAAAGTGGCAAACATTCAGTGCCATTATAATGAAACAAACAAACCAAATCAAGACAATACATAAAACAACTTCAGTAAAACCTTATAATAACTAGCCAAAAATAAGTAAAAATAAGTAATTAAATAATATTTTCACACCAAGAAAATGAAAATTCCATAGTTTCTAATTTGTATGGAAGTTTTCATATCATTTTTTAAAAATGGTTAAAAGTGTGTGACTGGTTATGGTGAAAGAACAGCAATTTTATTTTGATTCCTGGACAAATTCTGTCTGCAAAGTTTTCTACTGACAAACATAGCTCAAAACCAATAATAATAATAATAACAACAACAACAACAACTTTTTTCTTATATCCCACCACCATCTCCCTGAAGGGACTCCGGGCGGCTTACAAATGGCACAAAGCGCCTAAAAACAACATAAAAATGAAGCACAATATAAAATATAATAAAACACATATGCATATAAAAACATCAGCTCAGACTCAATAAAGCCAAGGTCATCAACCAGTGGCAGTAAGCTGCTGTAAACATGGCCAACATGTAAACAATAGGAATGCAATAAGTGCAAGACGTAACAATGGAGAGAGGGCATAGAATAAAGTGCAAGGATATGCGACTAGTGCACAGAACAACTAGGGACTAAGCATTCTCAAAATCCTATGTGTTTGAAAAGCCACGTCTTCAAATCCCTACAAAAGGACAGTGTGGGAGCCTGTCTAATCTCCCTGGGGAGGGTGTTCCCAAGCCGCAGGGTCACCACTGAGAAGGCCCTCTCCCTCATCCCCACCAACCACACTTGTGACGGTGGTGGGACCGAGAGGAGAGCTTCCCCAGCAGATCTTAGAGCCTGCAGCAGTTCATGAGGGAGGTGCGGTCACGAAGATAGGCAGGACCTGAGCAAAAGGTTCTGCAAAAGGAATTATTGGATGTATTTCAGTTACTATCATAGTTTTAGTATTACATTAAAGAAAAAGTGCCTGCACAGGAATTTTGCACATTTGTTAGGTGAAATATGTTGAATTTTACCTTCCATACTGTACATGGAAGGAGGTAAAATACTGCATGTTGCATTCTAGTCTATTTCATCTTTTATCTTGGACATATGGAGAAAGGTAAGAATATGAAAAGCTTGAGTACAACCATATCTGAAATTTCTTTCTTTATTGTGACTCTTCCTCCTCCTTTTCCTCGCTGCATGCCTTCAAGCCATTTCTGACTTACAGAAACCCAAATGCAACCTATCATGGGAGTTTCTCAGCAAAATTTCTTCAAAGGGCATGTGCCTTTGCCTCCCACCAAGGCTGACTTGCTTAAAATCACCCACTAGGTTTCCATAGCTGAGCAGGGATTTGAATCCTGTTGGAATCCTAGTTCATCAGTCAAACCACTAAGCCACTCTGGTTCTCTGCTATTAGCGTGCTCAGTGCTAGGAGATTCTGTAATAAAAGCCAGCACAAATGAAACTTCAAAAGAAGTAAAATACAGGTATATTGGGAGAGAACATTTGATTGCTTAAATTACATAAGTAGGATTTGTTATAGCAGAAGAACAAGAAAGTCAAAAGCTTTACTTTGAAAAAGCAGGGTTTTTTCCAGAATTAATGGGAAAGTACTAAGAAAAAAGGATCACACAAATGTCTTGGGAGGCAATTTCTAGCTGAGTGTACAACCAGGAAGAGAACAATCTTAGAAGGAGCATTAGGATTAGAATAGCTGAAAATGGTGGAGATGAAAAAGTAAAATGTGCAGCCATGGATCAATCTAGTCATATTTAACAGGAAAGATCAGAGAACAGACAACTTTTGCTGGATCCAGAACCAGAGCAAGTGGATGGTTTTTAGTAAAAGGGGCAGAGGCATCAGGGAAGTCAGGGGAGATATGCAGGCTTAGGCCTCTTCCACACAGCTGAATAAAATCCCACATTTTATGCTTTGAACTGGAATATATGGCAGTGTAGACTCGGATAACCTAGTTCAAAGCAGATATTGTGGGATTTTCTGCCTTGATATTCTGGGTTATATTTCTGTGTGGAAAGGCCTTAATACAATCTCTCCCTCCATCTGGCATTCACAATTGCTGTGCATCTTATTGCATGTTTTTATTTGTTACCACTGAAGGTTAAGAAAAGATATTCTGTTTGAAAGATATTAGAGAACATAAGAATTCACTTTACCTGAAGTGAACCTAATCACAAAAGAAACGCCCAAATGAAAAAAGGAGGAAAGAGATTTTAGATATTTCACTCAAAGAGATGACAGGTTCTCAGAGCATAACAGCAATTCTTGCTGAATTTTCTTTTACCAAATTATATAAGATCATTGTACTTTCACTGTTTACTCGTTTGAGACACACCAACATCAAATTGTTACATGTCAGTTAAAGAAGAGACACAAGGTAGTAAAAGAGTAATCACACAGCTATTAAACTTAATCTCTAGTATATAATTTCATGGTTCTTGCATCTCCTAATGGCAAGTTACTGTGAGGGAAGAATACGATTGCATCTCAAAAGCGACACTTCCAACAAAAAGAAGCTGATTATTTCACTTTTAATTAACTATAGCCTAGGGTAACTCCTTTCGCAGCTCCTTGACACTATGTTCAAGGTCCATTGCCTGTTAAGCCGCTGTATTGATCAGCCCCGGTTAGCCATCCTCCCCATGATTGCTTTGAAGTTCAGTTGGGTCATAAATATTAAGAAACTATCTTGGAAAACATGTACAGAAGATTTTGGGGAGATTTGCTAGGGAAGGGAACACAACAACATCACGAACAAGAAAGGACATTGTAATGCATTTACTATGAAAACAGACCCTGAAAGATTATTCAAACATAATGTATGTGAGTATATGACTTTTGCTTTGCTGTTTCTACCAATGAATCATTTAGTGGTGACTCTTAACCTACCCACCACTGAATGATTCTGTCAATTCCTATTCCAAAGCTGAAATAAATGCATCTCATTTAGTCTTGAGCAAACCTAGTGAAGAGAGCTATGTGTTCAGCCCACTTCATAGAAAAAATCAGCAACCTCAAGCTCAATACCAACGGCAAACGGATCAGCTTCGAAGTGGTGTCTCTATTTATCAAGGTCCTCGTAGCAGACACCATCACACTAATCAACCAGAATTTCCCAGAAGACATCACAGCCCTGTTTCACCATTGCCTCAACACACGCTACTTCCAGTGGGACAATGAATTCTATCAACAGAAAGATGGAGTAGCCATGGGGAGCCCTATCAGCCCTGTCATAGCAAATTTCTACATAGAAGACTTTGAAAAATAAGCTCTGGAAACAGCAACAAAAAAAAGCTCACTATATGGTTTAGATATGTGGATGACACCTTCACCATTTGAACCCATGAAGAACAGAACAAGTTCCTGGACCACCTCAACAGTATCCACCCAAACATCCAATTCACCATGGAAAAAGAAAATGAAGGAAAACTGCCATTGCTAGATGTCCTACTCATCCCCACACCCAATCAATAATTGGGCCACACACTTTACAGAAAACCTACACACATGGATAGATATCTACATAAAACCTCCAACCATCACCCAAGTCCAAAAAGAAGCACAATCAAAGTCCTGGCAGACCATGCAAAACGAATCTACAAACCCCACCTCCTCCAAGGTGAACTGGGCCACCTAAACTGGGCTCTACAAGACAGTGGATACTTCACCACAGACATCAAAAGAGCTGCAAGGCCAAGAACAAGTCACGAGAGTAAAGACAAAGATCCACCCAGAGGAAAAGTGTTCTTACCATACATCAAGGGAACCACTGATCACATAGGGAAGCTGATAAAGAAACTTAACCTACAAACTATCTAGAGACCCACTAAGAAAATCCAACAAATGCTACATTCAGCCAAGGACAAGAGGAATTCTCTCACCTCTGCAGGAGTCTACCGTATACCATGCAACTATGGATAAGTCGACATAGGGACTACCAAACATAGTGCCCAAACACTAATCAAGGAACATGAAAGGCACTGCAGAGTAATTCAGTCAGAGAAGTCAGCCATAGCAGAGCACTTGATGAACCAACCTGGACACAGCATATTATTTGAGAACGCAGAAATGTTGGACCACTCCAACAACTATCACGTCAGAGAAGCCATTGAAATCCACAAGTATGTGGACAATTTCAACAGAAAGGAGAAAATCATGAAAATGAACAAAATCTGGCTACCAGTATTAAAAAATTCTAAAATCAGAACAGTAAATAAAGAGCAAGACTCAAAAAGCAGGGGAATTTCAGACAAGAATCAATTAGGGCCAGCTAACACCTCCCAGCAAAGGCAGCTACCAGCCGGGCCTTGACACTGCGGGCCATTAATCAAGGTGCTAATCTAGGTGGCAAATTGCAACATTCACACATGCCTCAAGCAAACAAGAGTTCTTTCCCCCACCCTGGATATTCCACAGATATATAAACCTCACTTACTTAGTTTCCAACAGACCCCTCAACCTCTGAGGATGCCTGCCATAGATGTGGGTGAAACGTCAGGAGAGAATGCTTCTGCAACATAGGTATATATGGCCTGGAAAACTCACAACAACCCACTGATGAGAGCTACTTGCCAATTATCTGTTTTTGGAGGTTGCCAATAGAACCACCATAGAAGCATCACAATTAATAAACCAGCAAAACCAAGACAGGATCATGAATAATTATAGAGTCTTACCGAATCATTACTTCCACTCTGATCCAGTTTTTCAACAAAATAATCCAAACGCTGGTGTTTAGGTACCTGCAAAGAACAATAATAATAATAATAGGGGCATGCAGAATATTCTGCTTTGCTAGCATCTAGGGGTCTGTTTTATATGCATGTAACTTTGACTTACAGTAATACTCTTTATAAATTTTATTTCATGTGCAAAATAATATGATTCATACCTTCATTGCCCCTTTTTTCTTCAACATCCCCATAAGAAGGCCAAGCAATTATTTCTGAGCCAAAACACAGTGGGGTATAGAAAGCTGGAATACATTTTTTAAAGAAATCCTGAGACTTTCATCTTTTTAAAAAATCAGGTTTCATTTTCTGTGTCTTTTGCTTTTGTTGTCTGGCAGGATAAATACTCTAAAGTCTTGAAAGCAGGGTCAGCCTCAATTAGAATTTGGACTGCCAAAAATACCACATACGGTATTTCAGGGGAAGGAACTGGCAAAACAACCTCTGGACATTTCTTGTTTAAGAAGACCATATGAAATGTATGGGGTCGCTGTAAATTGACAGGTGCTGTGAAACACACACACACACACACACACACACACACACACGATCAAATTGTGCAGAAGTTATGAAAAAAATAAAAAACAAAAGTGATTCCACTACTGAACATAGTCCTTGTTAATTCTTCCACATTGCTTCTTTGCTCTTATTTTTAAATCTTAAAGTACAAGGAGAGTGATTTTATTTATTTTTATTTACAGTATTTATATTCCGCCCTTCTCACCCCGAAGGGGACTCAGGGCGGATCACATTATAACACACAAAGGGCAAACATTCAATGCCCATAAACACATCAAACAGAGACTGAGAGACACACACAGAGGCAAGTTAACGTTCTTCTGAGGGGATGTTCGATTCTGGCCACAGGGGGGAGCAGCTGCTTCATCATCCACACTGACGGCACTTCCTCATTCCAGGTCATAAATTAGTTAATCTTGCCTCCCCACTTTAGTGGTACCTTATCTCCTACTTGATAGATGCAACTATCTTTCGGGTTGCTAGGTCAGCAACGAGCAGGGGCTATTTTTTTTATTTTTAATTGACGGGTGCTCACCCCGCCACGGGCTGGCCTCGAACTCATGACCTCATGGTCAGAGTGATTTAAGGCAGCTGCTCAACAGCTGCGCCACAGCCCGGCCCCATATGATTAACTTCTCATATTTTTCTACTGTCATCTAGCCAGAGATTAAACATATCTTCTTCTTCCCAGAAGCTTAAAATACAAATGTCTTGCATGGATGCAGAAAGAACATTTTGAGTACTGGAGAATGGTAAATGATTATAATATGCATTCTTTTCCCATTTCTGTTTGCTGGGTTCCAGCATATTCACCAAGAGTAAAATATAATGACTGAAATCCAATGCAGCTCAGGGCATAAACCATGCTATAATCTATTCAGTTTTCAGCAGGACACAAGCTTCACATTGAACTAACTACTTGTGAAAGCAACTCTGGTATACTAAAGGCTGTTTTGGCTGTGGAAAAAGTAAAAAAAAAGAAGAAGCCAGAATTGCTGGGTCTCAAGCACAAATTTAAATTCAAAATTTATACTTGTATGTTTCCACAGTGTCCAGCTATACTACTTTAGAAGACTACAGACATAACAGCTGTCAATGATCCCCCAATGCACTGTACAGTCAACTATCATCTAAGAAAATTTGACAAGGGCACTCCACTGCAGGATGACTTCTCAGCATAGAAAATGTCCAGTTGTTAAGCAAATTTGCAAGACTAAAAATTCAATCACATAGTTTCAGAGAGATTCACTGAGATAGGCTATCACTAATAGATTTTTTTCCTGCCCTGCCTTGGCTACATTTTTAAAAGATGTTTGTTCACCAGCATTGCTCGCTGGTTGGTCATATCATCCTGAAGCGCCCCACTCGGCACCAAGACTGACCTCCATCACTCCAAGAGGGTAATGCGTGTTTAATGTACAGGGTGTCCCAAACGTCACCATACTGAGGGAAAGTGGAAAATTGTTGCTTCTCCAAGTTTCTATAAAAAACACCTATAGTTTTTTTTATCCTTGTTTCTTACTGGGTTGCATGCCTTTCTGGGTTTTTTTCTTTGTGGAAATGTATACATTTTCCACCATTTCTCCCCATTTGATCATTTAATTGAATGATATAGTTAATGCTTGCAACTTTCTCTCACCGACTGAGATGTATTTCTAATCAAAAAAGCTCATGGTTATGTATGCATTTTCATTCAACAAGTTTTGAGAGATGTAAAAATGCTATTTTCATCAAGCATGTTAAATTGGGTGACATTTCTTCCCAATCCTAACTGGAACATAAAATGTGAGTTATGTTCCCACTAGTATCATCCTATGAAAGCAACAGACGCAATATTTTCTTACGATAGGCTACTTTAAATGAAGCAGAAAATATCTATTTGAAGTTTTCTAGAGCACAAAAGCATGTGTTTCCTATAGACAACTTTGCAAGCTACATATCACATATAGACAAGACTCAACCCCTAACTTTATGTTCAAAGACTACCAAGTATTCCGAAAATGACCCATTGTTATAGTAGCATAAACCCACCGTCAGGATACTCAAGTGAATGAGTAACAATGTAAGTTCCACATATTTATTCATTAGGCTATTGGACCATCTTCCCAGGTTCATATGAAAGTCAGTACAATGCAGTTAATACTTCTTTAAATTTAGTGATGTATGTGATGGGTATTAAGATACGAAATATTTATGTGTTCAGAGTTTTATGACAGAGTTCTAAAATCAAATATTTTATTGCTGTTGTCCATTTAATTATAATTGAATGATTATCACCATCCTATAATTTTATGAAGCAATTATACAGTAAATAATCATTGCAGCATAACCAGCAATCAACAACTAGCTATTACACTACCAGGCCACCTGAGAAAGGAGAAGTGGCCCATTCTTTTGAAGAATATCAGTGGGGACGAATTAAGGAGCAAGTAGTATGTGCAAACACGTAAAAGAAGGAAAAGAAATGAAGAACAAAACCTTTTCTCTTGAAGATTTCCAATTGGCAACTTTAAACCTTAAATTTACCTAAAGCTGTGTTTTTATATAAAAGCAATTATTAAGTTGGCAATCATATTTGATGTTCACAGAAAATGCTGTCCCAGTTTCTGGGAAGGATAGGAAGGCAATGGGAAGGATAGGTTACTTTTCAATCACTGAATGAATCTGTTAAGAAAACTAGTAGTGCAATAAAGGAGAATTTATTTTCCATTTATCTGTAGAGCTCAGTAACAACAATTCATGACTAATTATTACTTGTGATGGTTTTAAATAATTGCTTTAATGTGAAGATAACTAATTTTAGTGTTTATGTATACTTAGTGTTTATTTTATATTCTGGCATTGAATGTTTTCTGTATATATGTTGTGCTCTGCCCTGAGTCCCCTTCGGGGTGAGAAGGGCAGAAAATAAATGTTTTAAATAAATAAATAAATAAATAAATATTGCATCATTACATTTAAAACTGAATAAGCAAATGTAACCCAATTCAGTATCAAAAAGATTTGGTTCTAAGTGAGAGGGACGTGAGTTTAAAAAGAGAATTTTCAAAGATACTTGTAATGACTACAAGTCCCATATGTTTTGATTGACCTAACTTGCAAAAGGCCTATGTTTGAGAAAGGCCTGCGCTTGAGAGAAAATGCTGATGTTTGGGGAAAGAGTTGTTCCAGAGAAAAGAAGTTACTTTCAAATAATAACAATACATCAAGTCAGAACTGGTTACCCACTACTCCCTAGGATTCTCGTACGGTTTTGAACCTATACTTGCAACAAGGAAAAAATAAGGAGGTACTGAGATCAGGGTCAATAACATGAAAGCACAATTGTCTAAAGAGTCACATGTTGTTACAGCATAGAAAACCAATGGAATTGCATGATGGTTAATATGCTTGTGATGTAGCCAACATTAGACAAATAAGGTAAATGATCTTTGTAAGCCAATAAGGATATGCTTGCTATTTTCTGTGGAAGTGATAAAAAACCCTTGCAACCATTTTGAAAGTTGGACAAATCCTTTAATTGCCTGTATGCATGTATTTGTCACATTGCTAAGCTCTCAATAAATAGTTCTTTTCCAGTTTGAAGATCCAACTTTCGTGGTGTCCTTCCTCCACAGAAAAGGGGCCTCCTGTTTTTGACTTTGGATTAAGAGGAGTATTTTTACATCTTTTACATCTTTGTCCCTTCATAAGAACTCTATAATTGCCACAATTTTAGCAAATTTTCCATATATTTGTGCAAGCAAGATCAGCATGTGGTCAAGATGGCAAATTATTGATGCTGAAAAACACATAAGAGAGGTTGCATAAATTGGCTTTTGGCTGATTCTACATCTTTCTGAATTACATCTTTCTGATTCTACATCTTTCTGAGTGCAAACTACTATTTTACATTAAATTCAGTATGTTAGCACTGAAGCAAGCTAAACACACAGGGAAAAAGTAAGGGCAAGAGAGAGGAACATCTTGAAAACAGTTGGAAAAAATACACAAGGTAGAATTAATTGGAACTGTCTCTGCCAAACTGGACAGAGACCCAGCTGGAGAGTGTGCAATAAATGCTAATGTTAACAGGTAGAACATTTCTTTTATAAACCTTTCATGTTGTGCAATGATCAGGGACATTCCAACTGTTAGATGATGGACTTTTAAAAACAGGCCAGAGTGGTGCCATGATATCCTATGCAAAGTGAACTGAAAACAACATGGCTAACTATAAAGAGTTGCACAAGAAGCATTTATACTGTACTGAGACTAAATCTACACTGCCGTATATCCCAGGATCTGATCCCAGATTATCTGCTTTGAACTGGATTATTCGAGGGCCCTTCAACACAGCCATATAATCCAGAATATCAAGGCAGAAAATCCCACAAGATCTGCCTTGAACTGGGTTATCTGAGACTGAGGCGGGAGGTTAAAGAACCCCAGGAAATACCATATATGGGCAGAGATGGCGACAGCTAGCGACCCGGGTGCATAAACTCACAGAAACATGTGACTTCTGGGAAATCATGTGTTTCTGAAGAAATGAAAGCTAAAGATAAACAAACAGCGCATGCGTACGCAGGCGCTCTGAATGATTTGTGAGCACGGCACAGAAAGAGTGCAGCCGGCCTGCTGGTCAGCACTGATTGGGCAGCGTCACAACTCTAAGCCAATGAATTTGCTTGTGGGCGGGCATAACCCGAACCCTGTAATGTGTATAAATATTTACTCAGCCGGCCACTGTTTGTTCCCCTGGAGAAGCACTTACTTTGTGCTAGGGGGAACCCTAGTGGCCATTAGCGAAATAAAACTGCTTTCTTGGAATTCCTTCAGTTGTCCGTCTCCATTCCTCCACTGCGCTCAAACAAGGACCGGAGCACAAAGGTTCCGCTACATTTTCTGGTGACCCCGACGTGATTTCCTATAAGACGGGCCAGGAGATTGGAGACGGATCCCGTTGGCGGGACGGCCTCAACTCAGCGGTGGGGGCCTGAGGCAACTACCGTGAGACGAGAAGGGGCCCCTGAATATTACAAGACCGGCTACGGTGCTTGCCTCTGATGCCAACGCCGACTGACGGTGAGAGCTGCAACATCAGCGAGGTTCCACAGAAATCGGCTAGGAGGAAAAGGATCCAGGGAAAAAAGCCCAGGGGCGAAGGTTGGTCCGACGTCTACAGAATTCTGGCAAGTATAGGGGTTTGCATGAGATATTAAGGGAACGCCAGCGCTGGGAGGGACAAAAAAAAAAAAGTTCCCAGGGAGGTAGAAAGGGGTTCTGTCTTGTGTTTCCTGACGCATGCCATTGAGTGGCCGGGTGCCCAGGCCAGGACAGTCCCCTCTATTAGGCAGGATGGGAGGGAAAAATTCAAAGAGCTCCACTCCCTTACAATGCATCTTAGATAATTTTGGCTCTTTTGCTAGCAGAGCCGTAGCAGGGAATCCAAGGGACCTGAGAGATTATAGACTGAGGAATTTGTGTCAGGGAGAATGGCCAGAGTTTGGTTTAGGTTGGCAAGTAGAAGGAACGTGGGATCTGAAACTGATCCGAACAGTGGAAGAATATTGTGCTGTGAATCATCCGAACCAGTGGGTCTATATTGCTACGTGGGAACGGGTAGTTAGAGAAGATCCAGGTTGGGTTCGACAGTGCAGGAATGGCAGATGTATGGTGGTGAAGAAGGAGGGGAAAAAGAAGGAAGTTTTCCAATCCAATGAGGAGGACTACCCAGATTTACAGTTGAGTGTACAGGCTAGACAACAGGAATTATTGCCGCCCCCCTTGCCACCGCCCCCCCCCCACCCCAGGGAACAGCCCCCGGTGCACCTACACTAGGAACGAGACCCCCACCCTACTCTTCGGAGTCAACCGAAGCGGCCAAGAAACACTATCCTAGCCTAGAAAAATATCAGGAGGAAACAAAGGAAAAGAAGAAGTCACAACGGATGCCCAGTGATGCTTCTCCGGCACAAACTCGGAGACATGGAGCTCCGGTGTGGCCTGGTGATTCACCGACCGGACCGGCCCTCCAGATGCCCTTGAGAACGGTGCCTGTGATAAACAACAGGAATGAGATAGTTCAAGCATACCAGGTAGTGCCTTTCAGTAGTAGTGACATTTTGAATTGGAAAATAATACTCCACCTTATAGTGAAGAGCCCCAAGCTATGGCTAGGCTATTGGAAGGGATTATGGCAACCCATAATCCACCTGGCAAGATTGCAGACAATTGTTGAATATGTTGTTCACATCAGAGGAGAGAAGAGCAGTGTTGAATAATGGGGTAGCCATAGCCCAGGTTGGTGCCCCACAAGATGGTGATGCAGCCGAGGTTTCCTGTGGAAATAGATCCCCAATGGGACACCGCAGAAGAAGGACATTTGCAGAGACTGAGAGGATTCCAGCGTATATTGGTAGAAGCGGTAAAGAGGGGCCCGCCGCGACCCGTCAACATTGTAAAAATTCAGGGAGTGGTACAGGAAAAATCTGAGTCACCAACAGCCTTTTTGGAAAGGCTGGAGGCAGCATATAGAAAGTATAGCCCATATAATTTGGAGGATGAAAACGGTAGGAGGGCGATTCAACAGTCTTTTATCAGTCAAGCGGCTCCTGACATCCGGAGAAAGATTCAAAAGCAACCAGGATTTCTAGGAAAGACTATGAATGAATTGTTGGCACTCGCAGATCAAGTTTATATGGCGAGGGACCAGGTAGAAGAAGAGAAGAAGGACAGGAAGAAGAAGCAGGAATACCAAGCATTAGTTACCATGATGGAACAAAGTGCAAGTGGACAGAGAGGAAGAGGAGGATATGCCAGAGGGGGACAAGGAGGAAGAAGAGGGCCCCCTCGGAGGTTAGGTCGAGACCAATGTGCTAAATGTAAGAAGTTTGGACACTGGAAAGGTGAATGCCCAGAAGGAAGAGAAGGAAGTCAGGAAGGACCGAGAGAAAGAGGAAGGCCTGAGAGAGGAAGAAACCCAGGAAGGGGAAGAGGGCGTGGGAACTACGTACCTTTTCCTGCAAGAGAGGTGATAGCTGCAGCAGCTGTGATGGAAGAAGAATGGGAAGAAGAATGGGAAGATATGGATGGAGGAGAGGAATGAGGAAGCCAGGCTCTTGTTTTGTTGGACCCCGGGGAGCCGATGGTCACACTTGAAATCGGGGACCAACAATTGGACTTTTTAGTGGACACAGGTGCCGAAAAATCAGTAGTAAATACAAAAATTAGTCCACCAACTCGGGAAACTACGAAAGTAATAGGGGTGTCTGGGAAGACCCAGAAGTGCCCCTTCCTTAAGGAACGCACCTGCAATCTGGCCGGACATCAGGTCAAGCATAAGATGTTATATCTCCCAGACTGCCCAGTCCCTTTATTGGGAAGGGACATTTTATCAAAATTACAAGCACAACTCCAGTTCATGAAGAATGGACAAATGGAGCTATCATTTCCCATGGAAGAGGAATGGAGACTGTTTCAAGTTAGGATTTTTACTGAAGAAATACAATGGCCATGGCATGAGACTCCTTTAGTGTGGGCAGAAGATAATCCTCCAGGATTAGCTAAATATGTTCCGCCGGTGGTGGTGGAAGTGAAAAGAGGAATGGGACCCATATGTAAGCCACAGTATCCCGTCAGTCGAGAGGCAGTGCAGGGGATCAGAAAGCATCTAGAGCGACTTCTGCAGCATGGGATATTGGTACCATGCAGTTCCCCATGGAACACGCCCCTGCTCCCAGTCAAGAAACCAGGAGGACAAGGAGAATATCGCCCAGTTCAAGATTTGCGGGCTGTAAATCAAGTCACCGTTCCCCTAACCCCGGTAGTGCCAAATCCATACATCATGATGAGTCTAGTACCAGCATTTGCCAAATGGTTTACTGTATTGGATTTAAAGGATGCATTCTTTTGCATTCGATTGGCCCCTGTATCCCAACCGATCTTTGCTTTCCAGTGGGAATCTCAGCAGTCAGGGCAAAGGACCCAGTATGTTTGGACACGCCTTCCTCAGGGGTTCCGGGACAGCCCGACCATTTTTGGTCAAGCCCTGGCCAAAGACTTACAGGATTTTGTAATACCTAAGGAAGAGGGAATTCGGCTTCAATATGCAGATGACCTGCTTATCGCTTGCCGGACACTAGGAGGCACTAGAGAGCATACTTTGAGATTACTCAAGACATTGGAAGAAAAGGGTTACAAAGTGTCAAAGAAAAAGGCCCAGTTGTGCTGTCCCACGGTGAAATATTTGGGTTTCCATCTGACCGAAGGAAAGAAGATGTTAGGAGCTGAAAGAAAGGAAGTTGTTTGTGCCATCCCCACTCCCAGCACCCGGCGACAGGTGCGGGAATTTTTGGGATCAGCAGGATATTGTAGACAGTGGATCCCCAACTACGCCGTGTTGGCTAAGCCACTGTACCAGGCTACGAGAGGTGGAAGAGAAGATCCATTTGAGTGGACAGAAGAATGTCAACAGGCATTTAAGGCATTAAAAGAAGCATTGATGTCATCTCCAGCATTAGGACTGCCCGATTTGGAAAAACCATTCACTCTGTTCGCTGCAGAGCGGGAAGGAACAGCGGTTGGAGTATTGATCCAACCACTAGGTTCATGGCAAAGGCCGATTGCCTACTTGTCAAAGCAATTGGACACAGTGGCTCGTGGATTGCCACCTTGCCTGAGGGCTGTGGCAGCATCAGTAGATTTAATCAAAGAAGCGAATAAATTGACCCTAGGACAGCCACTGACAGTTAAGGTGCCCCATAGCGTTAAGGCACTGTTAGACATTAAGGGACCGCGCTGGCTCACAAGTGAGAGGTTAATGAAATATGAGGGATTGTTGTGTGACAACCCACTGGTGACCCTGGAGACTTGCTCCACTCTGAATCCGGCCACCTTGCTCCCGACTCCAGGAGACACCACGATCCATCAGTGTGCCCAGGTGATGGATGAGGTATTCTCCAGTCGACCGGATTTGAAGGATGTGCCACTAACTAAGGTGGACGACACTCTGTTCACAGATGGAAGCTCCTTTATGGAAAATAATCAAAGACACTCAGGTTATGCGGTTGTTCGGTGGGGGGGGGAGACGCTGGAAGCAGAGTCACTGCCCCCGGGGACTTCTGCCCAGAAGGCCGAATTGATTGCCCTGACCCGAGCGTTGGAATTGTCAAGCGGAAAGCGGGTTAACGTCTACACAGACTCAAAATATGCTTTCACTACCCTCCACGCACACGGAGCACTGTACAAGGAGCGCGGGCTCCTCACGTCTGGAGGAAAGTGCGTGAAACATGCTGGAGAGATTGTGGATCTCCTGGAGGCGGTTTGGAAGCCAAGGCAGGTGGCTGTGATGCATTGTAAAGGGCACCAACGTGGAGACGATCCCGTAGTGCAAGGAAATAGGCAGGCTGATCTGGCAGCCAAAGAGGCAGCTAGGCTGCCCTATATTGAACATCAGGTAATGGCCCTACAGGTAGAATTAACTGAACATAACATTACATATACACCAGAGGAAGAAGAATGGGCCTTAAAGGAGAAGGGTCAGTGGTCAGGAGAACTCATAGTGATGCCAGACGCCCGTGTCTACGTCCCTAAGGACTTGGCATGGCACTTAGTCCAACACATGCACCAAAACACACATTTAGGAAAAATGGCATTGGCAAATCTGCTAGGACGACAGTTGTATATCGATGGATTACATAGCCTAACGGCAGCAGCAGCCCGAAGATGCTGGACATGTATCAAAAATAACCCCAGAGAAGGACCCCTCAAGCCACCAGGAGTCCAACATGTGGGTGGGGTACCCTTTGAAGCTTTAGTCACTGATTTTACAGAAATGCCCCCATACAAAGGATACAAATATTTACTGGTGTTCGTGGACACATACACAGGATGGGTGGAGGCTTACCCTACAAGGACTGAGAAGGCTGTAGAGGTGTCAAGAGCTCTAATGAAAGATGTTATTCCCAGATTTGGCATACCCTTAGAAATTGGATCAGATAATGGCCCCGCATATATTCAACAGGCTGTGCAAGGATTATGTAGAATTTTGGGCATAAAATGGAAGTTACATTGTGCATATAGACCCCAATCTTCTGGAAAAGTGGAAAGAATGAATAGGACATTAAAGGCTCAGCTTGGGAAACTTTGCCAAGAGACAGGATTGCCGTGGACGGTGGTTTTGCCCATGGCATTATTAGGAATCAGATGTACACCACACAAACGGACAGGACTCTCCCCTTTTGAAAGACTCTATGGACGACCCCCTTTGAACTTGAAGGGAGCCTTAGAGACAGGAGCTGAGCAACACCTCATAGGAGAGAAACAGACATTGGCCCAGGTTCAGGCTTTGGGCAGACAAATGCAGCAGTTAGAAAAATACATTTCTGAATTGAACCCACCATTCCCTACCACACCTCTACATTGTTTTTCACCAGGTGACGAGGTTCTGGTCAAGGATTGGAAGATTGAGCCATTGGGACCCAAGTGGCGAGGACCCTATGTTGTGCTCCTGTCTACCCCCACTGCAGTGAAGGTGAAGGAGATTAAGCCGTGGATACATTACACCCGTGTAAAACTAGCACCTGAGGAGTGGCGGACGGAGCGAGTTCCTGGTGAGGACCTGAGACTCAGGATCATCCGGCAACTCCCTAAGGGGTCAACAAGGCCATGAAGCTGATCCCTTCGGGTGCAACGGAGCGTCGGTGGTCAAGTATGTCGCAGCATGGCCCAACAAAGGCGCTCTCCAGGAGATGGTGGCTAGACATTTTGAGAGGAAAAAGTGGGAGACAAGTTATGAGGAGGGGAGAAAAGCGCACTGTGTTTGGTATATTATTTGTGCTGAGTTTTATTCTCTCTTTTGGAAAAAGAGCACATGGGAATTGGATAAAAGAACATGCCAATTATATGTTTGAGCAGCACGGGAAAGAGGTAGCATTAATATATGAACACCCCCTCACCGTAGGAGATTTTTCATTTCTTCCCGATTTAATTGATGAACCACAGATTGTGTTGGAGGGATTGTCCAAGGCTCAGGAGGGTCCACCTACCGTGTTTTCTAGCATACCGAAAAAAATAAATAAAACTCGGTTTCGACGGTTTAGATACCACACCTCCACCAGGGGTTTGTGCTTCTGTTGTGGAGGATCGGGAATATGGAATTCTGAGTGGAAACACTGGGGAACTAGGCAGGCGTTCTTTTCCCGATTAGGCAATTATTCCCATTGTCGAGACCGGTTCTATCTACATGGACGATTTAATACATCTTATGTCTCACGATTAAATCTAACCGCAACCGAGTGGGCTAGCATGTATCCAGATTATCCTACATTTAGTGTGAATGATTCTATTGAGGGCCTAAAATCTTATATGAACATACTGCAACAATTAACCCAACTGAGCCTAGGTAAAAGCCTCTGTCCGTTATGGCAAATTAGGGATCCAAATCTATGGTTTTTCTTTGATAAATGGGCCACAAATTATCACCCCGGCAACTACCAGTGTGTCGGTGTGGGTTATTTGACATTCCCAGTTCAGGTCTTACACAAAAGGCATCAGCGCCTGAAACGGGACATTGTGCAAACAGGCCCTCTAGGACCAGAATGCTCGGATGAGGTCATTATTAACAAGGCCCTGTCAGGTTCAGAAGCCTCCCGTGTAGGAGGAGGCCTGATCACAGGCTTGTTGACACTGGGTGCTTACCCAGGGATTGTAGCTCAAGCAAATCGTAGAAGTGTTCTAGGCCTGACTTGCCGCCTTGAAAAGTCCATAAATGCCACTGGTAAAATTTTCCGGGAAATCCAGTCTGAAGTAGAAGAAATCAGCCAGATGGCCCTACAGCATAAGTTGGCCCTTGACTACCTACTGGCGGCCAGGGGGGGGTTATGCGCCATGGTTAGAGGGCGTTGTGTAGTGAAATTTCATAACTTGAATAGTACTATTGAAGATGACATCGAGTCATTACAAAAGTTAATTTACAATAATGTCCAGGAGATAGAAGGTTGGTCTCCCTTCTCCTGGGTGACTAGCTGGTTACCCTCAATAGAATGGTTGAAGAACATATTGTTGGTAGGGATTTTAGGATTGTTCATTGTTCTCATAGTTATGTGCTGCACTCCAATAATGATGCAAATATGTACTAGGTGTGTCACACAATCCTTACCTAAAAAAAAGATAGCCATACTCCAAGCCAAGCGGGATTGGATGGAACCATAAATGCTTTGCTTCAGCTTTTTGTACATGCGCTTCGCAAAAAGAAAATGGGGGAGTGAGGCGGGAGGTTAAAGAACCCCAGGAAATACCATATATGGGCAGAGATGGCGACAGCTAGCGACCCGGGTGCATAAACTCACAGAAACATGTGACTTCTGGGAAATCATGTGTTTCTGAAGAAATGAAAGCTAAAGATAAACAAACAGCGCATGCGTACGCAGGCGCTCTGAATGATTTGTGAGCACGGCACAGAAAGAGTGCAGCCGGCCTGCTGGTCAGCACTGATTGGGCAGCGTCACAACTCTAAGCCAATGAATTTGCTTGTGGGCGGGCATAACCCGAACCCTGTAATGTGTATAAATATTTACTCAGCCGGCCACTGTTTGTTCCCCTGGAGAAGCACTTACTTTGTGCTAGGGGGAACCCTAGTGGCCATTAGCGAAATAAAACTGCTTTCTTGGAATTCCTTCAGTTGTCCGTCTCCATTCCTCCACTGCGCACAAACAAGGACCGGAGCACAAAGGTTCCGCTACAAGACCACACTGCCATATATTCCAGTTCAAAGCAGATAATGTGGGATTTTATTCAGCTGTGTGGAAAGAGCCTGTGTCTATACTGACAGATAATCTGGGATAAGAAGATAATCTGGGAATCAGATCCTGGGATACAGGGATATATTGGGCAATGTAGATTCAGCCTGAGAGGTCACTGCTGGCTTTTTCTAGAAGTGGGAGAAGTATCTCAATGAAAGCAGGAAGAAAGGTCTGCTCTGACTCAGCCTAAGACCCCTTCCACACTGCACCATATGCCAGGATCTGATCCCAGATTATCTTCTTATCCCATATTATCTGGCAGTGGAGACTCAACTTCTACACTACCATATAATCCTGATTATCAAAGCAGACAATCCACTTTATCTGCTTTGAACTAAATTATATAAATCTACACTGCCATATAACCCAGTTCAAAGCTAATAATCTGGATTTTATATGGTAGTATAAGGGCCCTCATATAACCCAGTTTAAAGCAGATAATCTGGGATCAGATCTGGGGATATAGGGAAGTGTATAAGGGGCATATGAAGAACCTGTCAGATGTCTTAGGCACCTGCTACACTGCCAAATAAAATCAAGATCATCTGTTTTGGCAGATGTAGACTCATATAATCCAGTTCAAAGTAGATACTCTGAATTATCTGCTTTGATAACCTGGATTATATGGCAGTGTAGAAAGGGCCTAAGACATCTGATAGGTTCTTCATAAAAGGCAGGACAAATAAGGCAGAACAAATAAGCTCCAAACTGGAAAAAAAAATCCAGTTTGGGGAGGGGGCTCTTACTAGCAAATACCACAAGTGTTATCATTAATAACTTCCGTAGAACCCTTTCGGTTGGGAAACAGCAACTGGTGGGGTATTGTTCCTGGCTGTGCCCAGGTAACATCAGGGTCACTGAACACAGAATGACTCATCAGCGCTCTTTGTTTTTCTCATTCTGATAACTCACAGCTTATGAAAGTACCTTCTGATTCATGTTTCTCTTTTAAACATCAAGGGACTATGATAGTTGCATTTATCATCATTCAGATGCCACCCTTTCTTTCCTCTTTCCTCCTTTCCTGTATTTCCACTTATGTTTGTCTCATGCATATTTATTATGTCCATTTATACATGTCTGAATAAAATGTTACACAGTCCATTTTAGTTTCATAGATACAGTGTTCTCTCACTTATTGTGGGGGTTACGTTCCAGGACCACCCGCAATAAGTGGAAATCTGCAAAGTAGGGACACTATATTTATTTTAATAAATATAGTATCCTTCAGTCCTCCCTCCATATCTCCCTCCCTACCTCTTTTAATGTACCGTATTGCTCGAAGCCGATCCCTCCTGTCGCATCAGGGAATATGGCGGCCGTCGCTAGTGTGGCAAAAGGGGCTCCACCAAGCCCAGCCACTGCCACAGTTCGGGGTGAGGGGCCAAAGTCCCAGATGGAGCTGAAAAGGAGGGGAGTGTCATCCAGGCCAAGCGAGGGAAGGGAAGGGGAGCTGAGGAAAGGGAGTGAGAGCCGCCACCGGCCTCTGAAGCTGGGCCAGGCACAAAGACAACCCACTGCTGTGGATCTGAGGAGGGTTTTTGTTCAAGCGGCGCAGGCAGTGCAGACTGCGGAAGGCACCAGGTAAGCTTGGCCTGGGCTTGAGGGGAGCACCTACTTGCCTGATGCCAGCCAGAGGTGGCTTTCGTGCGCCCATTGAGCTCCCTCATCCAAGTACGACTTGCTCCAAATCCCTGGGGCGGCGGCGGGGATAACGCCATGCACAGGGACGCCATCCCAACTGGGGCCCTCAGGGATCCAGCTGAGGTGGGGGAGGAAAGAGGCCTGCCACTCGGCTGGTGCGGGCCTTGGAGCCAGGCCCTCCTTTGTGGTGGTGATATTGTTCAATGAGGCGCAGGCCGCGCCTACTGCCGCTGCCTGCGGGCAGCTGAGGAGGATTTTAGACCTTGTTATTTGAAGGAGTGCCATTTTTCTACATGCCTAAGGATTAATGTATGCTGGAAAGGTTGTTCTCTGTTTACCCCCACATGGGTGCAATATACTGTTGAGGGAGCTTCTCTGCGATGGCAACCAGTTTTGAATCTTTTCCTTTAGATACCTGATGGGTGCAAATATTTTAGAACTTAAAAAATTGCTTTTTGAAGCCTTGGGAGCCTAATATCAAAATCCAAATCTACATATATGTTTTCTATATATTCTACAAATATATATATGGGTTGTTGTATGTCTTTCGGGCTGTGTGGCCATGTTCCAGAAGTATTCTCTCCTGACGTTTCGCCCACATCTATGGCAGGCATCCTCAGAGGTTGTGAGGTATGGATAAACTAAGTAAGGAAAGGAAAGAATATATATTTTATTTATTTATTTATTTATTTTTCAAACTTATATGCCGCCACTCCCCTAGGGCTCGGAGCGGCTTACAAGAACCGGCTAAAATCAACAATTTAAAAAACATCTTAAAAACATCTTTAAAAATATCTTAAAAACATCCTAAAAGCATATATCTGTGTAGAGTCCAAGGTGTGGCAAGAGTTCTTTGTCACTGGGAGCCAGCATTAATGTTTCAGTTAATCACCCTAATTAGCATTGGAAATGTTTTGTCCCTTGCCTGGGGGCATCCTTTGTTCAGTCAAGTCCTCATTGTGTTGGTTCCCATCTACTGTTTTGATTTTGGAGTTTTGTAATACTGGTAGCCAAATTTTGTTCATTTTCATGGTTTCTTCCTTTCTGTTGAAGTTGTCCACATGCTTGTGGATTTCAATGGCTTCTCTGTGTAGTCTGACATGATAGTTGTTAGAATGGTCCAGCATTTTTGTGTTCTCGAATAGTACCCTGTGTCCAGGCTGGTTCATCAAATGCTCTGCTATGGCTGATTTCTCTGGTTGAAATAGTCTGCAGTGCCTTTCATGTTCTTTGACTCTTGTTTGGGTGCTGCGTTTGGTGGTCCCTATGTAGACTTGTCCACAGCTGCATGGTATCCGGTAGACTCCTGCAGAAGAGAGAGGATCCCTCTTGTCCTTCGCTGACCGTAGCATTTGTTGGATTTTCTTTGTGGGTCTGTAGATAGTTTGTAGGTTGTGCTTCTTCATCACTTTGCCTATGCGGTCAGTAGTTCCCTTGATGTATGGTAAGAACACCTTTCCTCTGGGTGGATCTTTGTCTTGACTCTCATGGCTTGTTCTTGGCCTTGCAGCTCTTCTGATGTCTGTGGTGGAGTATCCATTGGCCTGTAGAGCCCAGTTTAGGTGGTTGAGTTCACCTTGGAGGAGGTGAGGTTCGCAGATTCTTTGTGCACGGTCTGTCAGGGCTTTGATTGTGCTCCTTTTTTGACTTGGGTGATGGTTGGAGTTTTTATGAAGGTATCTATCAGTGTGTGTAGGTTTTCTGTAAACTGTGTGGCCCAATTGTTGATTGGGTTTGCGGATGACCAGAACATCTAGAAATGGCATTTTTCCTTCCTTTTCTTTTTCCATGGTGAATTGGATGTTTGGGTGGATGCTGTTAAGATGGTCCAGGAACTTGCTGAGTTCTTCCTCTCCATGGCTCCAAATTGTGAATTGCCATTTCTAGATGTTCTGGACAACTTCAACAGAAAGGAAGAAACCATGAAAATGAACAAAATCTGGTTACCAGTATTACAAAACTCCAAAATCAAAACAGTAGATGGGAACCAACACAATGAGGACTTGACTGAACAAAGGATGCCCCCAGGCAAGGGACAAAACATTTCCAATGCTAATTAGGGTGATTAACTGAAACATTAATGCTGGCTCCCAGTGACAAAGAACTCTTGCCACACCTTGGACTCTACACAGATATATATTCTTTCCTTTCCTTACTTAGTTTATCCATACCTCACAACCTCTGAGGATGCCTGCCATAGATGTGGGCGAAACGTCAGGAGAGAATACTTCTGGAACATGGCCACACAGCCCGAAAGACATACAACAACCCTGTGATCCCGGCCATGAAAGCCTTCGACAACACAATATATATATGGTTTCAGATCACCCAAAGTAGTTTTCAGTCTATTTAAATTATTTTGAATTACAATCTCAATACACTGATTTTGTTATAAGTTGTGCAAACATTCCAAAATATAGAGTATTACAAACATATGACAGCCATTGTGTTATATTGGTTTGAGGATAGGTCTAAGACTCTGGGGAGCAGGGTTCAAATCACTGCCTGGTCATGGAAACTCACTGGATCACTCTCTCTCAGCTTCAGAGGAAGGCAAAGGCAAACCCTCTCTGAATAACAAAGAAAACCCCATGATAGATGAGTCTTGGGTTCTTATGGTAACTTATAGGGACTTTATCATAGGGTTTTCTTGGCAAGAAGGCTTGTTTTTTGCTTTCCTTTGAGATTTGACTTGCTGTTGGTTTCCATGGCCAAGTGAGAATCTGAAACTTGGTCTCCAGAATCCTAATCTGATACACAAATCACTACACCATGGTTCTCTGTTAACTTACTAAAGAACACAATGTGCAACCAGCTGCTTTGCAGCAAGGCCATCATTGGTATTCAGGAATAACATGAATGAGTTGTGCATTGTAATGTGCGGTCCATTTCCCGCAAATGTTTTCACCCAGCAATGAAAAAAAACAAGTTAATTAAAATAAAATAAAATAATTTATCTCTGAGTTTGGTTTATTGTTCTCAAACCAGAATTCACAAGTCAGGAGGAAGTCTTGATTTCAAATCCTGAATTGTAAAGGACCTAACAAATGAATATGCCGGGTTTGGCAGCAGAGTAGGTTTTCATTTTCTGGTTAGTTTAGCTGCTCAGTTTGGCAGGAAGACCCAAATGGGAAGGAATAGGTTGTGCTCACCAGCGGGCAGCTCATTAAAAGTAATCCTAATAGTAAGCATATGAAATATTTTTAGTTTAACAAGGCATGAATGCGCATGTAGGATTTCCATTTTAAAAACAGAAGCAAGCCAATTTCTTTGCAACTGTATGTATAACACTGTAATTGAGAATTTTCTTATGCACTGACTCTTCCTGACAGGAATACTCTGCCTCAGGTAGAAGAGTATACAGTTTGTCCTCCACAGATGCATATGTTGTATCCATAGATTCAGCTCTCTCTCTCTCTCTCTCTCTCTCTCTCTCTCTCTATATATATATATATATATATATATATATATATATATATATATATCAACCATATTATTGTATCATTATTATTTTATTGTATGACACAGCAAACAAGATAGATATGCTGGATTTCGTATCACAAAATCACAAGTCGAACACTTCCCAAGTGTCTAGGACTGTGTGATGTATTTTTGGATGATGCGTGCAGATCCCAGTAGGGTGGCCTTTTGCAGTTGGCATATTATAATTTTGTCAATGTCTATTGTTTCCAAATGCCAGCACAGCACCCAATGTGCTGATCACCACCGGGACCACCTGCACTGGTTTCCGCCAGAGTCTTTGAAGTTCAATCTTGAGGTCCTGATAGTGGCTGAGTTTTTCCTGTTGTTTTTGTCAATGCGACTGTCACCTGGGATAGCAACATTAATGATCCAAACCTTTTTCTTTTCCACAATTGTGATGTCTGGTGTTTTGTGTTCCAGAACTTTGTCAGTCTGGATTCGGAAGTCCCACAGTATCTTTGCATGTTCATTTTCCAATACTTTTGCAGGTTTGTGATCCCACCAGTTCTTTACTGCTGGAAGGTGGTACTTGAGGCATAAGTTCCAATGAATCATTTGAGCCACATAGTTGTGCCTCTGTTTGTAGTCTGTCTGTGCGATTTTCTTACAGCAGCTGAGGATATGATCAATGGTTTCGTCGGTTTCCTTGCACAGTCTGCATTTTGGGTCATCAGCTGATTTTTCGATCTTGGCCTTAATTGCATTTGTTCTGATGGCTTGCTCCTAGGCTGCAAGGATCAGGCCTTCTGTCTCCTTCTTCAGTGTCCCATTCGTGAGCCATAGCCAGGTCTTCTCCTTATCAGCTTTTCCTTCAATTTTGTCAAGGAACTTTCCATGCAATGTTTTGTTGTGCCAGCTGTCAGCTCTAGTTTGTAGTGCGGTTTTCTTGTACTGATTCTTTGTCTGCTGTGCTTTGAGGAGTTTCTGATTTTTGACTTCAATCAAAGCAGGTTCTTCACTTTGCTTTACATATTCTGCCAGGGCATGTTCTTCTTCTTTGACTGCTTGTTTTACTTGTAAGAGTCCTCTGCCCCCTGATCTTCTAGGCAGCTATAGCCGGTCAACATCACTGTGAGGGTGCAGTGAGTGATGAATGGTCATGAGTTTTCTTGTTTTTCTGTCCAAATTGTCTAGTTCTGCCTGTGTCAAATTTATAATGCCAGCAGTATATCTTATGACAGGTATGGCACAGGTGTTTATGGCCTTGATGGTGTTGCCTCCATTGAGCTTGCTTTTGAGAATTTTTCTGACCCTTTGTGTGTATTCTTTGCTGACCACAGTTTTCACATGTTCATGCTTGATGCTGTCCAGCCGTAATATGCCCAGATATTTATAGGCCTCTGGCTGGTGACACTTTATTGTTTGGTCATTAGGCGTATTTATGCCCTCACTTTCAATGATTTTTCCCTTCTTTAATGCTACTGTCGAATATTTGTCCAAACCAAACTCCATGCTGATATCAGTGCTAAAAATTCGGACAGTGTTGGTCAGAGACTGGATTTCAGTTTGCGTTTTCCCATACAGCTTCAGGTCATCCATGTACATCAGATGCGAAATTTTGTGAGATTTCTTAGATGTTTGATAGCCGAGATTTGTTTTTTGTAAGACTGTTGACAGAGGGATCATGGCAATAATGAAAAACAGAGGGGACAATGAATCTCCCTTGAAAATTCCTCTTCTGATGTTGACAAGTCCATAGCTTTCATTTCCAACAAACAGTTCAGTTTTCCAGTGCTCCATCATGTTTTCAATAAAGGTGCCAACATTTTTGCTAATCCCGATGGCGTCCAGGCACTTGATGATCCAGCTGTGTGGGAGTGAGTCAAAGGCCTTTTTGTAGTCAATCCACGTCATGTGAAGATTAGCTTTTCGGCCTTTACAGTTCTCCAGAATCATTTTGTCAATCAATAACTGGTTTTTTGTGCCCCTGCTTTTCCATTTGTTGCCTTTCTGTTCATCTGGCAAGATGTTTTTCTCTTCAAGATAGTCTTGAATTCTGTCAGCTATGATGCCAGTCAGTAGTTTAAACATAGTGGGCAGACATGTTATTGGCCTGTAGTTTCCTGGTGCTGCTCCTTTTTCTGGATCCTTTTGTATCAGGTATGTTGTCCCAGTTGTTAGCCATTCACTGATACTTCCTTTCTGCAGCATCTCATTGATTTGTTGGGCCATTTTGCCATGTAAACTAATCAGATATTTGAACCAAAATCCATGAAGTTGATCACTACCAGGCGATGTCCAGTTCTTGACTTTTTGCACTCGTTTGCTGATCATTTCAGTTGTTATTTCCATCTGTTCCATTTTGTTCTGTGAGAATTTTTCTTCAAACTCCTTTATCCACCCAGCATTTTTGTTGTAGTTCTTATTATTTTCCCAAAGTTCTTTCCAGAACTTCATTGTTGCAGTTTTCTCTGGCTTTATGGCTACTGTGTCTGTTGTTTGGTCCCGACGCTGGTAGAACCGTCTTTGGTCTGATTATTATTATTATTATTATTATTATTATTATTATTATTATTAATACCCATAATCCACTTTATCTCTTTTAAGAGAGACATGTGTAAAATGGTACTTGAGCATTCATTGGTTTTTTTTATCCATGGGGGAAGGAGGTATGTGTCTTGGAACCAACCCCCAGTGAATACCAAAGGCCCACAATACATGTTTCTTTTGTTGGCATAATGTACTTCAAGCCAGGCCTGTAGCTGGGGGGTGGGGGTAGGGGTTAACCCCCCCCCCCAAATTTCAGATTAAAAAAAACCTGGTTGACTCATGAATTTTAACTAGTTAACCAAATCCCCATGCTAAGTCTATGAGACTCCAGGCACTATCTCAAGCAGATATTGACAGGTCTGTAGCTGGGGGGGGGGGGGGTGTTAGGGGTTCAACTCTCCCCCCTAAAATTTTCAACACCCCCCCCCCCCATTTTTCTGGCTATGGCCCTGCTTCAAGCTATGTCATAATTTAGTTTGTTTTGCTATTATATATGCAGCAGCCATATAATTCTATCAAAACATTTCCCTATAGCTTGGCTGAACCGAACCCTAGTATTTTTTATTATCTACAGTACTGAAGAATGATATCTACCCCATTCTACAGCTAGAAGTTGACTATGGTAGGACACTTGGCCTTTTGGATGTACCCTGTTTCCCCTAAAATAAGACATCCCCAGAAAATAAGACCTAGCAGAGGTTTTGCTAAATTGCTAAATATAAGGCCTCCCCCGAAAGTAAGACCTAGCAAAGTTTTTGTTTGGAAGCATGCCCACCGAACAGAACACCAGAGAATGCAGGATCGGTCAATGTACGTACCATAAAGTGTTGTACATGGAAATATTGGTAGTAACAACAAATTCTTGATAGGATTCACAGTTTGACTGGTTATGCTGGTTTATGATGACAACTACTGTACAGTATATAATGTTCATTTTTTTTGTTCAACAATAAATGTGAATTCTTCTTCATGGAAAAATAAGACATCCCCTGAAAATAATACCTAGAACATCTTTGGGAGCAAAAATTAATATAAGACACTGTCTTATTTTCGGGGAAATACGGTATGTATAAGGGAGGGATGTATAGTTTCTCAATATTCTAGTCACTCAACTGCATAGAATTATCGACTATATTTATCCCATTTTAGGCTCATTAGAGTTTATAGGAAGATGAGGTGTCTCACCAATTATGCTCAGTAGTACAGTCAGGCCTCTATATTTGTTGATTTTGCATCCATTGATTCTTCCATCCACAGTTTGATTTTTTAAAATTTAAAAATTATATCCTGATTTTTGACATTTCATTAGGACATTTTATGTAATGAAACTTGTGCATTATTGAAATGTATTATCTACCGAGGTGTTCTAGAAAAAAAAACCTCACTGAATACCAAGGGTGACTGTACATGCAGAAAATCTGAACAAGATAGATGTAAGCCTAATTCTTGCATACATTTCATGTCGAGTTATCCCCAAGGTCCCTGAGTACAATTCATGCAGTGGATCAAAAGCTGATATAGAAATTAAGATTTGGTCAAAGAACAGCACAATATTATTTCCACAATGTATACATTATCAAGTTTCACAAATTTATACCATCTTTGAATGAATTTTCTCAAGATAGCTCACACCTACTGACAATAAAAGCAATTAAGTCAACATAACCAAATACAACAGATTAGGTTCAGGTTATAATTACTACAGTATTCCACGCTCACATAAAATCACTTAGGTCTGATTGATCTTAACAGGGATGGGAATTTCATAGTTTTCATACTGTTGTCTCTGGTATTGCTTCTGGCATAATGCGGAAACCACAGAGTTCATACTGGGGTGTGCCACTCAACTATCCAAATATTAATATTTTTACCAGCCTGCCAGGGAATCTACATCACAACTGGACCACACAATTAGAGACTTTGTATTTGTGTTCTGGGCAGCTGAAATGGGGAGCTGGATGGGGTTACATCTGGTAAGCTTGTCTAGAGAGCCTTTCAAAGGAATGACTGACAGACACACTGGGCAAACTGGTCTGCGTTTGTGAGTCAGAAGAACAGCAGAACGAATGGTCCACTTTGATCAGAAGTTCTCCAAAAGGAAGTTGAAAATAAAACGAAATCATCAGCAGTTGTCTTCCACCAGATTCACCTTTGACAAGTAGTGTAGTCATTCAGATTGCTTACTTTCTTTAGAGAAATTAGAAAAGAAATTTTATCCAGGAACAGTGAAAGACACACTTTTAAAAAAAAGAAGTGGAGCAGGCTGAACACAAGAGCTTTAGAAATAATAAACAAATCTGAGGCAAAGTTATCAAAACTAAACAAACTGTAGAAATTAAGGAACTCTGTAATGTACAGAACAGCCTCTATGTCCACAGGTTTGGCCCTTTATCCCAATCCAACAAAGTATGTCCTTTTAACACATTTTCTAGGTTCTCTATAGAATTCTTGATTTAGAAGTCCTTCCTTTCAATAGAGGTCACTGTTATTTGCAGTTTTGAAAAATTAACACAAAGTCTAGGAATGTATCTTCTGCACATACAGGGATCATACTGTATTTTCCAGTTTATGTTCTATCTTGCTAGATTTTTTTGTTTTTGTTAGCTATGACAGAAAAGGGAAGGCAAAGAGCAAGTGTGGGCGAGCACCTACAAAACAATATAATGAAGCTTACTAGAAGTAAGAGTGGGAAGGGAGTGATGAGGGGGAGGGGGGGAGAGTTCCTGGAACTGTACTAACAAAAATCTACTGTGAGAAATTGCAAGACTTGGAAGTAGTGATGAGGGGAGTACATGCACAAAAGACGATCGAATAACAGTGAAACTCAATCTGCAGTATTAAAATGGCCATCTGTGAAGAACAGCTGATTAATGGTCTACAGCAATAAGAGCCATAAATAGCCAGGACACCATCATCGATAAGTACAACATTAGATGTCATTCTCTTCTTAATCAGATAAATTTAGCATCTTAAAGACAGTATAGTAAAGACTCACCAGACAAAGCAACAGACAGGCAAAAACTCAATGGTCCCTAATAACTGCAAATGTGGCTAGAGCCAAAGATTAGTGAATTGTGTGCAAGCCCAGTAGACAAATAGTAGTAGAAATACTGAAAGAGTGAGCCATTAGCAGAGAGTACCTTTTCCACTGACCCTCCCACAAGGAACTTTTGGGAAGAAAACAAATAAACATTGCTTCCTTGTAGCCCTAGTCCCTATGAATCTTTTTCAACAGGGGGAAGGCAAGCCCTCCAGATCTTTATTTATTTATTTACCCTATTTATACCCTGTCTTTCTCTACCCCGAAGAGACTCAAGGCAGCTTACATATGGCAATTATTCAATGCCTTAAACACATACAAAACATTAAGCTTAAACTAAATTGAATTAAAATTAATACATATTAAACATTTTAAAACATTACATATTAAAATCACGCCATCCAGAAATCGTAGTCTAAGGCCGTCCCGTAGTCATTGCACATATTCCAAATCTGTTATTGCACTGCGCTATTCTCTGAAAGCCTGATCCCAGAGCCAGGTTTTTACTTTCTTTTTGGATAGTAAGTCTATCAGTCCTAGCCAACCAAGCCAATGGTATGAGCAGTTAAGAGGATTTCAAGATTCTCATTCCTTGTTTTAAAGATAAAAAACATGCACATAAGCTTCTAAGACTGTTCTTCCCAAAACCCAGTTTTGATTTCTTTACTTTTGCTGCTATTCCCATCCTACAATACTTTGCAACAGAAAAACAACTTTGAACTATCTGGCTAACAGTTAATGTAGCTTACCTCTTTGTATAGGAAATCCTACCCTACAAATACAAGGTTTTATTAATGTCTCATAAATGTCTAATGACAGTCTTTCTTCAGTACCAAACAGATTTTCTCTTTGCAGAATAAATTGGTCCCCTGCCCCTTCTAGCCAACATGGAGTAATGCTTTGAGTGTTGAACTATGGACCTCATCACATTGAGCCAGAGAAGCCAGGGGACAGTGAGGGAAAACATGGGTCAGCATCAGGCTGCATTCCCTGCCCATCATGGGCCGTGCCATCCCTTCCCACAATGTTTCCCCACTGTCCCCTGCTTCCTCTTCACCTCCTTTGGCTTCTCCGGGCTCCATTTCTCTGTGCTGTTGGCACGCTGCCGGAACAGACCTCCGCAGCCTTACCAGACGTAGACCTGCATCATATGATGGGCTCCAAGGTACTCCATGCCGGCAGTGGTCCAGCAGCACAGAGAAGCAAGGAGAAGACGCTTGTCAGCCCCAATGTGATGAGGTAGTAAGACTCTGGAGACTAGAATCTGAATCTCCGTTTGGCCATAGAAACACATTGGATGACCCTGAGCACGCCATACACACTCAGCCTCAAAGAGTACAAAGACAAATCTATTATGAAGAAATATTGCCAAGAAAACCCCAAGATATATTAGGGTTGTCTCAAATCAGCAACAACTTGAAGGCAGAAGTCAACCGCAATTGTAATTGATCTAAAGCAATACAGGTTAAGTATTCCTTATTCAAAAGACTTGGGAACAGAGGTACTTTGGATTTCTGGAGTAGATGTATGTGCACAATGAGATAAATCTTGGAGATAAAATCCAAATCTAAATACAATCCATTTATCTTTCATATACACATTATATAATATGCACATACTCTGAAGGGAATTTATACACAAAATATTCAGTTTTTAAAATATGTATTTAAAAAAGCAAATTGAGAATGCAGTTATAATGTATTGAAAAATGAAAAACAAAGTTAAGTTTTTTTGGATAAAGTGTGTATACATTAAGCCATCACAAAGCAAAAGTGCCACTTTCTCATCCACCCATGAAGACAATTTCAGAGTATTTTGAATTTCAAAATTCTGGACAGGGAATGTTTAATCTTAATAACCTTCCTCCTCCACTTCATCCCCCTTCACCTCCTGCCGCTGCTGTGCTGAACGCAGGGCTGGCCCTAGGAAATTTTCAAGTGTAGGCGAACAGAATTTTGGCATCACCCCCCCCCCCCCCCCCAAACCAATCACTGAAAAATAAAAGCATTGGATAAGCGAAAATGTTGGATAATAAGAAGGGATTAAGGAAAAGCCTATTAAACATCAAATTACATTATGATTTTACAAATTAAGCACCAAAACATCATGTTTTACAACAAATCAACAGAAAAAAGCAGTTTAATACATGATAATGTTATGTAGGAATTACTATATTTGCAAATTTAGCACCAAACATTGAACTGGGATATAGGGCAGTGTGGACTTAGATAACCCAGTTCAAAGCAGATATTGTGGGTTAATCTGCCTTGATATTCTGGGTTATATGGCTGTGTGGAAGAGCACTGAGGGTCCTTCCACACAGCCATATAGCCCAGAATATCAAGGCAGATAGTCCACAATTAAAAGGCCACTGAAAGGGAATCTGGCCCCCAGTATTAAAAAAAAACTCTAAAATCAGGACAGAAAATAAAGAACACCACTCAGAAAACAGGAATTCCAGACAGGAAACAATCAGGGCCAGCTAATGGATTCCCCCAGACAGGAAGCAGACAGGCTTTGAAGTTGCAAAGCCATTCAATGCTAATCAAGGTGGCCACTTACAACATTTACACTTGCCTCAAGGACATTCCATAGATATAAAAACCCCACTTGTCTAGTTTCCAACAGACCTCACAACCTCTGGATGTGGGAGAAACAACAGGATCGAATGCTTCTGGAATATGGCCAGACAGCCTGGAAAACTCACAGCAACCCAGTGATTCCGGCCATGAAAGCCTTTGACTACAAATAAAAGGACCATTTGGAAATAAAAGTGTTGAAAATCTTATAACAGCCCTCCGTTTCAGGAGAAAAGTACATCTTCCTTTATTTCTCTCTCACACACTCATTGGCCCATTTAAACCCTGGAATTAGATTAATGGATCATTACAGCTTCCCAGCTCAGTCCTGGAGGAAGTATGGCCTGTGTAGATCAGAGGAAGGGATGTCCTGAACACCACTCAGAAAACAGAGGAATTCCAGACAGAAAACAATCAGGGCCAGCTAACACCTCCCAACAATGATTCCCCCAGGAAGGAAGCAGACAGGCTTTGAAGTGGCAAAGCCATTCAATGCTAATTAAGGTGGCCACTTACAACATTCACACTTGCCTCAAGGACATACATTCCACATATATATAAACCTCACTTACCTAGTTTCCAAGAGACCTTGCTGGAAGCGGCAGCCTGCGCGCTCTCCAGATGCTTCACCAGGCGGGAGGCAGCCTCACCGGAAGCAGCACCACACGCGCTCTCCAGCTGCTTCACCCGGCAGGAGTCTGCCTCGCCAGAAGCGGCGCCCCGTGCACTTGCCAACCGCTTCACCTGGCGGGAGGCAGTCTCACTGGAAGCAGCAGTGCACACCAACAAAAAGTTGGCTTTAGAGCACTCAACTGCGCCCCCCAAACGATGGCACCTTAGGCAACTGCCTAAATTGCCTTACGGTTAAACCGCCCCTGGCTGAACATTATATGGTGCACTTAAATCCATCGATTTCAATGACCTTCACATTGTCCATCTCACAATGCACAGCCAATCTAGGTATTCCTCCACATCAAAAGAAAAATCATCCTTGATGCCGGCATATTAGGAACCAGTTTTGTATTACACTGGTACGAAATGTCTTCCTGGGATTAGATTGGTAAAGATCGGCACAGGTCATGAAATGGGAAGGGGAAAAGTATAGCACACTCATCTAAAGACAGTCAGTCTAGAAATGAAACTTAAGAATTTTTTTAAAAGCATAAATAATCCATAGATGTTACAGAAGCAAACCTCTAACTGTACCATAAGGAAATCACCTTCATTCAAGAGCAACTACTCACACAAGCTAAATAATTGAAGGAAGTACACATCTATACCTTAGAGATTTTACAGATGAAATTTTGAGGCAGGTCAGCAGAGTGAGAGACAACTGTAAACACAATGATGGTGAATGACCTTGATGTGCAGTTTCAATCCTTAAGATGTAAAACAGAAATAACCTAGTTGTATTATCTGTCTAAAGAGTCTTTCTGCTCCCAAAGCACTAGCCTGCCTGCATGTCTGTAACAGATAGAACAAACATCACTCGTCTCCAGTGCTCACTCTCATTTATAGGAAACTAAATCCAATGGCTATAACCAGTGTTCCTGGATTCTACAGTTTGAGAAGACACTGCATAGCACTATACTTATTTTACACTTTGAAGTGGAGAGGAGACATTGAAAAATGATATGCAGGGTTACCATCCTGGCGCAGGCCTTTATAGATTTAAAAGGCAACAGTCTATAAGAGCCAGGCAAAAAAAGTGGAACACAAGACACAAGAAAGACTCACTTTGAAGAGAAGAAAATCCTTCCACAATTTACAGCTAACATTCCTAAACTGCGTTTCAGTTGGCACCTAGTGCAAAGAAACAGAAGGCTTCACCGACAGATACTGACAACTGCAAATGATTCACCACATGGAGATCACCACTACAGGGAGCCATTTGAAAGGGCTCTTGTGCTACTGTTTGTTCAAGTATCATCATTCCTCCTTCTCATCTGTCTTACAAGTCTATTTTTCCTGTATATTTCATTTGCTACTTCCACTTTCAAATCTCTTTAAATATTAGCTACATAGTCACCCTGTTAAGTACTTTAGAAAAGCTTTTAGAAATCTTATCTTTTGCCAGATATTAAATTGGATTGATCTCAAATGCTCTAGAGATGTAAACATCTTTACAATGCTCATTTGCTATTGTTTTGTTACCTGTTTTGTGGTATTGTAATGTGTACTATACTAGAAATAGTTGCATTATGAGGTAAAAATACTCTGGGCTGATGGGGTTTGGTTCAGATTCCCCTATGGATACCAAAATCCATGGATATTTATCCTGTTAGATACAATGTATATTAGAATGGTGTCCATTATATAAAATGGCAAAATCAAAGTTTGCTTTTTGAATTTTTTCAAATTCAAGCTGTCGATGGTGAAATTCTTCGATGCAGAATTTGTGGACATGGAGGGCTGACCGTAAGTGCAAGTAAAGTAACCTATAATTTGTATTATTTGTGTGCTTACAAGAAATACAGTTAAGATCTGGAATGTCAATGAAATGTTCAAAAATCCACACTCATTAGCAGCCTTTAAGAAAGACCTGAAAACATGGCTCTTCCGTTGTGCTTTTGGAGAGTAATTACTACATACATCTCCTCTGCTGCTCTCCTCCAATATTTGTCCTCCAAATTTGCACCACTACTTTATGACCCTGTTCTCTGTGGTTTTTACTCTTATTTCTTTTCTCACCCCGAGTTTTAACTTAGTGTTCATGTGGCCCGCCCTTGTTTTATTGTTCTTCTGATTTTTCGTAATGTAGTGTATATTATCATTTATTGTATTGTTCAATGTGTTATGATTTGTTGTTCTATTTATATTCTGTTATATTGTATTGTTCTGGGCATGGCCCCATGTAAGCCACCCCGAGTCCCCGTTGGGGAGATGGTGGTGGGGTATAAATAAAGATTATTATTATTATTATTATTATTATTATTATTATTATTATTAATATGGATAATAATTTTTAAAAACCCAGCAGTTCAGAGTATTTTGCCTTACAATACAACTATTTCAACTGCAATACACATTACAATGTCACAAAACAAGGCACAAAACATTGTCAAATGAGCATCACAAAGATGTTTAAGTCTCTAGAGTAGCTGAGATCAATTCTGCATACATTTTGTATTCAATACCAGGACAGGCTGCTGCTATGATTTACAACCCAAGTCAGTAAAAATCCCGAGGGGGGGAGCTTTATTATTGCTTCCTAAATCATGGAAGCATGGTACCTATGCTGGCTGAGGGATTTTAGGAATTCTAGCAAAAGAAGTAATTCTTTTTAAACTTTGACTACAACCATAGAAGTTTAGCAATGGCTGATTTTTCAAGTAAACCTTCAAGTTCATATCAGAGATAGATGGTAAAAACTGCATCTAATTCTAGGTGTTGCTGCTGATAACAGTTGAGCTTTAAAATTTCTGTTGTAGAACTGACTGAGGACCTCATTGAGCAAGTGCCCAGGTGTTACAAGGAACATCGCAGAGCATACTACACTCTTAAATGCAATTTTCTTTGAATGCTTTGAATGTGATTTTCCTGCTTCTTGGCAGGGGGTTGGATTGAATGGCCCACAAGGTCTTTCCCTATTCTATGATTCTGAACAGGTCAGTTACAAAGAGTATACATTATTCACATTATTATTATTATTATTATTATTATTATTATTATTATTATTATTATTGCTACGTATATATATGTGTGTGTGTATCATTTTTCTCTCTAAAAAAAGACTGAAAGCAACTAATAACATTAAAAAAATACAAAATCCTGTACAATTTAAATCCTAAAATGCATACAAATGCTAAAACAGTATTAAACATGGAAACAGTTAAATATAGCTAAACTAGATATATCCATTAAAACCTATTAACTCACACAATAAACTATACAACACCCCATTGCTTGATCTTAAAAACTTTCACCTAATTGTTTTCAAGCATATGCATATTTATGAGCAACAAACAATATTGGTGAGGGTAGGAATTAAACAGATTCACATTTACAAATCTAAAATAAACGTGTTAAAATGCCCACGCAGTAATCGAAACCCACTGGGTAATCCTGGACAAGTCCCAGACTGATGTTTGCATAAGTCAGTCTGCTGTCTTGTAAAAGTAACAACATTAGTGATATTATTACAGGAAAATAACATGTTCCATGTCAGGTCATTACTAGTAAAGCACTTCTTCCAAGTTTGAATCTTCATGCCTACTATACCACTTCAGTCCTCTATACCACTGCCTACCACTCCATCGCAATTTTAATAGCCCCACCTTTTAGTTTCGATATCTGCTGTTGTATATTATGTTGTTTTATTTTACTGCTTAACCTTTTTAATGATATTGTTGTTGTGTTTTAACTTTTATTTGTTCTGTCCTTTGGGCTTGGTCCCCATGTGAGCTGCTCTGAGTCCCTTCGGGGAGATGGAGGCGGGTTATAAAAATAAAGTTATTATTATTATTATTATTATTATTATTATTATTATTATTATTATCCAGTTCAAAGCAGATAATCTGGATTTTATATAGCAGTGCAGATACAGCCCCAGTGCATTTCAATGGATAAACAGCAAACTGAGCCCCAGTCTCCAGAATTGGTGTTCAATGCCCAAACCACTACACCATGCTGGTTCTCCCTCTACCATGTTGTATGTTATTTCAGAGGGAATTTGAACTCAAAGAATCAGCTTTTCAGGCATCTGTAAATACTGGGTCCTCACAACATGCCTGAGTGGAAATTCCTTCTACAAATGCATTACTGCCACAATCCAAACTATGTTATACTGAATCATTTCTACTATTCCCACAACTACTTTCAGTTATATACAAATGTTGATCTTCTGATTTTGAGTCATACAGCAGCACCAACTGGGAAGGAAATCAAAAGACAGCATGAACAAAACACTTATGTATACCTATATAAATCCACACAGGAGCTCAAGGTAATGCACATGCCACCCCTGCAACCACTCAGATTTATCCCCACAAGCCTATGGTGTAAGTAAGGCTGGAAGAGAATATATGCTCTATCTCTTTCATGGCTGATTGGAAATGGGAAATCATATAAAATCCTGGTTCAATAAGAAAAACTACAGGAGAAATCCAGAATATATGTGATACATTCTAACTGCAAACATGTTAGACCACAAACAAGATTGCTCGATAAACCCTTTTGTTATTGGTAAAGTGCAATATAGAGAGTACCTTTAGCCCTACTATTCTTTTCCTTTCGTGTGTGTGTGTATCCTTTCAAAACAAATAAAAACAGTCTCAAAATAACATTTTTAGGTGAAGTAACAGATTATGGGTGGCTTAACCCTTTCCCCTGTGCTTATTTTTTAATCAACTACAAGTTGTCACTTCTTCCATCCCATGATACAAAAGTTGTTGGTAATGGCACGTCACAACATTAAGAAAGACAAAAATGCTTCCAATCTAAAAAAAAAAAGTTCAAGTAACTTTGCCCAGATCTCAAGCCACATAATTTCACAAAACCTTGTTCACATTCATTATATTTTAATAGAGTGGGAAATGAATGAAGTTGTAATCACTGCAGAGAGATGTTGACAACTAAAATCTACAGATTCACTGCTGAGAACCCATTAACCTTGATGTCATTCAGTGCATCTAACTGGTACAGAACTGCATGTTTACTCGGCATGTGTATTGCTCAGTGACATGAGGAGCAGATCAATTTGTGCCTCAGAAGAGGCAAATGAATTGGCATTTTTACTAACTTGTATCATGAGGATGTATATTTTATAGCACCATTTAACCTACAGCAGAAGGAGGGTAATGCATATATCTCCTTCTTTCTGACAGGAACAGTACTAAACACAAATGCTACTTCTATGTGAGACATGAAGAAATATGGAAAACAGTCATTTTACATGAACATTTACAAATGCCTTAAGTGACATTAATTGCTTAGAGAATGGCAGCCTATGTTTGGCTTCACTTTTTCAAAGAAATAGAAAACAATGATCAGGTGAAGTTTTCTTCACTTTATTATAATCATCATCATCGGTTTCTTTACAGACCATTTACTGAGCCCAGAAACTGCTTACGATTCCAGGTCACTGGTTGTTGGTTGATGGCTGTTTTATACTATGTCATATTGCTGATGTTTAATATTGTTTTATGATGTTATTTATGAATTTTAATGTTGTTACTTTTTAACTATGTTGATTGGGCTTCTCTCCATGTAAGCCACCCCAAATCCCATCAGGGCGATGGAGGCAGGATACAAAAATGAGGTAGCTATTATTATTATTATTATTATTATTATTATTATTATTATTATTATTATTATTATTATTATTATATTTCAGAGTAAATATGAATGCTATAGGCAAATACAACCCATAACATTTTTATTCTTAATACTTCTGAAGTGAAGCTTTAAAAAAAGCACAAAAGCAGCCAGTGGTCAGTCAGTACACTAAAGTAAGTAACACGCAAAGAGAAAAGATGACAACTACCACATGCACTTATTTTGAGAAAACCTTTGTCTAAATATCAATATGCCTATTGAAGCAGATGGAGCCTCAGCAACCAAAACTAAGGAACAATACAAGATATGTAACATTTCAAGATGTTACATTTCTGCCATTCTTCTCTGAAATTTACATAGCAAATAGAACTATCCAACCACAGCTAAGGCAGGGGTGGGAAGCATATCTGAAAATATTCAGAAAATGGTTGAAAAATGAGTTCCTTGAGGACCAAAAAATCCCTGATAGGAACACTTGATGGACAAGGAGCTCAAAGTCTGAGACTTAATCAGTTCAAAAATCCATTTGGTTTTCTGCATGTAAAATTCAAGAAAATAAAATTCCCTGGAAAGAAAACATTTTCTATGGAGAAAATATATTTCCTAAGTAGAAGCATAGAAAATGCTGGGGTTTCTTCTTCAAATAATAAGTCCCAAACCGTTAAGAGTTAAAAGCTGTGCTATGTTCTTCTTGCTGGATGTAGAAAAATAGTAAAATTATTCATCCTGGCCTGTGATAATAAAATGTATCAAGACTTACATCTCTAATCCTAAAAAGTACAAATACAGGAAAGAAACACCAGTAGTTCATAGAATCATAGAATCGTAGTTGGAAGAGACCTCATGGGCCATCCAGTCCAACCCCCTGCCAAGAAGCAGGAAATCGCATTCAAAGCACCCCCGACAGATGGCCATTCAGCCTTTGTTTAAAAGCTTCCAAAGAAGGAGCCTCCACCACAGTCCAAGGGAGAGAGTTCCACTGCCGAACAGCCCTCACAGTGAGGAAGTTCTTCCTGGTGTTCAGGTGGAATCTCCTTTCCTGAAGTTTGAAGCCATTGTTCCACGTCTTAGTCTCCAGGGCAGCAGAAAACAAGCTTGCTCCCTCCTCCCTATGACTTCCCCTCACATATTTGTACATGTTCTTTTTACTGCCTCTCCTTGATACAAGATCACAAATCACACATAATTTTGCAACCCAAAATAAGACTCATGAAAAAGCCATGTTCTGGAGCAGGGTTTCTTAAAATGTTTGACTTGCTACCTCTTTCCAACTGAGAATTTTTTTTTACATATATAGGTATATAAAACAATTATAAAAATTAAATATGTACCTATAACAAACCAGCATATTCAATAGTCTGGTTTTCCTTTTTGTGGAGTACAGCTGAAGCATTTTATGCAGAGTCCACTGTAAACACTGTTGATAACAGATTTGTGTAAGTGGATGGTGTTCAGAAATCTTTTACTGCTGCCAAATATTCATGACCCCCAACACCGAGCTAATGGGACTCCCATTTGGGGTCAGGACCCATAGTTGAAAAAGCAGTGCTTCTAGAAGATATGGTTCTACTTGCAATGTGATTGCATGATTTGGCCTGCAATAAAACCCGTTTTGAGATTAGGTGAATCCTGACTGTTAAAAGGGAATTGTCAAAAGAGTCAGTGAGGCATTATCGTTTGCATGTCTGACTACACGAGACCAAGGTTCAAATCCCAGCTCAATCACAGAAACCCACTGGGTGGCTTCCTCATCTTAAGAGGAAGGCAATGGCAAATCCCTCCTGAAGAAATCATATCAAAATCCTATGACAGGTTTAACTTACAGTTATATAAATAAGAAATAACATAATGGACACAACAACTCAAGAGAAAGCATGTAGACTGATCATAAGTGTATCAAAAAGAACATTCTGAAAGTATTCAAAAAATTTGGGGAACATTCTGTGTGACATGGTAATCTTGATATAAAAGGAGTGAATATTATAACATAAATCTCATTTCAATGGGAACAGGCTAACCAGAACTTAATAAAGATTTAATGTCCTTTCTGACTTTTAAAACTTGACAAGCAGAAGACATAAGAGCTCCATACGGAGGAGCAGCCAGACACATAAAGCAGTGAAGGTTTAATTCTCTATTACAAGTCAAGTATCCCTTATCCAGATTTCCAAAATGCAAAATCTGAAATTGTCCAGATGGATGGCTGATAGTGATACGTTTGTTTTCTAATGGCTCAATGTGCACAAACTTTGTTTCATGAACACAATTATTAAAAATATTGTATACTCCTGTGTGTATAGGTGTATGAAACATAAATGAATTTCACATCCCATCTCCAAAATATCTCCTGATGTGCATGCATGCAAATACAGGTATTTTTTAAAAAAACCAAATCTGAAAGCCAAAATACTTCAGGTTCTAAGCATTAGAGATGCTCAATCTTTATAAAGAGTGAAATAAGATTAAATACACTCAACCTGTATAAAGGGTGGAAGCTGATCAGTTCTCATTTAAAAATAATTTCCAATAATCTTAAAAGACAGTAGCAAAATATTTGCTCTCTGTTTAAAATTTAAGAAAACTAAAGTTTACTCTGGCATTATTTGCCCATTATTTGATGTGCATGTAAACAGACAGTTCAGCTGTTCCAGAGGAAATTACTGGAAACCCTAGGTTATTTTTCTGATGAAGCAAAAGTAACCATAAATTTAGAAATACTATATATGAAGCTACTAGAAGAACTGTCTTCTCCAGCAGACCTGGGTATGAAGAGAAAAATCATTCAGTGCTTTCTGCAAGGACTCTTTGGTTGGTTTTTTAAAATTGTTGCTGATTGCTGTTCAAGAGATGTGTCACTTTTCCTGTTGTGTTCACTGCATCTGCTGAAGATACAGCCAAAGATGTGATGCCTCTATCCTTCCTGGTGTGCTTTTTCCATCTAGAAAACCTGCTGGAGAAGGCACAGAAGGACACAATTCTTAACAGTTTTTCTCTGGCTAAGTGCTCACCTGCAGAGGAACTATTGCCTGGTGGCAAGCCAACTCACTCCATCCAGGCCTCCCCTGGGATCAGTAGTTACTGTATCTTCTGATTCATCTGTGACTTTCTCTAGCCTGGAAAAGGTGAACTCTGATGTCCCATCCTTTAAGCCTCCTTAAAATTGGTGACAGAGAGAGTAAAACTGCTAATTTTATGGCTGTTTCAGTGCCCTCAGACTGCATCCCTATGATTTCCAATAATTCCCTATGGAAACTGTTCTCACAAATTACAGCCCTCTCAATTTATATTGCAAAATCAGAAAGAGAACGTTAGTGTAAATTGAGACCTGGCTGTACTCTCATAAGAATTCCATTCACAAGGAAAGATAATGAGATGTTTGCATAGCATTTAACCCACTTGTAGGTAGGATTTAAAGCTTAATATAGGTAAACATTATGGAAAGTGCTGGTGATTTTATTTAATACATTTCTTAGTGGTCTTTCAGCTAAATGTAGCATGAACAATATAATAAACTTTCCTCCATTTACAGTGTGAGAGCATGGCAGAAGAATAAAATTATAACCTTCCAGAAAAGCAAGGCTTTTTCATTTTCTACACTTTTACATCAGGAGGGAACAACAACAACAACAACAACAACAACAATAGACTGACAAAGTTCTGGAACACAACACACCAGACATCACAGTTGTAGAAAAGAAAAAAGTTTGGATAATTGATGTTGCCATCCCAGGTGACAGTCGCATTGACGAAAAACAACAGGAAAAACTCCGCCGCTATCAGGATCTCAAGACTGAACTTCAAAGACTCTGGCAGAAACCAGTACAGGTGGTCCCGGTGGTGGGTGCCATGCCAAAAGATCTCAGCTGGCATTTGGAAACAAAAGACATTGACAAAATTACAATCTGCCAACTGCAAAAGGCCACCCTACTGGGACCTGCACACATCCGAAAATACATCACTGTCCTAGACACTTGGGAAGTGTTCGACTTGTGATTTTGTGATACGAAATCCAGCATATCTATCTTGTTTGCTGTATCATACAATAATAATAATAATTTTTTATTTCAATTCCATCCCATATTCTCGAAGGGACTCAGGGTATATTCCAACAAACGGCATACATTCAATGCCTTCATAAAACAGACAGATACTGTATTGGCATAAAATCCCAACAAGACCCCACATATGAACTACTTAGGAGGGATACTCATATCAAATGCATGCTTTGTGTTGATTGTTAAAAATACACTTCTTTCTCTGTTTCAGAGATCTCTCTGGTATGTCTAATTGAAGGAGCAATAAAACTGCATATATTATCTTTCATTTCAGTGATAGTTTCTTCATGTTAAGGACACCCAAAGCTCAACTTTATTTTAAACCTTAGAAATGCAATTGTAATTTTAAAAGAAAACACCAATTATTTGCTATTCGAAATGCATGGTTCTAATGATTTAAGTATTGAAAAGTCAGATAAGAAAGCTTTACAGTTAAACAAGTTAAATACAGTGTGTGTATATGTATACACTTTAAATTGCTTGACCTGATTGAATTGTGTGCATGGAATGCAAGTAACCTTTTTTGAGGGATAATATTCACCTCAGTCCTGCATCAGGAAATGCAAATGCAAGACATAACTAACTATAATACCCTCCCATTCAACTGCCACAAATTCCATTTATTTCACCTGCGGCATACTGAATCCAACCATTTTTGTTAGGTGGAGAGTAAAGGAAAGCAGCAAGTAGACAATCTGTTTTCCTATTGCTGAACACATAGCAAAAGACATCTACAGGGATCTCTGGGTCCCTCAGGTGTCATTTTCCTCTATCCAGCTAGAGGACATATGCTTATCTGTTATGGTCCTCACTCTTTTCTGACCAGAAAATGAGCACACTCAAGGTGTGGCAATTGAAAAAAGATGAAAGGCAGAAGTGAGACATTTTGATTATTGCATGCTCGGTGGTGCATTCTGACCTCTGCAATGACAAAAAATAAGTTGTGATCATGTAATTCGCCAACAGGAGGGCAGCCATCATTCATATTTTTCTGTTCTTTCAAAAATACTTGACTGTTCTACACAAATATGATGAGACCTTTAGTGGGCTCAAATGTGTTAGCTGTTTTCATTACGAAATTGTGAAGCTGCTGTTTGGTAAAATATGCTTCTGGTCCTAATGTAAGGTGCTCCTGATGACAGCAGGTTTAAATGCTTTACGACTTTGATACCTAAAGAATTGCCTTGTTGTAGTTGCCATGTGCTTTGAAATCATTTATAACTGATGGAAACCCTAAGGCGACTTGATCATGGGATCTTTTTGGCAAGATTTTTTCAGAGGGGGCCTGCCCTTGCCATCCTCTGAGGCCAAGGAAGTGACTTGCCCAAGGTCTGCGGGAGGTTTACATGGTCAGTCAGCAATTCAAACACTTCTCTCTCTTTGTTTTTGCCCAACATTGAAATTACTTCATGCTGGTTCTCGTGGAGAATCACCGACCCCTTTTATATGCTTGCTCATCAGTGAATATCTCTGGGAGAAGTTCTCCTTTGTCAGCCTACAGATGAACAAAACGTTGTTGAGGAGGGGTGTGTAATATTCTCTGCAGTAGCACTCCATTTGTGGAATGTCATCCCTCCAAGTTCAGTTGATGCAGACACCAGTTCCTTTTCAGCATCAAAACATGTTTTTTTAATAAAAGCTTCTAAAGCTTAATTTAGTGTGCACATAGTTTTAATTATTTTAATCTTTTAAGCTCTTTCAACCTATTATGCTTTTAATCTGTTTGAATAAATTTTAATATTTCAAATCTATTCTAAACTCTCTAAATCATTCATACCTGAATCCTGCTAATAATAATAATAATAAAAACTTATACCTCACAACTTCTGAGGATGCCTGCCATAGATGTGGGCGAAACATCAGGAGAGAATACTTCTGGAACATGGCCATACAGCTCGGAAAACACACAACAACCCTGTGATTCCAGCCATGAAAGGCCTTCGACAATACAATAAAACTTTATTTATATCCCACCACCATCTCCCAGAGGGACTCAGGGCGGCTCACAGAACACTCAAGGTGTGATATAAAAAAATCCAACAAGTGCAAAACAAAACATAGACAATAAACAGTCAATACAACAACATAAAGTCACAGCACCCCCTGGTAAAAACAATAAAATACAGCAATAGCTGTAGATAAAACTGCAGTATTCAATCTCAGAATTGTAAAGTGCTAATAAAGAGTCTAAATATGTATTATTTGTGAGTCTAAATATGATCGAAGGCTAAGTAGGTGGGATACAAATATTTTAAAATTCTCTTCCCATAAGCCTTTTGGGGCAAGCCCCTCTTGTCATGCAGCTTAGTAGTATGGTCCCTTCCCCTTTTAATTTGTACAACAGTCCAAGTGAAAGAGGGCACATGAATTAGAACCAAAAGACACTGCATAAAATAGCCAGAACCATGAGTACTTGTTTAGTCATGAGAACAGATGCTGATGTTTACTTATCAAACTGAAACAAGAGTGTATGCATTTCTAAAGACAGAGCAACTATCTAGTTCACCTGCTAAGGAACTACTTGGGTTGCCTGAAGCTACAACAGTCTCTGCCGAACCTTGTCTTCCCTCATCCACCATGAACTCTCTGTCTGTTTTGTCACAGCATCTTAGATTGTTCTCTTAATGAAATGGGACACAGATTTGACATGTTGCTTTTTTGTTCTGCATCTTCATAGTCGTATTGTGCGCAATCCATGTACATGAAATGCCCTTGTTCTGTCACTTGGCCTACTGCAGCCAATTCCTCTTACTTTTATCTTCATGTTTTACCATCTTGTGTGATCCATTAGATCAGTGGTACCCAAACTTTTTCAGTCCTGGAACCGTCCAAAAGACTTTTATCCCCATGGCCCTAACTCTGTCCATGAATTTCTCATGGAACCCTAAATCTGTTTCTAAGGATTGTGAACCCATAAAGTTCTTCCTTCTTTCAACTGCTCCTATTGCCTACGAATTTTGAATAATGTAGTAGGTTGGGGGGGGGGGGGGGGAAAGATTCAAATTTCATTTTTAAAACAAATATACATTGAATTTTATTCAAAAAGATCTTTATATTCAGGCATGGGCATTTACAAAATGATTTTTCGTAGAACCTTTCTGATGCTTTTGCAGAATCCTGGGGTTTCAAGGAACAGAGTTTGGGAGCCACTGCATTAGATGGCCGATGGGAAACATGAGAAACATTAGTGAAAATGTATTACAGCTATCCCCTCCTCCTCCTTCTCTAGGATTACAACAGCATCACTCCCATGTTATCCTATATAATTTGATCAATCATCTCAATGAACATTAAATTTCAGAGCATCACCTTTTCTTAATACAGGAAATCTACCCCATAAGCAGTATGCAATTCTTCTGCTTGAGCCTAGCAATGACAGCAATTTTCATGGAAAGTGGCTTTAATTTACCACGTTCTCAAAAGATATTCTAACTGATTTGAGTCTTAACCACTCTTTCTCCTGCTGTTATAAAGACATACACACTTCTGAAAAAGCATTAAATGAAACCTGTTTCCAGAGTGCTGTTACAACACCTAGAAATGCCTCAAAATATGTTTAAATTACATACCGGTAGTAATGGTGCCACAGTTATTACTTGTACACATGTTATGGTGAAAGGACTTTTTTAAAAAATCATTTATCTTTCTTATATTTATGCTCTTCCGCTGTGATATCTGCTTATTTTCAGGGCTTTTCATGACTAGTGATCCACCCTTAACCTGAGGTTGTCATAATTTGAAGGCAAACAAGTATTGAAACACATTTCAAAAAGAGGACATGGTGGAGATACACGATTCTGGGTTTGATGAAGCAGTCTAATCATTTTTATCCACATTTTTGTGTTCCATGTATTTTTGCATCACCTCACTCCTGATTTGAGAATGCTAAAACCCAGGCTCAAGGCTGGTCAAATTTGAGAAGCAAGGGTGGCAATGAGACACAGCTGAGGGTACTCGGTGCTTTCAAAGTTTCTCTCCATTTCCAAGTGCAGTCCTTGTTTCAAAACAATATGCACAGGCATACCCCAACGCAGATGCTGCTAACAAAAACATATTCTTTGTCAAGCAGATGCCAAGGCTAAGCCCACACAATTACAGTCAACTAACCAAAGCATGCTTTCAACCCACATCTTTTAGATGATAAAATAAATATTCCATAGTATTCAAGCAACAACCTCCAACAGATAGAAGTGTTTGTTCAATGAGCTGCTCTGTGCAAGGCTATCATAGGCTGGATGTACACACATTGAATGGCATTATATCATCAGTGTAGATCCAGCCACAGTCTGACAATAATAGTTCTAATACAAACAACTGTAGAAATGCTTCGGGGTGAACAGGAGTTACAAAAGACAGTAGAGTCAGTGTTTTAAGGAATCCACCTTCTACCCAATGCATTTATTTGCTCAGCATCTCACCTCAATATCACCCAGATTTAGGATTTTACATTAGTGAAATTACTGAATTTCTGAATAAAAGAAAAAGTTGCCAAACTACCATTTGCCATGCTGGTGACAAAAACCCATTTTATTCAGAAAGCCTCCTTTAAAAGCAAATCTGCTGCAAGCCTGTGTACAACATGACAACTAAAGCAATTTCATTGTCTTGAACTCCTCCCTACCTACATGGACATTGGGCACAAACCTTGGATGCTAGGACCTCACTGATGCATGGAGAGAGAGCAGCATGAGATTTGTATCTCCTTTAAAATCAGCTAGGTCAAATCCAAGGACAAAGACATGTTAAGTTTGGAATATCAGAACTCAAAGGGATCTTTGGGCACCTTGGAGGCTATCTCAGAGAAAGAGGTTGATACCATAAGCTGAAGACTTAGAAACATACAGCTGAAGAAATCCATGAATGCTTATGTTACCAACTTCTTTCTCTCAGTCTCAGAGGTGCTGCAAGATCCCTTGGCATACAGCTATGCTGAATGTCTCTGACTGGAGGACAGGCTGAGCATCTTTTATCCAGAATTCCAAAATACTCCAAAATCCAAAATGGTCCACCTGGGGGGACTGAGAAAAACAACACCTTTCCTTTCTCAGGGTTCAAGGGACACAAAATTTATTCATGCAAAGAATTATTACAAATATTGTGTGTAAAAGCACCTTGATCCATTTTGAACTATAACTACAGGTTGAGCATTCCTTATCTAGGATCCCAAAATCCAAAATATTCCAAATTCCAAAATTGTCCATTCCATATGGTGGTTGATATAGTGGCTTTGTTTTCTAGTGGTTCAACAGGCACAGACTTTGATTCATGTACAACATTATTAAAATTATTATAAGAAAGAGAGAAACCAATACCTCGGGTCATACATTATATAAAAGACACACTGGGAGCCTTATATTAGAACTACATTTTCATTGGCCGGCCAGAATGCTAAAATAACATACAAAACAGCCCTTTTTCTATTTAAAGCAACTCAGCTGAGAACTGCATATTTGGAGTCGATTGGTGTTAATTGTAGGGGTAATGCAGATATTTGATCTGGTTCAGGATCTTGACTCCTTGTTGTCAACAGCTGGTTTATTTTAACTTTGGTTGTAATGTGGGTTGTATGTGTTAAACATATTTTTCAAATATTTTGAGATGGTCGATAGGGTAATCATTAAAATTACCCTAAAATTACAAATTACCCTAAAATTACCCTAAAATTACAAAGTATTTGTTATTAAAAATTACACTTACTTTCATACGCTTTACATACACTTAAATATGTATGAGGTGTATATGAAAGATAAATAAACTCCCTGTTTAGACTTAGGACTCACCTCTAAGAGATATCAGTATGTATAAACAAACACAGGCGTTCCAAAATCCAAAAAACAAAATCTAAAACACTTTTAGTAACAACCATTTTGAACAAGAGAGACCTGCAATGGATTATTTATAGGGCGTGAAAATCCCTCAGGATGGGTTCATTTCCAGGGTTTTTGTTCCCAAACTGAGCCCAAATGTGCAAAAGAAAAGAATTCTATCACTTGGATCCAAATGATAGTGGACAATATCTTTTCGAATCAAGTTTAAAAGCCATGAGAAGGAAGAGCCAACCCATTTAAAGAGGGGATGTTTAGAGGAGTGCTCTGATAGAAAATGTTGCATTCTTAGAACAGTCCTTATTTCAACAGGAAGATAAACACAAACATATAATCATTTCAAAACATTTCATTTCCATTCATTTTATTTTCTTGGGCTGTGGGAGATAATGATAATGATGATGATAATCATTACCACCACCATCAAAACAGAAGACTGAGGGTCATACCTTTCTCCATACCTGGAGCATCACTAAGGGTGTGTGAGCAAACTTGGGCCCTGCGGGTGTTTTGGACTTCAACTCCCAACATTTCTAACAGTCTTAAGCGGCTGAGGGGGAAAAGAAAAGAGACCGAGGCTGTTAGAAATTGTGGGAGTTGAAGTCCAAAACACCTGCAGGGCCCATGTTGCCCATGCCTAGTCTACACTGTAGAATCAATGCAGTTTGACACTACTTAAACTGCCATGGCTCAATGTTACAGAGTTGCAATTTTCCAAGGTCTGTAGCCTTCTCTGGCCAATATATCAAACGACAAATCCCATAGTTTTAAGCCATAGCAGGTCAAACTGCACAGTGGAGACGCACCCTGAGTTTTTGCGTGTGTGTGTGTCAGGAGCGACATGAGAAACTACAAGTTGCTTCTGGTGAGAAAGGATTGGCTGACGTTGCCCAGGGGACACCTGGATGTTTTTGATATTTTACCATCTTTGTGGGAGGCTGCTCTCATGTCCCCGCATAGGGAGCTGGTGCTCCCTAGATTCAAACCACCGACCTTTCAGTCAGCAGTCCTGCAGGCACAAGGGTTTAACCCACTGTACCACCAAGAGCTCTCCATTACTGGGTCTGAGTTACTAACTCCATCTCTTGTAGGATTCAAAGAGAGGGGAAAAAAATCTCCAAATCTTACATCTCTCCTGACATACAAGCAGAGAGAGTTCTCAATGCACACAACACACACCAAGAAGGAAAAATAGAAAAAGTCAAAGACAAAAGGCATGCACCTACACAACCAATCAGAATGAGAGCAGAAACAGAGAAAAGAGAAAAAATAGATCCATTCCAACTGTCATTCAGGATTGTTGTATGTCTTTCGGGCTGTGTGGCCATGTTCCAGAAGTACATGACCACACAGCCCAAAAGACAGACAACAACCCTGTGATCCCGGCCATGAAAGCCTTCGACAACACATTGTCATTCAGGAGTCAGGAAGGAAGGGACACCTTCAGCCTATTCTAAGCTAACTATTCCTCATTGAGGACCGGAGACTTGGGTAGTGTGGGGTTGAATTCCAACAATAACAACAATTGCAAAACAAAAAGACTCACCTGAATCATCCTGCATCTATTATAACAATGGATACAATTTAGTTATACAAAGAATGAGAAACTCCTTGTGGGAGGCTGCTCCCATGTCCCCGCATAGGGAGCTCATCCACGTTTTCCCCGGATTCGAACCGGCAACCTTGAGGTCAGCAGTCCTGCCGGCACAAGGGTTTAACCCAATGCGCCACCGGGGTCTCCGCACCTTTAGTGATGCTGCAGGCATGGAGAAAGGTTCAGGTGTGGTGGAGAGAAAGACAACCCTTGGCCGATAAGGAAGCATTGGGCAAAGAGGAGGCAGGAGGAACCCAGGCGAGAAGGAACCCGGCACTCACCTGCCTGGACGGAGCCACCCCGCCGCTGGCCAGCAGCACCAGAGCCAAGGCGAGGCTCCTCCAAGGGGGAGCGGGCATCTCCGGAGGCTTGCCTTGGCTTCTCCGCCGGCGATGGGATGCCACTCCCGCCACAGCCGCCGCCGCAGGGCGAGTCAGAGGCGCGGGGATGGAGCCTCGCCTCACTTCGGGAGCCAAGCGGCAGACTTGGAGCGAACTTTGTCGGGGGCAGCCTTTGTAAGGCAGGCGGAGGAGAAGCCCCGGAGCAGGACTCGGCCCCAGCCGCCAAGGAGCCCAGCCAATCGCTTCCCGGGACCGCAGTTGCGCGCCCTCCCCGCCCCGGTTCGGAAAGGGAGGGTTTGCTCCCCTAAATAACATCAAACCTCCTCCCTCCCTTTCCGCCCCGAGCGCGTTTTTTTTTCCAGGCTGGATCTACACTGCAGCTTGGAACTGCATTCTATAGTCAGTGTAGTAGACCCATATGACGGAGTTCAGTGCAGGTGAACGGGATTCTATGGGTCCCCACGAGAGCTTTCCAAACATTTCATGTTGGTGGATACACTTTCTGGACAGGCATCATTTCTCAGGACAGGAAGTCAGTTTGACTCTCAAAGCTGCAGTGAAACCAACCCCTTAGCACAGGCATAGGCAAACTTCAGCCCTCCAGGTGTTTTGGACTTCAACTCCCACAATTCCTAAGAGCCGGCGGGAGTTAAAGTCCAAAACACCTCGAGGACCGAAGTTTGCCCATGCCGGCCTTAGAACATGCAAACTTGGCAAACGTGGGCCTCCAGGTGTTTTGGACGTCAGCTCCCACAATTCCTAAGAGCCTGCGGCTAGGTAGCTATGAGTTTTCCCGGCCGTATGTTCCAGAAGCATTATCTCCTGATGTTTCGCCCACATCTATGGCAGACATCCTCAGAGGTCGTGAAGACTGTTGGAAACTAGGAAAGTGAGATTTATATGTCTGTTGAATGTCTAGCGTCAAGTGTGAATGTTGCAGTTGATCACCTTGATTAGCATTGAATGGCCTTGAAGATTCAAAGCCTGGCTGCTTCCTGCCTGGGGGAATCGTTTGTTGGGAGGTGTTAGCTGGCCCTGATTGTCTCCTGCCTGGAATTTCTCTGTTTTCAGAGCATTGTTCTTTATTTACTGTCCTGATTTTAGAGTTTTTTAAAAATACTGATAGCCAGATTTTGTTCATTTCCATGGTTTCCTCCTTTCTGTTGAAATTGTCCACATACTTGTGAAATTTCAAGGGCTTCTCTGTGTAGTCTGACATACAGTGGTTGTTAGCGTGGTCCAGCATTTCTGTGCTCTCAAATAATATGCTGTGTCCAGGTTGGTTCATGAAGTGCTCTGCTATGGCTGACTTCTCTGCAGTGCCTTTCATGTTCCTTGATACATGTTTGGGCAATGCTGCTGCATTTGGTGTCCCTATGTCGACTTGTCCACAGTTGCATGGTATACGGTAGACTCCTGAGAAGATACCTCTTGTCCTTTGCTGAACATAGCATTTGTTGGGTTTTCTTAGTGGTCTGTCGATAATTTGTAGGTTGTGTTTCTTCATCAGCTTTATCTTTTTCCAACTTTTCATTCAGACCACTCTCTACTCTGTGTGATTGAGAAAATGTAATATTTGGAGTTTTTCTCTTTTGTTTGAACCTTAGAAGTAATGGAGTTAGAGAGAAGCTTAGACCCATTTTTTTCTATCAAAAAATGTAGTTCTTATATATTTTTAAATAAACCTTTTGAAATATTAAGATTCTAACTCTGCATCTTTGCCTCCTTAGCTCAAGAATTCTTTCACAGCTACAACACTACACCTTCTGCTTGCTATGAGCTAACTGCTCAGTTAAGTAACCTGTTTTGTATTTTTAAATACTCTGATATTTTGGAGATTTCTATAACACTAGTTTGGTGATATACCAGCACTCCTTGGCAGAAAAGGTGACAGGCCAGTGTGAAACTAGAACTTTTCAGGATTGCATAGCACTGAGCGTGACTGTTGAAGTGAGATCAAACTGCATTCCTTCTGCAGTGTAGATGCAGCCTATATCCTCTGAATCCAAGCTGGCAATTGCTGGCGTCTTTTATCACTTAATGGAGAAATGTTTTGTCTTGCTAAACAATTCTTCGAAGCAAGAGAAGTCTGTTCCTCCTTTGGAATAATGAATGAGAATACACTCTAGGGTTGCACTTACATTGTCGAATTAATGTACTTTGACCCCACTTTAACTGCCATGGCCCAATGCTATAGAATCAAGGGAGTGGTAGTTTTGCAGAGTCTTTAGCCTTCTCTGCCAACGAGGGCTAATGTATCAACAGACTACAATTCTGTTGGCTGAGAGAGTGTGACTTTCTCAAGGCCATCAGGTGTGTTTCCATGGCTGAGTGAGGACTCAAACTGCAGTCTCCATTGTTGTTGCCCAGTGCTCAAATTATTGCACCACATTAGCTCCTATTCTTTCTTATAGACCTGTGTAGCGTATGGACAATGTGATCTTATCAATCTAAAAATGTGCTTTTGATTCCTGAAGTGAATGGCTTTACACCACCCTAATATATTTAACATTGTAGTTTGGTACAGGTCTAATCAGAAGTTGGCATCATTGAATTTCATGTTTATTGCAAGACCTACAGCCTCTGTTATCCTGAGTAAGAATTTTACCAAATCCATTTGTGCCTGGTAGTGTTGTCGACCGCGTTTCTGGGGGATCGGGCCCCTTAAGGAGAGAGCCGATCCGGTTCTGAGAGAACGGACCTTGGCGGAGCCAATAGGAGAATATGAGCCGCAATACAACCTGGAGCCGAAATGAAGAAGGTCCGCCAAAGTTGAAGGAAAATCCGCCAAGGAGTCTTTATTGAGCGATTCAGCTGAAAAGGACACTAGTAGCGATCATTCAGCCAACTAGCGTACCATATATCCAAAATAAAGCCATATTTATACAATGTTTCAGTCTGACAGCCCCTTGAATTTCCCGCCCCGCTCCCCCGCCCATCTGATCGCGGATAGGCTAGAGTGTTGAACGAGGCGGGCTTTCGTTTCCCGCCTTGCTCCGCATGGCCCAATAGGAAGCTGCTTTTTGTCTCTACCCGGGCCAATCAGGAAGGGGAAGGCGGGAGTTATTGGAACAATGAAGTGACAGGGCAGGAAAGATCAGATTAATTCCTGTCCGGCCGATTTCTAAAGGGATTAATGACAGCCATCAGGGGTTCCTGTCATGTACACTGATTTTAGATATGCCTTGGGGTGTCAGGGGGAAGTGGTGATGGGTGTTGATGAGCCAAAATTGACAGGCTCCACAGGGCGCCTTCTTGAGGTGTCCTGGAATTTCCTTAAGATGAGATATGACAATGTTTGCCTTGGGGGCGAATCACCTTTGGACAATACTACGAATTTTGGTGACTCAAGCCTTATATTGTCCATGCCATCTGAATTAGATTGGGTTAAACTGTGGCAGATTATCCTTTTGTTTTTGGGAAGGTAAGCCTGGGTCATAGAAAATGGGGCAGGTCCTGAGGTTCAAGTTGAGTTCGAAATATTCCCTATCTGATTTCATGACTTGGCAATTATATGAAATAAAATGAAAAATAAAATAAAGTTGGAATATAAACCCAGCTGGGAAAAATGCATGTTTTCCGGGGATCCCAAAGAGTACAAATACATATAGGCAGATAGATAGATTTCGAGGAAATAAGGGAGAATCCATAAAGGTGGGTTACATTGCATAAAGGGGAATCGTGAATGATATAAACAATTGAAAACATTTGATAAGAACGAAGTTCACAACATCTGGGGAACCCAATATGGAAATTCATAAAAGTGGAGTTTTAGCAGCATGATCTTACAATTCATGAAGTTGTTATCTCTTGCCTCAGAGTGCAGGGATAATCCACAGTAAACTCCAGTAAAAAAGTCTCAATCACCTTCTACTATAAATATATGGAATATAGAACATAAAGTCTTGGTTTTTGAACTATCTTTTACAAAGTCCTGGGGGGGAGGGTGGTCACCTCGATCACAGTAGCTGAACCAAGAACAATGTCAAAAAAAAATGGGAAGAATGTAATAAGTTGGAAATACTCATTTTCTGCTCCATTTTTCTTAGAAGACTCCTTTGCCAGATGGGGAGTTCTGATTGTGTTTGTTTATACTCAGCTGGACAGGGAAATGTTTGTTCAAGACAACAATCATGAAGGACTTAAAACACATATGCAACTTTCTTCTCCTACATCCTCTTTGTACTACGGAGTGGGCAGCTTGTGGTTTTCCAGATGTTGAGGGATTTGGAGGTTTAACATAACACCTGCCAGTCCATTGTGTATATCAATTGAAACGTAACGCTTAGCTGAGCACTCTGATTTCTTGCGTTAAAAAAGACATTTGTTTTCCTCTCACAACTAATTAACAACTGTTGAAAAATTGTCTTGTTAAAACTAGGAGATTGGCTGTTTTTCCCGCAAGCTCTTTTGCATCTGGGATTGGTTTAGAGTCATTCCATGAGCAGACTGTCTAGACACCGATAGCTTTGCTGAGCTGATGCTCATTATTGCTCTGAAATATATATATATTTCTTTTCTTTGCACTAATTCTTGCCTCTTCTCTGCATTGTTATCCTTTTAAAAATGGCTAAGGGCTCATCTACATTGCAGAATTAATGCAGTTTGACACCACTTTAACTGCCATGGCTCCAATAATGTTGGATTCATGGGAGTTGTTGTAGCTTAGTTTCCTCTGCCAAAGAGTGCTGGTGCCTCACCAAACTACAAAGTGAAACTACAAATGCACTTGGCATACATTTCCATGAGTGGGTTGGGATATGAACCCTGCGTTTCCATTGTCATATACTGTAGTTTCAACAGCATTGAACTGCATTATATTACTGAGTAGACTCATATAATTCCAATTCAATGCAGTTAAACTGTATGATGAAGCTACACTATATGGCAGTGTAGATGGAGCCCAAGTCCAACAATGAAACCACTACACCATGCTGGTTGTAAAAACCTTGAATGCACAAGTAATGGCTCTGGTTGGGAGCCTTCAAGACACTTCAAATATTGCACAGAAACAGGAAAGCGTTCAGATTTTTCTCTGACTTTATAACATTTCACTTGAAACAACTGATAGCACAAGTAGCACTTTAAAATGTTTTAACTTAGCAACTTTAGCACACATTTAGAATTAAGCTTCTTTTCAATGTAGTTTTTTTTATTAATTGTATCAATGAATGTGGGGAGTCCTCCAAAATCACATTTAGACCTCAGCTGAATGGTAAATTGTTACTTTTTCATGCTTTGAACCTATGAATAAAGGGTTCAATATAAATATTGAAAATTGTATTTTCTGGAAAAATAACAAACAAAACCCCCAGTGAGCTTATTGTTTCTTCTGTTAAAAATTTCCATTATGTCTTTGTGTCATATTCTTTTCAATAAAAGAAGAATATATTAAGACATTTCTGAACAAAACTTCAGAAGATTTCTTACATTCAATAGTTTCTCCATTTTCCTTACCAGCTTCAAAGGACCTTGAGCAGAAAGTACTGACCTTGTAGTTAAAAGAAAGCCTACTGATGGCCTTGAACAAGCCATACTCTCTCAGCTTCAGAGTGAGGCAAAGGCAAACCCTCTCTGAACAGGTCTTGCCAAGAAAACCCTTTGTCAAGTTTAAAAGTCAAAAGTGGCATGAAGGTACAGAGCAAGTTATTTATTTATTGTGTCAGAGGACAGTCTGGTGAATGCCTTCCAAGTTGCCCAGTCTTCTATGTGCCCAGGAGGGCGTCTCTCATCCAGCGTCAGCCGCTGATTAAGGTTCCAGGTTTTAGCCTGCCACTTTTGGACTCTCACTTGCTGAGGAGTTCTTGTGAGTATCTCTTAGTACATCTTAGAAAACTATTTCTTGATTTAAGGCATTGGCATGATAGCTGATATCAAAACAGGGGATGGGCCAGAGATGTCAATGCCTTGATCCTTTCATTGCTGGCTGCTGCTTCCCAGTGGATGTCGGGTGGTGCAATGCCAGCTAAACAGCATAATTTCTCCAGTGGTGTGGGGTATGATAATGCGGCATGTCTCATTAAGAGCCACATTCACTGTTTTAACGTGGTGAGATGCATTCCACCCTGAGCATGCGTATTCAGCAGCAGAGTAGCAAAGTGCAAGGGGAAGTTGAATAAGATGCTTCCATTCTGGTCATGGCTTTGGCACTAGCATTAGGGTGTTGGCTTTGCTAAATCTGCTAGTCCTCTTGGATTAGGTACATTCAACACTTGCAGGATTAGATCTCCAAGTACTTGCTAAGGCTATTGCTCAAGTGGAGGGAGCTACTGCCAATCCCTGGAATCCGGGTGCCTCTGCTTTCCATTTTGATAGTTCTGCCCCTCTGTTTCTCCCCATGAGTGAGTGAAGATCAAGGATCTTCTGTAGGTCACTGTTGCTGCTGCTCTCTTTATATTAGAAATTAATGACCATTGGTCATCCACTTTTCATTTTTGCTGCTCTTTGTATCATACATGTTTTCTGAAAAAGATTTTTGTCATTCAAGTTCACTGTTGTTGTTAATGATAATGATACATATGCCACTCATCTTTTAAGAAGCACAGAGCAGCTTATGTTGAACTTGTGCCCAACTGCTTGCCATAGATAGGAGACCAAGGGTGCATCTATACTGTAGAATTAATGCAGCCTGACACCACTTTCACTGCTATGGCTCAATGCTATGGGATTGTGGGAGCTGTAGTTTTACAGGGTCTTTAGCCTTCTTTTTCAAGAGTGCTGGTTCCTCACCAAACTAGCCATGGTAGCAAATTGAGCCATGATAGCAAATTACATGAATTTTGCAGCAAGGTGTAGCTCAGTTTCATCAGAGAAAATATTCAGGTACTCAGAATCTAAAGTAATTGTTTATAAATTACCTGGTGGAACATATTTTGTGCTAATCAGAAGCACTTCAAGAAAAAAATAGTTAGAAGTGCTACATTTTAGTTATTACTATCAAATAGCCATTATCAAATAACAGAAAGCAGTTTTAAATCAATTATTCTTAATGCATGACAGGCTATTTTTTTTGTAGGTGCGAGGGCAAAGACCAACAATTAACGAATAGTGGGAGGCACTGATTAAACGCATTTCAGCTTTGGTGGGAGTATATTTGTGAAGGTCTTAGACTTTTCAGCTGGCAAATGTATCATTGCTGGTAAACTGAGTTTGACTTTCTACGGCATAAGGAGAATAATAATTTAATTGCCAAGATCTAGTGTGGCCAGTCTTTAAAAGCTTACCACATATCTAAAACATTACACTTAGAAATGGCCACAAAGCATACTGCGCACGATCCAGGCTAAATTCTACTTTGTAAAGCCACTTTGAATTGAGCCATTCTTTCATTGTCCACTACTAAAATCAACAAGCTTTCAGATGGATGTTGCTCATGGAAAATTTTCAGGAGGGGGAAGTCAAATTCTACTTCAAAATTACTTTAAGATATTTAATTGAATACATCGAGTCTTTGGAGCCAGTAACAATATTTCACTTCTTGAACAGATTATTGGGTTGTTTCATGATATCAGTAATTAATAACAAAAAGTCATTATTATATATCTGAAATATATGTTGCTTTTCCTGAGAAACACCTAACTCACCAGTTTCTAGAAAAGATGTACATGTGAAAGAATGCAATTAAATTGCTCTTCTTCAAGTCAAAAGTAACTTTGCTCAGAAAATAACACTATTTTTTAATTCTGATGATGTTGACCTCAACATTATTTTCCAAATAAATTTGGATATTAGTTTTTTCTATAAAAATATTTTGATACCTTTTCAAATGGGAGGCTATAGGACCAACATGGATACACCCTCCTTCCTTGCACCTCTCTTCTTCCCATCCATGCAGCCTTCAGCATGGAGACTCCAACTTTCCTGCCATATCCAGATTTTAAAGACTTCGTCATGATGCCAGTTAACAAACCAAATGATCGTTTAGGGGCAGATCAGCAAAAGGCTGGTGTATTATTTTTTGTTTTCCATGCTCCTATATTTTAAGAACTCTGGCATCATACAAATGAGGATCTCTGCAACAAAGTATGTTACCAGTAGATTGGAGAAAAGGGAGTAAGGGAGGACCTTGCTGTAGCGGCAGTACACCAGGCAGACACCCAAATGTGACCAGTGTCTCACATGACCGTATTTTATCCAGAAGTGAGAATACGCAGAACAAATCACAGCTTCTTTTTTATGACTACTTCAGCTGGAATGTGTGCAGTGGCTCTCGTAGATATCAAATACATGAGTACCGAGGAAGAATAAAAGATCACTTGAATAAAAGGTGAGAAAAATCCATTATGAGTTAGATCAAATATGACTAAGAAGTTAAGATCTCATTATCAAGCATAGTCTGTGGTGTAAATTTCCCTTCTCGGTCATTGTGACATCCAGTAGAACTTTTATTTCATTTTTACGGTTTGACAGATGGGGACAATTATCCCTTGTGGTTTAATACATATAGTATGTGTCTATGGCTATGTCCAGGTTATCATTTCCACCTTACAAGAGGACGTGATTCTGGCACCCTTTACCCACAACTTTAAAAAACCTCATCAAGTGAATTCTGTTTCCAATATACTACAGTATTTGAAGTTATGGCAGAAATGTGTCCTTTTTGTATTTCCTGAACCCACTGAGAATTACATTATCTTCTTCAAATCGGTTTCTGTTAGTGACATGCACACACATTAAGTCATGCTATAGAAATGAGTCACCACAATAGACATATACTGTAAATAGCTATGGAAACAGAGCTGTGTATACAGTCATTTTGTTCATTGTGCTTGTTATTTATTTGTTCAGTTACTTCCAACTCTTCATGACCTCATGGACCAGCCCACGCCAGCCGTCGCTGCCCCCAGCTCCTTCAAGGTCAAGCCTGTCACTTCAAGGACACCATCCATCCATCTTGCCCTTGGTCGGCCCCTCTTCCTTTTTCCTTCCATTTTCCCTTCATGTTCCCTCATTGTGGGCTTATGCACTGTGAGCTGTATGATGTAATTGCACATTCCACAAGTGCCAGTGAATGATTATTCACTCATGCTGCCCAGTATTGCTATTTTGCATAGGGGATTGTATAGTGCTGGTGCACCCTATTTCCACATGCACATACTTACATTTCTTGAAGGGTTACAGCATGAGATGTATTTTGTATTATAATATGTAGTGGTTTGAACTCCAGTAATAAAAGCAACACATGAGGGGGGCAAGGGGGATATATGATAATTTTTATGTAAGTCATATTTTTATTGCTGTTCATAACAAACAAAAATATATACAAAACCATACATGGCAAGTGCCTACAACATGGGGACGTTGTTTACATTTCCTTCAGTGGCCAAAGTTGTAGAATACCTACATTGCAAACCTAGTTCTAGTTAGATTCTACAGGCTATTAAGACTCTGGTGAATTAAACAGTCCCATGCTGATTAATGAAGATTAAGGAAAGTAGGACCACTTAAAAAACCTTATTGCATGCATGTAATTTATAAGACAGTGTATAGGTGTTAATTTTAATATATAATGTGTACATTGTTGCAAATATATATGTTGGGACACGAACTTCTTTTTTCTTCATGTCAGGAGCAACTTGAGTCGCTTCTGGAGTGAGAGAATTGGCCGTCTGCAAGGACGCTGCCCAGAGGACGCCCGGATGTTTTGATGTTTTTACCATCCTTGTGGGAGGCTTCTCTCATGTCCCCGCATGGAGCTGGAGCTGATAGAGGGAGCTCATCCACACTCTCCCCGGGTGGGATTTGAACCTGGCAGCTTTCAGGTCAGCAACCCAACCTTCAAGTCAGTCCACTACGCCATCTGGGGGCTCCAGGAACACGAACTGTGATTGTGTTTGCAATATGCAATTATGTTTGCCTCCTTAGAACCCAGAAAGAGGTACAATAGGCAAGCAGAAGTCTTAACATTTAACACTGTTGTTGGTGGTTTATTTGTCAGGGTGGATGGCACTGCATTGTATATTTCCCCTTTAGATCCAAATGTGGTTTTTTAAAACTTGGATTCACTTCCTGATCATTTTTTGTAATTAGAAGAAGAAATGTTCTCTATGATATATAGAGCACTTCATGCCTTCTTAGATTGATAGCTGCAATTTCATTTGAATAACATAGGCTAGCTTCAGTGATTCAGTCCCCGGTGGTGCAATGGGTTAAACCCTTGTGCTGGCTGAACTGCTGACCAAAAGGTTGGTGGTTTGAATCCGGGGAGCGGGGTGAGCTCCCATCTGTCAGCTCTAGTTCCCCACGCAAAGACATGAGAGAAGCCTCGCACAGGATCATCAAACATCAAACATCCAGGCGTCCCCTGGGCAATGTCCTTGCAGATGGCCAATTCTCTCGCACCAGAAGCGACTTGCAGTTTCTCAAGTCACCCCTGGCACGAAAAAAAAAAAATCAGTGATCTATGAGAATTAATGCAGTTTGACCCCAATTTAAATGCAATAGCTCAATGCTGTGGGACCCCAGGAGTTGTAGTTTGGCAAGGTCTTTAGCCTACACTGTCAAAAAGTGTTGATGCTTCACCAAACTACAAATCCCATGATTCCATATCCTTGAGCAATGGCAGATAAAGTAGTGTCAAACTACATTAATTCTTCAGTGTAGATGCACCTCTAATATGTGAAATAAGGGGATACATATTTACCTTCATATAATAAAGTGCTGGAAGACATGTCTAGCATCTTGACCTCCAAAACCTATGAAAGCTTCCAAGGATATTATTCAGGTTGACTATGCTCTATGGGGAAATTTCTTCCCTTTAGCCAAAAGGAGTTCTAAACTGACCATTTGGCTATCTTTTCAATCATTGTCTGGGGCAGAAAACGTTCCCCAAGTGTGCTGATAAATGATAGATCCTTGAGATGCCTCTAAGGTTAGTTGATTTCTTGTTGATAAATCTTTTTTTTTAAACTTCTTTGGGAGTTTTTAAACACTTGCTTTAGCAGATAGATCATGGATGTGTTTCGGTTCATTTCTTACAGAGACAATTGGCAATAGAAACAGAGGACCCTTGAGATCACTAAACGCTGTAACACCTTGCTTGAGTGCCAAGACTTATGAGCCATGGGACACATTACTTCAAGCTGTTGAAACAAATCATTTAGAGAACTAAAATCTATACTTAGGGAAGAAATGAAGTAGGATTGTTTTCCATTCACAGTCCAGTAACTGCTGCCTGGTTAAAACTTACAATTCAGTGCTGATAGACACAAATGGGGACAGCTGCAAATGTCGCCGTTGGGGTGTTCCTATTTAGGATTTAAAAGACTACCACTAATGTGGACAAAGAAATTGAGTTTCACAAGAGCTTTCCAGACGTTAAAAATATAAATATACAAAACAACTTAAAATATGAAGATTCTAAAATTAGTCTACTCTACTCTTACCCAAACATATAGAACACATAATGGCAATTGATACCACTTTCTTTTCCATGTCTCCCTTCTATGGAATCCTGGGGTTTCTGATTTGGTGAAGTTCCTAGAATTCTATATTGCAATCCTCCAAAATATAATCTGAGAGTACTCTGGCAGAGAATCCTGGCAGCTAAAGTACTATCTAACTGCTATAACTGTACAGTGTAGATATATGATGAAAATGGCTGATTTTGGCAAGATTTCAAATGTCTAATATTAGCTAAATCCATTTTCTTAATCCCTACTTCTTTCAATCTTCAAGCAACTATTTTTCTGGTCTGTGCATGTAGTTTTTTTTCCGTATCAATGTTTGTTTTCTGACCACCTATTCTGTGTTCCTCTCTCTTTTGGTAATTGTAATTTGCCAAGGCTCCTTCTTTGGAAGCTTTTAAGCAGAGGCTGGATGGCCATCTGGAGTGCTTTGAATGCGATTTCCTGCTTCTTGGCAGGGGATTGGACTGGATGGCCCATGAGATCTCTTCCAACTCTATTATTCTATGATTCTAGGCACCAGAACTCTTTGGCAAAAAAGGCTAAGGCCTTTGTGAAACTACAACTTACTGGATTCCACAGCATTCAGCAATGGCAATTAAAGTGGTGTCAAACTATTAATTCCAAAGTGTAGATTCACTGCCAGTGCTAGTGAATCACGTGCTATGGAGTTGTAGTCATGCCACATTAATTTTACAGTGTAGATTCACCCTATCATATTGTCCTTTCTTCCTGTTAAAATGGGAATCTAGTAAAAGCAAGAAACCTTTCTTGCAATGGCATACTGTATACAAATCCTTGCAGCCCTTCTAGATTCTTTAAAATGAACATACTGTATGTTCAGGTGCTATGACACTTAGGCAATCATTTGTCTTCCAAATCAACAAATGCTTCATTTAAAAATAATGATTTCTGGAAAATACATGTATGTACTAGGATGTCTGCAGCTCAACTTATGGGGTCATGCAGAGGCGAGTGGTTGGCTTTCCGGTTGGTATGTGTAACTATAGAGCTCTGTGCCAGCTGCACCCAAACCTTGAGATGCCAGATGCCACAGTAGTTCATGCCTTGGTCACTTGGTCAGAAGAGGAAGGGGAGCAGGAAAGTGTTCATGAATCTGAGGGTGAGTTGGAATCTGAGGAGGAGACTTTGCAAGTACCCATTTTTCAAGAGAGGCTAAAGGAAACCAAGCAGAGACGTCGTTCAGCTAGAATAGCTGCCAGAAATGTAGCTGAGTAATTAGGAACTGCCCTAGCAGCTGTGAGGGGACTCAGGGCTATAAAGCAGAAACAGGTGCAGCCAGCTCTTGCTGGTAACAAACTGACTCTAATGCCTTCGCTCTCCTTGTGCCTGCTTTGACTCTGCATCTGGATTTATTGCTGTTTCTTTGTCTGAAGAAAGGCTGCTATTTGATTTGGGAGTTTATCAGAGACTAAGAACTGGGTACCTCTTGCATTATTCCACTGAGTGTGTTGTACTTTACGTTTTGCTGAAGTAAAGCAGTTTCATTTACTTACCACAGTGTTTTAAGGCTGTTCTTGTAAGACAAAATACAACAGTCACATCCTGTCTGGATTACCACAACACTCTCTACATGGGGCTGCCTTTGAAGACAGTTCAGAAACTACAACTAGTTGAGATTAGCAGCCAGGTTACTAACTGGAGAGCTATACAGGGAGCGGACAACTCCTATGTTGTGTCAAGTCCACTGGCTGCCGATCTGCTTCCGGGCTAAGTGCTGGTCCTATAAAGCCCTAAATGGTTTGGGCCCAGACTATTTGAAAGACCACATCTCTGTATATAAACCAACACAAGCACTGCATTAAGTGGAGGAGGCCCTCCTCTCAGTCCCACCCCTGTCTCATGTGTGGCTGGTGGGGAAAAAAGAGCCTTCTCCGTTATCACTTTCCACCTCTGGAACTCCATCCCTAAAAAAGTTAAAAATGGCCTCCTCTCTCCTCTTCTTCAAAAAGCTATTAAAAACACACTTATGCAATTTAGCTTTTGGAGAGGAGGAGGATTAAAAGTACATCTATTTGCACCATACCTAGCTGCTAGCATCCACTCACTTAAATTGCTGTTGTCCATCACACTCTGAGTCAGTTTTAGCCTAATTTTAGAGATTTTAAATAATATTTTAAAGATTTATTATGTTAGTAATTATATGGATTATTTTGTCTTGTTTATTTATGTCCATTTATAATTTACTTGAGTTGTTCTTGATTTGTTTATTGATTTATTTAGATATTACTGTCAGCACTGAATGTTTGCCATTGTGTATTTTGTTGTGAGCCACCCTAAGTCTCTTTGGGGAGATAGGTTAGGCTATAAATAAAGTTTCATTTCATTTGAAGTTCAAGTGGGTGGTAGTAATCCTTGCTTTGGCCATAGCAGAATATAGCTTGTGGTACTTTAATTCTCAAAGTAGACTAAAATGCCCCTGAGAAAATAAGAGAACTAAAAAGGACAAGCACAAATCTCTTTTCCTTTCTACTAATTTTGTTCCTTTAGTGAAATGATTTCTGGTTCTCTTTTATGCATATAGTTGATCTTTCCATATAGTTGTGGCCTTTCAAGTTAACAAGAGTGAAAAGAGCTTAGACAGTTATGCCTCAGAGTATATGCTTGATCAGAGCCTAATTCCCCTCCCTTTAATAAGAAAATTAAATAAGGTTTAAAGACATTTAAAAGTCTACCGAATTTAAAGTCGCAACTGATTTCTTCTATATTTTGTTCATCATGGCATTTGGCTCCCCAGGTCACTGAAAATAAATCCTGTTTGAACTTCACATTACAATTCATAATTAACCTATCATCTTATTACATAGCTCCTCAGTGAAGTGCATTATACAAGTATTCATAGTCTCACAGTTGCTGCAGACAGTGGCAATCCATTGAAGGAAATTCTTTATTAGTTGTGAGATCCCATCACTTCAATGGAAGTGAATGACATTTGAGGTTCTGAGTCAAGGGTGGGCCAAGTTAAGCCTGTTCCCAGGGACACTTTCATGGACACCGCACCACTGAGAACATATAGAAATGCTCCAAAATGCCCTTCTAGGGCAACCGTGAAGGCCCCAAATATGCTAGAATGCTCCTAGGACCCCCAGAGCACCACAAAAAATGGATTTCTTTTGCAGGATCCGGTGTGGTATAGGATGCAGCCTTCAAGGTATCCTGTGGGGCTAATGTGGCACTCTAGTCTTTCAGAGTTGCCAATCCTGGTTTAGTTCTGCTAAAAGTCCTGCTAAATGAATATAATCAGTTTAACTTATTAGCTGTTTAAGTTTCCTGCATATCTTACATTTTATTTGTCTGTGATCTGAACCAAAATAATTAAGATATGGCTTCAGCAAGTGCATAAGTAGAGCAGGCAACAAACGTTGCAATAGTAAATGCATAACACTCACCAAAGCCACTTGGTATTAGATCAAAAAAGGGTCTGTCTTAATTATTTCAGGTGTATTTTTAAAAGCAAAACAAACCCAATATGTATTGGCTAACCAACCCAAGAACATGGCCAAAATAACTCAAAAGCAAGTAAAAAGGATGTACAGTAGAGTCTCACTTATCCAACATAAATGGGCCAGCAGAACATTGGATAAGTGAATATGTTGGATAATAAGGAGAGATTAAGAAAAAGCCTATTAAACATCAAAATAGGTTATGATTTTACAAATTAAGCACCAAAACATCATGTTATACAACAAATTTGACAGAAAAAGTAGTTCATTACACAATAATGCTATGTAGTAATTACTGTATTTAAGAATTTAGCACCAAAATATTACAATGCACTGAAAACATTGACTACAAAAATGCATTGGATAATCCAGAACGTTGGATAAGTGAGACTCTACTGTACCTATAAATCTTCCCTCCACACTTTTCATTTCTGAAACACATCTGGAAGCTTTTAAAACATTTTTCAGTCTAAAACCTAAAAAAATGATTTCCAGATGTATTCCTGTATGTTGACCTTAGATTACATATAATTTAAGCTAGTGTTTTATTTATTTACAGTATTTATATTCCGCCCTTCTCACCCCGAAGGGGACTCAGGGCGGATCACATTATAACACACATAGGGCAAACATTCAATGCCCATAAACACATCAAACAGAGACTGACTGAGTTTTGTTCTGTCAGGGCTGCACAGCAGGTTAACCGTCAGCTACAAAAGATCTTGCTGACTGGAAGGTTGGCAGTTCAAACTGTGGGCGGGGTGAGTCCCCGCCATCAGCCCAGCTTCTGCCAACCTAGCAGTTTGAAAACAGCATTGTGAGTAAATAGGTACCGCTTTAGCAAGGAGGCAAAAGACGTCCCTGAAAAACATGCCAGTGGTTTGATCAGGAAGGCGTCCATGAATTACAAAGCTCCTCAGCATGGAAGAATGGAACAACAGCACTTCCCCATGGCTGAGTCGAGCACAGCCTCCAGATGCTGGAGATGGCAAAAAGAGTGAAGCCTTATGTACTGTTCTGTCTTTGTCAATTGTATAACAGCATTGAATGTTTGCCATATATGTACCTGTAATCTGCTCAGAGTCCCCTCGGAGAGATAGAGTGGAATATAAATAAAGTGTATTAATATATTTTTATTATTTTTCCACTTCAGATAAGTGATTATATTTTCTTTAATCTGATTATACTTGCTTAAGAATAAGTACATTTCTGAAAGTGGTTCATGATTTCACTTATTCTTTTAAAAAATCAAAAATCCACAGATATGCAATTTACAGCTTTGTATTATTTTAAAGTTTATATCCTTTTTATCACTGACAAGTAACCTTATTCACAAAGCAGTTAAAATAGAGAATTTTTATTTAAGTGTATATAATTCTAATTACAATCTAATTACAATTACAATCACAATGACTGGAACACTATGTCGAAATACCTGAGCATAACTAATAACTAGTTAGTTCACCTGTTTAAGAGCCTTTGTTTAAAAAATTGGAAAGAAGGAAAAAAGACCAGCATTCAAAATACGATTTTTTTTTGGCACAGAAGATGTAATGCACCTTACAGTCGAGACAATAACCAAAGTTAGAAATTATAAAATCAGTAAGTGGGAAGAGAACATTTAATTGTAATGAAGAAAAATCAATTTATTCTCATTTTAAAAATGTATATTCTCATACTCTAGTGAGGCTGTTTTGGTCATATTCCAAAGACCACAATTTACTTGATATCACATAGGAGGGCCACACCTCTCAAGATCCAGTGATCTGGTGATACAGTTGTCCTCAGGTAGATTGCTGTAATATAGGTCAAATCAGTTCTCCTTGGCTTCTTGTAAATAGGACAAACATAGAGTTTAGGGTCTCTGGGACTGGTTGTATTAATTGCAAATATATGCACAACAGGGAGCAACGTGAAAAGAATCTTCGCTGTCGATTCGGTGAGTTTATTATTACGTCTATCCCATCCAGCTCCATCCAAGTATAATCCATAAATATATACCCCTTCCTGTGTGGAAAGAATGGATGTTTATTATGCATAGAAAAGTGTCTGCTTTGAAATTACAACATGACTTGTTTGACTTAGTCCATTCAATATAAGTTAGAGTATAATCAGCAAAGCTTGAAACAATAAAGAAATTTTGTCTATAAAATTTCTGAAACAGCATAAAGTTGTAATGAAAAATATTCATATATATTCAAGTGGTGCTGAACTTTAATATTGCCCCCATTTTATAGGTTTTAGTTTTTAACACGATCGGTTCCTTCTCCTCCCCCGCTCATCTCTATTTTACTCATGGACTTTACTCAGAGTTTTGCACTAATCACCCTCTGTACATAGCAATTGATATCTTGGTTTTAATAATTGTCATGTTATGTTGTTTTATAACTATGTTATTATATTGTGTTTTCAATTTATGGACTGTTTTTCTTATGTAAGCCACCCCGAGTCCCTCCGGGGAGATGGAGGCGGGGTACAAGAATAAAGTTGTTGTTGTTATATTGAGTTCACCAAAAAAGTACAATAATTAATTTTCAACAGACCTCTATCTTGAGAAACAGAATGAGACAGAAAGAAAGAGATTGATCTAGAGATTATAGAATTAAGTACATAGGAACTGATTGATGGGTGAACCCAAAACCCACAGTTATGTTTACATGTTTCCCAAGCATTGCCTAACTTAGGGAACTACAGAAGCAAGTGATATACCAAGAAAGATGCATTAGTGTAGTTTTAAGATGCTGTTCTCTGGAAGAGCATCAGATAGGCCATAGAATAATGTGAATTATATGTGCTATAGAAAACCCCCATCGAGTCTTCCTCAATGCAGCAGCAAAACCTCCGTTACCATCCCTTTGCTACCTTTGGTGCCGGGGGGGCGGGTGGGTTGAATGTGGATACATGGGGATATTAGGATATTTATTCCACTATTAAAATTATATGTTTTAATTCTCTCTTCATAATTTATTTCATGAGCATCTTAAAAGTACCTAGAATGAATGAAATCTTTAAGTAGCACTACAATTAATGCCAGAAGTGATTAGCTACAAAAACATTTCCAAGCTTCTTGAAGTAGATAGTTACTATTATAGTTGCAACTTTAATAAGTATCTCTATTTTCCCTGTTTCTCAAATGTAATTAAAATGTTTACTTTTTAAAAGAAACTTCTGAATGCTATATGCATTAGCAACCTAACACTCGCAACGGAACAGAAGACTGAAGCATAGCATGGAGCAGTGTTTAGTGAGGACATACAACCTGTAACTATAAATGTTACTAAATCAGTAGAGTTGTATATATTTTTAAAAGATTGAAATAATCTTTTAGGAATTTACATCCGTATCATAATTTATTTTTGTTACTATGGAAATAAATTAATTTTAATAACTAATTATTTTGTAGCTAGTTAATTCTAAGCTCTGAGTATGTTATACATACAACAGGAGCGGCTGTGATTTCTTCTTTAACTTGTTTCAAGATATCATTATGTATAGTAACGGTGTCCAGTGCCCATCCTTTGTGTGCTCGAGTCACTTCTTGTCTCATAGCTGTTAAAAACCCTGTGAAATAATTGAACAAAGCAATTTTAATACAAATTTTCCTATTATCCATCTTCAAACACCATCCATGAAATAAAAGGCATGCCAAAATTCTCAGCAGAAAATTATTAAGAAGGTACAAGAAAAAAAATAAGCAACACAGAACTATAAAGTTCAGCAATGGTTGCTGAATAGTTACTTAATCATAGCAGCACCGACCACCTAAGGAAAAACTGGAAATTATAATGAGCTTAAATCTATGAAAAGCCTCAGTACCATAGAACCTATATATTGATTAGGCTGTCATAGAAAAATACTCTGGATGTCTTTGATATTTAGAGAACAACATTTCTTTACACAGTTTAAACTTGTAGATGGCAAACTTTTCTTTACAGAAGGAGTATAAATCAGTAAAAAGCTTTAAGAATAAGATGGTATTCATCAATTTACTATAATAAACAGAAGTGCTACTTTTATTGAAACTTGTAAGACAACTCCATCTAGTCCAACTCTATACAGGAATTAAACACTGAAGGTAGCAAATGATGAGTTGCTAAATTTGGCTTGAATGTCCCTGAGCAATACTCTGTACTACATTTTAGCACCCCTTAAAACCCACCCAAATCTGGAAAAAATTCCATTTCCCATTATTTGCCAGGGTGAACAATATATTCTACTGATTTTTAAAAAGAAACAATAACGGAAATTGTGCCATGGAAATATTTACAAGAGAGAAAGAATACAATCCAGATACAATTCTGACTGACAAACAGAGTGACAGATCCTAAAGGTCATCACACTAATCTGAATAATGGTTGGTTGCCTTCAAGTCATTTCTGATTTCTAGTGATCCTCAGGTGAGCCTCTCATAGGGTTTTCCTGGCTAGTCTTGCTCAGAGAGGTTTTTTTTTCCTGAGGATGAAGTAGTATGATTTGCCTAAGGTCATCCTGTGGTTTTCTATATCTGAGCAGTGGTTGGATCCTAATATCTAGAGCTGTAGCCCAATGCTTAAACTGCTACAACATTTAAATAACTGAACCTCCTTTCATTCAATCAAAGCCATGTGGAATCACTTAAAAGATCATCCAGTCCAAGCTAATATAGGAATCCACTAGCAAAATACCCTGCAAAGGGGTCATATAACTTCTGTTTAAAAATCTCAAATGAAAGAGAGACCAGCATATTTTAAGATAGTTTATGTATTGTCAAACAACTTTTACTGCCTGGTAAGATTTGTCTATACAATTTCTTCCCCAGGAACTGTGAACAAGTACCATAATTTACATACATTGTATCATAAATATGTATTTTTTGTTATGGAATTGAAAAAGATCACCTCTGTAAATTTGATTCATGGGCCCTAGATTACTTTAAAGCAACTAGATCTTGAATTATCTTGAAAGCTAACCAGGATCAGTCCAGGTTAGTCCTCAGATGGGAGACCATTAACAAATGAGATGTTGTAGGTTATACTTCAGAGGAAGTAACTGGCAAACAAGTCTAGGTTTTGCTTGCCTGAACTAGATAGGTGACTTTAAGGCATGTATAGTTTGACCTTGGCTAACTTCTATAAAAGGTTAACTATGACATCATCATTCAGATTGTAGTTATAAAACAATTTACAGTTATATTGACCTTTCTAATACATACCCTGAGGATTAAAGAATCCAGTCATCCAAAATACATGTGGCCTGCCTTCAAATATCCAGATGCGAAACTGACTATTTCTTTCAAGAAGTTCAGTAAACCAAAATCCTAGGGTGGATGAATCCCAAGACACACGCTTCCAAAGTTGAGGAATACGAGCATCATACATGTTATCAAGTGCATCTCTTAAATTCTGAACAAATAAAAAACAAAATATGGACTTGAGTTGGGATAAGTTAGTTTCAAAATAAATGGTTTCACATAATAATGTGTTTGGTTACCTCGCTCATAATAATAGTTCCTTCTATGGCTAGCTTGAGGTCACTGAGACTGGTTCGGACAATTTTAATAACCTTTTGCATTCTGTCAATTTCTTGGCGAAGAAAGATGTTCATAGAATTAAGATGCCCCATTTTAATCAGGCGAGCTTTCACCTAAAAATTAAATGCAAGAGAATCAGTGAGAGTGAGTCAAGCAATAAGTCATATAGAATTGCACTGATAAAACAATTTTATTTTGCACTCAACCTTAAAAGTACCAAGATGTTTGTTTTTGCAAAGTCCTCTCACTTCCTGCTAAGAGTAAGGCAAGATACTTTATAGTCTTAACAGCAGTGATGAGTCGTCTACCACTGATCATGGTTTGGGAACAACATCCAAGTGCTCATCTCCGAGCACCAGCTGGGAATTGTGACAGAAACATTGACTTCAGATTTGTTCCTGGAAAAAAAGTGCTGGTTCTGGTGTATAAAGCCCCAAACAGCAGAAAACCTGAGTACTTAAAAGAGTGCTTCTCTCAGAGAAACCTGGGAGAGCACTGAAAGCTTCTAGATAAGTGCTTCTCTGCATCCTCCATCTCATAAGTGTTTTGTGAGAACTGCAGAAATTGCTTTCTTAGGTGCTATGTGTAAAGTAGGCTTGTTTATCACGAATATGCTTGTTTATTGTGGGTGCCTTTCACTGGCAGGGAAACCCATTTTATTCATACAGGTATTTGTTCTATAGAGCTCATTTCTTTTTCTGGAGCTCTGTGCTTTTATTTCTTAATGATTTTTGTACTGGTTGCTAACTTGACATGCACACATTTAATTTTTAGACAATTTTATATTGTTTGCCATGTTAATTATTAATTGCAGTTTTTACTATTGTTTTCTGACTTTGACATATTTTATGGAAAAGTGAGATACAAATGTAATAAATAAAATAACCTCTCTGTGTTACTTGCATATCAATTTAAGATTAATGTCCCTAAGAAAACGTTTGCACACACAAGTGACTTTTAGTGAATAAAACCATTAGTCCATCTACCTGAATATTTTTATACTGACTTTCAATGACTGCAACATCCCAAGCAAACCTGTTTCCTTCTGCTGCTAATATTTATCTCTATGGATATAAGAAGTTGAACCTGGGACCTTCTTCTTGTAAAATATGAGTGTCACCCCACAGTGCATCTTCACTACAGAGAAATGCAGAGGTGCATATGCAGTTTACAATTGTATGATCCTTCTAGATGTTACCCTGATAATGCTAAAAGCAGAAATATAACTCAAATTGTTCATGCATGTCAGTACTGATTGTAGTATCTAAAAGATACCTCAAAACCAATTGAATACTGCTAAACCTGCTATCTAAAATTAAAAACCTCATCTTAAATCTCATATCTTTTAGGAAATTTCCAAACTAGGTAAAATAACTGAGGAATGAGGGCTTTCTATACATCTGCTTCATCTACAGCTGGTCCAGAGCAGCAATAGTTCATACTGGCCTAGCCATGCACTCCATGTCTGACCATACTGACAACAGGTCAAAGTCAACATGGCCTAGTCAGGTTGAAACTAGTGCTACCCCACTGGACTATCACCATTGCCATTGCCACTACTGGACAGCCACAGAACTCTGTGAGAGCTCCTGGCCATTGAAGGCACCCAGCAAAGGTGTATGTGTAATGAGCAAAAAGAAGGTGTACCTTCAATGGTCAGGAGCTCTCTAGAGTTCTGTGGCCATTTCAAAATGATGATGGGCATGGCATGGATCTAATCTATCTCCCTTTCCCTGCACTGATGAGTGCAGGGAAAGGGGGACTGTGTTGCTGGCCCATGTGGACAAAGCCAGTCTGCAGTCCACACTCTGCTCAGAGTGCAGGGCTGCTCCAGAGATTTGGCCAAATCTAGTTAGTTTGTCAGTCTCATAATCTGAAGGTCATGAGTTTGGAGCCCCAGTGGCTCAGTGTGTTAAAGCACCGAGCTGCTGAACTTGCAGACCAAAAGGTCCCAGGTTCAAATCCCGGGAGCAGAGTGAGCGCCCGCTGTTAGCTCCAGCTTCTGCCAACCTAGCAGTTTGAAAACATGCAAATGTGAGTAGATCAATAGGTACCGCTCTGGCGGGAAGGTAACAGCGCTCCATACAGTCATGCCAGCCACATGACCTTGGAGGTGTCTATGGACAACACCATCTCTTCGGCTTAGAAATGGAGATGAGCACCAACCCCCAGAGTCAGACATGACTGGACTTAATGTCAGGGGAAACCTTTACCTTTACCTTTAGTTAGCGGAATAGAATGCAGTTATTCTATTTTTATAATTTACTTAAGATCTGCAAGAAGATTATTGTCAATGAATGTAAATGAGAAATAAATACTGCAGGTTATGTGAACTAGGATAGAATTGTAGGTGCTTCACTTAATAAATTATGGATTGTTTTTAGAAAGGAGGAGTTACAACTTTAATAAATACTATTTTATATTACTTCTAGACTAATATTTCAACTTGCTTTTCTTTACCCTTGAAGCACCCATTTTATTTTTAAATGGCAAGCAATACAGATGTGTCCGTGTTTGCAGCATCTTGACTATAAAAGAGAGGGAATTATTCACTAATACACAGAGTTGTCTGAAGTTATTATAATCTGGGGATTTCTATGACCTTTGATGTGATATATGGATTCAAGGGAGCCATTCTCATTGGTAATAGATTATCTAATAATTTTCCTTAAGGTACAACCTTTAGATATACATCTAGCGAGATTCCTTTTCTAATATCATTTAAAACCTTTATTTATCCCTTCATGCAGGTCTGAAGTTTCACTATAGCAGAATATTTAACAGTAAACTAAAACAAAAAGGGCAAATCTCAACCCCCAAAAAACTAGAGCTGCATATGCCTTGTTTTGGGTGACTGATGGAACTGATAAGGAAACATAAATAAATAAATGCAGTTAGTCAGAATGAGGACAAATCTGATTTGATTTCACGATATTTGATTTCATCATATTGCATAACTTTATAGCAATCCCTGTTTCCCTGGGATCATCTGAGAAAAAAGTTTTCCAAAATTTAATTACCTAGAGTTAGATTTCTCTGAGTGGTTCATATTCATGATCTTTACATATTCACTGCTTTAAGGGATATGTGGCAACTATGAAGGTCTCCTGCAGCCCTCACTTACTGGGCAGTGGCTGCTGTGATTGACACAGGTTTGTTCCCCTCTTGAGCAGAAAGCAACTGGTTCATGTTCCCACCCACCCCTTTTGTGATTAATCGGCAGTGCAAGGAGGAGTTGTGACACGGATTCTGTTTATGACTATTGACAAGAAAATTGATCACAGGAGGTGGTAGAAATGTTACTCAGCTGCATCCCATCTCTCATAATGTCTGATTAGTGGGGATTGATGGACTCAAGCCAACAGACATTATGTAGTTATGTAACTACAGTGGTTACATAGGTAAGTAGCTGATAAATAATTCCAGCTATTCTTTTTAATAAAATGGACTCAGTGTCACTGATTTGGAAAAGAAGCATCTATGAATAAGGAGTCATGAATTCCAAAAACATTAAACACAACGGCTTCATGAAACATTCCCTCTCTTAATGTGTTCAACTTTACATATCAGGCATGAAAATTCAGGTCAACCATAAGAATGTTATCCCAGATCTAATATTCTACTTTTTAAAAACAGGAAAAAATACTGAAGGGCATAAACTCATTGCTTTTTTAAAAATAATTTCAGAAGCGCCTTGAGAACATACTGCAAGTCACCTCTGGTGTGAGATAATTGCCCATCTATAGAGATGTTGTCCAGGGGATGCCCGGATGTGTTACTGAGAGGCTTCTCTCATGTCCTTGCAAGCTAAAGCCGACAGACAGAAGTTCACCCCATCTCATGGATTTGAACAGTAACCTTCAGGTCAACAACCCACCCTTCAGGTCAGCAATTCAGCTGGCACAAGGGTTTAACCCATTGTGCCACTGCATCTCCCAAAGTCATTGCTGAAACACAGCACACAAATCCTTGGGAGTTAGCACACAACACCTGGCAACCAGGGGAGTAGCCCCCAGTTCTGGTGAAGATATTGTGAGGTATAGGAATGTTTAGTCACCACATACTTGCATTCAATATCTTCTCATAAGGTTGACTGAAAGCATTACCTAAAACCCCCCAACTTAAATAAGATTGTAATGGACACACTGCAGAACTCAGAATCAAGACTGTTTTGATCACTCACTTCATGGGGTATATAATCAGGAGGCAGCTTCTCAAGCATATCTTCAGCTAACCGATATACAATAGCTTCTCGAGTTTCTCCTACTCCACCTCCACTTTCCTTTGGCTGAATATTGGTAATTGTATTCAAGACATCTGCAGCTGTATTGCTTTGATACCTAAGTGGAATTTAAAATAACGCTACCTCAGAATTTATGAGAACAATAAATTTCCAGATAAAATGTGTACACACTGAAAAGTCAAGTTCAGACCATATTATATTAGGACTAGGAAGGTCTACATTATTCAATGCCCAGAATCTGAGCTTTTTCTGTATGCCAAAAGGCTCCTCCAATCTGACACTGCAGGAGAAGAGAGGAAAATTGTTTCATTTTTATTTAATGGATCAATTCAGTGAAAGTCTTATATTTCTTTCTTAGGAATATTTCCATTTTTCAATGGTTTCTAGAAGCAACAGTTTATTTTTCTTCACTTTTTCTTGGGTTCTACACCAAGAGAAGTTTAAAGCTCTCCCGGTGTGTATGAAAAGGGCAGGAGGGGAGTGTGTGAACTCAAAGCCGTGCTAAGCCATGAAATAGTACATCATGGCAAGTTTAAGGTTCACATATTATTTTTTCTATATCCAAATGTAAGCTTTTTGTTCTGCTTAACTTCCATAAAATCAGGAATTGTGGAATGCAGTACTCCTAATTTATAAAGCAATATAGAAAAAGGTGGGTGCAGGGAAGAAACCTACATTGTTTTCTAACATTTCAAATTGGTAATCATGATATTACTGTTTCTGCACAAATTCGAGCTGTTAAAGGATTCTTGAGAACAGTAACTGGCATACTGCAGATAGACTACATACTTTTTCAATGACTTCTATATCTTAGGGCTGCTTTTCACATTACTTTGGAAAGTCATAATATACATGAAAACAATTAAATGTCAGAAAGATGATACGTGGTGTAATAAAACACTAAATGTCAAAGCTACAATATAAGTATCTCTCCAGGAGTAAATTTTCAGATATGAACATCCTCACTGAGAAGACACTTTTGTCTACTAAACAGAATCTAAAAATTAGATTATGTTCCTCTATCTACAAGTTATAAAATGTGGAAAAAATCTATGCATGTTAAAGTTTCAAAAACAGTGGGCAAATGTCATATTTTAGAATCAAATGTTTAAAACCTATTAACAATGCAAATGAAACATCTCATACATTTTTAGCAATTATGGAAATGCTAAACTATGAGTATCTTGCAAATAACATGATTCATATAAAATAAAATATAATGATGATTAATTATATTTTACAATAGATCATGCAGTACTTGAAGCATGAAATAGCAAACAACCTGCTCTGTGTGTTTAAGGCTAAAAACGGATACAATAAAAAGAGCATTTAAAACAAAATTGTTTTTCAGGTAAGACTGAAGTCTATCATTAAACCATCAGGAGCCACATGAGAACTAACAAAATAATACCCATAGTTTGCAATCTGTTTAATCAAAGTTCAGCTTGTAAAAATGTCAGGCAAAGCACTTGGAATAATAGGATGAGATCAGAAGTGCTACTGAAATTAACCTCCAGAATTTTGGAAAGCATTTCTTTATTTATAGCCTAATCAAATTTTGAAAATTACACTTTAGAAGTCAAGAGTGTTGTGGAAGTCTTCAATTCTCTATGCTGTGACACATTCAATTCGACTGCACTTGTCTAACTCCAGATAAGCTTATATAGCATTGCAGCATCAACCTTTAAACAGTTTAGAAAAGCCTTTTCAAATGCAAAGCTTAGAAAAATTATGTCTTGCAAATACAATTCCTTGCCTTCTTTAATCTTGCGAGTAACCATGCTTTCTGACATTCTAGAGATTGTCCCTAGATGATGATTAAAAAGTAACTTTTGAAAGGTCTACTCAATTGTTTTAATATAACATAGTTATTCATATGTAAAGCCAAAGGGAACTTCTGAAGTCCTGAAGAATTTTGTCTGTGCTAGACTTACGTGATATCTGCATTAGGATGAAGACCAAAGACTTCTGGGCTGTCCATAGCAGGGAGAGTTGAAATGTAATCATGGTACTGTTCCAGAGTTTTACACACTGGGATTTTATAACCAGTGTAAAAGCAAAATGTGTTTTCAAACATTTTCTCACTGAACCAGACCTGTACAAAGCAAAGTGGAGGAAGCATGTCTATGTTTGGAATCACACACAAATCAAAAATTCACAAACAACTTTATTAAGTAGTCTCTTGGTTAAGAACTGCTCATTGAAATCCAGTGAAGATGAAAGCAAGCAGCAATTCTATGGTGAAAAAGAGCCAAAACTATTCCATCAATATACATCAATTATCTAAATTTTATTATTCAAATTATTTAAATGCACAAATCTTACTCATTATAACACATTTTAATTAGTAGAAATTGTGACCATTTAGATCATTTTGGGAGAAATTATTCCTAAACAGAAATAATTATTCTTTTGGATAAAAGGGACATGTACTAGAAATGAAAAGGGGAGAAAGCACCAAAGTGGAATTCAAACAATAACCAACACATGTGGGGAAAAGGTCCAAAAGGCTAAAGTGCAAAATGTGTTCAAGCTTGCCAGAGAGAATAAAAAGGGGTTCTTTGGTTATGTCAGTAGAAAAAGGAAGAACAAGGAAACAGTAGGGCTTCTGCATGGAGAAGATGGTGAAACGCTAACAGGGGATAGGGAAAAGGCAAAGCTGCTCAACACCTTCTTTTCCTCAGTCTTCTCCCAAAAGGAGGTTGATTTCCAACCTGAGCAATATGGAGCAGATGAGGTAATAGGGGAAATGCAACACAAAATAGGTAAAGAACTAGTCTAGGAGTACCTGGTTACTCTAAATGAATTCAAGTCTCCATAGTCAGATGAACTACATTCAAGAGGTTTGAAGGAACTAGCAAAAGTAATTTCAGAACCACTTGCAATAATCTTTAAGAATTCTTGAAGAAAAGGAGAAATCCCAGCAGACTGGAGAAGGGCAAATGTTGTCTTCAAGGAGGGGAAAAAGGAGGACCCATACAATTATCAAGGCAGCCTGACATCAATACCAGAAAAGATACTGGAGTAGATTATTAGTAGAGGCAATATGTAACCACTTAGAAAAGAATGCTGTGATTACTAAAAATCAACATGGATTTCTCAAAAACAAGTTATGTCAGACTAATTTTATCTCTTTTTTCATAGGAGCCCCTGATGGCGTAATGGGTTAAAGCCGTGTGGCTTGAAGGTTGGGTTGCTGACCTGAAGGCTGCCAGGTTCGAATCCCACCCGGAGAGAGCGCGGATGAGCTTCCTCTATCAGCTCCAGCTCCATGCGGGGACATGAGAGAAGCCTCCCACAAGGATGTAAAAACATCAAAACATCCGGGCGTCCCCTGGGCAATATCCTAGCAGACAGCCAATTCTCTCACACCAGAAGCGACTTGAAGGGACTTGCAGTTTCTCAAGTCGCTCCTGACACAGAAAAAAAAATCTCTTTTTTCAATAGAGTTACAAGCTTGTTAAATTTAAGGAATGCTGTAGATGTAGCATATCTTGATTTCAATAAGATCTTTGATAAGGTTGCAAACAAACTAGTAAAATGTGAACTAGACAATACTACTGTTAGAGCAGTGCTTCTCAACCTGTGGGTCCCCTGATGTTTTGGCTTTCAACTCCCAGAAATCCTAACAACTGGTAAACTGGCTGGGATTTCTGGGAGTTGTAGGCCAAAACACCTGGAGACCCACAGGTTGAGAACCACTATGTTAGAGGAATTTGTAAACGGTTAAATTACCAAACTCAAAAGGTGCTCACCAATGGCTCCTCTTTATCCTGGAAAGAAGTGACTAGTGGGGTGCCACAGGGTTCTGTCCTGGGCCCAGTACTGTTCAACATCTTTATTGATGGCTTAGATGAAGATTTAGAGGGCATGTTTATCAAGCTTGCAGATGACACCAAGTTGGAAGGGATGGCTAATACTCCAGAAGACAGGATAAGAATTCAAAATGTCCTCGACAGATTTGAGAGCTGGGCCAAAACTAACAAAATAAATTTCAACAAGGCCAAATGTAGGATATGGGGTCATAGGGTATCCTATAAAGTAACAGAATACTAAGTTTCAACTGAAAGGAGGATTTGTTTTATCTTGTTTTGTTTTGGAAGAATTACTGGAACAATGACAACTTGTTAGTAAATTCTAGACAGATACTAAAGTTAGCATATGAGTATTTTTATCAGGATTGTAGTAGAACCTGAATGCGCAGTTCATATTACACACACAGGATTATAAACAATCATGCACTAAAAGCATGTAGAGAAATATTTTTACTCTACTTGAAACAGTGCTCTTGTACTGGGACCAGAATGTCCAGATGCAGAATTCAGTATTCAGAACCTTAGAAATGTGCTTAATATGCCTAAAAAGAGCAGCAATTTCAGGTGTTACAATCATTATGTTGCATTAAAGAATCTTAATCTCAATAGATTTTGATTCCATGAGGCATATTTCTGAAAACAAAAATGAAAACAGTAACCTTCTCTGGTATACCTTGGTGAGGGGTGGCAGGTGACTGTGATGCCCACTTTGCCCAATCAGTTTTGGCAGAAAGTAAATTTAATATGGCAAGAAATAATGTTTGTGCATTTTATAGTTCTTCTGTCCTCTTACTGGCATTACTAGACCTGAAAAACATTTGACATAAAGTCCTATTTCAAGCCAGCCAAAGAAACAGGTATAGGACAGCAGAACTGACAGGTTTCCCTGACTCACAGTGGAGGCCATCAAATTATGTGCCATATTTTCCTCAGAGACAAGAAGGCAGGCACTATATTTGGCAAGATCAGAGCTGACTTAAATGGCAGATTTGCGATTTTTAAAAATTACTCTGACAGTCGAATTCATTGCAGGGTGAAGAGTAAAAAGACATAGGAATTACACTATGTAACACGATTTTTGTTCCTGGGTCATAAATGTTATTTCCTAATTTGATTCTGTCATAAAAACATGAAAAAGGTTTTTTAAATTGCAAAACCTTTGTTTTTGTGGTCTTCACAAATGATTAAAATGGCATATTGGTTGCTTTTTCCTTAGTCCTGCAAGAACTGGGTGATTTTTCTAAAGATCTCTCTTTTTTTACTGAATTTTTAACATTTCCCCCTGCAGGTTCATTACAGATAAATGAAAGATAAAGAGAAAAAATTGTCAAAACCTAACAGCTACAATCGAAAAGGATGAAGTAGTAATGGTGGAGAAAGAGGAGGTGTCAGAGGAGGGTTTTGTTTATGTTTTGTCACATTCTCTTATTCTTGCAAAGACATTAAGAATATGCTTATAATAACCACCAGTGATTCTGTGTCTGTACTGGGAAGAACAATGGCAACAATAAAAGAAAGGAGCAAAGAATTTCCTGAAAAGAACTAGTCGGTCACATAACTTCTGTCACTTTCTGGCAATTACAAGGACATCTCTGTGTGGGTGAGCTTCTCCTTTGCAAAGCTCAAAGAGCATTTAGGGTTAAAAGTTGTTTTATCACATTTTCTTACCCTTGCAAAGCAATTAAGAAGGCGCTTATCATAATCATCAGTGACTCTGCCTCCATACTGTACTTCTCCAATCATGTATCGTACTGTGCTCCATGATATTCCCTAGAGGAAGTTTTACAAAATATTTTTAATGATCATTTATTCATTTATAATCTTTTATAAATAAAAACACATCATTTAAATTTATAAGGAATAAAACTAAAACAACATACTACCAGATTGCCCACAAACTTAAAAGTTTAAGTTCTGAGGATCACGTTACATTTGAAAAGTTGCCTGTTAGGTTCAGCAAACATTTGTGGACTTGTACAATTCTGATCTATTGTCTAGATATCTAAATTGTAAATTGCAGAGAAAACAGAGAATTGCCCTAGACTAAAAAATGAATAAAAGCAATCCCATTTGTTTTCTTGGGGGAAATGACAATTAATGTTCTTTTATTCCAAATTATTTGACTATGTTTCTCATATGCATTTCACAAGCATTCTTTTGGCAGTGTGATTGTAAATTATTAGTTCCATGTGATACTCCAATACAATGGAGATTATGATAATATAGTTCATTGAATGTTTGCCATATATGTATGTTCTGTGATCCGCCCTGAGTCCCCTTCAGGTTAAGAAGGGCAGAATATAAATGCTGTAAATATAAATATAAATATTATTCTTTATGCACAAACAACAACAACATTGTTGTTGTTTATTTCTATCAGGCAATTAGTGTACATGATGTACACGAATGAAGACATAGGAATCATAAACGGTTTTATACTTTGATGGATGTGTTTTTTTCCTGTGTCTGCATGGCATTGATTTTTTGCTGAATTTTGTAAGCTGTTTTGAGTCCCCTCTGGAGTGAGAAAGGTGGGGTAGAAACAAAGTAAATAAATAAATAAATAATAAAATAATAGAGTTGGAAAAGACCACATGGCCATCTAGTCCAACCTCCTGCTATGCAGGAAAGCACAATCAAAGTATCCCTAACAAATAGCCATCCAGCCTCTTTTCAAAAGTTTCCAAGGAAGGAGATTCCACTACACTCCAAGGCAGAGTTCCACTGTTGAACGGCTCTTACAGTCAGGAAGTTCTTCCTAATGTTCAGATTTAATCTCCTTTCCTGTAATTTGAACCCATTGCTCCTAGTTCTAGTTTCAAGGGCAGCAGAAAATAAGCCTGCTCCCTCTTCCTTATGACACCCTTTCACATATTGATACATGGTTATAAATGAAGGAGTTACTGAATACCATTTTTCAGGCTACTGCTCAGCTGTATATTTTTGGCTTCTAGCTCTATATACCACAACATGTGGACAACTTCTAAAAGGATGCCCAAGCAAAGAAACCTGCTATGCATTATCTCTGCTTGAGGAAATAGGAGTCCTCCTTGGTCCATAAATCTGCTACTTCAGAGAACGGGGAATATGAGTTTATAGTTAGGAAAAATTGGCAACCAGCTAGGATTTCATCCAAGCCTTTGATGAATTTGTGGCTCTACAGCTTTTGGAAGCCAACTTTATAAGCCCTTGAAGCTTCTGCCTTAGCCTACTTTCACCAACATCTTTAAATGCAATGAAAATATAATGCAAGCTCACTTTCTTGATGTCACATTCATCCAAATGATTCTGTACAAACTGAACACTAGCTGTGAAGTCCGCCGAGTTGAATTCATAAGGAATATTCCAGCCCAATGGACCAAATTTTCTTCTTTCCTTAATTAAGAAAGGAAAAAAATCAGGATTATTTCTTCAGATGCCTTTATTTGGTTTGCTTTCCAATTAATTATTGCACTTCATTTAACATCTTCCAGTACTGATATTTCAAGTTAATACTGCTTTTAAATCAAAATAGATCAATATAAACATCGCAATGTGGATTTTAATGTTGAATTACAGTTCTGTAGATTTACCCATGGACAGGACTAGATTACTGATAAATTTTGAAAAAATTAATTATGAATTATATGAGTACATCCAAAAGCTCCAATACATTAGAAAAAGGAGAAAGAATCTCAAGGTACACTTTACGTGGAAAACGAAAAATTGCATAGTGTGATAATTGCAAAGCACATTCAGATACTAGCTCAAGAGCTTTGGGGCAACTTAATTACTGATATTTCTTTATAAATGAGACACTATATGAGAAGCTATATGCCTGACTCCCCCCCCCCCAAATATGCCAACCTTCTTGTTTAAATAGAAATTAGCATTTTTGCAGCATTATTGAGCTATGAGTCTACTGTGACTTGAAAAATGGAGGAACAAAGACAAAATAAATTATCTGTAATTGTAGAAGGAATAATACCAATAGATTATTGCTAATTTTTTGGCTTCTAATCATGGCATCAGAAGGATTAATGTTTGAAACAAAATGAATGTAAAACTTTTACCTTGAGTTATAAATATAAAACTTTTTTGCTCAAAAACTATTTTCCAGAGTTATGTTTTCATACATCCTTGCTTGAAGATCATATTAGGCATAAAACTCAATGAATAGTTTGTTTCTAATACCTGAACAGTTGAGTGCAGAAACGCTACTGTATAAAGAAGAGGTTTCCACATAGGCATATTGCTGACATCAAGTAAGTCTTGATTTATGCTAGAAAATGTTCTTTTCAAACCTGCTCGGACACCTTGTGGTGGTTCATTGGTGAATTTTATTGAAGTCTGATATATAAAATAGGGAAAAAAAAGATTTATTTAATATGAATTTAAAACAGTCAGTTAAAATTATGTCATTTGTACAAAGCCAGAGTTCAATGCAAATACATAAATAAAATGCTGTCCTATCAACAATTATACAAAGAAAAAAGGCAAACAATGTGCAACATTTACATGATTGCATATGATTGAAAATCAGAATAGTATTACTACAATCCCATAGGATCGACACACTTGTAATTTATTTTTAATATACTGTTCCAAATAGGATAATTTTATAATATACAGTATGTGTATGTGGCAGGGAGAGGGGTGGAATGGGAGATTGATACTGACTAGGATTGATCATTCTGGGAAATGAACCGATCTACCACCATTACTTCTTGTCAGCTGATCAAGGCAAGAGATCCAAGTTCCAATATGCTTCATCTTTTTTTGTCTTCAATACCTCCTTCAGTTTTATTAGATAGCATTGAAAAGTACATACATGAAAGCAAGGTTTCTTAAACATTTTCTACTTGTGATCCCTTTCTGTCTGAGATTTTATTTTGTGACCCCAGGTATATAGATATGTACAGTATATACCCCAGGTGTGTGTGTGTATGTATGTATATATATGTATAGTTATAGTTGTTATAGTTATATATACATATATGTGTGTGTGTGTGTGTGTATTTATAATAAATACTAAACATTTATGGATTATAAATCAGCATTTGCAAGGCTGGCTAAACAGGCTGATTTTCATTTTTGTGGAGTACGGTGGAAGCATTTTCTGCACAGTCCACTACATACACTGCATGTTGTTGCTAATAGATTTGAGTAAATGTTTAAAAGCCACTAGGTGGCATTCAGAAACCTTTTCCTGTTGTCAAATATTCGTGACCCCAACACTGAGTTAAGGGGACCCCATTTGGGACTCACAGTTTAAGAAATAGTAAATTAAAGCCAATCATATCCAGGTTTAAAGTTGAACGGTTTAACATGTTTTTAGTGTTAATAGTATAATTCCATTTTAATGTTCAAAACATAACTATGTGTTAATTATATTGTACTTGTTTAATTTGTAATCTGCCTTTTGTCCCAGTTTTCCAAAAATAATTGGGTATAAAGAAGATGACAATGATGAAGAAGACAGTAAAGATGATATATCTAAGTTAACCAACCTGCAGCAAAGTAATAGGAAACTTATCGTGTGGCTCAGTGGTTATCCAAACACGGAAGCTTTCATCAGGTATCTCAGCAGTAAGAATTATTTCCAAAAGTTCTTCCATGAACTCTAGACCTAAATGGCAATTCTGAAGCAACACCCAACCACCCTGCATCCAAAATAATTGATTAACAAAATGCATAGTTTCCAGTATATTGCAATTGACTAACAACTATGATAGGATATGAAGACTTGACTGTTTCCTATGGTTATAATGAGGATTCAAATATATGCAAGGAAAAAATACGGATTTTTATTAAAATGAAACAATTAGGTTCAAATAAGTGAATACAGTTGTGCTGCCATCTTGTGGTAGTTATAAAAAGGTTAGGCAGGACTTTGCAGGTTTTGGTCAAAGGATTTTTTGGAAGAAAAAACAATTTCTAAAAACAATGAGATAATTTTCTTCTAGGCCTGATTCAGCAATACTGTCATTTTACTTTCGCTTCTTTAAAGTTACTGTAATACACTAGTCCTGTAAACATTAATCTGAAGTAAACTACAATGATAAAATTCTTTAAAAAATCAAATTAAAAAAAACATAATCAATGAGTCTCTCTTTTAAATGCAAAACCTGAATGACATTGAGTGGAAAGGCATACAATAGGGGTGTGTGCAGTAGAAATACATTTTAAAAAGCATTTTGTCAAGGCTGTATATGTACCTGCGTCATTGACATCTGAACTAGTTTGCGTGCATGAACTTCTTGTCCTTGGCCCATGGATATAGCTCTGTTTTCTACAAAGAACAAAATGGCGATGAGTGTATACAATTATATAAATGTGCTTTCTTCATTAATTCAGTTTTCAGGTCACAGATTGAAGTTAGTCATTACTGAAGAATCCTTTATGTTTTTCTCACATTTTCAAGTACCCTTTATATATATCTCCCAGGATTTATCTTTTTATTATTATTTGTGACACCTTCCTTTTCCTACAAATCAGCCACATCCATCTATTTGGATTTTCTTATGTTCTGAAGGTGTGGATTGCCATGCCCAAAAGCCCAAAGAGTACTGTGGCCCTTTACAGATTATAGTTAGTCTTCAACATCTGTAGGGATTAAAGGAGGACTCAGACTCACACAAATGTGGAAAACCTGCATTATCTTTGGTACTCCCTTGGGAGTAGTAAGGGGCAGTGAGGAGAGAAAAGGTGCTCCCACCATCACTATGGCTCACAGTGGACTCATCTTTCCTGCCTCTTTCTTCACCTGTCTCCTTCTATGCTTCTCTGTCCCACAACCAGGGAGAACATGCAGACACTGGACGCAGCTAGCCATCACCATCTGTCTTTGGAAGGAGCAAGAAGAAAAGAATGGTGCTTCCCTTCACTCTTCCCAATAGCAGATTGATGATTGAATTCAAATAAAAAGGCACCAAGAGTGAATGGGCAGGCACAGATACATGAGGAGGCAGCGGTCAGCGGAAGAGGGAGAAAAGAGACTCCACTCCTCTGCCACTCATTGCCGCAGCCATCCTCCTGGCCTCTACACCAGTGGTTCTCAACCTTGGATCCCCAGATGTTTTTGGCCTTCAGCTTCCAGAAATCCTAACAGCTGGTAAACTGGCTGAGATTTCTTTCTGGGAGTTGTAGGCCAAAAACATCTGGGGAACCATAAGCTATTCTATACCTAGAGCCCCCACATAAACCCTAGTTATGGGAGAGAGACAGGGAGGGAAAGCAGATATCCTGAGGACCAAGGTGAAAGAGGAGGGAGAGAAAGGGGTTCCATTCCCTTCCTGCCCATTATGACCTCCCCATTGATTGGACAAGTCCACAGAGCAGTCAGCTTTGGAGGTGGTTGTTAGAAGGAGGTGTGGTGATTCATGATGCCCCTTGCAATTGAATCCCAAGGCTATTTATGCACACAGCAGCCTCAGCTTGGGGAGAGCAGAAGCTTTGGAGGAGCAGTGGGGAACTTGCAAATGATCAAATCTGTGGTTATCAAACCCACAAACATGGGGAGCTAACTGTAATTTCATTATAGCATTTTTGATGACTATAATACACTTCATCAGAATATTTTCTCTTATGCCTCTATTTACTGGATGCTAATGAAGACTTAATGAAGTAATAGTAAAGGTAAAGGTTTCCCCTTGACATTCCCCTCTGGGGGGTGGTGCTCATCTCCATTTCTAAGCCAAAGAGCTGACATTGTCCGTAGAGGCCTCCTAGGTCATGTGGTCGGCATGACTAATTGGCGCACCGTTACCTTCCCACCTATTGATTTACTCACACTTGCATGTTTTTGAACTGCTAGGTTGGCAAAAGCTGGGGCTAACAATGGGAGCTCACCCCTTCCCGCGGATTTGAACTGCAGACCTTCTGGTTAGCGAGTTCTTCAGTTTAGCAGTTTAATCTGTTGTGCCACCAGTTGGGCCCCAGTGAAGTAATAAAGAAAGAAATTTCTGACTTTTAAAAAGCCTTTCTTCTTTCATGAGATGTGTCTTCACAGCCTTAGACTTAATGTTATTTTTGAAAGATATTTTTCAAATTGATTGATTTAATTTAAAATTATAAAGCATGTTTTCTTTTAATGGCCAAAAATACCATTTTGATCATTGAAAGATTGAACAATTAGTGCTTAACCTTAATCTGTAAACCTGAAATTCAAACCAGTGGCACTGGAAAGGTTAAATACAAAATTCAAGCCTATATAATTCAAGAACATCAGTTAGTTCAAACGAATTTTTTTTTTAGTAAAGCAGTTTTTTTTACAATTAAGTTATTTCAAAGAATAAAATGTTATAATTATACCCAATTTAAGTTTCCTGGCCAATGCCTCAATCTGGATAGTTGGGTCAGATCCCATCGATAAGAAACAAATGAGAGGTGTTCGTTTATCACTTTCTTCCCAAGTTTTCTCTAAGTTTAAAATGACTGGTTCTGTATATTTCTCACTCAATGAATCTGCAATATACTTCCTAGCTTGAGAAAGTGTGCGATCTGGACACCAAGACCTATAAAGAAACATAACACATGGGTCTAAAGTAGAATATTTCCATCTATAATGATTTCAAGGATCTAAATACAATCTTGCTGTACTAAACTATACTGGTGTATATTAGTCATATAATTAGTCAGAGTTTTACTATCTGCTGGGAAGGCCCTGCTTTCGGTCCCACCCCCTTCACAAGTGCAACTGGTGGGGAAGAGAAACAGCACCTTCTCAGTGGTTGCCCCTCAGCTGTGGAAGTCCCTCCTCAGTGACATTAGACTGGGCCCCATCCCTCCTAGTCTTCAGGAAAAAGCTAAAGACACAGGTGTTCAAGGAGTAGGGTAGGGTAATAGGAAATTTGACCCCAACCTAACTGAATAATGGCTATGGGAAAACCAAAAAGTTTGGAAATCATGACCCGGAACTTTATATATTTTAAATCTGTTTTATTGTATTTATATGTTTTAACTGTTTATATGTTTAACTATTTATAATTTAATATGGTTTATTTATTGTTATGTGTATAATGTGGCATTAAATTTTTGCCATAATTTGTAAGCCGCCATGGGTCCACTTCGGGGTGAGAAGGGTGGGATATAAATATAGTAAATAAATAAAATAATTCTACTGTGAAAAGATCTGCAGGCAAGCCACAATTAGTTTTCCTATTCATGGCTTGTTTCCCTTTTGCCAGCTTCTTTTTAAGGTGATCAACAGGAGAAATAAGCCAGAGAGAGGTCATGTTTCCGCCCTCAGCTGGTAGAACAAAGTTGTACACAGAGCCGGTCCAACAATGAGGTGAATTATATTATATTTTACATGTAATATTACTAATAATATTACAATTTATTGATATAGTACAATATAGTAATTTATTACCAGCATTGTACTATGCTAATAATATAATATATTGTATGTAAATTTAATTTGTAAGCCACTCTGAGTCCCCTCCGGGGTGAGAAGAGTGGAATATAAATGTAGTAAATTAATTAATTAATTAATTAAGCAGTCGCTTGGGGCACAAAACATACGGGGGCGCAGTCGAGACTGCTTTTTCTGTTGATTTGTTGTAAAACATGATGTTTTGGTGCTTAATTTGTAAAATCTTAATGTAATTTGATGTTTAATAGGCTTTTCCTTAATCCCCCATTATTATCCAACATTTTCGCTTATCCAATGCTTTTATTTTTCAGTGATTGGTTTTGGGGGGGGGGCACCAAAATTCTGTTCGCCTACACTTGAAAAATACCTAGGGCCAGCTCTGGTTGTACACTAAACAAGATAGACAAGACTTTGCAAGCCAATAATAAACCCATGGCTTATTATTTGCTTGCAGGAATGTATCTGGATAGAAGCAGCCGTTCAACCAACTATATTCTGATCCACCATTACAGGCAAACCCAACTGGCATCTAACAGAATATTCTTAAGAGAGAACAACTTATTATAAAAACTTTTGAGAATCCTCACCTAATGAGTAGAAGTTTACGACAGGTATCAAGAGCATCGCTGTATCCATCAGGAATAGTTTCTTCCTCTGGAGCTTCCTTATCAAACCAGTTTTTCCACCCTTTTTCATTACGGCAGATCTAAGTATAAAACAAAGAGAAAAATCACACTTTTTCTTTACAAGACGACTTGAGATAGCTTTGGATAGTTAGATTTCAGTGAAGCCTTATCTATCATTACATTTGGTAGAGTATGCTTGACACCATAGAGAAATGTATTGCATTTGTGATCATTTTGATGCCTGTTTCTTTGTAGAAATAACAAGAACAAATTGCATAATTTACGATACAAAAGTCCAAAATCTTATGATTAATGGCCATGTTACTGTTAATTTAAAATACATGATGCAATGCTGAGTCAATAATATATAGAATGCAACTAATGTATGTAATAATCCCACCTGATTCATAATTTCTGAGAATTGTGGTAGTTTACTCAGTTCCACCAGATTTAGCCATGTCATATCAAGAATCCATCGGAATGGTTTGGGAGGACAAGCTTTCAGATCAAGTGCGGCACCACCTGGATGAAACCATGAGTATTATTCACAGAAGCATAATGCTTAATATTATGATGTCTGAATTTCAGAGTATCAGATAAAAATACAGATATATTTTAGGTTTTCTACAGGTTCCTTATTGCAATTGTTTTGTGGGGATTTTGAGAAATGTGTATCAATGCATTCTAGTTACTGGCAAGTGAGTTTCATTCAAGCAAATGGGGTGGAATAGAAATGTTGAAGCTTACATAGCACAATTGGAATCTTCTGTTCAGAGAACATTATATTAAACTCAATGTTTAGGTAATGTTTTGGAACACATGGTAACCTTCTAGCTCCAGAGGTTTCTAGATGAGATGGATTATCTAGATCCATTTCAATCTAATTTCTGACCTGGTTATGGGACAGAGATGGCTTTGGTTGCCTTGGTGGATGACCTATGCTGGGATCTAGATGGGGAGTGTATCCTGGCTGGTTCTGCTGGACTTTCCAGAGGCTTTTGATAACATTGACTATGGCATCCTCCTGGGTAACATTACTGTGATGGAATTTGGGGGCACTAGTTTTCTTTCTTCCTGGAGAGGGAGGACCCAGAAAGTGTTTTTTATCATGCATACTATATAACAGTGTTAGTCTATTGGTGCTTGTTTTTACAGCTACTGATGTACACAGCATTGTCCTCCTGGCTAAGCATACAGTTAGAATGCTATTATGCCAACATTAACCTTGGTATAACAATCACCTACTATGCCAGAAACACTGGAACATTTTGCCAGTAAATCTTTTCAAAACAACTAATTGGAAGAATATTGTAATCATTAAAACAACAATAATATTTTACTAGCACATCATACTGACAGCCTTTTGTGTTGTATTTTCTTAAAATTTGAAAGTACATAGAATAAATACCTAAGCTTCTGCCATTATCTTCCATATCAATAATACAAAATTGCTTTTGGGTTTTTTGGTCCATTATTATTGCTTCAGTACATATTGTTTTCTGTAAAACTTTAATTGTCCTCCTTTCATACCCTTATTCTTGATTATCCAATAAATTCATTCTCCTTGCATTTATAAGGACAAGTTATTCTACCTATTTGTCTGATAAAGACACTTTTCTTTATTAATAGCATTCTTTTAAGCAGTGTTTTTTCCATGACTAACACAAAACAGGAGCCAAGGCAAACTCTTGTAGTGTCACAGGCAATATTCCATCAGCATTATTGCCTTTGTCAATATTTAGAACTCATATAAAGCTTTTAAGAGTTAATGCATTAGACGATTAATTGAACAGAAGTCCTTCCTAAGTGAAAGAACATAGTTTCCATATCTTCCTCAAAGCATGTGCCAACCACACAATTTCCTATCTTGATTTTTTTTGAAGCCTCAATTCAAGCAAATCATATTATTATTATTATTATTATTATTATTATTATTATTAGTAGTAGTAGTAGTAGTAGTAGCAGTAGTTATATGTGGACCCCCCCCCCCCCAGTGGCACAGAGGGATAAACTGCTAAGCTGCTGAACTCGCTGACTGAAATGTTGGTGGTTGGTGGAATTCGGGGAGTGGAGTGAGCCCCCACTGTTAGCTTCTGCCAACTAACTAATAGTTCAAAAACATGCAAATGTGAGTAGAACTATAGGTACCAGTCCGGTAGGAAGGTAACGGCACTCCATGCAGTTATGCCAGCCACATGACCTTGGAGGTGTCTATGGACAACACCAGTTCTTCAGCTTAGAAATGGAGATGAACATCAACCCCCAGAGTTGGACATGACTAGACTTAATGTCAGGGAAAAACCTTTACCTTTACCTTAGTAGTTATATCCCGTTTTCTCCCTCCCAAAAGAAACTCAAAGTGGCTAAGCTTTGATGCTACTAGTACTATGATTAATTTAAATGTAGAAGCAGAAGCTTTAATTTCTGCTCTGAAAATCAAAAGAGAAGGAACGCTGCCATGATGTATTTTCATGACCCAACAATGGAACCTGATTTATGAAGTATGTGTTCAGAACAAGGAAGAATGATGGGAACTGCATGTCAGCAATAGAAGTGCTAATTCTTTCCTTGCCATACACATGTGATCCCCAGACACAACAATTCATGGAATGGTCATATGGGAGGAAGGATCAGGAAATATCAGAAGGAGGGAAGGAGAAGTGGGAAACAGTGGGAAAGGGATGGTCATAAGTAGAGGACGATAACAGTGTTAATAAGGTGTAAAGAATAGGCAACACCAGAAGAAAAAAAATCATTACCTTTAATGAGTGCTTGGAATTCTTTTGGCTTAACTTGGCCCCTCTGAAGATCGATTTTTAATGTTAGAAGCAGCGTAAAGAGGAATTTATGGTTTTCATAGAAACCTCTGACAGAGTATGCAAATGTTTCATATGTCAAAAAATCTATAATATTTGATATCCTTTTCTGTGGGATTGGGGACTTTTCAGACCTTTGATATGAAAACAAAGCAAGCAAATAAATGAATATCTCAATTGGAAAGTATGCAGAAAGGCAGGCTCTACAGAAATAGCAGTTTTCCTACCTAGCCATGGACTGATCAAATAGTTTTAAGAACTGAGCTAATGATGTTTGATACATGATATTGACCATGCTCATTTCTGTGATAAGGAAATACAGAATGCTTCCACGTGTTGCAGCTGGACGGTATTCCTCTTGAGCAGAGTTAATTTTTTTCTCAGTTTCTCCTGCAACTTCCAGTTTTTCTGAAACTTCCATAGCAGTTTGTTTGGTTATTCTCAAGACACCAATCAATGATTCGTCATCCACCAAAGAACCTAAGGGGTATAGAAGATATATTTCATAAGGAAGCCTTAGAACTGTAATATTCAAAATCCAACTTGAGAAAGTGTATGTATGGCAAAGAACTTGGCTTGACTTCAGAAAGTCCAAGTTTCAAATCCTGGCTTCTTCCATTAAATGATATCAGGAAGATTTCTTAGAAGGTTCTACACATGGGACCTTGGAAAGATATTTCAAGTTCACTGAGATAATAATACTAGGCATGAAAAAATGAGCTGACTAGGCAAAGTTTATAAGTTAATGTTCCATACTCTATCCGCCAGGAAATTGGAGACCAATCTGCCTCAAGATATAACTATTTCAGGTTGAAACTCCCCCTCTAGATTTATCATCTAGTCACCTTGAACACCCAGTATATCACATTGGTGTGGACAGAAAGGACATATGCATACGTATTGGGATGCTTGAAAGTTCTAGTGATTTAGCCCTGCATCTCCCCATATTGCATAGCAGTGTGAAAAACCCTAGCTTAAAACTATATGTATAGGTTCACATCATATCCCACTATATAAAAGCAAGCTACATATCCCTGCCTATAGAAACTTCTAAAAATTACTTCATATCTAGTTTTATATGTGCAAAGTATTTTTTAAAAATCTCCTTTACCTTGGTGTGAGCCTTTATTTGCAAGCTACAGGTTAGAGCCAGAACTTTTAATATAATCAAGAATTCATGTCTTCATATCCTTGATAAGGATGTCAACATCAACTCCAATAAATAACAAATACGTAAAACAACAAAACACCACCTTTTGTTGCGGTTAATTTATAAAGGAGATTGTCTTCCAGTTCCTTCATCTTCCGTTTATTGTAAGTTACATCTTCCATGAGTTTAATTCTCTCTGCTTCCAATTCCTATATTAAAAAGCAAGATAGGGATAAAGATGGGTCCAACAGGAAAGGGTACCCTTTCCAATGATCAAGAAATCAGAGTTACACAAAGTTTTCCCTCCTAGCTGCAGAAGAAGGAAAGATAAATCACTGACATCTGCAGCAGAGCCCATGGCAAAATCAACAATGACCCAAGAACAAAATGGATAATAAAACTGTGCACAAGACAAGAGGAAGCATAGGAAGTAGAAACTGGCTGAGGCATTCATATATATGAGTTTCGATCACAGGGAGGTAAGGATATTAGTGGTGTGCATTTGTATAGAATCGCGATCCATTTTGTTTTGTTTCATTTGTTTCAGCTCATTTTAGTTTTCGTCTCTGCATCCAAAAGCGGAATGCCTATCCAAATGGGATTTTTGTCTCGTGTCCAAAAGAAACAAAATTTTTGGACCATTGGAAGAAAATAATTATAGTTCTCCTAAGGGCCAGTTTTATAGAGAGACTGAAGGTTTGAATAGAGACATGTCTTTGCTTTCAAAAATATATGTAATCTATAACAAATAATAAGACTATCATATTGTACTGTTCTCTATACAGCCCAAAAGAGAGGGAGGACCAAGCTGCAGGCAATACAGAGAGATAGGGAGAAATAAAAGAATAGTTTTTCCAAGGGCCAGTTATAGAGAGAGAGTCAGGTTTGAGTTCTAAACAAAGAAGGGAAGCCCAACAATGTATTTCCTTTAAAAATATTTCTTTTTTAAAAAAAAAAACTCAATGGGCGAGGGTTTTCTTCCTTTTAAAAATAACCCCAGAACCACAATAGCTGTCTTTATTTCAGAATCAATGTCTGAACTTCAACCACACAGTATTTTTTCATAATTTTGTTTGTACACTATTCACTGTTATTTGTTAACTTACCTGTTTCTCTGTGAGTATTACTCTCTTCAATAACTGGTTTTCAAGCCCTTTCATAGTAACAGTAAAATCAATTACTGATGATTTAGCATTGATCTCAGGAGTGAAGGCAGGATTGGGCAATTTTGTAGTAATGTAAAGTTTAAATGTACTCATGACATCTACTTCTTTATCACCAACTTTCACCTAAATAACAATTCAAACCACATTTTACTAAATTGAAATCAACGTTGTAAATTCTTGAAAGATTATCAATAAGAATGCATGCATGCTTTATATTTTTTATCACAATTATTAATGTAGTGTTACATTTTATAAATTGATTAGGGTGCAACAAATAACTCTTAGGTTTCTACATGGTTGCCAGATCTTGACTCTGTCCCCCTTGTTTTGATTAAATAGCTTCTGAAAGGTGTATACACTCTTGGGTTCCTCTCTTGCAATTTTTCATCAGAGAGTACTATGACAATTATGTAAATCAAAGGAAAGTTTGTGATATATATTGCTTGTCTATGGTATATTTCAAACATTCCATCATTGACCCCATTTTTCATGGTGTCTCTATCGGGTCCAGTGTATAAATCCAGCTGTAGTGTAGTACATTTTTGTGCTTCTGCCATACATTTATTAAATGCTTGTAATGGATGCAGTCCAGCCTCAAGTTAAATGAGAAATAGATTAAGGGCAGGGGATGAGAATTCTGCAACATTTCATCTCTGTTTTTTCCTCCATGGGATTAATATTTTCTCATTGAGCTTGCTGATGGGTTCTATCCAGCTTTAGAGTAAGAGTGAACTCCACAATGTGTGGCTTTCTATTTCTCCCAAAAGATTTCCTTTCCTCAAGAAAAATAACTCTAACACTAGACCTTTTGAGCAAGCTTTCCAGAGAATTAGCACTCATCTGAAACCCTGAGATGGGAGATAAGTACCCAGAGAAGACATTTTGAGCAGATAAAGGGTCACAGATAAAGGGTGCCTAGGTCCTTCCCTTCCCTCATTGTTCATTTCATCAGATAGCCCATACATAATTTGCAGTCAAAAACACTAAATAATATTTTAACTAATTAAATCATTTTATTGAAAATTTTCAGTTAAAAACATTAAACAAAGGCTTCATTTTTCACATAATTTGCCACTGTCTGGTTTATGTTGAAATTTCAATATCTCTTCTTCCTAAGCCTAGAACATGGTTGAAACACTTTGTTGCTGTTTTCCATTCGGAGCATATAGACACTTGGGGGCCATTCACATTGCACAATTACAGCAATAAGAGCTCACTTTAACTGTTTTATGGCTAACCCTTAGTGAGTTCTGATATATATAGTTTGGTGATGCAATAGAGAGCTCTGCCTGAGAATTACAAAGACCTCTCCCTTGGTTGCAGATTTCCGGGATTCAATAGACTGGAGCCATTGAAGTTGGAATGGAATTATAGCATTATAGTATTTTGTTAAGACGGATCCTTTAAAAGCTTTTCAAACAGGCAAAGTGAAATAGCCCCTTATTAACTCTCTCTATCTTATGTTAATAGAGTGTGTGTGTGGAGGAGGGAAGAGGTTAACTATGGAACACACAAAGCCAGAGAAAGAAAATTCATCTTCCTAAGAATCACAAATAAAACAACAGCAGCAACAACAACAAGAAAACATGTCAAGGAGAATCTATCTATGCTTCTGAATTAGAAAAGAATTTGTCCCACATATTGAAGGAGGCAATTCCTTGTTCTGTTAGAGAATTTATTTTACACTGCCTGCTCAGAATAAAAGGTAAAGGTTTTCCCCTGGCATTAAGTCTAGTTGTGTCCGACTCTTGGGGTTGGTGCTCATCACCATTTCTAAGCCAAAGAGCCACCGTTGTCCATAGACACCTCCTAGGTCATGTGGCCAGCATGACTGCATAGAATGCCATTACCTTCCCACCGGAGTGGTACCTATAGATCTACTCACATTTGCATGTTTTCTAACTGCTAGGTTAGCAAAAGCTGGGACTAACAGTGGGAGCTCAGCCGCTCCCCGGATTTGAACCACCCACCTTTCGGTTAGCAAGTTTAACAGCTCAGCGGTTTAACCCGCTGTGGCACCAGGGGCTCCACATGCTCAGAATAGTGAAGGGCAAAAAATTGCAAGGTTTTTAAACAACACATAAAATAAAACATATATAGGCCATTTTACAAGGTAACTCACCTTAAAACAAGTTCCTGATTTAATGAAGTTCTTCTCTAATATATTATCAAGGGCAGGATCTAATTCTTCACTTATATCTTCAATTAAAAGTGGTCTTCCCAGCGAGAGGGAATCTTCTAGGTGAGTGCGAAAGTATTTATGATTCAGAGTTGTCACCTTATAAATAGAAAGAATTTGTTATAAAAGAAAGATAGAATAGTTTTTTCTCACTTTGAAAACTCATAGGCTACCATTGTGCATACACTTAAGCAGAGGTAAATATCAATGAGCAATGAACTCAATGGAATTTACTTTTAGGCAGATATAAATTAGTTTGTATGGATTTTTTTTCATGTCAGAAGCAAATTGAGAAAATGCAAGTTGCTTTTGGTGTGAGAAAATTGGCCGTATGCAAGGACGTTGCCCAGGGGACTCCCAGATGTTTTGATGTTTTTACCATCCTTGTGGGAGGCTTCTCTCATGTCCTCGCATGGAGCTGGAGCTGATAGAGGGAGCTCATCCGCACTCTCCCCAGGTTGGATTTGAACCGGCAATTTTCAGGTCAGCAACCCAACCTTCAAATCATCAGAGCTGCAGGCACAAGGGTTTAACCCACTGCACCACCAGGGGCTCCAATTTGTATGGGGCATAGCATAATGATAAAAAAGGTCTCATTTATGTTATTTAAACATTTCCATAAAATCATTGTATCATTTTAATACCTGTTGGACAAAAAGATGAGTGTGTGCATCGTCATTTTAAAAAATAATTTTGTATTCAGAAAAGCAAAAATAAAAATAGTTAAATAAGAATAGAACATACAAACAAAATTTCAAGGTTGTATGTTTTAAATACTACACATCTGCATTTAACGTACCAAAACAACAAACACTATAAGTATCTACCTATTAAAGTATGGATTGTAAACACAAACATGGCATACATGAATAAACACTTGCACAAAACACAAAACTAACAGACACATTAAATAACCACTGATCTATGAATCTCTCATACTTTATCTGATTTTTTTTTCATGTCAGGAGCAACCGAAGTTGCTTCTGGAGTGAGAGAATTGGCCATCTGTAAGGACGTTGCCCAGGGGACGCCCGGAAGTTTTGATGTTTTTACTATCCTTGTGGGACGCTTCTCTCATGTCCGCGTATGGAGCTGGAGCTGATAGAGGGAGCTTATCCATGCTCTCCCCGGGTGGGATTCGAACCTGGCACCCTTCAGGTCAGCAACCCAACCTTCAAGTCACAAAGCTTTTATCCCCTAGGCCACCAGAGGCTCCTACTTTATCTGATGTTTATAATTAATCTGCTCCCTTTAAATGGCATTATATAGCCACATTGCTACTTTTAATGACACTTTTCTAATTCATATAACAAACATCAATTTATCACTTCTAGAACATTTTTGTTTGCACAAAATAGTTTGTTTTACACAAAATTAGTATTTTTCAGAAAAAATTAACATTCTCTCCTCTTGCTACTGATTAATGTATTTGGTGGTTTTCATTTCACATGGGGTTAAAAATCCTGAAATATTTGTCTATCTTTCAATGGATATCTTCCTGTACAAAACAGCATTTCTTGCCAAGGAGAATGTTTGTGAATATTTTTTACATTTCCATTGTAAAAATATTCATACTTATTTTCATGTTTAGCTTCACAACAGTTCTTTGATGCAAACCACGATTATTGCCAATCTGAAACTAAGGACAGTTAAATCTAACTACATCCATAACTGGCACCATTAGATAATGGCAAATTCCAATAAGGTTTTATGTTCCTGTTTTCCTATAGTTTTAAGTTATAAATTTCGTATTTTCTGCAGGAAATATAACAATTCCTTAAAAGGTCAATGATTGCCTTAACTTTATCTGACTGTAATATTAGCATCAGAGGTCAAAATAACCCATGTCTGGCCAAGAAAGAATGGGTGCCTTTCCAAAACAGATTACAATATTTCAGACATTTTTATGATCACATAGGATATTACTTTCATTTACTTTTAATTATGTTTCAAGGGAACAAATAGGCTCAAGGAGATGGGACATTTCACACTTGAACGACTTACTTGCATATCATTGTCCTTTTCTTTTTGCTTAATCCATGTTTTCCCCTGGGTCTGTGGGTCTATTAAAAGTGGATATCTTGTGGCTTTAGTGACGATGATACCATTTTGCACTGACAGTTCATCTCCTGGGAGCCCTTGTAGGTTCCACTCACTGATCTGAAGATTAAGAAAAATTCAGTGGTTGCTTCACTCTTGGAATACTGGTTTCTCATACATCATCATGTCATCAGGTTTAAGGCAAAGAAAATCCTCTATCATCAGACTATTGGATATAGATCCACATTCTCACTCACTGCCATGATTTATGCTTAGTTTTTTCTTATGGACAGATGTCATGCATTCATTCATATGTGCAGAGAAATCCACTTGCCTAAGAATAATTTCCTTTAAAAAACATACCCCAAAAGATACTTGCACACACATACTAGGAAAATGTATCAGGGTGGAAATAATAAATTTGATGTTTTTTCCTAGTAATTGAAGCCATAGAAATGTACACACAAAAACAATATAACTACTGGAGACAGTGTTGACTTCAGTGGTTTAATGAATAAGTACTTTTTTCTAGTTAGTTTAAAAGCTGCATTTGAAAGAACTACTTTAATTTTTTAAAGAGATAAATTAATATTATTTGTCAAAATTCTAACAAGTATAGAACTGGAGGGCGATTAAGGGTGAGTACAAGTAGTAGCTTTTTAAAAATTGGGGTTCAGACTTTAGTTTTCATTTTTCTCTTTGTTTATTGATGTCTTCCTGTGCCTTGTAGTCTTGCTAGAATTTCAGGAACAGATTGCTATTGTCAGGATTGCTTGTTACAAAAGTAAAAAAGATACCACACTGTCGCCATTTGGAATGGCTCAATGTGTATTTGTCTACTAGGAGACAACTACTCCCTTAGCAAGGCAAAGCCAACCATAATAATATGACAGTTTATCAAAGCTTGAAAATGTTAAAAATTGAAAGCAAAAATTTACTCATCACTTGTAAGTAATATAGAAAATTGTTTTGCAAAATAACCCACAAAAACAATTGCAAAATGGCTTCCAAACCAATCAAAGTGACATTTTGGTGACAATAAACAAGTATTGTTTATTATGCTAAGCCCTAATGCCTCCCCTACTTTTGGTATTCGGCCAAATAAATCTACTCATCTTTATGATTCAGAGCCATTTGCGTTCTTTTATCTACAAGTATGCATGCTTTTGTTCTGACCATGTTTGCAACAGAACACTTAATTTAGAGAAAATAATAAATTGCAAAGGCCTGGTTAAATTATCTGCTATAAGGCCAGAGATGTTTTATCATATGAAGGCTATATCCACATTTATTTCCATGACTGTAGTAGCTAGAAAATCATATACAGTCCCGCAACTGTCATTATCAGTTCAGATCCTTTCAGTTCACATTAACATTTCGATCTGAAGTTACATATATAAGTATACAGTCAGAAAGCATACAATCACCCAGATATTTCCATAGGCTGGGTGTCCCTATGTTTGCAATGGAATAAATATAAATAAGTACAAATGTATAAGTACAAATGTATATAGCATTTTAATTGAGAATCAAGTGACTGTGACAATGTTTCTTGGTTTTGGGTAAACCATGAATCTAGTTTAAAATTCACCAATGGAAGTTAATGAAACGATAACTGTGGGAATACACAGGAACTGTATGTGTCTCTTTAAATGTATGTACTCTGACAACAGCAGTAACTGAAATATTTGTAATTTATACAATTACAGAAAAGTTGTCATAGGAGACTGATATGCAGAACCAATGAATGTTACTTAACACTATGAAACTTGTATAAGAATTGAGGGTCAAACTAGAAATTCATTTATTGAATTCCGTAGAAGTGGCTCTCCCTGCTGAAAGAGACATTCCACATGATTTCTCCCTCCAGCAACAGGGTTAGTAATATCTTTATTGTGCTGATAATATATCAGTAAAAATGCAAGTTGTCAAGTCCTCAAGGACCACTTCTATACAGGACAAAATGTGGCATAAACCGGCAGTAATAAAAGCAGCCACACACAAGGGCAAATCACACATCATTAACATGGGGGGGGGGGGTCAGACACGCCTCCCTTGCCAAAGTAGCAAGTGTCTTTCCCCTCCCTGCCCCCGCACCCCCCGTTTTGCCCAAAAATGAAAGACCTGACCTCCTTACTACTGCTGGAAGCTTTCCTGCAGCTCCAATGATCTGAATGATGATGTGATGAAGCTTCGGAGAAGGGAAAGTGGCTACACAGAAGCCTCCAGCAACACTAAGGAAGCCATGTTTTTGGTTTGGGGGCAAAACAGGGGGCAGGGATGAGAGGTGGAACTGCCATCCCATCTCCCCGGCTGCTTGAGCCCAGGTAGAACAGGTTGGCTGTAGAGACAAGACACCTGGGATCACGAATGGCACCATACCTGCAAAGATTTTTGCAGGTATTTTTAACCTGAGTGTAAACCAAATTAAATGGTTTATGCCCTGGTTACTGCACATTAGCCTGGGTGTGTTGTTCGGATACCCCAGGCTAATGCACCCTCTCTACACTGCATTATATGGCAGTGTAAATGGGTCCAAAGCTTTAGACTTTTCTACTTCAGTTCCCCTTGACCACCTGCCTGAAAAAGCATCCTGAAGGACTCAGAAGTTCACTATTCTAACAAAATTATAGTGATTCAATTAACATAATATCCAAACCTGCTTCTAAGTTTTGAAAAAGGACAATGACAAATATTATCTTGCATTTACCTTGGTTAAAAGGTAGCTAGGGATTTAATTTCCAGGTTTGATTGCTCAGGCCATCAGCAAATTGCTCACTGAGAAAATTTCATTAGGGGATGGGAAATGAATTAGTCACAGGAAATATGCCTTTCCCTTAATACCTAGTTTGCCTTTGCTTCCAGGTTTCAAACATCTGCTCCTTTTTATCAGAACTGCTTTCATACATCTACCCGCCTACAGGAAACTTCTGCCAACATCACTATAACAGAATGTTTACAGAGGCTCACCAAAACACATTCCAGTGGTATCCATCCAACAGTGGCAAGTAATTTGCAAGCAAAGAATTCAATTTCTATGAAAATTGCTGCAAATAAATCTGTAACATAGGATGTAATTTTCCAAAAGAAATTCTACTGTATGCATAGTTGAGTGTTGGGGGGGGGGGGGAGGTATTCACTTGAATGGATAGAAGTCTGCTTGCCTGACACTGGCTCTCTTCATATCTTCTAATATATGATTTTTTTAAACGATTTAAATATGTAATTAAATTAAACTAATTTACATGCAAATGTAATTATCCAGAGAATAATTTGATTGTGTTGCACAATTAAACAACAAATGGAACTAAAACTCATTGCTACAAAAAAATTAACAAAATATAGAACCTGTTGCCGTGTGCCTTGAAATCATTTCTGACTGATGTTTTCTTTTTCAGATGGAGTATATCATTGCCTTCATCTTAGGCAAAGAGAGTGCATCTTGCCCAGAATTGCCCAGTGGGTTTCCAGCCCCCCCCCCCAAAAATATTAGTCCAACACCCAAACCACTACACAACTCTAAGTTCTACCTACCGTAGGAGGATCCACCAACATTGAAATGAGATTCAAATTTTCCGTAAAAGGGATTTTTCTTATTTTCATCTCTGTCTCCCATAAATCTTTAAGCAAAAGATTTCTGAATATCTGATTAAAGGGACCACAATACGAAAGGAAGCCTGTGCAGAGTAAAACATCTCCCACGAGTCTAGGGGGGAAAAAAGAATCATTCATGAACACAGTCCCAGTTCTCTGTAAAAAAATAAGGATTGAGGTGGCACAGAAAGGTTCTAAGAACAAATAGATATTCAAAGACAGGAAATTAAGTTTGACATTTGTTTTATTTCATATTTTTAAACTAAGTATATGATTATATCAAAAGACACATGGAATATTAACTTCAAGCTGATAAGAAGAAACCTGCAACACAGGCTAGAACACAGGCTTTTATAATTTTTGGTATAAGCAGCATTGCTATTTTTTGAGAAAGGAATCAAGATCACTGTAATGGAGATAATTTATCAGGTTCTATTTTTGATCACATATGCAGTTTAGTTTTGCCAGGTTTTTGAACAGAATTAAGGAACAGTAAATATTCACGACATGGAGGGTTAACAATCAGGAAGCAACTACAGTAGAGTCTTGCTTATTCAACCTTCGCTTATCCAATGTTCTGTATTATCCAATGCAGTCTGTCTTTTAGTAGTCAATGTTTTTGTAGTCAATGTTTTCAATACATTCAGATATTTTGGTGTTAAATTTGTAACTACAGTACTTACTACATAACATTACCATGTACTGAACTGTCAATTTGTTGTAAAACATGATGTTTTGGTGCTTAATTTGTAAGATCATAACATAATTTGATGTTTAATAGGCTTTTCCTTAATCTCTCCTTATTATCCAACATTTTCACTTATCCAACATTCTGCCGGTCTGTTTATGTTGGATAAGTGAGACTCTACTATATTAACAAATTTGAGTTCTATCTACATACGAAATGAAAATACAAATTTCAGTTAGCCTAATATGTGTTTCTCTGTAAAATTAACACATTGTCCAGATTGCTTAATTATATGATACACACATTTTTGTCTTTATGAAGAGCTCACACTCAATCATGCAAGATTTTGGGAAACTTCTTATTTAGGCTATAAGAAAGGAAAAGCTTCCCAACCCTCAATATTTGACACTACTTATAATAAGAGACACCCTAGAAGGGACAAGTGTTCTGGTTCTCATTTAAGGGACCTACTTTACAATAAGAGACATCTGGTAGTTCTGCAAAATAAAAAGGACTAATATGCTAAAAGAAGATACCCATATCCCTTTTACTGTAAAGTAGGTAAAATTAGACTCTTCATATTAATTTTGGTGAAAGATCAATTTTATTATCAAATGTCAAAGGATAACTAACTTTCATTCATTACACAGGGAGTTTGAGGAATGATCATTATCTATATTTGCTTCATATTTAGAACAAATTCAGTTCTTTTGTTTTCATGTACCATACCTGTTTATTTGTGCTTTAAATTCTTTACTTTGCTGAGTCCATCTAATTCTCTCTCCACTCAAACCATCTATAAGTGCAGAGGCTGCCTGCATCTTATTCCTACATGCTTCTGCATCATTCAAGAGGTCCTGAAATTTTGAAGTGACATATTACATTACACTTGTCAGATGACCATCCTGATATATATTTATTTTAAAACAAACTATAAATATGTATCTCTAAATTAGATATGCAAAAGATCATTTGTGGTCTAAGTGTTCAATGCACAATATGGCAGCATTATCAATAGTTTGGTGACTCCTAAGACTATAAATGAGTCTAGAAACCTTAGTGATGAAGCACCAGATCTCATCATGTATAGAACATGTTGTTTAGGTCAAACAACTTGGCAGCACTCATTACATCATATTCAATTGGATTTAATGTAAACAAACAAGATTACCATCAGATGAAAACAAGAAACAGAACTTGTCTTAAAGTGATGTACCAGTGCCATTTCATCATTAAGTGTTCTTTGTGCTGTGAGAAAACCATTAAATGCTGTAGTTTTTGTAAACTACTTGAAGTTTAGGACTTCTGTGCAAACAAAAGGCACAGATTCCTATGTATCTTTACATAGAAAACAATATTTCTCTGCAGAAAATAAAATTCTTGAACTGACAATATTATAAATTATTTCCTATACACAGTAAGTCTCAAACTGTGAAGATTCTTGACCATCATCATAGTTTCCCAATATTTATGAAACCCAAATATTTTTCAATATCAATTCTATCCCAATAAAATGACAGGTGCTTTTTTTTTTCTTCAGTGGCCCCTTAAGCATTCCTGCCATGGCAAGTGTCCTGTTATCCTCTGGCATTCATAATGTGAGGAGTTCCAGTCTTCGTTTCCAACTTGAAGCTGGAGAGAGATTATGGTCATTTCTGCAGTTTTATCATGCGCAGTGAAACTATAGCACAAAGCTCTTGTTCTACCGTCAAAAATTAGGAGAAAACCTGCCAGTTTCTGTTTTGGCACTTATCTCTCATGGACGATGTTCCAAGTGCCTTGGCTGTCCAGCATCAAAATAATTGTTTGCCTAGAAACCAAATACAACTGGAGAAAGGATTGTATTTAATCTTGTGTGGTGCTAGGATATGAGGTCACATTAGTAAGCACAGTTTTGGTCTTGACTACTGCAGTCAGTGAATAAAAATATGAGCCTGGGGAAAATGTTGGCATGTCTAGGGATCAAGAAGCTGAGGAGATGGAGATTTTAAAGCCCTAGCAAGCATCTCCTCAAAGGTGGCAAGACAGAGTGATTTAAGTCTGCTAATTTGCCAGATTACTTCTCCAAATAACCTTTCAGCCTTGGAAAGGAAGAAAGAGTACTGTTGAAAGAAAATAGAATTGCACAAGGGAGTGAGTGAACTATTGCTCATGACCTTTAATTTTTTTTCCTAAATGTCTGATGTTCAGAGAAATTATCCACTCCCCCCACCCCCCGGGAAGGACATTAATCCACAAGTATAAGCACCAAAAGAGACCACCAGAGAAAACTGCCAGGATAGCTCATTGATAAACTCTCCAACTCATCATAGTACTTTTATACTTCTAAACAGTGTACAAATGCATAGAACCATCTGTGAAATTGTTTGGGGTCAAAACCATATACTTCCTGCATAGATTGACAGTTACAATTTACACATTGCATTCATATCAGAAATCTGATTGGCATGACAGGGATGAAAAGATGGCCAGAAGACTTCATAACCAAACCAACCACCATTTCTATAACCTTGTCCCAAAAAATATAGGATCAAGCCAAGGATGAAGTTAGTCAAGAAGATCAAAGTCTAGTTTTTAAGATGTTGTCATTTTACCATTTTTTCCTTCATTGCTGCATCAAACTTTGCTTGTACTTTATCCAGTTCTGCCTGCTTCTCATCTAGCAATGCTTGAGCCTTTGCTAACTCTGCATTTGCTACTTTTAAACGTCCTTCTTGTTTTGCCAAGTTAGTCTAAAATGAAAAATGTAGTGGTAAGTTTTGTTACAGCTTTCACAACTATATATAAGCTTTTTCTGTTCTTAGCTTTTAAGAAAGTGCATAGATGGAAAAGGCAACCAATACTAGCTAGATGGAATGATTTTTAACCAATTGGAAACCATCAAAAGTATTAAGTCTTAAGAAATGTTTGATTGTCTTCCCAATGTCAGAAAGGAACTAAGACTGCAACTATGTATGACAAAAGGAGATCTATGACTGGATAGTCTATGTTTTATTTTGACAATTTTCGCAACCATTCTGGGCTCATTGATCTTATACTTCAGCATATTCATTGGTTTGTGCAATCCACACTTAAACGAAACTTTAAAAAAATCAATATTTTTCTCTCCTATTATTTAGAAATATGCATACAACCAAGTTTTGTCATTTACCTTAAGGGGCAATACTTCTCTGTTAATGCCATAAAATGTTGCCATAGCCAATGTCCACGAAAGGAGCCCTGCCACATTGCCACAGACTTTTTTGCCATTCTCAAAAGTATAATCATCCATTTGAAAATAGGGTTGCAGCAATTCTACTGTCTCTTCATTGATTGAATCTTTGGCAAACTGCTGGAGACTCTGCAGAAATGGCCCACTCATAAGCTGGAAGAAAACAGATTTTAAAAATCCTTAGACACTGTTTTTTGTATCCCATTCTCAACTGTAATAACCTTGTAGCATATGGTGTTCTGGTAAATAGTAAGGCACAGTGCTGATTGATATTAGTATACACTTTAAGTATTGACTTAAGGGGAAGACAGAGGCAAAGAGATGAGCAAATAGGTAAAAAAAATTTTTTTTTTAATTGATGTGGCTTTTCCAAAAGTATTCAGGCATGAATAATGCTCAGATCATTTTCAAATCATGTTTGCACTTGTATTGTGTTCCTAATTTGTACAATGATTACTACATAAAATATATAGATTAGGCTTGCTCAAATAATTCGTTTTCCCCGTTAACCGTTATTAATTCGTTATTTTTGTTTGTTTTGAAGCAATTTTGAAGCATTGGTTGTCACACGTCTGGATATCGCGGTTTCGAATCGCGAGAGGCCGTTTTTCGTTATGTCGTCGTTTTTTTCGTTAGGAAAAAAAAGCTTTTGCAAAGCACCCAAACTCCCACCATTCAGGCCCTTCCCTTTTGCCCCTCAGCAAAAGGGGCGTCACGGGCTCAGCCAATGGGAGGGGGCGAGGGGGAAGGAAGCCGAGGAGGAGGAGGAAGACGGAGGGGGGAAATGGCCGCCGCCGCCTCGCCTCAGCAGCTGATAATAATTTATTATTATTACCTCCCAAGGGTGATCTCCCAATAGCCTACCGAGGAAGGACTGGGCCAGGTTTCTGTCTTCGGGAGGGAGGCTCTCGCGTGTCAGCGCCCAGGAAGGCGAGGCCCGCACGTCGGAAAGGAGGCGCGTCCACGTGTCTTTCCTTTCTTCTTCCAGGAGGGAAGGAGGGGGAGAGGGAGGTCCCCCCTTGGTTGCCCTCTTTCCCTCCCGAAGTGGCTCTTGAAAATGGGGCACTTTCCCCCTTCCCCTCCCGCCCTTCCCGCGACCTTCCCCAAGGTCTCCCCCGAAGAGCCCACCGACCTTTCCTTTCCTTCGGGCAGCGTCCTCTCCTCCTCCTCCTCGGAAGCCTTGCGGGGAGGATGGGGCTGGGAGGGAGGGAGGGAGGGTCGCTTAGGAGGCGGAAGGCGAAGGCGGGCGAGGGGCGCGGGCAGCGCTGCTCATGCCTCCCTCACTGCCTGCCTCTGCTTCTCCCTCTGCCGCCCCCTCCTCCGCTTCCTCCGCCTCCTCCTCGCAAGGCGCATCCAGGCGGGCGGAGGCGGCGGATCGAGACCCCTTCCCCTCTGCTTCGTCCTCCTCCGGCGGCTGTCCTCCCTTCGCTCGCTCGCCCTTCCCTGCCTGCCAGGCCTGATACTCAGAGGTTTTGACGTCTGTGCGAAGCTAGGCAAGTGGGGTTTATATATCTGTGGAAGGTCCAGGGTGGGAGAAAGAACTCTTGTCTGTGGGAGGCAAGTGTGAATGTTGCAATTGGTCACCTTGATTAGCATTGAATAGCCTTGCAGCTTCAAAGCCTGGCTGCTTCCTACCTGGGGGAATCCTTTGTTGGGAGGTATTAGCTGGCCCTGATTGTTTCCTGTCTGGAATTCCCATTTTCTGGGTGTTTCTGGGAAGGTAATGGCACTCCATGTAGTCATGCCGGCCACATGACCTTGGAGGTGTCTATGGACAACACTGGCTCTTGGGCTTAGAAATGGAGATGAGCACCAACCCCCAGAGTCAGACATGACTGAACTTAACGTCAAGGGATACCTTTACCTTTACCTATACACACACACACATTATGCAGGGACTATATATTATATATATACACAGACAGTATATATCACACACACACCAATTTAACAAAGTTTCAGCCACAAAAACAAAGTTTCTGAAGTAGAACAATGACTTTCACAGTAAAGACAACCCAATTTAACAGGAAATAAGACTTTCAAACCAGGAACAGATTTCTGCAATTATTAAAAAATGGTTTATTATAAAAGCTATGAAAATTCGCCAAAAATCAGAGGATAAGGGAAACGTTCCAAATTTTGGTGAGCTATCAGTTTTAAATGTGTTCTACCACTGTACCAAGTTGGAAGAAGATCACTCAAAAAATGAGGGTGGGAGAGTCCTGTAAAGTCCTCTCCCTCTGTGCTGTTTTTGGGAATTGCGCATGCGCGTCCGCCATTAACGAATTAATTTAGAAAATAACGAATTTTCGTTAATTTCGAAAAATTTTGGGGGCCAAATTCGTAAATAGCAACAAAAACGAAAAACTGCCCCCTCTAGTTTTGAAACGAGTTTAGAATCAAATTTTTCATGGATCGATCAAGCCTAATATAGATCATTATCCTGTTAGTAATGTATAAAGTCCAATTTATGCCTGCTTCTCTCCACTCAAGGTTATTCTAGAAGTCAGAACCCTCTATCAACCTCACAATGACTAAACTCCCCTAACTGATGTGTTGTCGAAGGCTTTCATGGCCGGGATCGCAGGGTTGTTGTATTTTTTCCGGGCTGTATGGCCATGTTCTAGAAGTATTCTCTCCTGACGTTTCGCCCACATCTATGGCAGGCATCCTCAGAGGTTGTGAGGTATGGAGATACTCAGCAAGGAAGGTTTATATATATATCTGTGGGAAGTCCAGGGTGAGGGAAGAACTCTTGCCACCGTAAATGTTTTAGTTAATCACCCTAATTTGCATTGAATGGCTCCATCTACTAGCTACTTTCTGCCTGGGGGCATTCTTTGTTAACTGCCCCTAGTTCCCATGTCTCAAAGTGTTGTTTCTTATTTACTGTTCTGATTTTTGAGTTTTTTTAATACTGGTAGCCAGATTTTGTTCATTTTCATTGATTCCTCCTTTCTGTTGAAGTTGTCCACATGTTTGTGAATTTCAATGGCTTCTCTGTGTAATCTGACATGATAATTGTTGGAGTGGTCAAGCATTTCTGTGTTCTCAAATAATACACTGTGTCCAGGTTGGTTCATCAGGTGCTCTGCAATGGCTGATTTCTCTGGTTGAGTTAGTCTGCAGTGCCTTTCATGTTCTTTGACTCATGTTTGGGCGCTGCGTTTGCGCCCCTAACTGACTTTTCAAGCTATTGCAGTCACTCCAACATGGCCATTTGCTGAAAAATTGGGTTGCAGCCAAGACCTATTAAGCTATCTTCCTGTAACAGGGCACATAAAAATTACATCACCCTCCAAGAATATATAATCTCAAAATTGGAGATGACCACAAAGGTGGTCAAATCCAGAAGCCTGCCATACAAGAATACAGAACTACAGTATTCTAAGAGATGCCCTTCCAACCTCTGTGGAAAGACTTGCCAGGAAGGAGAGTCTGCCACTTTCCAAGGCACTCTATACTACTGTTGAACAGTTCTTAACTTATAAGTAGCCATGCTGGGAGGGGCTACAACAAGTTTGAAGGGGGTGCATATATGAGGGGACATATATTGTAGCCAATGCACAACAACTAGATCAGCTGTCGGAATTTAAGAAACAATTGAAAACCTATCGCTTCTGGCATACCATTGCCTACCCAGTCAGTTTTAATAATGAATTTTAAACTCGCATCTTGTGTTTAAATCTTTGTTCTGTGTATTTTCATATGTATTTTATAGAAATAATTTTAATCTGTGTATTTTATAGAAATATGGTTTAATATTTGTATTTTATAAAATATTTACAATGATTATGTGTTTTCAAATATGGTATAACCTGCCTCGAGCCATGAAGAGGCAGGTAATAAATAAAGTTGTTGTTGTTGTTGTTGTTGTTATGACTATTATGATTATTCCCCCCAAACATTGCTACATATGGTTTCTCTGCTTGCCCCTTCCTGCTGCAGCTTCCTCCACATAAAAGCCACCTACGAGGACCAACAGACCAGGTGGGATATTATTTGAAGCAATGTAAGGCTTGAGGTTGTAGAGGGGAAACTAGCAAAAACTGAGGATTCATTTATGCCAGATATGCTTGGATCCAAGCCATTAAGCTTCATAAATAGATTGATTGATGGATGGAGGTAGATGTACATGTAAATATAGAGATATATGTCAAGAGCACTTACTTTCAAGGATTCGCTCCAGGATGGTTTGACACAAGGCCTTTCTGGATCCATGGTGACTGTGTCTATTTTCTTCTGGAACAGCAGGAGACAACAGTCCATGATCCTCATGATGAGATGAGGTGGTTTGGCAAGTTTTCGAACTGTTGCAATATCTGCTGGCTTGATAGTCTGTAAAGGGAAACATACTTTACTGCCTGAGTAAGATCTTAGAATAATACTTAGAAATTGCATGGTCTTTCTTTCAATTTATCATCTTTCCTTAAACAATAGGTTCTTTGTGGAGTGATGAACCAATACATTTCCAATAGGGGGAGCAGAAATAAAAAAATACAGTCTTACCAAAGTAAATATAATTTACCCTTCCAAAGCTGCTATAGTGAAGAATTCGTAATGAAACCCTGATTATATCTAATCAATGGTGCACAAAGACTGTGATATCAGGCAAGTATTAATCAAAGAAACACAATTTTGGAAAACCATGCAAAAACAGATCCAATCAAGGCAACTATTTGAAACTGAGTACATGTCCCAGCTTAGTCTGACCCAAGTCTGTACTTCATCATTTTCTTGGTACATTCATCTGCATATATTTTGCTATTTGAAAATTCACTTCCAAATACAAAGGGAATTTACATGTGTTACTTGTAACACAGAAGAAGTACATTCAATATATTACATAATTCATTTTCTCAATATACTGTTTTCTTCCATTATTTCTCAGTGTAGTGCTTTTTAAAAACTACGTGAAAGAGAAGGAACTGGCTTTGGCCTCTGTAAAAGCACAAACTGTTGTACCTCTCTTTGAGCTATGAGAAGATGTAGGTAACAAATAAAACTATTATTATTATTATTATTATTATTATTATTATTATTATTATTATTATTACAAAATACATCACTCACATTCAAAGCAGCTTCAGCTTCTTCTAATGCCGGTCTGGCTGCCTCGAGCTTTGCCTCTGCTACCACTTTCTCTGAATCAATTTCGTCTACAATCTTCTGTGCTTTGTCTTTGACACCTTGTACTTCATTTTTCACTTTAGCTGATGCCTCAGCACTGACTGTTACTTCGGCCAGTACCTGTTACAAAATAATAATAAAAAGTATGCTGGGTCATGTGTTGTGCTATTGGAAACTATACTGTAAAAATAGAAGTGAAAATTAAAATTTGAAGTGCAAAAATAAATATATGAAGTGTTGTGTGGTTTTTAGTGAAACATCTAAAATCTGAACTGTGAAATGGGCAGATCTAAAATATCAGTGGAGTTTGAGTCCAATTCACAGTAATCAACTAACTCTCCCGAGATAATTAGTGTGCTGTTGGAAACTATATTGTAAAATTAGAAGTGCAAAATTAGAATCAGAAGTGCAAAAACAACAGCATGCCTTCTAATCCTCATATTATCCCAAGAGGTCTGAATTAGAATTCAAACAAAACACTATCTTTATGCAGTTGGTACTCACTTTGTCTGCTTTTACAGAAGCCAAAGCCAGTTCCTTCTCTTTCACTGCCAGTTCCTGGGAGAGTTTAGCGACAGATTCACTGGCCTCCATCAGTTTAGAAAGACCTAAAATAGTGACCAAAATTCAGATAAATTTATTTTTCTATTTTCTTTCTTCATAGTTGGACAATATATTGATTTCATATATAATGATATACTCTACTAAATTTAATACTAATGTAACACAATCTGTGCACACAATCTCTTTCTCCCTGCTTTCTTTTCAGAAATCAGGATCCCCAGAATGCTAATCCCATTGCATTTTCTCATCCTCATTCTCAACACATGATGACATCCCCCACTAAAAGTACCTCAAGGGGAAAAAATCACATTGATTATATTTGAAGCAATTTAGTGGCCATTTATCAATGTTGTCATTTTAAAAAGAGGAAATTAATCCACTGCCTAAAGCTTTGAAATACTTGAGGAAAATATTTTGAAATGAGTATATTGCTATGGGTCTTTGGGGAAAATATGCAAAATAGTTTAAAAACATTATACATTAGGTTAACTATAGGGGTGGATGAAGATGTTGGATTTATACGTTGGTGATGCACCTAAGGACCTTATACAACTACACTCCCAGGATTCCATACCACTGAACCATGGCCGTTAAAGTAACGTTGAACTGCATTCATTCTACAGTGTAAATACACCCAAAGAGTTGAATTTTATATAAATATACGAGGGTTGAATGAAAAGTAATGCCTCCATCTTCGTAAATCCTCAACAGATGGCAGTACTGGTATGCAGCAGGTACTGGCCTGTTCAGTAGACTCTCCTCTACAGTTCTATTTGGCGGGAAGCCTTAACATTGAATGGTTGTGTCGTTAAAGTGCGACGTATGTAACCCTGAGCAGACAGTCCGTCAATGAGACTTAAGCAACGTGCAGTCATTGAATTCTTTATATTTGGGGGGGGGGTGGGGAGGTAAAGAGTTTATTAATGAAATGTTACATAACAAAACAGCAAATTATAGCAGATATAGTCAGATAACAATCATTTTGAAATGTACATGCATATCTACATTAGTCAATCAGCCTGTTAATTCTAACACTGAGTACATATTATTATCTGTTACTCAAAACATATAGAATTGTTCTTTCTACATGTTATCCACTATTTTCAATCTAGGTTTCAACTCACTTTTTAAAAAGAAATTAAATATAAGAGTTCACCCTAACATTCAAACAAAGACATACAGCGTATTACACACAACAAACCCTGCACGCATCCAAAACCCCTATTCCACATAAAATAAAACCCCTTCCCCACACCCGTGCACCCTTCATCATGACTTCCAACCCTGAAGCACTATGAAGCCTTTAAGCCAATTTACCTATCCTTGTTAATAGTAACCCTAAATTCCTAATGGAACTCCTCTATGTTACTGACTCCCTATTCAGATATGCTATGGCCAACTTCCATGTTTCTAAAAAGTCCTCATTACTTTTGTTCTTCCTATTATTGGTAAGTTTGGCCATTAGCATATATTCCCGCATTCTTTCTCTCCAATCCTTTTTAATTAAACCTTTTTTCCCCTTTCCAGTCTTTGGCTATGGTCAATCTTGTGGCCGCAAAGCTATATTGGTATATTTCTTGGTCCTTTTGGTTATTGTTTTCTCTATGTAGACCTAATAGACACAATTCTGGGATTTTTAAAATCTTATTATGTAGCATTTTATTTGTCTCTTTAATTACCTTGTCCTAAAATGCCTGTATGGTCACACACGTCCACCACATGTGGATGAATGTCCCTTTCTGTTTCCTACACCTCCAGCAAATACCTTGTTGTGATTTATCTATTTTTGCCAATGTTGCTGGGGTGATATAGCATCTATAAAACATTTTATATTGATTCTCCCTAATTGATCCAGATATTGTGAATTTGAATTCTTTGTTCCATAGGTACTCCCAGTTATCCAATTCTATTGGCCTACCTAGGTCCTTGGCCCAGGGTATCATTACTGTCTTGACTGTGTTGTCCTCCATATTGTAACTTAATATGTATTTGTATAATCTGGATATTAACCCTTTGTTTCCTTTTTCCCATATTTTTTCCAGCTCTGATTTTTTAGTTGCGAAACCTACCCTCGTATCTTTTTTATATCTTTCATGCAATTGGTGATATCGAAACCAATCATTAATCTCCAATTCTTCCCACCCTTTTAATTTCCATTCTTCATTTTCTCTAATAAGGTATTCTTTATATGTTCTTGTTTCTACGCTTAAGGCTGGTCTTGTAACTGCTTCTAGTGGCCTCAGCCAAAGGGGTGTTTTTAGTTCCATACCTTTTCTGTATTTTTTCCAAATGTCTAATAGTCCCCCTCTAATTATATGTTTATTAAAATCTTTATTTAATTTGTCTCCATCATACCATACATATGCATGCCAGCGAATCTTAATTCATATCCTTCCAAATCTAATAGGGTCTTATTTTCTAATATTATCCATTCCTTCATCCAGGACAGCACTGCAGCCTCGTAATAGGTCCTTAGATCGGGTAAGCTTAGCCCCCCTCTTCCTTTATAATCAATTAAATTTCGATATGCTATCCTCGCCCTTTTTCCTTAGGAAGGATCCCGGGAGTTGGCCTTCCTTCCTGTCCTTTTTTACTTTACTATCTCTATCCTCTTTGGGCACCATGACTCCATTGAAATCCCCCATCCATAACATTTCCTTTTCACAATACTCTGCTAATATACGTGTTAATTTTTTATAGAATATGTTTTGTTTGTTGTTTGGTGCGTACACTCCTACAGAGTGAGTACAGAGTTTTTTTTAATATATACTTTAATTATTAATATACTACCTTCCTCATCACAGAATATTTTCTCTGGTGCCAGATCTTTTTTTATATAGAATAGTACTCCATTGGTCTTTTTACTGTTACATGCTGTGAAAAAATGGCCCAACCATTCTTTTTTTAACAGGTGACTATCCTTGTATATCAAGTGTGTCTCAACCAGACACACTATGTCTGATTTGATTTTCTGCAAGAAATGAACCACTTTCTTACGTTTATAGCCATTATTCAAACCGTTAATGTTACAAGACATAATTTTTAAGTTTTGTAAAAACATTTAAGTCTACTCAACCCCATCCCCCACCTTTTTCCCATCCCAGTCAGCAAAAGAAACATTATATTATATAATCAGTTCAATACTCTTAATGTCCCTTTATTTGTTAGTCTATTCCCCCACTTTTTCATCTTCTTCTTCCACTTCTTCAACTTTATCTTCCTCTTCTTTTTCTTCATCCGTTTGGGTGTTCTCCTTCTCCTTTTTCTCCTGCTCCTTCCGCTTTAGCTCTTTTCTTTCCTGTGGCACCCCTTTGCCCTTTCTGTGCCCCTGTCTCTCCTCACCTACAAGCTGTTGTTCTCCATCTGGAAGGTCCTGGGCATATTTCCTTAGGAATTGTTCAACCTTCCCTGCATCTGTGATATAATGTCTCTTTGACTTATGGTAGAAGGAGACACCCTGTGGGAAGAGCCATCGAAAGGGGGTGCCTTTGGTCTTCAATTTAACTACCAACACGTTGAATTCTTTCCTTTTTCTGAGGAGCCTTCCCGGAATCTCCTTCATCATTAATATTTTCTTTCCCTCAATCACACTTGGGGTTTCATATTGTTTTTTCAGCACTATCTCTTTAAATGCTTTGGCAACAAATTGTACTATACAATCCCTAGGTACTTTTTTTTGTCTTGCGAAGGCTGAGTTGATTCTGAAACAAGTCGAAATTGAAGCATGAATAATGTCCAGATCTTGCTCTTTCAGTAGCCCTGCCAACATATTAGCAATGAAAAAGATGAGACTTTCTCTTTCCAGGCCCTCCCTAAGACCTCGAATCCTCAAAGAACACTCACAGGCTTTCAACTCTTGCATTGAATTCTTCAGCAGAAGGTGCCACCCAAAAGGAAATTCATCAGAGAATGCAAGCTGTTTATGGTGATTGTGTTGATGTGAGTGCTATGCGTTGTTGGGCAAGTAAGTTTAAAGATATTGAGGTGGGAACATCAGACTTGCGTGACAAACAAAGAGTTAGACATCCTGTGTCAGAAACCACCGAGTTTCACAAGCAAAAGGTTGTCAGATTGATTCAGGATGATCGTCGTATCACTCAGAGAGAAATTTCAAGCATAATCGGCATTTCACAAGAACTTGTGGGTCACATTATTGCTTTGCTTGGCTATCGGAAGATCTGTGCATGATGAGTACTGTGAGATGCTGGTTGTGGAAACAGAGTGTCGACTTCTTCCAGGACGGCTTCAGCAAACTTGTTCATCGTTGGCAGAAATGCATCCAATTGTCTGGTGATTATGTGTAAAATTGAATAGTGGTAGTTAAAGAGCACATTCTAAGGATTATTTCTGTGTTTGATTTATTAAAATCTTCCCATCCAAACCCAAGTAACAAAGGTTGAAGGCATTACTTTTCATTCAACCCTCGTATTAAAAATATTTGCTTGTTGTACTAGCTGATTGTAGAACTAATGCAATGTTTTAATATATTGATAGTGCCTTACCTGCATTGTTAAAGGAGTGAGAAAACAAAAAGATGTGGAAAGTAAAAAGAGTGGGCAACAAATAATTGTCTCTCAAAATTAACAAATCTTAATTTTATGTTACCTATGTGCATACGCTCAGCTTGTTCATTAATGTTGGCTAGTTTATCAGAATAAACCTCTTTGTAGCCATTAATGAAAGACAAGTAAGATTTTGGAGTTACGTGAGCTCTTCGTCGATATCTGAAATAGGATTGAGATTTGAATAATTATGCATTAATCTGATATAGCTCTGAACAAATACAGTTTCAGTCATATTCTGTTGCCAACTTGTCGGGCTATTCATACAGTGCTAACAGCATCCATTGCTACATAAACAATATCTATACTTAATCTAGCCTAGATGCATGTTTACTAGTTCCAATATAAATCAGCGTTTTAGGGCAACATGTCAAAGCTTTCAGGAAGTTTACTATTTAATTCAGCATTGGAGGCATGCTGAAAGCTGTCTTATAATAATCCTATCTATTTAGGCAGTTGTTAGTGGTACAAATGCTATTGAAGCTTAACAAAAAGCTTAACCTTTGAATGCCTGTCTTGTTATCGGAGTCTTCTTAGAGATGCGTGACAGAGCCTAGGCATCAGATACTGTCTGATACTGGGTCAGCCTTGGTTAATACTTGGATAGGAGACTGATAATGAATATCATGTACTGTGGTTATATTTTAAAGGAAGGAACTGGCACAACCAGCCTAAGTATTTCTTTCCTAAGAAAATCCTATGAAATTCTTGAGTTCTCTGTAAGTTAGTAGTTGAATTGAAGGCACACACACAAACATACGCTTCTAGAAATTAGAATGGATTATTGGCTAGGTTATTATATTGATAAGAGGAATGAATATAATGTACAGAATTGTGCATATGTGAAACCTTTAAATATGTATGAATAATGCCTTAGCAGACATTACTGTGCAATTATAGTAAAAATTGATAATAATGATGGATAAAAGACTGTAAGATTGTATAGAAGGGGCACGTTCTTGAAAAATGTAAATAGATTGAAGTTCAATAATTATGAATATCCCTATAAAATATAAGATCTTGATGACAATATAATATGACCTAATAATAATAAATAAAATAAACTTCATTTTTAACTCGCCCTCTCTCCCCCAAAGGGATGATGTCATACATGCAATGTGATACTACATAAGGATTCTTAAGCACCTGTATTGCTTCTTAAGGGGAATCTCTGTGAACACTTATAATAAATTGCCTTAATTTTTTTGTATTTTTTTTATTTTTTGCTTTTTGATACATCATAACAATTAACTATTTTTGCCATACATAACTTATTTCAGTATACATTGTTCCAAAGGTAACTATTTCTTAAATGACATTTTAAACAGTTCTTAGAAATGTATCACCCTCCACCCCCACCCTCCCCCCATACCCCCCACCCCCCTGGAACAGCCATTCAAAATTGTCAATACATCAGTTTAATCGTGTGGAACGCCTGGTTCAAGGTACGGTATCTTTCGTCTCCGTCTATTTTGTCGATTAGAACAGTCCATTTCCTTAACCAGTCTTGATCTTTTAGGCTATTTGTATAAATTTTTTTCTTTTGAATGATGAAATCGTTAATTATATATTCTGATATATAAGTCCACCAGGTTTCTACATCCCATTTTGTATCATCCCTCCATCCTCGGGCTATCGTGGCTTGTATTGCGGCTGTCATATATTTTAGAATCTCTGTCCAGTTATTATTATCTTCCCTTACCTTTACTGTGACGGACATGTATCTAGCTTTGTCCCATATTAATTCTTTCCCTATTATTTCTTCCATTATTTTTCTTATTTTTCTATAGAAGTTCTGAATTTTTCTACAGTCCCACCACATGTGGGAAAATGTACCTATTTCCCCACAGTTATGCCAACACTTATTTGAAGTATTTCCCGTTATATGTGCTACTTGGAGTGGGGTTCTATACCATTTAGATATTATTTTCCTTTGTGTTTCTTTAATCCTTATATGCTTAATTTTAGGAATATTGTCAATCCAAGTCCCAATTAATTTCTCAGTGAAGTTTTTTTCCTGTTTCCAATTATCTATAATGGTTATTTTTGTATTGTAAGTTAATGTGATTAGTACATCATACAATAGCCCAGTTATTCCTTTATCTATTTCTATTTTCCTTTTAATTATTCTATCCAGTGGGGTTTCGACAACTTCTCTTCTTTTCATGGCCTGGGCTTTACTGGACAGACCTAACCATGCTATCCAGTTCCCTTGACCACATTTATCTTTTATTTTATCCCACTTTAGTATTTCTCCTTTGGGATTCATGATGTCCCCAATCCTTTTGAAACCGTTTTCCTTCAGTGCCCTAATTAGATTTGTGAATGTCTTGTCCTTATTTTCCAATGTTTCTAGTGGGAAAGGGTCAATTTTATTTATTTGTAATTTATTTTGCCATTTTTTCCAGATTAACAACATTGAAAAACAAGGGCCCGCTTTTAAATTCTTTAAGTCTTTTCTATCAATTCTCTCTCCCAATAATGTTCCCCTTTGCCAATTATTTGCTTCCTTTTCTGTTTGCACCCATTTTTTTGACCCTTCCAATTCGAATTCTAATAGCCTCGCTAACTGGCTTGCCTCGTAGTATATTCCCAACGAGGGAGCTCCCCAACCACCCATTTCTTGTTTACTAGAGTATAAAAAGGTAGCAATTCTATTTTTGTTTCCTCCCACTACCCATTGTTTCATAGAGTTATCCCACTTCTTCAACAAATTGGTAGGAATATTCACCGGGAGGGTTTGGAACAAGAATAAAAATTTGGGCAAGATCTTCATCTTATAGATTTTTAGCCTTGTAGATATGTCTCGGAATTTCTTTCCCCATGTAATAATTTGTTTGCTTATATTTTTCCATAGGTGATTATAATTCATTTGTATTATATTGTTGATGTTTTTTGGTATATCCACTCCTAGGTATTTCATCTTCTTTTTCCCCAATTTTACTCCCATAATGTTTTGAACCTTCTTGAGCTCTTCCCATGTTAAATTTTTATGTAATATCTCTGATTTGCCTAAATTTATTGTGAGGCCCGAAGTTTTTCCAAAGTCTTTAACTGTTTTGACTAATGATTATAGTGATTCCTCCACCTCCCCTAAAATTATCATAACATCATCAGCATATAAATTAATCTTAATGTCTTCCTTGCCCATCTTATAGCCTTTAATGACCGGGTTATTCCTTACTAAGTTTGCTAAAGGTTCAATGGCTAATGAAAATAGGGCCGGGGAAAGGGGGCATCCTTGTTTAGTTCCTCTATTAATATTTATTTGTCTGGTTTGTGTCCCATTTACCAAGATAGTTGCTTTGTTTTCACTATATAGTTCTTTTATTACCTTGCACACTTTCCCCCCCATATTACATTCCTCGCAGAGTCTGTTCAAATATTTGTGATCTATTGAGTCAAATGCCTTGCAAAAGTCCAATTTTAATATAAGTACTTTAGATTTTTTTTTCTGTGGCATGGTTCAAAATGTTCAAAATATTCCTTATAGGGTCCGCTAATTTCCTGTTTTTTACAAATCCGTATTGATCTTCATTAATTATATCCGGTATTATATCTCTCAGTCTTTTTGCTAATATTTTAGTAAATATTTTGTAGTCCACATTGCTTAGGGATATTGGTCTATAAGAGTTAGGATCAGTTTCATCCTTATTTGGTTTTAGGATTGTGAGAATTTCCGAAAATTTCCAGGTATTTGGTACATTTTGTTTCTCCATTATTTCATTAAACAGTGTAAAAAGGTTGGGGGTAATATCGTCTTTAAATATTTTATAAAAGTTTGTTGTAAAGCCATCTGGCCCAGGTGATGAATTTATTTTTAGACTTTCTATTGTTTGTTCAATTTCTGTTTTAGTTATTGTACTATTTAGATTAGATTTTGCCTGTGAATTTATTATTTTTCCCAAGAGGCCTACTTGTTTGATTGACTCTTTACCTTCGTAAAGTTTTTCATAGTAATGAGCCATAATCTCCCTGATTTCCTCCTCTGTAGATCTCAAATGTCCTCTATCATCTTTCAACTTAAGTATTTTGTTTCTAGCTTGTTTTGATTTTAGGACTCTGGCCAATCTCTTCGAATTATTGATTGAATTGATTTGATAATCATTTTTAACCCATAAGTATTTTTTGTGGTCTCTATTTTATCTAAATTCTCCAATTGCTTTTTTTTCTTTCCAGTTTGTCTTATTATCTACTGTTGGATTTTTTTGGAATCGTAGGAATGCGTCCACAGTCTCTAATCTTAATTTGTCAAATGTATGCTTTTCTTTCCTATTGATCCCTATTTCCAATGAGATGCAAGTGCCCCTTATGGTCGCTTTAAAAGCATCCCATAAAGTCTCTTCTTTTATTTGTGGTTGTCTATTAAATCGAAAAAATTCTTGAATCTGTTGTTTAATGACCTGTTTATCCTTTTCATTGTATGTTACCTTGGGGTTGAATATCCATTTCCTCGGTGGTTTCCTTACTGGGTTTCCTAATTTTAACAGGAGGGGAGCATGATCTCCTGGCCAGTCGTTCCCCACTTTAATCTCCTTTATTTGTCTTGAATTATTAATCCCAACTATGAAGTAGTCTATTACAGTGAATTTTGTATGCCTATGGGAATAAAGGTTGGGGTATTTGCCTCCACTCCCAATCTATTATGCACTTCTATGAGGTTCCACTTTTTGAAATTGACTTTGCACTCAGGCTTTCCTGGGTTCCACCCTGTTTTTTTTGTTTGTTTATATAGTTCCATGTTAAGACCTCCCCCTATTATTATATCTCCTTTTGCTTGTTTTTCAATTTTAGCACAATACTTTTGTATAAATCCTAGCTGATTTTTATTAGGGGCATAAATACTTACTATAGTGGTTTCATTATTGTTTAACTTTCCCCTTATCATCACGAATCTTCCTTCCTTATCTACGATTTTTTTCTCTAACTCAAATCTATGTATATCCTTTATTAATATTGCCACTCCTCTAGCCTTATTTGACCCCCGGGATTCATATTGTAGTTCCCATCTATTTAGATTTAACAATTTTGTTCTATCCCATCCTTTGTGTGTTTCCTGAAGTAGGCATACATCAATGTGCTCTTCCAGCAACAACCTGGTAATTTTTTGCCTTTTAACCGGAGACGAAAGTCCATTCACATTAATCGACAGAACCTTTAATTCTTCTCCCATTGATCCGATTCTTACTTTTCCCTCTATTTCCCCAGGTCTGTTCCACTATTTTAGTCTTTTTTTTATCTGTTCCTAATCCCTGATCCAGCTCCCATAGCTTCCCCCCCTCTGGATCCATAGCCCCCCTTCTTGAAGCCGGGGCTGCTCGGAAGGACCTCCTCGCACCCATCCAGAGTATCTTGAAGGCAGAGTCCCCTGCTGCAGCTTCCCTCTACCATGTATTGCCCCTTACCCTGTATAATACCCACTTATTCTATACATTGTATACATTCCACCCCATAACTTAAAACTCTATTCTTCCTTCTTCCTTATTAAGTATCAAGTTGCCAATCCCCTATTACATCCCTTGAAATTGTCACAACCTTCTTTTTCCTGCTCAATCTACTAAATAACAATACAGTTACTAACAATACAGTCTCTAGATTCTCATAATAATCATTATTTAGTGAGCATCTTAATTTAATACCCTTTAGCAATTCTTAGTTGCAGAGTACATTCTTCTGTGAAGTTAGGCAGACTTAATTCTTTTACAATATTTAACACTTTCTTATATGTTCTAACATTTGTAACTATTAGCTTAGCATATATCTATATATATAAAAGAGTGATGGCATCACGGCAATTCACAAAACAACAAAAGTACAGGCCCCCCAACCTCAAAATTTGACAACACAACCCATCATCCACGCCTCAAGGTTGATACAACAAAAAGAAAAGAAAAATAAAGTCCTAATTAGAGGGAGAGCAATAATTTTTTTTATCCAATTGCTGCCAGTTTAGAGGGCTAATCTCTGCCCACTTGGTTGCCTAGCAACCAAGGGACAGCCAAGTTTCAGTTAGGGGACAGGGTTAGGGTTAGGGTTTAGATTTAGGCCTCACTTAGACTTCTTCCACAGATTATCTGATTTGCACTGGATTATATGGCAGTGTAGACTCAAGGCCCTTCAACACAGCTATATTACCCATTTATAATCTTATATTATCTGCTTTGCACTGGATTATCTTGACTCCACACTACCATATAATCCACTTCAGTGTGCATTTTATACAGCTGTGTAGAAGAGGCCTCAGATAATCCAGTTCTGAGCACATAACATAAGATTAGAAATATACAGTAGAGTCTCACTTATCCAACGTAAACAGGCCAGCAGGATAAGTGAATATGTTGGATAATAAGAAGGGATTCAGGAAAAGCCAATTAAACATCAAATTAGGTAATCGTTATACAAATTAAGCACCAAAACATCATATTATGCAACAAATTTGACAGAAAAAGTAGTTCCATGCGCAGTAATGCTATGTAGTATTTACAGTAGAGTCTCACTTATCCAACACTCGCTTATCCAATGTTCTGGATTATCCAACGCATTTTTGTAGTCAATGCTTTCAATATATCGTGATATTTTGGTGCTAAATTCATAAATACAGTAATTACTATATAGCATTACTGTGTACTGAACTACTTTTTCTGACAAATTTGTTGTCTAACATGATGTTTTGGTGCTTAATTTGTAAAATCATAACTTCATTTGATGTTTAATAGGGTTATCCTTAATTCCTCATTATCCAACATATTCGCTTATCCAACATTCTGCCGGCCCGTTTATGTTGGATAAGTGAGACTCTACTGTACTGTATTTACAAATTTACCACTAAAATATCACAATGAATTTAAAACACTGACTACAAAAGCATTGATTATGAAAAGGCAGACTGCGTTGGATAATCCAGAACATTGTATAAGCGAATGTTGGATAAGTGAGATTCTTCTTTAATATGAAATAATTACTGGGATAGAATAATGCAGAACAATATGATCTCTAAAACCAGGACAGTAAATAAACAGGGGAATTCCACACAGGAAACAATCAGGGCCAGCTTACACCTCCCAACAAAGTATTCCCATCATCAAAGTCTGGCAAATCCTGTTTTCTCAGGGCCACAGACAGTAGAAGCACATAAAATATCGCAAACAACATCACTCTGAAAACAAGGGTATTCCAGACAGGAAACAATCAGGGCCAGCTAACACCTCCCAACAAAGTATTCCCATCATCAAAGTCTGGAAAATCCTCTGTTTTCTCAGGGCCACAGACAGTAGAAGCACATAAAATATCGCAAACAACACCACTCTGAAAACAAGGGAATTCCAGACAGGAAACAATCAGGGCCAGCTAACACCTCCCAACAAAAAATTCACTCAGGGAGGAAACAGCCAGGCTTTAAAGCTGCAAGGCCATTACATCCTAATCATTTTTCCTAATTGCAGCATTCATACTTGCCTCCAACAAACAAAAAAAAAACCCAATCAGAAATATTGTATATTCACAACCTTTAGGAAACAATATCCCCTGATGGTGCAGCGTGTTAAAGCGCTGAGCTGCTGAACTTCTGGACCGAAAGGCCACAGGTTTGAATTGGGGGAGCGGAGAGAGCCCCCACTGTTAGCCCCAGCTTCTGCCAACCCAGAAGTTCAAAAACATGCAAATGTGAGTGCATCAATAGGTACTGTTCCGGCGGGAAGGTAACGCCGCTCCATGTAGTCATCCCACATGACCTTGGAGGAGTCTACGGACAACGCCGGCTCTTTGGCTTAGAAATGGAGATGAGCACCAACCTCCAGAGTAAGACACGACTGGACTTAATGTCTGGGGAAAAACTTTACCCTTGACCTTAACTACCACCAATTCCTCAATACTTTGTTTCCCATACCACCAGACTTCGCCACAGCAACGCATGGCCGGGCACAGCTAGTCTATATATATAAAAGAGTGATGGCATCACGGCGACCCACAAAACAACAAAACTACAGGCCCCCCAACCTCTAAATTTGACAACACAACCCATCATCCACGGCTCTAGGTTGATACAACAAAAATAAAAGAAAAATAAAGTCCTAATTAGAGAGAGAGGAATAATTGCTTTTATCCAATTGCTGCCAGTTAGAAGGCTAAGCTCCTCCAACTTGGTCTCCTAGCAACCCAATAAAAATAATAAAAAACACTAAAAATTAATACAATAAAATACTATAACAGAAAATAACTAAAAATAATACAAGAAAATAATAAAAATATAATAAAAAGATAACTTACAATAAAATTTATTAAAAAATACAAATAACGTCAAATAAAAATTACACAATTTTTAACCAATACCACCACCACTTTGCCACAGCAACGCGTGGCCGGGCACAGCTAGTGTATGTATGTGTGTGTATATATATATATATATATATATATATATATATATATATGATTGTTCAGACTCCATGTAGCATAATTCAGATCCACTATTTATAGTTTCTTCTTGTTCTGGGCCTGTACAAGGACACATGTTGTTTCACAGTTTTTTTCCTTTAAAGCCCTTCTTTTTTAAAAAATGTTCTGTCCTCAATTGAGATTCAGCTCCTTCCTCGTCTTCCTCAGTTATTGTACCAGTCCCGTCTTCTTCTTCTGTTTCATCTAGGTGTCTCTCGGGTGAAGGACAAGTTAACTTCAACTCCCTTAGCATTTTGATTCCCTCTTGTGGAGTTCTCGCCGTAATTTTTTCCCCCCTTTGTAGATAACAATAGTTGCTGGGAAGGCCCAGGTGTACTTAATTTTCTCTGTTCTAAGTCTATCTGTGACAGCCTTGAAAGAAGCTCTTTCCTCTCTGGTTGATTTTGCCAAGTCCTGAAAAACTGTCACCCTGTTTCCATTGTATTTTAGGTCCTGGATCTTCTTTAGGGATTTGTAGACTTTCAGGCAGATGGACTCTCTGGCAAAAGCGATTATTACTGTCCTTGGTCTTTGCTTATTATGATTTTTATCTTTATCTACATATGAAGGTATTCTATGTGCCCGTTCAATGTCATATTCTGTAGCTTGTGCTCCAAATTCCTTCCACCATTCACTCAGGGATCCAATCAAGTCTTTATTACCTAAATATTCGGGAATTCCTGAGATCAGGATGTTTCTTCTCCTTAATCTATTCTCCAGATCCACTACTTTCTGATTCAAATAGTGCACATCTCGTTCCAAGTCTTTTATTTTTGATTCATAACATGACTGGTTCTGAAGAATACTCTGTACCTGCTCTCTTGTGTCTTTAACCTCAATAGCAAGATGTTCCATTGAGCTTTGCAGCCCTTGAACCATTTCCATCAATTTATCCAGCTTGGAATCAGTGGAATTGAGGTTTTCTGAAGCCATTTCAAACTGCTTGCCCCTCGCAATCTTTTTTCTGTCCACTCGACTGCCAGATGGTCTTAATGAGTATCAAAAGAGTCTGGTGATTTCCCACATAAATATCCTGAAATTCCAAGACTTAAAAAGGCTTCAATCAAGTGTTAGTCTTTACATGGTCTATTTGGTTTAATTACCATCATGAACTTAACACTCTGATCATCATAAGTCAATAATGTGACCCCAGACAGATCCAGAGTTAGCTGACGGGTAGCGAAGACCATCAATCCCTCATTCTAAGGTATGGGATGGGAAACCACAACTCTTTCAAGCCATCTCAATTTAAAAATGTGCCCTGTTGAGCAGTGCTGCTACTGTAGGAATATCACAATGAAATATAACTGCATTCAGAACTGCAGTCTTATATAAAAATACATCTATATAATGAACCAATTCTGTATTCATCCATCTACTAGTTCCATGACTGGTTTAACTCTCTCTGTGTGTTTTTATAGACATTAGGGAGAGGGAGAGGCATACACACACACACACATATGTTAGGGATGTGCAATTTTTTCATTAGTTGCCATAAGTTGTATCAAATTTGTTAAATTTGTACTTATATTGCAATATCTGACATGTGGGCATGGCCTGTCCCAAAAACTTAAGAATTGAAACTTATCCAATATTTTTGTTTGAATTTTGTAAATCTCAAAAGCCTCTCAAAGTCAGTTTCATTTTTTAGCACAAGGGTGCAAAGCCAAGCCAAAAAGGCTGTCTTTCCACTTTAAATGAGTGGTCTCTCACCATTAGGAGAGGGAAGCAACAGGGAGAAAGCAAAGTTCACTGGTAAAGAGACTGTGAAAGTACAGAATTCTGGGAAATGTAGTTTGGGAAGGTGAGGAGCCCTATGCCAGAGAATTCAAATTACATTTGCCCTAAACTACATTTCTCAGAATTCTGCTCAGCATCAGAAAACTCTAATCAAGATAGGTGAGAGATTTGTCCTTCCATAGCAGCAGTCAGCCAGAGTTACAATAAATTGTTGAATCTGCAAAGAGGAGGACTGACTGATACTTCTAGTAAGTAAATCTCTGTGCTGGGCTGAGAAAAATCCCTAAATGGAAATTATATAGGTTAATATGAGAGACATTCAATGAGATAGCTGTTGTGGCTTTTAAAAAATATGTTATTATCAAATTCCCTAAAACCAGTAGATGTATGAATATTTCTGAAAGTTGGAATGACCCCTGTTATCTTGAGTCATTGTATTGAAAATTCAAGGAGATGGCTCTTGTAGGTTTTTTAAACTGTTGTTTATAAAAAATTTCTCAAAATATCTGTGGATAAGTAAAACATTCTGAAACTTGATGGGCTAACAGTGGTAAATGTGTTCTACCATTGTGGCAAGTTGCAACCCAATCACTGTAAAAATGAGGTAGAAAGGAGCCCCTGAAGTTTCCCCATTTGCACAATTACTATAACAAAAAAGTAATGAAATTCTGTTACTCTCATTATAGTAACAAAATTTTCACTAACAGACATTTAGAAACACTTTAGGAACAAAGCACTGGCACCCCCTAATTTTGTAATGAGTTTGAAACATTTTTTCATCAATCGTACAGCCCTAATGCATGTATATTCATTCTAGTAACAAGTATTGATATTTAAAGTCAGAGTTACAAAATTATCACATTTATTTCTAATACAGTCAACCCTCAACATTTGTGGGGTTGGGGCACTGGACCCCCCATGAAAATAAAGGACTACAAATGAAGAAATTGCTATTTTCTAACCTGAGAGAACACTTCCATAGGAATTTCTAGGTTTTTCATCATGACTCTATGATCAATTTCTACTGGAAGATGGAGTCCCACTTTTCTCTAGATATCTCTAGGTCCTCCAGCATGATGAAAGGAAGTTGACTGCACACTGGAGGTGCTAGAGATTTTTAGAGAAAACATTTTACAAATGTATGAATAATTAAATCTGCAAAAAAGATCACAAATTTGGAGGAACAACTACAATACCTTTGGAAATAATTATCACAGCTTTCTGAAACTAAGTCATGAAAGATGCCCATTGTTTCTACCACTTGCGCTTTAACTTCAGGAGAACAGACAATATTAAAACCTGACAGGAAATAGTGTGACACAGCCACAAGGGCTTCCTTAGGCCATCTTGTGAACCAGTCCATGGTGCAGCCAGATATAAGACCAGGAAATTTCAGGGAGCGTGCTCGGAATTTTTCACCAACCTAGCAAGAATAACAAAAAATAATTAGAACACCATGTCAATGATATTGTATCTAGTCAAACCTACCTGTGCAACCATTTCAGTTTGACATCCTTCACACAGAACTCAATTCCTACTGTATGTATAAACGGTTTGTCAAACCTAGCCAAACTTAATCCTTTAGAGAAAAAGCATCCTCAATTTTGGAATGTGAGCACACTTTGTTTTTATCAGTCAGAAATTCTTCAACATTTGAATTTGTTGACATTATTACAAAAACATAATAGGGATTTTTAGATCTGTGGCTATATTAAGGAATTCCATTTGAAATCCTATCTCCCTTTTACAAAGATGGGAGTTTCATTGAATTTCACTTCCAAGTATACATGTGTAAGATTTAGATGTATTAATTTGGTAGTTCAAGTGGATAATTCAGGTGACACTAGTAGAACAACTTGCATAAAATCAGGCACAGATTTGAACTGTCAAGATATTACACATGTGGGGAAAACATTTTCATAAAACAACAACAACAACAACAACAACAACAACAACAACAACAACATTCATATATAAACCTTTAGAATTTCTTATTAGATTTCAATGAAACAAAAAATTACTTCATACTTTGAATGTGATTTTCCTGCTTCTTGGCAGGGGGTTTGATTGGATGGCCCACAAGGTCTCTTCCAACTCAATGATTCTATGATTCTATACTAAGCACAAGAAAAGTAGAGGTACTTGTAAAGGAAACTCACTGGAGAAAAGCAGAGGACCACATGAAGATTTTTCCTTGACCGTGTTATAAAATATTCATAAAGATTATCAAAGGTAGGAGGAATCCTCGGCAGCTCTTTTTTCATTACAGATATCAACCCTTGAGTTATTTCATCCATTTCATCCCGAGGGAATAAATTGGAAATCTTATTGAAAAACCAAAATAAAAGTAACATCCATTTATTAATGTTATCAAAACATAACAGTTTAGAAATTACAGCTCTGTGCTCCCACACAATTCTTTCAGGTAGACCTCTAAAGCAAGAGTGGTAACATCTTTAGGACCATTTCTGCACATTTCACTTTCCTATAAATTCTTCCACCACTGCCAAATCAGAAAGTCCCCTATAAAATAAATAGGAAACACTCATTAAAAAAAAAAAAAGAGGAGAGGAGGAATTGGTTCTTGGACTATTATTGTTGTTCATTTTCTTTTTTTCACAGTTCAGTATATTGTTTGGACCCCCTCCTTTTTAAAAATCCTGGCATTTGCTTTTTGGTAGAGCTGAAGATGGAAGAATGCTCTTCTCAACACCAATGATTGCCCAAGGACTCCCTTCTCCACAAGAGCTTGCCAAAAGAGACAATACATTCAACAAAACCAACACATTTCAATTAGACAAAGAATATTTTCTCTTGTAACTTAGTGTAAAAAAGGCCCCATCTATATTGATCATTTACTGCAGCTCCAAGCCAACTTGAAACTGTGGTAGTCAGAAACCCACACAATGACCACAGTTTCAAGTCATCTGCACATTAAAGGGATCATCTCATCTTCCCTCGTGTGCGGCAGTTCTAATTAAAGCAGCAGAATGTGGAGCACATTGTAGATATCCACTCTTGCTGAAGCATTTTGAAGGCTTCAGGGTGAGGACATGAGGGGGTTTCCAAAAAATGTCTGATGTCATGGCTGGCTAGCAAAGGGCTGATTGAATCCCCAGGAAGGACTAACTGATTGGCTTCAATCCTAATTGTCACTCTTCACTTTTGTTCACTTCCTATGCTTCTGGAGTGGAAATGGGGGTTGGGGTGGAGTGAGGAGAAGCTCACAGAACAGTTTGAGGCCCAGTTCCATAGTTAATGTAATCGTCCACCTGGCAATTGTGAACACACTGATTTGGAACAAATCAGTCCAAAACTGTCAATCAAATCACCTGTACATTAAAACTGGTTATTCCAAACTGCATTATAGCATCAGTGTAGATGTGTCCAAAGCCAATTAAACAAAATAGCTCAAGGCACCAAGAAGCAACAATTATCCCATAAGTGCAATGAGTACAATGCAGACAAAGCACCCTACCCCAGCGAAGCCAAAGGGGAGGCTGGAAAAATAACCAGATGAAGGCTGTATTAACTAGCAAGGATGGGGGATAGTTCAAGCAACAATCAAAGGGGATTCAAGAGAGTTGGAGATGGGTAAAATATTTGTTCACTCCACGCCCCTTCCTCATGTCACAATGCTTCATTTGTTTCTCCCTCATTCCAGAAGGGCAAATGGTAGGCTCTCTCTGCAGTCTGTGTTGCAGGAGTTGCAGAGGGAAGACCCAGATTCCATACATTATTGCTTGCATCATACATTGCCACAAAAGCAATCATGATCAAAAGATGTGAAAACAGAAATTACCTTTTATTCTGAAGTAAAACTATGTTTTTTATTATTATTTCTGTATGTACACAAGCTATATTATATCTGCCTTGGGGTTAGAAAGATCAACAAAAAAAACTTTGACAATAGTAGTTATTTTAATTATTATAATAACATAATCTAAGAATACTGTATTGATTGAAACTAACCTCTCCAGAAGAAAGCAAGTTATTAAGGTATTCCAAAAATGCCTCGTCTTTTATTTCATTGTCTGTGAAAATAAATGTGATTCCTTTTCCTTCAGCGCCAGCAACTCGATATAAAAGCTTTAGGTCATCTGTGAGATTGGTCACATTGTATGATCTGAGAGTGGGACCAGAAAAACAGGAGAATCCTAAACCGATAACGTTCTTTGTAAACTTCATTATATTTGAATTGATTTCTTGGCCCTGGTGATGGAAAGTGTTTGTTTGTTTCCTTGAAAATATAATCTTGTAACCTTGGGCAACGACTATTTTCACTTACTGACCTGCCTATACCCATCTGAAAACAGCAACCTTTCTCCCACCAGGACCACTTTGCTGTGGTCTCCTATACTGATATTTAGACTTTTCAGGATCTTCCATTTTTGAAATAATCCTATTTACTAAAGCCTCTTCCTCCTTGTAACAGTAGTTATAGTTTTTTAAAAAACTTCATGACTATTTTTTTTTCTTTTGAGGCTTGGGCATTATTTTGATCTTTATCTTTGCTGTGTATTAATACTTTTCTAGAGCTTAACTATCTCCCATGCTGCCTTATCAGCAATTGGGGGGCAGGGGGAGCCGGGTGGTGATGCTTCCCCCCATGGGATGAGGGTTAAGTCAAGTCGCATGGAGCAATGGCTTCTCCAGCTCCACCTCCTGGCTGAGAGCCCATGAATATGCTACGATGGTGGTGAATCCATGGGCTTTTGTGATGAGGTTGTGAGTTCCTAACAACTACTCATTGAATGCAAAATAAACTAGGTCTAGCCTAGCACTTTATTTTCAGACTTAGTGGTGTTTCTCACACTAAATCCACCAGTTGTATATCTCGCATCTCCATCCCATTTGGAGACACTTTCTTCAAAACTGATGTTACTCTAAAATCCCTGTTTCCTCCCTCATTTCCAAAGACCTTTACACTTAGATCTAAAGCTAGGGTTTGTAACACAATTGAAATAAAATGTCTTTAAGCTACTATTTCTGGAGCATCTGTAGAGGAATCAGGATTGTTACAGTAGATTGATGTACTCTGTTCTACTTCCAATTCTATTTCTAAATCTGAATGCCTGTTCCACCAAATTCTAGATTTCTTATTGCTTTTCTTTCTTCTGTTTTGTCTTCAGAGTTCTCAACTCTTGTCCTGTGACTATTCATCTTCTTGTCTGTCATGAATTTCCCTATTTGCTGTCCCTGTTGTGATGGAACTACTTTCTGTGTGTTCCTTTCTTCTGTTTCATATGATATTCATTAATCTTTGGGATTTATTAGGGACCTTATCCCATGCCCCCTCCCAAATTCTAAAATATTTCTAATCCACTGAGGCTACAATTTACAATGGAGCTCTTCCCATGATGCAGGTGAACTTCCCATCAGCTCCATCGGGATTCCTTAGGGAAACATCAGATACAGCCATAAAAGGGGAAGGGAGGAGAAGAGATCAGAGATCATCTTCTGGATTTAGGAATCAGAAAATAATGGAAGAAAACACCCAAAAACATGCGGGACAGTAGTTGTCCAATTTGCCCATGTGTGATGACTCATGGGCTTTGTAGTCCTGTTCCTAGTACTATTGTGGCAGACGAAGAGGAAAACATGGGATTTCCGCCATTTCAGCCAGAATCGGAGCCTCTCCACCTGGAGGATGTTTGTCCTCAAGAATGTAGCCAAACAGGCCTTGGGCAGAATTCCCCCCCGTTTTCCGGGAGGGACAATTATAATAGAGATAGAGGAGCCAGAGAGGCTAATCGCCGGAGCCTGAGAATCGCTGCCAAACAACTAGCTGATTAGGTCTGCTTCCCTTGGGAAATTCTAAGGAGTCATGCATCTGGACAGAGTTGGGTTTCGCTTCTCGTTCTCTAGGGAAAGTGTTCTGTTGGCGGGAAAACGAGACCCAATATAGGTGCTGGTCGCAAGGGGAACTTTGCGGAGTCAATTGTTCAGCTTGAGGAGAGAGATCGTGTGTGGACTTCGTAACCCCAGTTCCTTGTTTCCCGGATCAAGTTTCCAGTCTTGCCTTGTTTCACGGACTTCCTTGGACTCTGTTCATGTTCCATGTTTGCCTCGTTTCAAGTCTTTGATCTAGCCAAGAATCAAGTTTATTTTCCAGCCTTGTTGTCAAGCTACATTGGACCTTAAAGACTCTGTCATTCCCCACACTATTGCTTGGCAAAGTGTGTGTTTCGGTCAAGTGGATTATAACTTTGGACTCTAATATCTTATATTGGACAATACATTTCTGGACTATATTTGACCTCATCTGAAAGGTCTGCTTCTGAACTTTATTCTTCACTTGTTTTTATTGACTTTATATATTTCTATAATAAAGATATTAGATAGATTCTGGCCTCTGTGTAAGGTTATTGGTGCTCTGCAGCCTGGGTCCTGACACCATGTTTCATCTCTTCAGTGATGTGAAGCAATGGACGTTCCTGTGGAAGATCACCTACCAAGCACTGACATTTATCTCCCAAAATCCTGCTTCATGAGCCTGGCATGGTAATGTTTTTAATTAATGTAATCATTTGAAATACCAACATTTCAAAATATGTTTGTGATAAGAAATGACAGATGGAGCGATGTGCTACAGGACTAAATGCCACAATAATATGATCCCCCCCCCCCCCACACACACACACACACACATATACATCTAATGGAACACGGTTCTAGGAGACTAATTTATTCTTAGCCACTCATTCCTTTGAAATAAATTGATTTAGTCCAATTTTGTTTCATTAAATAAGACTCCATTGAATTATTACATCACTGCCTGAAACGCTCCGATTTCTTTGTTTACTGCCTTCATAATCACCTCTGTAGACTGGCTTAACCATGCTACTGTTCTGCTGATATAACTGAAGTCTACTGCGATTTTGCAATTTGGAAGTCTCCACCTACTGCTTTTTCACTATGTTGGTTTTAATGCTATGGCTGAAGGATACACTTATTGACTGCTTGGGTAGTCTGTTTCTCTTTCCTTATGCTGCCAAGGCTTGTTCCCTCTTCCAGAAATGTCAATCACCTCCTGCAGTTTTGTAGCTGCTTGTTTTGTCTATCACCCCACTGCAGCCTGAAGTAATTCAGGTTGTTTTTTTCTTTCTATGAAATGGCAATTGGTATTTCTTTATGTTTTTATATGTGATCTATCATCTTGAGTACACACCTTTCTGACTTTCTCTTTTGTTGATGTAGATATTGAAAGATTCCCCAGTATCATTCCCATTTATAGAAATAAATATGCTTTTTAAGACTTTTTAAGACTTTAAGACTAGCAGGTTCAGAGACTCGCTTGGCAAGGGTAATCTAAAGGGGGATAATTTTATTATTATTTCAACACCTGGTCTCCTGACTTGCAGAGGGATGGACTCAGCAGCTGTTTCCTACACAATTTGCTTCTTTTAATTTCCAAAGTCAACATTGCTTCATTTTTTAATCTCCTCTTCTGATACTTTATTTTTTTTCTGAATTCCCTGGATAGTAATTACTCTAACTCTCTTAATGTGTGTGAGTGAAATGAAAACATAACTTACCTGGCAAGGCATTAAAAAATGGACAGTGAATGAAATAGAATTAACAATGAAAACAGAAAAAGAACTTTGAACTTCTCTATTGACATCTGACGCACCTGGAATACCCCATGTGTAGTCCTATCCTGTGAAAAGTCAAATGGTGTAGTACGGAAACAGAAGTTTCCAGATAAAGCAAATAGAAGAGGAAATGATATGTTCTTTTGTTATATGAATGTCTTACCTTTCTATAAACTGGAGCATTCCTCACATTCTGAACAATCCCCAAATAACCAATAAGGTAATGATAAATGGTAGGATTACCACTGGACTACAGCCTGAAGCCCACTTGTGCACAAATACCCAGAGCTGTTGCTATAATTGCAATCTTCCTCCTCTCTCGCTAATTTTTCTTGGTGCTTTCATCCTCCATACACCCAAATTCATTCACACACATTCCAGAGATCCTTTAAGAATTAAATGCTATATGCTGTTATAATGTAATATATTGGCATATAAAATGACATGGCAAGAATTGACAGTGGCTTCTATGTCATGGGTAAAGTGAATTGCCTCCAAATTTTATTCTAATTTTAAGGAACTATTTAAGTTGTTGAGTTTCAATCCGAAAATGGATCCAGTGCCTTCGATAAAATTCACAGCAAATTCAATTTATTATTAACATGGAAACTTCTTAGCCCCTGATTGGAACAGGAGAGGAATATTTTTGGAGAATAACAGTCATATGCCTGATCTAGCCTCAGCATTATCAGCAATACTTTGGTAGATTCTGGGCCCTTCTACACAACCATATAACCCAGAATATCAAGGCAGATTATCCACAATATCTGCTTTGAACTGGGTTATTTGAGTCCACACTGCTATATAACCTAGTTCAAAGGAGATAATGTCGGATTTTGTACAACTGTGTAGAAGGAGCCTCTGTCAGTAGGAAAGCAAGAACACAAATACATAACAAAGGTAATTGTCATGATGAGATGACGAAAATGAGATGAAAATGTATTTTTTCTCACCTAGTTAAAGTTATCTGGAATATTTTATATCCAGCAATAAAAGAAGCCAGTCTTGAAAGACTCTGTTTTCCAGAACCACCAACTCCTACAAGTAAGGCATTTCCACAAGCTGTCCGAATTATTCTTGAAATCTATATTACACAGAGCGAGACAAAACCAGAAAGAAGCAGAGAGTTGTTGTGTTTAGCCAGTTATACAATGTTAAATAATTATATAAACAGATATTCTGAAGATACTTCTTCTGTTTTAATATCCAAAGGTCTATAATTTAATTAGTCTCAGTTGATATTCCTCTTTTAAGATAGCAAAATATCCTTTATGCAGCATCTGAATACAGCAAACATCTTCACATGGTAATTTGTTAAAGCCTATTTGACAATAGTCAGCGGAGACTTCTGCAGAAGCACCAAAAAGATGTTAGATCATCCAAACTCTGTAAAGGAGATCTATAATTTATATCAGTGCTTCTTGGGCTGCCTGATGTGAGGAACTAGCATTTTTATTCCCAATGTGCCTAGGGCTACAGACTGGTAACAAATTCTTATTTCCTTGATTTTCCTCGTTTCTTTCTTTCCTGGAAATTGCAATAGCCAATGGCTTATGAGACCACCACACTGAGAAGAACTGATTTATACTGTACTATTTGGCAGTATAGTATTCCTATTATAAAAGCATAGGATTGATCCAGCTACATGTAAAGTGTGGACTCAAATGTAAACAAAACGTTGGAACAAGTTTATGATAATTGAAAGTTTTTATAATTACAAAATCAAGTCTCAGATTCAATAGTTTGAAAAAATTGTGTCTACATTCAGATTTAATATGACTACCCAAGTACTCTCTTCATAGTGTGTGTTCTTCAAATGTTAAAAGGCTATTCCTAGTGCCCTAGACAGCATAACCAATGCTAGGCAATATTGAAAGCTGTGCAATATTCTAAATCTTCAATTTTTTAAATAAAACTTGACAATCTGCTGCTTGTTTTGCTTGTAACTCATGCTGATTTCTTATTTATAACAGTAATAATATAATAAAACTTCATTTATATCCACCCTTTCTTCCTGTAGGGACTCAGGGCAGTTTACAACAAATCGGCAAACATTAAATGCCATAAGGTTCTGGACAAAGAACAAAATAACCAAAACCACCCAAATACCACAAAACAAATCGACATCCACATTAAAATAATAAAGATATTACCAATATTGAAGGATAACAACATAATTACAAATTCACACCTAGCTTAAGGAAAACAAACAATGAAGATAAACAAGATTAAAAGTATGAAATTAGTTAAAACTTTATGCTTTTTCTCAATGTCCCTGGAAACAATGATAAAAGGCAGACAATAAATGGATTGAATAAATAAAATTACTAACTTGAAATTATTGTTATGTGAACACACATACCTTCACAAGATGAGTTATGGCATCTTTGAAAAATACCAAATCAAGGAATCCACCTCTAACAGTTTCATTATATTGTTTCTGGTAAGACTGCAGTTTCTCAGATAAAAATTCAAGGCTTGGAATCTGAAAAGACAGAAAACAAATACCTAAATCCAATAGCTAGTTTTAAGAAAACTTGGCCCAATTAGTAAAGAACTCACAGAACTACTAAGGCCTCTTCTGCACTGCCATATAAAATCCAGATTATCTGCTTTGAACTGGATTGTATGGCAATGTAGACTCATATAATCCAGTTCAAAGCAGATAATGGAGATTATCTACTATCATAATCTGGATTATATGGCAGTGTAGAAGGGGCCTAAGGCTCCTTCTACACTGCCATATAAAATCCAGATTCTCTGCTTTGAAGTGGATTATATGGCAGTGTACTCATATAATCCAGTTCAGAGCAGTTAATGTAGATTATTGGTTTTATAATCTGGATTATATTGTAGTGTAGAAGAGCCCTTCTTAGGGCCCTTCCAGGCAGGCCCTATATCTCAGGATCTGATCAAAGGTTTTCTGTTTATCCCAGGTTATCTGGCAGTGGGGACTCACATAATTTGGTTTAAAGCAGAAAACCTGGGATCAAATCCTGGGATATACGGCCTGTCTTGAAGGGCCCTTGGGACCCTTCTACACTGCTATATAAAATCCAGATTAACTGGGTTGTTGTATGTCTTTCGGGCTTTGAATGAAGATTAACTGCTTTGAACTTTGAATTGAATTGAAGATTAACTGCTTTGAACTGGATTATATGGCAGTATAGACTCATATAATCCAGTCCAAAGCAGATGTGAATTATCTGATTTGTTAATTTGGATTTTATATGGCATTTTAAATTATTGTGAACATTTATTTAGATTTTATGTCATGATATAATTTGTGTCTGATTCTGTCTGAATATATTGGTTTAGGTTATTAATGTTATACTCAATTCACTGATATTAGCTTTAATTTGATGTTAGGTTTTTAATGCTATATTTATATGTGGGGTCTTGTTGGGATTTTATGCCAATATTTATCTGTTTTTTGAAGGCATTGAATGTATGTCATTGTATGTTGGAATCCACCCTGAATCCTTTTGGGGAGATAGGGCAGAATAGAAACAAAGTTTTATTATTTATTATTATATAAAGCTTTAAACTGGATTATATAGCTGTGTAGATTCATATAATTCAGTTCAAAGCAGATAATGTGGATTATCTGCTTTGATAATTTGCATTATATGGCATTGTAGAAAGGGCCAAAGTCCCCTTCTATATTGCCATATAAAATCCATATTATCGCTTTGTACTGGATTGTATGACAGTGTAGACTCATATAATCCAGTTCAAAGAAGGTAATGTGAGTTATCAGCATTGATAATCTGGATTACATGGCAGTATAGAAGAAGCCTTATATCTCTAAATACAAATAAAACTGGTTTTCTGCAACCAATTGTTTGGAGATTATTGCACAATATCTGGATTTAAGAAAAAACAAAATCATCATCAAAATGTGCAACAGAAAGGCCAACAAAATTGATAGAAGACCCAGGATTTCAAATAGAGGCCCCATCTACACTGCCATATAATCCAGTTTATCAAAGCAGATAATCCACAGTATCTACTTTGAACTGGATTATATGAGTCTACATTGCCATATAATCCAGTTCAAAGCAGATAATCTGGATTTTATATGGCAGTGTAGATGGGGTATGAAAAGTGAAATACTTGGGAATTTGGCTAACAGACAAGGTGTCAACAATATTTGAAAACAATTATGTCCTGGTTTGGAAAGATCTTTTGAACTGGAAAAATAGTTATCTTTACTAGGAAGAATTGCAGCAATAAAGATGGAAATGTTACCAAGGATGATGAATTTTTTTCAGACCATGCCAATTATCATAAATGAAAGCCCATTCACCCAATGGAGAAAGGATATCACAAATTTTGAATTGAATGGGAAAAAGCCAAGAATCCAGTGGAAAGTTCTTGGCGATAAACAACAAGGTGGGTTCAGTCTACCAGACCTGAAACTGTATTTTGAAGCATCTGCAATTTTGTGGATGAGGGATTGGATGATGCTAGAATATGAAAACGTTTGACTATAGAAGGGTATGATTTACTATTTGGATGGCATGCATATATTTGGTAGGACAAACTCAAAATTGACAAGAGCTTTGCAAATAATATTACTAGAAAAGTACTTTTGAGAATTTGGTTAAAGCATAAATTGAAATTTGGACATAAGGCTTCACTGTGGATTTCACCACATGAAGCTTTCTGGGTGATATTAATATCTGCAAAGAAATAAGAGAAGAGCTTGAAATCAACTAATAAATTTCATACCAATTCATAAATCTTTGGTGCCTCAAATACAAAATCTTCAGGTTCTTCACCAGTTGGTTCAGGCATATCCCGCAAAAAGTCTACTAAATATGGCTCAACTTGGATTTCTGGTAATAATTCGGGATCTATGTGTTCCGCAACTACTTTATTAAAAGCATTTGCGAACCAAGCTTCATCCTCTTCACATACAAATCTACAAAATAAAGATCATAGCAGATTCTGATAGAAAGGTAGAATGGGATCCCTCTTCCAATTGTACATTAAACAATTCCTATAAATCAAATTGAGGGGACGACGACTCAACATGCAGATCATTGTGGAATTAGGAGCAGATACATCTAAAAAAGGTAAGATAATAATCCACTATCCTACAGCTATTTATCCTCAATTAAGCCACTCAAATGTAAAATGAAAGGGAATATTGTAAGTTAGCTCCTATAAGGTTTGGTTAGACTTCTTATTCCTACAAGATATCTCCTGACACATCCTCAAACTACCTATTCCCACATGAATTGACTTATACTGGGCGTGCAGGATGCTAGGTTCTGACTGCCTACAAGTTTGCTTCAGCTATGAATGGAAAGCATTAAAATTACATAAATTACAGATGGTCTAAAATTGTAAAATGCAAACCATTATGTCTCTCCCTAACAATATATGTTATTGGTATTTCTGTTGCTGTGCTGCAGACTCCTGAGATATATAGATTTAATTAACTTTCTAAATTTGATTTGCAGTCCTTACTTCATAAGATAAAAAGGAAAATGAATGAGGATAAACCGCAACATTTCTTTCCTGGAAAGATATCCAGAGCATTCTATACGGTAGAACCTGATTCCCTTCTTTTTCTTTGGTATCTGTGTGGGGCAACCATTGTATGACATCAGCTAGGGAACACAGCCTATATACATCTTCCATATTCACTTCCTCTTCTCTTCCAGCAGGTTAAGGACAATGTAAGTTCATCCAAATGGAAGAAGCAAGCACTTGATCCTACCATTTTGCAATGAAAGAAAACTAGGAAGGTACCACCCAAAAAGAGATGATACTGGTTGACTGCTGTGAGAACAGAATACTGGACCAGATAGGCTTTTGGTCTAAAATCCAGCCTAGCTTTTGAAATGTTCACTTTTACAACAATTGATGTTTCATACTGACATTTTTTTTGTTGAGGAACAATGGTATCAGAAAAATGATGTGCTTCAAATTACGAATATTACAAATACATTTGTATGTGGGGTTATCTCAAGCTTTCTTCCAGTCTTCCTCACACTGGACTGTAAAACAGCCTTACTGCACATTGACATGCTGTAGCCCTGTGTGTGTCTTTTAATAAACTGTATTCATTAACCTGTAGCCCTTTTACACACCACAGTAACAGCCCTATGTCCCTGCTTTAACTGCCATGGTTGCATTCTTTGGAATCCTAGGGTTTTGCCCAGCAGGCATGGGCAAACTAAGGCCCAGGGGACCACCCCAGGATCAGGGGAGGACGATTGGGGCAGTTTCTGTGTGTCTCGCCTTTCTCCCAGCATAAGGATGTGGTGAGCAGGCCCGTCCTTATGCCAGGACAACAACCTGAGTATGACCACTGCCCTGCCCTTTCCTGGTCCTCCTCACCCAGCACATGCCTGACCCCCACCCTCCTGGCTGGGCCTACAATGTGGCCCCAAGGCAAAAAGGTTTGCCCATGCCTGGTTTACAGTATGGTGAGACAGTAGAGATTTCTGGGTGGGAATTACCAATGCCGCTGTATAAATTACAGCTCTCAAGATTCAATGGGATATTTTATGGCAGGGAAATGGAATCATAGCACTACAAATTATGGGCTCTAAAAAGGCCCCAGGATTTGGTTTTAAATTGTATAACCTCTGCTCTATGAGTCATCTCTATATACTGGATTTTTAATGAGATCCAACCGGGAAAAGGTAGGTGTCTTATCTTGGTGGTTCTACTTTTCAAAAAAGGGCATCATCTTACCTGTCAGCAATGACTCTGGTACATTCATGTTTGAATAGTGACAGAAGGCTACTGATATCACAACATTCATCTGCTTTAACTGTTAACATTCCTTGCCAAATTCTGGAAAGATCCCGCAGATTGAAGATATAGTGAAATTTGGATGGTGTGGGCAGCATTTTCACCTAAATCAAACATATATGCAATGATCTATTTAAAGTCCTAGTAAGTATATGAAATAATTGTACAGTACCTTGTAAAACCACACACAAACACACAGACTTTTTTTTATAGCTACATACAGTAGAGTCTCACTTATCCAACACTCGCTTATCCAACGTTCTGGATTATCCAACGCATTTTTGTAGTCAATGTTTTCGATATATCGTGATATTTTGGTGCTAAATTCATAAATACAGTAATTATTACATAGCATTACGGCATATTGAACTACTTTTTCTGCCAAATTTGTTGTCTAACATGATGTTTTGGTGCTTCATTTGTAAAATCATAACCTAATTTGATGTTTAATAGGCTTTTCCTTAATGCCTCCTTATTATCCAACATATTCGCTTATCCAACATTCTGCTGGCCCGTTTATGTTGGATAAGTGAGACTCTACTGTATATCCAGGTTTCTCAGATTTTTAACTAAAACTAATGAAAAATGTCACAGACATCAGTAAAAGGTTTTGGCCAAAGGAATTTTTAGGCATAACACATCTGATCAAACATGAAATGGAAACTATGTGTGAGTTTCTTTTGAGTAGAGTCAGAGAAGAGTTGTTATCATAAAAGGGAGGGGAGCACTTCTTACCTCCTTCACCAGATTTAGGAACTTGATGTGATTTCAAATGCCTTTCCCATGGATGAATGACTTCAATGTATTTATTGCTAGAGCCCCACATTTAGCTAGACGCCATAAAAGTAAAGCATGGACTTACAATTACACACATACAAAAACACACATACACCAAGGAGACAAAATTCAGAATCAAGGAGAGAAAGAAGGTGGAAGAAGGGTAAATTTTGAGTCTGAATGATATTCCCTTGTTAGCGTTGTGCAATTGCTACAAGACACTTGATGTTTTGGATGGCAACAACTAGTGACTTTTCTGTAGGCACAGGGCAATGAACAAATAGGGCAGAAATCATTTTAGCAGGAAAGAGCAATTATTAAGCCATCCAAGACATTTGTAACCCGTACTTCTTTGTGTGGTGGAGGGTACCAGACTACGAGGCCTATAATGCTTGTCCTATATAAATAACATGTAACAGCACATTTCAGCTCTGAATAGTAAATCTATTGCTATATTTTATACCTTAGTCCATTGCCACAATATTCTGCCTGCTGAAACTAATTTCATGATCATATCACAGACTTCCGGCTTGAAATTTCTACATGAATGAAAGTATCCACACCCAATTATTCCTTGGTAAAACAAAAGCACAGTGTTATGGTTAAAACCGTAAGATGATTTCAACTAAAAAAAAAAATCAAACAATTTTCTTATGAAGGACTAATTTTTAAGCATACATCTGGAGCAATCAGAGCAAATTAGAGCAAATATTTTATTCAACCAGTTTTTTGTTTTAATTGTTTTGCAGTTGTATTTTTAATGTTTATAGATCTCCTTTTTCAACAAGATAGTACTATGAACACTGAAGTATGGTGAAAGGCTGGTTAAACTACAAATGCAGTGAAACAGAGCACTTTTTATCATGTCAGAAGTGACTTGAGAACATACTGCAAGTTGATTCTGTTGTGAGAGAATTGGATGTCTACAGAGACATTGCCTAGGGGACACCCAGATGTGTTACCATCCTGCTGGGAGGCTTCTCTCATGTCCCCGCAAGCTAGAGCTGACAGACGGGAGCTCACCCCATCTCACAGATTCAAACTGGCAACCTTCAGGTCAGTAACCCAACCTTTAGGTCAGCAGTCCAGCCGGCACAAGGGTTTAACCCATAATGCCACTATAATTCTAGTAGGAAAGATATTATAGATACAAAGAAGCATTTGTTGCACATGAGTTATGTTGTAACTTGATTATACAAAGGAAACTCTAATAATTTAAACCAGAAATATACTCAATAGACTTTCAAGATATATCATATCTAAAGAAGAAGGTATGCAGTACAAAGATTTAACTCAGGGGTCCCCAAACTTTTAAAACAGGGGGCCAGTTCACAGTCCCTCAGGCTATTGGAGGGCTGGATTATAGTTTTTAAATATATATATATGAACAAATTCCTATGCACACTGCACATATTTTATTTTGAAGTAAAAAACAAACAAAAAGGGAACAAATACAGCCTCAATGTTAATAATAATAATAATCATTATCATCATAAAAATAATAAAGAGGGTTGAAAAGACCCCTTGGGCCATCTACTCCAACCCCCTTCTGCTTTTGTGCACCACACCATAATCAAAGCACCCCTGACAGATAGCCATCCAATAATAATAATAATAATAATAATAATAATAATAATAATAATAATAATAATATCACCATAATAAACATGGTTGGAAGAGACTCCTTCGGCTATTTTGCCCAACCCCCTTCTGCCTTTGTGCACCAAAACATAAAGCACCCCTGACCAACAACAACAACATTAACAACAACAAACAACAAACAACAACAACAACAAAAATAATAACACTGTAATAATCACGGTTGGAAGAGATTGCTAGCTTTCAAGAAAAAAGAATTCACAACAGGGCTGCAGAGTATTCTTTCAGTCATCCACACTGGAATGACTGAGGAGGGAGAGAGGCACATGCGGACTCCCTGCTTGTGTCCTCCGCGACAGCGAGAAAGGTGTGTGCGGGGTGGCACGCCTGGCACGCACCTTTCCCGCTGCCTTCCTCGGTGGCGGGAAAGCTGCCTGCGGGGCGAGGGAGGAAAGGCACAGGCCTTTTCCTCGCCCCATGTGCATCTTCCTTGGTGGCAGCGGTGGCGGGAAAGGTGAGTGCAGGGTGCACATGGTGCGAGGATGGTGCGCATGGTGCGAGGAAAAGGCCTGCGCATTTCCTCCCTCACCCTGTGGGCAGTTTTCCCACTGCCACCACCAAGGAAGGCAATGGGAAAGATGTCTGCAGGGCAAGGGAGGAGAGAAAGGCGCAGGCCTTTTCCTCGCACCATGCGCACCTTCCTCGGTGGCAGCAGTGGAAAAGCTGCGTGTGGGGCGAGGAAAAGGCCTATGCCTTTCTCTCCTCCCTCGCCCGGCACACACCTTTCCCGCTGCCTTCTACAGTGGTGGCAGTGGGAAAGCTGCCCGCGGGGCGAGGGAAGAAAGGTGCACGCCTTTTTCTTGCCCTGTGTGCGCCTTCCTCGGCGGTGGCGGTGGAAAAGGTGCGTGCAGGGCAAGGGAGGAGAGAAGTGTGCACGCGCGAGCCGGATAAATGGCTCCGACGGGCCGCATGTGGCCCGCGGGCCGTAGTTTGGGGACCCCTGATTTAACTGATCATTTATCACTGTTGGCAATCAAGAGGAAAACACCCTGGTTGCCTTAACTATCTGCCTCCACCATTACTAAACCCTGAAAGCACATAGTCTTCAGTGTGGACATTGTTATAATCCACACCCAATCATTATCAATTTCTAGTTTAATCAGATTCCTTATGTGAGATAGGTTAAGAAGGACCCCTTTCCAAATACAGATAAGGTCAACAGGGGGAAGGGATGAGGGGGGAGGGAAGGGGAGTGAGAAAACTGAGAGGACATAGAAGGAGGTGAAAAAACTTTGGAAGAATTTGTTAGAAAGGGTTTAACAGTTTTTTGAGAAGTGTGAAGACTCATTTTCTTCAAGAGATAAGGAAGGGATTGGCAATGGAAACAGATAACAACCTCCTGATTGAAAATAAAATCATATGAATTTGACTCTATGAGGAGACAACACTGCACTTCCCTATGCTCCCCATGCAGCTCTCAGTTGATAGAGACAGTCAACTAGAAATGTCTAATAGAAGCATCCAGAATTTAATTTTCTGTTCATTTATCTGGCTGTATGAAGACATTATAACGAGGGAAATGATAGTAGGGTTTTTTTTTGTCAAGACAACTGATTAAATTCAAATTAACATTATGGGAAAAGCTCATACTGTACCAAAAATTTTATCTATGGATGCATTGGTCGGCAGGGTGCAGTTAAACACAGTAAATTGCCTTTTTAAGCGCTGTGGGATATCATTGCGGCCTCCTCCTGGGTGAATCATTGCTGCCATCAACTGTACATCAACAATTGTAGTAAAGTCTCCAGGCTTATCCAAGCTGTACATTCCTTCCATTTCCATCATCTGGCGCACTATTTCATTTGTCACCTGAGCAGTTTTTAGAAGACGCATTTTCATTGAAAAAAAGTAACAAAGATAGATCCCTATCTGTTTAGAAAAATGCCTTTTTTACTTCCTTTCTAGGGTATGGCATTCACATTAGTACAAAATGCATCATGAATAACAACATATATGACTTGTTCCATTGAAATCAAAAGGACTTACATGCACCCAAATTTCTTCAAATAATATTAAGCTTGTGCATATATTATTTTTGCCTTCAGAACCATTATCTTTAAGACTATTTAATTCTGAAGACAAAATAATATATGCTAATTCAGAACCATTTTCAAAAATATTAGCAGATATATGAAAATGAGTTATTCTGAATTAGTGATCTACACAGACTACACAGTTACAGCACTGTGTTCCAATTTAAATACCATGGCAACAGCCTACCAGCCAATCTTTATCCTTGGTCAGCCACATATGGAGAGAGCTGTTAGGTAGCAAGGTCCCAAGCCATTTACAGCTTCCAATTTTATCACAAGCACTTTGAATTCAGCCTGGTCAGTGCAATTCTTCTACGATTAGCATATTATGCTGACCATATAGTAGTGCATTCATCAGTCAAGCTATTGCATTTTGCGCTAGCTGCACCTTCTCAATCTTCTTCAAGGGCAGCCCTACATACAACACATTACAGCAATCTAATTGGAAGATGACTTATGGATAGACTATTATGGCAAGGTTATATCTGTCTAGTGTTTATAAGGATGTATTAGGAAATGTATAAACATGCACATATATTGTATGTATAAGCATGTTGAAATATAGGAAATTAGATTTTAGATGCAGTAGCTAGAAGACAAAGAAATGTTCAAGAGATCTATTAAATGTAAAGGCAAAGAAATGATCTGTTATCTGTAAATTCCAGATTCCCGGGAATGGGCTGACACTGGGCCTAATCGAAGGAAAATGGTAGGGCCTCTTGGTGGAAGGGCTGAAAATGTTTACCTGTAACTGTACTTTAAAAGGATTGATGTAGCTTTGCCTGCTTGTAACAGAGGAATGTATAAAAGAGGAGAATCCCCTTTGTTTGGGGCTCTGACTTTTGGAATGGATTTCCAGCAGACTCTTGTCAACTGGTACATAAACTGTGTTTTTTCAGGTCTCAGAAAGGTCTCAGTGGCTCTCTCATTGCCCACTTCATTGTACCAATTCAAACTGGAGCCAACCAAGTACTCTGTGCCATAGTCTGCTTGAGTCTACCATGGCTGAGGCCCCTTCCACATAGTTGCATAAAATCCACATTGAACTGGATTATCTGGTAGTGAGGACTCGGATAATCCAGTTCAAAACAGATATTATGGATTATCTGCCTTGAGATTCTAGGCTATATGGCTGTGTGGAAGGGCCCAAAGATGGTTATAGGAATAGCCCCAAGCTAATGTGAAAGGGACTCAAATTATTAGTCAATCTAGTATAGCACTGCCTAATGTGTTTGGCAGAAGCCTACCAAGATTTGAGATGGACACTCTTCTCTAGGTGCTAAACCTAAAGTCTTCTGCATGAAAAGTATGTGCTATCCCATTTGCACTTTGGACCCCTCCACACAGCTGAATAAAATCCCACATTATCTGCTTTGAACTGGAATATATAGCAGTATGGACTCAGATAACCCAGTTCAAAGCAGATATTGTGGGATTCTCCACCTTGATAGTCTGCGTGATATGGCTGTGCGGAGCGGCCCTCAGTATGTATCCCATCATTATGTTCTTTATAACTTCAAATGAAAAAAAAAATCTAATTGAGACGCTGGACTCCACTGACTTTGTTGGCTGTGGATTCTGAGAGAGCCATAGTTTTAAAAAAGAAGCTGTGCAGAGAACTATACGCTAGACTAGGCTTGCATACATAAGAATTATAGTCATTTACTGATAGATACTATCTCAAAAGACAGAGCCATTTCAACATACTTACAAGATACATGTGTATTTCTTCACAAGTAAAAAAATTCCCTACAGAGGTATATTCTATTAAATATTATAATGTTTACTAGTCCATTTCAATTATTTGATTAGCAAAGATGCATACTAGATTAAAGTACAATAACAGTTAATATGTATATCCATTAGTACCATACCAATAAATATTTTCAACATAGATAGTTTGAGTTTTAAAAACATTTTTACTGATAGAATTTCACTCTGTAACTATGTATAAATATCAGAACTGTACCTGATCTCCCCATTCATTAATAACCGGCATGTTAATATCATCAATGAATATGGTCATTTTCCTGCCTCCTGGGGGTCCATAGGTACTACCCATTCGTTTGTCCACATAACTTTCTATTGTTCTCTTAGGAATTAAACAACACAAAAGAGGTGAAAGATGTAAATAAAATATTTACAAATCTTGCTGGTTGTGTGAAATTTGTGTTCCAACTGGAGTTGGAGTAAGTGATACACATCTTCTCAACTCAGAAACATAAAAACTAGAGATGTAATTTTTTGCTAATTTCATTCTTCAAGGCGACAAGTAATTTTAGCAATTTTCTTCCCACTGCAGGAAACCCTTTGAAAATGGTGCAATATTCAAACTTTGGCACATAATTTGCATGTGCTATTTCCCACAGAATGCAGCATATATCAGCCCACAAATGTTATTTCTGTGCAGAAAATGTTGACACATGGATACTCCCCCCTCACCAAAATAGGGTGGGTTGTTTTTTTTTTAGGGAACACAATATAATATTTTAGTTTGAACTGCACAAAATGTGCTGTTCTGTCTACAAATTCTAGTCAGTTTCAGAATTCTTCTCAACTTGAATACTTGGATAATTACAAAACATTTCGAATGGTTTATAGAAGAGTTCTTTGTACAGAACCAGCTAACAAAATGAATAGCTTACTTGAAACATTCCAGGTTCGGTTGCTGAAGAAAAGTTCAAAGCTTTTGATAAGTGCTCTTCAGGATCATATCTTTTTAAATAACCTTTAATCATAACAGTTTTTGCAGTTCCTTGCTCACCAATAAGCAACACCGCCTGCCACAATGTTAGAACTGTTGTTATTATAACATTCATACTACATAACAAAGTTAGATCTGGACAACTGCAACAACTATTTTTAAAAATGATAATGATTATTTAAATAGAAGAAAATTTTTCAGGTGAGCATTCTGGTTTATTTTCTACTACATTATCATTATCAATTTCAAATAGAATCATTTTCTGTTCAGTGAGCTCCCACAAGTGAGCTCCCACAAGAGATAGTATCTGTATAGTTGGGGCGGTCCTAAGGTTTATAGATAACTGGGGAAAGCATAACCACATTTTTTTAAAAAATTAAGGTCAGTGAGAAAACTGCTCCATAAAAACTTAATGGCATTGAAGCTTAAGTTCATGAGAAGAAAATAAGCCTATTACAAACTGGGTGAAACAGAATGAAACTACTGAAATGGGGGCGCAAAAATATTTTGAAGATGGAAAGAAGGACTTCATTATTTTGATGACTTGCTTCCTTGTTCATGCTTAAATTGATCATGCAGAAGGAAGGAAGTCCCATGTATAAATGAAGCTGCAAATACATAAATGTTATTTTAAAAATATGATTAAACTGCTTTCATCCTTAAAACTATTTTAAAAGCGCTCAAAAGGCAAAAAAAACAACCCAATTGAATAACACTGTTAAAAGCCCTGGTTATGTATTTTTTACCTCCTGATGGGTGAACAACAAAGAGAGAATCATCTTACTAGCCACACTACAGAGAAAGAGCCTAAGGATCTCATCACACTGAGGTCTAATTTGCGGGTAATAGCATGCCATTTCTCTAGAGTTTACTAACCATGATTAGGAAAGATAACACTTATGACTGATAGGCTCAAGTGTTTTACCTACATTATCAGACTGGCATTTGGCTAGATTCTATGTTACTTCATTACATGCATTATGGGATGCTAAAACTGAAAAGATGTAATATTCTAATTCTTAGACAAGAAAATATTTACTTACTTTGTGTTGCTTTGCTATGGTATCAATCAAAAATTGTGTTCTAACATTATCTACATTTGGAACCAAAATTGATAAGTAATCAGGAATACAGTCTGTTGGATAAACATACTCCTGAACTTTTTGATTCCAATGATCCCAGTCACCTAGAAGAAGAAAAATACTGATGGGAAGTGTCGATTATTACTCCTCTTCGATACGTTCTTCACTTATTGAAAATCTTGTTAAATGACAGGTAAAATGCAAAATCCTAAAGCAACTGCCATGGAAAAGCAAATGTCCAGTTGTATCATTTATTGGAATGTTTTTGTCACACCTCAGACTAGTTCACCTTGCTGTAGACACCAGGCAGCACACAGTAGAAAGTCTTTTGTAATTTTATTGAGCAAAAGCAGAATATATATGTTATCAAAGCAGGCAAAAATATAATTCCAAAAGTAGTTGCAAGATAGAGTCAGTAAATCCAATAATCCATAGACAAGAAGCAATAGTCAATTCCCAAAGATACACAAATTCAAAGGTTACAAGGATTCATGAACAAAAGTATATCCAAAGCAGAAGTAGCATGAAGACATAGACCATCCACCCTGATGAAGTGAGAATTTGCTTTGACAAAGATTTGCCCTTCAACATACTGTTTTAAACGCAACCCAAAAATGCATTCTTTTTTCCTTCACTGGCCTCCCTTTTCCCAGCTAATCTAAGACTTCACCGTGGCATTCCTTTCCATTGTAAACGAGCAGCCCGAGAGAGCAACGGGCCTTCACACTCGCCCTGACCATCAAGGCCAAACTCCTCATTACCATTATCTTGCACCTGAACCTGAGCCTGAGACAGATCAAGCATTATTTCCCATGGGAATGTGACAGGCTGCATCTGGAGTTCATCAACAGGCTGCACTTCTGAACCAGCCTGTGTCTGAATTCCATAATTCCCCACCGCATCATCCTGAAACTCATCTTGAATCCCATCATCTGACATCTGCATTTGTAATCCAAAATTCCCTTCCTCATCTTCACTCTGGAACTGCTGCTGAGTCACAACAGTTTTGATAGATTAAAAAAGGTGTTGCCATACATTGAACTGAAAACAAGATTAGCACTAGCCAAGTTTCTCTGAGGAGTGAACTGCATATGAAAAGTCTATGATTCAGAAAGTCCTCTATCACAACTATCACAGTTCAGATTACTAATTACTCAGGGCTTCATTCCTAAAGATAGACTAGTAGCCAGTTTAAATTGGATTACTATAATCAGTCTTGTTTAGCAGTCTTGCAGCTGTTTTCAATAACTCTTCACAGGTTGTCCCATGCACAGTATATTGAAGTAGTTAAAACTAGATATTATCAGAGTATAAATGACTGTGACTGAGTTGACTTTGTTCAAGAGGAGTTACAGCTGCCATACCAACTTTTGTTTGTCAAAGATACAGATGTCTGTACATCTCTGTAGAAAATGATAGGTTCATCAACACTCTCTAATTATAAACCTGGTCCTTTAGAGACAGTGGAGCCCATCAAGGACAGGTTGAACAACATTCTCGACCAGACACACTACAAAATATCTATCCCATATGGAGCAAGATTCAAGTCACTGACCCTCATGAAGTTTATTGTTTAAGTTCTTTTCATAGAATCACAGAGTTGGAAGAGACCTCATGGGCCATCCAGTCCAACCCCCTGCCAAGAAGCAGGAAAATCACACTCAAAGCACCCCCAACAGATGGCCATCCAGCCTCTGCTTAAAAGCTTCCAAAGAAGGAGCCTCCACCACAGTCCGGGGGAGAGAGTTCCACTGCTGAACAGCTCTCACAGTGAGGAAGTTCTTCCTAATGTTCAGGTGGAATCTCCTTTCCTTAGTTTGAAGCCACTGTTCCCCATCCTAGTCTCCAGGGCAGCAGAAAACAAGCTTGCTCCCTCCTCCCTATGACTTCCCCTCACATCTTTATACATGGCTATCAGCAGCAGCGGCCCTAGGTTTTTTCACTATCTAAGCAAACCTAGGTTTTTTCACTATCTAAGCAAACCCCCCCCCCCCAAATTACGCCCCCCCTCCAACTTACTGGCAGCGGCAGCAGCGCGCTCTCTGGCCGCGGAACTCCAGGAAGTCCTTGCTATTCTCGCGAAATTTCACGAGATCTTGCAGAAATCTCGCGAGAATAGCAAGGACTTCCTTATTCCGTGGCGTGCGACTCAATGGTCGCCGCTGCTGCCGCCGCGAGAGCACCCAGCAAGGGCTGCGTCCGAAGCGGCGGCTTCCAGGGCTTCAATTATGAATCGGCCCTGGCTATCATGTCTTTTCTCAGCCTTTTCAATTCCAACTTTGTTGGGCTTCAGAAAAGCCCTAAAACATGGCTGTGTGCCCAGGCTTTCAATCAATAAATGGCAAAGATGACATGGACTGAACTATGGACAAAGCATGAGGTTTTTCTAGGATGAACGGATCTGATTTTATGTTTAAAATTTATATATTGTAACTTATATTGTATTTTAATAGTTTTTAATTGTTTTATGCATTGTTTTGATTTTGTTTTGTATGGCCATCGAATTGCTGCCATTTCTGTAAGCTGCCCTGAGTCCCTTCAGGTGGGAAGGGCAGGATATGAATGTGAGAAATAAATAAATAAATTTTCTTCTGCAGGCTAAACATGCCCAGCTCTTTAAGCTGCTCCTCATAGGGCTCGTTCTCCAGACTCTTAATCATTTTAGTCACCCTCCTCTGGACACTTTCCAGCTTGTCAACATCTACCTTCAATTGTGGTGCCCAGAATTGGACACAGAGTGATTCCAGGTATGGTCTGATCAAGGCAGAATAGAGGGGCAGCATTGACTTCCCTTGATCTATGTTCCTATTTATGCAGGCCAAAATCCCACTGGCTTTTTTAGCAGCCACATCACATTGTAGGCTCATGTTTAACTTGTTGTCCATGAGGACTCTGGACGTCCCCTTGGCATCAAGCTGCATGAGCTTCAATCCATTTAGAAACATGATAGAAAATGCATTCCTTGTAATGGTGGCTTGTGAATTCTGCATTTAATTATTAAGAAGCACTACACTACTTTTGCACTTACCACATTCACTGACATAATACTCATACATTGTTTGGGAGGAACCTTTAGGGACTTCTGGCAAATCTATTTTACTTTCATGACTTCTTAAGAAAGCTTCCAACTTCTCCCTGCTTTCCAGTTCTAGGAGGGAGCCTAAACTCCACATAATACCAAAGACAAATAATTTATGGAGATGTGCCAAACATGCAATGCCACCTTCTTCCTTTGAGGGTATCAGGCCTTCCAAAAGATTAATGGACTGAAAATATTTGAAAAAGAAAACATACTGTTACAATATGTTTATTTTTCTTATGCCATATGAAATGTGACATTCAATAATAATAATAATAATAATAATAATAATAATAATAATAATAATAATAAACTTTATTTCTACCCCGCCACCATCTCCCAAAAGAGACTCAGGGAGGCTTACAAAGCACTTGTAATGTAACAATACATATGGTGCAATAAATACAGATACATAAATATCAAAGGGAAACATAATTCACATCATCAATACATAACAATACCACAGTAAAATCAATCAACCCTAAAATATACATCAATAAAATATTATGGTAATTATAGACATAAAATGAATAACAACCAACTAGTCATATAAAGAGCTTTCAGTGAGAAAACGAATGGGTCTACAATTTGAACTTTTGGGCTCTATATCTGTTGGAAAGCTTGGTTAAAGAGCCAAGGTTTTAGGTTGGATCGAAAACTTTGGAGGGTGGGGGCCAGCCTAATTTCCCCGGGAGGGTGTTCCAGAGCCGGGGAGCCACCACCAAGAAGGCCCTCTCCCCACCAACCGTACTTGTGAAGACAGTGGGACAGAGAGGAGGGCCTCACCGGTGGACCTCAGTGTCTGTGCCGGTTCATAAAAAGAGATGCGGTCACAAAGACAGGCTGGACCCGAACCATAGGTGGGTAATAACCTGCACTTACCTCAAGATCTGTGTGATATACTGGTGTATTTTTGTAAGAACAAAGAAAACAGCAATTGATATACCTGCTTGATATAGTTACATTCCAAAAGCTCCATTTTGGGGGAAAGGCTTAACTTCATGTATGTATATGCTGCTTCAAAGACTTTATCATATAAACCTAGCAGCACCTCAGCTTCTTGTGTAGTCCGAGTCTTGAGCCAACCCTATTTTTTAAAAAGAAGTAGAAAAGCAATGGGTATAAAAGTGCTCCACAACTTAAAAATTAATTTTAAAAACTCTCACTGTGAAAAAAATACCTGCAATATTGGCCTCCAGCTTAGGGCAGAGGAACTGATATAGACCATACCCATCCTAGATACAGTTGCAGGAGAGGCATTTTCAATGTTGTGCACTTCAAAGAGCAGCTTGCAAGTAGGAGACATTGGAATCCGATCACCATTTGCTAAAGTGAGCGTCTTATTATCATCGAGGACTGAATTCAGATTCTCAATCCAAATTGCATCGACAGGACCATCTAAAACCAGAAAAATATTCTCACCTGGAAACAAAAGGTGAGGTCTTTACACACTGACAACATTACTGCAAAATGACAAGACCGAAGAATATAATCAGCATAGTCACAGGTAATAAATAATATTTGAACCAAGCTTTCAGACATGCATATTAGATTTGTTTGTAAAGGGAGGTGTTTTGGTGTTGATTTGTTTTAATATGCTGAGTGAATTTTAAACATATGATCTCTCATGTGTCATTAGAGTCCAACACAGGTCTAATGTGCACTGAAGCCAATGTTTCTCAAGTATTGAGTTCATTTTCATTTATGCAATGTTGTGGTTGTTTTCCAGCAGCACTTTACAGATATTTTTTAAAGATAAGATTACTTTAGTATTATAGTAAAGGGATGTATAGTTATTTGTATATGTTTACTTGACCTAAGAGTCTGCCTTTTTCATATGAATATGACTCATGGTCTTACACAATACACTGTACAATAAAATAGGACTGAAACAGTGTTGTGCACTTAAAAGAGCACTTTAAAAACATTTTAAAAATAATTTAAAAACACACCAGTAAAAGAGAAATGCAGCAATCATTCGAGTATATATAATAGGGAATAAGATCAGTTTTGAAACACCTGCCATTACTACAGGTAATAAAAATCACTGTATTTGCTAATAGAAGATATTATTCAATGAAACAATGATGTTCATGGTGTCTGTTGTCATACCCACTGTATATAATATCAAACATACCCTTTTTAGCTTTAAGGGTTTTTCTCCACAGTGTGGAAAAGATACCATCTGTCCAATCATTAGTTGCTGTATCCAGCTTGCCAAACATCTGAGGAGCAGTGATAGCTTTGGGGTTCATCCTCATTTCTCTGTGAGGGTATCCGCACTCTGTCATTGCTCTCATCAACATAGTTATAACTGTTGTTTTTCCAGACCCACTTGGTCCAAGTGTCATCAACCCATGACGCACTTTGGAGGTTTCATACAACTAAAGTAGACATGAAGCAGAGAGAACCATATGTTACTTTGAGAAATTAGTATTACAGTATTCCCTTGCTACTTCATGGTTCACTTTTCACTCCCTTATTGTTTCACGGGTTTTCAATAAATATTAATGTCACCATTTATTGCGGTATTTTCGCTATTTCACAGGTTTTTGCGGTGTGCAAAGGGGTTTGGAGGGGGGGGAGGGAGAAATAAAAGAGATGGGGGAGGGTAGGGAAGGGTTGGAAATAAAAAGGGGTTATTTAGCTTCCATTCTTCTTCTCTGCCAGTGTACTGTATATTGTAACTGCTAAAATAAAGTACAGACTGCATTGTAGAAGGTGGTCTGTGGTTTGCTCCCCTCCACACATAGAACATAGTGCCCTTACTTCGCAGATTTTCACTTATTGTTGGTAACCCCCGCGATAAAGTGAGGGAACACTGTAATCTTATTCAGATTGTTTCTATAGAACATAATACCTCTGGACAGGGCCTTGAAATACAGGAGCAGGGCCTGGTCTTGACAACAACCAGTTACCAGGGAAAATAAAGTAAGATTAACTCTTTGAATATGTTTTATGAAATTTATATACTACTAGCTGTGCCCAGCCACGCGTTGCTGTGGCTTATGTGAATGCTTTGTTGGCCAGGTGGAATAGCAGTGAATAGCCTTGCAGCCGCAAAGCCTGGCCATTTTCTTCTTATGGGAATCCTTGTTTGATGAGCTGGAATACAAAGGAATAGGATTGCTGCTTGGAAGGCTGGATTACATGGCAGTGTGGAATCAAGATAATCCAGTTCAAAGCAGATAATATAAGATTCTAAATGGGTTATATAGCTGTGTGGAAAGACCTTGATTCTACACTGCCATATAATCCAGTGCAAATTAGATAATCTGTGGAAGAGGCCTAAATGAAGCCTAACTCTGCCTGTCCCCTGGGCTGAGTTGATTGCTAGGAGACCAAGTGGGCGGAGCTTAGCCTTCTAACTGGCAGCAATTGGATAAAAACAATTATTCCTCTCCCTCTAATTAGGACTTTATTTTTCTTTTCTTTTTGTTGTAACAACCTAGAGGCGCGGATGATGGGTTGTGTGGTCAAATTTTGAGGTTGGGGGGCCTGTAGTTTTCTTGTTTTGTCCGCTGCCCTGATGCCATCACTCTTTTATATATATAGATTGGCTATCCATTTATTTTTCAGTATATCGGACATAGGAATTATATGGTACTCCAGGAATTGTTGAACATCCACCATTTCCCACTATTGGCTATGATAGCTGGAACTCCTGAGGATTTTAATCCAACATCTGAGAGCCACGAAATTATATATTTGTGGCAAATGAATCATTTGAGCAATGGTATTATGCCTCTGCTTGTAGTCTGTCTGCGCAATCTTCTTGCAGCAACTGAGGATGTGATCCATCACTTCGTCTGCTTCCTTGCAGAGTCTACATTTGAGATCTGTGGTCGACTTTTCAATCTTGGCTTTGATGGCATTTGTTCTAATTGTGTGTTCTTGGGCTGCAAGAATCAAGTCCTCAGTCTCCTTTTTCAAAGTTCTATTTGTGAGCCACATCCATGTTTTTTCCTTGTCAATTTTGCTCTCAGTTTTTCCCAGGAACTGTCCATGGAGAGCCTTCTTTTGCCATTTTTCTCTTCTGCTAATTATTACAGTAGAGTTCTGGTTATCCAAGGGAGGACCGAATGCTGGATAACCGGAACTGTTGGATAATAGGGAGACCCTATTATCCCTCCCGGTAAGCCGGGTGCTTGTGGAAGGGAAGAGCTTCGTCCCTTCCACAAGCGCCCGGTTTAGGGAAGCCCAGGCCACCTTGCTGCCTAGCAACATGGCCAGGGCTTCTCCACAGCACTGCCAGGTGCTTGTGGAAAGGAGGAGGCTCTTCCCTTCTGCAAGCGCCTGGTTTAGGGAAGCCCGGTGCATGTTGCTAGGCAGCAACACGCACCGGGCTTCCCTAAGCCGTGTGCTTGCTGAAGGGATGAGTCTCGTCCCTGCAGCAAGCACGTTGGATAATACGGTGGGTCAGGTAACCAGAAGTCAGTTAACCAGATTTAACAATTCATGGTTTTAAAATATTTTAATATACATATACAAAAAGCAAACTTTAAATTTCCCATTTTTTAGAAGAGATGCTATTTTCCTCTGCCACTGTGCATAAACAGATTTGAGCATCCATGAATTTTGGTATCCACTGGGGGTTCTGGAACCAAATCCCAGTGGATACAAAGAGCTGACTGCACATGCGTACGGTGGTTTCAGATGTTGCAAGTTTTTAAAAAAGAGGGCAGAATCGCTAGATGCAGCCTCTTTCCTGCTCCATGGGATAAAGGAATAATTTATTGCTTAATTGAGCAATTTAAATGTAGATTGAATTATGCATCTCCAAAAAATTCTGTACTGTATAAAAATTGGCTCCCTGAATACAGTTAGCTCTGTTAGTAGCCAAAATGCATTGGACTTTTTAAAATAAAGCAAGTGACCATCTATCAAAACACACAGCTTTGTCTCCTAATTTGCTTTGACTATAAATATAGATGAAGCATACCTGAAAAATGGAAATCAACAGCATGAACCTAAATAGGGGATGGACCACTGTGCCAGGAAAATACATGTATTTTGCATTCAAATTAAACCCGTTGAAATCACTTAAGCACACCAGATAGTTGTTAAGATCCCTTTTTTTGTTTTTTCCAAAAATTGAAATGATTAATGTCAAACCAGTTCATACAGGTGAAAGATAGTACAGATTGTATAAAAGTGCTGCAGAAGAGGGCATTTCAGCAGGTGCTGCTTGTCATACAAGCTCACTCCCCCTGAAATTCCTTTTCTGCACAACCATTAAAGATACAGGTGCTCATTCTATTTTTCACCTGGCAATTCTACTATAGGTCCGTTGTTCTTGAGGAACTCTTCAAGGGCAAAAGAATGATGAACATTGGGTGCCGTGCCAAAAGATCTCAGCCGGCATTTGGAAACAATAGACATTGACAAAATTACGATCTGCCAACTGCAAAAGGCCACCCTGCAAAGGGCACGCATCATCTGAAAATACATCACACAGTCCTAGACACTTGGGAAGTGTTCGACTTGTGATTTTGTGATATGAAATCCAGCATATCTATCTTGTTTGCTGTGTCATAATAAAATAATAATAATAATAACAACAACAACAACAACAACAACAACAATAAAATCCTGCCTCTTCTTGTGGTTCAAGGTGGGGTACAACATTGTAAGTATTGCTCCAGTATGAATCAGAAACCCTCACAAAAGGTAGTATGGTATGACAGCTTATTATTTTTGCTGTAACCCATCATCTATATCCATTTAAGCATCATTGATTTCCATAAAATATTTTTGGCACTAGCAACTTGTTCTGGCCTTGGCTATGTGAGAATCCACTTGATGGGCTCTGACTGCATTAGGCTTCAGGTTGACAAAGGGATAGTAATGATGAATCATATTTTTAAAGAAAGGCATTTGCTGTGAGTTTCCAATAGGCTAATTTTTTTAAAAAAAAAATACCCCTCTTTTAATAAAGTTTTCTTACATTCCCGTGGACACTACCCCTACTCCCCAAAATAATGGAAGCATGTTACCTATTTCATAGTGTTCATATGGCTGTGTATTACCCAGAAGCAGATCAAGCATTATTTTTCAAGGCTGAGTATGAGTTTGTAAAATACCACCCACCCATTCCATGTAATTTCTTTTTTGTGTAAAGTATTTGTATAATTATTTTTCCAGCTTATTTTTGTTTTTTTCCCAACATGAAACATGATGGTGTACTATGTTGTACCTGCACAAGCTTAAGATTCCAAGGTGGATGATTAATTAATCCTGCTTCCTCAACTTGATTTGCAACAGCCGCTTGAAGGTCAACATATGTATTACTGTCCAACACCAGTCCTGGAAAGAGGTCATTGATAAGACTAAGGAAGAGGGGTTCATCCTCATCTACCTGAAAAATATGCATTAAGAAGTATTTAAAATGAAAATGTGTTCATTTTCAAAAATCTAACATTTGTCATTTGTGAATGTCATGCTTGCCTTTTGGTTTAGGATTGTACCATGAACAAACCATGATTCCATTTTTGTAACATACAACAAATAGATATGTTCCATGTCTAAACACTTAAAATTAATTTTCAGATGTCTAAATATTTTTATTAGAAAATACATTTTGAACCAACAGCTCTCCAGAAAAAAACAGTTACTGTACCCTCCCATTCCACCCACTGAAATTTTAAATGGTTAGACTTACAAGTTTAGAGAGGTTCATGTCCCTTAGCCCTCTCATGACAGTACTCAATTCACTGTCATCTGGCCTTGCTCTCTTCTGAGATCCAAGAGTTCTCAAAACTGAAAGAATATTTCTCAACCCAAAGTCATAATGAACCTAAAAAAGAAAACAGCAAAATAAACAATTAAGTCAGTAATGTGTTTACTCTCGAAGTATTATTTTAGTACTTACATGCTCAGAATGGTGAGCCATGGAAATTAACATTAAAGTTATTTATACTATCAAAGCATCGATATCTATCTGTCTATCTATCTATTACTTTTACTCAAATACGTATTTACTTATCCTTTATCAAGTACTTTCCAGCACCATAAAAGGAAATGTATACAGTGACAGGAGCCTTTGGTGGTGCAGTGGGTTAAACTGCTGAGCTGCTGAAAGGTCGGCGGTTCGAATCCGGGGAGCGGGGTGAGCTCCCGCTGTTAGCCCCAGGTTCTGCCAACCTAGCAGTTCAAAAATATGCAAATGTAAGTAGATCACTAGTTACCACTCTGGCAGGAAGGTAATGGCACTCCATGCAGTCATGCCGGCAACATGACCTTGGAGTAGTCTACAGAAATGGAGATGACCACCATCTTCCAGAGTTAGACATGACTAGATTTAATATCAGGGGAAAACCGTTACCTTTACCTACTATAAAGTAACAAAGAATTAAACTTAATATCTACAGATGATGGTGAAATCAGGATGTAAGCCCGCTGTCGGTCTGCAAGGCAATAATAGAGAGGGCCTTCTCAGTGCTGGCTCCTTGGCTGTGGAACTCCCTCCCTAGTGACATCCGGCAGGCTACATCCCTTTTGAGTTTTAGAAAAAAAGTGAAGACCTGGCTATGGGAGAAAGCATTCAAAGTATAAGTTTTGTTGGCTTCGACTCGGTCTGGACTAAGGTTTATGTACAAGGTTTTGTGGATGAATGTCTCAAGTATTTTGTATTATTTTAAATCTGTATTTAACTTCTTATGTTTTATTCTTTTGTATTGTTGTGTATTGGCATCGAATTCTGCCAGTTTTGTAAGCCGCCCTGAGTCCCTTCAGGTGAGAAGGGTAGGATAGAAATGATGGAAATAAATAAATAAATAAATAAATAAGACACACTATTTACATCTTGACATTTACCTTTATGTCTACAGGAATACTTTGCAAAATCATCTGTTCATAGTGTTTAGCTAGAAACGGATCCTAGCCCTCATGTTTCTAAGACAGGCCTTCATTTTGACCTGTATAATTAAAGGGTTCTATTCTTGCTGGTTCTTATGAGCTATTATCTCTTCTGCCAAAGCTATCAAGGGTACTGCTATAATACCTGTTTGGTGAGCTGCTCCTCACAAAGTTTATAAAGAACAAAGAACTTTTGAGCCAAGACGACATTATCAATAAAGCCACAGCTGGCAAGTTTCACTCTCATTATTATCTGAAAGAGTACAATATTACAGATTAATAACCTTGAGAAAAGATTCTGCAGTGAAAGCAAACAGAATATCCCTGTAATAAAGACTCAAACTAGAATTCGACATGAGTGAATACTGAATGCCTTTATAGTTACAAAAAGCTTTATACTCCAAATCTGGAAACGTAAATCATCTATGACTATCCTCAATAGTCAGAGGATCTTAATGCTTTATTTATAAGTTAAATGGCATTTTGTAGACGCCAACTTCAAGAAAATGAATCCTTGGAAATGTTCAGCTTACATTTCCGTGTATGCCTAATCAATGTTCCTATCTTTTGTACTTCCTCTGTTCTGGAGGTTTAATTGGGGGAGGCAAATGAGGTCATAGATAAAAATTCTATCTTTCCTCTATTTCTTTCAGTCCCCAGAAGTCTAGTATTGCTGAAAGAGAGAGACTGATGCTAATCCATATTTGCTATGTTCACATTTCCTGAGTAACTTTGCCCTTTTCCTCAGATGCTTACATTACATGTCTAAATGCTCAACTGAAATTTTTAAGTTATTGCAGTGCTAGAAATTTGGAAACTGAAAATAATAATAATGGAGGTGCAGCATTCTAATCTGGGGCAAAACTTTGATTTGTCCCTCCAAAGCTATACTCCAACACATTCCCTTTTCCCATCTTCCTTTTTTCTGAAATGGACATGCTTCACAAGTGTTGATAAATCTGACTATGGAATAATGGCATGTTGATTAAATGTACCTGTCTATCTGGCACCATCATTGCAACGGTTCTAAACTGAATCTTTAGGTTTTCTGGCAATTCCTGGCGTCCAGCATACCCAGGATTCTAGAAAAAATAATTTATTATAGTGTCAGTCAAAGTATTTAGAAGAGAATCATAGAGTTAGAAGAGACTCTAAGCTGAACCCCCTGCCATGCAGGAAAAAACTATCAAAGCACTCCCAACACATAGCCATCAAGCCTCCCCTTAAAAACTTTCAGAGGAGATTGAGCTTCAATTAGCTTAACTGTGCAAAAAGAAAAACAAACAGAATTAGGAAGACTTGGTTTTTTAAGCTACAACTCCAAAAATCCCCTAGCCAGCACCACTACTCACTAAAGTCTGGCAAGAGGATTCTGAGTATTAATGGTGAAATCTTCATAACTATGTAATGTTTGCAAATATATTGGTAAACAAAGTAATCAAGCATCCATGTCATTTATTTTCAAGTGCACTATATACATAAAAATTAAATTAATTAAATTTAAAAACTATAAACTTTATCTTAATAAATATACCATTGTTAGAAAAATTCCAAACTCTGGGCTTAAATCTACAGTATCTCCATCAGAAAATATGAATTGTTTTTTCCTTTCTTTTCTTGCTGTCAAAATGATATAAATTTGTTGAGCTGCTACAGACAACACCGGTAATTCAATTCGGTTAAATTCATCAAAACATCCCCAAGAGCCAGACTGTGCAAGACCTAAAAAAAGAAAGCGATTGTTCTTGATTATATCTTTTTACATCTCAGCACCATATTCCTCCAGAACTATAGCCAAAGAAGAAAAATTCTAGTCTGTTTCTGGTTATTATGCTGATGGTATTATAAAAGTAATCTGGCAGTGGGATAATTATTTATTAACAGATAGAAATGAGTGAATCTTTTAATCCTGTTTCACCAGATTTCTCATTTCCCTAGCTGCAAATCTGTTTTGACCGTGGTTATGTCAATTTATGCCCAAAAAAGGTTCAAAGAAGTCCAGCATGAAAACGTATATATTTTATGCACTTTCCCTAGTTAACATATTTCTTGTGTACACACATAAATATATTCACACAAAGAATATGCTTTCAGTTTGAATGCATTGTTGAGTTGGGAGCCACATTTCTTTTGTAGGGGAACAGGTTTGTACAAAAAGCACTGTATTTTGTGTAAAATATATGTTTGTGGTGAAACAAGAGTTTGCTCAGAGTTTCTCATATATAGAACAATGGACCCCAAACTGCATTGATTTATCATTCTCAATTAATGAGTGATAATTTATCTGATCTGTTTAAGTTTTGCCGTGCCTTCTAACCTCCGCAGGGGTGGTGGACCCATTAAGATGGTCCGCCCCAGGAAGCTGATGGATCCGGATGGACTTCTGAGGTCTCTTGGGGATCTTCCTGTTCTGGAGACTGGCGATCCTGTCGATGTCCTGGCTGATTGCTATAATAGTGAGCTGACAAGGGCACTGGACACGATCACTCCCGAACGTCCCCTCTCACTGCGTAGAGTCGCGTCGACTCCTTGGTTCACTGAGGAGCTGGCTGTGATGAAGCGTGCGAGGAGGGGACTAGAGTGCATCTGGAGGAAATCTCGGGAGGTGTCTGACCAAGCACGGGCTAAAGCCGCTATTAAGGCTTACTCCGTGGCTTTGCGAGCAGCCAGGAAAGCTTTCACGACTGCCTGCATAGCGTCTGCGGTCAATAGGCCATCAGAGTTGTTCCGAGTTGCTGGGGAGCTCCTGCGGCCTCCTGAGGCCCAGGGGCTTCCTGATGACTTGGCAACGCGGTGCAGCGATTTCGCGCACCACTTTGCAGGCAAAGTTGCTCAGATACGCCATGAGTTGGACTCCAGCTTAATTGTAGTTCCAGCGGAGATGACCGAGGTACCTGTCTGTCCGATTTTGTGGGATTCTTTCCGACTTGTTCTTCCTGATGACGTGGAGGGGATTCTTGGGTCTGTGAGGGCGACCACTTGTGCTCTGGATCCTTGTCCCTCTTGGCTGGTTAAGCTAGCCAAAGAGGGGTTGTTGGATTGGTTTGTGGCTATAATAAATGCCTCCTTGGGTCAGGGGTTAGTTCCATCCTGCTTTAAGCAGGCGGTAGTAAAACCGCTACTAAAAAAGACCACATTAGACCCATCTGTATGTAACAACTACAGACCAATTTCCAACCTCCCGTTTTTGGGCAAGGTTCTGGAGCGGGTGATTGCCACGCAGCTCCAGGAATTCCTCGATGACACAGATTTTCTGGACCGCTCGCAGTCGGGCTTCAGGCCTGGGCACAGCACCGAGACAGCTTTGGTCGCCTTGGTGGATGACCTCCGCAGGGAGCTGGACAGGGGGAGTGTGACCCTGCTGGTTCTCTTGGACATCTCAGCGGTTTTCGATACCATCGACCATGGTATCCTTCTGGGGAGGCTCTCCGGGATGGGGCTTGGTGGCATGGTTCTGCAGTGGCTCCAGTCCTTCCTGGAGGGTCGTTCCCAGATGGTGAAGCTGGGGGATACCTGCTCGGACCCCTGGCCATTGACCTGTGGGGTCCCGCAAGAGTCTATCTTATCCCCCATGCTATTTAACATCTACATGAAACCGCTAGGAGAGATCATCCGGAGTTTTGGAGGGTGTTGCCATCTCTACGCAGATGACACACAGATCCACTACTCGTTTCCATCTAATTCCAAGGAAGCCCCTTGGATGCTGAACCAGTGCCTGGCCGCTGTGGCGGACTGGATGAGGAGGAACAAGCTGAGGATCAATCCTGACAAGACAGAGGCCCTCCTGGTAAGTCGCCCGTCTGATCGGGGTATTGGGTGGCAGCCTGTGCTGGACGGGGTTGCACTCCCCCTGAAATCACAGGTCCGCAGTTTGGGGGTCCTCCTGGACTCAGCGCTGACGCTTGATGCACAGATGTCGGCGGTGGCTGGGAGGGCTTTCGCACAACTCAAACTTGTGCGCCAACTGCGACCATACCTCGTGAAGTCTGACTTGACCACGGTGGTCCATGCCTTAGTCACCTCTAGGCTGGACTACTGTAATGCGCTCTACGTGGGGCTTCCCTTGAAGACGGCCTGGAAATTACAATTGGTCCAGTGCTCGGCTGCCAGATTAATAACGGGAGAGAGTTACAGAGAGAGATCTACTCCCCTGTTTAAGGAGCTCCACTGGCTGCCGTTCACCTTCTGGTCCCAATTCAAGGTGCAGACCATCATTTATAAAGCCCTAAACGGTTTGGGACCCACCTACCTTCGTGACCGTATCTCCTACCATAAACCTGCCCGATCCCTCCGTTCATCAGGGGAGGCTCTCCTGTCACCGCTGCCTATATCTCAGGCCCGCCTTGTGGGAACAAGGGAGAGGGCCTTTGCTGCTGTGGCCCCCCGTTTGTGGAATTCACTGCCCAGTGAAATTAGGCAAGCCCCCACTCTTTTAGCCTTTAGGAAAGATTTAAAAACATGGCTATTCCGATGTGCCTTCGGAGAGTAACTGTTCTTTTGTTACTCCCCTCAACATTTATCCTCTAGACTGTTTCATTATCTGATGTCCCTGTCCCCCGAGGTTTTTATTTTGATCCCTTTCTCACCCCAAGTTTTTAACTTAGTGTTCATGCGGCTCGCCCCTGTTAGATTGCTTTCTTGATTCTGTGTTGTACTGTATATTTTATCAATTGTATTGGTTAATTGTATTATATGTTGTTTTTATGTTGTGTTATATTGTATTGCCCTGGGCAGGGCCCCATGTAAGCCGCCCCAAGTCCCTTTGGGGAGATGGTGGCGGGGTATAAATAAAGTTTTATTATTATTATTATTATTTATTTATTTATTTAGTGGGCTGCCTCAACATGTAGAAATTTCTCTTTTATCCACGATGAGATAAATATTTGTTATATTCCTCCTGTAGAGATGGAAAGGTGATGCACATAAAGAAAATAAATATACATTTTATTTACATGCAAAAAACAATTTTACAAGGTCCATAGGAATGTGTACCATTCATATGAAAGCCTCTGAAAATAAATTAGGTCTCAAGCAGAGCTTTTCCAAACTGTGTGTTAGATGCAGTGTGCAGGTGTGTCAGGTGAACGTAATGAGAAATCTGAGTCTCTATATATATATAGGCTGTGCAATCAATACAAAATATTTCAAAAGTCATTAGGAGGTACTGGTGTTTTGTTTCTATAGTTTTTCTAAAGTGTTTCTAAAGTATTGTTAGTACAAATTTTATTACTATTATGATAGTAATGAAATTTCGTTACTATTTTGTTAAAGTAATTGTGTGCATGAGAGGACTTCCAGGGATCCTTTATCCCTCATTTTTAGAGCTATTGGGGTGAAATTTGCGTTGTAAGTATGAATCTAATGAATTTGTTCTGGCTTATGACAAGTTACAAAATTTTTGCACAGTCCATATATATATATACAGTAGAGTCTCAATTATCCAACATAAACGGGCCAGCAGAACGTTAGATAAGCAAATATGTTGGATAATAAGGAGGGATTAAGGAAAAGCCTATTAAACATCACATTAGGTAATGATTTTACAAATTAAGCCCCAAAACATCATGTTATACAACAAATTTGACAGAAAAAGTAGTTCAATACGCAGTAATGCTATGTAGTAATTGCCGTATTTATGAATTTAGCACCAAAATATCACAATGTATTGAAAACATTGACTACAAAAATGTGTTGGATAATCCAGAACGTTGGATAAGTGAGTGTTGGATAAGTGAGACTCTACTATATATATATATATATATATATATATATATATATATATATGACAATATATATGATATGTTGTGTCCAACCGTCCATATACATTTTGCTATTGCCATTAATATCTCTTATAAGGGATTGGTTATAAGCTCCGATTTGCTAGTAAAATGATGCATGGCTAAAACGTGTGCCACCAACATGAAATGTTTGGAAAACTATGGTCTAGATGGCCACCCCAGTGATCTCCATATATAGGGGAATATAAGAATAATTGTTAGGCAAAAACATTACATTTCCATCTCATATTTCAAGTGTCTGTTTTATATGCACACTCATTTCAAATGTTTCAGCCTTCATGTGGAGCCCTGACTTCCTAAGAATTACTAGACACCTCTCTGTGGGCATCATATATCTCAGAGAAGCAAAAGGTATAGCATGAACAGTAGAGTCATTACATACAATTCTATTTTGTTTGCAGTAAAGCTAATATCATGCATGAACTTTGGATATTTAATAGTACAATCCACTGCATGTCTAGTTAGATAGTTAATGGAGTTCAATAGGACTAGGATCCAGCTAGGTTTTACAAAAAAGCAGTCTAAGACCCAAAGCCATGGCAGTAGGTTCTTTAATTAGTAAGCTTTCACTGTTAATTAAGTGTACAGTGCTGTGCTCTCCTTTTTTTCAGCTACAGCTTTCTTTTTGTTTTTCCCCCATGGCACTGTAATATTCTCTTTCTTATCTATTAAGCACAAACACAAAGGATATGGCCATTTCAAAATGAACTTTCCCTTAGTCATGATGCGATACTACATTTCCAATTATGAGAAAAGCTCACTTCATATAAGCATTTGGTGAAGCATAGCATCATATACTTCAAATACAATCTCATTTGGCATTTGGCGGTTTCTTATATAATGTTATAAACTATAATTACAGTTCTCATCTTAGTCTTCCATAAAAAGTATTATTTTAGTTCTGTTTTCTTCCTTAACATTGGGAATCTAATCCAATATGCATATTTACTCAAAAGCAAATTCCTTTGTGTACAACTGGTTATGTTCACACATGTATAAAACACTGCTTCTTTATAGCCCTTTAAATAGCCCCTTCACGTTTTTCAAAAGGTTGCAGACCCTTGCTTAATATTGTAACCTCATGGTTGGACTTCTGCAATGTGGTTTACATTGGGTTACATCTGGGCTAAGTTTGGAAACTCCAATTATTTCAAAACACAGCAGCCAGACTAGGTACAGGAACATCTGGAAATAATATGGTTTGGATCCATGTTATCTACAAGCTCACCTTCTGCCATACAATCCACTCCAAACACTGGTAGGTCTGCCCAGACAATTTTAACTATGAATTTTAATATCACAGTCTATGTTTATTGTCTTTCAACTTTTGTTCTACCTATTTTAATATGTGTATGTTTTGATAAGATGCTTTTATGGTTGTATTCTATGTTTTAATATGTGCTTTTATAGATGTATCTAATGTTGTCCCTCATCTTGAGCTGAAAGGGGAGTCAGGTAACAAATTATGGTTATGATAATGATTATTATATTGAGTGCTGTTCATGTAGTTATCCATTTTCACTATGTCAAATCTTACCTTTAAAAATTCGGCCTAATCCTCTGAAATCCATTTGATCTGAGCAGTTAAATACTACTACATATTTTCCCAATGCTTTCCCCATGTCTTTTGTGGTTTCTGTTTTACCAGTGCCAGCAGGTCCCGCTGGAGCTCCTCCCATGTTCATTCCCAAAGCTTGTGCTAAAGTAATATAACACCTGTAAATGCAAATTAAAATAGTTTCAATATAAAATATATACACATTTTGGAGACTATAAATGCAATATAGTTTTGCGTAATTTTTTAATTTTTAATTTTTATCTTACACAAGTTTCTCATCAAACTTAGCAAGCAATGCAGAACGTCAATGCATTCAGAAGAAGGGTTAAGCGCAGAGCTAGCCCACAAGTTCAGAGTACTACAATTCTTGAAGGCAGGTATATTATTTAATAAATCCACTCTTCTCACCTGTCAGTCAAAGGTGTAATGACCAGACGATCTGTGCATCCCAGAAATTCATTTTGATAAACAAAATCAACATCAGTAATAGATACCAGTGTCTGATCAGTATCTTCCTTAAAATAAAATCTGCTCTGCTTTAACCACTCAAAATCAGTGACTGATTTGATATGCATTTTAACCTTAAAAAAGAAAGACACATGTATATTATCAAAACTTTACAGAACTATCATTCATGATGTGATTAATGTAAAGCTTTGCTCCATATATTACAACATTTCATCCCATCTGTTTAGTCCTACTAACAGCAAGCATTGCAGACTTTCCTAATCTGTATCAATTAATATTGTTTCTTAGATTACTGGGGTAATATTTGATACATATAATTTACTATTAATATCTTAATCCATTTTATTTTTATTTAGTTAATCAATGAGCTAAAGTTTGCTGCTTTTGACTTTGTTTTCCTATATACACCCTTTCAGCACTTCATGGATGAAAACAAAAAGCATGGCTGAGCAATATCAAAATGTGGTCAAGATGTAAAAAGTTATTAATGAGGGAGAAGAAATAAACTAGGAGAGACTGAAGCTGTTTGCTTTTGGATGAGGCTAGTTTGGGAAGAACAAAATTCTCTCCACTTCCTTTCCTCTTCCTGCGCTGCTGAGTTATCTGAGTGAATACTGCTTTTCTGTTTTGAACTCAGTTTGCAGTAAATCAAATCAGCTGAGGACAAAGGTGGGACCTGGGAGGAGAGAAGTAAAACTGGGGCATTTTGAAAACAATTGGAAAAAAGTGGAACAACAAAGGATTAATTGGGGACTGTCCGTGTCAAATCAGGACTTCTTAAGGTTGTGCAACACATGACCTTTAAGTATAGTTAGGACGATACAATCATATTGATTTTGTTGAAACCCTTAGTCAGTGGTTTTCAGCCTGTGGATCCCCAGATACTTTGGCCTTCAGCTCCCAGAAATATTAACAGCTGGTAAACTGGCTGAGATTTCTGGGAGTTGTAGGCCAAAACACCTGGAGACCAACAGATTGAGAACCATTGCCCTAAGTGAAAGTTTCCATTCTATTTGTGGGTTGTTCATGTAATGCTCAGTCTCAGGGCCGGCCGGACATATTTTTTTATATAAAGCGGGGAGGGGAAATTGCGCCCCCCGCCTCCTGCGCCCTGCCGGCGGGCCCCGCCTCCCGTGCCCTGGCCCCGCCTCTCACACAGCTCAGCTTGCCAGTCTGGCCTTTTCCAGGGGGCCAGACTGCAGCAAAGGTCCTTGCAGGCCACGATTGCGGCCTGCAAGGGCCTTTGCTGCAGTCTGGCCCCCTGGAAAAGGCCAGGCCGGCGAGGCTGAGCTGCGAGGAAGGCGGGGCCAACCCTGGCCGTGCCTCCCTCGCAGCTCATCCTGGCCCCGCCTCTCACGCAACGTGAGAGGCGGGGCCAGGGCGCTCAGGCCGGGAGGCGAGGCTCCGCCCAGACGGGGCCTTGCCTCCCTTCCAGCGCGCTCTGGCCTTTTCCAGGGGGCCAGACTGCAGCAAAGGTCCTTGCAGGCCGCGATTGCGGCCTGCAAGGGCCTTTGCTGCAGTCTGGCCCCCTGGAAAAGGCCAGGCCGGCGAGGCTGAGCTGCGAGGAAGGCGGGGCCAACCCTGGCCGCGCCTCCCTCGCAGCTCATCCTGGCCCCGCCTCTCACGCAACGTGAGAGGCGGGGCCAGGGTGCGCAGGCGGGGAGGCGAGGCTCCGCCCAGACGGGGCCTTGCCTCCCTTCCAGCGCGCTCTGGCCTTTTCCAGGGGGCCAGACTGCAGCAAAGGTCCTTGCAGGCCGTGATTGCGGCCTGCAAGGACCTTTGCTGCAGTCTGGCCCCCTGGAAAAGGCCAGGCCGGCGAGGCTGAGCTGCGCGGGAGCCTCCCGTGCAGCTCCCCCTGACCCCGCCTCTCACGCAGCGTGGGAGGCGGGGCCAGGGCGCCTGACGGCGCCCCCCCGGGCCTGCGCCCGAGGCGGCAGCCTCACGTGGCCTCCGTGTTGGGCCGGCCCTGCTCAGTCTACACTGTGACTGTCTATCTGTTTTGCCTTCTGTCATTAGGGATGGCCTGAAGATCTACCAACTACGAGTCACCAACACTCATTACCTTTCAGTCCACATATAAGAGCTACTGACATCCTTGTAATCACTTAATAATCAGAGTGCTAATAAGCCTTCCCCCTTCTTGTGTGGCACAGTAGTGATACTTCTTGACTACCTTAATAGATTTAAAAACCTTCATGTTATTCACTAATGAGCGATTACACATCCTATCTAGTTTAACCCTGATTATTGGTCAGAAACACTTATCTTCCTGGTTACTAAGAAATACAAAATGAAAATATTGTTAAAATAGTGTGGTTCTTTCTGTTTTGTTTTGGCTTTATTCAAGAGTAAGTCCTTCTATATATTCTCACACTCATATTATTTTTTTTAGATTGTCCTAAAATGTTACAGCACCAGCCCTTGAACATATTGTACCATTGAAACCTGAAATGAGATTATGAAATGCGATTACAATAATTGTGAAAAGGACTCTCTACCAGTATTTACTGGTGAGGGTTTATCTAAAGATGCTTATGAGGATAGCAAAATAAAGAATGTGCCCCTGATTTAAAAGTAGTTTTGGACTCCATAAAGAGAAACACTACAATATCTAAGCTTTCAGGTAATCAACCAAGAAAGGTGTATTTCATCGCCCCGCAGTCAATGTTTGAAAGTCTGATCAAGTCTGATCAAATAAAATGGCAGTACTAACATTTGGATATGAATTACAATGAAAATTTCAGAAATGTAAGTTTATGCTTTACCAAGTCATCAAAGATATCCCGCTGATGCACATGAATGGTAATGAGAGTTTCAAACTTTACTCTATCAAACTTGGAAAGATCATGAGTTGTTTGGCCAATAAGGGTATTTAGAATATCCAGAAATTTCTGATTGGTTATTGACATTATTTTCCTATCATCTTTTGCATTCGTTAATGCTTCTTCTGAATCATGTGTCCACAGCATTTGAATTCCCAGCAGACCAACCTATAAATTTAACACATAATAAATGCATATGAACATTTATAGTGCATTTCAATTAATAACCAATAGCCCTAGAACCCATAATTTAAAACCATAATTTAGAATGATTAACTGAAGTGATTAGCAAAGGAGCTTTTGCCATGGATTTTTCTTTGTATGCAGTGAGTAAATCATGGGATTTTAAGGACACACTTTTTAAAAGTGTCCTTAAAATAATCATATTCAAATATATTCAAGGAAGATCATTAGCAAACGTATTTTTTACTATGTTGTAAAAGTACAGCAATATTTTATAATATTTCCTCACTTCAGTGGAAAGCATTCAGGGCTGCTGCTCACTATATCTCAGTATGACATAAAGAAGTAAAAGAAAAATACAAAGAGCAATTCTTGAAAGTATTTCAAAAAGCATGGCTAAGGAAACTGCAGGTTTCACAGCACCAGTCTTCCTAATAACTCCCCTGTTTGCTAGAAGATAATGATGTAGGGCAGAAGTTAGCAGTTTGAATCGAACTGATGCGACACAGGTTCAATTCCCCAGTTAGCCATTAAAGTTACAGCTTGACCATGGCCAATCACTAAAATGGAAAAGGAAAACATGTAATGATTCTGAGTGCCTGGGAAAGTGAAAATGGAATAGATAATAAACTACATGTAAAGCAATATCATCATGTGCCTGAAAAAAGTGCTACTGATTTCAAAGAGCTCACACCACATATAGTTGCCAAGTACCTAATTTCTTGTTCTTCCTAAATGGGGAAGTTGCCACTGATGAGCACTAATGGGAACTGGAGAAGTCACAAATTCTCCATTCCTGCACTAAGGAAGCCTCTCAGCTTCACATTCTAATATATATTTCAATGGCTGACTTCTCACCTGTGCTGGGAAATGATAGAGGAAATTCAGTAGCTGGTACCCTGGGTCACTAATCTGATAAAATGCTGCTTGAATTACACGGTGTAACGATGACTGTTGCATTTTCAATAGATCCATCAGCCAGAGCTCTACAGGTCCTTTTGCATTCACTGGCGTGTCCAACTGAAAAAAAGGAATTATATTCAAGTAGAATTTTTTAAAGCCAGTCACGTTTACCCATGAATTGAGAAAACCTTACTAGTTATTTTTTTTACATCGGTTGCATCTTTGTCCAGGTAAGAAGGCAAGCAAACTAAACTGGAAGTCTGAGGTTTCCCCTGTAGCAAGTATGTAAGAAACCAAAAGCAATAACTCTCTAGTAGCCAACCTAAGTGGTCTAGCCCAAAGCTTCTTAAACTGGAGGTCACTCCCCCAAATGTGATTCCATTAGCTCAATATGCTGGGATCATGAAATATTTGGCAATAGTAAATGATTTCTGAATGCCACCTAACAGCTCTTTTAGATATTTACATGAACCTTTCAGCAACAACATGCAGAAAATGCTGATTTTTGTGATAGTTTTTTTAGTTTCAAAAATATTTCCCTTCGAATTTTGATTATTAAAAACTAAGTTGTGTTCATAAACCATACTCAATTGAAATTGTAAAAAAAAAAAAATCAGTCATCTTCCATTAAAAGTTCAAGTAGAATCTGCCTGCAACTTCTGCAGGAAGAGAAGGGTTAATACAACTTATTGGGGTGTTTTTTTGGGGGGGGAGGATATGGATAATGTGCACAGAGGGGAGTGATAGTCATTATTAAGTATTTGAAAGGATGTCACATTGAAAATAGAACTGAATTGTTCTGTGCTACTCTAGAGAATAGGACATGGAGTAATGGATTGAAACTGCAGGAAAAGAGATTCCACCTCAACATTAGGAAGCATTTCCTGACAGCAAGAGCTGTTTGACAGTGCTTCCTTAGAGTCTGGTAAAGTCTTCTTATCTGGAAAGTTTTAAGCATAGACTGGAATGCCATGTGTTGAAAATGTTTCAACTGGGTGTTCCTGCATAGAATGGGGGTTGGTTTGAATGGTCATTGTGGTCTATTTCAACTCTGTGATTCTAAGGCCCCTTTTTCACTGGCATATCAAATCCAGATTATCTGCTTTGAACTGGATTATATGGCAGTGTAAAGCAGTTTATGTGGATTATCTGCTTTGATAATCTGGTTTATATGGCAGTGTAGAAGGGGCCTAATATTATATGAGTCTTTGAAACTGTGATGGGAAGAAGAGGGAGGTGGGTGTGGGTCCATTTCAGGCACATGGCCCACTCTGCATCCTGGGACCCACAAAACCCTCCATTGTCATTCTGCCACTTGAGACTGAAAACCAAGCATGCCAGTATGGCATGAAAAATGAATAAGATGCTGTACATCATGCAGTATAAAATATTCAGTCAAAATTTAAGTAATTATTGAGTCAAACAACTACACCCATCTCATTAGTATGCAAATTGATTTTCATCTTTAACAAATGGAAAATTTTTATGTATACCAAAGAATTGTTTCAAAATCAATTTCTTTATGGTTTATTATCAGTAAATATTTGACGTCTATACCTATTTTGTATACTATATACCTGGGGTCCTACAAATTTTCTCAAGCAGAAAAAGTTTAAGAAGCCCTGCTCTAGCCTATAATTGACACTCAAGAAATCTGGTGGAATGAGAAAAGTGAACTGAGATTGCACCTTTTACTAAGATCATATTTTCTGCATATCCTGTTTATGGCTATAGTATCATCTTAGTTATTGAGTTCCATATCTTCCACTGTGATAAACTCTTCTGCATTGTCTAAATGATTCTCAGAAAGGTGGGTGGAATATGAGAGACATATTAGCTTGTTCCAGTAAAGGCTGTTTACAACAGTCATCATGAATGGACTAGGCTGGCCTATACTTGGAAACTGTTTTTTTTTTCTAATCAGCATAGATGAAAGGCTTGGGGAAATGGTGATTCCTTTGGCAGGGGCTACAACATATTTTTGAGCTCTCTATTGTATTCACATGAGTAATTAATTGTTTGCTTCTTGACCTTTCAGATCACCCAGTGAATATTCAGCAAGACCAAGCTCAGAACAAAGGAAAAAATGAGATGAAAAATAAAGATACACAATACAGGAGCATGGCACTTCACCACCATGCGATAAGGCACTTGAAAAAACAAAGGGAACAACAAGATAGCCAAATAACTAAATTTTTTGAAAAGACGAGCATATGAATTGTTAAAATGCAATAAAGGAAATAAAAGACAGGCAATTATTTCCAAAATCCAGGAAAAGATTCGGGATCATATGAGGTCTGCTTTATCCTGGGAGTTGAAGAACATATTTAATCTTGGAGGCTTCCTTCCCAGCAGCCTAGACACCTAAGATACATTCCATTTCCAATCCATATTCTCTCAGCTACAATAATTAAAAAGAAAGTATCACCCACAATCTTATCCACCGTTTTGATAAAATGATCAGAACTATTACTGGCAAGTTTAGGTAAGACAGGCTTTGTCAACTTTGGGGCGTAGACTGAAAATATACTGTAATTAAAGAATATTCCTTTTACATCCTGAGAATTTTGCCGCAAAGGAAAAAACAAAACAAAAAATCTTTTTAATGTATCCAAATTTCTACAGACTGATTTGAACATCCATTATTTAACTATATTAGATTTTAGAATTTTCGCTATTACAGGAATCTTTTCTCCTTCTCTGGATATAACTGCCATTATTCGATCATAGTCCTTTGGATGAAATTCTACTTCATTTATGTTGTCTGATAAACCAGGCAAATGTGGCTGAAAAAGAAATAAAGGCAAAACATATAATTATCATTGTCCTCAGACTATTTTTACAATATAGTTGATATTTTTAAAAAGAGCGCTATCCCTACTAATGAGAATTGTCAATCTGAAAAATTATTTGTGTATATGCAAATGCCATTTGAATTTTCTATCTTAGGGAAATTAATAGGTAGAACTTATAGTGCAACCATACTATTCAGTATTCAATGTGCAAACTTTCCTGGAAACCCTTCTCCTTGGACCTATTTCCCAAGACCTGCTTTAACGCTTTTAATTAGTTCAAATCGGTAGATGAATCCAAAGCATGTTAACTCTGATATGAAATGTTGCTCATTTGCGGGTGAATACAGGAATCTAAATAATTCTGATGGCATTTAAGAGAGCAATTCTAAGTGTGTCTGAGGTAAAGGGTTCTACTAGCTCTACTAGCTCTACATAGGTTCTACTAGCTCTGCAAGCCTTCTTATTTTGAATTCCCACATACACAACCTCCACATTGGGATAGAAGAGTGTCCTGATCCTAAGACCTTACAAGAGAACAGAGGGAGTTTGATACTTAGATACAAAGTTCTTTCTGCTTTGTCTTTAGAATAACCAACTTAAGAGACTACCACTCACTAGAAAAAAATTAAAATAATTAAAATGTGATTATTTTAAAATACTTTGAAAAGGAACCCAATGCATTATCACAGTGGTTCTCAACCTGTGGGTCCCCAGGTGTTTTGGCCTACAACCCCCAGAAATCCCAGCCAGTTTGGCAGCTGTTAGGATTTTTGGGAGTTCAAGGCCAGAACATCTGGGGATCCACAGGCTGAGAACTACTGCATTGTCAGCTTTTTTTTTTTAAGTGATGGCATTGATTTAGGATTGCTAACAAAATGACACAAAATATGAAAAATTCTGTCAACAAGCTTTGAATAAACCATTTTAAAGTATTGTTGAAGGCTTTCATGGCCTGAATCACTGGGTTGCTGTGAGTTTTTCTGTCTGTATGGTCACGTTCCAGCATTTAAAAGTATATTTAAAATAACTGTGAAATACTACTCATTGCAAGTAACTATGCTATTCATAACTTGTTCCTTCCAAACTATGGCAAGCCCATAAAGTCCAGCATTAAATCCCAGTGATTCCAATGAGATGTGCATGGGACTACAGGTTACATATAAAAAATTCTCTCAGATTTTGCTCTCAGAGTTCATTCCCATTCTAAATACAGAAAAATATCTTGAAAAACTGAATACATTGCAAAACAATTCACAATTTGAAAAAAAATAATTTTAGTGTCTTTAGCAGAGGAATAATCTGTTCTGATATATAAATTAGTTTGCAGAACCATTCAGAAGTGCAACAAAATTTGGGAAAGTGAAAGACAAAATTCTAAATATCTACAAAAACTGTTATATGGTTTTTTATTTTTGCTGATTTAAAATTTATTTTTAACTTAGTAGAAACTGTTTTTCTAATTGTGTAAAGGAGTCATTTGGAAAATACCTGAATAGTATGTGAATCACTTGCTTGTCCAAGTATTTCCAGAAGAGCAGGGTCAGAAATGAAAAAGAATCTAGGAAACAGCAATCTTTTCTTTTCCAAATAGCTGGGTGAGTTTTAAGGAAAATATTACTTTAAATATACATAAACATGAATTTTGTCAATTTTATTTATTTATTTATTTATTTATTTCAAAAGCATTGCATAAATAGATAAGTTTAAAACAGATAAAATAAAGGGATCACAAACTGCTAAATAGTTTAAAACTAAAAACGAGCAACAGCAACTGCAGTTCTTCCTCTGTGCATGAGGCAGGGCATTACGGGAAAGCATACAGATGTTGATATGTTTGTTCTGCTCCACAGTCACACAAGATGGAGAATTACTCTTAGTAGTGCCATTTTGTCAGGTTGCCTTTTGATTTTCCAACTCCGCCTCTGAGTCTGTTCAGGAACTTTGAAGTTGCCCATTCTTGGTTTGCCACAGCTTCCATTTGTCAAATGGAAGCTGGAGGCCTGTGTGTACTTACATGGGAGTTTTAGTTATAGATACAAAGCAGCCTTGTACAATTAATAACACATAGCAAGACAATAGCACATGGCTATTCTGGACTTATGATGTAAACAGAAATGGGAATATCAGCCTACAGAAGCTTACAGTGTGTTATGCTATAAAATCTTGCTATGGTACAATTGTATGCACGGAATTTCAAACAGGTGGGTACTGGATTGCAATGTTAGCCTTTTAAACACTACAAAGTTTAAATGCGGACCATAATTATCATCCCATTATAAACCCTGGCCAGATTCTTGTCTATACCTGTTCTCTCCAGAAACCCTCTCTACAGATAACTTGGGATATTAACACACATTAATGTAAAAATGGGTCTAGCATTGCAAATATGTTTCAGGTTTCTGTTGGAGCAAGCCAGGATAGCCACTCTGCTTATCATACCAATCATATGATAATCATAGAATCATAGAATAATAAAGTTTGAAGAGACCACATGGGTCATCTAGTGCAACCCCCTGACATGCAGGAAAAGCACAATCAAAGATAATGTTCTTGGTCTCACTAGGACCACTGCAAGACATGTGTAACCATCACCCAACTAGTTGGCTTTTCCTAGTTTATGGGTTTGGCCTATCCCTCATATACATAATGAGAAATTGTATTTACCATGAAGCTTCGTTCTGGGATAACAGGAGCAATCCACTAAAATTGGGTTATACCCCCCCCCCTTCACGATCCAACCAGAATGGCAATGGTAAAACCCAATTGTAGTGGATTGCTCTTCCTGGCCACCCTAAGAATCCATATTTCCTCTGCATTGATCCCCACAAGCCTCCATTTACCATAGGCTCTCACCCTGTAAGCAGTCCTAGGACTAGGTGCTGCTCTAGCTCTTAATGAATCACCATTTGGAAAAGTCTGACACAAAATATGTCTAGTTGTAGAAAAGAATTAAAGGGAATAGGAAGACTTCCCACTCTGCTTATGCAACTTCCATAAGTAGTAATGGATAAGTGAGACTGAGCTACTGTGTCCCACTTGCTTCACCCAAGTGGTAACAAAAGCATGTAGGTAGCAATTCACTGTTAAGTAACCTTGCATCTCGGCCTGTATTATATTGGATTTCATTTGTAACGTAATATAGGATTTCGTCTATCCTTTTACCCTCCCCCCTCTCGTATACATACATATAATACATCTCTCAGCTAGAATCTCAGCTCCTATGTGATTTAGGGTTAGGGTGTAGGAACCCTAAACTTTTAAATCCAATAAGCTTGTTCTAATGTCTATGTATATTTATTATGACTAAATAATCAAATGTGGGGAAAATGCAGACCACAACTGTATAAAATATGGATGTCTAGATTTATGGGAAAGATCTATAACTATTGGACATATATCTTTTCTTTTTTCCTCCTCTTCAAATATCATCTATACTTTAAGCAGTAACTTAGCCTTGGCAGTTGACTGTTTGAAGAGAATTAATTATAAAAAATATGCAAGATTGTTCTTTATAAAGTCTAATATAGTAATATTTCCTTCCCTGAAATGAATTTTATTGATATTCTGAATATTTTAAACCATTTAAAGAAAAAGGCATTCTTAAAAAGCAAAACCAAGCTTATATAAGTAGACCTGAATCCCCAAATAGTTACTCCTAAAACCTCAACACTACCACAATTCAAGCAGTTACTTTTAAAAAATAAAATATTGCTTCAGTCTCATGAAAATGCATTTAAGAAAAAGTCTGTAAATTTCATACCCTGTAAGAGACTTCTGGCACACTTCCAACTGCTCATGTAAATGAGGTAACAGTTGCCCCATGGTCTCATCTCCAACACAGCAGTTAACCACATTAGGATTCTCATGAGCTCGCTGCATTATTTTTATCCAGGACTTGTCAATGTTTTGAAAACGTTTTGCTTCCTAAATAGAATAATTATAAAGGGCACATGAATGTGGATTGTAAACCATTTTTAAAGCCAAACTGCTGGTTTGTTTGATTGTAAGATTCATATTTACAAAACTGTACAATTATATAATTACCTGAGGTAATTGCTTGGCAATATCCCCACCGACAAAAACAGCTTCAAGGTAAACCCATAGATTTTGCACAATCAACCATTCTTCAATTATGTCACTGGAAGTACTGAGTTTAAATACCCAGTTCTGAATTTCTTTCTTAAATGGTGCATTGTATCTTTGAAAATAAGGATGCAACAAATAAAATGGTTAAATTCATGGGTTACATTTTTCACATTACTTGCCAAAATATTTATCTCTACTCTTCGAATAAAAGCTGCTTTGAATACATTTAATATATATTCCATATGAGGAATAGATTATGGAGCCGAGTATATTTAGCCTGGAGTAGAGGTGACATGGTAGCCACCATATTTAAATAATTGAAAATAAATCATTTTGAAGATGAAGCAAACTTGTTTTCTGCTACTCCAGAGATTAAGATTAAGATGGATTCAATGGATTCAAAGCACAGGAAAAGAGATTACACCTGAACATTAGTAAAACCTTACTGACACTAAGAACAACACACTAAGAACTGTTTGTCAGTCGGGTTTGCTACCTTGTAAAGTAGTACAGTTTCCTCTTCTTTGATAATAGTTTGTCAGGAGTGCTTTGATTGTGTATTCATGTATGGCAGGGGATTAGATTTTATGACCCTTGGGATCTCTTCCAACTCTATGATTCTATGGTTGATATCTAATATATATCTAATAAAATAACTTGTTTAGTGCTAACATTCCTGTCAATGTAACACTAACCATAGGTTTAGGAGGGAATAAAAATAAAAAGAGGGACTGGAGAATTCCTGCACGGAGAGGAAAAGAGAAAGATCTATACATTCTCCCAATTCTCTCATCATCTAACCTTGATGAGTTAACAGAAAACAATTACATTTGCATCATCAGGATTGGTGAGTGTGGAGTAGACACAATGGATTAGGATAATACCGTGTGTCTTTCCAGAGCACACTTCCAGTCCTACAGCTGAAATCAGTCAGGTTCAAATAACTTCCCATGTCCTGCAGATGTTATGGTCTGGAGTTGAAGCTTATCGTAACTGGTTACTGTGACTCTTGTGTGTTCTTTGTAATAGCTTAATTAGGGTTGAAAAACCTTAAAAATACTTCTTCCAAGTTTCTTGTATTCACAATATCTGTTCTCCTTGTTGCTTTTATGAGTGAATGATATGGGCAATATGTTCTTGTGAGAATAGTGATATGGGCAATATGAAAGTATGATTCTCAATAAAAAATTATTAATAAAGTCATTAAACTATGTTAAAAGGTTTACCTGTTGCTTAGTAAAGAACCCAGGACCATTAAGCTGTCCTCCATCAGTGTTATAATTTCAGCAGATTCAGTCCCCTTGAGGAGTAGCTCTCCTCTTCCCTTGAATGCTGAAAAACTCAAGACCTGATTTGCCCAGCTCTCAACTACTTGAGCCAGTTTAGCTTCAATGTCCTTCTCTTTAATAGCAGAAATACAGATATCCTACAAAGAAAAACATAGCCTTAAAATGTTAAAAACATTAAACTGATTGTTTTAAAATTTGCTTCTTTGATGAGGATGTATTCCCATATCCTACACCAGTGGTTCTCAACCTGTGGGTTCCCAAATGTTTTGGCCTTCAACTCTCAGAAGTCCTAACAGCTGGTAAGTGGCTGGGATTTCTGGGAGTTGTAGGCCAAAACACCTGGGGACCCACAGGTTGAGAAACACTGTCTTATACAGATGCACATTAAAGTAGAGGGAAGTGAATGAGATATTGATCTCTATTATAAATTCTAGAATGGCTGATGGAGCAATCTGCAACTAGTAGGTCATTCTCTCAGGCCAGGCGATGAAGGCAGACATTCCAGGTTTTAAAGTCATGTCTTCCATGTATTTCTCTTTCTTACTCAATATGAGAGCTAGAAGAATATTTTTCGCAATAGCTTGTATGTGTAAACACCTGTAGAATTTTTTTCTTTCAATATCCCTCTAAAACAACTGGCATTCATTTAACACCATTTATATTCTCTCCCATCAGAGACAGCTAATAATAGTACAATCCACAATTAAGACAGAAAAACTAATAACACAGAACTAGATAAAAATCAGGAAATACTATAAAACATATTTTTAAAATCACCAGTGAAACCACCATGAACATTAAACACAGGCTGAAGCTCTGAGAAAAAGAGAACTCAAATCAGCTCTATAGGTAAAAGTTTTGCTTAAATAAAATATGACTTGCATGCCTGTAGAAGTCAATCAAGGCAAGAGAAGTCTCCCTCTATAGATGCTGGGATCTGGACAAGAAAGTAATACAGTAGAGTCTCACTTATCCAACATAAACGGGCCGGCAGAACGTTGGATAAGCGAATATGTTGGATAATAAGGAGAGATTAAGGAGAAAACTATTAAACATCAAATTAGGTTATGATTTTACAAATTAAGCACCAAAACATCATGTTATACAACAAATTTGACAGCAAAAGTAGTTCAATATGCTGTAATGCTACGTAGTAATTACTGTATTTACAAATTTAGCACCAAAATATCATGATGTATTGAAAATATTGACTACAGAAATGCGTTGGATAATCCAGAATGTTGGATAAGCGAATGTTGGATAAGTGAGACTCTACTGTATCTACAATCTGTACCAAATAAACAACAACTGTTGGCAGGACATTAAGATCTCTCCAGAAGATTTCAGTACCTAATAAGATTTATAGGGAGGAAGGTGGTATTTCAAATAACCTAGTGCTAAATAATATACCGGTACATATAAGTTAATTAATTTATTTGAAATTAGTCAAAGAAAAGATATATAACAACAAAGAAGAGCAACTGTACTGGATATTATACAGTTTTTGACATAGGAAACAGGATTTTTTTTTTGGAGCAAAAATGCAAAGAACTGTTTTGCAAATTACCCAATAATACTTAATGGATTTGTCCCAGAATGTCCAAAATGTATGAACGCAATCAAAGATATCTTACTTGCAAGTGTTTTTAGGTATGTTTCTTTCAACTGTTGATATTGCTGAGCAAATCAAATGCAACATATCCTGAAATTCTTTTTACATATGAAATACAACAAATGCTACCTCAATATCATCCTTGTGTTTGAGAAGTGGTGCTTCCATGATGTTTCGAAGGCAAAAGGAATCAGATTCCACATCAAAAGGATGTGAAGTAGTTTCAGAAATGCGATTCCAGTGTCTTAGTTTCATTGCTTTATTGGTCATCATTTCTAATAACGGACAAGACTCACTGAAATCATCTATTCTTTTTTTAAGATCTAGATATGCTTGCCAGTCTTTAAGACCTTTAGGTAGTTTGCGGCACCTTTCATTGTGAAAAAAGAAAGGAAGAAAGAAAGAAAGATGGTTACTATTTCAACTCTCCCTACTGCCAAATATAATACAAAGGACTCCACAAAGAGAAAAATATAATCTCTATGAAAAGTTCCCTAAAATCTTCTTAAAAACAAAAGCTCCACTTATTGCAGCCTAAAGTATTGCAAATTTGGTATCAGACAGATTTAAACAGCAAATGTAGAAGATTCTGCTAAGTCTGCCTCCTGAAGTTGCCTCTCAAATATTCTCTTCTGTTGATCTTATGCAATTCTTTCCAAAGTATCCTTGCAGTGCATCTGTAATATACTGTGATAAAAAGCATACACTGTATTTCCCCAAAAATAAGACATACCCATAAAATAAGCTGCAGCAGGATTTCTAAGCATTTGCGCAATATAAGCCATACCCTGAAAATAAGACATAGTGATAGGCGTGGCTATGCAGTGTTCCGCTGCTAGAGGGAAACATGGAAAGTGAAATGCAAAGACTTTCTGCAGTGGCAGAGGTGAATCCAGGCCTCTCTCCCTCTCATTTCCTGTCTCATCCTCCTTCTCCTTCTCCTTTTCCTCCTACTTTTTCTCCTTCTCCTTCTGTTCTTTCTTCACTTCGGGACAGGTCAGGAAAGGAAAGGCTTCCTCCCCAAGTCAGTGAGAAAGAAATAGGGAGTGAGTCACTGGCAAGTATTGTGTGTCCTGAGGGGGAAGAAGTAAAGTTGTGGCTGCCATTTTACGCAGCACTATATTTGAATAAATACATATTGTTGTACCATACTTAATAAATATAAGACATCCCCTAAAAGTAAGCCATAGTGTGTCTTCTTGAGGAAAAATAAATATAAGATAGTGTCTTATTTTTGGGGAAACATGGTAGTATGACCATATATCTGAACCTTCTGTGGAAACAGAAAAAAGTGGATGAAATGAAACTATTGAAATGAATGACTTCCACAGGATAGCATTGCATTGGAGGTCCTACAAAATTTCCTAGAAAGGGATTCTCTCTAGAAATTTGCTAGGTCCTTCAGTGCAACAATATGGTAATTTCCAGTGATAGGAAATGATATAATTACCTGGAGGATCTAAGAAATTTCTAGAGAGAACATATTTTGTCAAGTGTGGGTTGGCGAAAACACAGGTACTGTCCTTTGGACATGGAGGCCAGACTGTTGAGCATGAGTGATGTGTAATGCTAGGTGCTCATGGGCTAAAGATATAGATTATAAGTTACTATTCAAAAAGAAAGCCAGCTCACCTGTTTTGAAATTCCAAAAGTTCAGCGTTTATTTTTTCAATATCTACATCTCCCCAGAGAATTTCATAATACCCACTGATGTTGTTCATCACAGTGTCATACAATCCATATAGTTTTTGAAGCAAACTTAGCTCCTTCCTGTAAGAAAATGTGGAATTTTTAAATTATTGGCTTTACTTCTGGGTTTGTTTGTTGTTGTATGCCTGCAACTCATTTGTGATCTATGGTGACTTTAAGGTAAACATATCACAAGTTTGTCTGCAGCTGAAAGTATGTGACTTGCACACGGTTAGACAGTGGGTTTTCATGGCCAAGTGAGGAACTGAACCCTGTTGAATGATCAATGCATACGAAACATTCAATTGGCTCTAGCTGGGACCAAAACCAGAATGCAGGCCATGGTATGTCACTGAAATGCCAGTAGAGCAAAGTAATTTTTAACTTTGCAACTTTGTAAACTTTTATTACGGCCAATGACTAGCTCATATAATTTTTAACTTTACATCTCTTCTTTCTCATCACAAATGTCTAAAACCATGTCCTTCAGACTCTACATAATTTCACATATCACACGTCACTCACCACAGACTTTTTAATCTCCTGTGTGATTCTCATTTTATCAGGTTTTTTAAGGAACTTAGTTCTGAAAAGTATATAATATCCCCAGTGTACAGTTTTGCATAAATGTCTTCTCCTTCCTAGTTTTCTCAATCATTACAGACATGTCTACAATGATTAGCATATTCTGGCAGGTATAACAATGTTATACTGTTACCTGATTTTATGCAAAACTTCATAGTCTGTGACAGGTAATCCAAACAGCTGCTCACCGGATGAATAAGTAACAAATTTCCTCCAGAGCTCATCAAAATTGGTCTAATAAAAAGAAGTGCAGAAATTAACAAAGAGTTTAGATCACAGATAGGGAACATTTAAAACATAAGAGCCACCACTGTCCAATTCCAATCAAGAGGAATGGTAAAGTGAATGAGAGCAGAGTCACCATTCACACTTCATACCTATATACATTGTATCAATTCATCTAAAGTTATACATATATTCTCACAGTCATTCAACCAACATACCAATTTATTCAAATGCACAGAATATTCTATCCCAACCTTCCCTTCTTATGCTTTTCTTAAGACTAAACTACCAGGTTCTAGGAAGCTATCCTTGTTGACACTTCTGTATATGGAGAGAGGCAAACTCTCTTGCCCTTTTGAAGAGAGTTTGGAAGAAAGATGATAGGGTATTTCAGTGGCATCACTAAGGATGGAGTCAACCAGTGCAGTAACTCATAATGTCACCCGCATGGATCTCCCCTCATACCAGACCATACCCATTTCGTAGTAATGATTTGGATTAATGTGACATAAATTGTATTTCCTGTATATCACTGAGTGTAATGACAATTGGAGTGTCATAAACAACAAGCAAAAAAAATGACACTTTCAAATTACAGTATCGTACCCACATGAGTGCAAAATATTCTAGTGTGGTGTTCTGTATTAAACAACCAACTAACTGTTATGTCAGAAGTCATATTCTGAAGAGTTAAAAAGTGAAATTCTGAATCTTTCATTAAGACTTAGCCAGGTGTCATGTCATTCATGGTCAAAAATTCTTACCTGAAAAATTTGCAACCTATTGCTGGCTTCCTGTGGTGGTGTATTTGGAACCATAGGTCCTTCCTGAAATAGGCAAAGTATGGCTAATAAATAAATAAATAGCAGTTCTTCAAGGTTATGCTCCTTTCTTACATTCCTTTAATCCAGTGGTGTTATTAGAGTTGGTATCACCTAGCGCAGTAATTCATATTGTCACCCCCACGGATCAACTCCTCTACTATATCACAATATTGTAGCTGAAATGCCAGAAAATTTTCCAAAACCAGCAACTATTTTTAAAAAGCAGCTAGGACCATTAGAAGGTTCAAGAACGAAAAGAGAATAGAATTTTAACCTTATATAGTAATGTAAACTGGACTAACAAAAATGTTTTTCTTGTTATATGACAAGGGTTTTTCTAAAAAAATAAAATAAAACTAGTATCTGTTGAAACATTACAAAACATTTTGGTATCGTACTCTCTGATGGTATCATCCAGTATAGTTTGTAGTTCCAACTTCCTTCTAATGATACCACATTTTAATGCACAGACTGCACAACTGCTATGAAAGAGAAATGTGATATCATAGCCCTATGTGAGTTTGGTTCTAATTTTCCTTTATGTTGTTTCCTCTATCTTTATGGGAAAGCAGTACAATGACTTTAGACAGAGTTGTTTGCTCTTAAACTCATAAATTATTGCAATTTAACATTTCAAACCCACTTGTTTTTCCTTATCTTTGTTCTTTTCTTCAATGCAAGACACGATGAAATGAAATAGTTCATAATACATAGTGTTCTTTGGAAACTGTTCAAATAAATTACCATTTCATATGCTGTTTCAAAGCTTGACACATCTTCACGGAAAACCTCAACAGCCTCCAGCAGTTGACACTTAAACTTGGGCTGAACTTGAATGAGTTCATCTTGAACACTGGACTGAAATGGAAATATATATATTCAACAGTAGTAAAAATAAAGGACAATGATTATTGTACAAAAACCATTTTATCTATTCAAATGTTGATGAACATCTCCCTAGACAACCCAAAGGTTCTACATACAGCTATTGTCATTCTTTTCTTTTAAAAGCTACTTTTCAGAAGGATTCAGAAAAAACAGGCATGTGTGATCCATGAAAAAAAATGGTTCTAAACTTGCTTCTAAAGTAGGGCGCCCTGGCGCTTCGTTTCTGAAACTACTTCCGAAATTTGGCCCCAAAAAGTTTTGCAACTTACGAATATTCAGAATATTCTAAATTAATTCATTAATGGCGGACATGCATGCGCAGTGGCCAAAAACAGCACTGGGGGGAAAATTACAGGACTATCCTGGCCTCATTTTTTGAGCTGTCTTCTTCAAACTTGGTACAGTGGTAGAACACATTTAACACTGCTAGTTCACCAAAATTCAGAATGTTTCCCTTATCCTCTGATATTTGGTGAATTTTCGTAGCTTTTAAAATAAACTATTTTTTAATAATTGCAGAAATCTGTTCCTGGTTTGAAAGTCTTATTTCCTGTTTCATTGGTTTGTCTTTACTTTGAAAGTCATTGTTCTACTTCAGAAACTTTGTTTTTGTGGCTGAAACTTTGTTAAATTGGTGGACAGTGTCCCAGGAAACCATAATGTGCTCCATGTCCCTTGCGCAAAGACAAAGTTCAGGCAGTGTCATAAATTTTGCCATGTTTCTATGGCAGAACCAATTAGGAAATGACATTTATCACCCAGGAACAGAAATCATAGAACACCATCAAATCATTCCTGACAGACGGCCATCAGCCTCTGAATAAGGAAATCAGTTCATGGTTTGAAAATGCTATTTCTCATTTCATTGGCTTTTCTGGGGCTGAGAGTGTGTGACTTGCCCAAGTGGGTGGCTGAGTGGGGAATCAAGCCACAATCGGAGTCTAACACTCAAACCTCTCCCTCCCTCCCTCCCTCCCCCCCTCTCTCTCTCTAAACTTCTCATACCTTCCAAGAATTCACATACCATATGAAAGTTTGGTCAAGATGGTCAAGTGAGGACAAAAGGGGTTGAGAAATGTTAAGAGGAGAGAGGGCCTGGGACATCTGGGAATTGTAGTTTTAAAGCGGGAATAGTACTATTGGAGAAACGTCTGCTTCAGCCCAATGCTCCTCCATTTTTAAAGCTATTGGGATGAAATTTGACACAATTGAAGTAAATATTCACCACACTTTGCCTATCAAGTTTCATAATGTTTGATCCATCCATTTTTTGGGGGGAATTTTCAAACATTTTTTTAAAAGGCTACAAGAACGATGGTCCCGCCTCTTCCTCCCTCTTTCTTCCACCCTGATTGGCTTAGCCCAAGGCTTCTGGGATATGGAGTTTCGTCCAGGCAATGGCTTCTCGCTTTGCTTCCTCTTAGGTAAATGGGGAAAATTCAGAGGCTCTGTTCTCCTCCATTTTTAAAGCTATTGGGATGAAATTTGCCACAATTGAAGGAAATATTCACCACGCTTTGCCTATCAAGTTTCATAATGTTTGATCTATCCACTAATATTTTTGGGAATTTTCAAACAATATTTTTTTAAAAGGCTACAAGAACGATGGTCCCACCTCTTCCTCCCTCTTTCTTCCACCCTGATTGGCTTAGCCCAAGGCTTCTGGGATATGGAGTTTCGTCCAGGCAATGGCTTCTCGCTTTGCTTCCTCTTAGATAAATGGGGAAAATTCAGAGGCTCTGTTCTCCTCCATTTTTAAAGCTATTGGGATGAAATTTGCCACAATCGAAGCAAATATTCACCACGCTTTGCTTATCAAGTTTCATAATGTTTGATCCATCCACTAATTTTTTGGGGAATTTTCAAACAACATTTTTTTTTAAAGGCTACAAGAACGATGGCCCCGCCTCACCCTCCCTCTTCCTTCCGCCCTGATTGGCTGAGAGGCATGCCAGCATGGCTTCACCTCTAGTGGGGCTACAGCTACATCCGAAGACATATGAGACAGATGAAAAAAAGGTGCCTTTTGATTCAAATTCTTAATATTAGGAAGGTAGTGAGCAGATGTGTCAAAACCCGCTTCAAAAGTGCTTTAGATCCGAATTTGATATGAATTTAATGGGCATACGAAAAATTCGCCCAACCCTAACAAACAAAGAAAACAGGGGGGGAAAGTGACAAGGGGATAAACTATTTTGGATCTAGTTTTCACCAATTCACAAAAAGTGATCAATGATATGAAAATAGTGAAACCCTAGAAGAGAAATTCTTTACTGGAACTTGTTATAAAAAAGAAAGGAAATATTTGTTAATGTATATATTTGCTAACCTGTATTCTAGGTGTATGTTGATTTGCCAGATTGACTTACCTCTTTGGTGTGGGAGGAGTTATAGACATATGATTATACTGAGCATGTTCAGACTCAAGGCTCCATTTTGTCTTCATTGTGTATGAGTTTGGTTTTCAATGAAAGCAGATGTATGTTTTGCATTAGACCTCAGTGGAGGTGGATGCATGTTGCTGTTTGGACTTCAATATAGAAGTATGATTATGGACTTCAGTGAGTACAACTACATTAATATAGACTATATAATCAATGAACTATTGATTAAGAATGATACCCTGTGCACTCAACACACAGAGAAGCCATATCCTATCTATAACTGAATTTCAATAAGAAATGTGCCTGTATGGTGAATTAATACAAAATGTTTATGAGTAAATACGTTTTAAAAAAAAAAGACTTTTTAAAATCTCTGAGTGCATATTTTAAACCAAGAGGTTTCAAGGGAGTGTATATCTTTTGGAAAACTTAAACTGCAAAGAATCAACCTTCCTCTGCTAACCAAATATATTTTTGTAGTGGCATTTTGTAGTAGCTGGATTTGGGTCCAATCTATCTTCGTGTTCGCATCATCCCCTATGAACCGGCACGGACTCTTAGATCTGCTAGGGAGGTTCTCCTCTCAATCCTGCCTCCATCTCAAGTGTGGCTGGTGGAGATGAGGGAGAGGGCCTTCTCGGTGGTGGCCCCAGGGAACTTAGGCAAGCCCCACACTACAGCACTTTATGAAAGAGTTAAAAACATGGTTGTTTCAGAAGGCTTTCCACACTGTTTAAGATAATTGCCAACCTAATTGCCACTTATGTTAGCACCTTACATCATTTAAGGGAATATAGTTGAAATGCTGAATTTTTTGTATGAATCTTTTAATCATGGCTACAACCATATTTTACTCTCTCTATTTAATAGAGGTTGCTTTTATTACTTTTATATGTTGGTTTTATCTATTGTGTTATTAATTTTATACATTGTTGTATCGTATTTTATATGTCATGGCAACATTGTGTGTTATCTTCTAAGCTGCCCCAAGTTCCTATGAGAGATGGAGGTTAGGGTATAAATAAAAGATGATGATGATGATGATGATGATTATTTACTCTGGCCTATATCCCATGAGCTGATCCCAAATTAACTCTTTTATTTATTTATTTATTTATTTATTATTTACATTTATATGCCGCCACTCCCCTAGGGCTGGATTATATGAGTCTACACTGCCAGGTAATCTGGGATAAACAGATCTAGGATCAGATCCTGGGATATAGGCCAGGATAGATCTAGCTTAGGTCTTCCTTTTTCTTTCTTCTTTTGGCATGTTTAGCCTGCAGAAGAGAAGGCTGAGAGGAGACATGATAGCCATCCAGGGCTATTGGATCTACAGTCATAGAAAATAATCCACAAAAGTATACATTTTAGCTTTGAAGACCCATATCCAACGTAGCAATACTCTTGGAATCTAAAAATTTTATTTTATACACTCTTAAGCATGTAATAATGAATAATCCTAACTAAATATTAAGAGCATACATTTATATACTTACTGCTTTACTCTGCAATTTGTTAAAAGAGTATCGTAATGTATCAACACCTTCTGATTCCTCCTTTGTCACCTCAATTTCAAATCTGTTCAAAATTGTATAGGCTTCCTAAATAAGAGGAGAGTATCACATAACTGATATTGTCAAAACACAGTAGATACTACTGGAATCCTATTTCCAAAACAACTTACTTCAATCGGTCCCATAGTCATATCCATTTCTATTTCCTTGTCACGTATATGAGACAAAGCTTCCATAGCAAATCTGACATCATCTAAATCTCGAATTGGTCGAGATAATTTTTTCAAATATTCTGTTATAAATGTTATAATGTCTTGCATTTTCTTCTTATATTCTTCATTTAAGTAGCGACAAAGTAACATTTTCCAGGCTTTGGCTTCAATAGAGAGTGCCAATTTCATTGGCCCTGTTAACACATTATGGCATTTAAGTTGTAATACATGTGAAAAGCAATTGCTTTTGTAAATCACATATTCAAAGGAAGTGCACAAATAACTAAAGTAGAATCAGGAAAATTGTGAGCTATAAATGAGTTTCATATTTAGACTTGGGTGTCATCCATAAGATTACCCATTACAAACATGCAAAATACATGCAGTCCAAAATCAGATAAAACCCCAGAATCTGAATTACATATTGTCCCATGCATTCTAAATAAGGAGCACACAACATGTACTAATCTTGACCACTAAAAGGGCATTTTTAGGTCAATATAAATTTTATTACCCTATAGAAAACAAATTCCATACCTGTATTTAATTCAATTGGGCCTACCGAAATTGTAGGCTTTAAATCTTCTATCTCTTGTTCAAAGGTAGCATAATGAAGAATTTCTCCCCTGATCTCAGTCAAAGAGGGATTGCTAGCTAAAAATTGCTAAGAATGATTAAAAGTAGATTTGAAGATGTATTATTTTATGTTTTTAAAAATCATCATCAATATTTCAATAGTTATAAATGATAAAATGAATCAGATGCAAACAATTTCAAAAAGACTTGCTTGTGCTGTGTTTTGGTCACTTGTATTGTTCTTCCTCTTTAGTTTCTCCCATTTATTCACTACCAGACCAACACTGAGGTCAACTCAGCTCATAACACCATAGCTTGCAACACAAATCCTTTTCAAGTGCAAAAAGGATGCAATACTTTGCCTGCTGTTCACAACTAAGCATTGGTAGGAGGGAGTATGCACACTGCCAGTGTGAGTTAGACATAGATATAAGAGGGGTCCCATCTTGTCATATTTAGGGGAATTAGGTGGGATAAAGCATCTGTCTTGAAGCTACATTTCATAGAATGTTGCTACTAAAAATTAAAAGGTTTGGTTTTCCTTCAGTGCACAGAAATAATATTGTGCACTATTATCGAATTGGGAGGAGGCCAAGAAATGTGGGGCAATTTAAAGGGAAGACTCAACACTATCAAAATGAAGATGGGGTTAAAAAGGAAAGCATCATTATTGACTGCTTTATGAACAACTCCCATCAATTGCATCCACAGTGCTTCCTTTGTTAGTCTACACTGGTGAAGATGGTGATGGAACAACCTTTAAGGTGGGAAACTGCAACCCAAGTCCTTATGACAAGACAATACTGTACTAAAATACGATGGTGTAGCAGAAACTTTGTTCGTACACCCACTAATAAATTTGAGAATTATTACTGTCCATTTCCCAAAACAGGAAAAAAAAACCCTCAGAAAAACAACTAGTGGAGAATCAATTTAGTTGCACAGACCTCAAATAATATAATGACGGGCCTGCATTTGCTCAGGACAGTTATGGATCACATAGATGATTCTGATGCATTTTCTCATTTAAACTGAGCCAACAATCATATTCTAGAAAGCTACATTTCATAGAACTTTGCTACTAAAAACTAAAAGGTTTGGTTTTCCTTCAGTGCACAGAAATAATACTGAAAGATATCATGAACCAAAAGGTACCACAGCTCAAGCTGGGCAAACAGATATATTACTCAAATTAATGCAATGCCCAGAATTTAATTTACCTGAACTTTGGCATCCCTATCTTCGATCCACAGAGCTTTATATTTTTGAAAGTCTTGCAATGCTTCACCAGCAGCTTTCCGTACTGAGTTTACACATGAGGACAGAACCACAACTAATTTGGAAATATCCTTGTGTTCTGCAACACCTGGATAAAAGTTTCTTAACTTTCTTATGGGATATATCTCCTCAGGTGGTTCTGCAAAACAAATGTAGTTCTCAACATAGATTCTATGCTTTCTTTTTACATTCCCAGTCAATATATCAAGAGAAAACAAAAACATAATAAAAAACTATACTGTTAAAATTTGTTATGTCTTTCAGAGATCAAAACACAGAAGGACATTTCAATGGGATTGAACTAATTTTATTGCTAACCCTTTTTGGGGGCTCTGTACTGTCTAATTCCCTTTATGTCATATTATGTCATATTATATATTTTCCAGAAACAAAAACTGCAACCCTAGATATCTTATTAGCATTGGTCAGGATTCATGTATTTATTTGGAATATTTATCTCCTGCCTACCAACCAAAATTCTTAATGGGAAAACATTTTCCCCCAGAGAGATTAAATAGTGCAGCCCAAACATGTATAGATACTTTTAGTGCTACTCTTTTATAGGTTTTAACATGTGCAGTAATTATTGAGTATATCAATAATCAAGTATATAGACTTATTACAGATACATTCCTTGCAATCCTTTGGTGTCCACTATTTTATGATCCCCACCTATTTATTTAAGTTTAAAATAAACTTCCATCTATATTTTCTAACATGGCTGGTATAAGCATTATAACAGCACTAAACGATTTTTAAAACATGACTCTAGTCATTGTCATTAAGCAACTTGTGAAAATAATTGAGTGAAGAGAATCCTTCTGATACTGTACACTCAGTCCTTGATCTTTGACAGTATTATGGAAGATCCTGTTCTATAAGAGTATAGTGCAAAACCTAATATTGTAACATTAAGTATTATTGTGCTCATTTGCAGTGAGTTAGAATAAGCATTTTTGCTCTTAAGAAGCCATTCACAATAGTGTTACTATTCCAGTGATGCTACCCATGGCAACTGTATGGATAAAACACACAGAAATGTAAACATAGACAAACTGAACTAAACTCTCGAGTATCTGAAATCAAATCTGCTTGTAGTTTATAGCTGAAGAGCAGCAACTGAATGATGCTAAAAGCTATTCTTGCTTCATGACTATTTGGCTATAGTCATCTTTGTTTGCATACTAAAGATACTAAAACCCCGTGAATATTTTGATAAATATAGAATTGGGCTAAATTTCTGCAATAACTTTTCTAAGATCAAGCTCTACTGAACACTGATATATGATTCTTAGTAAACATTCAACTGCATGAACTGTAGTTTCAATGAACAGCTCTGAAATTTTAGATGCAATAGATGTTTTATAAAGAGAAATAGATCAAGTAATAGTCTCACTTTCTTCTTTTTTGCCTGCTTTTGCTAATGTGCTCGGTGCTGGACCAAGGGTCCCCTCCAATTGGGTAGAGGATTTCATCAAGTGCTGCTGTCCCCAGTGGGCCACTCCACGGCTCACATCCAGCGTCAACTGAATCATCCGATTGATAGCTTGCTGGATATCATCCAAGCTGGGAACCATCACCTATGTAAAATACAATTTTATTAAATTATTATTATGTTCATTATGTTTATTTTTGCCCTCCTTTTTCTCTCTGCAAAGGAGACTCAAAGTGTTGTTATTTGCGGTATAAACCTCACAACCTCCGAGGATGCCTGCCATAGATGTGGGCAAATACTTTTGGAACATGGCCATACAGCCTGGAAAACACACAACAACCCTGTGACCCTGGCCATGAAAGCCTTTGACAAGACTCAAAGTGGCTTATATTAAAAGCATTTCAATACAATTAAAATCCAAAAATATACAACCATTAAAACAGATTTAAATATCAATGGTATTAATTAAAAATTAAAATGGTTAAAAATTCTTAAAACTAATTAAAATGTATTAAAAACATATTCAAAGTATTATTGCTATTGTCACATTGCAACTCTCTGATACGAAGAGTTAGTTTCACTGGGCAAGCTTTAGCTCACTTCTGCAAATATATGTCTCCCTCTGCTCTCTTTTGGCTGCCAGGCAAAACTTCCTTATTTGGCTTTTAACCTGTCAGAATAGTGCAATGCATCTTAGTATTTTTAAATATGTAATATGTGATACATTTTAAATGTTACAAATTAAGGTTTTAAGAAGATAATTGATCATGCTTTTTAAACTTTTGCTTACACATTGTTTTAGTTATTTTAACATGCAGCATAAGCCATCTGAGCATCATATGGAAGAAAAGTGGGGCGAAAAATAAAATATAAAAACAAGCTCACACAAGTGGTGTACTCATGTGAACTTTCAAACATTCAGGTGAGATTTTAGCTCTTCGTGAAGTAGACAATAAAATCTGTTTGACACAGCAAAAGGAACCTCCTGGATCAGGGCTGTAAGAAGTATACAAGCTTTCCATGAATCTCTACACTCTTTTGAACAATTTCTATACTGGGGACCAAACAAATAAGCATTGCATGCAAAAAGGGTGAAAAGAAACCTTGCATGCTGACTGAGCATGGAATGTGACATTTTAAAAGTTATCCATTCTGTTTCTTGTTTCAGTATGTTTGCCATTACATGTTACAGCACTTGAAAAGTTAAGTAATATAAGACTCATTTTTCTTTCTTTCTTTCTTTGGACACATCTTTAGAATAAAGAGAGAATGCCATAAAATGTTTAACATTCTGTTAAAAATACTTTTAAAACTGGTATGTTAGAAACATTAGTCATCAATAAAATTTCATTTTCACTTATTACATTGCTTTAGATAGGCAACTTTGTTACGCATTACTTACCCACCCCTAGTGATTTTTGCAAGGTATATTACCTTTACCTAATAGCTTAAGGGAGACCCCGGTGGGGCAGCAGGTTAAACCGCTGAGCTGCTGAACTTGCTGACCGAAAGCCCCAGCTTCTGCCAACCAAGCAGTTTAAAAAAATTCAAATGTGAGTAGATCAACAAGTATTGCTCTGACAGGAAGGTAACAATATGCCATGCAGTCATGCCGGCCACATGACCTTGGAGGTGCCTATGGACAACAGTGGCTTTTCTGCTTAGAAATGGAGATGAGCACCACCACCAGAGTTGGACACAACTAGATTTAATTTCAGGGGAAAACATTTACCTTTAATAGCTTAAGAGCTGTGGACCTAAACACTTTTCCAGACCTTTTTTGCATCCGATTCAGGGATGTTCAATACCCCAATTTTTTCTTCTTCTCCCTTATTTCCTCTAATATTATGCTGTAATTGTTACTTTCCCCATTCTTACAGGCTGCATCTAGTATGAAGGAAGTTGTAAATCTGTAAACATTATGTGTTCTTTTTTATTTCCAATATACCTGGACAATACAAGGCATGACATCTATATCTGTTGAAATGTCCAGTTCTTCTTGAATGTTCACCATCTTTGTGATACAAAGAACTGGCTGCCGAGAGAGATGTTAAACAGCTCAGAAGCAGTATGAAGACAACCCAGTTTTGCAAGCTGAGCCTTTATAGGGAAGAATTTATGTCACAGTATACATGTAACTGACATTTCTATTTTGCATTGACACATTTAGCACCCCATTCTTCAAATGCTTATCCTTTCTCTATTTCATTTTATCAGACCAGCTTTCCAGCACACTTTCTTGTTCAATATTTAATGTATCCAGCCAGTCTCTCCTGTAGTTTTTTTTTCTCATAATCTTCAGATTTAGTACACACGCTGTATGTAGTAAATGCTGAGAACTACTCCATAAATGAAAATATTCAAAAGAAATTCTGAGATGACAACTAACATCTTCTTGGTGGTATAAATTGCTTACCACATGTGGAATAGCTAAATGCACTTCAGCTTTGAGAAGTGAAATAATTTCTTCAGGTTTTGTAGCTGTCTGAGGCAAATAAGATGGTCGTCCAAATGAACTGGAGCTGAAAAAAGACATTGTGTGTTATTAATGCTGTGTATTAACTTTCAGTCCATGGTCTGGGTAGACAGCACACAGAGGAAATTGTACTCCAGCCTGAGCTGATTCTCAGTCAAGAAGGAAGGACATCACACTGGAATCCCCCTTAGTCTGAAGAAACATGGAAGTGCCTCTAGAGGAGGGGTGGTCCAATCTTTTGGCTTCCCTTGATCACATTGGAGGAAGAAGAATTGTCACAGCCTGCACATAAAATAAACTAACAATAGGTGGTGAGCAAAAAGAAAAGCCCATGCATAACTTTTGTGATATCTGCCATCATAGATAAGCAAAGGAATTCTTGCATAATGATCCTAATTATGTGCCATTCCATTCAAAGGGTCTTTAAAATAATTGAACAGCTCTTCTGGCTGAAGTGTTTGCAAGTGTAATGCAAATAATAGATAATACTCTGATTATCCAATTCCATTCCATTGCCATTTACAAAGTTTGTGCTCAAGAATGGCGCAAAAAAAATCACCAAATATATCTCATAATGTTTTTAATATGTTAATGATTTTGTGTTGGATCACATTCATAGCAGTTACAGGTCATGGTTTGGACAAGCCTGCTCTATAAGAAGAGTCATCTTCTTCTGAAGGGGCAGTTTGAACCTCCTAGTCTTTGATGGATAGCAAACCCATCAAAGATAGAATTTTAGATGAGAAGGGATTAAACTGCCTTTACAGTCCTGACAAATTCCCTTGCTCCTCATCAATAACTCCTGACAACTCCATGGTATCAGATGAGGCTCTCACATCATGTCATCCTTAGAATAATGTATTGGGGGCAGCGAGTTTTTGATTGTTTTCCTCTGTAGAGCATCTAAGGTAGCAATGACATCCATGCACTGTGGTAGGGGGAAGTGCAAATGTAAAGATTGATGCTGGGGAGCACTTTTGATGATGTGACTGGTTAGGTACCATCAAATTACCAACTTCCATACAAGAAACCTGATGGAGCCAATCAAACTGATCTTCCAAAGAAACAAATTGGTAAAATCAGAGCCCCCAAACAGGATTTTTGAGATTAAAATGGCAACCATTGGGGGGATGGAATGTAATCTACATCACATGATGCATGTATCTGTTTCTAATAGCAATTATGTGCAGCCTTGGTTTTGATACCAAAAATATCCTTCCTCACAGACACCTTTCTAAGCAGACGAAATAGTGGACATGCCAATTATTGGACTTAGCCACATCCAGGTTAGAGGCAAAGCTGATATATTATCTAAGGCAGAATCAGGTGCCTTTCACTACTTCCTGCCGGTGAGGGAACAAGAAGAGCACTTCCAAATCAATGACCTCTGCCTCAGCACCCAACTCCAGAGGAGGCAGCCATGGTAATAGGACAAACAGAGGAGGAAAGCTGTTTCTCACAGGATAGCTCCTGCAAGAGACAATCAGGCTTAGAGAGGAGCTTGGTATTATGAGAACTATCATGTTTTCCCAGGGATACCAAAAATTTTCCCATCATGAATGGGATATCCTTCAAAACCCTGATTTAAGGAGAAGGGAATATGGAAATAGTAAGTGTAGCTATTTAAAGTAGCAAGGTAAAATTGAAGCAGGAAGAGAAAAAGCAAATCAAATTATAAAAGTTGTGTTACAGAAGAAATTTTCTTAAGAAAGGGAAGGGAGGCAGGGCCTAAAGTTTTTGTTTATTTTTGAAGAGAAAGAGAAGACAAAATATTTAGCCAATAACATAACAGAAAGAAAAAAGGAATTATCAGAGAAGTGTCCATAGGAGATGCAATGGCAAGGAAACAAATTAAGTGGAGGAGCTAGAAACTAGCAAAAGTTTTAGTTAAGATAGTGCTATTTCTTGCCTTCCCGGGGCAGCAGAAGGAGTTAATCCATTCTTGGTTGTCTCCTTCACCACTGGAAAACAATGATTAATATACCTCATTGAGATTTAGGAATTTGAGTTATCAATCAGTATTGAGTTTTCTTCATCGTGTAGAATCGTTTTTTCCACATACCTTGAAACAAATACTCTTTTCTTAAGCGCATCCAAAGACAAGCGAGTGGCTTTCTGCAAACTATCCAACAACTGGTGACTAAAATATGCAACCACCTCCTTGCATTCCTGAAGTTAAGAGAAATAATTATTTGGATGTCTGCCTAATATACACTTTGTCAGAGTCATTTAATGGCTGATACTGCACATGAAAATAGTCAACACTAGATCCCTTCTCTTTATTTAGTCATATCCAATATATATTGAAAATTTCCTGTTTTTGACTGAATGAATCACAGAAAGATTATATAGCAAGCAAGACAAAATTGAGACTGTACTGAGAACCTTTGAATATCTAGTGAAGGTTACACTCTTAAATAGTAGGGTTGTGCATGGATTCATTTTAACAATCTGTGGCTGGTTCGGCTGATTTGGCTTATTTGGACAACTGTAACAGTAAGGGCTCTGCCACCATCTTTTTTCACCTGAAACAGACAACTTCTGCAAGGTGCTGTCCCAGCTCTTCCATTTGCTGGAGATCACTGGCAGAAGGGATATTGGACACATCATCCCTCACTATTCTCTTGCCAGAGCCACAGAATTCAATCCCTCCGTGCAACTAACTGGATTTTATAGTGGTTTGGGGGGTTGGATCTGGAGATAGATCATAGCAACATCATAGGCTCAATAGCAATGCATCTTCTCAGCCAATGCCCAAATTTTAAAAAGAAGAAAAATAGTTACTATGAGGCATCTCAAATAAAGTAGACCAAGTGAATCAATTGTTGTCTAGTGAATTAAACCATAGCAAAATCCACAGTCTCTACTCTAGTCACAACTTAAAAGCGGATATAGGGTATTATTAAGGCAGGAATGAAGGGGTAGGAGGAAATGGCCATATAAGGAGGTACGAGCAGGCCAGGTACACAGCCGATGGGTTATCACATGATTTCCCCGAAATCATGTGTTTTGAGAGAAACGAAAGTAATGAAATGTAATACTGCACCACAAATATGCACCAATGGTTTGATATGTGGGCGGTCGTAAACCGAACCCATTGAATTGTATAAATAGACACTTGACCCTGTCGGCGGGGTTCTCTCTTTTCAGCACCTAGTTGTGCGTGGGATGAACCTCTGCAGCTGCATGAACTTTAGTAAACTGCTTTCTTTGGAAAAACTCCAGTTGTCTGTCTCCTACTTCCACTGCGTCCGCACAGACACATGAGAAGCCGAGAAAAGGGGAAGTCTGGCTTCCGCTACATTATCATTAATAATTATTAATACATTATTTATTTCTGCTACAACAGTTTAAGCATTTGTATCTGCCAGCACACAACCATCATAGAAAAAGGTCTAACTTGTATTTGCTATTTTTTTCTGTCCGTGTCAATGTGCTCCTAGGAAGTAGTATAACAATGAATCCATTGAAGTGAGCTAAAGAGATTTTGCTAAACTGGGAACTATGCAGCCCTGTGGGTGCAGAAGAATTCCTAGAATTCCTCACCATGAGATATACCCGCTAGGCCTAGAAGCTGCAGTGTAAGAGCATTACGAGGGCTGCACGATTTGTATGCCTAGTCTAACTGGATGTAACAATATCGTATGGCTGTTTTAGAATATATGAAATAGATTCAAAACATAGTTAGGGTCATTTCATGAGATCAGGTGCTGAGTGGGGTTTTGAGTTCTTTCGTTCCATCCAGGTTTTCCCTTGGCTAATAGCCAAGGTTAGAAGTAAGCTCTATCAGGAAAACAAATGAATGAGAAGGAGTTCTTCTGGAAAAGAAAGCCATTTCCCACTTGCCATCATTCAGTTTAAAATCACTTACTTCATAAAAATAACTTCATTGTATAAAACATATCACTGAAAGCCTAAATGGCTTTTGAGAACTACCTGTACAATTTGTGCAGGATTTTCAAATGTTTTTTTTATAGATCTGAATGATTAGACTGCTGAAATGTATATACTCATATTCCTTTGATATTAAATACCTTTTTAAACTCATCCTCCTTCTCACTGTCCTCAGTTTCCTCACTAAGGATTACAGAAGACCCAGAAGTCGGACTCTGAGCCTCTGATGAGCCTCCAAATGCAACATGTTTCCCTTCTGCCAGAAACAAAATAGAAGACATTTTATTAAACAATTAGCCTGTGGCAATGTCTTACATAGGTAGAGGAAGAACAGGAAATAGTAATTGTACTGATCCGTGTCTTCGCCTGCTATTTAGGCATTCAATGTAACACAACGCAAGTAAGCTTTGTCTATGGAACCAGCATATCATATAATAGAGATTTACAGGTCATATAGATTGAGCTTTTTCACATAATCTCTAACCCAAATGCCAGTCAGAATCTAAGCAGAAGCAACCCACAAGGTGGAACAGATTATATTCATTCCAGTCTTGCAGTACATGTATAACCTAACTTTTGTACAAGGCTTATAGATATACAATGCCCCCCTATCTATGACAGTCTGAATTTGAGACACCCCCCCCCCCATGGACTATCATGCCCGATATTATTAAATGGCAGAAATTTGAGTGTTCATGCTTCAGTGGTTCTGCATTCGTATCACGCCATTTTCTAATATAGACCACAATAATAATAGAATCATAGAACCATAGAATAGTAGAGTTGGAAGAGACCTCATGGGCCATCCAGTCCAAATGATAGTTAAATTAATTCCAAAATTAGTTGACTCATTTTAATCAATTGAATTATGTAAGTGTTACAAAGTTCCCAATGAATTAGTGGACTTTCTCCTTTTGGGACCAATAACAGAATTAAGACTTATGTTGTTAGCCTATGTATAAAATACACACAATTCACATGTTCACTATGATCTGTTTCCATGCCTCTATAAATTGAAATTTTTACTACCTAATAGCCAACAACTAGTACAACAGGCACTTTTCTACAGGCTTGTTTAACTCTGAAGTTGCACAAAGAGGAATAATTAACTATCTCCCACCTGAACAAAAAGGGAAATGCAATTTCATTAATGCTCCAGCTCACTAGTGAAGGTGAACATTATGAACAGATATCAAATATAATGTTTATAAGGGTTTAGTTGGATGCTAATCTTACTAGTATAATTGATACTGCTACAACAAAGAATTTTCAGTTATCTAACATTTCTAAATTAACTCCCACTTCACATCATTATTCACCCTAGAATCCAAAAAAAACATGCAAATACTGCTCCATGGAGTCTAGGCATGTTGTGAGCACTGGAGTCTTTTCTCTAGAACAAGTATCCCTTGGCCATTGCTAAACTGCTTTTGGAAACTAAGATAAAGTTCAAATGCAGGGTATGCGATGTCAAGGGTATGTGTTTACCAGCTGTCTTGGCTAAACTCTGGTTCTTGGCAACATCATGTGGAGCAAAACCAGGAACATCTCTGATGCTCAGAGGCACAGCAAGGATGTGGCAGACTGATGAGAACTCTGGCATCATACTAATAGGAAAAGTGTCATGCAAAATTGCTGAGTCCCCAAATCGGGTGTGAACAAGCTTCTATGTAGGCTAACAGCACAAACTAATCATGCACACATCACAGAAATTAAACAGAGGGGAAGAATAATATAAATACTATAAGAAATTGTACTTACTTCCAGGATAACTTCATAAACTTTTTTTTCATTATGAAGATACAAATAAATAAGTACCTTGTGTTGGACTTTTTCTTACAAGTGGTTTTTTAATGCGCTTAACTTCATAAATATGTTCAAATATAGATATCAGTTCCTGCACAGCATCTTCTACATGTAGGCTTTTGTTGTTTAATATTTCAGCCCATTCCTTGGTGGAGGTCTGTTCATGGCATTCAATGAGAATGTTTAATATATTTAAGTATGAAAAGTAAATGAAAATGTTTGAGGAAAAGCTGTATTGTTTATTTGTTTACTAGCAGCATTTTATAGGAATAATTGTATTTGTTGTTTATAAATATAGAGAACAACACTTTTAGATACCACAGTGCTGTAATTCTGAATGAACTTGAGGTTGGAAAAGCAATAATTTGTATTCTCCTTTTTATTATTTGGAATAGGAAGTACTTTCAATTGGGATAAAAACATATTTATAGGGGGATTGGCTTTAAGAAACATACAAAGACATTTTAGGTCAATTCTATCTACACTATGGAATTAATGATGTTTGACACAATTTTAATTGCCATGTCTCAGTAGAGTGTTCTCTTTAGCAGAGAAGACCTTATGAAATTACAATTTCCATTATTCCATAGCACTGAGCCATGACAGTTAAAGTAGTGGCAGACTATACTGATGCTACAGTGTAGATGCAAGCTTAGTTAAAACTTAGCTAAATATTGACCTCAGGCTTGAACCAGATTGATCTGTTGGCTCACTAGGTGAAGTGAAAAATACTGATTTCTGAGACAGCACAACAGTAGTTAAGAATCAGGCTACAGCCTCCACTGGAACATAATGTCTGACGTCTGCATTTCCTGAACTGCAGAACAACAGTTCAAGACTACAATGCATCTTGAATGAACTAGTTGTTGGTGAACATTGTTACACTATAGCTCTGAAACATCTTTTCACCACAAACCACAGTCTGTCCAGATAATCCAGTAAGCAAACATTTATTAAGAGAAGAGTATATAAAAATTAAGCAAATCTAAAAAGGAGAATCTAGGTTCAAACAGTTATATCCAAGATAGCCAAGATTCCAAAATCCTTTCACGTATAGTCTCAAGAGTCAATTTCCAGATATATCCATAAACATTATAGCATGAATCCAACACAGGCAACTTATGCCACACATGAAACTAGAACCAGGAACAAAGTTAGAAACTTGAATATATGAATACACAAACATAGGACCAGGAAATGAGAGCTGTTCACCTGAATACGTTTCTCTCACAAAGGATTGTACCAGCAGAAACCCACTTAAAAGGCCTCAATCCCTCCCATGACATCATTCTTCACACACCTGCTTTTCCTCTCCTTATCTCTAAGCCATAAAGCAAGTTTGCTCCGAAGTTCCAAGCACCTTGATCTGGACAAACATTCATCTCCCACATTTCTCTCAGCCTGCACTTCTGGCAGATTCCCATGAGAACTGATATCGCTTTCTCCAGACTTATGGGAAATTCCAAAACAACTCGCTCCAGACCACTTCTATCCTCCTCTGGGACCTCTGTATCTATCCCAACATCCCCTTCCTCATTTTCCGAGCACTCAGAATCTGACCAGGCTACAACAAATATTGACAAAATTGTATTGTCAAAGGTTTTCATGGCTGGAATCACTTCTGTGAGTTTTTGGGCCTCTGAACAAACATCTGCCCTTAATGTGCATCATTGCTTTGTGGTTTGTGTCATCACCACCTAGGCCTCAAACTGGTTCTAGGATTTCCAAGTATTATCATCTGCACAGCACAACCACGCTCTACATTAGGTGGTCAGTGTAGACTAATGCTTCCTGTGTTGGACAGTCTTGTATTCCTAAGGCCCTTCCACACAGCCATATAACCCAGAATATCAGGGCAGATAATCCACAATATCGGCTTTGAACTGGGTTATCCGAGCCCACACTACCATAACCAAATTCAAAGCAGATAATGTGGGATTTTATACAGCTGTGTGAAAGGGCTCTGGATTACAAGTCAGAGCACTGAGATTTTAAATAAATCTAGGAACTCTCAGATCACCCTGTCATAAGGCTTATTCCTAATTGCACTGAGACATCAGCAGCCAACTTTCTAAAAGAAATAATATAATAATAATAATTTTATTTTTGTACCCCGCCTCCATCTCCCCAGAGGGACTCAGGGCGGCTTACAGATATCTAGGTGGCTTACAGAAATGCATTAGGTTGAACTGTATAGCTTTGAAACAAAGAATAAATGCTAATAGTTGTACATTAAAAGACATATACCATCTAATAGTGAATTAATTCAGAATTATTGATCTTGGAAATGAATTCAAATGGTTTATTTTAAATATTTATTATATTCTAATTGGGATGTAGGAAGATAAATAAGCAGACACATTCTTCATAATGTGACAAATGGGCACAGATCTTCATAAAAATAGTATACTTCCACTCAAAAATATTTTAAAATTGGATTTACCTCATTGCGTGCCAACAGATCTTCAACTTTTATTGGATTATCAGGCAGCACAAGCAAAAGAGTATTTGCAATATCTTTCATTGTTAAATCAATCTGCATTTCACATAAATCATTAATCTATAAAAAATAAAACTATAATTAATAACATGCTATGTTCGTCCCAGATTTACAAAGCAGTGTCATTCAGGAAATTCTATCTATTGGATAAATCTACTGGAAGATAGATTTCTAAACCCGCGGTCCTACACTTCAGGCTAGGCAGTGATGGGCAAAATTATAAAATGTATGTTTGTAACATGATTGAAGTTGCCCACCTTGTCTGATAATGTAAGATCCTTATTTATTGTTATCCATGTAAACTGTAATAAATAACTAAAGTAGAGTCTCGCTTAGCCAACCTTCGCTTATCTAACATTCTGGATTATCCAACACAGTCTGCCTTTTAGTAGTCAGTGTTTTTGTAGTCAATGTTTTCAATACATTGCGATATTTTGGTGCTAAATTCGTAAATACAGTAATTACTACATAACGTTACCGTGTATTGAACGGCTTTTTCTGTTGATTTGTTGTAAAACATGATGTTTTTGGTGCTTAATTTGTAAAATCATAATGTAATTTGATGTTCAATAGGCTTTTCCTTAATCCCTCCTTATTATCCAACATTTTCGCTTATCCAACATTCTGCCGGCCCATTTATACACTAGAGAATGTGTTTACCTTTTTCAACAGTTGATTAAACATTTTCATAACTTCATCAACTTCTTGAAAGAAGCTAGGCAAAGTCAACGATGACCAAGTCAGAATTGTAAGCCCTTGCCGAAGCACAGATTCCACCTGATGAAAGTGGCAAGGACAGAAAGAAAGAAACATTTATTGTGACAATGGCCAACCATGACAATCAAATGGCTTTCCTTTTATTAAGGCTTCGTATCTCTCTTATTTTAGCATCTCCTTATGGAAGATACCTGGTTAAAGTAAATACATTTATAAACATTTGTCATTTCAAGGACTATTTTTGCCTGGCCTTTTTATTTTTACATGGAGTCATGAATCTGGAGTCATCCATGGATATCTTCAGGGGATATTTCCTCCTAAAGGTCTATACTTTTTTTTTTTTTTTAAAAAATTACACAGAAGGATAGTCAGAAATAGGCTTTTCTTATCGAGTACGGTTATCAAATAAATCTGCCTGCACTATTCTGGAAGTGAATCTTCTCAGGCCAGCATGCAGATGGAATGGATGCTGCTAATTCTGACTTAAAGATTCTAATTCTACAAATATTTATAAGATATGGACACCCTAGCAACACAGTGATATTATAAACCCTGTGGGAAACATGTTTACATTAATAAACTCTTAGCTTTGGTATAAAACCCAACTTTATCTAAGTGATATTGCTGTAGGTTGGGCTATGGCTGAATGACTGTGGGTTGTGCCAACCCTGTATGCTAGTTCAAATGTTTTATATTTATTTATTTATTTATTTACATCACTTTTACCCCGCCTTTCTCTCCGAGGAGACTCAAAGCGGCTTACAGTAAATAGGCAAAAATTCAATGCCTAAAAACAATGTAAAAACAACAATTCATATAAAACAATCTACAAAACAACAGTTCATATAAAACAGGTACCATTACAAAATAAAATCACATTATATAAAATTTTAAGAATGTCCAAAATTAAAATCCATTCATCCAGAATCCTCAAGTCTTCGTACAGGTCATGTAAAGTCCATGTTCTTATTCATTAAAAGTTTGTGTGCACAGCCATGTCTTTAAGACTTTCCTGAAGCCTAGGAGAGTTGGTATCTGCCGTATGTTGCTGGGGAGGGTGTTCCACAGCCGAGGAGCCACCACCGAGAAGGCCCTGTCCCTTGTTCCCACCAGCCTTACCTGCGAGGCTGGTGGGACCGAGAGCAGGGCCTCCCCCGATGATCTAAGAGTTCTAGAAGGCTCATAGGGGGAAATACATTCAGACAGGTAAGATGGGCCAGAACCATTTAGGGCTTTGTAGGTCAAAACCAGCACTTTGAATTGGGCTCGGTAGCATATCGGCAGCCAGTGGAGCTGGCTCAGCATGGGAGTAGTACGCTCCCTGTAAGCCGCTCCTGTTATTAGTCTGGCTGCCGCCCGTTGTACTAGTTGGAGCTTCCGAGCCGTCTTCAAAGGCAGCCCCACATAGAGCGCGTTGCAGTAGTCCAAACGAGCTGTAACCAGAGCGTGGACCACCGTGGCCAAGTCAGACCTCCCAAGGAACGGGCGCAGCTGGCGCACAAGGCGGAGTTGTGCAAAGGCTCCCCTGGCCACCGCCGAGACCTGGGGCTCCAGGCTCAGCGATGAGTCCAGGATTACTCCCAGACTGCGAACCTGTGTCTTCAGGGGGAGTGCGACCCCATCCAACACAGGCTGTAACCCTATTCCCTGTTCAGCCGTGCGACTGACCAGGAGGACCTCTGTCTTGTCTGGATTAAGTTTCAATTTGTTCACCCTCATCCAGTCCGACACAGCGGCCAGACACCGGTTCAGGACCTGGACAGCCTCCTTAGTGACAGGTGGGAAGGAGTGACAGAGCTGGACATCATCTGCGTACAGATATTTTATTGTGAGAAGTTGAGGGTATTCTGTAGAATCCCATGTGATTGCTTATATGACTATGAATGTGAAGGCCATAGGCATAAGATATTGCTTAGAACCTTGTAGGAAAATCTATTTATGTTGTTATTACAGATGGGATAGTTTCTCAGGATATCATAATACTATATTAAAGACATTCGTGAAGATGCTCTCAAAATCTTCAATAAATGGGAAATTCCTAGAAAACATAAGGCCTTTATCATACATTAAAAATATAATTTAGGAAACATCTGAATACATGTGTTTCTTTGTGATTAAAAAAAATATGCAGTGTAAGCCACAGCTGTGCAACGTATTGGTGGGTCTTGTGCTTTTACTGATCTCATTGAAATATTGAGAATATGAACAGCATAGAGATTGTAATGCATTATAAACAAAAAAAAAGTCACATTTTAAAAGAAAAAAAATACCCAATTGCCATTTGAAATAAGATGCATTGATCACAACCCACCTTTTTCATTTTTGGTGCCATCAAATTGACAAACACTGTTGGTACTTCTTGACACAAATTTTCATAACAATGTAGAATATTCTGTGATTTAAAATACAAATGAAATGTAGTAATGAATGTTAACAGAGTCTAAAATACGAGAGTCCTCTTTACTACACATATAACAAAAATAATATTTTCAGACAAGGTTTTGACACAAGAAAACTCACTTTTAGTAAGTACTTTTTTGCTTTTGAACATCAAGCTTAACTGAGCACTGTAAAGTTCTGAAAGATTTTTATCACCTTACGTAGCCAATTGAAAATATAGGGCAAGGGTAATGATTTGCTTCTTTTCTCCCATCCACACTGCAGATATAGTAGTTTCGACACCAGTTTAACTGCCATAGCCTCATCCTATGGAATCGTGGGATTTCAAGTTTGTTGTAGCATCAGTGCCATCCCATCAGAGAAGAGTAAATATTTCACAAAATTATAAACAGGACTGAGCAATTGTAATTAATGTGGTGTCAGACTGCTATATTATATAGTGTGGATGGATGCACCATTTCTGAGCTCTATTATAATCTATTCCACTCCCATAGTGGTGTAAATATGCTTTATATATCTTGAGTCCTGGATATCACTCTGTATTGTAGTTAAGGCCTTTTCTACACTGCCATATAAAATCCAGATTCTCCATTTTGAACTGGGTCATATGGCAGTGTAAACTCATATAATCCTGTTCAAAGCAGAAAATGTGGATTATCTGATTTGATAATCTGGATTATATGGTAGTATAGTAGGAACCCCAGGAAGTGGATTTATATCTTTCAAAACTCAGGCTAAAACATAAAGCCAGTTCGTCTTAAAGGTTCTGTTATTATATTCCTGTCTCCATCTCCTAATATCCCAGCTAGTATATTTTTACGTTAATACTATTTGAAAGCACACAGTGAAAACAGACTCATACTGTTGTGGCTTTACACACTATCAAATTATTCTATTTATGAAGACAGTTTGGCCTCACTGATAAAGTTACTAGAACTACTCGGATACTCCCACAATCAAAAAGCTAACTTTGAATGAGATTTTCCTGCTTCTTGCAGGGGGTTGGAATGGATGGCCCGTGAGGTCTCTTCCAGTTCTACAATTCTATGATTCTATGATACTCACTGAATAAGGGAGAAAGATCTTTCATACAATATGTAGTTTAGCTCATATAAGAAAGGCCTGTGCATGTGATATTTTTCTTATTCTATAAGAAACTAAAACAAGCTGTACATGACACAGAAAAGGAATTTACATGAGTCAATGCCAACTCCCCCCTCCCAAACTATGTTACATTGATGTTTCGTTATTACACTTCAGACGAATAAAGCTAAAACCATGACAGCCTTCTTGAATGAGAATTAGAATGCTACCTAACAGAACCTATAAGAGACAGGTTTTCCATGTTATAGTAGGGAACACCGGGCAATTTTAGGCATTCAGAAGGTTGCTGTTGTATCGCAGCCTGCACCTGAGCTGTCAGGTGAGCCTGAGGTTGGACCTGTTCAGCCTGTGATTGTACCTGCACCTGACCTGTCAGATGAATGGGTTGAGGCCTAGGATTTCCATGCAGCCAGAGTTGAATGAAGCTGCTGTTCCTGGACAGCCAGGGTTTGTTCCTGAGGATTCTGGGAGCAAGCATACAATGGTTTCAAGCAGGCAGCTTGAACCGCATTGCTTGGGAGAGTCAAGGTTGAACTATCCCTTGGCAGATCGGCATTCCAGTTGGGATAAGAGTAATGAGGTTGACAGAAAGATAGCAATATGTCAACAGAGACAAAAAAGGGAGGTTCTGAGATGGAGCAAACAGCTGCTAATGAGAAAAAGTTTTGAGCAAACTTCCCACAGAAAGAGGCCTTGATTTCAACTTTAAGAGGAACAGTTTCTGAGAGAGATTTTCAGAGGTAGTAACTTTGCTCTTCACCCCATTGATTTCATTTTTCTCCTCTTTCCCTGGCTCAGTTTGCCAATTTTCAATTTCTTTAAACCAGAATCCTTGATGTCTTCAGACCCTTCTTATTAGCATTGCCCTTCAATACACTAAACTGACTTGGCGACTATGTACTCGTACTTGGCTTTGATGTGAGTGAGTGCTGAGTTCCCTTTCTCTGCCATTGTTACAATCTCTTTAGCTAACATTCTTTGGGAAATCATGCCTCCTGAAAACACTAGTTCCATGTGTAGAAGAAAGTGCCAAAAAGAAGAGTGGCAGAAAATGTTGTGGCAATAACAGAGAGAGGAGGCCCAGTGCCCATCCAAATCCAGTATTATTAATTATTAAATCCAAGGAAAAACAATCCCTCTGAATAACACTATTAACCATGAGAAACTCCATCCTTGGCATACAGAAGACTGGGCGACTTGGAAGGTGCTGAACAGGCTGCGCTCTGCCACCACGAGATGCAGAACTAATCTTAAGAAATGGGCTTACAAAGTGGAGTCCACAGCATACGAGTGTGGAGAAGAGCAAACCACAGACCACTTACTATGAGGGTTGAATGAAAAGTAATGCCTCCACCTTCGTTACTTGGGTTTGGATGAGAATATTTTAATAAATCAAACGCAGAAATAATCCTTAAAATGTGCTCTTTAACTACCACTATTCAATTTTCCACATAATCACCAGACAATTGGATACATTTCTGCCAACGATGAACGAGTTTTCTGAAGCCGTCACGGAAGAAGTCGACACTCTGTTTCCACAACCAGCGTCTCACAGTACCCATCGTGCACAGATCTTCCAATAGCCAAGCAAAGCAATAATGTGACCCACACGTTCTTGTGAAATGCTGATAATGCTTGAAATTTCTCTTTGAGTGATACGACAATCGTCCTGAATCAATCTGTCAACCTTTTGCTTGTGAAACTCGGTAGTTGCTGACACAGGATGTCCAACTCTTTGTTTGTCACACAAGTCAGATGTTCCCACCTCAACATTTTTAAACTTACTTACCCAGTGAAGCACAGTACATACATCAACACAATCACCATGATCAGCTTGTATTCTCTGGTGAATCTCCCTTTGGGTGACACCTTCTGCTGTCAAGAATTCAATGACTGCAAGTTGCTTAAGTCGCATTGACTGACTGTCTGTGCAGGATTCCATTCTTCACACTTTAACAACACAACCATTCAATGCTAAGGCTTCCCGCCAAATGGAACTGTAGAGGAGAGTCTACTGAACAAGCCAGTACCTGCTGCATACCAGTACTGCCATCTGTTGAGGAGTTATGAAGGTGGAGGCATTACTTTTCATTCAACCCTCATACAATGCAATCTGAGCCCTGCCACATGCACAATGGAGGACATTCTTACAGCGACACCAGAGGCACTCAAAGTGGCCAGCTTCTGGTCAAAGGAAATTTAGTATAATGCCAAGTTTTTAGCTTTGTTTGTGTTTTTTAATACATTATAACAGTATTCTCAATTCGCTTCTGACATGACTAATAATAAAAAAAAACCCATGTTGAAGATATTTTGCCATGACTGCAGGATAAAATTTAGGCATCTCATAAACCTAAAACATGCTGACATAGAATCATAGAATCATAGAGTTGGAAGAGACCTCATGGGCCATTCAGTCCAACCCCCTGCCAAGAAGCAGGAAAATCGTATGATAAGCAATCAATAAATGCAGAGTCATTTTAAATGCAATGATAATCATTACTTACCTCCAAACATAATTTGTTTGTTTTAACCTGACTTTCAATCTTGACTATCCTCTTTGCCTGTTCGGGCACTTCTAATCCCATTTTTATCATACATTTCGTCTCTCGAACAATCTCTAAAATTTTGGGGTCAAAATTAACTAAGAGCTTTCCAGTTTCAGGATGCCGTACCAAAAGTGTAACTTGCAATGCTGTAAGTAAACAGAAAACATTTTATGCTATTATTCCAAAATGGTGCTAAGAGCTAAGAAGTCAATGCAGTGATAATATTTAGTGAAATTCAGAGTGGATTAAACTACTTACTGTACTGTAACTGTGAGATTTCTTTCATCCAAGCTGAATGATAGAGTACCTCAAACTCCACTAATACATAGGAGATTTTATTGTATAATCGAACAACTGCTTTACCCTCGGTACTTGCCAAGATATCTGAATTTTTCTATGGAAATATTTAATATTAAAGTTGTACATATTAAAGTGGATAAAATACTGCCTCTCTTTATTTATAAACAATTCAATGCATAATATATTTGTATTTCCCTATATCTATTATAAGACCTTGCAGAATATGCTGTTTAAGATTACATTACAAATATGCTAATAAAACACATCATTGCTTCCTCAGGATAATTGCAAACAGCTTCATAATTCAGCTTTTATATGTCTGGATCCAAAGTCAAATAATTATACAAAGGAGGAAGGTATAGGCAGCTGGGATTTTATTTACTGTATTATTTTCTCTCTAGCAATTCCCACTCCTGCATAGACAGGACACTTTGAAAACAGACAGAAGATTATGTCCATGGCAGTAGGAAATGCTGTAGGGAAAGCTAACGAAATCTTAATAGCATGTATGGGTCAAACTTCAAACGGGGCTAAATTTGGCAACATGTGCCGATTTAGCCCAGATCACCCACGTCGAGTCGGCCTGCTCCCATCACATGGTGTCGGTGTGACTCCATAGGTGAAGGAGGGTAGACCTGGCACATGCCACCACCAGGGCAACATGGGAGGGCTCCTATGTTGCCATTGGAATGCATGGGGGTGAGTCATGCACTCACGCTTCCCCCCATCTAATCGCCCTCGACTGGAGCCGGGTGATGCGGAGCATGGGGTGCTAGATTCCCCATGCCCTCATACAAACCAGAGCACCTCTGGAGGCCATGTGACAAGGTCATAATACTTTTTACGTATTATTCTAATACAGAACAAAAGTATCATAAAAGCATTATTTTATAGATAATGTCTAATACAAGAGTTTGAGTATACGTTAGTGTATAAGTGAAACAAGGCCATCTCCAGATTAAATAGCAGTTCATTTCTCCATACTGTGGTGATTCCCTGCCCCAGAAATAGACATAACTACATGTGATATTAAAAACACAGCATGCCACATTCTTTGCTGGCTTAAAATTGAGCATTAACAAGCGCAGGGGATTATTTTCAATGCCATAGACAGCAACGGGAGGTTTAAATATTCCATTACCAGCCAGAATCCCAATCAATATTGCAGACATTGCAATACTTCCCAAATGAAAACACATATGGTCATGTAATCTCCTTGTAAGAGGTAAGGCTAGACTGCAACTTTTTGCAACAGGGTTTTATTATTGGCCAATATGAGGAAGAATGGCCTAGTTCTGTAGCTCAGAGTGGACAAAAATTAGGAGCAATCTTATAACATAAATCTATAACATAGGGTGAGCAAAAAAAAAATCCATTCCGTCCTCCAGCTGCCCCTTTTTGGCAAAAAAAGGGGGGGGCACTCTTCTAAGGATCCTATTAGCAAACACTGGCCTTCAGACATGCCATATTTGACCACCTTGGAAAGCATAGCATTTCTAAGCTGATAAGACTCCTCTCAAAACTTCTACATGTTCAAACAATCCATTCTTTGAGATTAGACATTTCATGAGATTAAATTTTATTTTCATTATCTAATATTTCTACTAATTTTAAGATGCCTTTGTTTATATGTTCAGTGATACACATATAATCTCACTGCATATATACAAATATATACATATAATCTCACTATCTCTATATAATATCACTACACTACGCATATATCTCTCTCACACACACACACAGATAGATACATACATACATACATACATACATACATACATACATACATACATACTAAATTTAAATTAATTCAGTTTTTATACTTTGTTACTTTACAAAGTCCAGCAAATCCTCCTAAGATACCCAAAAAAGTTTGTTCTTGTACAAAAATAAAGATGTTGATCAGCATTTTTGTGCTTTCTAAACACTTGTAACTATTTTAAAGTAACAGAAACAGCATCCTAAGGAGTATTGCTAACAAGGACAGTGCACTATATGCTGAGGACTGCTGAGCTGGGATCTTGCTTTGAAAGGAGGACTGTTTAAGTTCTGGTACTTGAATGATTACCAAGTGTCGTCTGGTACATTTCAGAGGAAGAAACTGGCAAGACCATCTCTGAGTAAAAAATTAACGGAGTCACCATACTTCTACAGGTGACTTGAAGGCACATACACATGTTATTCTGAAAATCAGTCAAACAGCACCACCTGCAGACTCTTATATCTCACTTCACATCTAACAGTAAAGTACAAGGGTTTTCTTTCCCTGCCATTTAGAGAAAAACATAATAATGATCACTTGGACAAGTTTTATTATGTTTGCCTCAGAGGAAGAGAAAAGAAAAACTCCTCTGAACAAATCTTGTCAAGAAACCTCTGTGATAGGATTGCTTTAGAATAGCCATGAATCAGAAACAACCTGAAGGCACACAAAAACAATAAATAGTCATAACTAGAATGATCCCTCATACTTAGTTACAGGTTGAGAAGAAGCAAGATGCAATAATGTATCTGCTTGTCAAAATATATCACTCTCAGATGGGTGTTGATTGCAAACTTACATAAAAATAAGTGATTGGCTCACTTATGCGCCTGAACAGCTGCCGCACCCACAATATCTTTCCTGCTATGGGAGGCATGTTTCGAGCCAGAGGAGGATCTTCTTTTTGAGTCTGATAAAGCTACAATAATGAAAATACAAAGTTCAGTTCAAATCATTTCTCATCTCTTGTGCAGGGCATTTTTGACCTTTACAAATAAAACTCCTCTCGTTATCCAGCTAATCTAAAGGTTTTCTCATGTTGTGAGTATCTCAAGCCCCAACAGGACTGTTCTCCCTCTCCACCCATTATCATCACATACCCATTATGCCTATTCGTCTTTTCCCTAAAGGTTGAAGTTCCAATCTCTACACAAATATCAACAGTGGCAGGAAGGGACAGCACGAAGAATCCAAGATCAGGGGCAAATCTACACCGACCTGCTATCCCATGGCCAATCTGGCATGGCATATGCAGGATCAGACTTAGAATGGGTCACGGATCAACTGCACTGGCTATTGCAGAGGTGGGAGGAAGTCCTGACTGCCCAGTGGCACTAATTTGGTTCAGGACAACTGGACAGTCACCCTTTTATTCTCAGTGTCATAGTGTTCACTGGTCATGACATGGGCTCTACTGGTTCACTGTTGATTGCAGTGACATTGACCCGGGTGATGAGGGAGGAGGAGGAGAGGAATTGTCCTCTCCTTCCCGCCCCCCCTCCCCGATTGCCCCAGCTGGTATGTCATTACAGTTGAAGACCAACTAGTATGGCCCATGTCACCATCAGGGACTACTGTGACACAGAGGATGGGAGGGAGTGGTAAGTGGCATCCTCAGCCCTGGGCTACCCGAGCCTGGTACACAGGGGATGATAATGAAAACAGTTACAGCTGGACCCTGCCCAACTGTTTAACATGGACCCAAAGTTAAGGGATACTCCAAATTCTGGGCCAAAATCCAAACTGTTCCACAGCCCTTTCCCATTTAACAGTCAGTGTAAATGTGCCCTCAATCTTCAGTCATTGGAAGCTGGAGTTCTTCCCTTGATTTTTGAAGGGTATTATTTTTCTATCACAGAATTGCTCTTTAAAAATACTTGTTTCAAATAGGTAAAGAGAGAACAAAACATATACTTATTCAGGGTGAGATCGGGAACTACATATGAAGAGAGAAGCTTCTAACTTCAGGATGAACCAAAGATTCTGTGTCAGGAATCAGACGCCAGTTAACATACAAAACAGAGTTTATTCCGAAGATAAGCCAGAAAATAATATAAACACAGGAAATATCCTTGAAACACTTCACTTTTCAGTGTTTCAAGAGTAGATTGGACAATAATAACTCAAAAACGAGCCACGCTAATTTCCCATGCTGGCATTCAATAAAAAACTAAATAACGCTTCAATTCAGCTTTGGAAAACAAATAGAGTTAATTGCTGGAAAATAAACAAACTAGAAAAGCAATAAAGCTGCTTCCACGGTGCAGATAAGCTGAAAGCCTCAAAGGGATGATGAATAGCCGTCGTCAGAAGAATCCAAGGTCAGGTCAGGAGGCAGCAGAAATTCCGAAAGACAAACCAATAGTCAGAAGCCGGGAGTAGCCGTCAGTCAGAGGGTGTAGACAGAAGCCAGGTCAAATTCAATCCAAAGTCCAAAGAGGGTGCAGTCATCCAAAACAGGTCCACGATAAGACACAGCGAGAGCCAAGCTAGGTGATATCAGCAGATTCAAATCATAGTCCAAGTCCAGTCTTCACAGAGATCCCAATGGCGCCTCAGCAACACCTTGCCACACGCAAAGTGCAGTGGCCAAACATTCCCATTTTATTCCCCTTCCTCCTGGGTGACCAAACACTCACACCCAAACACCAGGTGTCCCAAATCTACTCAGAGTCTGAACTCCACACAGCTAGAGCTCGTGGATCTGGAGTACCTAGCAATTCGTCGGAGTCCCAATCATCCTGCCCACACTTAGCCCCATGAACACTTAAAGAACCATCCTCCCTTCTCCAAGCATCCCAATTGGGATCAGCTCCTGCAGAAACCCCAGGTTCAGAAGTATCCATAGGCCCCAAATCCCCAGACATCTCCGGTGGCTGTGCCCATTCAGTGCCCGCTTCCCCAGCCACCACATGTTCCTCAGCATCCATCTCCCCATCTGAATCTTCCTCAGAAGATCCCCCATATAACTCTCTAAGACGCTTCCTGCGCAACTCCTCCAGTGAACCCTCATCACGAGGATTTTTTCTTCCTCTTCGAATTCCATCACCATCAACCATAATCCCCGAAGGCGCAGTCACAACATTCTGGGTCTCATAGGTCCCATCTACACTGCCATACAATGCCATTTCAGAATGCAGATTCAAGGACCTTCCACACTTGACTAAATTCCAGTTTCTCCCAGAATTTAGTCCTCACCCTCAACCCAGGCCTTTGCTGCACTGCCAGATAATCCAGGTTATCAAAGCAGAAAATCCGCATTATCTGATTTGAACTAGATTATTTTAGTCTACACTGCCATATAATCCATTAATTAGTTTTTACCTGAGGCATCAATGCCTCAGGTAAAACCGAGACAGGTCCCGCATTTTGGGGCTCTCTGGAATCTGATCCCAGATCATCTTCTTATGCCAGATTATTTGGCAGTAGAGACTCATATCAGGTCCTTGGATGTAGGGCAGTGTAGATCCAGCCTGAGGGCGCTTCTACACTGCCATATAATCCAGATTATCAAAGCAGATAATCCACATTATCTGCTTTGAACTGGATTATATAAGTTTACATTTCCATATAACCCAGTTCAAAGCAGATAATCTGGATGTTATATGGCAGGGTAGAAAGGGCCTGAGTTTCACCTTCATTTTGAGCATTAGAAGAACATAACCCATTCTGGATCCCTATTTCACACTGTTTTTGATGGTGCATTTCAGTATAAATATGTTACATGCCTTTTTAGTTGCTTCAAGTTCTGCAACATAATGCTGAAGGATCCGTCCAATCGTATGTGCTATTTCATGCTGAAGACATGGCATGTTCAATTTCTGAAACCTAAAGAGATCAAGTTGAAATATATAAGAACAGAACATACTCTGAAACCTTGAAAGGCTTAGTACTCCAACCTGAAATGAATGTTCCCTATTTAAAAGTAAGGTAGGTTGAGTAATGTGAATTCCAAAATATTTCAGAAGAAAATAAACATTAATCCACCAGGGCAAAATCAACAAGATCTCTGACATGTTTTAAAAACAAATTGTGGAACAACCTTTTGTGTTCTATTGCATTTGTGAAACAGACTCCTCTATAAAGGATTTATTATGGCCAAACTACAGAGATTATTAGTAGCAAGAAAATAATTTATATATGCTTTTTAAAAAAGGTAGCTATCAACTGTGGGGAATCCAAGCTGTATCAAGACTGCAGAAGGGGGCAAGTTTAACTCTTTCTCTTGTCATGGTCCTAATATATCTTTCTAAAGAAACTGATTTTATTGGGCAGAAAGTGTCCATTTAAGCCAATAGAACTTCAGAGGAGAAAGAGGGCAGGTGCAGAACCTTTTTTAAAATTGCATGGTTTACCATTGTTCTTCCACCTTTCTATCTACACATCATTAGCTGAAGTGAGTTTGGTTTGTCTAAACTGAAGTCTTTTAAATTTTGCAATTTGTTGTTGTGTACCCTAACCCGCAAGTTACTTTTATCTGATGCTGATACTAAGGTGAACCTATCACAGGGTTTTCAGAGTATATTTGCCTTTGTCTTTCTCTGTCAACCTCATCATACAGGGCTTAAACCTGAAGCATATACTGGTTAAGCCCTAGGTCTTCTACGGAGCCCACTGATTTTCATCAAATGATGCAGATGAACTTCCGGTGGGGCCCTGTAGATATTCTAGGGAGGAACTGGTGCATGTCGCCACTGGGGCAACATGGGAGGCTTCCCGGGTTGCCACAGGAAGCAATGGGGGGTAACCGTGTGGTCGATGCTTCCTCCGTGGGATCAGCTTCCTCAGGAGCCAGGCAATGCGGGCTGTGGGGTGGTGGATTCCCCATACCATCCGATGAGGGTCACCAGATTTACCACAACATGTGACAATTGCGGCAGCCATGCAATGAGTTTGTGTGTCTGAGAGGAAGTGACTTGAGTGTAACACTCAAACTATTACTCCACACTGGCTCTGAAATGTTGTAATAATAGGTTGTTGTTGTTTTTTAACAGACTTATCTGAACTGCTTTACAAGGTTACAGCTTATACTTATATTGTTTATATTTTTCTCACAAAAAGCAAAAAACCTCAAAGTGTAAAGATAATTTTATTGTGCAAAAACAAAACAAAACACAGAAACCTTTGCAAAAATCTTCTGTATAAAAATGTTTGCTCAAAATCCAGGTGTTAAAATTGGAGGATGAGAAAATTAGTATTTACCTAGCATATTCTGTTTATCTATCATGCCTCCCAAATGCTAAACCCTTCTAATTTAAAGTCTTTCCTAAAGATGTTTGTCATACCTCTGAAGAAGCTGAAGAGCATGTTGTGAAGACAAGATTCTTCCAAAGCAAGTACTCATAAATGTCTGTATTTGGACCTAAGGAAAATATTAACATTTGATGAGAAATTAATGATGCAAATATTTATAATACTTAGATTCCCTAAGAGAGGAATTTCCTACCTTGGTGATTAATTTGGGTGCATCTTCAGTGTCGGTTTAATGCAGTTTGATATCATTTTAAATGCTGTAACCCAGACCCCTTCTACACTGCCATATAATCCAGATTATCAAAGTAGATAATCCACATTATTGGTTTTGAACTGGATGATATGAGTCTAAACTGCCAAATAATTCACTTCAAAGCAGATAATCTGGATTTTATATGGCAGCATAGAGGTGTGTCACGGTTATGTAATCCTGATAGGTGTAGTCTGGTGAAGCACCAGCACTCTTTAGCAGAGAAAGCTAAAGCCTTTGTAAAACTCAAATTCTTAGGATTTCATAAACCTTGAGCCATGCCAGTTCAAGTAGTGCCAAACTGCATTAATTTAACACTGTAGATACACCTTTTGTCTTATGCAAAGCCCATCAGACCTTGAAGAACAAGCACCGGGTAAAGAAACACAATGCCAGAAGAAAGGATACATTCATCTCTGTGGTGTAGAATAAAAGTATTTTAAAACACTGGTCTAATGGAGAAACATAGACATGGGAGGAAGCAAACGTAGCAAAGTGTTTATAATAACACTGGTATAATGGAGGGAAAGAAGGATGGGGTGAAAGGGATTGTAGCAAAATGGTTTATCTAATGATCTAATGGAGGGAAGGAAAGACTGGGAGGAGGGGTTAAAATTCCCCTGCTTTCCCACCCAAAATGGTATGAGGTCCATAGTAATCTTGACTTTCAATACTGAAGTTTTACCTGATTTTGTTTTTAAAAAGAATGCAGAGTGGAAGGGGACTTCCTTCGCTGGTGTGATAGTTCAGAATGTGGGACAGAATGGGAGAAGGTTGGCGAACATAAAGTGTCTGATTTGTTAAACGAAACAATGTGTTTTAAAACCACCATCACCCCCCCCACACACACACACACACACACACTTTCTGTAATGCATCTGATAAAGTCCCTACAAAGGTCAGCAAACAAACAAAAATAGGAAATAGTACGGTACACATGTTAGAATTTCATATTATACACATTGAGGGCAACTATTAATTCTACCTTATAATCACTTGAATATATTTTTGTTTTTAAGAAGTAATTTTTAAAATTTTTGCGACAACTGTAATATTAAATATTTTAGAACTGGCATTTTTAAGATTTCACCTTAAATTATAAATGTGTGTGTTACATACCTCTAAATTTTCTATTTTTGCCATGAAATCTGAAAAATCTAAATCAAATTCTGATTTTCGTGGATCAAGAATATCGTACTTTTTCTTTTGGACACTTTGGTAGACATTTTTGAACTTAATTGCCATAATGTCAATCCCTTCAATGGTAGACATATTCAGTGCGGAAAAAGTCTGAATTACTGTAGTCATCTCTGTAATCTAAAATTTCAGGGAAAAACATTTTTATTTCAACATAGTAATCACAGAAACCCCTGACTTAAAAAAAAGCCCTAACCTTATTTTTCTAAAATGCAAGTTTCCTTGACATCCATTATCCATAACCCCCTACAGCCATTGAACCAAAACCTAGCACTCACTGAGGCAGTAGATCTTTGTGTCACAGATTTGGGGGGGGGGGGGCTTCTGCATTATACAATCACAGGTCGCCAAGGTACACTACCCCTTTAAGAGAAAACTCGAGACCAAAAGCATCAATTACAGTGAAAAATTGTCATAGGCTCCCACACCCCAAAAAAGAAGAGCAGTTCAACATATTTCAACAAACCCTTTGTGCGAAGTTAACAGTATATGCATATGAAATGAAACTACCAGATCAGGTCAGGCTTACTTAAGTAAACAAAATGCACACATGCTACTTTAGGTTTATTAGATTAATTAACAAGAAGAAGTTAAATAAATAAAGTGACTGTTTAGAACACGCTGTTGCCAGCATTCTTATGTGGATGACGGTGTTAAGTATTATCATCTAGGTCAGGCTTGTCCAGCACACAGGCTGTCGGCCACATGTAGCCCAGGATGCCTAGGAATGTGGCCCAACTCAAAATCATAATTTTTTTCAAATCATTAAGAGATTTGTTTTTGTAACTTGATTACGTGATTCTCAAATTCTCAGTTTGTGGACAACAACATAAGAGAATGGAATATGGAATATTCATGGTATGTTACAACTATAAATATCAGAGTATTATCCATAATTCACACAATAGTTTCAAACAGTTTGGCCAAAAGACCTGCCACACAGTTTTTAAGATCCTCCAAACTGAACGGTGCATATCCGGGGGGGGGGGGGGGGGGGGAGGGTTGTCATCAGATATTGTTAGTATATTTTATGCGGGGCCAAAGATAATTATTATTCTTCCAGGCTAGCCCAGGGAAGCCAATAGATTGGACACCCCTGCTCTAGGTTAAGACAATGCAGTTATAAAGTCCTAGGCCCCTTCTATACTGCCCTATATCCCAGGATCTGATTTCATGTCTGCATTCCAGTTTCCTGACATTTTCTCCCATAACATTTCAGTACCACAGAAAGACTATACAGTTATAAACATCTGAATTACAAATGACTCATAGATAAGAAAGGGAGTGAGATGACAGGAAGTGAGAGAAATCTACTCCTAGGAAGGGAAATTCATTCAAGCATTTGTCATGGGGGAAAAGTCTCCCCTGAAGGTTTATCACCAACCCTTGTTTTCACAACAAGCCAATTTTTTTCAAAATCAAATTATCACAGAGACAGAAAATTACCGTATATACTCGAAGGTAAGCCGAGTTTTTCAGCCCTTTTTAATGAGCTGAAAAAGCCTCCCGGGCTTATAATCGGGTCAAGGTCAAGGCCAGCAGTAGAGCCTGCAGGCTGTTGCTTGCAATATGTGATCTATTTCTCTCTTCTCCTCCCTTATCAGTGTGTTTACTTTTGCAAAGCCTCCCTTGCTCTTAATCAAGGGAATGTTTTGAAAAGAGAAAGATGCCCTTGCAAGTCAGGAAGAAGAAAAATATATATTCATTAATCTTATGAAAGCATTTTCCCCTGAAATATTTGTTAAACTCCCCTACAGATATATAGGCATTAACCCCTTGCAAGCTTTTGCAATCTCTATGTACCTTTATACTTGTATCTATCTATATACATTAATTTTATATATGAATTTTCCCCTCATATGTTTGCAGGTCTTTGCAAATCTTTTATACATATAGATCCATGTACCTGGGTATCTGTAGCCATACATATACATTATTTTTATATATGAATTTACCATCATATGTTTGCAAGTCTCTGCAAATCCTATATAGATATAATTATCTATATAAAGAGAGATGTCTGGATAGATATGAATATATTCTTACCTACCTATATATAGGACTTGCAAATATTACAGGGGGGAAATGAACACACAAATATATATAGACATGTCTAGATAGATATGTGTGTGTGTGTGTGTGTGTGTGTGTGTGTGTGTGTGTATATATATATATATTAGGCTTGCTCAAATAATTCGTTTTCCCCGTTTACCGTTATTGATTCGTTATTTTCGTTTGTTTTGAAGCAATATCGAACCTTGGTTGTCCACACGCCTGGATATCGCGGTTTCGAACCGCGATTGGCCGTTTTCCGTTATGGCGCCTTTTTTTTCGTTTTTAAAAAATGCTTTGGCAAATCATCCAAACTTGTTTAAGTCCACTGGGGCAATCTAGCGTGTTGTTTGCACCTTGTAGCCAATCAGAGAGCACGTTTAACCAGGGGGAGGGGCTGGTAGGACGTCCTGAGCGTGCACACGCCTCGTGGCTCAGTCGCACTGGGAATTTTGGAGAGGGTGGAAGGGAGATTTTGGTGCAGGCACTGGCAGGCAGGAAAGATTGCTGCATCACAGCATGGCTGTGTGAAGACCGGGAGAAAAGGTGGGGTGGCTGGCTGAGTTTGGGTGGTGTGTGTTAGTTGGGTCTTTCTTTTTCTTTTGTTTTTGCAAAGGGCTGTCCTGTGGGTGTTTTTTTCCTGGCGCAGCAATTTTTCTGCTACGCCATTTTTCTTCTTGCGGGCGGGGTGGGCTTTCTCCTTTCTTTTTTCCACGCAAAAGTGTTTTTGGAAACAAGGGATCCGAGCCAGGGACGCTTCCTGATAATCCTAAGCCAAGTTTGGGAAAGAGTTGCATATCCCATACTTCCCTGTACAAAATACAACTCCTTTTGGGGAAAGAAGGGGGGTGCCTTTGTCCCTTCACCGCTCTCAAACACAAGCGGGGCTGCTTGTGTCTCAGCCGGGGACGCTTCCTGATAATCCTAAGCCAAGTTTGGGAAAGAGTTGCATATCCCATACTTCCCTGTACAAAATACAACTCCTTTTGGGGAAAGAAGGGGGGTGCCTTTGTCCCTTCACCGCTCTCAAACACAAGCGGGGCTGCTTGTGTCTCAGCCGGGGACGCTTCCTGATAATCCTAAGCCAAGTTTGGGAAAGAGTTGCATATCCCATACTTCCCTGTACAAAATACAACTCCTTTTGGGGAAAGAAGGGGGTGCCTTTGTCCCTTCACCGCTCTCAAACACAAGCGGGGCTGCTTGTGTCTCAGCCGGGGACTACACCAATTTAACAAAGTTTCAGCCACAAAAACAAAGTTTCTGAAGTAGAGCAATGACTTTCACAGTAAAGACAACCCAATTTAACAGGAAATAAGACTTTCAAACCAGGAACAGATTTCTGCAATTATTAAAAAATGGTTTATTATAAAAGCTATGAAAATTTGCCAAAAATCAGAGGATAAGGGAAACGTTCCACATTTTGGTGAGCTATCAGTGTTAAATGTGTTCTACCACTGTACCAAGTTTGAAGAAGATCACTCAAAAAATGAGGGCGGGAGAGCCCCCTAAGTCCCCCCCTTCGGGCTGTTTTTGGGCCACCGCGCATGCGCGTCCGCCATTAACGAATTAATTTCGAAAATAACGAATTTTCGTTAATTTCGAAAAATTTTGGGGGCCAAATTCGTTATTAGCAACAAAAACGAAAAAATGCCCCCTCTAGTTTTGAAACGAGTTTAGAATCAAATTTTTCATGGATCGATCAAGCCTAATATATAGAATCATAGAATAGTAGAGTTGGAAGAGACCTCAAGGGCCATCTAGTCCAACCCCCCGCTAAGAAGCAGGAAATCGCATTCAAAGCACCCCCGACAGATGGCCATCCAGCCTCTGCTTAAAAGCCTCCAAAGAAGGAGCCTCCACCACGGCCCGGGGGAGAGAGTTCCACTGCCGAACAGCCCTCACAGTGAGGAAGTTCTTCCTGATGTTCAGGTGGAATCTCCTTTCCTGTAGTTTGAAGCCATTGTTCCGTGTCCTAGTCTGCAGGGCAGCAGAAAATAAGCTTGCTCCCTCCTCCCTATGACTTCCCCTCACATATTTGTACATGGCTATCATGTCTCCTCTCAGCCTTCTCTTCTGCAGGCTAAACATGCCCAGCTCTTTAAGCCTCTCCTCATAGGGCTTGTTCTCCAGACCCTTAATCATTTTAGTTGCCCTCCTCTGGACGCTTTCCAGCTTGTCAGCATCTCCCTTCATCTGCGGTGCCCAAAACTGGACACAGTATTCCAGGTGTGGTCTGACCAAGGCAGAATAGAGGGGGAGCATGACTTCCCTGGATCTAGACGTTATTCCCCTATTGATGCAGGCCAAAATCCCATTGGCTTTTTTAGCTGCCGCATCACATTGTAGGCTCATGTTTAACTTGTTGTCCACGAGGACTCCAAGATCTTTTTCGCACACACTGCTGTCAAGCCAGGCGTCCCCCATTCTGTATCTTTGATTTCCATTTTTTCTGCCGAAGTGAAGTATCTTGCATTTGTCCCTGTTGAACTTCATTTTGTTAGTTTCGGCCCATCTCTCTAGTCTGTCAAGATCGTTTTGAATTCTGCTCCTGTCTTCTGGAGTGTTAGCTATCCCTCCGAGTTTGGTGTCATCTGCAAACTTGATGATCGTGCCTTCTAACCCTTCGTCTAAGTCGTTAATAAAGATGTTGAACAGAACCGGGCCCAGGACGGAGCCCTGCGGCACTCCACTTGTCACTTCTTTCCATGATGAAGACGACGCATTGGTGAGCACCCTTTGGGTTCGTTCGCTTAGCCAATTACAGATCCACCTAACCGTAGTTTTGTCTAGCCCACATTTTACTAGTTTGTTTGCCAGAAGGTCGTGGGGGACTTTGTCGAAGGCCTTACTGAAATCTAGATATGCTACATCCACGGCATTCCCTGTATCGACCCAACTCGTAACTCTATCGAAAAAAGAGATCAGATTAGTCTGGCATGACTTGTTTTTGGTAAATCCGTGTTGACTATTAGCAATGACCGCATTTGTTTCTAAGTGTTTGCAGACCACTTCCTTAATGATCTTTTCCAGAATCTTGCCTGGTATTGATGTGAGGCTGACCGGACGGTAATTGTTTGGGTCGTTCTTTTTTCCCTTCTTGAAGATAGGGACCACATTCGCCCTCCTCCAATCTGCTGGGACTTCTCCTGTTCTCCAAGAACTCTCGAAGATGATTGCCAGTGGTTCTGAAATAACTTCCGCTAGTTCCTTCAATACTCTTGGATGTAGCTGATCTGGCCCTGGGGACTTGAATTCGTTTAGAGTGGCCAGGTGTTCCTGGACAACTTGTTTCCCTATTTGGGGTTGGATTTCCCCCAATCCTTCGTCCATTCCATGTTGCTGTGGTTGAAGATGGCTTTCTTTTTGTGAGAAGACCGAGGCAAAGAAGGCATTAAGCAGTTCTGCCTTTTCCCTATCCCCTGTCACCATCACCCCATCTACTCCTTGCAGTGGCCCTATCGCCTCCTTTTTCTTCCTTTTTCTACCAACATAAGCAAAAAAACCTTTTTTGTTGTTTTTTATGTCCCTGGCAAGCCTGAGCTCATTTTGCGCTTTAGCCTTGCGAACCTTTTCCCTACAGGAGTTGGCTATACGTTTGAATTCTTCTTTGGTGATTTCTCCCCTTTTCCACTTCTTGTGCATGTCACTTTTGAGCTTTAGCTCAGTTAGAAGTTCTTTGGACATCCATTCTGGCTTCTTTGCACTTGTCTTATTTTTCTTCTATATATATATGGCTTGCAAATATTTTAGGGGAAATGCACACACACACACATACACAGAGGGGGGATTTGCAAATGTTTTAGGGGAAATGCATATGTGAAATTAGTATCTATAATTATAGATCTATATCTAGCTCTGCATTGTTTATATAAGCATTGAATGTTTGCCTGTTACTATGTTGGAAGCTGGCCTGAGTCCCCATTGGGAGATCGGATGGGATCCAAATGAAGTTTTTATTATTATTATTATTATTATTATTATTATTATTATTATTATTAGGTTATTGTTGATACCATATTGTTTTTGTTGCCCCTACTTTTCTACTTATAGAGCTAGTTTATTGTTTTTTTCTTTGAAATACGATATTCAAAAACATTTAACCTACTGATGCCTCAATTAATGAAATTTTATTGCTATCTATTTTTATTTTGAAATTTATCCATAGCTGCTGCATTTCCCACCCCCAGCTTATACTCGAGTCAATAAGTTACCCCAGTTTTTTGTGTTAATATTTGGTGCCTCGGCTTATATTCGGGTCGGCTTATACCCGAGTATATACGGTAGGTGAAATCTTCTGAACAGGGGCAAAGACAGCCAAACAAATACCACAGGGGTTTAAACCCTTCCTTATGCTATTCAAAAGATGATCCTATTTTATGGTTCAAGATGTTTCAGATGCACACTTACTTTTTCAAGTCTTTTACAGAAAGCCTCAAATTTGCCAAATATATACATCTCAGATACTTCAAATGTCTTCTCTCCTAAAGTCTCCAATATTTGTTTTCTTGTTTTGTGAAAACTTTTCTGATATTCTTTAAACAAAAAAATACAATCCTAAAGTTTAAAGAAAAAGAAATGGCATTATTAAGCAGGCTGCCTTGGGATGCAGCCAGCAATTTCAGTGTTTTGAGTCAGCAGAATATACATCCATTATATTTACTGAATATAGAAGTTATTGTTAGAATCCAAACCAAAAGAAAATTCTCTATCTATTGGTGAGTAGCTTTCTAAATTAGAACATTTCTTTGCAGTTTTCAATTTAAAATTAATAATTCATATAGTTTAATATTTTTATGTTTTAGTTCACATGAATAAGCAATGAGATATGTGAAATAAAGATTCTCATCTTAAATAATAAGCCTTATACCAGTGGTTCTCAATCTGTGAGTCCCCAGATGTTTTGGCCTTCAAATCCCAGAAATCCTAACAGCTGGTAAACTGGCTGGGAGTTCTAGGAGTTGTAGGCCAAAACACCTGAGGACCCACAGGTTGAGACCACTATCCTACACCTTCCAACTGTCCTCATTTGGCAGGGGCATTCCAGATTAATCCTCCGTCATTCCACATTCACAGCTGTTTTTCTCCTACTTTCTGGACTAATCCTTGTCCTACCTCCACTGCTGCAAACTGAGGGCCCTTCCACACAGTCCTATAGCCCAGAATATCACGGCAGATAATCCCTTTGAATTTGAGTCCATGCTGCCATATATTCCAGTTCAAAGCATATAATGTAGGATTTTATTCAACTTTGTGGAAGGGGCCTGAGTTTAAAGCCTACATGTAATTTAGATTCAATTAACTCAGTGGGAGTTTGGAAAGCGGGCAGAAATGTTTCCCTTCCCGCAGACTTGGGGGAGAAATCTTTTTGGCATAGTATGTGTTCTTCTCCATTAATAAATTTTGTCATGTTGCCCACATCTGTTGCTTGGGGCCCTTCCATACAGCCCTATATCCCAGAATATCAAGGGATATATATCAAGACAATCCCTCAATATCTGCTTTGAATTGGGTTATCAGAGGATGCATCCAGACAGCACCTAAAGTGTGTGCCCTCCTGTGTTTTCCCATGGGACATCTAAACGATGCCTGATGTAAATGTGACTGCATGCAGCACAAAGCAGGAAAATCCTGCTTTGCCCCGAGGTAATTTGTCAGCGGGAAAAATGCGAGTCTTCTTGAAAAACCCGCATCTTTCCTGCTGTGGGCAAAGTCTGCACTGCCCCCTCAGAAGTCCTGGGACTTCTGAGAAGGCCATCCGCACAGTCGTCTCACATTTTCCATCCCAGAGGGCTCTAACACCCACCCCAACCCCCCACCCCCAAAAGCGTTTTAAAATAAAATAACTTACCCAGCCGCCATTAAAGTGCTGCCTGAGCTCTCCTGGTGTGTAGGAATGACATGTTAGGAGAGGGAGGGCAAGAAGTGTTTTTCCTCCTCCCCCGTCTCCTGCTGGATCATTCTTATGTGCCAGGAGAGCTCTGGCAGCAGTCTAATGGCAGCCAGGAAAGTTATTATGTGTTTTAAATGCTTTTTAAAGGGTTTTGGAAGAGGTGGGGGCTGTCTCGTTGTCCTTCCGGAAGGTTCTGGGAAGACATCTGGACACTCCCGCTCCAGAAAAGCCCATGCTTTCTTGAACCCGGGAACAATTGCATTTTAAAAACATGATTGCTACTGGATTAAAGGGCTGTGTGGAACTGCCTTGACTCCACACTGCCATATATCCCAGTTCAAAGCAGATAATGTGGGATTTTATTCAGCTCTGTGGAAGGGGCCTTAGTCACCAATGTCATCTATGAAATGTTAGAAGGTATGAAGGTCTACATTCTACTAGGACATAACAATCATGCAACTACTACAGTTGGCACTCCACATTTGCAGGTTTCACTTTTGCAAATTTGATTATTCCCAGAGTTTATTAATATGGTCTCCCAAGGAATCTCTAGGGCTCCACCTACACTGCCATACTATGTAGTTTCATAATGCAGTTTAACTGCATTGAACTGCATTATGTGGCTGTGTAAATTCATATAGTGCAGTTCAATGCAGTTAAACTGCAGTATGAAGCTGCATTAGATGCCAGTGTAGGACTAGGTCCTCTAGTCTGACTCCATGGCCAACATCTGGCAGACATTGACTACACTAGAGAATTCAATCAAGTAAAACATTGGGCTTTTTAAAGTGATGTTTCCCCGATTTTAACAGAAGTGCCCCTAATCTCAGCAAATTTGAAGTGGTGACTGTAGTTATGTAAGCAACACTACAATCTCCTTGCTCACAAAAGGAAGAATCTTGGACCGCCATGCATTATTTATTTCTAGACATTTTTCAGAGGCTTGGGGACACAATGGGCTTGGCTAACACATCCCTCATGAGCTACTGCTGCATACTGTGCTAGCCAGCTGACTCTCACCTCCCCTCTCCATCTAACCTCACACAACTCTGACAATTCACTGATAAACATACTCTTGCCAGCTAAGAGCAAATGCTAACAGGATGTTTACTGTTTTGCATCAATCCACAATTAATTTCTTTTAACTTTCTGATGTTATGACCAAACCACAAAGCACTCTGCTAGGGCAAACCCCTTGAGGCTTAATTAAGCAGCAAACTCTAATAAGAAATATCAGAGGGCTTTGCAGAGTCATGCAAGTTAAGTTCTACATATTTCATTAACAGACCTAATGAGAATTCACAGTAATAAAGTCTCTCATATGAAAAGCAAAGCGTAGTTTATCAGCAATAATGCAGTCGTGTTAATGCATATGCTGCCTCTTTGTGGGAAACAATAGAAGGGAACAGCTGCAATGCCAAGGGAAGTATAATATGTTTCATACCAACCTGGATTTTCTTAAGCACTGTTGGAGTATCCTGTTCCCAAACACGACTAAAACCTCCATCGGTAATATACGCCTTACATGCTGTTACCATTTGATTTGTAACCTATTGAATGAAAACAAAATGCAACACAAAACAAATTGTGTCAATAAAGTTAAAACAGAAAGCATTCATCCAAATTTAATCTGTCCAGTATATTTCATGATATTTTGCCAACCAACCCTTCCAATCTTTTTCTTCTTGTCTCCTCCTTTATGCATGGCTTAAAATGCTTACAAAATTTTGAAAACCCGACTACTTCAACATTGCAGAATTAATTAATAGATGTGAAAATACAGATTTGATGAAAAAGAACAAATCAAAATATCAAAATCAGTAGGGACATTGGTAGACTGAAAACAGCACACTTATAAACATAATACGATAATACAAGGTCTTCAGCAGGAATCAGCAGAATCAGTACCACAATAACTGGTGCCAGTTTATAAAATATCCTAAAACATGCTTCATTTACAATTAATTTTCAGTGCCAAAAACTACTAACAGGAACAATTTCAGAATTTCTTTAGAAATATAGGAATGTCAAGCATGCTTCCACCTTGACAATTTTCTTCAATGACCAAACCACAACTGGGCCAGCAGCTTCACATCAAGCAAATATGTCTGACTTCCCCTTCATATGTTACTTTTTCATAAGACAAAGGCACCTAGATACTATTATGCCTTTGCTACCACACCTATAGTATTAAGTGAGTCTCAACATTTTTACCCTTGCTCTATTAAATTTGTATTTCTCAGTCTGACAAATCCTGTATCCTTTTTGTGGAAGCAATAAAAAAGATTTTGCTACACATCTGCAATATAGTAACAAAAACCTACCAATTAATTTAAGGCCAGAGTTGACTGATCACAAAGCCAAAAAGTGGTTTAACTAGATATGCCCCATGATCAATTACTGTTGTACAAGGCAATAAAATGTGCTTCCTTCAAAAGTAGTTTTTTTATTTAAATTATTATGGTTGTATTTTTATTGCCAGAAGTCAGGAGAGATTTTCTAACTCAAGTGCCAAAGATGACTTGACTGACCTAAGAAACTGTGCACTTTGGCATTTGAAAATAGGGTGTATTTTTCTCTTCTATAGCAAAACAACTTGGGCTGCTGCAGGCTTATAACTTACTTTCCATGCAACCACACACTGTTCCTTGCTTTGAATGGGTTTTTAAAAACTCAAATGCAGATAGATGCATATAGATGGAGTGCCAATAAAGGATTTCCTACTTTGCCCCATGAAGTATTTCCCTGAGCAGATGCATGGTTGTTGCTTATATAGACAAGACCAGTTGAGGTTCCCAAGATGACACAAATATAATCATTATTAGTACCAACAACACTGGAGTTTCTGCTACATTATCTATGTGGAAAGTCATGTAAAATGAAAAACTAATCCATCACTGAAGCTGTGTGAGTGTACTGTTAAATGTGCAAACGCTGAAGCCTGGACTGTTATGTTTCAAACCCAAGAAGGATTTTAATGCTACGAAATTCTGGAATCTAAATTTTGAAATATTTGTGTGCCTTTAAAGCTGCATACAGATATGCTTTTAAAAGAAAATCAAAGTACTTACTTTTATAAACAGTGAAGTCATTCTCTCAGAAGTGTTATAATATCTTGAAACACTATGTATCATTCTTATCGCATTAATTAAGTTCTGGATTCCATGAGCCATGGAAACCTAAGATAAACATTTTGTAGGCTTAGATAACTTAATAATGTGAAACTGTTGTGTACTTAAAACTACCAGGTGGGTGGGGATATTTTTCTTGTTTTGTGAGCATGGCTAATAACTATAGGGTGAAATGCCAGAACAAGGTATACATTTCTGCATATATAAGACATTTACCTGGAATGCATTACACTACATGCTTATACATAGTGCTATATTCTGCTTTGTTGCCATGACTGGATCTTCGAATAGTACAGTCTTTATCAACTGACTAGAGGTCAATACAGTAGTGATGAAGTTGACTTAGAGTGCATCTCAACTGTAGAATTACTGCCGTCTGACACCTCTTTAACTGCTATGGAACCCTTGGATTTGTAATTTGGTGAGGCGTCAGCATTCTTTGGCAGAGAATGCTAAAGACTTTGCAAAATTACATCTTCCACGATTCCATAGCTTTGAGCCATGGCAGTTAAAGTGGTAAACTCAAACATGCCTATCTGTATTTTATAAATGTTTTTATGAATGTCTGATGTAATTTAATAACTTTTTAATTGATTCACAATGTATTGTACAATTTTATATATGTGTTTTATTGTAAGCCGCCCTGAGTCCCCTATTGGGTGAGAAGGGCGGGATATAAATATTGCAATAAATAATAAATAAATAAATATCAAACTACACTGATTCTACAGTAGATGCACCCCTAGTCTTCCTAAGGAGAGAATTCCAAAATGAGGGAGCTGCTGTAGTGAAGGCTTATTTGGGGGCAGCTCAGATACTTTACCATTTCGTTTATTGTGAACTGCACCTACAGTTTAGTCCTGACAGAATTCATTGCTGCATCACCAACCTCTTGTAAATGATAATTGTATTTAGCTTTACACATTTCGTGCTTAAAATTTCATGCTATTCTAGTGGCATTTGAAATTCTGCCAACATAGCTATGCAGAAGGAAGAGAAAGGAGTAAGCAGAAGAAGCAGTAAAGACGGAAGAGAATGGAGCACGGAAAAGAAGTGGTTGTACACAGCATCCTCCTGGAAGTTAGGCAATGGATTAAAGTTGCAGGAAAAGAAATTTCACCTAAACATTAGGAAGCACTTTCTGACCATAAGAGCTGTTCAGCAGTGGAAGATGCTGTCTCTTCAGAGGGGGTGGAGTCTCCTTCTTTGAAGGCTTTTGAACAGAGGCTGGATGGCCATCTGTCAGGAGTGTTTGATTATATTTTCCTGAATGACAGGGGATTGGACTGAATGGCCCTTGTAGTTTCTTCCAACCCTATGATTCTGTATCGTCTATATTCTATATTGCTATATCTCAGCATCTTATTTCTTGCCTGTCAGGCTTCAAGGACTTACTTAAAATTGCATCTATTCCCACCCAGAGAAACAATTTTCCAAGCCACCCCTCCCACAGGACTCTAAGGGCATTAAAAGGCAGGCATTCAAGAGGTCATCTGAAAATGTGGAGAATTGTCTTTTTGCCTCACCTCTCAATACCTTGCACAACCACATCTTCTGGTTGTGCAAGGTAACCTTGGGTATATCCTGCACAACTGTTCACACTTGCTACATGGGCATTGGGCAGTTTACCCCTGAAAAATCCTAGTGCAGATATTTTTGAAATAAAAGAGTACTGGCAGACTATGCTTAATTATGCCAGGTTTAAAATACATGTTTGAAAGATATTAGCTTAATGTACAAGAATGTAAAAGTAACTTGATAAAAATATATTAAAATGTACTTACGAGATCATAATTATAGAGTGGCTGGCAAACTTTTTCAAGTGTGTATAAGTATCTCACATTATCTTTTGATTCATTCGCTTTATCTGTTATTCTGGCATCCAGTTCACGCCACAACTAGAGTAAAATGTGTTTAACATACTAGTAAAGATGTTAGTAAAAGGTATAAAATTTAAAGAGCAGCAATTTATTTATCTGCAAATAAGTTAATTATAATACATTTTATATTAATAAAGTAATAAAATTACTTTCACTCTGTAAAGTGGACTAAATTTTTAAAAATATTTCTGAAAATTTCCTTCTGGAAATATAGAGAAAATGTTTTAATAGTTTTGAAAGTCTAGAAAGTTACATCTCTACATGTATAATGTTATGTATGTGGCACCACTGACAGGAGAATTCCATGGGGACCATGCTAATTAGCAAAATTAAGTGGAAACATAATTTAAATCAGAAAAAAATTAAAGATGAGAATTACCTTTATAATTTTGGATCGTGAAACATTTAAAACGTTTATGACAGCCTTGCAGTTTGGTCCTTTGATCTGTTCAATAATGTAATTAAATTTGGCAGACATGCGCTTCCAGTGTTCTAGTTCAGTGAGAGGACCTGAGTCATCAGCTTCCTTTCTCATCTGTTCACTTTCAATCAAAACCTATAAATGGCACAAAATAATGTTCAATTTATACAAGAAAAATGCATACTTACTATTAATGTTTAATTTTATCAGCACCCAAATTCCAATATCCGGCACTTGAAGTTGATGCCCACTTGGACTGGTGGGACAGAATCCTGGATCACAAGAGATTAAGTCATGGAGTCATTTGAAGCAGAGACAACCACCTCTTGTTTTCTACCTCAATTTTTTATTTGCAAAGTTAAATAACCCCTTGTATCTTTTTAGTACAGTGGTTCTCAACTTGTGGATCCCCAGATGTTTTGGCTTCAATTCCCAGAAATCCTAATAGCTGGTAAACTGGCTGGGATTTTGGGGAGTTGTAGGCCAAAATACCTGGGGACCCACAGGTTGAGAACCACTGTTCTAGTAATTGGGACTGGTATGTCACAATTGTCCAAAGATGAGGACCACCCCTGATTTAGGGGAAGAAGAAATGGAACAGGTGATGATTTATTAATTCATATGGAAGTAATCTGGACTCAACACTTACAACTTTACTTATGTGGTATACACTGAATATTCATTATTTAAAATGCTTGGGACCAGATATATTCCACCTTTCAGATTTCTCCCCACCTCTCTCCAATTTTGGAATACTTCCATATATATATAGTAAGATTTGGAGATGGGACCCAAGGCTAAACATGGCATTCATCTATGTTTCACATATACCTTCTACACTGAGCCTGAAGGTGATTTTATATGCAATATTTGTGTGAACATTCAACCTTCAGAAATCAAAGGTGCTATTATCACAGGTTGAATCTACACTGCCATATAATACAGTTTCAGAATGCAATTAACTACATTGAACTGGATTATATAGGTCAACACTTCCATATAATCCAGTTCAATTAATTTCATCTGCATTCAGAATATGACAGTATAGATACAGCATCAGGACGCTTCCACACAGGGCTTAAATCCACTTTGGAGCAGGTTAAAGAAACCCACACAAAGCGGGTTTAAGTGTCCATGCCTTCTCAAAGATTCAGATAAGGGATTCTTCACTGAATTGGTTAATGGGAATTCACTAATTTCACTATCTATTTATTGTTATAGCAGGGCCGGCCGGAGATATTTTTTGATGTGAAGCAGGGGTGCTGAAAAGCGCCCCCGCCACCGGTGCCATGGCCCCGCCCAGCGTGCCCTGGCCCCGCCTCCCACGCAGCGTGGGAGGCGGGGCCAGGGCACGCTGGGCGGGGGGGCGGGGCCAGAGTTGGCCCCGCCTCCCACGCTACCCCCGCTCGCCCGTCTGGCCTTTTGTAGCAGGCCAGACTTCAGCGGAGGTTCCTCCAGGCCGCAATCGCGGCCTGGAGAAACCTCCGCTGAAGTCTGGCCTGCTAGAAATGGCCAGACGGGCGAGCGGGGGTAGCGTGGGAGGCGGGGCCAACTCTGAGGCCGCTCCCCCCCCGCCCAGCGTGCCTTGGCCCCGCCTCCCACGCTGCGTGGGAGGCAGGGCCAAGGCACGCTGGGCGGGGGGGGAGCGGCGTCAGAGCTGGCCCCGCCTCCCACGCTACTCCCGCTCGCCCGTCTGGCCTTTTGTAGCAGGCCAGACTGCAGCGGAGGTCCCTGCAGGCCGCGATTGCGGCCTGCAGCGACCTCCGCTGCAGTCTGGCCAGCTAGGAAAGGCCAGACGGGCCAGGGCGCACTGGGCGGGAGGCGGGGCACCGTCAGGGCGGTGCCCCGCCTCCCGCCCAGCCTGACGGCGCCCCCCCCGGGCCTGCGCCCGAGGCGGCGGCGTCAGGGGCCTCAATAGTGGGGCCGGCCCTGTGTTATAGTCCTTGATACTGTGATCTAATATACAAAATACAGAGGTTTTAGTCCCATGAAAGTGTTTAGACACACAGGCATGGATGAAACCTTTGCTTCAGGTTTGAACTATTAGAGCACTCAATATAAAAAAGCTAAGCCCCATTTTGAGGGGCAGCTGCCATAGGGTACTCCCAAGGGATGTTCCAGACTGAAGATGTTTTGTTTGCAAGGTTTTTCACATTCTGCAAAAATGTTTGTGGTTGCACAGAATAAAGATAAAATGTCATGTATCACAGTTTAATAATCATGAATAGCGTATACGTCTAAATAATAATGCATGTGGAATGGGCTGTAGAGATTGAAATTTTCTGCCTCTTTGTCCAACTACACCCTGGTGCTTATGTGGCACTGTATTTATTATAACACACTTGGTTCCTTGTAGCTCTTAATACCACAACAAACTTACTTGTTCAATTTGTTTATACCATATCATAAGCACATCCTCTAATTGCTTAACCATTTCAGGATTGCCAGCTGCTGCTGTCACCTCTTCAAAAGTTTGAAGTTTAGAAAAGTCGATGTAGTCTATTTGTTTCAACTCAACTGTCCCTTCAATGCTCACTCTAGCACCTAAAATAAACACAGAACATCGACACTAGTTCAGATGGCCTGTATTCTGCTGCGTCCTTTACACCTATTTCCAGAAGCAGTAGTTACTCAAAGAACCCTTTTCTAAACATTTTACTTCTGAAGCAAATATACTTGAGCTAGTTTCAGTGTTTCCCGGAGGTGCCTTTAAGTAATAGATCTGAGCTTTCCAAACATTTCATATTGGTGACACACTTTTTAGACATGCATCATTACACAGTAATTCATCTTTACTAGAAAACCAGAAGTGAAACCAACCCCTTATAAGAGATATAGACACATACATACATTATAATACTGAAATGTATGGGGACACAAAATTTCTCATGAAAACTTTTCCTTTATATTTTAAAATATATATGATTAATTCCTTATTTCACATACAACCTCATCAGATGATGAAAGTGTCGCCTTCACAGGGAGGCCCATGCTTGCTCCATTGGAGCCAACATAACATGGGAAGCTTCCCGTGTTGGGGCGAAAGCATCCAGTAATGCTTTCACCCAGTTGGGAGCAGGGCCTATGCCAGAAGTCACACAATGTTGTGTGCTGTCCAGCTTGAGCCTCCATCCTCCAGGACGCTAATTTCACCCTGTCTGAGGAGGTCGATAGACTCATTACATTTGCCCAATTCTAACACACTAACTCACTGTGGCTCAGAGTTTAGAAAGCTTTGTTCTAGATGATCCAATATTAATGAAAATTTAAATTCTAAAGGGATGGAAATGATAATAAAATGACACAGTTCTTGACTATTAGAGAACTCTAATAACTCCCAAATAGCACTTCTGATAGTGTCTTTCAAGTCAGAATTAAACTTGGAACACACTAAATACCTCAGCAATATAGAAGCCACCATCTATAACTGTTCAAGTCTAATTTTCTTCCTCTTGCTTAATTTTCCCTTTCTCTCCACATTCATCTACGTGCAACAAACCTGCTCTTAAAACACAACAATAAAGACAGTTGCTGGATCCTAGACAAAGAGTAATCCCCTCTCTCTTGTTATAAAATCCAAATTATTTAGAAAAAAGACCAACCTTAAAGGAATGAACCATACAAAAGCTAACAATTGAGAGAGGAAACCATGTGAAAAACTGCTTGGAAATGCCAGTTGCTATAAAGTGAATGTATCTAAGTTTAGGACACATTTTTCTAATTAAGAAAAAAAAGATTGCAGTGGGTTTTTTTTAAAAACTTTGAAAGTGGTCACTCTTGTTCTTTACTAATTCAGCATGCTTCTTACCATCCAGAAATGCCAGAAATCTGTTGAGAGTTTCATTAAAACTCTGTTTTTCAATATCTCCTTGCTTGGTCTGATTCAAAGCACCCCAATTGCTTGTGGCACGGACAGCTGGCAGAAAAACAGTTGAAATAACATTCTTGATCCCAGGAAGGAGGCCCTCGCTTCCATCCAACAATGAAAAGTATATGTCCTGAAAACAAAACATTGCAATAGTTATCAGAAATCAGAAAAGCAAAACTATGTTTTGTGACAATATTTAATCTAATGATGCTTGTGTGTGTGTGTGTTTTTAAAGGTCTGGTTGCTCTTTTGATAAGTTGGCAGCCTCCCCACCTTCCTAACTCATAGTCTTTCTGTTCAGAGGAAAGTATAGTGCCAGCCCAGGACCACAAATCCCTACAAAGAATAGTCTCTTTCCCCATCATCTATCTGATGAATGCTTTGCTGACAATAAGGATGGTGATAATGATGATTATGTTGATGACAAACATACCTCATGTATAGTCTTAATATTCACAGCAATGTCATTTCTAGCACGAACAAAAAACAAACAAATTCCTTTGAACTTCTCTGGTGACTCATCGACATAGAGTTTCATCATTTTAGTTCCTTTCAGCACTCCTGGAATTGTCCTGCCACACTCTGAAAATAAGCACAAATGGGATTTAACGTGGATGGCATTATTTTGGCATCTATTTTGTAGTTGGTAAGTGATGCAAGCAACTGTGCTGTTCTTTTTTTTTTAAAGTTACTTGGCATATCTTGCTCTGATTAGTGGCATACCTTGCATATTTGACACCCAGGGCAAATAGGTTTGGAATATCACCCTACCTCTATCTCCTCACAAAACAAAAGCAGTGACAATGGTGGCCTTTACTCACAAGTGAGTGCATGTTCCCAGCAGTCTTTTCCCCTCAAAATTGTGTCACAACGCTGTGGGCAGTTCTACACAAACACTACACACCAGTTGGGAAGTAGATTAAAATGAACCACTTTTGCTGTGGAATGCCTTCACGGACATCACAGAAACCAGTTTGAGGCTAGGATGGTGGCCAAGTGTCTACTGATTACAAATTGCAGCTGCCAGAATATACAGGGATTTTCTTCCCAATCAGTCTGCTGAAATGTGCTGATGTGCATATCCACATCAATTCGGGATCACCCCAGTTTCAAGCCCTGTATGAGATATACTCTAATGGGCTGCAGCACATTTTTTGCTTGTTTTGGACTTTCTGTCTTGATCTGTGCTACAGTGTGCATTTGTGGTGTATGTTTTGCATGAGGAGAAAAATGTTTTAAACAAAATGCATAAATATTTGATTATTATATATTGCATATATGCAAGTGAAATGTATGCATGAGATATGAATCTTTGACTTTATTTATTTAATTACTTTAAATAAATAAAGATGAGAATACTGTCCATACATCAGGATTTATGTCCCACCTGTTTGTAGGTTGGAGAAGGAACTACATAAGAACATTAGTGCTTGGGAATGAAATAAAACAAATTTTCCAGTTAACTATGTGCACACAGCATGAAAAAGTAGACAGGAGAGCTATGCTTCCTGCTTCAAAAGACAGGTCTTACTATAAAGTGCATCAAGCTGAACAAAACAAACTATATCTTGAGGGACAAATACCAAATCCCATTTAATCTTAATGATTTTTAAATGAGAATTTAAGGGGGGGGGTCTCTCCTGAAATGACTATCGGCCTTTTAGTATTTGCTAATTGGTTTTATGTGGCTTTTATTGTTAGTAAAATTGATAACTTCATGTAATGGTTGCTGTGCTACTTTATTTTAATTTTGTCAAAAGTAATCTTGAGGGCTAATTTGTAGGTAGAGTGTTTGGATCTAAATATAACAAATATACAAAACTGACTTCTTTGATACTAACATACCCATCAAAATAGCTTTTAAAACACACCAATATCAAAATGATAAGATTCCATTTTAACCATTCTTTTTTTTGATCTCATGAAAATTGGTTAAGTCTGTCAGTCATTATATCTATCTAGTATAGACAAACAATTTGTTAGTTAACAAACTGTAATTAAATCAAGAAGACTAAACTATACTACATTTGAGAAGAAGAAATTTTAACATTTACCTACACCAGGAGCATCACCCTCCTGATAAATTAATTTCAGGGTTCTGGCTCCATCTTTGGCAAAAAAGCTGTCAAATGGTTCTAACTGTTAAAAGAAACACAGATTATTTGAAGTCAAAATTGGATTGCTGGTTGTTTTTTAAAAGAAGTCAATGTTGCCTTACTAGAAATTATTTAGTGATGCTTGCTAAAAATTTACATAATCACTGAAAGTTTCTTTCAAAGATATTTTCATCTGCAATAATTATTTCACCATTCGTAAAAATTATTTCTTTTATAAAAATGCTATTTTTTATTATTTTTACAAATATGTTCTTTATTTTCAATTTACATATTCATAAAAACAGTGAAATAATCTATACACATGTATATAGGCATGAACAGAATTTCTAACATCTATACAATATTTGGATTTGGTTATACTCTCCACTTCTCCCACCCCTCCCAATTTAGTGACTTCCCATCCCTTGGATTGGAGACGTGCATATATAATTCCATTGTTCCTTCCTATTACATTGTTTTTCTATTCTTCCTTCTGGCCTGAAAAGTATTATTTATGAATTCCCTATACTGATTCTAACAAGATAAATTATGAAGCCTTCTAAAAAAAAAATTTCCTTCTTTCTTCTTTCTTTTTTTTTTTACAAAGTTTAGAAATGGTTCCCAGTCCTTGATAAAGCTTTTTTGTGTTTTTTTTCTTTGTTCATCATTATTAATTTGTCCCTTTCTGCTTTTTAAAGACTTTAATCATCTATTCTTCTATTGTTGGGAGATCTGCCTTCTTCCAGAACTGTGCATATACTGTTCTTGCTGTTATTATCATATAGTGTAATGCTTTGTAGTTTTTGTTTGATTTATTTGACATTCCCAATAAAATAATTTGGGCTCAACTGTATCTTTAACTGAAAAAATTATTGCAGTGTTTTTTGTACCTTGCCCCAGAATTCTCTTGCTTAATTACCAGACCACCACATGTGGAAGAAAGTTCCTTCCTGTTCTTTGTATTTCCAGCACTTGTTGTTTGCTTCTTCTGTTGAAATTGATAATGGGGTTGTTGGACATTGTTTAATTTTTTGCTTGTTCCAAATCCTTAGTATGGCTCGTCTTGTAAAATGGTGGTTAAAATCTGTGTATACTTTTGATTTTTGATTCCATATATAGGCATGTCATCCAAACCGTAGATCATGACCTTCTAATTTTATCAGTCTCTCATTTCTTAAGATTAGCCAATCTTTCATCCAAACTAGTATACATGCTTCAAATTACAATTTCAGGTCTGGTAGCCCCAATCCCCCCTTTGCTTTTCATCCTGCAGAATCTTGGTTTTAATTCTACACCTCTTGCTTTGCCATATGTATCTGGTTAAGCCTTTTTTCTATTGTTTAAAGGGTGCATCATTTAATATAATTGGAATGTTCTGAAAAATAAATAGTATTTTTGGCAGTATCCTCATTTTGATAGCTGATATTCTTCCCAATAGTGACAACTTTAATGTGCTCCATATTTGTATATCTGTTTTATATTTTCATTATTTTGATTTGTTTGCATTTCATCTTTATTTTTAGTCCCGCATGAAACTGTATAGTATGGTTGTGAAAAATTTATCTTCAACAAATTCAAAAGAAAACAGGGCTCCTGATCCTTTAGATCACAAACACTTCAGCCTTCTCTTCAACAAACTCATTCAACCTCTTCACATATGTTTTGTTCTCCATACCTCTTAACATATTCCTTGCTACTCTCTGAACTCACTCCAACTTGTCAATTTCCTTCTTAAAATAAGACATCCAGTGCAGAATCTAGTGGCACTAATACTTCCCTTGATTTGGAAACTTTACTTCTATTAATGCAAGCTAAAATAGCTGCAGCATCACAGGTCACTTATGATCAACTATAATGCCATACACACACCCCACCCTATTCCTATGCATTTGTCTCTATTGAATTTTATTGTACTAAGTCCTGTCCAATTTTCTAGTTTAGCAAGGTCCTCTTGAATTCTGTTGCTGTCTTCCAGTGTGATACTTTCTCCAGTGTTTTTTTTCTCTTCCACAAATTTGATAACAATTTCCTCCTTTCCATCATCTAAACCACTGCTGTTTAAGCTGTGGGCCCCAACCCCAAATGGGGTGCCTTTAGCTCAGTGTTGGGAGTCCTGGAACATTTGGAAGCAGCAAAAGTTTTATGAATGTCGCCTGGTGGCTATTTTAGACATGCACACAAAAATGTTGTTCAGTGTTTACAGCGGAGTCTGTAGAAGATGCTTCAGCTGTACTTCATAGAAAGAAAAATCAGCCTGTTTAGCAAGCCTTACAAATGCTGATTTGTTATCAGTAAATATTTGATGTATACCTATATACCCTGTCTTCTTTTGCATCTGAACGCCCTATTTTCTTAGATAGTTTTAAAATTGCTGCATAGCAGAGATGATGGGAACATCCAAAATAAAAGAAAAGTTTTCCCCACAATGGAATCTGGGCCTTCAGAGGCTTTATATCCCCCTGCCTTACCTGAAACCCCAACCCTCTGAGGCCAAGGGACAAGGAAACCCTCCTGTTATCTCCAAGGTTAGTCTTAAGTGGGAGTTAGCTGGTTCCTTGAAATGTTGGCTGAGAACACTTTGCTTTCCATGCTTTGCTTTGATGCATGGGAACAAGAGGTGGAATCAAAGCTGGCTATCACCCAGTTGAACAGTTTGGCCAGTTCAATTGTTGCTGTCTCATGCAACACAAGGGCAGAAAGCATGAAGGCATGTTAAGCTCACATCTACATGTACAATTGAGACCACTATGCTTCTTTAAGTCCTTCCCTAATGTTTTGCTTCAAGATGTGCAACAGAGAACAAGACAGTAATGTGAGGAACAGTATACACCAACACATAAACCATGTGCTTCACCATTTGGTGAAGCTACGCTTTGATAAATATAAAAGCAACTAAGGAGTGACAGTTACATTATAAGAAAAGCTGGTAAACTGGCTGGGATTTCTGGGAGTTGTAGGCCAAAATTCCTGGGGATCCACAGGTTGAGAACCATTGTATTAAAGGGAAGGAACTTCATTGGGAAGGTAATTTAGTCAAAAAAGGTTAGCATTAGAATCAAGTAAATACAGTAATTTCCAAGCCCTGCATGACTTGCACTAAAATATTTGATCAGCATGTCAATGTTAAATAGAACTGTACAGTTATTGATCACAGATGCAATGGTAAAATAGCATCTATAAACCAGACTTACTGTTGGGCCATCTAAAATTAATTCTTCTATGGTTACAATATCTAATCCAAGTTTTTCTGACAGAATCTCAAATATATATTTGTATGCAGAATTAATTTTCATCCTTCGGCCTTCTCTTGCTTCTTTGAATCGTGCCTAAAGGTAGAAAAATGTTTTTAAAGGAGCGCAGTGCTGTCATTATATCTGATTTGTTATGAAATACTTAGCATAAAGTACCTGTACCATAATGCAGGATTGTCTAGCTGCAATCTTCACATATTTCCCATTTACTACATTTCCAACTACCTCCCCACTTCCCGTGTTTAATTTTTTGTGCCATTTTTCTACATAATCGCCTCTCTAAGTTTTTTTAGAGAGTTGTGTGGAACAATGGTGCTATCTAAATTTATGAAGCATGGAAATTATGCTGCACTTTTGTTACTGCATTAAAATATGAATATTCTTCAACTTTGCCTCTACTTTAAAAAGCATAGGAAAGAATGTATGAGAAGAAGAGGGAAATAGAAAAGAGAAAACACAGATACAAATATAATGGCAGAACAGGCAGTCTCCAGGTTACAAACATTTAACTTACAAATGACTCATACTTAAGAACAGGGGTGAGACAACAGGAAATGAGAGAAATCTACCCCTAAGAAGGGAAATTCTCTCATGGAAGAGTTATCATGGGGAAAAGGTGTCCCCCCTGAAGCTTTATCATCAAACCTTTTCCCACAACAAGCCATTTTTTCCCCTAAATCTAACACTATGTGGCACATTTGTTGTTCTTGGGTTATAACTGTAATTTCCTAATTGGTTCTATCATAAAAACATGGAAAAGGTTTATTAAACTGCAAAGAAAGCTTTGGTTTTGCAGGACATCCTGCAGCACATTTTGCCATAGTTTTTCAATGAATATCTCATAGAGTTTCAACTAATTCAACAGTATATTCTCAAGTCACTTCTGACACAATAAAAAAATGAAATGATGTGGAAATACTATAGGGTTATTTTTGTATTTTATTATTTTGTTTGTTTTCTATTTTAGTGTTTATCTGTTTTATTCTTTAATCTGACAGATTTAAGTTACATTTTTGAAACACTAATAAAAATGATTTTAAAAAAGAAAAACCAAATATCCTGTTTCCCCCAAAATAAGACAGGGTCTTATATTAATTTTTGTTCCAAAATATGTGTTAGGGCTTGTTTTCAGGGGCAGTCTTATTTTTCCAAACTGACTTTTTAGATGAACTATATCTAGTCTTATTTTTGAAATAGGGCTTATATTTTGAGCATCCTCAGAAATGCTGAAAAATCATGATAGGTCTTATTTTCAGGGTAGGTCTTATTTTGGGGAAAACAGGGTATAAGAGAGAGGTCTTACATATCAGAAACCATGGCACAATGGGCCATAGATAATAGAAAATACTCTATGCAAATTTTAAACAAAATAAATGAGTCACTTAAACAAAATAAATGAGTCGTACATATGAATCAAACTATATACATGATTCATATGTACGACTCATTAATACATATGACTCATTTATTTGGACTTATAGTCTATTTAGGACATTTTCAGTAATTTGTTTTTGTTTCTGCTGTAATAACAAGAGTAAACACTAAAAAAAGTCTCTTTAGAAATAGAGAGATATTGTGGCTCATTGGGGGTACAGTACATGAATGAACCTGGTCTAAGGGCTGTATGCTGTGACGACTAAACTGAATGACTCTCTTGTATGGGCTATGGGATTTTGTCTTGGCAAGTTTGAAACATTATTTTGTCTAATAATGTTCAGAGAAGCCATAAAACATTCAGAAAGAATGCACCTCCCCAACAGATTTTGTTATTATTGGAAACCCAATGAGTATCTATTTTTATACTACCTCCATTTATAAATAATTTATTACATAGAACACCCAAAGGCATTTTCTGAATTGGTACTTTGATACAGAATAGATATTTACTTCAAAAGCATGTTTTATTTCTATGTTAGAAGCTAACGAAAATGGAAAATCCAATCTCACTGGGCTCAGAAGTCAAGATGATGAGTGATTTCTTCACCAAGGGAATATATAAGATGTGGCCTTCTAACCACTGATATGTAAGACAGGAGAATACATGAGGCAGCTGGAGACAAAGCACTTAAGTCTGGCTGCTTTTCTGGGAAGGGGTTGTCTCAAAAAGTGAAGCCAAATCTGGCACAATTCTTGATTACAAACCTGCTTCTCCTTCAGAGTCTCCTGTAGCGATTGGAGTCCGCTGGTGCTCCGGCGGAATTTGGACATCCTTCGGCTTGAGGGTTCTGCACCTAGTCGAGTAGTGCCTCGAAACCGAGAACGATCAGAACCTCCTGAACCCTCCCTAGTAGCTGGGGCTGTCTCTTCCTCTTGTGGACCAAGGCTAGGCTCCATACTCTCTGGCGGAACAAGGTCTTCTGGCTCAGGTTGAGCATCCTTTGCAGAAGATGGTTGTACATCTTCATCTTCAGGGGCAACAGGCTCAGGAGCTGCAATCTCTTCCGCAATTTCTGGATTACTGTCTGGTGCCTCTTCCATTTTAATTCCTACATTTTACAAGAGAGATCTTAGTTAACAATAGCTTAGATTGGTTTAGAACAGTGGTTGTTACATATCTCACAGCAAATTGTCACTTTGAAAATAATTCAGTGTTATGGATGTACTGTAACTAAATCTTTCAAAACCACTGAACTGTACGGTGCTGTGAAAGAAAGAACAACATGTGATACATATGCAAATATTACAGGTTATCTGATATGAGGGCAACAGGGTGAGAAGATCAATTATTGTCTTTGTTTTCTGTTAGGTACTGGGCTCAGTACAGGCAAAGCTTGTAAAGTACCAAAAAAGAAGAAAATGGGTTCCCTGGAACTACAAAGACAAGTATCAACTTATAACAATAATACAGAAATCATTAAACCTAAATTTAGTATCAATACATCAATATGAAAACAGATACAAAAGGAGTTGTTAAACAATCAAATAAAGAACTGTTACATTCACAGTAGAAACAATATTTTTCTCTTGTAGGATGAATTTACTCCTCTTCTCATAAACAATAAATGTTCTTAAGTTCTTTGATTGTTCCACATATACAAATTGAGTCCTCTTCTTATATATGTTCCCTATAGGATCCACATTTAAAAACTCAAAAACAACTGAAAAAAAGGACTACAATCCACCTGAGGAAGATTATTTTGAGTTGAAACCAGTTGTGGTTTTGCAGTCTACTATCTATAATAAAGAAACAATAACAATTATTATATATAAGAAGAGGACTCAATTTGTATATGTGGAACAATCAAAGAACTTAAGAACATTTTTTGTTTATGAGAAGATGAGTAAATTCATCCTACAAGAGAAAAATATTGTTTCTCAGTACAGGCACCCATACTTTTAGTAGCACTGATTTTAAGAATCCCAGATTCATGAATAGAGTGGGACTAGTGCTTTCCCTCACAGTGTGGTAGCAAATCTGCCTTGAGTTTTAATCCTGCCTTCAAAGAAGAAACATTATTATCAGCCTTCATTAGTACAGAAAGGGTGATAGATGAGGACATGCAGCTAGAACTGGATCATGCAAATGAAGTCCAGAGCTCCACGGCTCAACCCCACTCAAATGACACTCAGAAAATAACACATGATAAGCAGATAATTCCCAGAATCCAAGCAGCTGGTAGATTTTGGAAGTTGTAGTCCTCTACTGGTGAGCCAGGATGGTGTAGTGGTTTGAGAGTTAGACTACAACTCTGGAGATCCGAGTTTAAAATCCCCAATTGGTCCTGCAACCTACTATGTTACTCTGAGGATGCCTGTCATAGATGTGGGAGAAACGTCAGGAGAGAATGCTTCTGGAACATGTCCATATAGCCCAGAAAACTCATAACAACCCTAATGCATTACCTTAAACATTTCACAGACTCTCAGAGGAAGGCAATGAGCAAATCTTTACAAAATGCTCAATAACAGGTTCACCATAGGTTGAAAATAACAAAGGCAAACAACAACAACAACAAATCTAATAAATATTTTTTTCAGGCTAAGGCGGGCATGGGCAAACTTTGACCTTCCAGGTGTTTCGGACTTCAACTCCTACAATTCCTAACAGTCTACCAGCTGTCAGGAATTGTGGGAGCTGAAGTTGAAAACACCTGGAGGGCCAAAGTTTGCCCATGCCTGGGTTAAGGTGATGTAGCAGCAGCAGACCAGTCTGTCGTTAGGACCTGATCTTTCATGGTCATGCTGGTGCCCGACAGTGCTGACATCTCTCATAACAGAATCCTTTCTTTCCCCCCTTTAAAAAAATACTTTATAGTTAAAGGTCCTCATATGAAAGTTACTTAATTTACAAAATGTATTTTAAACTCACATTATTCTTTACAATAATAAATTGGAGCTTATTCCTTAGCAAATCTCTTTTGGACCAAGGGCAGTAAAAAAAGCTCCACTTTATTCTGGTTTATCATGCTTTGAATTCAAAGGTCATATGTTCATTTTTTTCTTTTTAAAAAAAATTAGGAACAACGGTTTTTGTTTTTCTCTCAGAGTTTTTATCCTCTCACAGGCATGGTCCTGTTTCAAAGAGGCATGATAACGTAGGTTTCCCAGCCCTAAACCATTCCCTGTCAGACCTTGATCAAAAGGGGAGCCACTCCGAATTCATTCACCAAATGATGAGTCTTTTCCTTCACCTTCAGAAGAAAATGAAATCTAATGAAGTGGGTGGAAGGATTCAGAAAAGGACCGCTCACTGCACCTGCAGTTTAAAAAGCTTCCCAGCATACAGTTGGGACTATATGTGGAAGGACACGTTGTGTTCTAAACTGTGAAACGACTCCTCTGACCGTTGGGCACAGAACTGATCAACAGAATAGAATCATGACAGAGATGCAACTGAAAGATCTCATCCTTTTTCATTCTGTATTTAACTTTGCAATCGTGTGTGTATCTAGGAGTGAGATTAAGGCTTTTGCTATAGCAGCAGAAAAACAGATCTTTGAAAAAATTATTTAATTACAGTTATGGGATTGGTAGTCTCAAAAAGCAACCCTATCAAACTAGTAAAGAAGTAGGACAAAGACTTAAGATGGTGCAGGCTTCTCTGGGGGTCCACCTACACTGTAGAATTAATGCAGTTTGACACCACTTCAACAGCCAGACATTTTGCACTTTGATTTGTTACTGCAGTTAGCCAGCTTTATTTGCAGATTCTACAGTGTTTTAGGAAATGTTATAATTTTTTACATTTTTTTACATTTTTATTAGCTGGGATTTTATATGCATTGTTGTTTTTATACTTATATCACCGTGTATATACTTATATATTGTTGTCTATATGCAGTACTTAGAGTGCTTCTGTGAGCCACACCGAGTCCCTCCAGGAGATGGTAGTGGGGTATAAATAAAGATATTATTATTATTATTATTATTATTATTATTATTATTATTATTATTATTATAGTAAAGGTAAAGATTCCCCCTGATGTTAAGTCCAGTCATGTCTGACTCTGGGGGTTGGTGCTCATCTCCATTTCTAAGCCAAAGAGCCAGCATTGTCCGTAGACACCTCCAAGGTCATGTGGCCAGCATGACTGTATGGAGCACCGTTTTCTTCCTGCTGGAGCGGTACCTATTGATCTACTCACATTTGAATGTTTTCGAACTGCTAGGTTGGCAGGAGCTGGAGCTAACAGCGGCTGCTCACGCCGCTCCCGGGGTTTGAACCTGGGACCTTTCGGTCTCCAGCTCAGTGCTTTAACGCATAAAGGAGCTCATTTGCCATTCTAAAATACCTCAAGTCATACCTGCAGTACGCAAACTATTTGAAGCCATATCAGTAGCACAACTCCTATATGGAGCCCAGCTTGGTCCCTTCTCCAGTTTTGCCCCCATAGAGCTTTTACAATCAATTTTTTTGAGATCGGCCCTGCAAATACCAAAATGTATCTCCAATGGCATCCTGTGACTGGAGACAGGATTCATGAAAGTGGAGGGCAGGGTGTGGGTAGTCATACTCAACTACTGGCTCAGAATATCCCGCACTCCCCTCAGGCTTGCCCTACTAACTATGAGGGATGACTTCTAGTCCACATGGAAACAGGCAGTAGCAACTAAAATCTCATATCTGAGCTTTTCTTCAGAGTTGCTACTCAGTATGGAATACAATCAAGCCAATGTATTTATCAAACAATGTATCTCAGACACAGAGCGCCAATTGGATCTAGCCTACGCCCCAACTTTCATTGTCAACGAAGCCAGCAGATACCCCCCTCCCCTATGGCATACTTAACAAATTTAAAGGTACCCAATCATTGGAGGGCCTTCACCCTGGATCGATGTCACACCCTTCCATTAGTTGTACTCAAGGACCGATAATGGAAGACCCCCTACACAGAGAGACTCTGCTCCTGTGACTCGGGTCATATAGAATCAACTGAGCATGTGCACCTTCAGTGCCTGTTCTACAGGGGCATTCGATCCAGACTTATCCTACCTTTGCTATACAATTACCAGGCTGCTAAGGACAATTTTGCACCACTCTACTGCTTTCAGATACCAACTCAGTTATAACCTATAACACTGCCAAGTTTTGTGCAGCAGCACTTCAAATCTGCCAGGTGATGACTGGCTCCAAAAGTTAGCAATCTAACTATCAGCTAATTAAAATATAAATCAGTGCTCCCCTCTCCCAGACCCCTAGACTTATGCCCCGTATGCTCCTACCTCTACATCAATCTCCCTCCCACTCCTTCCCCTTCTAGTCCATTCCCTTTCTAAATAATTTCTGTGCTTTAGCCTTCAATATATACCTCTGTTTGCTAGCCTTTTAGATTTGAATGTACAATGCTTTTATGAGACTATACCCCACTCTCCTTATGCTGTTCTATGACCATAATAAAGATTTTTGATTTGCGTAGGAACTGCATTCAAGTAGATTTGCAGGACGGATTAGAGAACGTTTTGCTATACTGATATCATTTTGTTTTCAATTGTTATTTCCTCAGTCTACATATACTGCTGTTTCTAAACAACAGATGGCATGTTGTTATGCAGTGGCCCAAATCATTATTCCCCTTGCCCCCAGAGCATTCAAAATTGCTCTGTTGCCAAATGCTAGTAGCCAAAAGGAGAATGCGAGATGAGGAGAGGAGGAAGAAAGCAACTACTAATTTCCATGTTTGATAAGCTCTAATAAATAGGAGAAATGAACCAAGCAAAGTAAGAGTGTAGGGTATTAATTGCATGTTGTTTTCAAAAGTATGCAACTTTCTCACTAGTTTTTTTAAATTTATATCCTGTACTCCTTTCAAAAATGCATCTTTAATATTTATGCATACAGCCCATCAGCTTTTAAAATTGAATTGGCTAGAAGCAACAAACTTTTCAATTATACATCAAAGATAAAAAGTTATACTCTATTAAATATGCTAATAAGAACTTTGCTTCTGTAGATTACCATTAACTGCCAACCAAACGGGGGTTTCCTTCAAATAAATACTGCATTGAGAGTTTTGCTTCAGTAACTCTGCTTTGACAAATGGATTCGTAGTGGTTCATGCTAATGATGATCTTCTATCTAGTCCGGTCCATGGACATTCAGCTTGAGGTTTGTGAGTCTGATTTTAAGACATGGAGACAGCAGTGCATTATTATATAAAGGTTCTCATTGTAATGCTCTGATTTGTGGGAGTAGATTCCATGGGAGCAGTTGTTGCTGTTTCTGAACAGTGTATTTTTGCTTAGGAAACTCGTTGGTGTAGGAGTGTTAACCACACATAAAATTCCACTGACCTTTTGTTAATGTTTCAGGGTTGTGGAAGGAAGCAGTTACTAAAAGTTGGTAGCAGAGCTCTATTCCTGAACATGAGATATCCGAGAAGGGAGATATGTCGTTTATGGAATTGACTGTCTTTCGATGGTCCTCCACCACAGTCAACATAAGGTATATGCTTTCATGTTTTTCTTGCAGTCTACTCCTTGGCTTTATTGTCCACCCAATGGGACAAATGTTGACTCCTTTACAGGAGAAGATATTAACTCCTGAAGAATCATGTCGTCTAAGGCAAGGGATGATTCAGACCAGGCTTGGGGGGGGGGGGGGGGGAGAGAGAGAGAGAGAGAGAGAGAGAGAGAGAGAGAGAGAGAGAGCAGATCCTAAAGCTCTATAGATCTAATTTCTCCAAGCTGTCCTCTACTCAGATGTTGGCTGGTAAAATCCTCAATTAAATGCCACCATTCTCATATAAGTCACTTATACTTGTTTCTTCTTCTTTGACGATAGTCCTTCAACTTTATAGGCATCTCATGCCTTGCTTGTGCCACAGCCTTGTTCAGATATTTGCTAGAATGTATGAAGTTAAAGGGGAGAAGGGGAGAAGAGGTTCTATTAGTGGAATACACTGTAGCCTTGCACACCCAACTACACCTCAAAACTAAGCCCCATTTACACTGCCATATAATGAAGTTTCAGAATGCATGGAACTGGATTATATGACAGTGTAGGCTCATATAATTCAGTTCAATGCAGATCTGAAACTATTACTGTATATACTTGAGTATAAGCCTAGTTTTTCAGCCCTTTTTTTAAGACTGAAAAAGCCCCCCTCGGCTTATACTCGGGTGAGGGTCCTGGTTGGCTTATATTTGGGTCAGTTTATATCCGAGAATATATGGTACATTTAGTATTTTTCTCTATTATTATTGGTATTATTACATTGATTATTTTTCTCTATTATTGTTGCTACTATTACATATATTTTACTCTATTTTATTATTAATGATACATTTATTATTTCACTCTGATCTTATTATTATTATTACTATTATTATTGCATTTATTATTTTACTCTATTTATTATTACTTGCATTATTTTACTCTATTTATTATTATTATTAAATGTATTAATTCACTCTGATCTTATTCTTATTGCATTTGTTATTTTACTCTATTTATTATTACTTGTAAGGGCCCCTGATGGCACAGAGCGTTAAAGCGCTGAGCTGCTGAACTTGCGGACCAAAAGGTGCCAGGTTCAAATCCCAGGAGTGGAATGAGCGCCTGCTGTTAGCCCCAGCTCCTGCCAACCTAGCAGTTCGAAAACATGCTAATGTGAGTAGATCAATAGGTACCACTCCAGCGGGAAGGTAACGGCGCTCTATGCAGTCATATCGGCCACATGACCTTGGAGATGTCTACGGACAACGCCGGCTCTTCGGCTTAGAAATGGAGATGAGCACCAACCTCCAGAGTCGGTCACGACTGGACTTAACGTCAGGGGAAAACCTTACCTATTATTACTTGTATTATTTTCCTGTATTATTATTTATTATTATTATTATTATTATTATTATTATTATTATTATTACATGTATTATTTTACTCTATTATTATTAAAAGGATACATAAGTATATTTACATTGAAGATGAGAATAATGATTTGATCAGAGTTGGACAGTCTTATCTTAAATTTGAGCTTGATGTAAATACTCAAAAACATTTAACTTACTGATGCCTCAATTAATGTTTAATTGGCATCTATTTTTATTTCTGAAATTTACCACTCTCGGCGTATACTGGAGCAATGTTTTCCCAGTTTTTTGGTGGTAAAATTAGGTGCCTTGGCTTATATTCGGGTCGGCTTATACTCGAGTATATACGGTATATGGCAGCATAGACTGAGAGAGACGTTATAGGCATATAGAAATGCCTATGACACTGGCTGGGAAACATCTCTCTGATTTCTTTCAACTCTCTGTGTTTCGAGAAAAGTGCTCATTTTAGCAAGGACCACTGTGGCTTATTTTTCTAATTTGTAGCACATTTTGTGCAGTAGGAAAATGAAGTATGCATTTAAAAACTGATTTTTGAACAGTAGACAGCATGACCTTTAATAAGAAAAAATTACTGTATTTCTTAAAACAATTAGAAAAGGAAAAGATAAATAGAAAAAGATAATCAGTATGATTACTTTTGAGTCTTCATAACCTTATATTAATAGGATATTGTTGAGATCCAATTATGTAATTGCTTCACTCATTACCAAGGCGGACATACCCTGTTTCCCCTAAAATAAGACATCGCCAAAAAAATAAGACCTAGTAGAGGTTTTGCTGAATTGCTAAATATAAGGCCTCCCCCGAAAGTAAGACGTAGCAAAGTTTTTGTTTGGAAGCATGCCCGCCGAACAGATACCAGAGCATGCAGGATCAGTAAATGTACGTACCATAAAGTGTTGTACATGGAAATATTGGTAGTAACAAGAAATTCTTGATAGGATTCACAGTTTGTCTGGTTATGTTGGTTTATGATGACAACTACTGTACAGTATATAATAAATATTCATTTTGTTGTTCAACTATACATGTGAATTCTTCTTCATGGAAAAATAAGACATTCCCTGAAAATAAGACCTAGAGCATCTTTGGGAGCAAGAATTAATATAAGACACTGTCTTATTTTCGGGGAAACACGGTATGTAAGAATATGTTTAGTCATGTTGCTTCAAGCATTGTTAACTGCATCTAATACCCATTTTGCACAATTGCTTCAGAGGTCACAGACACCCAGAAAGCACTGCTTTTCATATCCAGAGTTTTTAACATCAGTTCCAGATCAGTGTCATGACACCTCAGGGACAGTGCTAATGCCTCTTTAGTTGTTTTCCTGGTGAGGCTTTGTCCCTATTAATGGTGTAATTGCATGACGGTGCAGAATAACACATGATACTGGGAGAAGCCATCACCTTGGTCTCAACATTCTGACTTCACGTGCAGTAGGAAAATAAAACTTAAAATTAACCGAGTAGTGTTAGATGACAATTTAGGGATCGACTCAGTCATGTAACTCTCTGGGTGACTTGACCTGATCATCTACCTTCTCAGATACCACAGGATTGTTGTGAGGATAAAGTGGAAAGGTGAAGAAACATGTCTACTGCTTTAAACTCATTTAAGGGAAAGATTGGATAGAAATGTAAGTAAAAAATAATTTAAAAAATTGGTGCAAAACTAGGTTGGTTCCTTCCTATTGCCGTTCTTCTGGTAAGCAAATACCTTTTGAGTTGGGAACCCATTTGGCAATTGACTAGTTACTGAGAGCTTATAACAAATGGATGAACTTTTTAAGATGTATTTTCAAATTATGTTTTAAAATCATTATTTATTTTACTGCTGTGTAATAATACAATAATAATATAGCTTTGTTTGTACTGTCTTCTTGGAATTACCCCTAAGTTTCAAGTTTTTATAGTATTTATAAAAATGTAAAAAATCATTAGTTCAAACTAACCAAACAGAAACTGTTTTAATGAATCAAGGTTGTTTGTTTTCACTTTTTTGGAACCCAACATTTTATTGTAACAACTCATATCATAAAATAAAATAATCAAGTAACGGGGAAGATATTTGTCCTGAAGAACTACTACTGCAATAATGGGGTAATAGATAATCATACTTGCAATAGCTCTCTATGTGAGAGGTGGCCTAATTGAATTCAACCTAGACTGCAATTGCTTCTTTCCTGTGAAATGCAGCATGAGAAAATGTAAAAGCTGGAATTTTAAGTGCGAAAAAAATCACACAACACCTTAAACTTGAAAATAAGTTTATTTGAATCCATAAAGAAGATCTAAAGCAGTGCTAACAATGCACACATTTCTAAGACTAGTTAGGATTATTTGGCCAAGTGTGTGTTGCACAATCTAAATGTGCTTACATAAACACAGATCTTAATACTGACTCATGTGTCAGATCTGTAAACCTCAGGAATACCAAGACACATCCAGAACTCAACTGTCACTTTAAAATCAATGATAGATCATAGGTAAACAATATATCACAACAAAAAGTGACGGATCCATGTTTTAGATGTCTACAATTCAGAATATGTATCATTAAACTAAGTCAATATGTAACACTTTATACCAAAACACACACACACACTTGAAAAAGTCATGGCATATCAACTAAAGGCCACATCTGCATGGGTCACTATGCATGAAGGGCCAGTGGCCAAACAATGCATGGAGCAGAATGTGAAAATGCATTAACTAAAGTTGTGGTTTGCTCCAAATTCTTCCCCCAAATTCAGAGCAAATTGCAACTTTGGGCTCATTAAACAGTTGGACCAGTTCTGAGATGGAGCTGGACATAACCATTTAATAGGTGTCCCAACACCGAGTGACACTCACAATCCCACCCTCCCTGTGAGGATGGCCAGCAAGGGGGACAAGGGTCATGCCTGTCACTTTTCATTGGGAGTGATGCCTGCTGAAGAGATGAGGCAATAGGAGAATGAGAAAAAGGAGGGGACAGGTCCTTCTCTTCCCCCCTCCACTCTGGTGCCCTTTCCAATGTCACCCAAAGTGATGAGTGGTGAAAATGACCTAACTTTGTCTGCACTTAGTAGCATACCACAAATCGAGCACATTGGTGGAAAGGAGGGACATAAATGTAACTGACATTAGAATAAGAGTTGGAAGAGACCACATAGGCCATCTAGTCCAATCCCATCATGCAGGAAAAGTACAAATTACCCCAGACTGATGACCATCCAACCTGTTTAAAAGTCTCCAAGGAAGGAGCTTCCACCACATCTGGCCTAATCTCAGGACTTCAGTTATCTGCTTAAAAAGCAGAGAGATAGTATTCTATTCCTTTTTGAGCAGTTTGCTACCACTGATCCCAATTAAGAAACACATGGGGAATGGGCCAGTCCCTGTCACCTTTAACTGCCATGTATTCAAAAGCTTGGTGTATTGGACTAGATGGCCCTAGGGGGTCCTATCCAGTTCTAACAAGTGTTTTTCTTCCAAGAGCATTACCTAGTGAGCTCAGGTGAAGGTTAAAATGCTATGCACATTTACAAATTACTAATGTCCATGATTAACTTCTGAATAGATAATATGAAGTCCCTTATAAGCCTTTTATTTTCATGAACTGCATGGATTTTTTTGTTGTGTGATAAAATAATTTGACTTATCAGTAAGCATAAAGGCGGGATACATTTCCATGGGGACTTGCCATTTTATCAGGGTTAGGCAATTACAAAGGGCAAAAACACTAGTTCTTTTGCTTCTGGCATCAAGCAGGATTCATGTGTAGTGACAAAAATGCCAACCCATCTCCCCAAGCCTTGAAGTTCACTAAAAGTCTATCAGTGGCTTGGAAAAACAGGTATTTTAAATGTGAAACAGTACAGGGAGCTCCTGCCACCTATTGACCCCAATTAGAATAGAATTTCTGAAGTGTTCTTCACAATCCTGTGATTAGTCAAATGCTGTCAACAATTTGGTGTCATCAGAAACCTGGCATTCTCACTGCTCATCCTCAATTCCAATTTATTTATATATAATTATCTTTGATTTATAATGTATGACCTAGTTAAAAAGCACCATTTCCAGTACAAATGCTTGGGCACTGGGTGATATCTTAGAAAAAAGAGATTCTGCTTAAACATTAGGACAAAATGGTTGATCGTATAGAGTTGTTTGGAAGTGGATTGACTCAGTGGGTGACAGGCTCTCCTTTTCCAGAGATGTTTAAACAGAACCCATTTCATTCCTTTGATTCTTACTACAAGGTGAATTAGTGTTCCTGGAAGTTTCCAGGATAGGAAGGTCACTCTTCTTGGGGGGAGGAGAGGGGAAGACAAATGGAATCTGGAAAGTTTGTGGGCCGCAGAAACAGCGTTGGGAGCTGCACTATGCCTTGCTCTTGCATAAGAAAAAAGAGCAAGACCTTTTTTTTCTGCTCACAAGCATTTAATATTTACAGCTCTAAAGCTCATCGCCAGTTAGAGCTAAATCTATTTTGTAGGCATATTCAATGAAAGAAAATGTAGCTATTTTTTAAACAAAATTTTCAAAGATTTTATTTAGGGTTGTGATGAGATTACAGCTGCACAGTATTCTGAAATTAGACAGACCTGAGAAGGATGTTACAATAAAGATGTCTACACAAAATAATCTAACCAATCAAAATGCTAGACAATATTGGTTTCTGATACCATGCCAAATTATTTCTTTGCATTTCTGTGTGTAAATCTATTCAAGCTCTGTTAGGATTTGTACTAATTATAATTTGTTATTTCATCTGAATTCAAAAAACCATTGATACATAACAGTTGATGGCTGTTGCTTTATCTTAAAAGGCTGCTGTACCACATGATGCATTTGTGAAAATCTATGCTAATGAAAGACAGAAAGAAGACAAGAAACTGTAAACCATTGTTTACTTTCTGTATATTTCGAATCTTAAACTATAGGTATAAGATCTTAATCATGATTACCATAAGCCACAGATCTGACTTCTTTATGAGACCATGGGGCAATAAGTCCCATGTCTTGCCCTCCTTCCTTCATGCATGAAGAGAAAAAATTAGAAACCTCTGTGTATAGCCTGTAACAAGCCCAGGTTTGCTACATGTAGGCAAAATGGCAAACTGGCTCCTCATAAGCTAAAAGAACACTGGAGAAGCAGAGAGCTTACTCGTTCTTTGTCCTTAGAAGCAAGACTATTTGGAGACCAGTTGGAAGGGCTGGCACAAAACACTTTGCTGCCTGAGGAGGGGAAAGCAAATTGTGGAACTACTTGTATGTGCTCAATGGGCTTTTAAATAACTATATAAATGTTTTTTTCTTAATCCAGTATTCAAAATCTCAAGGAGGATGTTGATAACCATCTTCAGTTTCTTCATGGAATATAATGGTATAGTAATTCAAATCTAAGTTAGGGTCACCATATGATTAGGATTCAGAATTTCAATCCAGTAACCATCAGGATCCTGAACAAAAGCCAGTCCTTTCATTTTACCTGCAAAAGATGAATATTGTTAATTTTATACACTTCCACAACCTACATTTCAATACTTTAAAATTACACAGAGTTTAATTATTGTGTCTTTTCCAAAAGGTGACAAGGAATTTTAAATGTACATTTAAAGTTTCCATTGTAGGAATAATAATAATAATAATAATAATAATAATAATAATAATAATAATAATAATAATAATTTCTTACCCACCTCTCCTTGTGGTTAGAGGCAGGTTACAACAAAGCTAAAAACATACTCATTATATAAAATACACATATTAAAACATATTTGTATTAAATACATCTTTTAAAATATACAGAAAATTAAAAAACAGTGAACACAAGGCACGAGTTATTACACCATAAGACCTAAGGCAGTCCTGTTTTTAAACAGTTCAGGTAGCAACAAGTGGCCTTCAAATTTATTTCCACTCAAACAAAATAAAGTGGTGATTAAATGCATTGCCTCCACTGGCCTAGTAAATAAGGATCCCACCAATGAACTGAATTTAGGGAACCAAAGCAGTTGTCAATTATGCTCCTCTCCCCTCTGATTGCTCTGCAGTCCTCCTATTGACAATGCAGAGTATGAAAAGTATCAACTATACATTCACACACATCTTCTTAACCAGATGAGGGAAATATACCATTTGATTTCTGCTTTAGTGATAAACTGAAGATATTATATAGATTATCCTTGATCAATATAGAAATGGTGTTTCCGGGAAATCTGATGGCAGACTTTCACTTCATTGCATACAGGTTGGGTCTCCCTTTTCTAGAAAATCAAAAGAGTCAATCTCAATTTTTGCGCTGCTGCTGCCACTTTCACCTGTGAGGAAAGGGGGCTAAACATACATCCAGAGCTTGCTGAGTTTTTCTTAAGGAGCTGTCAGAAATTTTACTTACACAAAGTCACTGTAAAAAGGAAGTGTTGAGGAAGGCCCAATTCAAATCCATGGCATGTTGTTGTTCTGCCTGGCCAATAGCTGGATATGCTACTGCCCAGCCAATTCACATCTCACTCACCCTTCACATTTCCAAGGTGCCTATCCTGCTGCACACCACTATTGGCCAGGCAAAACGACAGCATCCATGGATTAGTCTGGCAGTCGGAGCATTCCAACATCCCCTGACTCTATGGCAGCTAAATGCACTGAAACTTTTTTCTCCCCAGCATCTGCTTTTTACAGGCACTTTTTGAGAGTGGTGGAGCAAGAGCTCCTTGAGAAAACACAGCAGGTGCTGGATGCATAGCTGGCCCCCTTTCACCTTTATCCCCCATTCACTATTTGTATGCAAATATGAGTATTAAAAAATCCAAAATCTGAAAAACAAATAAGGGAGACACAACCAGTACTACTTCTCGCACACACTTCTTTTTTGTGTGTGATATTTCTTATTCCTTCTTTGGCCTTAAAACTTTTTTTTACTGCAGTCTTTCTTTGTACAGGCTGGAGATGATACGAACTGGAAATCTGTTCCAGAATGATAATCAGAAACTGGCAGGAGATGAAGACTGTTTTAGATAAGTGGCTGAAATCAAATTTTCACAACAAAGGCCTAAGCAAAAAGATGCAAGTTTAGAATTCATGTTCAAATTCCTTCCGCTAGTGAGTCTGTCAGTGCTACTCCTAAGCTTCTTTTATTAATTGACAGTGCAATACTATCATTTCTATATATCACTTGTTGAGAGTTCTGGTGCATTGTAGTGGTTTTTATATATATATATATATATAAAAAAATATGTATATATAAGAAATCTATTAATATAACATTATATATATATATATATATATATATATATATATATATATATATATATATATATATAATGTTATATTAATAGATTTCTTTCGTATTTCTATGTAATTTTTTTCTTTTTATTTCTTTCCTTTTTATGGACTCTTACAAGTCCACAAATTATTGAACGCAATTTAGTTACAACTTTGAATCTTCCTCCGCTACAGGATACTTTATTGTTTTAATTATAAGCTTGTGGGCCTAGTCATCCATCACAGTGTACCCAATGATATGTTTAACAGTGGAAATGTGAAGCCAGTCTAATATCTTCCACTTGGCAGTGTGAGAATGTCAGGTTCACCACAAAAACTTACCATCATCTGGCTTTTTTACAAATTTCACTCCCAGCTCTTCGAATCTTTTACAAGCTGCATTTACATCAGGAACAGCAATTCCAATGTGACCTGAAAGGTAACCAGTCAGAGGAATTGTATATTCAGTTCTTACACAAATAAAGCCTTTCCACCCAAACAACTTTGCTAAAGATCAATTATTCTTGTGATAGTGTACTCAATGTTTCATAGTACAAACAATCAAACATTTATGCATATGCTTGAAGTAACACCTTTGAATGATAGCTACTGTTCTTGCCAAGGAAGGGCACACTACAGTAGTCTTCCATATCTGCAGATTCTGAACTCCATGTCTTGAAAATGTTTTAAAAATCCCAAAAGCAAATATTGATTTTGCCATTTTATATATAGGACACTATTTTACTATGCTATTCCATATAACGGGACTTGAGTTTTCACAGATTTTGGTATCCACAGAGTCCTGGAATTAAACCGCAGCAGATACCACGTGCCCACTACTATACGTTTGCATGGCACATTTAAGGCAGGGTGGGCAAAGTGCAACTGATGCCGATAGACTGCATGTAGTCCCACAATACCTTTTCCCTTTCTCAGCACACCATTGAAAAACCCCTAGCAATTTGCCACCTGTTGGGGTTAGCTAGTTGAATAAGAAGCCTTCTACTGTTACTGATGTATTAAGTTAAAGATCTTTGTTTCCCAACTCTATTTAAAATTATTGAAAATAAAATAAAATCATTCTATAATTCATATTATTTGTTCTTGAATATAATTATTTCATTTTATTTTTTCAATTAAAATAAATTTAGCAATAAATGCATTATAATTAATGTAAGAATGCTTAATGGAGTAAAATAAAATCATGTTTTCAAATAATAACCAATTCTTATCTCAGTTTAAGGGGTTTTATTTCCCATCCCAACCATCCAGAATTAAGAAGCCATTGAAGTTGCTCTCTGTGATCTAAGGCAGGGATTCTCAAACTTTTTAAATCTCTGAGCCCTTTTTGAAGCGAAAGTTTCTTGTGGAGTCCTAGGAAATGTTTGATATCTATCTATCTATCTATCTATCTATCTATCTATCTATCTATCTATCTATCTGGTATGGGCAAACCCTTGGATGCAAAGCATCCTCAACAGACGGCCATCCAGCCTTTGTAATAATAATAATAATAATAATAATAATAATAATAATAATAATAATAATAATAATAATAATAATAATAACAACAACAAAAATAGGACACAATATGAGGATTTAAAGATCGAATTGCAAAGACTCTGGCACAAGCCAGTCAAGGTGGTCCCAGTGGTGATCGGCACACTGGGCGCAGTGCCTAAAGACCTTGGCCTGCACTTGAACACAACTGGCGGTGACAAAATTACCATCTGCCAGCTGCAGAAGGCCACCTTACTGGGATCTGCACGCATTATTCACCGATACATCACACAGCCCTAGACACTTGGGAAGTGTCTGGCGTGTGATCCAGTACAACAGCCAGCAGAGTGTCTACTGTGGACTCATTTTGTTGTGTTTCAAATAATAATAATAATAATAATAATAATAATAATAATAATAATAATAATAATAGCAACCTCAGGGGCCATCCAGTCCATCCTCTCTCTGCCATGCAGGAAAAGCACAATCAAAGCACCCCTACAGATGGCCACCTAGCCTTTGTAGTAATAATAATAATAATAATAATAATAATAATAATAATAATAATAATAATAATAAATAGGAACAACCCCAGGGGCCATTCAGTTCAAATCAGACAGTGTGGTGGTTATAGTGTAAGTAATTTCTATTCTGTGAATACATATATTACTTTGTATAGGAAATCTTAATTAACTTTTGAAAATAAAAGGCATGAAGTGAATAATGAATATCTATCTTTTACAAATGTAAACTGTGACCTCTGAATAAAGGTGGTTCATTCTGTCAGAAATGACAAACCAGATTGTAATTTCAGATTGCCAGAAACAGCTCAAAACAAACCACCTTCACCCAGACCAAATTATTAATTTCTCTCCAAATTGTATGAATACAATAATTTGGTTATCTTCATTATCTATATCTTCATATAGATTCATAGACAATTCTGACAACACAACCAAAGTGTGTTACACTGACCAAAAGGGAAAATACCAGTAAAAGCGTGTGTTTTCAATAAAAATAATTTCATTCACATTGACATACATCCAAATAGAGACAGATGTACAGAGCATAAGGAGAACAAGTAATTCACTAAAGGAACATGATTCATTTTTGACAAACATTCAAATGTACAAACATTTATATCTAGGTGTAAATCACAGCAAAAGTTAAAGCTATATATGAACAAGCCCAGCATCTTACTTCATTTATAGCCAGTAAAACATCTTTTGCTATGTAGTGTCTTTTCACTTTTCTCAAGAACTGAAGTTAGAATGTGAATAAAAAATAAAATTCTTTATCAAACACAACTTTGTGCATTTGCAACAAATTTTTACAAAACTTAACATTTATGAACACACAAGCCTTAATGATATTCCCTGGTTTTTGTTTTGGTTTGCTGCCTGCAATTTTTGAGTTAGATTTTATAGTTGTTAATTCTGCACTGCATTCATAACATACCAAATCCTCGAGGGTCTGAATTGCCATTATGGTAAGCCTGATTCTCATCATTTTCAGTGCCCCAGTTGCTGAAAGAAAGAAATGATGGATTGGAGCAAAATAAATCATAAGAGGTTTAATATTAAAACAAAGAAGTTTTGTTGCTAAGGAGTAGAAAAACAGAAGACGAATAAATTTTAGGAGAAAGCACAAACTTTAGAATATTTAGTTTATCAGAAACCAATCAATAAGATGTTTGAACCTTGTAGTTGTGCCTTAGTATTTCTACAGAGCTTGTCTTGAAAATATTAAAACATTTATATATATATATATATATATATATATATATATATATATTAATTATACACACACACACACAAACACACAAAGTAAATCTTATAAGTGACACCACTTTCCTACACTCATATATATCACAGGACTTGAACATCCATGGGTTTTGGTATCCACAGAGGGTTGGGGAACCAAATTCAATTGGATACTGAGGGTCCACTGTACTTAATTTAAGGACTTTGATTTTTATATACTTGAGACTTAGATAAGAACTTTTATTAACATTATAGATAAATGGATAATACTTTTACTAGGACTAAACAGAGTGTCAGAATGTACAAGTGTATCACAATTAATAATGTTTCCAGCAATATGTCTGCAGGAATTTGAGCATTTTATGTTACATGACAGTACTATTTTTTATTTTTTTTAGCATCAACCAAAGTTTTAGCACACATTCTGGGTATGCTTGATTTTTATAGTAATAACATATGGCACCATACCACCAAGTGCTGAAAAACACTGTTATGATTTGAAACATATGTCAACAAATGAGCAGCTTAGTGTTACATGACAAGCATATGATTAAAACACATAGTTTATGTAATGAATATTCCTTCTATTAGTGAGGCAATTTGGTACTTCTTTGCCTTTGATTTGAAATTTGCTTGGAGACTATTTCCATTCCTTTGGTGGCATTTTTACATTTCAGGCACTAATCTGACACATTTCATTCTGGTTCACATTTCTAACTGATGGTATACTAAAAGATAGTACAAAAACCCATTTAGCTGGGATTCAATTTATATAAACCCATGTTCTGTATTAATACACTTACTCCCTAATGTGGAACCATCACATAATTAAAAACAAGCAGAAGCAAAGGGGCTCACATCTTGCTGGAGTTCCAAAAGGCATTTATAAAGCATGTGCTTTGCATACAGAAGCTCCCAAGTTCAATTCTGACATCTCCAATAAAAGAATTGGGTCAGACAATAGGAAAGATCTGAGTTCAAGATTTTGAACCAGCTGCAATAAATCACTACTGACTGAGAGGTCCTGAGTTCGAAGCCCGGATTGGGTTAAGCCCCCGACCATTAAATAGCCTGGCTTTCTGTTTACCTAAGCAGCCCAAAAGACAGTTGCATCTGTCAACTAGGAAATTTAGGTATGCTTTATGTGGGAGACTAATTTAACTAATTTACAACACCATAAAACTGCCAGTACATGGAAAGGAATGAGGAAGTACAGCACTTGGTGTCACTGGTGGATGATGAAGCAACAGCTTCCCCTGTGGCCGGAATCGAGCAAACCCTCAAGAAGCTGGAATTGTTAAAATTGCCTCTGTATGTGTCTATATTGTATGTTGTCTGTCTGATGGCATTGAATGTTTGCCATATATATGTTCATTGTAATCCGCCTTGAGTCCCCTTTGGGGTGAGAAGGGTGGAATATAAATACTGTAAACAAATAAATAAATGCCGCCAATAACAATTCCAAGAACTTGGGTGTAACTTCCAGACTCCCACATCCATATCAAATGCTGGTCATAATTCTGGGGAGAAAAGTAACTTTTGTGAACTGGATTTGATGAATTCATAGTTGGATCTGGTATAAGTAAATATGCTATAAAAACAGTTAGTTGTAATCCAAGTTGCTTTATTGAACATTTGTTAAGTGTATCAGAAAGACACTCTGCTCACAAGAAATTCAGGTCATATTGCTTTAATTTTACACAGAGAAGAATCAAGGCAGAAAACACAAATAAAGAAATAAGAGTCTAAATATAGTTTCAGCACTCACTGTGTCAGTTCTATTGTGGCCTTTCTGGAAAATGTCCAGGCAGTTTTCTCTTTTGCATCTTTTGGAATATCATTTTTATCTTCATATGCCAAGAAGTAGAGGGAGAATTTCATGGTAGGAAAGTCAAATTTCTGTAGGAGGCTAGAAGATAGAACATGCATTTATATAACAAACAAAAACAACATCACCAAAAACTGTAACAAAGTTCTCATACTGATTTCTCAGACACACAAGTTTGGTATGGAAAAAGCTTTCATGGAAAAGAGTCTACCTCATCAGAAGAAAGTTTATACCACAATGATTTTTTTTAAAAGTTTTGGTTTCAAAGTTATCTTTTTTGCAAGACACTATTGCTAGAGAAAGGCAGCTCAAAATTCTTTTAATTTCCCCATCTTACTAGAGCCCTGCTATATTCTATTCTACCACTTATGAGTAACAAACATTTCATTTGTATGTAAGAAGCTGAACAGGATAAGAATTTTTTTGGAATTGCTACTCCTTCAATAAATCCAGGTATTTAACCACACTGAAAACAAAACTCCATATAAAATATGGCACACATTTTATATATGCTTCTAACATCCATAATATATAATGTAAAATAATATTTAACCAGTTATGCAGAGCACTATACCACACCCTTCTTCTTATGATGATGCAAGGTGTGTTACTTTATAGAACAAACAAGTACAATTTGAAAGTGTTCTCAAGCTGACCAAGGGTTTCTGGGAATGATAGTCCCAAGCTTTCAAAGCTCTGTACAAGGTACAAATCTGGATTCATTGCTCATAAAGGATGCAAGAAGTACTTTCGATACATCGTTCAACTAACAGTCAAGATTCTTTGGTGTTGCCTGCCACCTGTCCTTTCACTCCTACTTTATTGATCTCTTGTCAACATCTAGGCTGCTGCGAATGTGTAAAACACAGTCCAAAGTGTGTTTGTTCATGAATTCACTAAAAACTAATCCCTATGTACTGCAACTGAGGGGTTCCACCTTTAAGGGCTATTGATCTGGACAGGTGTTTGTAAGAAAAATATCTTTCGTCATCATCATCACTTTCAGGGGCTCCATTTGGAAATGAAAATCCTGTTCCAATGCAACATATTTGTAGATAAGTTTCATAAGACCAGAGGACAGATGTAACTCGATAAAGAAGTTTTTTTTCACTCTCTTTGTATTTCCTTCTTTCAACCCTCCTGGATCTTGCCTCTGGGTTTCACCGTTCTTTATGCCCTTTGTTTTAAATCCTGTAATATTTGGCATACATAGCTCCCATACAGGTATACCTCTGTTCTGACAATAATCTGGCATTCAACCATTTTTCACCATTTGTTGCAACTTGTTCTCAACATGACTTTCGACTCAACTCTGGCACCCATTCCACATTTCTGGGGTCAGAGACTCTTGTTCTACTAGCTGAACCACTTTCTTGGTGGGTTTTACCTAAAAAGAGAGAAAGCTGTACCATCCCTTGTAAAGTCCCTATTGAGATCCAAGTCCAAGAATGTAGTTTGACCTTCCAGATTATGTTCACAGTTTGCCATTTCTGTGACAACTGTTGTCTTGCTGTGGGGAAGTCGCTTGATTCAATTGTTATGGTACCAAAGCTACTACTGTCCGTGAACAACTATGGGTCTAACCTCAACCAATCCAAAATATCATTAGTGCAGCATTTCTAAGAATGGGTCTGCGTATAGGTAAATGTAAAAATTTCCCCTTGACATTAAGTCGAATCCACGTCCATTTCTAAGCCGAAGAGCTGGCATTGTCCGTAGACACCTTCAAGGTCATGTGGTTGGCATGACTGCATGGAGCACCGTTACCTTCCAGCCAAAGCGGTACCTATTGATCTATTCACATTTGCATGTCTTCGAACTGCTAGGATGGCAGAAGCTGGGGCTAACAACAGCTCACCTCCTCGCATGGATTCAAACCGCCAACCTTCCGGTCAGCAAGTTCTTCAGCTCAGCGGTTTAACCCACTGCAATAATGTAAACTGCAATAATAATTTATTTCAATGGCATTCAACATGAATCTGAAGATGACTGTGTATAGAAGCTTTTGGTTACAAAATAACACTAACATCTAAGCCTTGAAATTTAATTTATCTGAACACAAATTCATATGTGGCAATTGGCTTTACTACATCTTAATAACCCTCTCCTTATTTCTTCATAAGCCTAGCTAAACACAGTCAATTGTTCTAAGTCAGAGCTTTCCAACTACTCCATGTTGGTGACATGTTTTTCAAATATTCATCATTTCGTGATACAGTAATTCAGTTCTACTAAAAAAAGCAGAGGATAAACCAATTCCTTAAAAGAATACATAAATTGTAATAACAAAATGTATGGGGATACAATATCTGTCATTTATATATTTTAATAACATTATTTGTAGGAGAGTAATACACATTTCCAAGATATTTACCATTTATGAGCAACAATATGTTAATATGTAAAAGACTTTAAGCCATGTAACTACTTATTTTGAGGGGAAGTATGAGGTTGATAGCTGTTCCGTCCCCCAGGACGATGGTTTGCCTTACCTATTGGTCGTTTGTTTGTTTTCCCTCCTTTACATTTTGTTTGAGCCTCTGGCTGCAAAAGCCTAGGAAAAGTGGCTTGGAATCTGCAAGAGCTGGCTGCAGTTTTCTTTGCAGTGATTGGTCAAAGAGTGCAACATCTTAGGACCGCCCTTTTTACCAGGGTCTAGTCTCCATTTTGGAGCTTCATTCTGGCTATAGTCTTCCAACGTGCTGGAGCTGTGCAAAGCTAACTGGGACAAATCATCCTCAAAACCAGGCCAATCTAAGCCTATCCAAATTAGATAAGTATTGAATTATATTGATCTGGAATAAGAAATCTAGTTAGAGGAGCAAAGTTATTCCATCGCTTCTAGAACTAATCTTTGCTGTAAAGATAGGGAAGGAAAGAGTTTCTCCTTCTAATATAGGCAGCGTGATTAGGGTATAGTGGTTTTATAATCACCTTTGCCTTCTGGAACCAGGGATAATTCTGTGACTAAAACCTATGGAAATTTGTTTCATTTTCTGCAACTTTAAGATCTGTGCCAGGTTTACAACCTTGTATGAATAAACATCCTTTTTTGAAGTTATCCAGACTCAGTCGTTCAATATCTATAGGACAGCTTATAGGGATTTGCAGTTCGCCCGGATAAAGGACAGCACGTTTCAGTTTTATAGCTTTTTATTGTCCGGCGGACGGCACAGTTTTGAGGTAGATCAGCGGTTTTTCCGCTTCAGCTAGCTTGCACGGCTTTATAGTTTTTTATAGTTTAGGAAGTTTTAGTATAGGCTGCGGCTTTTCCGCCTGAGCTCAGTCTGCATACCTAAAGACTCTACCAGCGTCTGAGGCAGTGGAGCCCGCTCTCAGACCTGAAGGAGTCAAATAGTGGGGCTCTATTTCCTTGCTATTTGGCTCGCGTGTGCGCACGTAGCCCAGTGGCTTTCTGGGTTTGCACAGGCTGTGCAGTTCCCAGCAACGTCCAGGGCTCCCTCGGCGGTAGACCTCGAGCCGCGGAGCACCAGCGACAGTTCTTTGGCTGGCTCTGAGGCGTGGAGCCCACCAGAACCAAGCTAGAACCTGGACAGGCCTGGCAACGCTGCTGCGAGTTCGGCCGGAGCACTCAACCGGCTTTGACAGCCTCTTCATCAGGAGTTCGGCCGGAGCACTCGGCCGGCTTTGACCTGCCTCATGGTCCGGCGGTGGTGACCTGCCTCATTGACCTGCGGCGGTGACCTGCCTCATCGTCCTGCGGTGGTGACCTGCCTCATCGTCCTGCGGTGGTGACCTGCCTCATCGTCCTGCGGTGGTGACCTGCCTCATTGACCTGCGGCGGTGACCTGCCTCATCGTCCTGCGGTGGTGACCTGCCTCATCGTCCTGCGGTGGTGACCTGCTTCATCGACCTGCGGTGGTGACCTCCCTTCACAGCGGGGAGGAGGCGTCTCTTCTCTCCTCCTTTCCAAAGCCAGCCTCGGTGCTCCTTCGGCGGCAGGCCTCGAGCCGCAGAGCACGAGGTGCTTGAAAATTTGGCGAAGTCGCCATTTTGGCAGTTTACGTCACTCGGGCAAGGGAGGTAACAAGTGGCAAGTTGCTGTCAGTTGGCATTTTGCAACTTGCCCACCAAAGTCTGGCGCCAAAGGTCACAATCTTTGTAAAGTATAGTTACTTAGTGATATATATTGCTATGGTTAAGTGCTGTGAATTGTATTATATATTGAATTTGCTTTTATTGTAAATTTACTTGCAGGTATATTGCATTTGCCTTTGTTGTAAATTTACTTGCTATTAAGAATACATAATGTCTATGCAATTTCAAGATGATACAGATGGTATACCTCCTTCTGAGGCTGAAAGTAGGAATGAAAGGCCCCAAAGGATAAAGCACCCTTCAGCCAAGATGCTAGCCCATCTAATAGATGAAAAGGAGCTCCTCCATGTGAGGTTAGGTTCGGCATGGGAGCGAATTGTAACATTAATGGACAGAATAGGAGCTTGGGTATTACAAGGGTGCCATCCATATTACAGACAGACCTCGAAGAAGCCTTCGGTCTTTGGAGGGGTTTAGTGTCTAAGATAGTCCAGGTCCTCGAGCGCATTAACGCCAAGGATTCAGAGTTAGAAATAGGGAGTGTTTTAGCTGACACTAATGAGAAAGAAAATAGGGTGAGGGCAATCCTAGCTTCCTTATGCAGCCATGAGACCAATCTTTTAAAATCACCTGCTGTGGCACTTAGTCTTAAGTCCAACCGCTCTAGCCAGGTATCTAAACTAAGGGAGCGTGCATCGTCTAAACACAGCCACTCTAGCAAGTCTTCTGCTGCTGGGAGTGCCATCTCTTCCCTAGCTGCCTTGCACATTAAGGAGGCTGCACGTCTAGAGCTAAAGAGCAAGGTAGCGGGGGCGGAGGCTGATGCTAAGGCAGCTGATCTCACCCTTCCCTTTAAAGAAGAAGAGCAACGACTGCAAATAGAACAGGCCCGTAGACAAAGCGAAATGCAAATGGAACAGGCCCGTAGACAAAGCGAAATGCAAATGGAACAGGCCCGTAGACAAAGCGAAATGCAAATAGAACAGGCTCGTATAGAGATGCTTAGAATAAAGATGGATGCCGCAGCCAAAAGGGTAAGGGCTGAGACTTTGGCCAAGGCCCTAATTGAGCCACTCACAGAAGAAAATGTAAGCCAGTTACCAATACAGGACCCTTCTGCCAAAGTGTTTGCGCACCTTGGCAGCATGTACAGCCAGTTTTCGGATGAGGAACAGGGAGACTTCTCTCCTTACCCAGAGCAGGGCCCCAAAGTCACTTTTGAGTTTCCTGCAGAGCAGAGCGTCATAGCGGGGAGCTCACCCTTGCTCGAGCTACCTGTGCCTCCTGCTAAAACCCTAGGTCAGTCAATCAGGGCCTCAAGGCCGAGCGCTAGTTGGCCCCTACAGACAGCTGCACAGGGAACCATCGATTCGTCAGTGGTCGATGTCATCCCTCCAAGAGGCCAAAGGTTGACGCAAGGTACACGGTGGGAGTCCACTCCACAACAGCAAACTCCTCAATTGTTCCCTTCGACGCCAGAGTCCCAGCTTGTCTCCATCATCAGAAGCCCCAGAAGAGATCTTAAGGACAAGGGTGTCGAAAAGTTTTCGGACAAGCCTGAGGAATTTCTTCTCTGGAAGGCCACCTTCCAGAGAGCAATCAGAGACTTAAAGTTATTGCCTGAGGAAGAACTGACTCTTCTGGCTGCATGGTTGGGCCCAGCCTCATCCTCACAAGTTAAGAAGATCTACGCAGCCCACGTAGCCGATCCCGACAAAGCCCTGGAAAAGGCCTGGGCCAGGTTGCAGCAGAGGTATGGGGCCAGCACAGAGATTGAAGCATCTCTTATGGACAAGCTCCAAAGGTTCCCAGCTTTAAAACTCAAAGACTTCAAACTCTTGTGGGACCTCAGCGATCTCCTTGCGGAATTAGAGTCGGCCAAGGAGAATCCAGAACTGCCCGGTTTGAAGTGCCTCGATCAGCACCTGTCCCAGAGGCAGATCTTGACCAAGCTGCCCTTCACTTTGCAAGAACGCTGGGGACAGGAGGTCTTCAACTACAAGGAGGCCCACTCCCAGGCATACCCTCCATTTTCTCATTTGGTCCAGTTCATCACCAGGGCAGCCAGAGAAAGGAATGATCCACAGACGGGCCTCCCCACCTTATACCAAGGGACCCAGCCAGAGAAGGCACCTGAAGTGGACAAGAAACCACCTAGAGAGGCCAATAGACCTGTCAGCGTAAAGGCAGTCGAAATTCAACACAAGACTGACGAACCCAGGTCGGAGGTAAAGGAGTTGCTTTGCCCTATTCACCAAAAGCCTCACAGCTTGGCCAACTGCAGGGAGTTTAGTAGAAAGACATACAAAGAAAGGCAACAGCTAGTTCAAAAGCAGGGAATCTGCTTTAGATGCTGTGGAGCAACTCCACACTTTGCATCCAACTGCAAAGAAAACATCAAGTGTGAGAAATGCAACAGCCTCAAGCATTGCACCGCAATGCACAACTCCAATATCATCTCCCACCCCAAAGAGAACGCTTCACCAAAAGAAAAGTCAGCAGTCGAAGACACCGACAAGCCAGCCGCACCAGAGATGCAGGTGGAAGTTTCAGCAGTCGCCTGTACAGAGCTGTGTTCTGACTCGCACCAGTACAGAGTTTGTCATCCTATCTGCCTAGCGGATGTATATCCAGCCAAGAGCCCTTGGCTTAGAAAGAGACTCTATGTGGCCCTGGATTCACAGAGCGACGCCTCCCTGGCTACTCCAGAGTTCTTCCGCATGTTTGACCTTAAAACCAAGATGGTCGACTACACTATGACTACGTGTGCAGGAAAAAAGAAGTTGCAGGGTCGCATAGCATCTGGCTTTGTTGTCTCCTCTTGCGACCAGAAGAGACAGTTCAAGTTGCCAGACCTGATTGAGTGTTCCTCCATCCCTCGGAACAAAAAACAAATTGTGACTAGAGAAGTTGTGGAGGCTCATCCACATTTGCGACGGTTAAAGAATGCTATACCAGCCTTTCGGCCAGATGTGGACATTGCCCTTTTGCTTGGCTCGGACTGCCCGAGCTTGTTCTGTGTGAACGACCAAGTTAAAGGACCTCCAGGTGCACCTATCGCACAACAATTGCCATTAGGCTGGACAGTCATAGGCCCAGTGTGCATAAACAAGATGCACCCACCATCGTCGTTGGACTCCAATCAAGCACAGGTGCTTAAAGGTGGACGTCCTACACTTGTGCGCAGTTGCCTAAGTCATATCTCGGTCTACTGCCAAGCAATAACTCCAGAGTATTCCTCCATCTTCAAAGTCTCTGAGAGAGACGAAGCCACAGCGCTCTCGAAAGATGAGCAAAGGTTTTCGGACATTATGAATGCTCAAGTCTCACGAAGTGCAGAGGTGAAAGCCTGCAAATCAACCACAGAAATCAAGATGGGCCAAAGATCTTGCCTGGAACCACACCGTTTTGAACGTTTTTCGGAGTGGTACAGTCTTCTTAGAGCAGTTGCTAGGCTTATACATCGCTTAGTCTGCAAAGATAGTCAGCCTTTGCAAGTTCAGGACATGTTGAAGGCTAAGGGAGTAATATTCAGGTCAGTTCAGAGGCATGAGTTTAGTCTAGAAATAGCCAGGTTAGAACAAGGGCTTGACACCCCCAGCCGGAGTTTCTTGCGTGAGTTAAACCCATTTCTAGACAAGGAGGGTATTTTGAGAGTTGGAGGAAGGTTAGCCAAGGCTAAACTCAAGGTGTGCGTAAAAAACCCCATCATCATACCCCCTAATAGTCACACTGCATTGCTGCTCGTTCGGCATCACCATGAAAGGATCCATCATCAGGGTAGAACTCTAACTGAGGCAGCCCTTAGAAATGAAGGTCTGTGGGTAGTTAATGCCAAAAGGTTGGTCAACAGTTGTATTTTCAAATGTGTCAAATGTCGGCGACTCAGACGAAACTGTCAAAGTCAGTTGATGGCAGAACTACCTCAGGATAGGACTTTGACAGACCCACCCTTTTCCCATGTGGGAATCGATGTGTTTGGTCCTTGGGAGGTTGTCACTAGGAAAACCAGGGGTGGTGTTGTAAATAACAAAAGATGTGCGGTTTTGTTTACTTGTTTGTCAGTACGAGCTGTCCATATAGAGGTTGCAGAGGGAATGGACACTTCATCATTCATAAATGCCTTGAAAAAGTTTGTAGCCCTCAGAGGGCCAATTAAGTTAATTTGGTCGGACTGTGGCACCAATTTTGCATGTGCAAACCTTAGCCAACCACTTCTGGAAGAGGTGGAAGGCCGAATACTTAAGCCAGCTTCCAACCAGAAGACTCTGGCAAACCCCAAAGGACAATGCCAAGGTGGGAAACCTTGTGTTGCCAAAGGACAAAGACTTGCCCCGCTATGCCTGGCCTATGGGCATTATACTAAAGACCTTTCCTTGCCCTGACGGTAAGGTTAGAAAAGTTCAAGTAAAGACTCATAGTAAGGACAAAATGTCTGTCCTGGACAGACCAATTAGTGACCTCGTGTTGCTTATTGGAGATGTTTAAAGTTTTATACTGTTGTATTGTTGTGTATACAAAGGTGTTTGTATGTTTTTGATTGGTAAATTCCCACATCCTGGGAATTTAGCGGGGAGTGTTCCGTCCCCCAGGACGATGGTTTGCCTTACCTATTGGTCGTTTGTTTGTTTTCCCTCCTTTACATTTTGTTTGAGCCTCTGGCTGCAAAAGCCTAGGAAAAGTGGCTTGGAATCTGCAAGAGCTGGCTGCAGTTTTCTTTGCAGTGATTGGTCAAAGAGTGCAACATCTTAGGACCGCCCTTTTTACCAGGGTCTAGTCTCCATTTTGGAGCTTCATTCTGGCTATAGTCTTCCAACGTGCTGGAGCTGTGCAAAGCTAACTGGGACAAATCATCCTCAAAACCAGGCCAATCTAAGCCTATCCAAATTAGATAAGTATTGAATTATATTGATCTGGAATAAGAAATCTAGTTAGAGGAGCAAAGTTATTCCATCGCTTCTAGAACTAATCTTTGCTGTAAAGATAGGGAAGGAAAGAGTTTCTCCTTCTAATATAGGCAGCGTGATTAGGGTATAGTGGTTTTATAATCACCTTTGCCTTCTGGAACCAGGGATAATTCTGTGACTAAAACCTATGGAAATTTGTTTCATTTTCTGCAACTTTAAGATCTGTGCCAGGTTTACAACCTTGTATGAATAAACATCCTTTTTTGAAGTTATCCAGACTCAGTCGTTCAATATCTATAGGACAGCTTATAGGGATTTGCAGTTCGCCCGGATAAAGGACAGCACGTTTCAGTTTTATAGCTTTTTATTGTCCGGCGGACGGCACAATAGCTTTTGGATATTTGGTGGAATATTAGATAAAAATATGCATTTGGCATCAAGCATTTTTAAGTTTCCATGTTTCAGTGGTATTTCGTATTTCACAGACTCAAAGGTATCTCGTGACGTTTGCGCAACAGACCTACACCCTGCAGCCGATACAGTAACATGTCACAACACAGTTTGGAAAGCTCTGTTCTAAGTGATGCAAAATCCAAACTCCTTCCCTTCGCTTTCTTGTCTCTCATTACGCCCTTTACTGACTCTTCCTTAATTTAAGGTGTATTTACACTGCAGAATTAATGCTGTTGGACACAACTTTACCTGCCATGACTTGATGCTATGAAATCGGGGGAATTGCAGTTTGGTGAGGCACCAGCATAATTTGGCAATGAAGATCTTTCAAAACTACAATTCCCACTATACCATAGCATTAAGACATGGAAGTTAAAGGAGTGTCAATTCTGCAGTGTACATGCATCCTAAGTGATATTTCTGAATCTAACTAATTTCTATCTCTGACTCATATCTGTCACACTGACTCTCACACACCAGCCTTTCAAAAATCCTGTTCAAATTCTGAACAAACTACTAATCATCTCCATGGTTACACGTTGTCACCTACTTCCAATAGATTATTTATCTTGTTACATATACTATACACATGGCATGTATAATCATGCTTTACCTTACATTTTCTAATAAACATAACAACGTTGTTCTAACACCAGGAACATCAGTCACCAAGTGGGTAGCTCAGGACCTTCCCAAAATTGGCAGGCCACAACTCCTATCATGTCTTACTATTATCTCTCCTGGAAAAAGCTGATGGGAGCTGCAGTGCAATAACAGATTAAGCCACGCAGCTTATCCACCCTGGCCTAGGATAGTAAGATGCAGCTACAAACAAGTCTTATGCTGAATGCACGATTTCTGAATCTCATAAGGATTTTTAAAAAATCAACACAATAGCAATTCAAATGTTAATCTTTCTATTTACTCAGATAAAGTTTAATTTTTGGAGAGCAATTATAGAGAAAACACAATGGTCTGATAGCTGCATTTCCCCTTAACTCTGTTATTGCATTGGTTTTCTATCCTTCATTACTGCCTAAAATCTTAATGTTTAAAGGTAACCTTCTGCATGAAAATGACATATCTGAATTATGCTTAAGGACGATCACATACATTGCTATATTATGTGTCAGGAATGAAACACATGGTTTTATGTGCAGCATTGATATTCACAAAACTGAAGCTATATCTGACCAGATCTAGCATGACTAAGGGCTTATACACATTGAAACAAAAACTTAGATGCACCATGAACAGACTGCTGATTGTCTTCATGATGCAAAGAAAGCACAGTTGCTTTCAGATAGTATACTGAACAAGTCCCTTTCCCCCGTATTTCAGTAGTCATTATGGGACAGATTTTTGATTGTTGGTGATGCTGTTTTATGTTATTGTATTTTGTAATGTTGTTGATTTTTTGAGTTATGTTTTAATCTACAGTTGGTTTTATTCCTGTCGGATTGGTCTTGTTCCCTATGTAAGCCATCCCAAGTCCCTTCAGGGAGATGGAGGCAGGATATAAAAATAAAGTTATTATTATTATTAATTATTATTATTATTAATTGTATTTCCATACACTTTCCCTTTTCTGGAAAAGCCCTGTTTTAGTTGAAGTTTCACTAAACTGCTGAAGAAAGGAGGCAACTCTTCCTGATTCAACCTTTAGCTCTCTATCATCATCATCATCATCATCCCAACTTCTGAACTGGGTAGTGTTTCATTACCTGGGCGGAGGCCACAAAGGAGCACTAGAGAGAGGATATAGTCCATTTTATGGGGGGAAGGGGTTCAAGGAGTTAAACCATTTCCCCCTGTTATTCCCCCCACCATGTTTCTTTTGTGGAAACAACCATAGTTTATGATATGGGAAAAAGGGGGGGAGGGATAAACAGTGAAAATTGGGGAAATGGTTTTCCTCCGTCAACTCCCTTCCCCATTAAATGAACTATCCTTCTCTGTCGAGCCCCCTTTTGGAGTCTGCCCAGATAATGGAACAGTACCCGGAAGGGTTTCATATACTCCCATTCCTAAACAATAGATTTCCAGGAACCACTAACTCAAAACAAAACCCAAAATCACTTCCTTTCTTCTTCAACAAACTTCTTTCTGGGCCAGACTTTTTCATAAACTGAACATTACAACTGAGAAGAATAAGCTATTGAAGCCCTAATGAAGGGGAAGGGGAATTGAGCCAAAAAGAGTTTGCACTTACGTCATCCCAAGAACTCTGGTATAAAAATCCAGTGACTTTTTAGGATCTTTTACTCTCAGCATTGTCTGTTGCATCAGAAAATCCTAAAATGAGAGAATTTGTTAATGTCTATTAATCATGGAAAACATTGTTATTAAAATTGTCCTCCCATTTAACTGATTTCACATGGCAAAACAGAACTATTGATACTCTTTAGGACTGGAGTTTTGAAGACTTCAGTAAAAACGTAGGCACTTCAGAATTGTTTTAAAGTTATATTTGTGTGTGTGTGTTTTAGCAGCCAGTTTGTTAGCTAAGCACCAGCACTCACTGGCAAAGAAAGCTAAGGTAGGTAAAGATAAAGTTTTTCTCCTGACACTAAGTCTCGTCGTGTCCAACTCTGGGGGTTGCTGCTCATCTCCATTTCTAAGCCAAAGAGCCGGTGTTATCCATAGACACCTCCTAGGTCATGTGGCTGGCATGACTGCATGATGTGCTGTTACCTTCCTATTGATCTACTCACATTTGCATGTTTTCAAACTGCTAGGTTGGGAGAAGCTGGGGCTAACAGCGGGAGCTCACCCCACTCTCTGGATTCGAAACACAGACCTTTCAGTCTGCAAATTCAGCGGCTCAGCGGTTTAATCTGCTGTGCCACCGGGGGCTCCAAAGAAAGCTAAAGACATGGCAAAATAGAACTACAGTAGAGTCTCGCTTATCCAAGCTCCACTTATCCAAGGTTCTGTATTATCCAACACAGTTTGTCTTTTAGTAGTCAATGTTTTTGTAGTCAATTTTTCAACAGATTGAGAAATGTTGGTGCTAAATTCATAAATACAGTAATTATTACATAACATTATCGTGTATTGAACTGCTTTTTCTATCCATTTGTTGTAAAGCATGATGTTTTGGTGCTTAATTTGTAAAATTATAACATAATTTGATGTTTAATAGGCTTTTCCTTAATCCCTCCTTATTATCCAACATTTTCGCTTATCCAATGTTCTGCCGGCCCGTTTATGTTGGATAAGTGAGACTCTACTGAATTGATACTATTAGGACTGGAGTTTGGAAGTAACTCATAAAAAGTAATTTTGTTACATGTTCTTTTTTAATAGCAACAATGGTGCACAGCAATGGACCTTGCAAATGGCATTATTGTGGCATTTGTTTTTGTTTTTTTAAAGGACTTTATATAAAACTGCACAACTGTAAAAACAAATGATCCCAATGATAAACAGGCTGGAAAACTCATAGCAACACAAAGCTAAAGACCTTGTAAAACTACAAGTCTTAGGATTCCCTAGCATTGAGCCATGGCAGTTAAAGTGTTGTCAAACTGCACTCCTTCTACACTGTAGATCAGGGGTCCCCAAACTAAGGCCCGGGGGCCGGATGCGGCCCTCCAAGGTCATTTACCTGGCCCCTGTCCTAAACTTTAGACTTAGGGTTGACTTAAGTTTACCTGGTCTTTGGAGGTCTCTTGCTTACTTATAGCCTCATGAGATCATCTAGATGGTCTTTGAAGGTCTCTTTGCTTAGCTACAGCCTTATGAGACCTTCTAGATGGCTTTTGGAGGTCCCTTTCCTTACCTATGGTCCTATGAGATGGTCTAGATGGTCTTTGAGGGTCCCTTTCCTTACCTATGGTTTTATGAGATTGTCTAGATGGCCTTTGGGCGCCCCTTTCCTTACCTATGGTCTTATGAAACCATCTAGATGGTCTTTGAGGGTCCCTTTCTTTACCTATGGTCTGATGAGATTGTCTCGATGGTCTTTGGAGGCCTCTTTGCTTACCTATGGTCTTATGAGATCATCTACATCAGGAGTCACCAAACTAAGGCCCTCCAGGGTCATTGACCTGGCCTCTGTCCTAAACTTTAGACTTAGGGTTGACCTAAGTCTGAAACGACTAGAAGGCACACAACAACAACAATCCTAGTTTTGGACTCTTGTTTGGGCCCCCCCGCCCCCCAACAGTTTGGGGGGACTGTGAATCGGCCCTCAATTTAAAAAGTTTGAGGACCCCTGCTGTAGATGAACTCCCAGGCCTGGCGGAAATCTGATCCTCCAAGTCACCGCTTTTAAAGTTCAGGCGCTCCAATTTTGGGGTGAAAGGTAACACCCAGCTCGGTGGTTTGAAATAAACGCCCCGTTTCGGATTTGGCGAATAGTAACCTCTCCCTCCCCCTCGCCCCCAGGGCCAGACGTTCTCTCTTCTGCCTTTACCTTGGTGCTGGGATGGGGGTCCGAGCAGGCGCTGTAGGCCTCTTCATCCGTGAGACCGCTGAGCTCAGCTTGCTCGGACATGGTGGCCCACGGAATCCTTCCTTCTCCCGAAAGAGCGAGGCGCCTTGTAGTGGCGAAATGGAACGCGTCCTGTCCAATAGCGGCGAGGCATGCAAATGAGGTCAGCCTTCTTCAGGCCACGCCTCTCCTAGAGAAGGAAGGGCCTCTTCCCTTAGATTCAAAACTGGGTTCCTACTTTTTCTAGCATAGGGATTTGCTTTTATTGAAGACTTCTTATATTCTTAAAGATATCCTTTTTTAAATATAAAAATAGGCCTTTGATTTTTTAAAAGGATCCTAGGGATAACCCGTTTTTAAAGAAACAGGAGTTTGATTTTATTGGGTTGCTATGTGTTTTCCAGGCTGTATGGCCATGTTTGAGAAGCATTTACTCCTGACGTTTCACCCACATCTATGGCAGGCATCCTCAGAGATTGTGAGGTTTGTTGGAAACTAGGAAAGCGGGGTTTATATATTTATTTATTTCCATCATTTCTATCCCGCCCTTCTCACCCGAAGGGACTCAGGGCGGCTTACAAAACTGGCAGAATTCGATGCCAATATACAACAATACAAAAGAATAAAACATAAGCAATTAAAAACAGATTTAAAATACAAAATACTTGGGGGAAAAAAGTATTCGAAGCCAACAAAACTTATTCTTTGAACGCTTGTTCGCATAGCCAGGTCTTCACTGTTATATATCTGTCCAGGTTGAGAGAAAGAAATCTTGTTTGTTTGAGGCAAGTGTGAATGTTGCAATTGAATCACCTTGATTAGCATTGAATGTCCTTGCAGCTTCAAAGCCTGACTACTTCCTGCCCAGGGGAATCCTTTATTGGGAGGTGTTAGCTGGCCCTGATTGATTCATGCCTGGAATTCCCCTGTTTTCAGAATACAGTATTGTTCTTTATTTACTCTCCTAATTTTAGAGTTTTTTTTAAATACTGGTAGCCAGATTTTGTTCATTTTCATGGTTTCCTCTTTTCCGTTGAACTTGTCCACATGCTTGTGGATTTCAATGGCTTCTGTGTAGTAGTAGTCGTAGTAGTAGTAGTAATAATAATAATAATAATAATAATAACTTCATTTTTGTGCCCTGCCTCCATCTCCCCAGAGGGACTCAGGGTTGCTTACATGGGGGTGAGCCTGATCAACATAGTTAAAATATAACATACTAAAATATATAAACAACAGTATAAAACAGAATAAAACAACATTATAACAGAGTATAAGAGCAACCATCAAACCAACAACCAATGAACCTGAATTAATAATCAGTGTAGTCTGATATAGTGGTTGTTAGAGTGGTCCAGTATTTCTGCGTTCTCAAATAATGTGCTGTGTCATCACGTGCTCTGCTATGGCTGACTTCTCAAGTTGGGTTAGTCTGCAGTGCCTTTCATGTTCCTTGATTTGTGTTTGGGCGCTGCTGCATTTGGTGGTCCCTATGTAGACTTGTCCACAGCTGCATGGTATAGGGTAGACTCCTGCAGAGGTGAGAGGATCCCTTTTGTTTGCTGAACATAGCATTTGTTAGTGGGTCTGTAGATAGTTTGTAGGTTGTGTTTCTTCATCAGCTTCCCTATGTGGTCAGTGGTTCCCTTGATGTATGGAAAGAACACTTTTCCTCTGGGTGGATCTTTGTCTTGACTCTCATGGCTTGTTCTTGGTCTTGCAGCTCTTCTGATGTTCGTGGTGGAGTATCCATTGGCATGTAGAGCCCAGTTTAGGTGGTTCAGTTCACTTTGGAGGAGGCGAGAGTTCTTCGAGAGTTCTTGGAGAACGGGAGAAGTCCCAGCAGATTGGAGGAGGGCGAATGTGGTCCCTATCTTCAAGAAGGGAAAAAAGAACGACCCAAACAATTACCGTCCGGTCAGCCTCACATCAATACCAGGCAAAATTCTGGAAAAGATCATTAAGGAAGTGGTCTGCGAACACTTAGAAACAAATGCGGTCATTGCTAATAGTCAACACGGATTTACCAAAAACAAGTCATGCCAGACAAATCTGATCTCTTTTTTCGATAGAGTTACGAGTTGGGTCGATACAGGGAATGCTGTGGATGTAGCGTACCTGGATTTCAGTAAGGCCTTCGACAAAGTCCCCCACGACCTTCTGGCAAACAAACTAGTAAAATGTGGGCTAGACAAAACTACGGTTAGGTGGATCTGTAATTGGCTAAGCGAACGAACCCAAAGGGTGCTCACCAATGCGTCGTCTTCATCATGGAAAGAAGTGACAAGTGGAGTGCCGCAGGGCTCCGTCCTGGGCCCGGTTCTGTTCAACATCTTTATTAACGACTTAGACGAAGGGTTAGAAGGCACGATCATCAAGTTTGCAGACGACACAAAACTGGGAGGGATAGCCAACACTCCAGAAGACAGGAGCAGAATTCAAAACGATCTTGACAGACTAGAGAGATGGGCCAAAACTAACAAAATGAAGTTCAACAGGGACAAATGCAAGATACTTCACTTCGGCAGAAAAAATGGAAATCAAAGATACAGAATGGGGGACGCCTGGCTTGACAGCAGTGTGTGCGAAAAAGACCTTGGAGTTCTCGTGGACAACAAGTTAAACATGAGCCAACAATGTGATGCGCCTGCTAAAAAAGCCAACGGGATTCTGGCCTGCATCAAGAGGGGAATAGCGTCTAGATCCAGGGAAGTTATGCTCCCCCTCTATTCTGCCTTGGTCAGACCACACCTGGAATACTGTGTCCAATTTTGGGCACCACAGTTGAAGGGAGATGTTGACAAGCTGGAAAGCGTCCAGAGGAGGGCGACTAAAATGATTAAGGGTCTGGAGAACAAGCCCTATGAGGAGCGGCTTAAAGAGCTGGGCATGTTTAGCCTGCAGAAGAGAAGGCTGAGAGGAGACATGATAGCCATGTACAAATATGTGAGGGGAAGTCATAGGGAGGAGGGAGCAAGCTTGTTTTCTGCTGCCCTGCAGACTAGGACACGGAACAATGGCTTCAAACTACAGGAAAGGAGATTCCACCTGAACATCAGGAAGAACTTCCTCACTGTGAGGGCTGTTCGACAGTGGAACTCTCTCCCCGGGGCCGTGGTGGAGGCTCCTTCCTTGGAGGCTTTTAAGCAGAGGCTGGATGGCCATCTGTCGGAGGTGCTTTGAATGCGATTTCCTGCTTCTTGGCAGGGGGTTGGACTAGATGGCCCATGTGGTCTCTTCCAACTCTACTATTCTATGATTCTATGATTCTATGATTCTAGGCGAGGTTCACAGATTCTTTTTGCATGGTCTGCCAGGGCTTTAAATGTGCTTCTTTTTTTGACTTGTATGATGGTGGGAGTTTTTAATGTAGGTTTGTGTAGCCATAGCAGAGCATTTGATGAACCAACCCTGACACAGCATATTATTTGAGAGCACACAAATGCTGTACCACTCTAACAACCACCATGCCCGACTACACAGAGAAGGCATTGAAATCCTTAAGAAGCATATGGATGATTTCAACAGAATGGAGGAAACCATATAAATGAACAAAATCATAGAATCATAGAGTAGGAAGTGGCCTTATGGGCCATCCAGTCCAACTCCCTCCCAAGAAGAAGGAAAATTACATTCAAAGCACCCCCTATTTTTGAACAACACTCAATAACGGGAATTCCAGACATGAAACAATCTGGCCACCAGTATTTTAAAAACCCTAAAATCAGGACAGTAAATGAAAAACAACACTCAAAAACAGGGAAATTCCAGACAGGAAACAATCCTGCTAATTACCTCCCAACAAAGGATTCCTCCAGGCAGGAAGCAGCCAGGCTTTGAAGCTGCAAGGCTTCAAATGCTAATCAAGGTGATCCTTCCAACAGACAAGAGTTCTTTCTCCCACACTGGATTTTCCACAGATATACAAACCCCAATTGCCTAGTTTCCAACAGTCCTCACACCTCTGAAGATGCCTGTCATAGATGTGGGCGAAACGTCAGGAGAGAATGCTTCCGGAACATGGCCATACAGCCCGGAAAACTCACAGCAACCCTTTGATTTTAGGATAATGGAATTTTTAAATAATTTGATATTTTTTAAAGATTTCCCATAGATACCTTTTATTTATTTATTTTTTTAAAAAGGACTTTCGAGTTTTTCGAAAACTTGCGATGATTTCGTTTTTTTTTTTTAAAAAAAGACTTAATAAAAAAACTGTACAATTGTAAAAACAAATTATCCAAATAATAAAATGAAAAAAACAAATCACAATATAAAACAAATAAGCGAGATGATTAATATAAAATAGCCCAGATGATTGATAAATAAAAAATATTATAAAGTAAAAAGTCCCCAAGCTTTGTACTGAAGTGACGCCTCCTTTTTCTTCTGCGCCTTTCAGTCGTAAAAGAGTGAAGAGCAGCACTCTAACGGTTTCATAACTCTACGGAATTATGAATCCTCCTTTTTTCAGCCAGCCCTCTGACGTCACTTTGGACGTCAGCGCGTAGGCCAGCTGGGGCGCCGTTGCTAAGTGACGTCAGCGCGCAAGGCGACGCGTGAACGGCGCAGCCGGCGGCCGAGAAAGCGTTCCGGCCGGTAAGTCTGAGGGAAGGAGGGAGCGGAAGGAAGGAGGGAGCGAGGAGGAGGAAGCCGCGGACAGTTTTTCCTCCCCTTCGGCGCCCACCCCTGACCCTTCCGGCCCAAGAATGGGGCGTCTGAGCAGCGGTGTGGACTTGCGCTTCGTCGGGCTCCTGTAGAGGCAAAGAAGGCAAAGGGCGCCATTTGGCTCTAGGAAGGCCGGCGCCCGCCTTTCATTAATCCACACTGCAGGGTGACAGGCAGCCCTGTGACAGCCCTTTGAGCGGCCATTGCTCCGTGCTAGGGAATGCTGGGATTTGGAGTTCCTCTGATAAAAAAAGGATAAACAGAACTGCACGTTTCAGAATTCCATAGCATTGAGCCACGGCTGGTACAGTATTACTATTTATTTTTATCCCGCTATTATCTCTAGATCGAGATGCAAAGCAGCTCACATCATTTTTTTTAAAGTACTGTTTAAAATCCACAACATACAAATATCAAAGTAAAATTAATCAATAAAATTTCCCTAAAACTGTTAGCATGACTAAATACCTTGCAGCACCCTCCTGACCTCGCTCTTAAGAATTTTCTTCTTGAAAAGCCTACTTTCTATGTCGATATGGCATTGGCTACCATTCTGACATTTAGAGAGAGCTTGGATTCGATGCCTTCCTGTCAAAGTGCAAGATCGATGTGTGTGGGCATTTTTTAAAGTTAAAAGGAAGAACTGATAGATTCCCACACCCACAAGGCATCTCTGACACCTGTGCAAAGCAGGTGCTTGTATTGGGAATCCAGCTGAGGCATCCAGGTGCTTTTGAGCAGCAGTTCCCAGACTGGGAGCCTTCCATGCAGCCATATAACCCAGAATATTAAAGCAGAAAATCCCACAATGTGTTGTCGAAGGCTTTCATGGCTAGAATCATTGGGTTGCTGTGAGTTTTCCGGGCTGTATAGCCATGTTCCAGAAGCATTCTCTCCTGACATTTCGCCCACATCTATGACAGGCATCCTCAGAGGTTGTGAGGTCTGTTGGAAACTAGGCAATGGGGTTTATATATCTGTGGAAAGTCTAGGGTGGGAGAAAGAACTCTTGACTGTTTAAGGCAAGTGTTAATGTAGCAATTGGCCACCTTGATTAGCATTAAATGGCTTTGCAGCTTCAAAGTCTGACTGCTCCCTGCCTGGAGTACCAGTTTTAAAAAAAACTCTAAAATCTGGACAGTAAATAAAGAGCAACACTCAAAAGACAGGGAAATTCCAGACATGAAGCAATCTGGGCCAGCTAACACCTCCCAACAAAGGATTCCCCCAGGCAGGAAGCAGCCAGACTTTGAAGCTGCAAGGCAATTCAGTGCTAATCAAGATTGCCAATGGCACCATTCAAACTTGCCTCAAACAGATAAGAGTTCTTTCTTCCACTCTGGACTTTCCACAGATATATAAACCCCACTGCCTAGTTTCCAACAGACCTCACTACCTCTTAGGATAGTCATAGATGTGGGTGAAACTTCAGGAGAGAATGCTTTTGGAACATGGCCATATAGCCCAGAAAACCCACAGCAACCCAAATTCCATAATATTTGCTTTAAACTGTGTTATCTGAGTCCACACTGCCATATATTCCAGTTCAAAGCAGAAAATGTGAGATTTCATTCAGCTGTGTGAAAGGGACCTGTGTTCCACAAAAGCTTAGGGTTCCACAAAAAGCATCATGAGGAGGTTCCATGAAAAACCTTACAATCAAATTTAAAATGCATTTAAAAATAAAATCACTCCAGACAAAGTACACTAGTTTTACATTCTCCATAACAGTTGTAGCTGTTGCTATTAGGTCTGCAGTTACTGGCTGCTCATTTCAACTTTTTACAACATGAGTGATTAATATGTACCGTATATACTCGAGTATAAGCCGGCCCAAATATAAGCCGAGGCACCTAATTTTACCACAAAAACTGGGAAAACTTATTGACTCAAGTTTAAGATGAGAGTGGGAAATGCAGCAGCTACAGGTCAAATTCAAAAATAAAAATAGATATTAATAAAATTGCATTATTTGAGGCATGAGTAGGTTAAATGTTTTTGAATATTTATATAAAACTGTAATGTAAGATAAGACTTTAATAAGATAAGACTGTCCCAACTCTGAATACCTATATACTCAAGTATAAGCCGACCTGAATAGAAGCTGGCCAGGACCCTCACTCGAGTATAAGCCGAAGGGAGCTTTTTCAGCCCTAAAAAAGGGCTGAAAAACTAGGCTTATACTCGAGTATATACAGTAATTGATTTTTCACATTGGTTCCACATTTCTTTTTGAATTTTTACTTTCTTACAAAGTTTTTTAAAAGACATTTGGGATATCAATAAAATATCAGAGTAAATTATACTAAAATTAAATGTTATATAGGAAACTGGGAGACATGTTTGAATTCGAATTATAGAGTTAGAAGAGGCCTTGTGGGCCATCCAGTCCAACTCCATGCCAAGAAGCCTCTGTTTAAAAGTCTCCAAAGAAGGAGCCTCCACCACACTGCAAAACAGCTCTCACAGTTAGGAAGTTCTTCCTAATGTTCAGGTGGAATCTGCTTTCCTGTAGTTTTTAGCCATTATTCTGCATTCTAGTTTCCAGGGCAGCAGAAAACAAGCTTGTTCCCTCCTGGGCATTGGAGTATAAAATGATCCAAAATATATTTTGATTCAACAAATCAGGAATGTATGTAGTTAAGAGTTCTCCAGAAAATAAATATTTTCTGAAGGATTGCATGACCCCAAAAGTTTGAGAACCATTGCTTTAGAATACCTTTGATTTCATCATTATTCAGGGCATACCAACATTAGCAGACTAGCCTTTTAGGCTGTTCAGTGATTTTTCAGAGTTTATACAAACATTAGTTCTTGGTACATTAAGAACTGGGTGCTGTATGGTACATAGAAATGGCACAGAGGCAGCTTGCCATTGGGCTGGTGGGGCAAAGAGCAGAGCAATTGTGGGTGGAAGCAGGAAGGTCTTAATAAGCAGTCTAAAACTTCAGAATCAGGCAAATAAAGCAGACATGGTGATGTATTTTGGTATAGAGTCATGGAGTTGAAATGGCCCTTGTTGGTCATGGAATCCTGCAGGATCTCCAGCTAAAGCAGGGTCCCCAAACTTTTTAAACAGGGGGCCAGTTCACAGTCCCTCAGACCATTGGAGGGCCGGATGATATGTTTTTTTTTTTAAAAAAACAACTGTGAACAAATTCCTATGCATACTACACACATCTTATTTTGAAGTTAAAAAAAACAAACGGGAACAAAAACAGCCTCAATGTTAATAATAACAATAATAATAATAATAATCATCATCATCATGAAAATAATAAAGAGGGTTGGGCCCTGTAGTCCAACCCCCTTCTGCCTTTGTCCACTAAAAGCACAAGCAAAGCACCCCTGGCAGATGGCCACCCAGCTTCAATGTTAGTAATAATAACAATAAAGTCGTATCATCCCTCATTCTTTTCATTACCAAGCTAGCTCCTTCACCTTTTCCTTGGATTTCTTGGTTTTGTTCCCCATACATAATTATTCCCTTCCTGTGAACATGCTTTAGTTTGCCTATATCCTTTTGAAAATGTGGCACCCAGAACTGAACATAGTGTTTCAGATGAGGTCTGAGTAGCATAGAATATAGTGGGACTGTTCTCTCAACTTGAAAACTATACTTCTATTAATACAGGCTTTAAAAGCATTTGCTTTCTTTGTTTAAAAAAACACAAGGATGCGCAAAGTAGCAGTATATGAATGAGAAAACAGTATTTTTGAAATGGAAAAAGTACCCTGGGAAAAAAATAAAGCAAAATAAATGGTTGCCATAACTATTCTCCTGGGTGGCTTGCATTTCACCAGACTTCAAATTTTCATCCCTTTTAGGTAGATGTGCATAGTCTCCCTTTTTAGCTTATTTACTTGAGAACAATGTGACATCAAATATAATGTGCACTTCAGTTTTGAAGATGTGCATTACAAAAAAGGGATTTGCTATCGAATATAACGCGGGGGGTAGAGGCTGCAAAAAACCTGATGGGAAGGCATGCTGCTCTGTCAGGCCTGGTGGAAAGTCAGCATCTGCACAAAGACTTGTCAGTAGCTGTGCCTTCCCACCAGCCTTTTCATGGCCACCGCTGCCTCTTCCTCCTCTGTCCCCAGTTGGAATCTCTTGCTCAACATCGCAGGCAGGTTTAGCTATGAGATTCAAATGCACCATTGAATATAATGCACACCTCAATTTTAGCGATATAATTTAGCCAAAAGTGTGTGTTAGACATGAGCAAGTATGGTATATACACACCACAGACCAAAAGTTTGGTCTTTTCATACAATCTTTTTGCTTCTAGTATTGAAGAAGGCAGTTTTCCTCACACATCGATAGAGCTTTATGGCACATGAACTACTTTGGCATATGGGGTCCCTTTCATCGCTTTCATTTTATGATTTAAAGTAGTAAATGTAGGTGTTTTGGACTTCAGAATTCCTGACTGTTAACTAGGGCTATTGGGAACTGAAATCCAAAACACCAGGAGGGGCAACATTGGAAAACCACTGATTTAAATGATGTCTCTGAAAAACTTCCACAGCAGTTTACATAATAAATTTCTTCTCACTGTTGTAGCGTTCATGAAAAGAACTTTGTGGACATTCCTCTCTGTGTCAAGGGTAGGTTTGTTTAGTTGTTGCATGCATTCAAGTTGTTTCTGACTTATGGTGACCATAACAATATGATTTAGGCCACAGTCTCTTTCTTATTACACTTTCATCCAGAAACACTTCAGATTCTGGAAACATGCTAACAAAGGATTTGCACTGTATGTTTGGCACTATGAAACAAATAAGGCCAATAAGGCAAAATGGTCAGAGAGAGAATCCTGAGCACCTTCAATATTTCATAGAATGTTAGAATTGGAAGAGACTACAAAAGCCATCCCATCCCACAAAGGTGAAACCCCTTGCTATGCAGGAAAACACAATTAAAGTACTCCCGACAGTTGATCATCTAGCTTCTGTTTAAAAACTTCCAGACTGAGACTTCACCACATTTCATCATAGCGTATTCCACTGTCAAAGTGCTCTTACTGTCAGTAAGTTATTTCTTATTAAAATTTGAGAAATCTGAATCTATATATTCTCACTTTAGAATTTACAGAAATGGGCACTCAAAGTCCTGTGAATCTGATTAAATTTTACATGGTTTCTCTGAGGAAAAAGAAGCTTTGTTTCATTGAGTCTTCTTGTGAAGAGAAAAAGTGGGGAGTATAAATGAACATAAACATAAACATAAACATAATAATAATAATAATAATAATAATTTTATTATTATTAGCTGGCCCAAGCTTCTGGAGTAGCACAGACTATAATTATAAATAAAGTTTTTATGCAATAACAATTATGTGATAGTATTATATATGTGCTCTCTACATATTAAACACATATAATAGAAAACTGCAGTGCTGCTTCCTCCTTCATGCAGAACAGTATATTCGGCTCTGATTATTGAGTGTACCAAGTAACCATCTGTGGGGAACATAAACATGCCTGGATGTCCAGAAGGTGAACTTTTTACAGCAGTAGGAAGTGTCTCAAAATTGAATCCAAAATTCTAACTAGGAATTGACATTCTGGAAGAAAGCAATTTCCTTAAACTTCCTTAATGCCATGTCTACTTAGAAAAAGATTTTAAAAATTCAGTTTGACTTACTCCAAGTCATCTGTTACATCCTAAATATCACAAACAGAGCATTAATACAAAAAGGAAAACTGGAAAGAAAACACAAACATTTTGAGACATGATTTATCATGTAAAGTTTGGAAAATATTTATTAACCTACTTATAAAAACATAGGCATTTCAAAGATGGGAACACAAGACATAGCATATTTGTTCATTGCCAAGCAGAGGCACAGTCTTTTCCGCTTAAAAACCAATATGGATGCTGAACCATCATCTTTTCTAATGAGCAGTGCATTTTCCCCCTTTCCAAAAGAATCAAAATGAATGATTGCATGATTGTGTCTTCTTTTCATGGGAACTGACAGGCGCCCATCTCTCTCCCTCCATTGTAATGGAGATTACAGTGAATGACAAAGGGCAGATAATTGCATTACCTCAAAGCAAAGCATTTTCATCACACTTCTGGATATAGGATGTCAAATTATATGACTTCTCAGTCAAAAAGAAATAGGTAAAATTAACTCAAGTGTAGCTTCAATCAAACAAGAGAACGCTATGGACTTCCAGAAAGACTTCTAAAATGAGTGCTGGTATTTTCTAATATAAGATGAAATGAGATTCTCCACATTAACATCATGAAACAGGTGTCAAAATATTAAGTAATTTGGAATATAATAGCTAATGAAGATAAAGATTATGCCAACTCTCGCATTACTAATATTGAACCAACCTGTCATGCCGGTCCAATATTGCGTGTTTTAAAATTAAAAATTGGAACAAATTAAAAAATTAAAGTCAATATATACTTAAAATCTTTAAGACCACAAGTATATGAAACTCTTTCAGAAAGTGCTCCAGATTTCAACAGTAAATGGCAAAACAAAACTAAAGTTGTTATATCCTCACAAGCATGCTTTTCCTAAGCATCACACAAACAATTGAAAGTGTCTGATATTGGTTACATGTTACTAGAACAGGAACTTTGCTGCTTCTGTGTCTTCTGCTGCACTTGGCACCTTCTCTTTAATAAAATCTTAACAACACCTCACAATTGATGCTGTTATTATAAAGACTGTTTTGAAAAGCTGTACAATTAGTAGCTGACAAATGGTAACGCCTGATACTTTTGACTATATCACATTTTAATTTGTTGTGGAATTACACAGCATATTATACAATGACTGTGAAATCATGTGCAATAAATATTAATTTGTCAACTTCTGGTGAGTCAATGAAAGACCAGCAGAATTTAGAGGTAGTTTTAAATCCATATGAGATACATAACTGAGTGGAGAAGCCCAGGTTGTTTATAAACACAAAGGGAAGATTGAGTTAAATGCGTAGTTTTTTGGTTTTTTCCAGCCACTGAGGATGGCAGTTTTAAGAGACAACATTACATTGTCTTAGATCCAAGAAACTTTGCGTACTATTATCTTTTAAAATCTCACCATAAAGCTGTTAACCCTTCCAACATGGGCAAATGCATAGTAAAACATAAAAAACAGTATTGTCCATAGCAATACTCTGACCCAAAGGTTCAACCGTTGAAAGGGAACTCTTTTGTTAGAGCACTCTGCCATGGTAAATCTTTAATATCTCTTGGGGCCATCATAAAGCTTTTACTTTTTAAGGTGGCTTTTGGTTTGTTGCTTTGCTTCATTGGATGTTGGATTGTTTTACCTATGTTTGTCTGTTGTATGCATTTATTTTCATCTTTGACTATTTACAATTTTAAGAAAACGGCCAAAAATAGAAAAATGAGAGCAGAATATTTAAATTCCTACAAAGTTAAATTGCTTTTGAGGAAAAACCTAGGTTGTATGATCTGTATAGCACCAAGCATGGAAAAACTCCAGTAATTTTAGATTTCATTTTGGCTGGGGAGATACAATTCTGTCACAGAAGTTAACATGGCCATTTTGCTGCACCTCTCGCATAGATGTTCAGCTTTACAGTTTAGCGCTATCAGTCAAGAATCATGACCTCTCTGGTTTGAAGCACTTGGGCCCGGGCTGTGGCGCAGGCTGTTGAGCAACCAGCTGCACCCAGCTGCAACAAATCACTCTGACCAAGAGGTCATGAGTTCGAGGACAGCTCGGAGCCCGTGTTTGTCTTTGTTCTCTGTTAAGGCATTGAATGTTTGCCTTATATGTGTAATGTGATCCGCCCTGAGTCCCCTTCGGGGTGAGAAGGGCGGAATATAAATACTGTAAATAAATAAATTTTAATTTAGCTACAACTTAATTAGATAGTGATCACTTTGCCAGCACTATTCCAGCTTATGGGCCCAATTTCAAGTTCTTAGCATTTAAAGTTTATGATGAAGTTATTCAAAATACTCTTTATTCTCATACATACAAATATCCTAACTTTAAGAGTATTTCCAGCGGCACTCAGTAGGACCATAATTGCCATTCTTCCTAGAAAATTTTGCCTGACGTCCCTATGATCAGTTTGGCACTAGGTGAAGCCTTTGTGTTCATTGTGTTCTTTTAAATAACTGTACAGTAGTATGCTTTTTACAGATTTTTAAAAGAAGTTGTTTTAATTCTGGTGTTGCTGTGAAATTTGTTCTCTATCTATCTATCTATCTATCTTTTGGTTTCATTCTCCTTTTTATATTTAAATTGTTTCAAGGGTTTTTTTTGTAAACTGTTGAAAGGATTTTATGTCATTAGACAGCTTTGTAGTGTCATAAAAAGAGAGAGCCTATTTTTGTTCTGTGTATTTTGCCATAGTGTACCACATCTGAAAAAAAAAATGTTTATATGGGAGTATGTTAGTATTGGCGCAAATATAAATGTTTGCACGGGTATTCCAAGAATTTGTTTTCACTAGAGAAAAGAAAATCTTATCAGAATATAGAGTAAATGTTTTCTATTCAAATGTTCATAGAACTTTTCCCACCACAAAATGGAATATCAAAAATGTGGCTTTAAATTATGCAAAGTCTGGGTAACTTGAACATAGCAAAATTGCTGAAGCATATGTTTTGCAAATGCCATGACTCCCTTTGAGAGATCTTTTAGGATTTGCAAGTAAAGAGCAAAAGGTTTATCTTTCAATTAAAGCTTTTTCGGTCTGAAAGCACGCTGGGTCTAGATTTTTTCCCAGTAGAGCTCTTCTAGACTTATTAGTTCTTTGCTTTCATAAAGCATGATTCCTTGGAAAGAATTCATATATTAATAATTGAAAATCACTGTGATCTCAGTTTTGGAGAGTTAATCAGGCCCTATGAGAGTGGGTTATAAATACTCATATTCTAGTTAATTATGGATAAAAACTCTTGGTGTAGATTTCAATATTTAATTTGAGGACTACTGTACAGTTCTTAATTGATCTGCCCTGGTTACAGAATCAATTTTAACTTGTACAGAACATTATAATTAGCAAGCTGGTTGACTGTTTGGAAATCCTGCAAAATAATGATTTTCTTTCTTCTAATTCATTTTAAAAGGGTTCATTTACTTGTTATGTTAGATTGACATTGTTATGCTTGGACATTTGTTTTCATTTAATTGGGATGTTTCTCTGGCAGAACAGTTTTCTGTATCATTTGATGAAAATAGGATTGCATTTATATGACTTTTAAATAAATTATAGAGATATCTTTTTAATTTTCTGATGATGCTTTACAAATAGGTACAGGTCAAGCATTTTGCAAGATGAGTAACAGCCATCCACTCCGCCCTTACACGGCAGTAGGTGAAATTGACCACGTTCACATTCTCTCTGATCATGTTGGTGTCCTGATGAATGGGGAAGAGTACAGCGATGTTACCTTCATTGTGGAAAAGAAACGTTTTCCTGCACATAGAGTGATCCTGGCAGCACGGTGCCAATATTTCAGGTGAAGTATAGCTTCCTGTGGGCGTACTTATAGCTTTTGGGCAAGCAAGATAAAATTTAAAACTTACAGTAGAGTCTCATTTATCCAACACTCTGATAATCCAGAACGTTATATAAGCAACGCATTTTTGTAGTCAATGTTTCCAATACATTGTGATATTTTGGTGCTAAATTCGTAAATACAGTAATTACTACATAGCATTACTGCACATTAAACTACTTTTTCTGTCAAATTTGTTGTATAACATGATATTTTGGTGCTTAATTTGTAAAATCATAACCTAATTTGATGTTTAATAGGCTTTTCCTTAATCCCTCATTATCCAACATATTCGCTTATCCAACATTCTGCCGGCCCGTTTATGTTGGATAAGTGAGATTCTACTGTACTTAGTAGCATATAGCTGTTGTCTGTTGAATGTATCAGAGGTTTCTGAACACCTCTTCTGGCACAACATTTTTAAAGGTGAAAAGATACTTATGTTATGCATTTTAACATTCATTCAGTGGGAGTTTCAAGTCAATGTGTTATTTTCAAGGATGATCATACATTTGTACATAGAAGACTCCAGGACAAATTGCCACAAAAATTGACTTAGTAGTACAATTTACACTGGAGTTGCCTTTATAAAATACAAGCACACTTCAATTAATGAAGCAGATGTGTTCTTGGGTATCAAAATTCTGCTGAGGCAGAAATAACATGGAAAGAAGAGGGAGAGTTCTTACACAACAACAGCAGCATCAATAAAAGGAGCAATTCAACAGGTTTGAGCAAATTTTTAGTGACAACTAATAATAATATCCATATGTGGAATGAAACAAACAGGTTAGATAATCTTTGGATGAATAAATCACTACATCTTGAACTTATCTATCTATCTGATTTGTTGTTGAGCTACTCCTTTGGGCTTCACACAAATCTACCATTTTCCAAAATATATGATACTATGCCTTTCTTTTTCATTTCTGGCTGGATAGCTTAACCATTGGTTTGTCCCATTGAGTACAAGGTCTGCCCAAGGGCCTCTTGTGGTCTCTTGGTATTCAGTTAGTTAGTCGACATGTCCATCGGTTGTCTTTTGTGCTATATGCCCTGCTTGAATCTTTCAAAGACCGCTTAAATGCTTCTTCAAAAATTCATCCAGGGATACTATTACTTCACAATTCTCTGCTCTTCTCATTAATTCTGTTTTGGTGGCAAGCCTGCAGACCTGTGTTGGTGGAACTGAAGAGGCAGAAATGTTTTTGACTGAAGTGTGTCTGTAAGATGCATAGAGTTATATAGCTAGATGTGAAATTTTACATTTTAACTCTTTGTTGTTTTCATTTTTGCTCTTCTTTTAAATTAAGTAGTTTCCCCACATTCTGAAAGGTAACTCTTTCTTCCTCAGCCTCCAATGCAACATGTTCAAAGTTTGTTCCTGCCTAATCTTGGAAAGATTCAGGGAAGCAGAATAAAAGCCTACTTTTCTTACAAAATTCAGTGTATGTATTTTTTAGATAGCACAACTATAATAAACATCATTTTTGATTTATAACATTACTGAAAAGTTATCTGAAAAGTGATTGGGATATGCATCAACACTGAGGAGGAGAAATGTAATTTATCTCTTTTTCTTCCCTTTTCTTTCTCTTTATACAGAGCACTTTTATATGGTGGAATGCGTGAATCTCAGCCTGAAGCAGAAATCCCTCTCCAAGACACTACTGCAGAAGCTTTTACAATGTTGTTAAAATATATTTACACAGGCCGTGCCACATTAAGAGATGAGAAGGAGGAAGTTCTTTTAGATTTCTTGAGTTTGGCACATAAATATGGTTTCCCAGAACTGGAGGATTCAACCTCTGAGTATCTTTGCACCATCCTTAACATCCAGAATGTTTGCATGACCTACGATGTTGCTAGCCTCTACTTGCTTCCGAAACTGACATGCATGTGCTGCATGTTTATGGACAGAAATGCTCAAGAGGTGCTGTCCAGTGAAGGTTTTTTATCGCTTTCTAAGGTATGTATATTTTTCCTAAGATTAAATTTTAAAAAGATCACCCCTTTGTGAAAAAATGAAGTGAAAACACTATATTCATAGAGAACAATTTCTGTGCCATGACAGCTTAGTTTTGTATGTTCCATGTACCTGAGATGAGCCATTGCAATGTGCTTTTTCCTTCTTTTCGCCAAAAGTATCAGTTCTTACAGCAGCTAACATGGCAGTTCAGAACTCACTAATGATAGTTGGGAACAAAGTATGTAACTTTTAAGGCTTTCTTTGCATTGTGAGTGTATTGTAAATGAACACTCTCACATTTATAAAGTCTTCAGTTATGGGAGTGCTTTTTTCACTGAAAATGTCATAATGGACATAATTATTGGACAGATAAATGCAAAGAAAAGGTATGCCAGACTTTGATGGGCTCTAAAATGTTAATAGAATGGAAAAGTAAGGAAATCCCAGAGACAGATTTTGATAAAATAATAAAACGGAAAGTATAGAAAGAGAAAGGAATCATGGGATACACTTACAAAATAATCACTGAAAAACTATACAATATAAGAAATACCTTGACAGAAATCTGAAAGGAGGAACTACGTTACAGTGAGAGAGAAATAGACAACTGGATAAATTCAATTAATAAAATAAAACATTTAAAGAGAAAGGAAATGCAACACACAATCCAGACAAAATGGTATAGAACCCCTGTGCAATTAGCTCATATAACCAGAGCCTCCCCAAAACAATGTTGGCATAACTGTGGGAAAACGGAACATATACCCACATGTGGTGGGGTTGTGAAAAAATATAAAAGTTCCATAAAATAATTAAGACAGAAATGGAGGCGCTATTAGGGATAAAAATCAATTGGAACAAGAGACAATTTTTCCTCCAGAAAATTGAAGGTGAAGGGGGAACTAAAAAATGGGAATGATTAATAAATTACATGTTAGATGCAATTAAAGCCTCGGTCACCTTAGGCTAGAAAGACCAAAAGAAATGGGACATTAAAACACGGTATAAATATTTAGCAGGCTACCTCCTCCAAAACTACATTAGCAAAAGGAAAAGTTACTACAGAATGGGTTAAATCAGAAAGTCATGGGAGGCAAAATGGAAATACTTAATTTACAGAATAAAGGGTAAAGATTAAGGAATTAAACAAGATTATCCTCATGATCGAACAATTGTAATAAATACAGCAAAATCTGTAAACTGTTCCCAGGGAGGGGAGGGGAGGGAGAAAGAAGGGGAACAATGTAAGCATGTTACCAATGGAATGTTTGTATAATATTATGTAGCACTATTCACAATAATTCTGAAAATAATAATAAAATGTTTTTAAAAAGAATTGATGGACTAACTCTTTGCCCAAAATTTGCTTTATTTTGAATGCTGTATGATAAACAAATTTAAAATGAAAGAGAAATCAAGAGTAAAATTCAATATTGCACAAGGAAATACTTGGTTATACAATGGCACATTCCCCTCCTTGCCTCCATAGCTCTGCATGCAATCCCCAAATTTGTTCCAAGCAGCTTCCTCCCACATTCCACTGATAGAAACTATTAGCAGGAGAGTTTAATTGGGAGACAATAAGCATTTAGTATAGTGAGTCTTATAACTTATAACAATAAATGGTTATACAGAAAATACAATCAAGTCAGAAATGTTACCATGGAATCAATATGAAAAATTATTTATTGCATTTTATGCTGTTTTTCTCCTAGCGTGAGACCCAAAGTAGCTTCAAAAAGCTAATTAAAATACTCATAATAAAAAGAGTGGAGTGATCTTCATCCCTCCACACTGCCCAAAACTGTTATTGAAGGGCTTCCAAATGCATATGGCTGTGTATTGGAGGAAGTGTTTGATTTCATGATTCTGTTGCATCTCACTTTCTCAGTCAATCAGTGTTTTGATATTACCCTGTTTATGTAGAATTCAACAAAATATGTTTGGCTGCCCTGAACACCATTTTTTGAAGGAAGGACAGCTATAAATATAATAAATACTTAATATAAAACTAATGTATGAATGCAAAGTGATGTGAAAGACAGTTTTTTTTTAAAGGTTGAGTTATCATTGTTGTATTCATTGTTCTCCTATTTACCTTTCAGCCAGCCCTTCTTAGTATTGTACTGAGAGATTCATTTGCAGCCCCTGAGAAGGATATTTTCCAAGCCTTGATGAACTGGTGTAAACACAACCCCAAAGAAAATCATGCAGAAATTATGCAGGCTGTGCGCCTGCCCCTGATGAGTTTGACAGAGCTTTTAAATGTTGTACGGCCTTCTGGATTACTATCACCTGATGCCATTTTGGATGCTATTAAAGTTCGATCGGAAAGTCGAGACATGGATCTCAACTATAGGGGCATGTTAAGTAAGTCTCAGTGTTCCCAATGTGCAATGTTTATGCATGTCCTTGTAATTGAAAGGTTTATGGGCCAACAGTTGGGGCTAAATAAATGTTTATTAAAAGGAACTTGAGGATAAATCTTGACTAGCAAAATAAAAGATCCTGACCATTCATATTTTAGTAGTCTTAGAATAGATGTATTGCAATAGATGTTTCTAGAAAAATGGTTGAACAACAAACCACTTATCTTCTGTGAGGTATATTCAGAGGTTGTGTAAGTGAAAAGTTGTTCTTGCAACAAATCTTTTGCTTTACCTGTCTTTGCTAAAATTTGAGGGTAGTTCTGTTTAACATGGGCCTAATTATGTGGGAGTTTTGAATGTGTGAATCTACATTGGAATGATTTCCCCTCAGACTGTATTCTGTTCATGATCCAAAGTATTCTGTGAAAGTGACAGAAACTTTACAGTATAAGTTTTTCATTCTGGGGGAAATACTTTGTTGCAACTTTATGTTGTTTTCTTTTAGTGATGGAAGAGCATAACTTGAAACATTTTATCAATCTCATTCTTCTTAGTACCAGGCGAGAATATTGCCACTATGAAATATGGAGCCCAGGTGGTTAAAGGGGAACTGAAATCTGCTTTGTTAGATGGAGATACACAGAACTATGACTTGGATCACGGATTTTCCCGACATCCCATTGATGATGACTGTCGTTCTGGTATTGAAATTAAATTGGGTCAGCCATCTATAATCAACCATATACGAATATTGCTATGGGATCGTGATAGCAGGTAGGTTCTTTTTTTCAGACCAAACTTTCTGTTAGAATACTGCAGGAAGGCTATATCCAAATGGCCAAGGTGTCCAGTGGCATTAGAGGAGGAAATACTGAAGACTTCATTAAAAAATGGAGGTGCATATTTGAATATTTAGAAGGGAAGACAAAGGTAGACTTTAAAATAGCAAGGGGAAGTTATTAATATAAAGATAAGGGTAGGCTTTTATGAGATATTAGTTTTGCATTGAGTGACTTTGGAAGTCATGGATGGTAGTTTATGGGTGGGGGGAGGGGGGAATGGTAGTCAGATGTTTTTGTATTATGTGTATCTGAAGTATTTTTTTTTTGTAATCCACCCCAAGTCATTCTGTATACCACCTTTACACAATAAAAATTTATTTTTTTTAAAAAAAGAAAACTGCAGGAAGGGATAGGATCAAATAATGTTATCTTTGACTTTCGTAGCAGTGATGTACAACAGCAACCGTGACTTGCAGGATAAATATAATTGTTCACTCTTTCCTTCAGAAATGTTTCACATACACCTTCATTTGAAACTGTACCCTAGTGATCAAAAGAGAAATAATAAGATCCCACATAATCAGGATTGTAGTTAGTTTTATTGAAACAAAATAAATAATGCGATTTTGTTCCCTTACTTAGGCCCCTTCCACACAGCTGTATAAAATCCATATTGAACTGGATTATATGGCATTGTGGACTCAGATAATCTAGTTCAAAGCAGATATTGTGGATTATCTGCCTTGATATTCTGGGTTATATAGTTGTGTGGAAGGGACCTAAGAGGCTTTGGAACTCTGAAAATATATATGAATATATTAGTGTAGTTACTGCAGTAAATATGATAAATATATACAGATAGGAACTAGAAACTTCTGCTATAAGAGAATCAATGCCTTTTGTAAATCTCAAATTTCTAATAGCATAGAACAATTCGTTTGTAATATGAGATTGATAGGTGTGATATAATATGACATGAGTGTACTTGAACAAAAATGATTTAAAAGAGGATATTACATCAGATAAAGTTACCTTTTCAGTCTCCTTTAATTCTGTACTGCTGTTTATGAACTGCTAAATCTCCTCTAAGCTTCCTTGCTGATGTACTGGCAATAGCTACCATGATTAAGGTTTAAATTTAGCCCATATAGGAGGAATACAAATTACTTTTTTATGATGTGGGTGTGTTAAATGTCTTCTTTTAATGTCCCATCATGTTTGAAGGAAGACTGCTTCATTTTATTGAGATTGTGAATTCTGCTATTAAAAAGACCTCCAAGCATTTTAACATGTATTTCTATTTCAGTTTGAGATGCACCTGTGATACAAATATCACTGAGAAGTGCAGTCTTGGCTGCATTAAAAACGAACCCATTTTTATATTTCCACTAAAGGTGTAATTTATTGCACATTTAGCTACATGTTGTCTCATGAAATTTGTGTGACCTTAGCGTTATGGGCTACTAGAATACATAAAGTTTGTATATATAAAGTGAAGTTTGTGCACAGTTGATTTCAGTTTTTAAAATTAATTTATTTGCTGTTCAAAGGTCTTATTCCTATTACATTGAAGTCTCCATGGATGAGCTAGACTGGATTCGTGTGATCGATCACTCCAAATATCTCTGTCGTTCCTGGCAGAAATTGTATTTTCCTGCCCGTGTCTGTAGGTTAGTGCACATCTTGATGCAGTTTTTATTAATGTCTAAGTACATGTCAATGTTATTGCATATACTAGTTAAAATATTTAATCCAATCAATTAGAATTTGAAATTGGAGTAAAAAGAAAATGAATAGTTGAGGTAATAGTTTAATGACAGATTTTGAGCTGTAGCTGTTAAGTTAAAACTTTACATTTCTTTTTTCTACTTTTCCTTTCTCTATTCCTCTATATTTTTATACATAATTCAATTGTATTTCAGTTTTTCTTCATCCTCTAAACTGTCATATTTCAAACTGCTAGTACAAAATGCACAATAGTATTTTACTATGTTACACAATATAACCATTGAGAAGAAAAACATTTTTTTTATCATCTCACTCGCTTGTGAATCTGACATTGCTGGGGTATGCATTTTCTAATGGGACTATTCATAAAATTGTAAAGCTAACAATGAATATTTCTATTAAATATCATTTCAAAATGCATACCTGGCCAACGTCGGGTACATAAGCTAGTTACTAATTAATTGTTGATTTTATTGAGTCACACTCACTGTCTCAGATAAAGGTGCAGACAGTTCCCTTTTAAGTAAATGTTAAAATTGTTGCCTTGAGCAAGTCACACTCTTTCGACCTTAAGTTATTTTCTCTCATCCTCAGAGGAAAGGCATAGGTGGTTCCAGCAATAATTTTTGTCATCACCTCCCCTTTTAAAGTATGTTTTGACAGATTGAATGATTGCTTCCTTGATGAGTGAAGAAGTCCTGGCCATGTCCTTCAAGGTTTTGCCTCATGGTAGACCTCATGATGGGCCCTTTCTAGAAGAGACCATTTTGTCTGCTGCTCCAGAGACCACCATATCCTACTGTTTTGCGGAGGGCTGTATAGGTTCTCCTGGTTCAGGCTCATGTTCTAACCATTGAGAAGGCAACAGATCCAGCCTTTCCTTACACGTCACATTCTCTTTGCCTCACTTTGTGCCATGATCCCTAGCCTGTGTAAGGCACTCTCTTTCCCCGTGCTACAGCTGCCCCGCCCCCCAATATATGCACACACACACACACTCCTTTCAGGTTTCCAAATTATTTTTTTACATCTTTTTCTGATTCAGAGGGCAAAAATAAGTTCATCCAAATAAAGAGAAATAAAACCTCTAGGAGCATAAACTATGAGCAATTCAAAGAGTAACAGTGTCCTGAAAGGAATGTAATTAGTGTCTCTTTCCTTTGAAGTCCTTGTGGGACTTTAAAAAGCAGTGTCTTAAAAAGTAATAAAAGTTTACAGGGTTGTTGTATGTCTTTCGGGCTGTGTGGCCATGTTCCAGAAGCATTCTCTCCTGACGTTTCGCCCACATCTATGGCAGGCATCCTCAGAGGTTGTGTCACCTCACAACCTCTGAGGATGCCTGCCATAGATGTGGGCGAAACGTCAGGAGAGAATGCTTCTGGAACATGGCCACACAGCCCGAAAGACATACAACAACCCTGTGATCCTGGCCATGAAAGCCTTCGACAACATAATAAAAGTTTAGATTTTTTAGAAGAAAATACTATCTTGTAAAATATTTTGTTCAGTTAATGCTTGTATTGCTTTCCCAATAAATTAAAAGTAATAAAAATAAAATTTGATCCTTCAGATATGTTTTAAACTTCAACTTCCTTCAGCTCCTGCCAACATCCAAAAAGCTTGGGATGGTTGGAATTATAGTTCAACAACATCTAAAAACAACAAAGTCCTGCATCTCTGACTTAAAAGGAAAGATAAAATAAATAAAATAAAATTTTCTTTCATTTCCCTTTTTTCTCCTGCAATTCATGCTATTATAGAAGGGGCCACTGACAATCGGCCAGCCACCCAGAGGGATATACAATTGAGCATTGTAGGTCAATTAACAGAACACATTTTGGAACTCTGGGAATTTATCTCATACTGAAATAAGAATTCGGTACAGGAAACATGGCCTAGGGTTAACTGAAATGAAGTCATACCATATGATATAAATGACTGTATGTAGAATTTTGGTAATAACTCCCAAGAGTTTAAGGGGAGGAGTTTTTAGCTCCTTATCAGGAACAACCCTCTGTGTCTATTAATATGCCTTTAAAAGAGCAAGGGACCAAAAGCATAGTACACAGGGCATGGAATATACCTCTTTACAGATTAGTCCATTGTGGAAGTGTGTTGTATTTATATTTAAGGGATTTTGCATTCTACCCAGATCTGCTCTTTTAGTAATACCACCTTAAGCATATGTAGAATAGAAGATGAGTTTGTGGCAGTTCTTTTTTAATAGGCTGCTAAGAAGCTTTTTACTCAAATAGGCTATTAAATAATTTTGCAGAGTAGTAACTTTTGTGGACTTGTTTACAAGGCTGTTTTAATGCCAAATATAAGGGAATTTGTCCTTTGCTGTAAAGTATTGAATACAACTTGTCACACTCTCAAAATAACAAATGAATACAAATGTACAGATATACAACTAAACAGATGAGAAATAGCATGATTTGTCCTGTCTTTGCCAGCTCTGTGCTAAATTTCATGGAGATTTTTGTTAATTATTGCTCCTTGTGATACTAGCTGATGCATTAAATATATGTTAATACTAAATTCCAGCAGAGTACACTGACATCTTGATTTACTTATATGTAAACTTAAATTGTGTGAAGTAAGAGATCTCTAAGGCTGAACCGTACTGATCATTCCAGGAAAGTGTAGATAGTCTTTCAGTGTAATATTAAGTTGAGTCAGTCTCAAAGCATAGTTCTTCCTGCGATATGCTTTTGTTCAGTGTTTCTTCTAGACTTCTAATTTGTGGGCTTAGGTTGTTCTCATAACAATACCAGCATCATATGAATGTTACCACAAAGTCATACTGGAAATGCTTGTTTCATACAATATACAAACAATTCTGGTTGGTTTATTAAAATGTAAATGTATGCCAGAAATTTTACAATAAATGTAGTCCCATTTAGTCTGCTTAATCGGTCAGTCACTGCAGTATAATGCATCCTCTATTACAGATCGAAATTGGTTTTGAATAGCATTTGGGGGAGGGGAGTGGCGGGGCATAAACAGAGGCATGAGCAGTCTAAACTACATATGGATATTAACCTATTACTAGTCAATGGATTGAATCCATGGCGCCCTGAAAGATACTTTCTGCTCATGAGTAGGCTATTTTGTGTATTGCACCAATGTTCCTTGAAAAAAGAGAAACTAAATCAAAATATTTATTTTCCTACTTGCATAAATGACAGCAATAGAGCGGCTACAGATCTTCAAATGCAAATATTTGTGGACAGTGCTGGTAATTGTTTTTTCAGCTTGTGGTTCTTGGCACCCAATTCAATATGGTTGTTTAAAAATTGTGATACACTGTGTTTACATACTTCTTTCAGCATTATGTGTAACCATGTCATAAGGAATATAAGTCCTTTTTATTGATCTTAGAAGAACTTTGATACTGTGACCAAACACTGATTAAAGGAGCAAAGACTGCTTGTCTTCAGCAAAAGGCTTCACTCTGAAGGATTAACTGAAAGTATTATTCAGTTGGTATTGTTTTTGGGCTGAATACTGCACCTTTATCAGTGGAGGATTAGTTCAACTCTAATGCATCTAATTAGTGTGTGCTATTTCAAATCAAATGTCCATGGATGCAGGATTTCTGAAGCTGTTGGTGTGGACTGGTCATTCAGCTATCTGAGGAACTATTTTAATCTCTATATAAGGTTAAGATACTTTTAAAAAAAAACTATAGTTCAGCCATATGAGACATTTGTATGATTTGGAATCACATTTTATTCCAGAATTTACAAACATCTAGACCCACAACGTGGACATTTTTACAACACTGAAAGTTTTTAAGGATGTTGTCAAATTAATGTCAAGGATGGATTCTCATACTAATACACCTCTCATCATTGAATTAGTTCCTGTATAATTTGGGTTGCACTTTATAATTTTACAATTTATTAAATGGTTGATTAGATGAAGATACTGAGAAGTGTGAATGACAGCTTGGATATATCTCCATCTATTTTCCCACAAGGATGGCAGGTTGACTGCCTTACCTGCATTCATAATACATTAATGTAATTTGTTCTGTTTAATGCTCTTAGCATGGAAGGGAAGGACCCACAGATGGGTTGAAGTTCATTGGCTAAGAACTGTAAATTTCTATCCTGGCAGCTTTACTGCCTGCATTCTTTTCATAGCAGAGAAATCAAAAACATTAGGCTGTGCCTTTGACAGTATACCAGTGATCTATTCCCACGTTTGCATTTTGCATTAAATATCATAACTATCAAGAGATACTAAAAATCTTACTGGAGCAGTCAACATTAGATGTTTCATAATAGCTTTTTGTAATTAGAAGTGTTGTTGCTACTTAGCACTGGTAGATGCAATGATTTTGTGTGTACAAGTCTTATATCCATGGCTGATTCTTAACATTTTTCACTTTCACCTCTATTTAAGAAAAGAAAGTTGCAGTAAGTTGTATATAATAGTCTCCTTCCTTGGAATATGCAATCACTTTCTGGCCTTTCATTATATTCATAATGTGGTTCAAATATTTCAGCACAGTTCACTTTGTTATTCTAACATGACTAATTTCTAACAGAATTTAAAATAAACCAAAGAAATGTGGTGTGTTTCCTATGAACTGGACTTTTTTCAGACTTAGCTTGTGCTGTGTAAAAATTAGTTTAGCTGATCACAACAGTGCCATAATTTCTTTGTTTCACGCTTTTATTTCTGTGTTTTACTTGGAAGCTACTTAGAGACTCATCGAGAGAGAGGTAAAATATATAAATAATACTTGAATTAAGGATTGTACAACAGAATCCTTTACAGGTCTACCTGAAAGCAGAGCGTGTATGGTTTTTGCAGGTACTGTGGCCAGTGTTTTGACTGGTGATACCCCTCTCTCCCACAGTCACTCATACACCTCAAGAACCTACTGTGAAAGGTGGGAAATCAGCTTAGGACAGATATTGGATGCTCCAGGGAAATATTGACAGGAAAGGCAGAAAATCCTGGTGCTACCTTGAGTGCTACATGAGATAGTGAGGTTGCAAAAGTTCAATTTACAGAAAAAACAACTTATCTCTAGGTTCGTGACATATCTCCTAGCATGTGCTAGTATGCTAATATCTTTTTGGTTGAGCAAGCTGATTTAGGAGGCAGGCAAAAGTCTCAAGAGGTGCTATAATTCTGTTGCCATATCTTGCATCCTTCTAAGTAAATTTTCAAATCTCGTTATGTTCTGATAGTAAGTATTAATTTCGCTGGTAATTATCCTCTCAAATTGACAGATACAGGAAGCATATGGAAACTCGGACACATTTCTCCTCCTGTAATCCACTACATTAAGTTTCATTATGCAAGTGACAAATGTGCCTCTTAACTTGTAAATCAAGCAATCCTCTGTACATTATTGTTGATTTATTTTTTACTTCGTTTTTATGTTGCTTCATTTATTTCACAAGCTTGCAAGATTTAGATTTTACGGAATGTGCTAAGTGTTCCAGGCAGATGGCAAATTGGCATACAGCCACATGGTGTCACTAAAGTATAACTTGAGTCAACAAGATATTTTCTTGACTGTTTTTGTGGGCTCATTTTAGGAATAGATTATTTGTGTTGAGTGTGCTAAATCTATAGGTATTTAAACTTACTTGCACTATTTTTACCTTGTAAAATATTGTGCTTTGGCCTGTACTTCTGAAACAATAAATTATTAAAGGTAAAGGTTTCCCCTTGACATTGTCTCGTCGTGCCCCACTCTGGGGGGTGTTGCTCATCTCCATTTCTAAGCTGAAGAGCTGCCGTTGTCCGTAGACATCTCCAAGGTCATGTGGCCTAGACCTTCCCACAGAAGCGGTATCTATTGATCTACTCACATTTGCATGTTTTCAAACTGTTAGGTTGGCAGGAGCTGGGCTAACAGTGGGAGCTCACCCCACTCCCTTTTGGCCAGCAAGTTCAGTAGCTCTGTGGTTTAATCCGCTGTGCTACCAGGGTGCCCAAGAAATGATTAGCACATTATTAATGAGATAAATAGAATAAGCAGAGACTTCGTAAACAATCCTCACATGGTTTACTTTACCTTTATTTCTGGTATCAGACAGTTTTGCAGAAGGTTTGGGTAGATAAGAAATACCACTGTCCAACGGAACCCATCCATCCTTTTGGAAACAGTGACATCTGTGTAAGAAAAAAATCTAGAATCATCAAAACATTCCATCGTATACCGTATATATTCATACATGTCACCCTCATGTGTAAGTCTACAGCAGGTTTGGGGGGCAAAATTAAAGTTTCTGAAATGACCCATGGGGAAGTCGAAGTTTGTTCTGTGGAGGGGGAAAAGCACCAAAGCCACCACAAGGAGCCCAAAAAGACCAGAAGCAGCATCACAACAGAGGAAGGTGAGGGGATCAGTGTTTCTTTTAAGTTCTCCTGGGATGAACTAAGTTCTTGCCTTCACCAGTCCACTCAGATAAGGGAATGTTTCCTTTTTTGCTAAAAGTTAAGGTACTTATATTAACCCGTGGATAAGTCAATCCATGTTTTTAAAGTTAATTTCTGACTAAAATCTCTAGGCATATATGAGCATATTGGGTAGACATTGTAAGGCTTTTTAATAAAAATGATATTCCTTGATCGCAATGTATTAATGTCTAGCCTCTTGTATGTTTGATCATGATTTGCAGTTATAATGTGTAGTAACAATTTTGCTTTTCATATCTGAGGGAAAGAGAATTTGTTTCTACAGGCCATGATCCTAATCAATATACCTGATACCAAGATTTTTCCCCCAAAGGAGGATCTTTTTCTTAGCCGCTCTTCAGAGAGAGGAAAGACTCTTAGAATTGAGATTGACACATAGTGTGGCAGAGAAGCAAAGCACTTTGGTCAGTATGCCAGATGGTTTACTTGCTGAAAATTATTCATACTTGATTAAAATGGAGGACTTACTCCACAGTACTGCATGATATTGTTCGGGAAATATGTCACTTTTAGCAGCATAGTCCAGGAAAGGTTTGGTGATCGTCTTATGTTAGGTACTTAGTTATCATTAAATTAAGGTTTCAGTTTCATAAACTAACATTGTTAGAATGTCAAAGCTCCTTACATGCAATGGATTTATAAGTTAATATTTAGAACAAAAAATTAATTGGTTGTATGTACTTTGTGAAAATCTTTTCATGAACAGTAACTTTGTAAGCGGTTTATTACAGTGGCAATTAGGCTTTAGAAGGTACACTGTCCATGTCCTTCTTTTATCTGATAACAGTATTAAACAGTAAATATTAGAAATATAATTAATTATTTTCACACATTGAACTATTTTTGTTATTTACATATTTACTGTGACTATATTTGTTTTAGTCAGTGACTTGAGTGATAGTGGTTAACTTAAAAACGTACACTCACCTGCTCATATCACCTAGAGATATTTATATGGAGGAAGTCAAAACTACTTCACTTCTTGAGTGAGAAGAGTTTCTGCAAACAATGAGCAACCAATATCTTGTTTAATATTCTTAGTGGAAAGTAAAACTTTTCCAGCCTACTTCCTTGGGTAGTATATTTATGTGGACGGATGCTGCTCCCAATGCACCTCCTGTAGACAAGTTGTGGGGATGCAGTCTGCTCCACCCTGCCTTTTAAGGGACTAGAATTGCAAAGCAGATCTAGTCTAGAGAGAGAGAGAGCTGATGGTAACTCACACATATTTCTATTGGAGAGGGAATGTACTATTGCTGTTGTGTTGGGAATAGGAAGTGGGACAGCAGATGGCAGCCAGACCAGGAGTAGCATATTGCAACTCTGATTAAGATTAGAGTGAGTAAATAAGACACACTCCTGTACCTGAAAGCACCCACAAACCTTGTTCCTGATACCCTCCTTCCATTAAAACAATTGGAATATTGCAGTGCTCATTTATAAGAAGGGCTTTCTTCATTGATAAATATATGTTGGTACCAATTGGATGGGGGCAGTATAAGTAGTTTATCTGGAAGTCAATCTTGGTCTCTTTCACTGGTCATTAGGATCCGGAGGGTGGGTGGGGGATGGGGGTTGGGTAGTTGTGTCTATATAGCATGTACCATAAATGAGGAAATAGCTAGCTAAAAACTATTGGATGCCTTGGAGAGGCGAGGCCAACCACATGCATGCCTGCCCATCCTGGCTGATAAAGGATGCCAGAGGGTGTTTGGCAGAGTGGGTAAAGGCGGTGGTTAATGCCTCCCTTCAGGAAGGCAAGATTCCAGCAAGCTTAAAAGAAACTGTTATAAAACTACTGTTGAAGAAACCATCACTGGACCCCACTCAGTTAGTCCACTTTTGGCCGGTTTCGAATCTCCCCTATTTGGGCAAAGTCATGGAACATGTGGCAGCCTCGCAACTCCAGGGGTTCTTGGTAGACATTGACTATCTAGATCCGATGCAGCCTGGCTTTAAGCCGGGACCAACAGCCTTGGTCGCCTTAGTGGATGATCTATGCCGGGAACTGGACAGGGGGAGTGTGTCACTGATGGTTCTGCTGGACCTCTCAGCAGCCTTCGATACCATAGACCACGGTATCCTTCTGAGATTCCTGATGGGAATGGGTCTCAGGGGTACTGTCTTACAGTGGCTTTGGTCCTTCCTGGAAGGCCATACTCAGAAGATGTTGTTGGGGGACACCTGCTCGGCCCCGCAGCTATAGTCCTGTGGAGTCCTGCAGGGTTCAATACTATTCCCCATGTTGTTTAACATCTACATGACACCACTGGGAGAGATCATAAGGAGTTTTGGAGTTCCATGTCATCTGTATGCAGATGACACTCAACTTTATTACTCCTTTCCACCTACTGCTAAGGAGGCTGTTTAGGTCCTGTACCAGTGCTTGGCAGCTGTGGCGGTCTGGATGAGGGTGAACAAATTAAAATTGAATCCAGACAAGACAGAGGTACTCCTAGTCAGTCGTAAGGCCAAACGGGGTATAGGATTACAGCCTGTGTTGGACGGGGCTACACTCCCCCTGAAGATGCAGGTTCGCAGCTTGGGAGTGATCCTGGATTCATTGCTGAGCCTGGAACCCCAGGTTTCAGTGGTGGCCAGGGGATCTTTTGCACAATTAAAGCTTGTGCACCAGCTGCATCCTTACCTTGGGAAGTCAGACTTGACCATGATAGTCCACTCTTAGGTTAATCCTGTATAAGTAAAGGTAAAGGTTTTCCCCTGACGTTAAGTCCAGTCGTGACTCTGGCGGTTGGTGCTCATCTCCATTTCTAAGCCGAAGAGCCGGTGTTGTCCGTAGACACCTCCAAGGTCATGTGGCCAGCATGACTGTATGGAGTGCCGTTACCTTCCTGCCGGAGCGGTACCTATTGATCTACTCACATTTGCATGTTTTCAAACTGCTAGATTGGCAGGAGCTAGAGCTAACAGCGGGCGCTCACTCCGCTCCCGGGATTTGAACCTGGGACCTTTTGGTCCGCAAGTTTAGCAGCTCAGCACTTTAACACACTGTGCCACCAATGCACTCTATATGGGGTTGCCTTTGAAGACTGTTCAGAAGCTTCAATTGGTCCAACAGGTGGCAGCCAGGTTGCTCACTGGAGCTGGGAACAGGGAGCTGTGATGACCCATGGGCCTTGTAGTCCTGCTCAGGACATTGTAATCCCTGTTGAAGATGAAAACTTGGGTTTTTTACCTTCCCAGTCTGAACTGGATTCCTCTCAGCCAGATCTTTCCCAGGCAGATCTGGGAACCTTGCACCTGCAAGAAAGTTGTGTCCCAGAAGTATGTCAAACAACCCCAGAGCCTACTTCTCCCGTGTTCTTGCGCCGGGAGTTTTGTAAACAACAGAGAAGTTTGGAATCAGCTTCGCGCAGGAGTGCGAGGATAGCAGCTAAGAATGTTGCCAATTAAGACTGTTTCTCGTGAGAATCTTTAAGGAGTTTAACATCTGGTCTCGGAGTTTAGCTTTCGTTTCTGTTTCCCAGAGAACGGCTTCGGTGAGAAAGTTAGACTCTATATAGGTGTTTTGCCCGCGTAGTAACTTCGCGGAGTCAATTCGTCAGCCTACGGAGCGAGTTGTGTCTGGACAGCGCGCTCCGATTCAAGCCTCGCTCCTGCCCAAGCCTTGCCTTGTTATCCAGCCTTCGCCTTGCTTCCCAGCCTTGGTTATCTGCGGACCTTGCCTCGTTTCCCAGGATCAATCCTTGCCTTGTTTCACGGATTTTACCAAGTTATTCCACGGACCTTGTTCTTGTTCCTAGTTACCTTGTTCCACGTTCAAGCCTTGTTTCAAGTATCAAGTTATTTCCTAGCCACGCTCAAGTTTTATGGACTAAAGGACCTTGTCATCTCCCCTCACTTTGCTTGGCAAAGTGAGTGTTTCGGTTATTGGATTACAACTTTGGACCTTAATATTTCCTATTGGACATTGCTTTTTTGGACTATTTCTGACCTTTCCTGAAAGGTCTATTTCTGGACTATTTTCTACACTTGTTCTTATTAACTTTATATATTCCTTCAATAAAGATATTAGTTAGATTCTGGCCTCTGTGTATGGTTATTGGTGCTCTGCAGCCTGGGTCGTGACAGTTTGACTCCGCCACCCTAAGCACCAATTAACCTCGGCCAGAATGTCCACCGGAGACGTACCTGGGCCGAGCGGCCAGCCGATTACCTACACCATCGACAAGGAAGAGGTGGATCGCATCCGCGACAGACTCAACGCCCAGGATGGAGAAGTAAAGGGCTTGCGGGAGCGCGGAGTCCGCCTCCCGGCCATGGCGTTGCCCACCAAGTTTACTGGAGAAGCTTCTAAGGTTCATGTTTTCCGTCGCCAATGTCAAGCTTATCTAGAGGCCCGAGATGCCGAGTTTCCCCAAGAAGACATCAAAGTGGCGTGGGTTTACAGTCTTCTAGACGGGCCAGCGGCCAATTGGGCGACGGCACTGTACGACCAAGCCTCTCCACACCTAAGATCAGCGCAACACTTCTTGGACCACCTCAAGGAGACTTGGGGAATCGAGGACAATTTGGAGGCAGCCGGTCACAAACTCCGTCGCCTTTTCCAAGGAGACAGACCTATGTCTCAGTATATAGCCAAGTTCCGAGTGCTGGCCCACAATACCGGCTGGAACGATGTAGCCCTCAGAGGACAATTCCGGGAGGGTCTCAACATTGAAATGCTGGAAGAAATCTCCAAGGTGGACCCTCCCCAGACCCTCGAGGCACTCATTGATCAATGTTTACGGGCTGAAGTCATGATTGCCAACAGGAAACAGTGGGTTCGAGGCCAGGGCAGTAGAGCCGGGGCAAATCCCCCCGCTCCCGCCAGCGTTCAGCCACGACCAGTGTGGAGACCCCCACCACCAACCCCATACCCCAGAGGAGGCGAGGAGGTGCCGATGCAGTTGGGCAATGTGCGTCCCAGACTAGATGCCGCCGAGAAGGCCCGTCGTCAACGCTTAAACCTCTGCTGGTACTGCGGGAACGGGGGCCACTTCGCCAGAGAGTGCCCAGCCAAAGGGAAGCCGGCCGCCCGTCTTGCGGCGGCGTCCTCCACGGAGACGAAGGCGTCTGAGCCGACTGGTACACAGCCGGCGGGGGAAGCCAACGACCGGGTGTAGAGAGGCTCGCCAACCCGGTCAAAAAATCCATCCAAGAGCCGCCAACCGGGGTCCTGTTCCTTCTCGTGGTCACTTTATGGTCAGCAAAAAGGGGACCCGTCATGATCCACGCCATGATAGACTCTGGAGCTACCAACAATTTCATCGATAGAGAGTATGCCGACTCTCTGGGATTACAATATCATGATTTCAAGAATGCCCGTGTGGTGCAAGCCATAGACGGCCGCCCCCTCAAGACGGGCCCCGTAAGTCAGTGGTCGGAACCCACCAGGATGTGGATAAGGGAACACATGGAAGAGATCTCCTTCTTTGTTACCGAGGTCCCCCATTTCCCTGTGATTTTGGGAATTCCATGGCTGACTCTCCACGACCCTAACATCTCCTGGTCCAACAGAGAACTGCAGTTTGCTTCACCGTACTGCCAAAACCATTGCCTCGTAGCCAAGGTATGCCATGCCACAGACACCGAACCCATCATCACCTTGCCAAAGAAGTACTCCGAGTATTGGGATGTATTCAATGAGAAAGAAGCCGAAAAATTACCCCCACATAGACCTTATGACTGTGCCATTGACTTGGTGGAGGGGGCCCCGATCCCGCGAGGGCATCTCTACTCCCTGACTGAACCAGAGCAAGAAGCTCTCAGGGAATTCCTAGAGACAAACCTTCGCAAGGGATTCATCAGACCCTCTCAATCCCCAGCCGCCTCCCCAGTGATGTTTGTGAAGAAAAAGTCAGGGGAACTACGCTTGGTGGTGGACTACAGAGCATTGAACAATATCACCAAGCGGAACAGCTATCCCCTGCCCTTAATCTCGGATCTACTGGATCGGCTTCGAGGAGCCAAGGTTTACACCAAGCTGGATCTTCGGGGGGCTTACAACTTAGTTCGCATCAGGGAAGGGGACGAGTGGAAGACCGCCTTCCAGACCAAATTCGGATTATTTGAGTCCCGAGTTATGAATTTCGGTTTATGCGGAGCCCCCGCAACGTTCCAGCATTTTGTCAATGACATTTTTCAGGACTATCTAGACAGGTTCTTGATAATCTACCTGGACGATTTTTTGGTGTTTTCCAGATCACAATCAGAACATGAGAACCACGTCAAAATGGTGTTACAACGATTGCGGGATCATGGACTTTATGCCAAGCTGGAAAAATGCGCCTTTGATCTACAAGAGGTAGATTTCCTTGGTTACCGCATCTCGCCTCTAGGGCTTTCCATGGATCCAGCCAAGGTCTCAGCAGTGTTGGAATGGCGGGCGCCAACTAACAAGAAAGAGGTGCAGCGTTTCTTGGGGTTCGCGAACTATTACCGCAAATTCATTCCAGATTTTGCCCGCTGGTCCGACCCCATCACTAGCTGCATCCGTGGAAAGCAGCCTTTCCGCTGGACTGATCAAGCAGAGAAAGGGTTCCAGCAACTAAAGAAACTATTCACCTCCCAGCCAATTCTACAACACCCAAATCCTGGAACCCCTTTTGTGGTGCAAGCGGACGCCTCCGATGTGGCAATTGGGGCTGTACTCTTACAACCGGAGGGAGATCACCTCCACCCCTGTGCCTTTTATTCTCGTCAACTAACCACACCAGAGAGGAATTACACCATTTGGGAAAAGGAACTACTGGCTATAAAGGCAGCCTTTGAAACTTGGAGACATTGGCTAGAAGGGGCCAAATTTCCCATTGAAGTCCACACTGATCATCGTAATCTAGAACATCTAAGAACTGCCCGCAAACTAAATCAGAGGCAGCAACGTTGGGCTTTATTCTTCGAACGTTTCAACTTCCAGATCCATTATGTGACTCCAGCCCAAACCAAGCAAGCAGACGCCCTGTCACGTAAACCGGAGTACGCTGCAGGACGCAAGGAGACCTTTGAATCCCAACTGCTACAACCCGAGAACTTTGCCACGCTCACGGTGGGGAACACCAAATCCATTCCCATTGGTTCAACTTCCCCTACTCCAGGACCCATCTGTGCTCAAGAAATCCGGGCTAGTCAGCAAGCAGATGCCTGGGCGCAGGACCAACTTCGCCAAGGTCTGCATTTTCCCTTTTCGCTTAAAGATGGACTGCTATGCTATAGAAATCATGTTTATATCCCACCCGGACCGGGCAGGGAGAAAGCGCTTCGTCTGTGTCATGACTGCAAACCAGCTGGGCATTTCGGACTATTTAAAACCATGCATCTGATCCTAAGGGATTTTTGGTGGCCCAAGATCCGCAAAGATGTGGAAAAATATGTCAACACCTGCCCAGTATGCCAGCGCTCCAAGATAAGAAGGGAGAAGCCCTCAGGGCTTCTGCATCCCCTTCCTACCCCATCTCGGCCATGGGAAATAATTTCTGCGGATTTTATCACTGACTTACCACCTTCCTGTGGTTTCACCACGATCCTAGTGGTGGTGGACCTTTTCACCAAGTTAGCCCATTTCATTCCCTGTGAAGGTCTTCCCACGGCCAAAGAGACTGCAGATCTATTCCTTCAACATGTTTTCAGACTACATGGATTGCCCAAGAGTTTAGTCACAGACCGTGGATCTCAATTCACCTCTCGTTTTTGGAAGGCACTACAAAAACTATTGGGCATAGACTCTCGCTTATCTTCAGCTCATCATCCCCAAACAGATGGGCAAACGGAGCGCACCAATGCCACTTTGGAGCAGTATCTTCGCTGTTATGTAAACTATCAACAGGACAATTGGGCTTCTCTGTTACCACTGTCTGAGTTTGCCTACAACAATGGAGTTCAAGCTTCTACAAAAGAAACGCCGTTCTTTGCAAACTACGGCTTCCATCCACGTTTCTTCCCCCCTGTCATTGAAACTTCAGAAGTTCCCGCAGCAGAGGATTGGCTGCAGGAACTCACAGCGGTGCAACAACTTTTGCTCCAGCAACTGGACCAAGCCAAGGAGGACTATAAACGCCACGCTGACAAACATCGCCAGCCGGGCCCCGAAATCAAGGTAGGAGATCGGGTTTTCCTGTCCACTCGCTTTCTGCCCTCCCACCGCCCTTGCCGGAAGTTAGATGCCCGTTTCATTGGCCCCTATCCAGTGGTGGCGCAATTAAACCCCGTGACTTTCAAACTCCAACTTCCGCGTTCAATGCGCATTCACCCAGTGTTTCACCGTTCCCTGCTCCTTCCGGCGGATGGTGTGCGTCCTGATTCAGACCAACCGGCCCCCCCTCCTGTGTTGATGAATGGGGAGGAGGAGTTCGAGGTTGAGGACATTTTGGATTCTCGCTTTCATCGCCGCCGCCTACAATATCTCATTGACTGGGTGGGTTTTGGCCCTGAGGAACGCTCTTGGGAAGACGCCTCCACAGTCCATGCTCCTGATCTAACCCGCCGCTTTCATCAGACCTATCCCGCCAAGCCGCGACCTCGCGCCTCGGGGAGAGGGCCCCAGTTTGGGAGGGGCCTTGAGGAGGGGGATAGTGTGATGACCCATGGGCCTTGTAGTCCTGCTCAGGACATTGTAATCCCTGTTGAAGATGAAAACTTGGGTTTTTTACCTTCCCAGTCTGAACTGGATTCCTCTCAGCCAGATCTTTCCCAGGCAGATCTGGGAACCTTGCACCTGCAAGAAAGTTGTGTCCCAGAAGTATGTCAAACAACCCCAGAGCCTACTTCTCCCGTGTTCTTGCGCCGGGAGTTTTGTAAACAACAGAGAAGTTTGGAATCAGCTTCGCGCAGGAGTGCGAGGATAGCAGCTAAGAATGTTGCCAATTAAGACTGTTTCTCGTGAGAATCTTTAAGGAGTTTAACATCTGGTCTCGGAGTTTAGCTTTCGTTTCTGTTTCCCAGAGAACGGCTTCGGTGAGAAAGTTAGACTCTATATAGGTGTTTTGCCCGCGTAGTAACTTCACGGAGTCAATTCGTCAGCCTACGGAGCGAGTTGTGTCTGGACAGCGCGCTCCGATTCAAGCCTCGCTCCTGCCCAAGCCTTGCCTTGTTATCCAGCCTTCGCCTTGCTTCCCAGCCTTGGTTATCTGCGGACCTTGCCTCGTTTCCCAGGATCAATCCTTGCCTTGTTTCACGGATTTTACCAAGTTATTCCACGGACCTTGTTCTTGTTCCTAGTTACCTTGTTCCACGTTCAAGCCTTGTTTCAAGTATCAAGTTATTTCCTAGCCACGCTCAAGTTTTATGGACTAAAGGACCTTGTCATCTCCCCTCACTTTGCTTGGCAAAGTGAGTGTTTCGGTTATTGGATTACAACTTTGGACCTTAATATTTCCTATTGGACATTGCTTTTTTGGACTATTTCTGACCTTTCCTGAAAGGTCTATTTCTGGACTATTTTCTACACTTGTTCTTATTAACTTTATATATTCCTTCAATAAAGATATTAGTTAGATTCTGGCCTCTGTGTATGGTTATTGGTGCTCTGCAGCCTGGGTCGTGACAGGAGCACACAACCCCTTTGTTACACCAGCTCCTCTGGCTGCCAGTCTGCTAACGAGCACAATTTAAAGTGCTGGATTTAGCCTATAAAGTCCTAAACAGTTCTGTCCCAGCTTATCTATCTGAATATATCCCTCTATGAACCACCTCGGAGGTTGAGATTGTCTGGAAGGCCCTGCTCTCGGTCCCACCTCCTTCACAGGTGCGACTGGTGGGGACGAGAGACAAGGAGTGGTTGCTCCTTGACTGTGGAACTCCCTCCCCAATGAAATTAGATCCTCGCCCTCCCTTCTGGCCTTCAGAAAAAGAGTAAAAACGTGGCTATAGGACCAAGCCATTGGGCAATAAGAAATAAAAGGAATGATCAGAGATCATGTGCAATAGAGATTGGTATTAGAACGGCCCTGGACTGTGATTTTTGTATTATGTGTTTTTAATGTTTATATTAACGTTTTAATGTTTAATTTTATTTCATTTTATGATTTAATCGATAGTTGTATGTCGCTATTGTTTTATATAGGCATTGAATTTTGCCATAATATGTTTGGAAACCGCTTTGAGTCCCCCACCTGGGGTGAGAAAAGCGATATATAAGTGAAGTAAATAAATAAATAATAAATACCTTTTTGTATAAGTATCTAAATAGCAGATACTTTGGTGTATCAAGGAGTTATACCACCTTAATGTCCGAAGTACATTTCAGGCACCTTGTCGAACATATTAACTTTAATAGTAAGTTCTGTTCAAACTAACTACAGTGAGTCCTTGGTACCCCCTGAGGCTTGGTTCCAGGATCCCATATGGGTCCCCGTATTTGTGGGTGGTCAAGCCCCATTATATATGTACAAGAATATATTAAAAGGTTTGCTTTTCTGATTTTGTTTTTTAATATTTTCAAGCCTCGCATTGTAGAATCCGTGGGTACAGAAGGTTGGCTGCAATGGCATACTTTCTATATATGATACCTGAGATATATTTGAAAGTATAGTACTTTCGTTTTTTACCTGTATTAGGATCTTGATGTGTGTTGTAAAGTATCTTAGATGTACTGATAATTTATTATTATTTTATTATGACACAGCAAACAAGATAGATATGCCGGATTTCGTATCACAAAATCACAAGTCGAACACTTCCCAAGTATCTAGGACTGTGTGATGTATTTTCGGATGATGCGTGCAGATCCCAGTAATGTGGCCTTTTGCAGTTGGCAGATCGTGATTTTGTCAATGTCTATTAATAGTTTCCAAATGCCAGCTGAGATCTTTTGGCACGGCACCCAATGTGCTCATCACCACCGGGACCACCTGCACTGGTTTCTGCCAGAGTCTTTGAAGTTCAATCTTGAGGTCCTGATAGCGGCTGAGTTTTTCCTGTTGTTTTTCACCAATGCGACTGTCACCTGGGATGGCGACATCAATGATCCAAACCTTTTTCTTTTCCACAACTGTGATGTCTGGTGTGTTGTGTTCCAGAACTTTGTCAGTCTGGATTCGGAAGTCCCACAGTATCTTTGCGTGCTCATTTTCCAATACTTTTGCAGGTTTGTGATCCCACCAGTTCTTTACTGCTGGGAGGTGTACTTGAGGCATAAGTTCCAATGAATCATTTGGGCCACATTGTTGTGCCTCTGTTTGTAGTTCTGTCTGTGCGATTTCCTTACAGCAGCTGAGGATATGATCAATGGTTTCATCGGTTTCCTTGCATAGTCTGCATTTTGGGTCATCAGCTGATTTTTCGATCTTGGCCTTAATTGCATTTGTTCTGATGGCTTGCTCCTGGGCTGCAAGGATCAGGCCTTCTGTCTCATCCTTCGGGGTCCCATTCGTGAGCCATAGCCAGGTCTTCTCCTTATCAGCTTTTCCTTCAATCTTGTCAAGGAACTTTCCATGCAATGTTTTGTTGTGCCAGCTGTCAGCTCTAGTTTGTAGTGCGGTTTTCTTGGACTGGTTTTTTGTCTGCTGTGCTTTGAGGAGTTTCTGATTTTTGACTTCAATCAAAGCAGGTTCTTCACTTTGCTTTACATATTCTGCCAGGGCATGTTCTTCTTCTTTGACTGCTTGTTTTACTTGTAAGAGTCCTCTGTCCCCTGATCTTCTAGGCAGATATAGCCGGTCAACATCACTGCGGGGGTACAGTGAATGATGAATGGTCATGAGTTTTCTTGTTTTTCTGTCCAAATTGTCCAGTTCTGCCTGTGTCCAATTTATAGTGCCAGCAGTTTATCTTATGACAGGTATGGCCCAGGTGTCTATGGCCTTGATGGTGTTGCCTCCATTGAGCTTGCTTTTGAGAATTTTTCTGACCCTTTGTGTGTATTCTTTGCTGACCACAGTTTTCACATGTTCACGCTTGATGTTGTGCAGCTGTAATATGCCCAGATATTTATAGGCCTCTGGTTGGTGACACTTTATTGTTTGGCCATTAGGCATATTTATGCCCTCACTTTCAATGATTTTTCCCTTTTTCAATGCCACTGTCAAACATTTGTCCAAACCAAACTCCATGCTGATATCAGTGCTAAACATTCAGACAGTGTTATTATTATTATTATTATATTTATTTATACCCTGCTTTACTTCTCCTGGAGGAGACTCAAAGCAGCTTGACATAAAAGCATTAGCATACAATTTAAAATATACAAATATGTAAACATTAAAACAGAATTAAATATAAACAGTATTTAAAAATTCAATTAAAATTCGTTAAAACATTTTCAAAGTTAAAAACCACAGCACACTTGACAAGAAATATGTTGATCAAAATTAGTGTTATGTGTGCAATCTCAGAATTAATTATAAATCTTTTAAAAGTATTCATATATTGCAAATATTAATAATTCTGCAATACGTCACAAATTTGCAAGTTTGGCATAGCTTCCTCAAGACTAGAAGTGATCATACTGAACGATTATTATCAATGTAATTTCTTCTCTCCTTCACTGTATGTAACTCAGTAAAGAATTTGTTACCAGAATTAGCTGTGAAAATCTGTCTTAACTTTTTTTTTATAATCTATCTATCTTTTTGTTTTGGATTCATCTATAACTTTTTGGTTTATTTCAGTTTATCAGTGAGTGCCATCTGTTGAATTAATCTAATGTCACTGCATAAAGTATCAATGTATTCCCATATTTCAAAGCAGATGATTGTAGTTTGTTGATATATTTCTCAAGCAAACTGTGTCCCACTTACATTCACACTTGAAGTGCAAAAGCAGATGATACAATTTCTTAGTGGCTATGCATATTCATACTTTCAGTATTGAATAAAGAGAATATTGATGCATATTTTCTCACTTCCAAGAGCCAAGATTTTTCAATCCAGCTGTCAACTGCCATTGGGCTTGCCTTAATCGCAAGTATGATTGAGTTGCACTTAGTCGCGAAATATAGGGCGGAATATAAATACTATAAATAAAAAAATAAATAACACCAGGAATAAATCTGGCCTTTTATGTTTAAACTTGATTCTCTGGGGTTGTTTTAGTACAAATTCTGCTTACAAATTTAGGTTTTGATTTGACTTGTGAACCTAAGGAAATATTTGAGATGTACAATATTATTTTGTTAGCAAGCAGAGTTAATGCTGTATCTTCTTAAAACAAGATTGGTCTTTGCGAGGAAGAACTAGATGTGCTTATGTTGCATACAGTTTCTACCTGCAAGAAAAAAGTATTTTAAATTGAAGAATAGTTGCTGTCAACATGACCTTCCTTTTCCTTTAGTATAAATAACCTCATTGACAAAATTCTTTATTAATAATAGGGATATATTGGTAAATTCAAGTATTATCATGGAATTTTCTTAATCTCTCAATTGGCAAAGATAGACTAGGGAATTCTTTTTAAAATTAATATTAATCCAAAATGCCAACTAAGGCTTACTATCTTGGAAAATAATATTTTCTTTTACTCTAAGGAACAATTCAGACATATTATGAAACCATTGGCAGTTGTGCAAGTTTCACTACACTACCATAATTCTAGCTGGTTGGGGCCAAGGCGGTTAGAGTCCAACATCTGGAAGTTGTTCATCCTTGAACAAGTTGAACTGCCAGCACAACTAGTGCAGTAAGCACCTAGTTGATGGAAGTCAGAATGAATTGCAGAATGACTTGTTCAAGAGGAACTGAAAGATTGGGTGTTATACATATGTGAGGAAGGTGGTTAGGCACTGCAAGAGATTTGCAGGATTTTTCAAAGGTAACACTGATGAAATATTTCCAGAAGTCAAGAGTGATGGTTGTAGATGGTCCATATTTTGCAGGCATACAATAGAGTTGAGAGAACAATAGCGTTATAAACAAGCATCTTGATATCTCTACAAATACCTCGATTCTCAAACACTCTCTGCTTCATTAAAAAAAGTGCTGCTCTCGCAGAGCTCAGACAGTGTTGTATTTCAGAGTCAGTGTCAACCTTTGCAAATCTCTTGGGAAGACAGGTAGACAAATGTCAGCATTCTGGAAGAAGCGATGCCATCAACTTCCTTGGCATTGTCCAAATACTCGATCACTGTCTCTCAAAGCAGTTATTTTCAACTCAAGTACAGAAAACAGAATATCGGGGGCCAACAAAAGAGATTTAAAGATGGTCTTAAAACCAACCTAAAAAGAATGTGGAATAAACACCAGGAACTGGGAAGTCCTGGCAGTAGAGCATTCTAACTAAAGATCAGCTGTTACCAGCAGTGTTGTGGATTTGGAAAAGGCACGAACAGAGGGCGAAAGGGAGAAATGTCAAGAGGAAGTCGCGTCAAGCAAACTATGGTTGGGATCACGTTCCTTCTGGAAATCTATGTCCTCATTGTGGAAGACCATTTAGATCCAGAACAGGTCTTCAAAGTCATTTACTGTGATGACTCATGGGCCTTGTAGTCCTGTTCCTAGTACTATTGTGGCAGACGAAGAGGAAAACATGGGATTTCCGCCGTTTCAGCCAGAATCAGAGCCTCTCCACCTGGAGGGTGTTTGTCCTCAAGAATGTAGCCAAACAGGCCTTGGGCAGAATTCCCCCCCGTTTTCCCGGAGGGACAATTATAATAGAGATAGAGGAGCCAGAGAGGCTAATCGCCGGAGCCTGAGAATCGCTGCCAAACAACTAGCTGATTAGGTCTGCTTCCCTTGGGAAATTCTAAGGAGTCATGCATCTGGACAGAGTTGGGTTTCGCTTCTCGTTCTCTAGGGAAAGTGTTCTGTTGGCGGGAAAACGAGACCCAATATAGGTGCTGGTCGCAAGGGGAACTTTGTGGAGTCAATTGTTCAGCTTGAGGAGAGAGATCGTGTGTGGACTTCGTAATCCCAGTTCCTTGCTTCCCGGATCAAGTTTCCAGCCTTGCCTTGTTTCACGGACTTCCTTGGACTCTGTTCATGTTTCATGTTTGCCTCGTTTCAAGTCTTTGATCTAGCCAAGAATCAAGTTTATTTTCCAGCCTTGTTGTCAAGCTACATTGGACCTTAAAGACACTGTCATTCCCCACACTATTGCTTGGCAAAGTGTGTGTTTCGGTCAAGTGGATTATAACTTTGGACTCTAATATCTTATATTGGACAATACATTTCTGGACTATATTTGACCTCATCTGAAAGGTCTGCTTCTGAACTTTATTCTTCACTTGTTTTTATTGACTTTATATATTTCTATAATAAAGATATTAGATAGATTCTGGCCTCTGTGTAAGGTTATTGGTGCTCTGCAGCCTGGGTCCTGACATTTACAGGCCAACCGCTAAGAATCCACCTCTGCAAGACAATCATACTTAGCAACGAGTGAACACCTGTGATGATTATGATGATTTCTTCCTAAACTTAAAAAAGGAGAATACACATTAACTCTTCCTCTGCAGAAGATGTTCCAGATGTCTAACAATGTTTAATAATCTGATGTGTTATTTTTTTGTGATGTGTGCCACTTTCAGTTACTGATATTGATGTATAAAGCTACTATTTTTCTATCGCCCACTTTTTATTAGTACTGCACAATTTTGATGTTTTTAACAAATTTCTGAGGGGTAATAACCTCACTCAATAACCTTTTGTTGCTCTGAGAGCCATAAGGACTAGATCTCCTAATTTCTATCTCGCCTTACAGCTATTACACCATGGTGTCTCTGTGTTCTTGATAGGTGATTTAAGTGAGCTCAGAAATAAAACAAATAGGTATGATTTTCTAGCTCTTTTAAAGGGTTCATAGAAAGTTTGAAGATAAATGTGTCTAAACCTGATTAGAAAGCCTTAGTAGAACAGCAGAATGAAGGACTGGAAGAAATTATTATAGATGATTTCAATTTCTAGTAAATTACAAAGCATATATAACCACCTGAAAAGAGAGCTGGCTCTTAAGCTGTACTTCATCCTGCTTTCACAGATAAGTGTTCAAATGAAAGGAAAAGGAATTGTTTCAACATTCCTATACTATTTTTGCGGACTGAAAAAAATGAATGAAAGTGAAATAATTCAGTCTTGCTTGAAACAAAAAACTATAAAGATATTTTATTTCTTACTTAGGATTGACATACTGTAGATAAGTAATAAAATATCCTTGGATACTATTGATGGATTGAATAATAAACTGGGGATAAAGATTGAATTGTGCAAAAAAAAACCCCTCATGTAATTTACACAGAAGTGTGTAGATAATTAATCATTTTCATAGAAAGGCTGTTTATCCTTTTCAGTGTTTTTTGATATTACACATAATTCCCATTCTAGAAATTAAGAGATATTATATGTGGAGGACCCCTGGGTTTATTTGACACTGCCTATTTTTAATTTTATCCTATAAAGTGTTCCTTCACTACTTTGCAGTTCGTTTTTTGCGGATTCGCTGTTTTCCGGTTTTTCAATAAACTCTAAAAGAATATTATAAGTAATAAATTTAAATTTACAACCTAAGGAAGAGAGGAAGGAGAAGCCAAAGGGAGAAAAAAGAAGCCCATGTGGCAATGGAAGGAGAAGAGGCGATTTATTAACACACTATTGGTTGATAAAGACTTAAAATAATGTATAATTACTAAAACAATGTATAAATATATAGTGTCCCTACTTCGCGGATTTTCACTTATTGCGGGTGGTCCTGGAACCTAACCCCCGCGATAAGTGAGGGAACACTGTATTTGAATTGCATGTGCTATTTGAACTCTATATGTTAACTATCCTGAATGCCATTTTTAATTAAATATTATATTTAATTATAGCCACATAAACTTAATAAATAGAAATGTATCCCACAAAGAGAACTTTTTGGTAGAAAGTAGAGCAAAACCTATACTGTCTTTAATAGAGTATTCACAAAAACTGTAAAGCTCAGATGACAACCTCTAATACACTTACTTTTTATATTAATTAATTTGTTGTGACAGATGGACCTTATGAGAGGTGCTATGTTTATATTTTATGTTTTACGTGTGCCTTTAAAACAGTTTTTACTGTCTATGTTTTAAATAGAACTTTGATTCAGATTTTTAAAACGTTTTTAGTCATAGTTTTTTAAAAATTGTACTGTGCTTTTTATGGTTGCAAACAACTTGAATCCTGTATTGGAAGAAAGGCAGAATGTAAATTAATTACTTAAATAAACAGATAAATAGATTCTGTGATATGAAATAGCCTCAGCAGGTTTTTCAGATAATGATTTTTGCAATGGGATGTGAATCTGGGGATGTGAATCTTTGTTATTTAATTCTCATATATGAATAATTTCTGTAGTTTTTCTCTTACTGTGAGAAAACCAATATTTCCAAACAGCTTTTCCCAATATTCACATGTCCCATTTTTTTCCCGGGAAATAATTCTGCATAACTATTTTTTGTACAAAGCAAACAGTGTTTGTTAATTAAAACCAGTTTCCAGAAACATGTTAGTATTTTATACAAATATTGTAGGTTCTTTTAAAATTGCAATTTGTGGAAAACCTTTCCTCTCTCCAAAAACCATTCTGAAAATGTTTTTGTGCAAAAATGTGTTGTTGTTTCTTTGCAGAAAAAAATCCTCTGCATCTCAGGAAACAGATCCCCACCCCCACTCCCAAATCTCACATGTATTTCTTCATAAAATTATTTCCCAGAATACTTTGGGTGGGTCTTACAGATTAAAAATTGCACAAAAATCTCATGTTTGGTCTGGGTTTCCTGAAATTAATTCCCTTTCAACTGGAGAGTTGTCATCTCTGGAGGATGATCTAGATCAGGGGTTTTCAGACTCATTTTCCTCAAGGACCACATCAGCTCTCTGTTTGCCTTCACAGGGCCATTGAAACCATGGATGGAAAATCCATGAGTGCAAAGGGCCAGCTATAATTTTCTTACACAGTGATTGGTGTATTTTAGTTTTTATTCAGTTTGTGTCCCCAGATCTTATTGAAGGACAACTCCCATCACTTTTGATGATCCGCACTGTAGACTGGGGATAATAGGAGTTGCAACCCATTAGCACATGTGTCTCTGAAGTTAGGGAAAGGTTATAGAGCATTTTCAAGTCAGACATCATATCTACAAACCTTGTATCTTAATCCAAACCCCATTCACCTGACTTAACTGAACCAACCGAAGCCTTCTAGATGTTAGGTAAAGGTAAAGGTTTCCTCTCACGTTAAGTCCAGTCATGTCTGACTCTGGGGGTTGGTGCTCATCTCCATTTCTAAACCGAAGAGACGGCGTTGTCCGTACACTCCTCCAAGGTCATGTGGGATGACTGCATGGAGCGGCGTTACCTTCCCGCCGGAGCAGTACCTATTGATGCACTCACATTTGCATGTTTTTGAACTTCTGCGTTGGCAGAAGCTGGGGCTAACAGTGGGGACTCTCTCCGCTTCCCCAATTCAAACCTGCGGCCTTTCGGTCCAGAAGTTCAGCAGGTCAGCGCTTTAACACGCTGCGCCATCAGGGGATATTATTTCCTAAAGGTTGTGAATATACAATATTTCTGATTGTGTTTTTTTTTGTCTGTTGGAGGCAAGTATGAATGCTGCAATTAGGGAAAATGATTAGCATGTAATGGCCTTGCAGCTTTAAAGCCTGGCTGTTTCCTCCCTGAGTGAATTTTTTGTTGGGAGGTGTTAGCTGGCCCTGATTGTCTGGAATTCCCTTGTTTTCAGAGTGGTGTTGTTTGCGATATTTTATGTGCTTCTACTGTCTGTGGCCCTGAGAAAACAGATGATTTGCCAGACTTTGGTGATGGGAATACTTTTTTTGGGAGGTATTAGCTGGCCCTGATTGTTTCCTGTGTGGAATTCCCGTTTTCAGAGAGTTGTTCTTTATTTAGTGTTCTGATTTTAGAGATTGTATTGTTCTGTTTTATTATACCACATTAAGTTTTATATATTCGGATTTTAGTGTTTTTGAATACTTGGAGCCAGATTGCATTCATTTTCACGGTTGACCACAACATAGTAATAATAATAATAAGAATAATAATAATAATAATAATAATAATAGTAATAATAATGACTTTGGTAATACACAGTGCTTCACTCCCTTCTCAGCTTCCTTTCTGGAAGAATCCTTTCTTGGGAGGTGTTAGCTGGCCCTGATTCTTTCCTTTGTGGAATTTCCAATTTCCCTGCTTTCAGAGTGTTGCTCTTTATTTACTGTCCTGGTTTTAGAGATTATATTGTTCTGCATTATTCTATCCCAGTAATTATTTCATATTAAAGTAGAATCTCACTTATCCAACATTCGCTTATACAATGTTCTGGATTATCCAACGCAGTCTGCCTTTTCATAATCAGTGTTTTTGTAGTCAGTGTTGTAAATTTATTGTGATATTTTAGTGATAAATTTGTAAATACAATACAGTAGAGTCTCACTTATCCAACATAAACGGGCCGGCAGAATGTTGGATAAGCAAATACGTTGGATAATAAGGAGGCATTAAGGAAAAGCCTATTAAACATCAAATTAGGTTATGATTTTACAAATGAAGCACCAAAACATCATGTTAGACAACAAATTTGGCAGAAAAAGTAGTTCAATACGCAGTAATGCTATGTAGTAATTACTGTATTTATCAATTTAGCACCAAAATGTCACGATATATTGAAAACATTGACTACAAAAATGCGTTGGATAATCCAGAACGTTGGATAAGTGAGACTCTACTGTAATTACTACATAGCATTACTGCACATGGAACTACTTTTTCTGTCAAATTTGTTTTATAATATGATGTTTTCGTGCTTAATTTGTATAACGATTACCTAATTTGATGTTTAATCGGCTTTTCCTGAATCCCTTCTTATTATCCAACATATTCACTTATCCTGCCGGCCTGTTTATGTTGGATAAGTGAGACTCTACTGTATATTGATAATCTTATATTAGCTGCTTAGAACTGGATTATATGAATCCCCTTCTTCACAGCTGTATAAAATGCACACTGAAGTGGATTATATGGTATTGTGGAGTCAAGTGCAAAGCAGATAATATAAGATTATAATTGAGTTATATAGCTGTGTGGAAGGGCCTTGAATCTACACTGCCATATAATCCAGTGCAAATTAGATGATCTGTGGAAGAGGCCTAAGTGAGGCCTAAATCTGCCTGTCCCCTGGGCTGAGTTGGTTGCTAGGAGACCAAGTGGGCAGAGATTAGCCCTCTAACTGGCAGCAATTGGATAAAAACATTTATTCCTTTCTCTCTAATTAGGACTTTATTTTTCTTTTCTTTTTGTTGTATCAACCTAGAGGCGTGGATGATGGGTTGTGTTGTCAAATTTCGAGGTTGGGGGGCCTGTACTTTTGTTGTTTTGTCGGTCGCTGTGATTTATATATATATAGATGGCATACATAACAAGGCTATATCTGGATACAGCTTAGCTTAGAAAAATGTGAATGAAATGATATGTTGGTGTTGTATGTCTTTAATGGTGATCCTGAGGCATCGCATTTTCTTGACAGAATTGGTTCAGAGGTAGCTATCAGTGCATGATTTGCCCAAAGTGGTTTCCATGGCGAGTTGGTGATTTCAACCATATACTCCAGAGTGAAAATTCACTACTCAGATCTTCATGCCATTCTAGCTCTCTGAAATTAATAAGATATATATTTAAACAAACTTTAAAATCTTAGAAAGAAAATTTAAGCCATTGTGGATTGGATCTAGTGTTTCACTCTTCTAGTGGATGGACTCTTTCTGTATTGCAGGGTGTGAATCTTTGGTTACAAGTTGATATATTAGTCAAATTCCCTGTAGATAAGAATGAGCTTAATAATAACTACAGTAGAGTCTCACTTATCCAACATTTGCTTATCCAACATTCTGGATTATCCAACGCGTTTTTGTAGTCAATGTTTTCAATACATCGTGATATTTTGATGCTAAATTCGTAAATACAGTAATTACTACGTAGCATTACTGCATATTGAACTACTTTTTCTGCCAAATTGGTTGTATAACATGATGTTTTGGTGCTTAATTTGTAAAATCATAACCTAATTTGATGTTTAATAGGCTTCTCCTTAATCTCTCCTTGTTATCCAACATATTCGCTTATCCAATGTTCTGCCGGCCGGTTTATGTTGGATAAGTGAGACTCTACTGTAGTTATATATGAATGGAAGAAGGATATGTATCACAGCTATGCATCTATTAATGGAATAACGATATGGATTATATGGATTATAACTAAGTATCTCTGAATGAAGCAGATATTTCTATGAGTATTCTCATATATTATGGATTTCCACAAATAATATAATTATGAGTACATTTATTGTAGTTACGGAAATTCTGCTGGCAGAAAGACTGGGATGGAGTGATCTTTGCACCAATTTCTCCAGCTTCCTTTTTTCAGAGGATTCCCCCAGCCATTTGGAGATAAAAATCGAAGTCACTAAGAGCTGCAATGTAAATAAAGAATTATGGAAAGAAATCTCTGTCAATGTGAAGGCATCAACTTTGATGAACAGTTATAAGTTTCTGATGAAGTATATAATACAGAAGATCCTATGTTCAGTTCATTTACATAGAGCTGGAGAAGACTCCTATTTGAAACTCATTGAGTTTAGATAAAAGTGAGCTATTATGTCATCTGCTTTTAATCAATCTGAAGTAGTGTTCTATCTCAGAAAGGAAAGGTATTACAGTATATTATATGCTTCTTATTTCTCCCAATTATTTATGGTTATATATCTGAAAGAAGTTTAATGATCTTTATACATGTTGTGGTTTTCCATATTTCATATTTCAGTTGCCATGTAGTTGTCATGATGCATGTTAGTAGTGCTACCATGTTTTCTGAAATAACTTTTCTTTCCTTGAAGATAGAAATGCAGTGCTCTTTAAATCACTTTGATAATAGTAGATAGAAGGAATTGCTATTGATTTAATAGATTTAATAGTTCATATACGAAGTGTGTAGCAAAGAAGTAACGCTCTGCACCTGAATTGCTGCAAATTTAATCCTTTAAGATTTCTAAAAGCATCTCTAAAATTGGAAAATTGCTTTCTTTCCCCATTACAGGCATAACTGTTCTAAACGTATTTTCAGAATATTTTTGTTCATGGTGTATTTGAGCTAAATTCATGATGGCACAAACAGATTAGAACTAAATGTAGAACTGATCTATAATAGCTAATGATATGAAATAGATAGTGAAGAATAACATGTATGTTTCTTCTTTGTAATGTGTAGAAATATAGAAACGTATAGAAATACAGAAATTGATAAAAATAGCCACTGTACTCAAGGGTATATACTGTAAAGTCAACCATAGGATGTTATATATCCAACAATAGAGAAGTGGAGCCAATGTTTTTTTCTTATATGTTTTACTTTAATCCCATAGTATTTTAAAATATGGGAGACCTTGGTTATTTTTTTTCTTCATTCTATATATACAATTTCCTCATCTTTTTTTTCAACTATTGGGGTTTCACAGGGTTCCGTCTTAGACCCAGTGTCATTCAATGTCTTTATAAATGACTTGGATGGTTGCCACCTGTTGGAATCACAGATGCCTTAAAGGGCCAGAATTAAAAGTGACTTCAAAACAGAGTTTATTGAAACAAAAGAAAAAGGACGCAGGGATACTTAAATGCAGTTCCACTGCTCAAAACTCAGTTGGATCCCCTGATTGCCAGTCTTCACTTCCAGAGAACCCCATAAAGGTATCACTAGTTGTTGGTGCCTCACAAATAGCTTGCACTTCTCTTATCTTAGTCCAATCCATGGTGTCTCCTCCTTCTCCTTCACTCATTGACCCATCATCCCCAGAAAATCCCTCAAACGACTCTTCATCTGTAGGTGCTGTAAGTATGTCCTGATCCTCTTTCTCTGCTGCTCATCATCAGATTCCTGCTCCCGAGTAACCCTTTTTCCCCTTCTGACACCCATACTACTGTTTGTAACGTTACTCACAGGCTCTACTACAACACTACCCCAGTACTTCTGTTATGATAGGTTCTTAGAAAGCACACCAAGCCTTACTTGAAGTGGGAAAAGAAAAATGCAAGTTTATTTTGACTGGCCGGACCTGGTGGATCACTCCAACACAAATTCCCGAAAACTCCATGGTTCACATAAAACATTTTTACTCTTGGCTTACGCTCAAACCATTCTTTAGGCATGACATAGTTTTCATTGGTACAAAAACATCAACAGAGATTATGCTAGCAAGGTGAAGTATACAAAGGATCTCTCCCCTTCTTAGTATGTACTGTTCATTCCCTGATCACGTAGCATCCCCTACTGTCTCAACAACACCATGCAGGTGAAGATGCCTGTATGATCTTACTGACCCCTTCAGTTCCTTGTTTACAGGATGAACAGGATCAATTAGTGAGTACCCTTTGGGTTTGGCCAATGGACAAAGTGCAACTGAAGGCTATATTGTGGGATCTAGAGCTCTCAAAATGTTCTCTAAAGGGCAGGTTTACTACTTCCCCATCCCCCAGTCGGGCCACTTTAGGCCTCGGTAAGACCTTGTCCGAAACAAGAAGTGAAAAGGAACTGGCATCCACCACCTTCCTGTGAATAATAGGGTCTCTCTTGGACCTAAATTGGCCCAAAGGGGCTAAAAATTCCTTATCAAATTTTCTGGTAATACCAAATTAGGAAGAGTAGCTAATACCCCTGAGGACAGAATCAGAATTCAAAATAACCGCAACAGATTGGAGAGCTGGACGAAAACTAACAAAATGAATTTCAATAAGGAGAAATTTTAAATAGTGCCCATAAGTCACAAAGAATTGAAATGGACAGATATAAGAAGGTTAACACCTGGTTGGCCAATAGTACATGTGAAAGGGATTTAGACATCTTTGTGGACCACAAGCTGAACATGTGTCAACAGTGTGATGTGGTAGCTTGAAAAAACAATACAATTTTAGGCTGCATCAATGAGAGTATAGTGTCTAGATCAGGGGTCCCCAAAAATTTTAAAGAGGGGTCCAGTTCACCGTCCCTCAGACCGTTGGAGGGCCGGACTATAGTTTTTAAAAAAAACTGAACATACTGCACATATCTTATTTTGAAGTAAAAAAACAAAACGGGAACAAATATAGCCTCAATGTTAATAATAATAATCATATAATCATAATCATAATAAAAATAATAAAGAGGGTTGGAAGAGACCCCTTGAGACATTTGGTCCAACCCCCTTCTGCCTTTGTGCACTAAAAGCACAAGCAAAGCACCCCTGACAAATGGCCACCCAGTCTCAATGTTTAATAATAATAATAATCATCATCATCATCATCATCATCTGTCAACTGCAAAAAGGCCACCTTACTGGGATTTGCGCACATCATCCAAAAATACATCACACAGTCCTGAATACTTGGGAAGTGTTCGACTTGTGATTTTGTGATATGAAATCCAGCATATACACCTCGTTTGCTGTGTCATACTCTGTCTTTGTGTCAATAATAATAACAATAATAATAATAATGGACAACATCAAGCATGAACATGTGAAAACTGTGGTTCAGCAAAGAATACACACAAAGGGTCAGAAAAATTCTCAAAAGCAAGCTCAATGGAGGCAACACCATCAAGGCCATAAACACCTGGGCCATACCTGTCATAAGATATACTGCTGGCACTATAAATTGGACACAGGCAGAACTGGACAATTTGGACAGAAAAACAAGAAACCCCATGATCATTCATCATTCACTGCACCCTCGTAGTGATGTTGCCTGGCTATATCTGCCTAGAAGATCATGTGGCAGAGGACTCTTACAAGTAAAACAAGCAGTCAAAGAAGAAGAACATGCCCTGGCAGAATATGCAAAGCAAAGTGAAGAACCTGCTTTGATTGAAGTCAAAAATCAGAAACTCCCCAAAGCACAGCAGACAAAAAACCAGTACAAGAAAACCGCACTACAAACTAGAGCTGACAGCTGGCACAACAAAACATTGCATGGTAAGTTCCTTGACAAAATTGAAGGAAAAGCTGATGAGGAGAAGACCTGGCTATGGCTCACGAATGGGACCCCGAAGAAGGAGACAGAAGGCCTTATCCTTGCAGCATAGGAGCAAGCCATCAGAACAAATGCAATTAAGGCCAAGATCGAAAAATCAGCTGATGACCCAAAATGCAGACTGTGCAAGGAAACCGATGAAACCATTGATCATATCCTCAGCTGCTGTAAGAAAATCGCACAGACAGACTACAAACAGAGGCACAACTATGTGGCCCAAATGATTCATTGGAACTTATGCCTCAAGTACCACCTTCCAGCAGTAAAGAACTGTGGGATCACAAACCTGCAAAAGTATTGGAAAATGAACACGCAAAGATACTGTGGGACTTCCGAATCCAGACTGACAAAGTTCTGGAACACAACACACCAGACATCACAGTTGTGGAAAAGAAAAAGGTTTGGATCATTGATGTCGCCATCCCAGGTGATAGTCACATTGATGAAAAACAACAGGAAAAACTCAGCCGCTATCAGGACCTCAAGATTGAACTTCAAAGACTCTGGCAGAAACCAGACATTGACAAAATTACAATCTGCCAACTGCAAAAAGCCACCCTACTTGGGATCTGCGCGCATCATCCGAAAATACATCACACATTCCTAGACACTTGGGAAGTGTTCGACTTACGATTCTGTGATACGAAATCCAGCATATCTATCTTGTTTGCTGTGTCATACAATATAATGATAATAATAATAATAACAAGAACAACAACAACAACAACAACAACAACAATGAGGGTTGGAAGAGACCCCTTGGGCCAGTTAGACCAAATCCCTTCTGCCTTTGTGCACCAAAAGCCCTAGCAAAACACCCCTTAATAATTAATTAATTATTATTTAAATAATAATTAAAATACTGTTATAAACAAGCAAAGCTTTGGAAGGCACACACTGGGCAAGGGAGGAGGTGGGAAGGCGTGCACCTTTCACTCCTCCCTCGCCCCGTGCGCACCTTCCTGTGGGAAAGGTGCGTGTGAGGTGAGGGAGGAGGGAAAGGCGCATGTTTCCCTCCTTCTCCTTCGCACCTCATGCGCCTTCCTAGGCAGAAGAAGAGGGAGCCGCTGCGGGGGCTGGACAAATGGCTTTGATGGGCCGCATTTGGCGCGCGGGCCGTAGTTTGGGGACCCTTGGTCTAGATTAAGATGAGTAACAGTGCCCCTCTTTTCTGCTTTAGTCAATCCTCTCTGGGAATACTGTGTCCAATTCTGGGCATCACAATTCAAAAGGATATTGACAAGTTGGAATGTGTCCACAAAGAGGCGACCAAAATGGTCAAAAGCCTGGAAGCCAAACCCTTTGAAAAACAGCTTAAGAAGTTTGGTATGTTTAGCTTGGAGAAGAGAACGTTAGGAGATGATATGATAGCCATGTTTGGTGTCACATTGAAGTTTATTTTCTACTACTCCAGAGACAAGTGCATAGCAGAATGAGTTTAAATTAAAAAAAAAGATTTCTCCTAAAGATGAGGAAAATTTTACTGAAAATAAGAGTTGTTTGACTGGAATACATTGCTGTTTGACTGGAATACATTGGAGTGTGATGGAGTCTCCTTCTCTGGAGGTTTTTGAACAGAAGCTGGATGGCCATCTGCTGAGAGTGTTAGTATATTCCTGTATTGTAAGAGACTAGAATGATTGGGCCCTGTTATGTCTTCCAACTCTGCATTGCTATGATTCTGCTCTAGTGTTGCTTAAATATATGAAATAGATATAGTTAAGAGACCAAGCCTAAAGATTCTATCAGTGCTTAAATTGCCTGCCTGATTTCTCAAAATATATACATATACACCATAACATAAGGCACAATGCTTTTCTTTTTGTTCTTATGGTTCTGTAGTATATGTTGTGCAGTAATCTGATGATTTGACTTTAAAACAGAGGCTGGATGCTTAATTACATATATGGAGGATAATTGGTAGAAACCCTAGTAAGTATATTGAGAAAAATAATGAAAAAAATGCAATGAAGTTTGTAAATGTACAAATGGTTAACAAACCAGATTGCAATACAGTATAAATATTGAAAGCAAGACTTTTAAATGGTTATTTCCATCGCTTACGTGAAAGGATTAAAGAGTGGTTTAGTAATATATTGGAAATGGAAGGTTGAAGATCTTGCACAGAGAAATGCAGAAATGTTAATCATAATTTTTCTTTCAGTGCATTTTATAATGGTCTTGTCAAATGGATTCACTAGTAATAACACGGTCTTTTAAAATATGATTATCTATAGAAGTTATGTTAATGGATAGAAGTATTACTGAATTTAGTGAAACCTAATGCAATGAGAGAGTTAATATTCAGAAGAGGTAAGAAGCATAATAATAGTACAAGGGGAGGGGAAATTAAATGGTATCTTTTTAGAAGTCTGCCTTATTGCTGCTTGCATTATTCCTGTGGGATTTTTCTACCGAGTGCAAGAAAATCAGCAAGCACTTCTTGAAAAACCCAGATGAAATTACTGCTATAAATTTTTATTTTCTCATGGTATAAAAACCTTAATTTAGATGGGGAGGGTTTATTACCAATGTTTTTTTGGCAAGGATAAATTCAATTAATTTCAGATGACAAGCTCCAGGGTTCTCTGGCTCTCTTCTTCCCCTACCGCCGCCCTTTCTTGATATGTGGAAAGTACAATTTGTTATTGGTTTGCCTTTGGCTCTGGAGACCTCATTAAAAGCTTGGGAAAGGGGTTCTATCTCTCTCTTTGACACCTTTCTCTCTTTTGGTGGAACCTGGACATTTGCATTATCTCATGGAAAAGAGTATAGGAGGCTTGAGGATAAACCATGCTGTGTTTATATTACAAATTGATCAGAAATCGTTGTGGCATATTAATTGCTGTTCTCTTAAGCTTTCCTATATGATTGACTTCAGAGTCAAGTAATGTTATACTATATTATTCCTAAGGCTTTTTAAGAGACTCTATCAGGTTTATCTTTATAGATTCAGCCTTGAAGTAAAATGAACATCTGACTCTATCTTTTAATGTCATTGCTCTTAAGCAGACATTACATGTTTGCATCTATAAATAATGTAGGGAATTTAAAAATTTGGAAACTACTTCACCCTGCTGCTAATTGGAATATTTAAATTTGTAGAGGATTGATGTGGCTCTTGTTATGTGGCGATGATGTCATTAAATGTACATGTTATTGCATGTTAGTTTTTTATTTATTATTTATTTACCCTATTTATACCCCACCTTTCTCTATCCCAAAGGGGACTCGAGATGGCTTACACGTAGCAATTATTCAATGCCTTAACACATGCAATATTAAGCTTAAAATAAACTGAATTAAAATTAGTACATATTAACATTTAAAAATATTACATTCAATATTAAAATCACGCCCATCCTGAAATCACAGTCTGTGGCCGTTCCATAGTCATTAGACACGATCCAAATCTATTATTGCATTAAGCTATTCTCTAAAAGCTTGATCCCAGAGCCAGGCTTTTACTTTCCTTCTGAAGGCTAGGAGGGAGGGGGCTGATCTAATGTCCCTAGGGAGGGAGTGCCACAGTCGAGGGGTCGCCACTGAGAAGGTCCTGTCTCTCGTCCCTGCCAGTCACGCTTGTGAAGGAGATGGGACCAAGAGCAGGGCCTCCCCAGACTATCTTAATCTCTGAGGTGGTTCATAGGCGGAGATACGTTCGGACAGGTAAGCCAGACCAGAACCGTTTAGGGCTTTATACGCTAAAGCCAGCACTCTGAATTGTTACAAGATTATCTACAAGATATTAGGGAGTCTAGATCAAAATATATTTAAGGTATTACAAAATACTTTCTGAGACAAAGTATTCATACTTAAAGTATTGCAAGGTATAGTTTATAGAAAGAAACATGATGCCTAGGATTGCCATACTGTCCCTGCACCAAATAGAACTTAGGAAATGATATTAAAATTCATGAAATAATAGTTTTAGCTGTTTGTTTGTTTTTATATGTGTACTAAATCTCACTATTTTATTAGAGGTATTTATAAGGAGGAAAAGATTGTTTCACAACTATATCCATTAGTCATGGGCCCAAATTTGTCTCATTTGTTTAATTCATGTTTTTGTTTTGTGCCATTCATTTGTATGGCATGATATGAAAGACCCCACGATGAATGGGAAAAGCAATGAAACAAAGAGAAAGCAGCACAAAAACCATTTGCTGGGCTGCTTTTCAGGCCACGTGGTGTTCCCAATGCGGCCCTGAGAGTATTTCCTGGTTTCTTCTGAGCCCTGTTTGAGCCAATCAGAGGAACTGAATGTAGTGATGTCGCCACACAAGGCTCTGGGTATTTAATGGGGAAACCGCTCCCAAAGAGCTCATTGCGGGTACGTCTTTTAGAACAGCCAGGCACTGCTGCTGCTCTCTCCTGCCTGCTGCGCTTGTTGCCTGCTTTGCCAGCCACTGCGGCCAGCAAAGAAAGATTTGTTCTTGCATTTGCTTAGCTGCTTGGCATCTTTTTATTTAAATCTTTTTTATTTTATTTTTATTTAAAGGGAAGGGACAGGGAGTTTGGGAGGGGTGGGGTTAGGTTGTGCTGGGCTTGGCGCAGGCGCGCACGGAGGGGGGTCTTTTGGGAAAAAGGGATCTTTCTTAGCTGCTCAGATTCTTTCTTTTCTCTTGCTTTACTTTGAAAATATTTTTTTAAATTTTTGGATGGCTCATAGAGTCTTCGTCATAGTCAGAGGGTTTTGTTTTCTCCTCCCTTCCTCTCCTGTCCAAAGCCTTGTGAAAGATATTAATAATTATTATATTTCTGTAATAGCAATTTAACCATAAGAAAAACCCAAAATCCCCTTTCTTTCTCTTTCCCTCTAGTACTATATATTTGTATTCCTTACTTTTACCTCTGATATATTTCTCTCTGTGAGTATGCTGCCTCCTATTTTTAATAAATATTTTTTAAAGGAAAAGAGTTGATGGGCTTGTGTAGAAAAACTTCTCAACTTTTGGAAACGACTATATCTCTATCAAACCTTCAGTCTCTTTCTCTATAACTGGCCTTCCTTGTTCTTCCCTCCTACAATCACGATTTCCAGCAATAGTTAAATCACATCTTCTTTAATAGTTTATCAGAACAGCAGCCTTTGGCTAGATGGGGTGGTGGGATACAGGGATCCCATGTTATCCACAAGGTAGTTTGGCCATGCTTGGCCAGACTGTTTAACGGTACACAGACATGTTTTGGTGATGACCAACCTGCTCAGAACCACTAAGATATGACGTGTTTAACGGTACACAGACCAGACTGTTTAACGGTACACAGACATGTTTTGGTGATGACCAACCTGCTCAGAACCACTAAGACATAAGATGTATTTTTAAACCCCCAGTCATGGCAAGATTTCACACAATACATCTTGGAAAAGGTTCCCCCCTCCCCCCCTGTGGATCAGTGTTTGTAAAATAAGGGGGACTATGCTTGCCAATGCTTGCTGCTGCTGCTGCAAAAGCCTTAAGAGAAGTTGCTTGGTGTTGTTAAATTGAAGAAGTGAAATAGTGGAGCTAGGCTGTGTGTATGGTGTGTGGAGCATTTCTGACATTAGCAGGAAGGAATGGTGCCCTGCCTCCCTGCTGCTGCAGCTGATAGAGAAGTTAGAGGACGTGGCCAGCAGGGGAAAGAGGTAATGCTTTAAAGGGGATTTCCTTTCCAGAAAGAAAAAAAATCCCTAAAATTTAGGGGTGATCCAAAAGTTGTAAGAGTTGGTGGGCTAAAAGTGGTAGATATGCCCTCCATGTGTGGCGATTTTCACCCTTATAGTCCTAAACTGAGGGGAAACAAACAGAAACGACTTTATACAAATGCACAAGACTAATATACACACAAACAAACCTTTAAATTTTATACTATATGTACTTCAGTATAAGCTGACCCAAATATAAGCCGAGGCACCTAATTTTACCATAAAAAACTGAGAACACTTATTGACTTGAGTATAAGACGAGGGTGGAAAATGCAGCAGCTATTGGTAAATTTCAAAAATAAAAATTGATAGCAATAAAATTACATTAATCAAGGCATCAGTAGGTTAAATGTTTCTGAATATTTTCATAAAACTGTAATTAAAGATAATAATAAAACTAAGAAGATAAGACTGTCCAACTCTGATTGCCTATATACTTCAGTATAAACCGACCCAAATACAACCCAGCCAAGACCCTCAAGTATAAGTCATGGGGAGCTTTTTCAGCCCTAAAAAGGGCTGAAACACTTGGCTTATACTCAAGTATATACGGTGATCAGAGATTTACCACTCCTTTCCAAAAAAGAAAGAAAGAAAAGAAAAGGAAAATAAAAAGAGAAAGAAGAAAGGAAAGGAAAGCACAGGCTTCAGTTACTGCAGTTCTTCAACCACTGTAGATTTTGACTTCGAAATTGGCAACCAATCTCATTGTTTTCTACCTTTGCAAGCCTCGCGCTTACAGACTTAACCACAAGCTTATTTTATTTATTTATTTGTTTATTTATTTATTTATTTATTTATTTATTTATTTATTTATTACAATGTTTATATCCTGCCCTTCTCACCCAATAGGGGACTCAGGGCAGCTTACAATAAAACACATATATAAAATTGTACAATACATTGTGAATCAATTAAAAAGTTATTAAATTACATCAGACATTCATAAAAATACTTATAAAATACAGATGGGCATGTTTGAGTCTAAAAGACTGGGTCTGTCAATTGAGTTGACTTTCTCTTGAAATCTCTTGAAACATTATTTCACATTCTGGCTATGAAGGCAGTTGCGATTGACGTTAACAGAACCCTCCAACTGTGTACATATAATATCAGGAAAGGGAAACCAGGAAGGCTGGAAAGAATACTTGCAACAGAGGATGCAGTTGATGTTCGCAGAATTAATCTGATGTGCAAGGCATAATTGACTGGAAACCAGTATTACATTTGTACATTATTTAACTATTCAGCTATGATTTGAAATTCGAGTCTTCTGAACTTAAAGGTGGGCTTGCAAATCAAAAGGGAGGGTTCATTTTTTTCTGTTGATTTTTTTAGAGTTGACAAATAAGGACTAGATAGATAAATGGATATTCCATTTTGTAACTCAAGTAATAAAAAAACTAACAATCTCAGCTAAAGAGGAGATTTCAGAATGTGAAATGAATTCTCATACTGAACTTTGAAATATATTAAAATGTTTTAGTCTAATTAAAGCATCTATGGAAACCAGTATTCCAGAGATAACATTGAATGCTTCCCATAATGAGCAAATGAAACAGGAGTTTCACTTCAAATAATTTTACGATTGTTTTAAGCATATTGGCCACTGGAGTGTGCTATGCCTCTTCAGATTCTTCCTGATTTAAATGTTCTAGTCTGTGTCTCCACTAAGGAGATAAAAAAATAGTATACAGTATAATGCCAGATCCTAATGCTTGGCATGCAATGTTTAACTGTGGATATTTTTGTGAATGGCAGTAATGACTTTAGTTAAATGTTTAATATAGAGTAAATTACTTGAATGTGCACATATCATTGTTTAGCTTGGTGAAAATAATTCACTATCATTAATTGATATTGTTGTTGTGGTTGATTGCTATTGAGACACCTTTAATTTATGGCTACTTTATAAATGAAAGACCTCCAAGACACCCTATTATTAAAAGCCATGTGAAGGTTTTGTAGATTCTTGGTTGGGGCTTTCTTAAGTGAAACTATCCACTTGTAATATGGTCTTCCTCTTTTCCTACTGCCTTCTCATCTTATTGATCCTTCTTATCTTTCCTGAGGGATTGCATCATTTCATGAAATGACCAAGGTTCAACAGCCTTGGTTTAGTTGTTTTGACTTTAGGGGAGTCCAAACTTGATTTCCTCTCAGATCTTAATTTGCCTTTTTGGTAGTCTCTAGTATCTACGGTATAGCTTTCTTTCTGCATCACATTTCAAGTGATTTGATTCTCTTTATATCAGTTCCCTTTAGTATCTGGCTTTCTCAATCATATATAGAAATCAGAAATATGATGACATGAACAATCCTATTTTAGTTATTCAGTGATTTATCTTTATACTTTGAGGTTTTATTTAATTCCTTCATAGCTGACCTTCCAAGCTGTTGTTTTCTACTGATCTTTTCATTATCGTGTTGTCTCTAATTTGATTTATGACTATAAAAAAACTTTGACTGGGTTGTAGTATGTTTTCCAGGCTGTATGGCCATGTTCTGGAAGTATTCTCTCCTGAAGTCCAGGGTGAGTCCCACAGATATATATAAACCTTCCTTGCTGAGTTTCTCCATACCTCACAACCTCTGAGGATGCCTGTCATAGATGTGGGCGAAACGTCAGGAGAGAATACTTCTAGAACATGGCCATACAGCCCAGAAAACATACGACAACCCTATGATCCCAGCCATGAAAGCCTTCAACAACACATTAAACTTTGACTGTTTTAATGTCTTCATTATCACTTTAAAGTTACGTAGAATATGTGTAGTTATCATTTTTAATGTTCATCAGCAACCCTTCTGAATAGTGGAAATTTGCACAGGGGATAAAACTATTTTAATAATGAAATTGTATATACTCGAGTATAAGCCTAGTTTATCAGCCCTTTTTTTAAGACTGAAAAAGCCCCCCTCGGCTTATACTCAGGTGAGGGTCCCGGTTGGCTTATATTTGGGCCAGCTTATACTCGAGAATATATGGTACATTTATTATTTTTCTCTATTATTATTGGTATTATTACATTTATTATTTTTCTCTATTATTGTTGCTACTATTACATTTATTTTCCTCTATTATTATTATTATTATTATTATTATTATTATTATTATTATTACATTTGTTATTTCACTCTGATCTTATTATTATTGCATTTATTATTTTGCTCTATTTATTATTACTTGTATTATTTTCCTGTATTATTATTATTATTATTATTACATGTATTATTTTACTCTATTATTATTAAAAGGATACATAAGCACATTTACGTTGAAGAAGATGAGAATAATGATTTGATCAGAGTTGGACAGTCTTATCTTAAATTTGAGCTTTATGTAAATATTCAAAAACATTTACCGTATTTTTCGCTTTATAAGACGCACCTGATGATAAGACGCACCTAGTTTTCAGAGGAGGAAAATGGGGATGCCACATTTTTTGAAGGATTTTATAACCGTTTCATCCTTCACTATTATTAAGGCGCCTGTCTCAGAAGGAGGCAGCTAGGCCAGCCGGGCTGGGTTCCCATAGCAACCAGCAGAAGCTTCTGCTTCGCGGTATAAACAGGCAGGGCGGAACCTTGCCTCCAGACGTCGTGTTTCCGAGGGGAAGCCTTGAGCCAGCGCGCAGGGGAATCTCCTTTTCTGTCCTCCTTGAGCTTCTCTCGCTCGCTTGCTGCCTCCCTGGGTTTCGTGCTCTCCTTCTCCGGGCCGCCATAGTGGGCAAAGTGCGAAGGCGGCCAAGGCTGCACCCGGCGGCGCCGAAGCCGGCACCGCAGCCTCAGGGGGGCGAGGCCTCACGGCAAACGCGTCGTCCCCCAAAGCAAGAAGAAACAAGGCCACGAGGGACGTGATTGTGCATTTTGTGAGGAAAAAAATACGCGATGAAGTATTGCTGAGAAACAATCGTAACCCATTGAACTACAAAGAAAGAAGGATTATAGTATTAAAAGAATTCCCTCAACTAACCTTAACTAGAAGGAAAAAATATTTCTTCCTAACGGAGGAATTGAAAAGGCAAAAGATTAGATTCAGGTGGGAAAGAAACGAAGGCATCATGGTAACACTGGAAGGAGAAAGATATTGGCTTACATCTGAAGACAAAGCAAAAGACTTTTATAGAAAACATATACAAGGCAAAGCAAAACACTCCCCAGATACAACTCCTCCATCAACAAAAAGGAAAAAACCAAAAAGAGCAAGGCATCTCTCTCCATTGGCTCTTAACTCCAGGACAACCAAAACTAGGCCTGCCTCGGATATGTCGGATGTGGGAGGAGAAGACGAGGAAGAAGAAAAAAACGTAACAGAGGAAGAAATAATAACGGAAGAAGAAGTAACTACCAACAGAGAAAGGAATAAGAAGAAAGAAGCAGACGATGAACTCGGACAGGAATGTATGTAAATTGGAACGTCAACTGAAATTTTACTCTAACAATATTAACGGAATTAATTTACCAAATAAAAGGAGAATTTTGTTCAATCAATTAATTAAAGGAAAGTATGATTTTGTGGCCTTACAAGAGACACACATTGCGTATAAACATGAGGCCTTGTTAATTAACAGAAAGATTGGAAAAGAATTCTGTTCCTCAGACCAAAAAAAAAGAAGGGGTGTAGTACTTTATGTTAATGAAAATATCCCAGCTACGTTAGAGTTTAAGGATAGTGAGGGAAGATATGTAGCAGTGCTAATACATCTAGACATGCAGAGAATACTCATTTGTAATATCTACGCTCCCAACGGCCCTCAACGTCACTTTGTTAGTGAATTAAGAAAACAGTTAACCAATTCGGACTTTGACCAATTGATTATATTAGGGGATTTCAATAGTATAATGGATATAAACTTAGATACAAGTAAAAAGATAAAAAATAAGAAACAGGCAAACTCGAGACTTATGCCACAAAATTTCAAAAAATTAAAAGAGGAATTATACCTCCAAGACATCTGGCGAATTCACAATTTGGAAACAAGGACTATACCTTTTATTCCCACAGCCACAGGTCGTGGTCAAGAATTGACATGGTATGGCTGTCTAACTCTCTTTGCACTAAAGTAGACTATATTAATATCTTACCCAGAGATAAGTCAGACCACTGTCCAATAGAAATGCAGATAAATCAAAAAAGGACAATGAAAAAATGGAGACTGGATGACAATCTTCTTAAAAAAGAAGAAGATATAGATAATTGCAAAAAACTTACACAAGAATTTTTTAAAATCAATTGGATCCCTGAAACAAGTGACCATATTGTATGGGACACATTTAAGGCTGTCCTAAGAGGTCACTTTATTCAGCAAAAAGCGATAAGAAATAAACTGAAAAATCAAAAAATGAACGAACTTAGCAAGGAAATAACCCTAATAGAAAAAAAGCTAAAAGAGAGACCCCACGAAGAAGGACTAGCCAAACTCCTAATGGGACTGAAAAATAACAAAAGAAATTTGGAAATGGAGCAAACAGCAAAGCAACTTAAGTTCATCAAGCAGTATAGCTTTGAAAATGCAAATAAGCCAGGTGCTTGGCTAGCTCGAAAAATAAATAAAAAAGCGCAAAAACAACAGATAATCAAAATCAATAAAGAAGGAAAGACCTTGACAAGAGATGAAGATATAATATCACAATTTCAAGACTTTTTTAAGGTACTCTATCAAAAAAATGACATAGACCCAAATGAAATCTCACTATATCTGAGCAATCAAGGACTGCAAAAAATAACAGAAAGCCAAAGGGAACTACTAAACAAAGATATAACAGACGAAGAAATTAAAAAAGCTTTAAAAATGATGAGATCCAACTCAGCCCCTGGCCCAGATGGATTTACAACAATTTTCTATAAAACTCTGGCCGAAGAGATCACGCCATTTCTAAAACAAATAATGAATTCAGTATTAAAAGAAAAAATAATCCCAGAATCTTGGAAACAAGCGGACATAATAGTAATACCAAAGAACAACACAAACAACTCGGACGTAAAGAATTTCAGGCCGATCTCACTATTGAACACGGATTACAAAATTTTTACCACAATTCTAGCAAATAGATTTAAAACATTCTTGAATAATTGGATAGGAAATGATCAAAAAGGTTTTTTACCAAACAGGCACATGAAGGACAATGTCAGATGTGTACTTGATATCATTGAATATTACGAAACATATCACCAAAAGGAAATCGCCCTAATAGCTATTGATGCTGAAAAAGCATTTGACAATTTAAATTGGGTTTTTTTTAAATTACTCATAAAAGAATTGGACATGGGTTATTACTTTGCAAATGCTATTGAGGCGATCTACACCAAACAGGAAGCAAAACTATTAATTAACGGCCATCACTCAAAACTAATTCCAATTGAAAAAGGAACAAGACAGGGATGTCCCCTTTCTCCCCTGATTTTCATTTTTGCCTTAGAAATTTTGATCAGGAACATTCGGAAGGACGACCATTTAAAAGGCACCAAAATAAGAAACCAAGAATACAAAATCCGTGCTTTCGCCGACGACATTATATGTTTCATTGAGGAACCATGTTCGCAGCTATCAAAATGGATCAATAAAATTGAAAGTTTTGGCCAGCTAGCAGGTTTTTTCATAAATAAGGATAAAACTAAAATTTTGACCAAAAACATAACAAAAGAAAGACAGAACAAATTAGAAGAATCAACGGGGTTTAAGATAGTAACAAAAATGAAATATCTTGGAATCTGGATTACTGCAAAAAATGCACAGCTACTAAAAAACAATTATCAAGACAAATGGAAGGAAATTAAAAAAGACTTATTGAATTGGCAAAATTTAAACATCTCCTTGCTAGGTCGAGTGGCGGTTATCAAAATGAATGTGCTCCCAAAAATATTATATTTATTCCAGAATCTACCCATTATAAGGACCCAAAAACCATTCGCGGAATGGAACAAAGACATTTCTAAATTTGTGTGGAAAGGCAAAAGACCAAGAATCAGTTATACTGTTATGACTGATTTAACAAAAAGAGGCGGTTTCGGTCTACCAAATTTAAAACTCTATTATGAGGCATGTGCTTTACAATGGGTGAAAGAATGGACAACTCTAGAAGATAACAATATACTGACATTAGAAGGATTCGATTTGCGCCGTGGATGGCACGCGTACGTGGGATATGATAAAAGAAAGGTCGAAAAGACTTTCTGCAATCATTTCGTGAGAGCAGCATTAATAAAAGTATGGGAGAAATATAAGAAACACTTTCATAATAAAACCCCGTTATGGATCTCTCCATTAGAATCCACTCAAAGACACATTACACAATGGACAACCTGGCCGTGTTATAAACACTTACTGATGAAAAAAAACGGAACTTACGAGCTAAAACCACAGGAAACACTGAAGGAAAAATTCAAAGGTATGTCATGGTTTCAATATGCTATTATCAAAGAGCAATATGTTAAGGATTCTCAAATTGGTTTTAATGATTCCAATACGATTTGGGACAAAATCATGCAATTAAAAAAGAAGACAATCTCCAGGATATACGACACACTACTAGACTGGTCAACAGAGACAGTCACAATTAAAAACTGCATGGTGAATTGGGCCAGAAACATAGGACACCCAATCATGTTAGATGACTGGGAACTAATATGGAACAAAAAGCTGAAGTATACATATGCAGCCGAATTGAAAGAGAATTGGCTAAAGGTCTTTCACCGCTGGTATATGACCCCTAAAAAACTTGGACAGATGTATAAATTCTACAACAATGCTTGCTGGAAATGCAAGATCCATGAAGGCTCTTTCTATCATATCTGGTGGTCCTGTGAAAAGGCTAAGAAATATTGGAAGATAATACACGAAGAGACACAAACCATATTAAATAGGAAATTCCCCATCAAACCAGAATACTACCTACTTGGAATAACAGACTCAGACACACAATTTGATAAAAATGATGATATTTTATTCATGTACAGTTCAACAGCAGCAAGAATAGCATTTGCTAAAAAATGGAAATTGGCAGAAACCCCAACGAAAGAACATTGGCTACAGAAACTGGTAGACATACAAGAAATGGACAAATTAACATTTTTATTGAAAGAATCTAGAGGAAAATGTATCAAGGAAACAAACTGGGAAAAATTTAAAAATTACTTATCAAAGTAAGAACAAAAAGAATGACTATTAGAACCTTACTACACTTACTGATATGGAAGTAATTGGAAGACTATCTCTATACCCTCCCTCCATTACCCAACCCTTTACCCCCCCTCCCCTTCCTTTACTTTCCCAACTTCCTCACACCCTTCCCCACCCTTACCTCACCTATTCCCTTTTCCTTCCCCGATCTTTTTAACCTATGTAATCGAGAAATCCTTAATAAAATTATTAAAAATGAAGCAAGCCGGTGAAGGCAGCCCGGGTGAGTGTGCGCTAAGGCATCTTGGAACAGAAGGGGGGAGCGAGAGGACTGAAAGGAGGAACGAGGGCCTCCCGCGTGGCTCGGAGGACTTGCTTCTTAAGCTGAGGGAAGTGGCTATGAGGCCCAGGCCTTGGAAAATATTTAAAATATAATAATAATAATAATAATAATAATAATAATAATAATAATACTTTATTTATATCCCGCTTTATCTCCCATCCAAGCCCCACCCCTCCCTCTCTCTCTCCCCTCCACTCTCCAACACAACCCTTCTAGCTCCGCCCACGTGAGGTCATATTGCGTTTATAAGACGCACTGACTTTTTCCCTCTATTTTCGGGGGGGGGGGGGGGGAAAGTGCGTCTTATAAAGCGAAAAATACTGTAACCTACTGATGTCTCAATTAATGTAATTTTATTGGTATCTATTTTTATTTCTGAAATTTACCACCTTCGGCTTATACTGAAGTCAATGTTTTCCTAGTTTTTTGTGGTAAAATTAGGTGCCTTGGCTTATATTCGGGTCAGCTTAAACTCGAGTATATACGGTATATGTTTTCATAAGGAGAAGGGGGGTGGTGACTGAATTAGTTCTCAAAAGAAGAAGCCATAGACTGATTTATGCAGTGATGAGAACTGTTCAGTCAGTATTCTCTGTAGTCTCTGCATATGAGCCTTTTTTTTGCCCAGATAGTCCATGTTATAAAATCCAGTGACAGCTTCCAGTAATCTGAGGTTTTGTTTCAAAAGTGGTGCATAAGGTCCTTTATATAGTGACATGAACAAAAACGATCCTGGGGAAATGTAGATGTATAAAATGTTAGCTTTGTGTTTTGTGTTGCAGCAGTAGAGGTTGCGATGATTCTGTAGAAAATATGCCCATTTCAATTTCAGATCTCCAGTTGCACTTTCCAGTTTTGCCAAAGTTTAATTGCAAGAGTACCGATAAATTATTCAGTTCCTTCTTTTTGAATCTGCAAAAGTTGTGTTTTTAAAGTATCATAATTCTATGAAGAGTTCTTACCAATATATTGACTTTAACATGATTGTTTTGCATTGATAGTAAAATTTTGACCTTTATATTACTTTTAAAAATCTGTCTCCCATTAGGCATGTCATCAACCTGAAGACAGTATTTCAGACAGTATTTCAGACAGAATATATGGGTAATGTTTCATTCTCTAGACATCGTCGGCATTCAGATGCTGTAATACGTTGGATTTCAAGTGACTTTTAGCTTATTGTGGGCGAGCTAGTATGCTGGCTAATCTTCAGATTTGAGTGGATGAGCAGACCATGAGTTTTCAGTGCATAGTGTGTTTATTGTGATACTAGAGCCTGGCAGGAGATGGCTTTTCCTTTCAAACTGAGATAATTGATTCAGGAATTGTTCTGTAGTTGAATGTCTGCCTTTTCAGAGGGATGTAAGACAGAACCCCAGTCCCCTTCCAGGTTTGTATGTCAAAATAAACCATAGATTAAAGGTCAGAAGTCTGTTTTGCATCTTTTACAACAACTGGGTGTTGTGCACATTGTAGAGCTGTGACTTACTGTGATAGCTGAATTTAGCCACTCATTCTATATCTTGTGATATTTGATTCTCTCTGAGGTTTTTCTCTTTAGCTATGAAAACAGAGAAGAATAGACAACTAATTCCAGTTGCACATTATCAGTTCTTTAATTTAAAAAAGAAAAGCTACTAATCAGTTACCAGAGCCTGCAGCTTTCCAAACTGTCAGATTCTTTTAAAAGCTTGCTGCTTGGCCTTTTTTAAAAACAACAACAACAAAACAAACCCAAGGACAATTTAATAGTATGGAGTTTTATGGTTAAAATACCTTGCACAAAATATCTTCCATATCACACACATGTCTAAGAATATAAACATCCTAACACATTTGTCTCATTCCATCAAGAAGAAATATCTTCATCCAGTTAAATAATTATTGCCCTTCTTCTACAATCTAGTTTTAGTATAAATTCCTCAAGTGTTAATGTAGTCTTAGTGACACCTGAATATGCCTGCTTGTTCTTGTCTGAAACTCTCTTCTTACTTCAGGTGGAATGATTTGGAAGTTCCATTAATGGGTAGTGCTGCTTGGAGGAAGGGGATCAGAAATTGTTGATCTAGCATCCTATGATCCCTTCAGTTGTCAATCTCCATGTTATATCTTTATTATTGCTCTTGTGAGTAATGAGAGGAGCTAGAGAAAGAATGAGGAAGGTGGTAGCACCTCCTCTATCAAGTCTTCTCTGCCTAGTTGCAGTGACTCCTTGGCCAATTTAGCAGGAGACCCAGATAGCTGGACGTTCAGTATATATTCTATTTTTTATTATGTAAAAGAAACAACCTTAGTCTTATTGTAGCAGTGTGGTGACAGAACACAGCAGGAAACAGGTCTGCTAAGAGTGATTCTGTTAGTTGACTGGAACAGGAATAGGAATTGCAGGATGTAGATTGACAAAGACAGTATAATTTTAAAGGCTGAGCATATGATCTGGTGCTTTTTGCTAATTTTTGACAACTGTTTATTATTTACAGTAAATTGAAATGAAATAATTAAAAATCCCCAACTTTCCTTATCATTACCTGATCACTGTAAGAATATCACAACATAGGAATGGTATCATTTCTTGTTTGGCTGCTGTGTTTGATCAGCAAACAAGGGATAGTTGGTAAATGAAAGACCTAGGGGAGTTGCAATAAAATGTTGCCAAATTCTAACCAGCCAACCATGCCCTCTTCCAGGATATTTGCTCTGTCCCCTTTCCATGTCAGCATAGAGATGACAATGCTCATAAAGACCATTGCTATCAGAAGAGATAGTAGGGGGAAAAGTGGTTTCATTCCTTTCCTTTTGATGTTCCAGTTGCTTCTTGTCTGTTATATTTAATGGCATAGTGATATGTAACTGTCATATGCTAAATGAACAGGTAGATTAAGAATACAGTCAGATTTTGATGCTGAGAAGCTAGAGCTCTGATTGCTTCTCCAAGCTATATATGTGCTAGAATTCCTTACTTTAGTTAGAAGTATAGTGTCACTATTCCTCTATCGAGCTTTAAGGATGAGTGAGAGGTTGATATAAATGCAAATGTTTTAAGATACTGTTAAATATTAAAACTAGCATAGTGGAAGATGCGGAGTTTCATTAGGACAAGCTGGCATTTGCTTAAGGGAGATATGTTCCATAATCAAGTACTGCTAAGCTTCATTGATTGGCTCCTAAGGGTACTTGGTGAGCTATGTACCTGTCTTCTCAAAGGCTTTCAGATGTTGTCACTAAGCTTCATTTTGCCTTGTCATTATTGACAGGTCTGTTTGTAATGCTTCTTCTAGTCTGCAAAGCAGCTCAAACTCAATTATGAGGTGGGGAAAGTTTTCAAAAGGACAGGAAAAGTAATACAGTTCAGCAATAATATTTTCATATAATAAGTTGCTGTATTTGCACTGATGCAGAGAAGTCTGTGACAAAAAGTGTTTGCTCTTTTCTTAGGTATCCATGTTGAATAGACACACAACTAAATGTTATTTTTCCTAAAGCTACCATGTTTGCTATAATGATATGCTTGACATCTTTTTTAAATAAAAAGAAATAATCAGAATTTGTAGCAACAATGTGGATTTCATTGGTCTGTATGAAAATGTTTTTACTTTCATTCTCTTCCCACTTTTTAATATCAAAGTTCTTTTGGTTGATCAAAGTAGAATTACATTAAACTGGTAATTTGGATAATATAGGCCATAAAGATTTCCCACATTTCCAGAGGGCACTGTAGACTGTAGACTGTAGTGGGGGTAGAGAGGTGGGGTAGATCTGTTATGATAGGCTAGGCTCTGCCAATTTCAGTATCCATCATGAGTTGGACCGGTGAACATTGGTACTTTGTTCTTCAATCGTATTTTGAGAATAACAGTTCTGTGATAATGGCACTGTGCCAGACTGGAAAATGATTTTATGTTTATTTGTTTATTTACTTTATTTATACCTTGCCTTTCTCCCCATGGGGACTCAAGGCAGCTAACAACCACATACTTTGGTCATCATTTAAAACAAAGCTAATACAATTTTTTTTTTAAAAAACCATACTGTTTGGGTTAGGTTAAAATACAGTTAAAATATAATAAATGCAATTAAAATACATTTTAAAATAAGCGGGGATGGGGCCATCCTGGTTTCTCTTGGGAGGGATTTTGCTGTGGATTTCTAATCTTTGGGCAACTGAATCCACACTGAAAAGAAAATCTCTGGCAAATAGGGACTGTCAGAATGCCAGAAAATGTGAAAGCAATAAGAGCATCCATGAGGATTCTGCATGCCAATTTAAGACTACATCCTTACAAAATGATTTGTCTTATAAGATTTTTCAAACAACTTTTCTAGAGTACTAGTGTTAACCATCTTTGCAAAAAGAGGAGGGAAGGCAGAAAGTTAAATTTCATTAGTTCCACATATTACAGCTCCTTGGCTCTTCCTAAAATGAGCCCTTGAAGCCAACCATAGGAAGACCAGCAGTGATGCCCCACCTGACAGATTGTGCTCATTACTCCTTAGAACTGGAGCTTGTGATGTGGAAATGAGTGACAAATACCACATTGTGGTATGTGAATAAATGGGGAGCGGGGGGGGGGGATCTAATATACCATAGTGTGGTAATTGCCAAAGTGTCCAGATTGTGTTGGCAGGCGCTTAAGCAGAATCTTTTCCCTAGATGATGATGTTGGTTTAGATTTTCAGTGTGAGACCATTTGCAGTTGACAGAGTGGCACACATGTTTATTTGTTTTTATTTATTTTATTTATATCCCATCTTTCTACAGGAATGGGACTCAAGGCAACTATTTTCATAATTACAAATTTAAATATCATAAATAAAATCTGGGTATAGGACATAAGAAAACAATAAAATATTTCAAAGAATAACTGTTCATGGAATGAAAATACTTGATTGGCTTTTACTTTTCAAACAAAAAAAGGGCTCGGGGGGGGGATGAACATTCTATAAAAGGACTCTGCTCAGCAGGAAAGACGGCATGAGAACATATGGACTTAAAATTGACTTTTTAGTTAAATGCTCACATGAGCATCTGTTCTCAGGTTTTGTGGACAAATAGTACCGTATTTTTTGGTTTATAAGACGCACCTAGTTTTCAGAGGAGGAAAATGGGGAAAAATAATGGGGAAAGGAAGGGGCCTGAGGCTGTCAGGAATGGTGGGAGTTGAAGTCCAAAACACCTCGAGGGCCCAACTTTTTTCCAATGGGTACTATTGGGGCCAGGGCGGGGGCGTGGCCTGGAGGAAAGGAGGGGAGGGGGCTCCTCTTGCCTGCCTGCTTGCCCTGCTTCACCTCTGTCTTCAAATGGGGAGCGGGCCCAGCCGAGTTTGACGTCACTGGGTCATCAGCTGACCGACCGGAGAAGAAGCGGCGTCTGCGGCGCCGTTTCCCGCGAGTTGTCTTTCCGCGCGCCCTCCTCCTCCTTTCCCCGGCCAGCCTCCGAGGGGGAAGCCTGAGCCATGGGGAAGGGGAAGGGGCATGGGGCGGGCGGGGGAAGGGGATCCTTTGCCAAGTGACCCTGGCACAAGGCTTCGGAACCCGCGGGTTTGTCTTGGAGAGTGAGGGAAGGGTCCGGCGCGCATTTCTGTGGGTGCTTCTCCTTCTCGGCGATGATCCTCGGCTGCCCCGCATCTCCCCTCCGGAGCCCTTGAGCCTTCCTCGCCCGCCATGGGCCGCCGAGAGTCTTCGAGGAAGGAGAGGACAACTCCGGCTGGTTCCTTCTTCTCTTCCTCCTCCTCCTCCTCCTTCCCGCCAGACTCTGGGAGTTTCGCAATAGGGAGGGAGCTTTCCTGCCAAGAAGAAGAGACCCCTCCGCCTCCTGCCTGGGTGACCTTGCGCCTTCCGACGCCTCCGGCCTCCCGCCGCCCTCCTTGGCCCCTGAGGCTGGGATGAGCGCCTCCGAAGAAGGAGGGGGAGGAGAAGAAGGAGGAGGAGGAGCCCGCCTTTGGGGTCCTCTCCTCTCGCTCTCCCTTCCTTCCTTCTCGCGCCTCCGTCCTCTCCCTTGACGCGCGACTTTCTCGGGAATCCCTGCAAAGCAGCGCCGGCCTCGAGCTCTCCCTTCTGAATCCTGAATCCGACCTCTGGGTCATGTGGAAGAAGGATCTCACCCCTGCCAGAGTCCCTTTCCAGGTTGCTTCCTGCTACTTCTTTCGCGCTGCTGCTACTGCTGCTGCTCTTCAACACTGTCATCGGCAGCAGCGAGATATGACTTGAGGTCATATTGCGTTTATAAGACGCACTGACTTTTTCCCTCTATTTTGGGGGGGGGGGAAGTGCGTCTTATAAACCGAAAAATACGGTATATCCTAATCTGTATCTTCTGGGTGATCCCTTTGAACAAATCTATCATAAGGTTTTCTTGGAAAGATTTGTTGCAAGACAGAACCAGTTGTTACTTTATATTATAACCTGAGCACAAGCTGAGGAAGAACAGTAAGAAATGTGGAAGCAAGAAGCCTATCTCCAATCTCATGCCAGATAGACTCCCAAGGATCAAATTAAGATTGATAACTCCTGAAATAGCTACAAGGATCATTGACTTAACTTCCCTAGTTCTAGTTGACGGGAGTTACGGTGATGGTACAAAACCTTAGCATCTGAGCCCTGGTAAAAGCTAGACCAAAGCAGGCCTTGCAGATTCCTTACCAGTTGTACTTTGCAGATTTGTACATATAAAGAGCAGTTCTGGTTAGTTGGTATTGTATGTAATAATGCGCTATGAAATGCATATAGAAAGTTCAGTAGTAAAATCTGTTCGTGAATGTCCCTAGAAAATCCTTATACTTGGTTACATGTACAGTAGAGTCTCACTTATCCAACATAAACGGGCTGGCAGAACGTTGGATAAGCGAATATGTTGGATAATAAGGAGGGATCAAGGAACAGTCTATTAAATATCAAATTAGGTTATGATTTTACAAATTACAAATTTTACAAATTAAACATTAAAACATTATACAACAAATTTGACAGAAAAAAGTAGTTCAATACGCAATAATGCTATGTAGTAATTACTGTATTTACGAATTTAGCACCAAAATATCACGATGTATTGAAAACATTGACTTACAAAAATGCGTTGGATAATCCAGAACGTTGGATAAGCGAGTGTTGGATAAGTGAGACTCTACTGTACTTAGAAGTGAAAAAATAAAGCATATGTTATTAAAATATTTTTTTTCTTGTTTATTGTATGCATATCCAGGCAGTCCTCATGTTACAAACAAGATAGGGTCTGTAGGTTCTTTTTTAATTTGAATGTGTTTGTCCAGCAAAAAGTGCTCTCTTTGTAATTTGGCCCAAAAGATACACATTATAGTTGCTGTGTGATTACAATGCCCTTTTAAAACACCAAAATTTCCAAGCAATGAAAAGGAAAACCATAGGAATAGATAATCCTTCCCTCCAATAGCCTCTCCTGTTTATTTTACCCCATCTTCCTTAGGGGTGTATCTATGCAGTTTGACACCACTTTAACTGCCCTGGTTTGTTGTTATGGTATCCTGGGAGCTGTAGTTTTACAAGATCTTTAATATTCTCTGCCAAAAAATGCTGCTGCCTCACCAAACTACAAATCTCAGTATTGCATGACATTGAGCCAGAATAATTAATAGTGGTGTCAAACATGAAGGAAAGGCGAGCAAAGGTGGAGAGATATAAAGAGAACGAAGGAAATATTGGACCTCATCACTAGAGCATCTATCCACTTCCACTTATATCCAATTGCTGCATCCTGCAGAGTTCTGGGGTATGTAGTTTAAGGAGGGGTCTTTAAGCTGTTCAGCTAAAGAGGTACAGGGCCTCGCTAAACTACAAACCCCAGACTTCTGCAGAAGGCAGCAATTTGGTATAAGTGGAAGAAAAAGAAAAAAGATGAAGAGCTAGGAGGAAAAAGGAAAACAGGTTTGAAGAGATCGATAGGAAGGAAAGGGAAAAAGAATTTGGAGAGATTGATAGGAAGAAAAGGGAAAAGGAGTGTGGAGAGATATAGATACGAAGAAAGAGGAAAGTGAGATGGAGAGATACAGACACGCTTTGGCTCAGCGCTAAGATTTCATGGAAAGGAGGGAGGGGAAAGGCCAATTCGTAATTATGAGTTGTTCATAAGTCTGACTTTTGTAACTCGGGGCCTGCCTGTGGTGAAAAAAATGTGGGTGGGGAAGGGCAAATACTGTGTATTGCTGACAGATTCATTCCAGGCTCTTCTCCAGTAATTTACGTAAAATCTTCTTTATAACTTCTTGTAGCTATAAATCAAATGCAAAAGAAATGTGAGTTGGTTGCAGTGTTGACAGCCAGAATTGTTCCGTTTTCTAGCACTTCTCAAATATTGAATATATCCACTTCTGATGACTTCAGTCTAGACAGTCTCTCATTTTAGCTCAGTCAGCTTGGCTTGTCAGCTTGTAATCTCTGATAAAGGAGAAAAACTCATCATTACTTCTTTGCAGAACAGCAAGCTGGAAACAACAAATGAAACATTTCTATGAGGTTGTTAAGGGATAGAATCTCCTTTACTTCAGTATAAACAGTTGCAGAATATGAGATTCTGTATTCATTTTATGATGATGGGAGTTTTTCAAAATACTCAAGGCGCAAGTGCAAACAGTGCCAACAAAGAATAAAAACAAGACAAGTGCAAAGAAGCCAGAATGGATGTCCAAAGAACTTCTAACTGGTTTAATACTTAAAAAAGACATGCACAAGAAGTGGAAAAAGGGAGAAATCACCAAAGAAGAATTCAAACGAATAGCCAACTCCTGTAGGAAAAGGTTCGCAAGGCTAAAGCGCAAAACGAGCTCAGGCTTGCCAGAGACATTAAAAACAATAAATAGGGCTTCTTTGCTTATGTCGGTAGGAAAAGGAAGAACAAGGAGGCGAAAGGGCCTTTGCGAGGAGAAGATGGGGAAACGCTGACAGGGGAAAGGGAAAAGGCAGAACTATATAATGCCTCTTTTGCCTCAGTCTTCTCACAAAAAGAAAGCCAGCCTCAACCTCAGCAACATGGAGTGGATGAAGGATTGGGGAAAATCCAACCCCAAATAGGGAAAGAAGTCATTCAGGAATATCTGGCCGCTCTAAATGAATTTAAGTCTCCAGGGCCGGATCAACTACACCCAAGAGTATTGAAGGAACTAGCGGAAGTTATTTCGGAACCACTAGCAATCATTTTTGAGAGTTCTTGGAGAACTGGAGAAGTCCCAGCAGATTGGAGGAGGGCGATTGTGGTCCCTATCTTCAAGAAGGGAAAAAAGGACAACCCAAACAATTACTGTCCGGTCAGCCTCACGTCAATACCAGGCAAGATTCTGGAAAAGATCATTAAGGAAGTGGTCTGCAAACACTTAGAAACAAATGCAGTCATTGCTAATAGTCAACATGGATTTACCCTAAACAAATCATGCCAGACTAATCTGATCTCTTTTTTGAATAGAGTTAAAAGCTGGGTAGATGCGGGGAATGCTGTGGATGTAGCCTATCTGGATTTCAGTAAGGTCTTCGACAAGGTCCCCCATGACCTTCTGGCAAAAAAAGCTAGTCAAAGCTGGGCTAGGCAAAACTACGGTTAGGTGGATCTGTAATTGGTTAAGTGAATGAACCCAAAGGGATACTCACCAATGTGTCTTCTTCATCTTGGAAAGAAGTCAGGAGTGGAGTGTCGCAGGGTTCTGTCCTGGGCCCGGTTCTGTTCAACATCTTTATTAACGACTTAGATAAAGGGTTAGAAGGCACAATCATCAAGTTTGCAGACGACACCAAACTGGGAGGGATAGCTAACACTCCAGAAGACAGGAGTAGAATTCAAAACGATCTTGACAGATTAAAGAGATGGGCTGAAACTAACTAAATGAAGTTCAACAGGGACAAATGCAAGATACTTCACTTAGAATCATAGAATCATAGAATCGTAGAGTTGGAAGAGACTTCAATGGCCATCCAGTCCAACCCCCTGCAAGAAGCAGGAAAATCTCATTCAAAGCATCCCCGACAGATGGCCATCTAGCCTCTACTTAAAAGCCTCCAAAGAAGGAGCCTCCACCACAGTCCGGGGCAGAGAGTTCCACTGCCGAACAACTCTCACAGTGAGAAAGTTCTTCCTGATGTTCAGGTGGAATATCCTTTCCTGTAGTTTGAAGCCATTGTTCCGCGTCCTAGTCTGCAGGGCAGCAGAAAACAAGCTTGCTCCCTCCTCCCTACCTCACAATTTCTGAGGATGCCTGCTATAGATGTGGGTGAAACGTCAGGAGAGAATACTTCTGGAACATGGCCATACAGCCCGGAAAACACACAACAACCCAATAGAAAGCTTACTTAAGATGCTGGTTTTTGTTTTTTTTTACAAGAATGACATTCCTTATATGGCATTTGATGGTCTTCTGTTAGGCCAGATCTGATTTCCTATTTGTTCTACAGCAGCATAAGTCCTCACCAAGACCTGGATTAGTCTTGTTTCCCACTAAACAAATATTTTTCTATGGCAGTGCAACCTGTTGATGACAGTAACTTTCCACCAATGATTTAGGTTTTGCTATATTGTATACTTGAGGACAAATGCAATAGTCATGAAAGGTTATATCACAAATCTTATTCCTGGATTGGGTCATGCTACCTGCAAAGCCAGGAACTGGAGGATTTGTGAATACAGTTGTGGTTACTTGACATTAACCAGAGATTAATGCAGTTGACTATAGGAACCACATGCAGGAACAGGGAAATGTATAAGCCAGGTAGCACATCACGTGATGGTTCATGGATTTGAAACTTAACAGTCTCTATGACCAGTTGATTTAGAATGTTTTTTTTACATTCATGATTGCAAAATCGTGAATATGTTTTCTAGATTTCAAATATAAACATCACATTGGTAACTTTCATTGGGAGTCACTATCTGCAATATGCAGTATTTATTGCTGTACTTCTGATCCTTTCTAGGAATTCAAGGATGTCATTTAGTTGTGTTGTGTTTGTTACCCTATAATTTACACAGAGCACATATGAACATCTGCACACCATAAGGCAGGGGACAGGGAGAAAGACATGTGTTGAAAACTAAGTATGCAATGGTCTGGAATCAGAATCAGGGAACACTGTTCTACAGTACCAGTTAATTCAGAACTCCCACTATCTGGAAATAAAAGTAATTTTCTAAACATCCACAATACTTTGTCATAACCTAAACTTCTGTACAAACTCTGTGCAAACAATGGGTTGATTGCTGAATTGTCTCTTGTGGACAGTTGTTATATAAGTGTCATGTTCTATAGAATGGCTTTGTGTTGATTCAGCTGATGGCAAGTAAGTGGTTATGTTGAAATTAAAGCAGTAAATAAACTTGATTTTGTATTTTGGCGCTTTCCCTGACTATTACTTTGTTGCTGCATGATTGTAACCAAGTAGAGGAGTGAAAACCATTGTTGCTCTTTATGCTATGATTCTTAGAAGCATTCAGATAATGAGAACATAGATGTTCTGCTGTGTGGTTCCATACATCAAACAGCAGGGTCAAAATATAATAAATGCTGTTAATAATATTTTCCAGGATCCTTTCAGAGTTGTAGCATAATAAAAAGTTATTGACTTAGAGATTACTAAATTAAATAAAAGGTGGAAGGAGTGTAATTGTGGTGCTGGTTAATTCTGGACTTTTCCTGCTTCATTGTAGTACAGAATGTGATGCCTCAATATAGAAGTAGGATATGGTAGAGTAAGATACTTACATAAGTATGGTTCTTTGCAAGTAAATATTTCTTTGCATGGTTCAAATGCAGTTATTTTGTAGCATTTTGTTGCCTGCACAACACTTAACTGAGGAGTCCGTTCTTGTTTGATCTTGGGTCAGGATCTGCATAACACTGGGAAGGAGAGTGCACAGGAAAACCAGGCACTATAAGTTATATTCAGTGGAAGACAATAACAAACCAGCTCTAAGAATGTAAAAAATGTATGTAGAATAAGGACTCCACTTCGCTCAGACCGATCATGAGCGCCATTGGATCCCCTACATACAATTTGGCAAAATTTCTGGCCACACAACTATAAACCAATATTGGTCTTGCTACACACTACATTAAGGGCTCAGTCTGCTTCATAGAAAAAATCAGCAATCTCAAACTCAACACCAATGACAGACTGATCAGCTTCAATGTGGTGTCTCTAGACACCATTGCACTCATCAACTGGAATTTCCCAGATGACATCACAGCCCTGTTTCAACATTGCCTTACTATAAGCTACTTCCAGTGGGATAATGAATTCTATGAACAGAAAGATGGAGTACCCATGGGGAGCCCTCAGCCCTGTCATAGCAAATTTCTACATGAAACAGTTTGAGAAACAAGTCCTGGAAACCCCACCAAAAAGTCCACTATATGGTTCTGATATGTGGGTGACACTTTCACCATTTGGAGACATGGAGAAGAGCTAAACAAGTTCCTGGACTACATCAACAACATCCACCCAAACATCCATTTTACCATGGAAAAAGAAAATGAAGGAAAACTGCCATTTCTAGATGTCTAGATGTCAACAATTGGGCCAGACAGTCTAGAGAAAACATATGCACACTGATATACCTACATAAAAACTCTGACCATCATGCAGGTCAAAAAAGAAGCACAAATAAAGCCCTAGTAGACCATGCAAACAGGATCTGTGAATCCACCTCCTCGAAGGTGAACTGAATAATCTAAACTGGGCTCTACAGGCCAATGGGTACTCTATGACAGACATTAGAAGAGCCACAAGACCAAGAACAAGCCACGGGAGTAAAGACAGAGATCCACCCAGAGGAAAAGTGTTTTTACCATACATCAAGGGAACCCCTGACTGCATAGAAAAGCTGATGAAGAAACACAATCTACAAACAATCTACATGCTCACCAAGAAAATTCAACAAATGCTACATTCAGCAAAAGATAAGAGGGATCCTCTAACCACTGCAGGGGTCTACTGTTTACCATGCAGCTCTGTACAAGTCTACATAGGGAACACCAAATGCAGTGCCCAGATACAAAGAAAATGAAAGGCATTGCAGACAAATTCAACTAGAGAAGCTATCTATAGCAGAGCACTTGATAAACCAACCTAGACCCTGAATATTATTTGAGAACATGGAAGTGTTGGACCACTCTGACAGCCATCGTGTAGACTACACAGAGAAGCCACAAACATGTGAATAATTTCAACAGAAAGGAGGAAACCATGAAAATAAATCTGGTTAACAGTATTTTAAAAAACTAGAATCAAGACAGTAAATAAGGAAAGCCACCCAATAACAGGGGAACTTCAAACAGTAAACGATCAGTTAACCATTCCCAAACAGAGAATGCCTTCAGGCAACAACAGCCAGGCTACCTCTATGCAGATACCCTCACTGATTGACTTTGCAGCTTTATGGCTACTCAGTGCTATTCAGACTTGCTAATTTCAACATTCACTCTTCCTCAGTTTGTATGATTCTTTTTCTTTTTCACTGGTTGAAATTATAGGGTGTTTTTCCCTGCTAGCTTTTCTCAATATATTTGATTGAGAAATCCCTTGAGCATAATTCTTTGATTCAGTTACTGGTATTAGTTAATCAAAGGTGAAATGTCCTAAGTTCTATAGTACTTAATGATTGAACATATTTCACAACTGCTTAAAATATTAACTAACAGGGTTCTGTAGAATTACTTGTTTTGTTTAATTTAACTGCATCAGTGGATTAGCTTCTATTCAAAGATATTTGGGTTATAGTTTGCAGTCTAGTTGCTCCCATTTATCATTTCTACGTATATGCCAAAGCTTGTGCAATGAAAATCTTTAATTGCACAATTATTTGTAAAATTACTGATATGTACCTAAGCATTGTTAAATTTTATATATAGATAGATAATATGTAATCCAGTATTGCTGGATTGTAGTACTCCTGAGCTCTAGCTAACACAGGCAGCAATGAGGTTTGATGGGAAATGTGGCCCACCTTTACCGTCTTGGATTTTGAGGTGAAATATTTTCTTAATACCTCTGCAGTTTCATGTTGTCTGCAGAAATAAAGTTGGAATAGGGGTATAGTTGACTATAAAGCTGATATTGGATACATTTTAATTTATATAAGCAATTGTTTGCTTCAGACAAGAACTAGAAATACATTTGAGCCCTGGTTTCTCTTGTCAGTTTGAAAGCAATCTGGTAATGGTCATCTCTGATCATGAAGTGATGGAGCCTATAAGAGTAGGGACAGAAGTAGTACAGAAAGCTGAGGATCATTTCAGATCTTCTAATTTGTGCTTTGGAAGACAGTCAAAACTTGGTTTCTCATACTAAAAGCAGAGAGTGTATCATACTTTCATTTCTTTTGCATGCTTGCAAATAAACTCGATTTTTTTTCCATTTTGCCTTCCTATCATTCCATATTAATACACTAGGTATGAGGAAGCAGGAAACCAACTTATGAAGCAGATGTGACATAATTGTAAGATTTGTTTCTTACTAAGGAGAAACAAATTTCTGTTTCTATTTCTGCCAAGGGAACAATATTTAACTTTTAAATAAGACTCTTTTATGCTTTTGGAGATAAATGCAAAGTGTTAGTGAAGGATTGATGTAGTCTTCGTTTTAAAAGTCACCTGGTAATTCATTACCTTTCGAATGTAAGAAACCTGAAGATAGTTGGCACGGTACTAGTGAACTTAATCCTAAAACGCATATTTGCAAATATTTCAAGCTTTGTTTGTTTAAAAGGTTCTGTGTCAAGATAACTAAATCTTTGTGCCAAGAAAAAATGGCACAGGGAGAATCAGACGTACACCAAACTCATAAACTTGACAACATTAGGGAATGCAGTGGCTCTTAGTATCCACTGGGTTTTATTTCCAAGACTATCCCTGAATACCCAAATCCGTGGATGTTCAGTTCTCATTGCATACAAGGATGTAGTACAATGATATCCTTTATATAAAATGGAAAAACTAAGGTCTGCTTTTTGGATTCTTTAAAATATGTTTTCAAGTCATTGATAGTGGATTCTGTTGATAAGAATCTGTGGCAATGGAAGGCTCAACTGTATAACCCTATCCAGGGCAGGTTGAATCCCTGTTCCTTAATCCATATTTCAATTGACTAAGAGCTTTCTCTCACCTGTTATATAATATAGCTTCTTGCATCAATGACATATTCAAATAGGAGAATGAAGCAAACAAATAATTTTGTAAATTAACACTTTTGAAATTCCCAACCAGTATTTTACCTTTCATTTGGCAACATCATGTTTCGTTGATTGCTCAGGTGCCAGTCCTATACACAGATGTGCTCTCAGAGCAATGAATAAGGATTGAGGCAATAAGGATACAAACTGAATTAGCCTCTGAGAGAAAGCAAGATATACTGTATATTGGGGACGTCAGAATAGTAATAACCTACTTGCTTGTATTAAGTAAACACCTGAGATTAAAATATACCATATATACTCTTTTTCTGCCCCTAGTGGAGCATCTGAGTGAATGAACATATGTGGGCTTAAATGGGGGAGCAGTGCTGTGTGTGCCCTGAAGCTATATTCTTCAACATATCTCTCCTTCCTCTAATATATTTGTCTCATTGTGAGACACAAGAGAGGTCTCCTCCAGTAGGTGGCATTCTTGGGCAGGTAGGTGTATATACCCTGTTTCCCCGAAAATAAGACATCCCCAAAAAATAAGACCTAGCAGATGTTTTGCTGAATTGCTAAATATAAGGTCTCCCCCAAAAGTAAGACCTAGCAAAGTTTTTGTTTGGAAGCATGCCCAGCGCCCGCCAAACAAAACACCAGAACTTGCAGGATCGGTAAATGTACATACCAGTTGTACATGGAAATAATGGTAATAATATATTAAAATGTTATATTATTTATATTTATACAGTAGTAACAAGAAATTCTTGACAGGAGTCATAGTTTGTCTGGTTTGGTTATGTTGGTTTGTGATGACAACTACTGTACAGTATATAATAAATGTTCATTTTTTTTGTTCAACAATAAATGTGAATTCTTCTTCATGGAAAAATAAGACATCCCCTGAAAATAAGACCTAGCACATCTTTGGGAGCAAAAAATAATATAAGACACTGTCTTATTTTCGGGGAAACACGGTAGGGAGAGGAGCTGAATACAGACTTTTTTTTTCTGGGTTTTTCACTATTCTGTTTCAAGAGATGTTCTTGAGTTCTTTTTTATAAATATTTTTTATTTAAGAAGGAAGAAACATCAGTGATAGTTCCAACAATCACATTTTGGGCTATATAATACTAAAAACTGCACAACATCATATCTACAGTACTACAAAATTCCTAATAAAAATAACAAACACAAAAATGAAACAAACACATATACACAAAACAAAACTATCAAATAAAAAGACACATCTACCAACCTCCCACTCACTATCTGGTGGTTTTTATCCCTTTTTAGTCTTCTTTGACTTCATTTAAATTATATTATACTTCTACTTTTGATAGCACTCTACCAGTTCATAAAACAAACCTACAGTTAACAAATGCTCCCAATATTGTTTTGTGAAAAAAGTAATAAAGTTGGTAATGTTGCTTATATCCATGATTCCACATCACACATACTGTTGTGCAGCTCTATCATGTCCCCACTAACTTCTTTTTGTGGAAGGCTCAGGAGTAAATTTTATGTTGCCTTCATGCTAATTCCAGAGTCTTGTCAATCATGTAATTCATAGATTAACATTAACCCATTGAGGAATTCAGGACGTTAGCTACTGGTAGATCACTCATTCTTAATCCAATAATTTATACAGTTCTCCAACAGCAGTTTACAAAGCTAAAACATCATTTTACAAAGCTGATCATTATGAGCAGGGCACCAAAAAACTTAGCATTTGATCTTGGGGATTACATAGTGTGTGCCATGTAGTAATCCCTAATGTGTCAAGCGTTTTGTTTGTTTCTTGGTTTTGTAATAACAAAAATGTGGCTCCCCTACTAAAGTTGGATGCAAAATGTCTTACAGATTAAAAGCCATGTGCCATTAGATGTATTGTTTTAAAAATCTTACAATTTATGTTCAGTCAGTTCACATACTTCTTTGGACTCAAAAGATAAGACTATTTGCTATTTTTGTTGAGATTTGACATTTCTGTAATATGAAGGAAAAACTATGAAATGGATGAGGAAAAGCATTTCATATTGCTATTTATTTTAAGATATGTTTTCTTCCTCATTTTCTTTCTGTTCATTTGACATAGCTTTTCAGAGATCTCCCAAGTACATTTCATAATGCTGTGTTTCATTCCAAGACTTAGTTGAGGGGAAAAACAAAGAAGCATGAATGGTTTTATGGTGTTTTGTGCCATTTGAATTGTTGTTTTCAGATGTAATCAGTGGTTGTTTGCCCTCTAGCCTGTGAGTATTCGCAATTACAGAAAGCATAAGAACTTTAAATAGCTATGTTGCATCAAAATGTTCAGCTCATTTAGTAAAGGGTTGTACTCTTTTTGCAGGCAGAAAAATCATGAAGGTTTTGTAAAGGTATATAATCTTTACAGTTCAGAGGACAAAGTTATTACCCTGTAACAAAGTTATAGGTTTCACTGTAAAATGCAGAATGTGTAATTTTCCATTCCCTCTTTCCTAACAGTTAAAATAGGGGAATGGCATTTGGATTTTGGCCAGGTGAGAGGTCATGCACATGTTTATCCACAAAACCACACCTATACTTTCTTTAAGTGGAAATGCATTCTAAGCCAGAGTGCTATTTCTTTTGCATCAGTTTCTCCCTACTGATTTTGTCTGCTGCCCTTTCCTTATTTGTTGCACATTTGTACTTCGTTATTTTCCAGTGGTATTCTTTCTGTTTCCAGCCTCCCATTTATTCATTGTTACCCTTTGTCCCTCATTAGCTTTTTCAGTGTACTAGAGTACTTTCAATGAAGTGTTCTGATCCAAAGGATCCCTGCCCTAGGATGACTGAGCTAATTGGGATTTGTATTCACTGCCTCTGCAAAGTGAAATTGCTATAAGTAGCTTTAAAAAGAGCTGCAGGACCTGCAGACTGAATTGAGGGTATAAACCTTAAAGTATTCTTTACTTTGACCTGTCTTTTAGAAATGACAAACATGATTAATCGTTTTCGAAGCTTTTGAGCAGGCTCTTGATCGATCAGCTGCTCGTTAAATGAGGGAAAGGCAAGATAGTGGAAGATGTGACTCACCTGCCTGTGCAACAGCTACCAGCCTCTTTTTATACCCCATTTTCTCTCTAACAAAGGAACCAATTGGTTTAAAGTGATCAATGCTGACCTATTGAGATCAAACGCATTACCAGACCAATTAAATTCATCACAGAATTTTGTAAAGATATTAGTTTATTTAAAGAGACTGAATCTGAAATAAGAACTACATTGGCTTCAAGAAAAGAAATATACTGGTCAGAGTTAATTGCTTTATTTTAACATGTCAGTTGAGAAATCAATGGTATACTATTATTTGAAGCAGATACAATAGTCTATCTTCTTCGTTTTTGTATAGGGGCCGGGCTGTGGCGCAGGCTGGTGAGCAGCCTGCTGCAATAAATCACTCTGACCATGAGGTCATGAGTTCGAGGCCAGCCTGTGGCGGGGTGAGCACCCATCAATTTGAAAAAAAAAATAGCCCCTGCTCGTTGCTGACCTAGCAACCCGAAAGATAGTTGCATCTATCAAGTAGGAAGTGGGGAGGCAAATGTAATTAATTTACGACGTTGGAATGAGGAAGTGCCGTCACAGTGGATGATGAAACAGCTGCTCCCCCCGTGGCCAGAATCGAGCATCCTCTCAGGAAAAGGTTAAATTGCCTCTACGTCTGTCTCTGTCTCTGTTCTATGTGAATATGGGCATTGAATGTTTGCCCTATATGTATATAATGTGATCCGCCTGAGTCCTCTTCGGGGTGAGAAGGGTGGAATGTAAATACTGCAAATAAATAAATAAATAAATAAATAAATAAATAAATAAATAAATAAAATGTATAGTGTGGTGTAGTGGACTAAAGCCTCGCGACTTGAAGGTTGGGTTGCTGACCTGAAAGCTGCCAGGTTCGAATCCCACCTGGAGAGAGCGCGGATGAGCTCCCTCTATCAGCTCCAGCTCCATGCAGGGACATGAGATAAGCCTCCCACAAGGATGGTAAAAAACAACAAAACATTTGGGCGTTCCCTGGGCAACGTCCTTGCAGACGGCCAGTTCTCTCACTCCAGTAGCGACTCAAGTTGCTCCTGACACGAAAAAAAAGATAAAAGCTGCTTACTGATTTATTTTATTTTATATACCTCTTTTTTCCATGTTCAGGACCCCAAAGTGGCCCACTGCTGCTTTAAAATAGAATACAGCTAAACACCACTCATCACATCAGTTTTTTTAAAAACTGTCATATTACATGAAGCCAACTTACATTAAAAAACACAGCTAATGAGAGGGGGACAGCTCATTAGAAAACCTTTTTAATGAAAATTTGCTCAAGTAAGGCCTTTGCTTGCTAATGGAAGAAAAACAGATGATGCCAAACAAACCTATGGGACAGAGGCCCCCAATTTGACAGGAGCAGTGTAGAAGGCCCTGACAAATATCCTTTAGTGAGATTAATATAAATCAAAAGATTTGGATAATCATTCTCCTAGAGTAGACGATCTTAATTGTTCCCTTCCATTACTCTAGAGCAGTAGTGGAGAACCTATGGCATATGTGCCAGAAGGGGCATGCAGCACCTTCTCTCCCACCCGCTTTCCCCCCATTCACCTACCTCCTGCTCTCCACCCCTTCCTGCTCGCCAGTTTGCTCGCTCCCCCCAATGCCCCTTCCCTGTTTGGGCACTTGGTCTCTAAAAGTTTAGCCAACACTACTCTAGGATCTAGATTCTAATGAGTCTGAATCCTATACCAGCAGTGATCTGTCTTATTACAATAGAACAATAGAAAGTTTTTCCACTTTCAGATCACCATCAGACTGTTTAACACAGAAAACTATGTCTAGAGCAGGGGTCCCCAAACTAAGGCCCGGGGGCCGGATGCGGCCCTCCAAGGTAATTTACCAGGCCCCCACCCTCATTTATAATATATTTTTATATTAGTTTTAATAATATAATATATTGTATATACATGTAATATTGATAATAATATTATCATTTTATACAATATAATACTAATAATACCATATAATAATATTAATTATATGTTAAATATTACATATAATATTACAGTATAGTGGTATAGTTCAATATAGTATAATGCTAATATTGTGCTATGCTAATACAGTAGAGTCTCACTTATCCAACATAAACGGGCCAGCAAAATGTTGGATGAGTGAATATGTTGGATAATAAGGAGGGATTAAGGAAAAGCCTATTAAACATCAAATTACATTATGATTTTACAAATTAAGCACCAAAACATCATGTTTTACAACAAATTTGACTGAAAAAGTAGTTCAATACACATTAATGCTATGTATTAATTACTGTATTTAAGAATTTAGTACCAAAATATCACAATGCATTGAAAACATTGACTACAAAAATGTGTTGGATAATCCAGAACGTTGGATAAGTGAGACTCTACTGTAATATAATATATTGTATGTACATACAGCTGCTCTGAGTTCCCTCCGGGGTGAGAAGGGTGGGATATAAATGCAGTAAATAAATGTAGTAAATGAATAAATAAATAATTTTAGACTTAGGCTCGCCCAAAGTCTGAAATGACTTGAAGACACACAACAACAACAATCCTAATTAACCTGACTATCTCATTGGCCAGAAGCAGGCCCACACTTCCTATTGAGATCCTGATAGGTTTATGTTGGTTAAAATTATTTTCATTTTTAAATATTGTATTGTTCTTTCATTGTTATTGTTGTTGTTTTGCACCACAAATAAGATATGTGCAGTGTGCATAGGAATTTGTTCGTTTTTTTTTACCCCAAATGATAATTCGGCCTCTCAACAGTCTGAAGGATTGTGGACCGGCCCTCTGCTTTAAAAGTTTGAGGACCCCTGGTCTAGAGTATTGTCTGCAGGATAGCTGGTCCATATACCACTTGGGGCAAACCTATGGTCATCATACAGGAACTTAAATTTGTGAGCCACTCTTCACAGATTGGCCACAGCATTCAAATTGAAATTCCACAGAGCAATAAGCCAGGTGGACTCAGCATCACTGCTAGAGCCAACTCAAGGAGGAAGATTATTAATCAGCAGAATGGGTGGTACATCAGGAGAATTTCTATTTTATCCTCATCATCCTTTCAGATAGACACACTTGAATCCAGCAAACTGTTAGATGAAGACCTGTTGAAGAGAACAACAACATTTCACTGCATTTCTACCTGGAGCTGCACAGAGAATCCATGCAGACAGAAGTGGGATAAATTAATCTCAGCTTTATCCTGCCAGGATTTTGTAATACAAATACAAAGGGTAGTATGTTCATCTGGGATCAAATCCTGGGTTTCTCTTTTAAATTCACTGATCTGGCATTTACCAATACCGCTTTCAGCCCAAAGAGTTTATCTAAAGTGCTTAACCACCCTGAGTCCCCCCCGGGAGAGAGGGTGGGTTATAAAGTTTTCATTATATTATCTGCACTATTTGACAGTTTGAATATAACTAATATCCTTGGTAATCCCTCTTCTGGTATGATATAGTCTCTTGAATGTTAAACCTTGTTATGTATTATATTTTAACGAAAGCTATGTGTTAATGTATAAGTTAGCATGCAATCGCACTGGTGAGTAGTGGAAGGATGACTGTGACCAAACAATCTGTGGGCTGTTACGCTTGTGAGGAATTCAATTGTTACATGACATAAGGAGTGCTTTTAATCTTCGTATTTTTCTCAGATGTGTTGGACAGTAGCAATTGCCCCATTATTTTAATGAGTGCTGCTTACTTCAACACTGAGTTCCTATAGCGCCATATCTATGAAAATCTTCACTACTACCTCCGCTGTCACCATCACTGAACATTATATAATGATTACTAATCAATTCCTAAATTTTGAGATTGAATCTAAACCACTGAATCAAGTCATTAACATATAGTAAAATAGTAACACATGATAGGCAAAATAATAATAATAATTTTGGCTCTTTTAGTTTCTTTTTTCAGTGTTCCATTGTGGAACTATGTGCCCCTTTCAACTTCTAGGCTCTTAGGCATTTCACATTTTACCAGGCTTTGGGTGTTTTTCCCCCATTTTTTTTGCTACAGACATTTTTTCTTTGATGTGCTATAAATTCTATGTACATGTATTAGCATCTTCTCTTTGCTTTCTATGATACATTTGTTCAAGGTTTTTTTTGTCTTCTTTAACAGTTTGCTTCATTTGCAGTAATCCCCAGACACCAATATTATGTGGTAGATATAGACAATCAATATCACTTCAAGGGTGTAAAGTGTGGTTAGCTGTCATAATTTTCCGTCTACTGCCTCTCGTTTTGCTTGAATCCAATCAACAATTCCAGCATTGTATTAGATAGCTGATGTGGCCCAAGGATTTATGACCTGAATTACATTTCTACCTTTAAGATTTTATTTCGAAATGTTGCATACTCTTTTGATGTACTTAGTATATCATATTGCAAATCGGTTTTTAATATTTCAATTTTTTGTAATTTCCATCATGATTGAGGCTTTTAATTATATTTTCATTAAATATAAAATTTATATTTCAGCTAAACTTTCAGAAAGATAAAATTTTATATTTCAGATGGAAGAATTTTGTCTATGAAACAAGTGTTATAATGTGTATTTAGAGCTTGAAATCCTATCATAGTCAAAGTGTGAAAACTTCTTGGCATTGCTCTGCTGAAAGTACATACTGGGCTATTGTTCATGACAGTAGTATGCAACTTTTAGTCCTCCAGATGTTTCAGACGTCAGCTTCTTGAATTCCTAACAATTGGCCAAACTGGCTGGGGCTTCTGGGAGTTGAAATCCCAAACGTCTGGAGATCCAAAGGTTCAGAACTAGCTTATAGTGATGATATATCATTGCCACGGCCCTGTACAGCATCTTTAAATATAAACAGCCACTCACAACTTTTGTCATCATCCGATCCATGATCCAAGCCAATATAGATTAATACAGCAAACTATGCAGGGGCATTCCAGAAGTCATCATCAGCAATCCATTCCCAAGATCCTCACCAATATCATCCAAGTCTAGATGTAATCTGAAGTGCCAGAGTCAAGGTCCAAAACACTAAGATATACACGAAGTCACCAAACAGAGCTTCAAGTTTTATCAGATTCAAATGTTGCTCCCAGCAAAATACCAACTCCAAACTGTCACTCTTTATGCCCAAAGCAAAAGTGCTTTCACCTATTGGCCCTTCTCTGGGCCAGCTGGGTGGATCTGTGCAGCTGAATAGCATCAGTCCTCAGTTCCAGTCTTTATGGACACTTAATTCTGCCTCATTGCTCTTCTGAACCTAAGTTAATGCAGGAATCCCACTTTCCTGAGACACTTGGTCCTGCACTGCAGGGGTAGCTTCCTCGGTGTTGGCTGCAGCTGCTGTTGTTCCCTGCATGCTTCCGACTCAGATGCGGGTCTTGGCAGTCTTCGTCTGCACTGCAGACCCTTAATTATGAACAACACAAAGCCTGGGAGGAACTGTAGCATTTAGCCTATTTCAGAAGAATGATGAGCCTGAATAGATTTTGTGCACTCATTTATTTATTTATTTTATTACAGCAGGACCTGCAGCCGATTGCCAAGTAAGGAGCGCTCCTTACTCAGCACTTGGCTGCAGGCCCTTCAGGTCTTGGGTGCGTAGGCCCAAAGCCTGCACTCATAGGCCGGACGCTTTGGGATCTTTCAGCCCAGAAGAAAAAACAGAACAAATGTCTGACGAAAATGGAACAGAACCCCACCAAAAGCCGGGGGACAAAATGGGACAAGTTAAGTCACGAATGCACACCACTAGTACTAGCATTACATGTTTATATACAGCAGTCCCCAAATTACAAACAAGAGAGATTCTATAGGTTTGTTCTTTAGTTGAATTTGTTTGTAAGTCAGAACAAGAAAATTTTTAAGTGTAACTCCAGCCATGCCATAGATAGATAGATAGATAGATAGATAGATAGATAGATAGATAGATAGATAGATAGATAGATAGATAATTAGAGCATAGGGAAGGGTTAACACTCCTGTGGTGTTTCCTTTGCTTTCTGTGCCCCTATTCAGAAGATTACACCTCACTTTCTGTCACTATGATACTTGGATTTTGGAAAATGTGGCTTGTTGTAGAAACAAGGATTGGTGAAAAGGCTTCAATTGAGATATTATGATAACTCTTTCAGGAGTGAATTTCCCTTCTGAGGGGTAGATTTCTCTCACTTCCTGTTGTCTCAATCCTGTTAGTAACTATGAATCATTTGTAAGTTGGATGTTTGTAACTCAGGGACTGCCTGTATATGTTGGTTTCCAATTAAGAATTGTATCATTTTTAAAAAAAAATCGTGTATAATTCCTGCTGTATAGCCTTCTCCATATAAAAAACTTCAAACCATTTTAATAGCCTAGTGCTTCAAGATTTCAGTTTTCAACATGTTATTTTTTATATATAGCTTGCTCTGCTATATATGTACTATACTTAGCAATTCTATGTTCAATAGGGTTTCCACCAATATTCTTGAAAGGCAAGTTAGATGTTGTGGTTTTTCAGTACTGTTCTGTTTGTGATGCTTACTTTCTTTGAAAAAAATAGTTTGCTTGAATCTTTATTGTCTCTATCATAGATTTTGCTTGCAACTGCAATTTTCCTGCTTCTTGGTAAGGGGTTGGACTGGATGGTCCCATGAGGTCTCTTCCAGCTCTATGATTCTAAATGCATATGAATGCTTCCTTCTTGGCAATTGTTTTTTGGTAGGGAAAGTGCTGCATGAGATACTTAGTCGATAGTAAAAGAGAGCATGTAAACTTCTTTTAGGAACAGCATTTTCCCAAAGGTAGTGAAATTGCACTTAAAATATTTGTGTTTGAAATTTCTACACAGTTGATATCATTATTTGCTAGGAGAGGAAGCAAAAAAGGAAGTGTTGCCTTTCACAAGTACATTTCATAACAGATTGCATATATTATCAGTGTTAGTAAATGTTTTTTGGTAAATGTTATAAAGGTTACATTAATGGAACGTTATGTGTGAAATTCTAATTTAATTTACTGAAGTTTTATTACACAATAAATATAGCATGAAGATGCTATATTTTGCTTTACCGAAATTGTGGCTGAGGATAAAATTGCATACACCCAACATAAATAAATGGCTAATTTCAAAATGAATTAGGACAGCTAAAAACTTAGGCAAGGTAAAACTTTAAAATATGCTTGCAACATAGTTCCCAAACAATGATTTTTAAAGGGGCTCATTTGTGCCTTTGCCACACACAGTACACTGCATTTAGCAAGAAAGACTGTCTGGAATCCTGTTTGTGGCATACCTATGTGTAAGTTTCCCTATGCATATCTTTTGGAGAAAATGCTATAGAAGTTGCTGTTTGGTTTCTCCCTCCACCATACCCAAAGCTGTCCATCCCCCCCCCCCACCCGCCTGCCCACCCACCCGCCAGCCAGCCTGCCAGCCAGCCCGACCATCAATACAAGTTTGAAGCCCAACACCTCACATGACCATCCAGTGTCTTGTAGGGAGTAGGCAGGATCAGAAAAATACCTGGTTATCTTCTGACTGCCCCGTGTGAAGGGTTTATAGAACCTGGCGTACAGCACTTATATCATCATTTCCTATCTAGCCATTTTAATCCCTTAAGAAAGCTAATACAAAATGTTTCTTCCAACACTTATGTCCATAAATTCCCATAATTAGGAATTAAGATCCCAAAAAAGGCAATGCCAGTTTTAAAATCTGACCATGCTGTGTTAACCTGGAAAAATAAAGGCATGCTATTTTACACACAAATCAGTTTGTATCAAACTAAGGGGACAATAGAGAGAAAGTGTAATCCTTATAGCTCAGCATAGCATAATACAGTAGAGTCTCACTTATCCAACACTCGCTTATCCAACGTTCTGGATTATCCAATGCATTTTTGTAGTCAATGTTTTCAATACATTGTGATATTTTGGTGCTAAATTCGTAAATACAGTAATTACTACATAGCATTACTGCATATTGAACTACTTTTTCTGTCAAATTTGTTGTATAACATGATGTTTTGGTGCTTAATTTGTAAAATCATAACCTAATTTGATGTTTAATAGGCTTTTCCTTAATCCCTCCTTATTATCCAATATATTCGCTTATCCAATGTTCTGTCGGCCCGTTTATGTTGGATAAGTGAGACTCTACTGTAGTTCAGTTTGAGGACCTACATTAAGCTGAGGCATATTCCACCCCTAGACTTACCTTACACCCTCTGAAGTGCCTTTGATTCTTCCCTGATATTATGAGACATGAAATGACTGTGTAGAGATGCTTTAGAGCAGGCTTGTCCAATCTGTGGACCACGGACCACATGCAACACAGTACACCCATGAATTTTGCCTAACACACATTGTAAATTTAGTTAGAACAGTATGAGATTTTTTGGGGGTGGGGTAGAGTTGTAACTCGATTGCACGGTTCTCAAGCACAAACTTTGTAGACAGCAATGGAATGGTATGGAATAATAAGAGTATGTTATATCTTCAGATATCAGAGTATTGTCAGTAATTAGCATTATAATTGCAAGCAGTTCAGCCAGAAGATGTGTCTGGAAATTTTAAAAGATCCTTGAAATGAGGTAGCACATAATTAGCATTATTCGACAATTACTCTTTTTTTTTTTTTTTGGCTTATCTGTGGTGGTGGATATCACAAAAATCATCCACTGAACTTTTCCTCTCTCTCATCAGTTATTGTTAGTTTATTTTATGTGTGACCCAAGACAATTCTTCCTCTTCCAGTGTGGCCCAGGAAAACCAAAAGGTTGAATACTCCTGCTTTATAAGGTATATGGTAAGTCCTGGGAAGTATTCAGATGAACAAAACTGGGCAGATTTTGAAACGTGCTTTGTCTTTTTCTAACATCAATATCACTTAATTTTGGACGTCTATGGAAAAAAGCATTGGTAGAAACTTAGTTTTATTAGAAAATAGTTTTACTGAAGGATTAAAATTATCCCCCCCCCCCCCCCGCCAAAAATAATGTATACATGTTCAGTGCTAAGCATGCCTTCATTGCTAAATTTGGTGATCTGTAATGTTCTTAAACTGTTTCAGGTAATAAATTTACACAGTTAGTTTGACAGAAACTGAGCTTGGAGAGTTTGGATACCTGTTTCAGAGAAAATTCAGATAACATCTCTTGAGTGAGAACTCATACATTCACAACCTCCAGCCTGGAATTGTTTGGTTCAGGTAATGCAAGTTAATGTCAATTTATAATTCCGTTGATTATCTTTCCTACATCCCATAAAATACAATGAGATTTAAAAATAACTTCCCCTGTGTCACATAACCTGATTAAATTCAGTATATTGTCCACTGCTAATTATAACATGTAAATAATTTATGTCACTGGTTGGCTGTATGCTGTTCTTTGGAGGTCAGTAGTAATCTCTTCTTGGCCTTTTGGCTAAGATCAAGTGTAGGTCAGTAGTAATTAGCTGTTAGCTGTGGACAGCATTACACAGTTCAGAAATATAATACAGACTAGTAAGACGTTGCTGAAAGGAGGGTATATGATACTATAGAAAATGTTTACTTGGCTCACCAAGTTATTTCGCTGCGTTTAGGAAGCTGGAATTTTTCCCATGAGGCAATGAAATTCAAATCTCAAAAAGGATTGATTTTATACTATGATATCTTCTGCGTTTTAAGGTTAAAGCTGACTTGACTTCTCTGGGAATGAGGTTTCATATAATATTTAATGGGTCTTGGCTCTACTCCATTCAGTTGATAATGCCTGCTACCTCTAGGGTCCACTATTCTAACAAATGCGCTTAGTTCTTATTTTGCCCTGTACTTCAGTAGGTTTTTGTTTCTTCCCTTTTTCTCCTAACATAAAAGCTATAAGTTTAAGCTTAAAGCAATAAGCAAAATTCAAAAGAAAAAAATAAGATTAATGTGTTCGAATTTTATACTTTGTTAACAACAGAACTCATATTCCTATGAACAAGAAACACTTGAAATAAAGCTTATTAAGTCCTATTGGTGCTAGTGGGAGGGACTATTTAACTTCAAATCAGTTTTAAATAAAGTATGTCACTCTCATGTTCTCTCCTGGAGTGCAGAATCAGTGTCCACTAGGGCCAATGACATTTTCTTCTAGAAGCAGTAAGACCTCACCTCTACTCCTCAATTGAATTCTTGCCTCATGGTTCTGAAGCAAACTTTTATAGGAAGGAAGAAGGGTGAGTGGGTGTACATAATGTATAGAGCCATCAGGGTGTAGTGATCTAAGCACTGGATTATGACTCTGGAGATCACGGTTTGAATCCCATCCATGACCTTGGGGAAGGCATATAGTTTCTCAGTCCCAGAGGAAAAGAAAGATGAGCCATACTTTGAATAAATCTTGCAAAGAAAACTCTATGCTCATTGAAAAAAAGACTTTTTCCCCTTTCAAATAAGCAAGTGATGTTTCTTTTTGTCTTAATTAAGCTATACTTCCAAATATAGTGCCAGGTTGACACAGTGAGCCCAATGGGCTTCATGTCCTCTCTTGGGCTGTTTTGTTTCACCACAGACCCTATAGTGTGTGTGGTTGTGGTGGTGGTGGTGGGGGGGGGGGGTCACATTTTCAGTCATGCTTCTATAGGCCAATGGCAGGATATTATTGCTTCTTTTTATCAGACAGGGAAATCATTTCCAGTTTAAGATAATTTCCAGTTTTGACAAAATAATCCCATAGGCTTTAGATCCAAGAAGAATTAAATTTATTTATTTATTTATTTCCAGTACAGTAGAGTCTCACTTATCCAACATAAACGGGCCAGCAGAACGTTGGATATGCGAATATGTTGGATAATAAGGAGGGATTAAGGAAAAGCCTATTAAACATCAAATTAGGTTATGATTTTATAAATTAAGCACCAAAACATCATGTTATACAACAAATTTGACAGAAAAAGTAGTTCAATACGCAGTAATGCTATGTAGTAATTACTGTATTTACGAATTTAGCACCAAAATATCACGATGTATTGAAAACATTGACTACAAAAATGCGTTGGATAATCCAGAACGTTGGATAAGCGAGTGTTGGATAAGTGAGACTCTACTGTATTTAATTTCTGCCCTTCTCACCCCGAAGGGGACTCAGGGCGGATCACAATGCACATATACATGGCAAACATTCAATGCCATTAGACATACGACATAGATAGACAGGCACAGAGACAATTTAACATTCCAGCTTCCATCTTCCTGAGGGTATGCTCGATTACGGCCACAGGGGGAGCTGCTGCTTCACCGTCTACTTGTGACACTGAGTCCTTGATGGAGTACTTCCTCATTTTTCCACATGCTACTGGAAGGTTTTATGGTGTCGTAAATTAGTTAAATTAGCTTCCCCACATAAAGCAGTACCTAAATTTCCTAATCGACAGATGCAACTGTATTTCGGGCTACATAGGTCAACAGCAAGCTAGACTATTAATGGTCGGGAGCTTACTCCAACCCAGGCCAGCTTTAAACTCATGACCTCTCGGTCAGTAGTGATTTAGCCGCTTCCGGACTAAATACAAAATGCTGGTCATTACCTTTAAAGCCCTAAACGGCTCAGGTCCAGGCTATTTGACTGAACACATCTTTTACAAACCAGCCTGGGCACTGCGATCAGCGGAGGAGGCCCTGCTCTTGGTCCCATCCCATCTCAAGTACGGCTGGTGGGAATGAGAGAGAGGGCCTTCTCTGTGGTCGCCTCCCATCTCTGGAACACCCTCCCTAAAGAAATAAAGCTGGCCCCCTCCCTCCTCTCCTTCAAAAAACAACTGAAGACCTATTTATGCTCACTAGCATATCGAGAGGAGGAGGATTAGATAACGAGCGATCACTACCGGGCCCTTGGCTGAGAACTATATCATATTTGGGCCTTCCTAGTCCAAGCCAGTCCAATGGTCATCGTTTGACCACATAACCAACCCACACTGTGAACTCTAGTTGGCTGTTGTAAATTAATGTGGATGTTTGTTTGGATTTGTTGTTTTTATATAATTTTGTTTGACTACATGTAGTTTAATATATTGATGTTAGGTTTAATTTACTGGTGTTAGACTTTAAATTGATGTTAGGTTTTAATGTTATTTTTATATGCGGGGTTTCTCTGGGATTTTTATGTCAGTAATTGTTTGTTTATGGAGGCATTGAATGTTTGCTATTGTGTGTTGGAATCTGTCCTGAGTCCCCTTGGGGAGATAGGGCGGAATACAAATAAAGATTACTATTATTATTATTACTAGCTGTGCCCGTCCACGCGTTGCTGTGGCGAAGTATGGTGGTATGGGAAATAAAGTATTGAGGAATTGGTGGTAGTTAAGGTCAAGGGTAAAGGTTTTCCCCAGACATTAAGTCCAGTCGTGTCTTACTCTGGAGGTTGGTGCTCATCTCCATTTCTAAGCCGAAGAGCCGCCGTTGTCCGTAGACTCCTCCAAGGTCATGTGGGATGACTACATGGAGCGGCGTTACCTTCCCGCCGGAGCAGTACCTATTGATGCACTCACATTTGCATGTTTTCGAACTTCTGGGTTGGCAGAAGCTGGAGCTAACAGTGGGGGCTCTCTCCGCTCCCCCAATTCAAACCTGTGGCCTTTCAGTCCAGAAGTTCAGCAGCTCAGCGCTTTAACACGCTGCGCCATCAGGGGATATTATTTCCTAAAGGTTGTGAATATACAATATTTCTGATTGGGTTTTTTTGTCTGTTGGAGGCAAGTATGAATGCTGCAATTAGGCAAAATGATTAGGATGTAATGGCCTTGCAGCTTTAAAGCCTGGCTGTTTCCTCCCTGAGTGAATTTTTTGTTGGGAGGTGTTTGCTGGCCCTGATTGTTTCCTGTCTGGAATTCCCTTGTTTTCAGAGTGGTGGTGTTTGCGATATTTTATGTGCTTCTACTGTCTGTGGCCCTGAGAAAACAGAGGATTTTCCAGACTTTGATGATGGGAATACTTTGTTGGGAGGTGTTAGCTGGCCCTGATTGTTTCCTGTCTGGAATACCCTTGTTTTCAGAGTGATGTTGTTTGCGATATTTTATGTGCTTCTACTGTCTGTGGCCCTGAGAAAACAGGATTTGCCAGACTTTGATGATGGGAATACTTTGTTGGGAGGTGTTAGCTGGCCCTGATTGTTTCCTGTGTGGAATTCCCCTGTTTATTTACTGTCCTGGTTTTAGAGATTATATTGTTCTGCATTATTCTATCCCAGTAATTATTTCAAATTAAAGAAGAATCTCACTTATCCAACATTCGCTTATACAGTGTTCTGGATTATCCAACGCAGTCTGCCTTTTCATAATCAATGTTTTTGTAGTCTGTGTTTTAAATTCATTGTGATACTTTAGTGGTAAATTTGTAAATACAGTACAGTAGAGTCTCACTTATCCAACATAAACGGGCCGGCAGAACGTTGGATAAGCGAATATGTTGGATAATGAGGAATTAAGGATAACCCTATTAAACATCAAATGAAGTTATGATTTTACAAATTAAGCACCAAAACATCATGTTAGACAACAAATTTGTCAGAAAAAGTAGTTCAGTACACAGTAATGCTATATAGTAATTACTGTATTTATGAATTTAGCACCAAAATATCACGATATATTGAAAGCATTGACTACAAAAATGCGTTGGATAATCCAGAACATTGGATAAGCGAGTGTTGGATAAGTGAGACTCTACTGTAAATACTACATAGCATTACTGTGCATGGAACTACATTTTCTGTCAAATTTGTTGTATAATATGATGTTTTGGTGCTTAATTTTGTAAAGATGTCATGATCATTGTGTTTTATTCATGATTGCTATGTTTAGGTTGACTGTTTAAGGTTATATATTTCAGCTATTCTTATACAGAAGTTGGGAGCCTCTAAGGCATGGCCAGGAAAAGGGGCGGGGCTTCACCTTGCTGGTGGAAGCCTTAGAATTCAAATTTAGCAGTTGGAATTGGGCAGTTGGAGTTTGACGGTTGACCAGAGCAGTTGGTTCTGTTCAGTGGGAAAGGAGTGAGATCGAGAGAAGGGATTGTGGGAGGAAGTTGAGCAGCTAGAGAGTTTTAGCGGAGAAGGGCTAAAATTAAAGTTGCTGAGCCTTTAGTAGGAATAACTAAAGAGCTGAGGCTATATCCCTAAGTCAAGGAGGACTAGGGTTAACCAGTTAAACTCCCCAATCCAAGTTTGATCAGGTACAGGTCAACTAAGTTCAAGAAGGACAGTATTCCTAACTGAAAGAAACAAGTAATATAAAGCTGATACCATACTAAGCTCAGTGAAACTATTGAGAAATCTTGCAACACTTACTGTACAGAAGTAACATCGTTCACCTCAAGTTATAACATTCTTGCAACCATCAAGCTTTGTGCTATAAATAAACAAGTTACTGTTTCTTCAAATGTTGCTTATTATTTGAGCAAAGCATCTTTCAAAGGTGGTGGCAGCGATAACATTGAAAAGTAGGATACATAGAGGTAGAAGTTGAATCCTTCGCAATTTGGTGGCAGAGGTGGGATCCAAAAAGATTCCATCCCTGTCATCACATCAAGTCTTCACAAATTTGTATAACGATTACCTAATTTGATGTTTAATTGGCTTTTCCTGAATCCCTTCTTATTATCCAACATACAGTAGAGTCTCACTAATCCAAGCTAAACGGGCCGGCAGAAGCTTGGATAAACTAATATCTTGGATTATAAAGACTGATCAAGGAAAAGCCTATTCAACATAAAATTAGGTTATGATTTTACAAATTAAGCACCAAAACTTTATGTTATACAACAAATTTGACAGAAAAAGTAGTTCAATACGCAGTAATGTTATGTTGTAATTACTGTATTTACGAATTTAGCACCAAAATATCACGATATATTGGAAACATTGACTACAAAAATGGCTTGGATTATCCAGAGGCTTGGACAAGCGAGGCTTGGATTAGTGAGACTCTACTGTATTCACTTATCCTGCCGGCCTGTTTACTTTGGATAAGTGAGACTCTACTGTATATTTCTCATCTTATATTATCTGCTCAGAACTGGATTATCTGAGGCCCCTTCTTCACAGCTGTATAAAATGCACACTGAAGTGGATTATATGGTAGTGCGGAGTCAAGATAATCCAGTGCAAAGCAGATAATATAAGATTATAAATGGGTTATATAGCTGTGTAGAAGGGCCTTGAGTCTACACTACCATATAATCCAGTGCAAATTAGATAATCTGTGGAAGAAGCCTAAGTGAGGCCTAAATCTGCCTGTCCCCTAACTGAAACCTGGCTGTCCCTTGGTTGCTAGGCAACCAAGTGGACAGAGATTAGCCCTCTAAACTGGCAGCAATTGGATAAAAAAAATTATTGCTCTCCCTCTAATTAGGACTTTATTTTTCTTTTCTTTTTGTTGTATCAACCTTGAGGCGTGGATGATGGGTTGTGTTGTCAAATTTTGAGGTTGGGGGGCCTGTACTTTTGTTGTTTTGTGAATTGCCGTGATGCCATCACTCTTTTATATATATAGATTATTATTATTGACACAACAACATTGTATGACACAGCAAACAAGATAGATATGCTGGATTTCGTATCACAAAATCACAAGTCGAACACTTCCCAAGTGTCTAGGACTGTGTGATGTATTTTCGGATGATGTGCGCAGATCCCAGTAGGGTGGCCTTTTGCAGTTGGCAGATTGTAATTTTGTCAATGCCTATTGTTTCCAAATGCTGGCTGAGATCTTTTGGCACAGCACCCAATGTGCCAATCACCACCGGGACCACCTGTACTGGTTTGTGCCAGAGTCTTTATTTATTTATTTATTTATTTATTTATTACAATATTTATATCCCGCCCTTCTCACCCAACAGGGGACTCAGGGCGGCTTACAGTAAAACAGACATATAAAAACAGTACAATATACTATAAATCAGTTAAAAAATTAACTTACATATAACATTCATAAAATGCATTTATAAAATATAGATAGGCGTGTACAAGTTTAAAAGACTGGGTCTGTCAATTGAGTTCCAGCATACATAATAGTAATTAATGCTGCTGATTCTTATTCGAAAGCCTGGCCCCACAACCAAGTTTTTACCTTCCTACGGAAGGATAGGAGGGAGGGAGCCTGCCTGATTTCAATGGGGAGGGCGTTCCATAGGCGGGGAGCCACTACTGAAAAGGCCCTGTCTCTCGTCCCCGCCAGACGCACCTGTGAGGCTGACGGGACCGCGAGCAGGGCCTCATCCGACGATCTTAAGCTTCGAGGTGGGTCATAGCAGGAGACACGTTCAGACAGATAAGCTGGGCCGGAACCGTTTACAGCTTTATAGGCTAAAGCCAGCACCTTGAATTGTGCTCGGTAGCTAATCGGCAGCCAGCGGAGCTGACGTAACAGAGGAGTGGTACGCTCCCTGTACGCCGCTCCAGTTATTAACCTGGCAGCCTCCCGTTGGACTAACTGAAGTTTCCGAACAGTCTTCAAAGGCAGCCCCACGTAGAGTGCGTTGCAGTAGTCTAAACGGGATGTAACAAGGGCGTGGACCACCGTGGCCAAGTCTGGCTTCCCAAGGTACGGTCGCAGCTGGCGCACAAGTTTTAATTGTGCAAAGGCTCCCCTAGCCACCGCTGAGACCTGGGGCTCCAGGCTCAACGATGAGTCCAGGATCACCCCCAGACTGCGCACCTGCGCCTTCAGGGGGAGTGTGACCCCATCCAGCACAAGCTGTAACCCTATACCCTGTTTGGCCTTCCGACTGACCAGGAGGACCTCTGTCTTGTCTGGATTCAATTTCAATTTGTTGGCCCTCATCCAGTCTGACACAGCGGCCAAGCACCAGTTCAGGACCTGAACAGCCTCCTTAGTGACAGGTGGGAAGGAGTGACAGAGCTGGACATCATCTGCGTACAGATGACACCGGACCCTGAAACTCCTGATGATCTCTCCCAGCGGCTTCATGTAGATGTTAAACAACATGGGTGTCAAGACCCAGGCTGCAGAGCACCAATAACCATGCGCAGAGACCAGAATCTAACTAATATCTTTATTAAGGAAATATATAAAGTTAATAAAAACAAGTGTAGAATATAGTTCAGAAGTAGACCTTTCAGGAAAGGTCAAATATAGTCCAGGAAAACAATGTCCAATATGAGATATTAAAGTCCAAAGTTGTAATCCAATAACTGAAACACACACTTTGCCAAGCAAAGTGAGGGGAAATGACAAGGTCCTTTAGTCCATGGAGCTTAATGCAAGGCTGGGGAGCAAACTAGATTCTTGGCAAACAAGGCTTGATTCAAGGCAACAAGAAGCGAGGAGCAAGAACAGGGTCCGTGGCGAGGTCCGGGGAACAAGGCAGGGCTGGAACGAGAGCAAGGTCCTGGAAACTGGAGTAGCGTAGTCCACACACAATCTACTCCCGAAGCTGACGAATTGACTCCGCAAGGATTCCTTTGCGGCCAAACACCTATATAGGATCTTGTTTTCCCGCCAAGGAACACTTTCTCTGGGGAACAAGAAACGAAACCTATACTGTGTCCAGATGCATGACTCCTTAAAGTTTCCCAAGGGAAGCAGACTTAATCAGCTAATTGTCTGGCAGCTATCCTGGCACTCCGGCGAGTCGCATCTCGAGTGCTTCTATCTTGATTATAATAAACCCGGCGAGAAAATGGGGGAGATTTCTGCTCAAGGCTTGTTTGGCTGTCTTCTTGTGGGCAAACATCTTGCAGGTGCAAAGGCTCCAAATCTGGCAGAAACGGTGGGAAACCCAAGTTTTCCTCTTCATCTGCCACAATAGTACTTGGAACGGGACTACATGGCCCATGAGTCATCACAATGGGAGACAATACAGAGCCCTGCGGGACCCCAGAAGTCAACGGTTGTGGGGCCGAGCAGGCGTCCCCCAATGACACCATCTGGGACCGACCCTCCAGGAATGAGTGGAGCCACTGCAGGACAGTACCTCCAAGTCCCATTCCCGCGAGGCGTCCCAGAAGGATACCGTGATCGACGGTATTGAAGGCCGCTGAGAGGTCCAGCAGAACCAGCAGGGACACACTCCCCCTGTCCAGTTCCCGGCGAAGATCATAGACTAAGGCGACCAAGGCTGTCTCGGTACCATGCCCCGGCCTGAAGCCAGACTGTGCCGGATCCAGAAAATCAGTGTCCACCAAGAATCCCTGGAGCTGCGAGGCAATCACATGTTCCAAGACCTTGCCCAAATAGGGGAGATTGGAAATAGGCTGAAAGTTTCCGAATTGAGTGGGATCCAATGATGGCTTTTTCAACAGCGGCTTGATCACAGCCATTTTTAGGCTCGCTGGAAACTTGCCCTCCCGAAGGGAGGCATTCACCACCACCTTCACCCACTCGGCCAAACCCCCTCTGGCTTCTCTCACCAGCCAGGATGGGCAGGGGTCCAGGATGCATGTGGCCGGTCTCGCCTCTCCAAGGATCTTGTCCACATCCTCGAGCTCAACCAATTGAAATGAATCCAACAAAACTGGACAAGCAGGTGCACTCGTTACATTCTCAGAAACTGCCGTTAATATGGTGTCAAAGTTGGAACAGATCAGAGCGACTTTGTCCGCAAAGAACCGAGCAAATGCTTCACAGCGGGCTGCCGAGTTATCAGGGCTCCCACCTTGATTGGTGGGAGTTAACAACCCTCTGATAACACGGAACAGCGCCGCCGGACGGTTCTGTGCGGACGCAATGTTGGCCGCAAGGTGGACTCTCCTTGCAGCTTTGATTGCCGCGGCATATGCCCTAAGATAGGAGCCTAGCCGTGTTCGGTCTGACTCGTTATACTCTGATCGCCACACGCACTCTAGTTCCCTCTTCTTTCGCTTCATCGCTGCCAGCTCCTCAGTAAACCAAGGAGCTGGTTGTGATGACTCATGGGCCTTGTAGTCCTGTTCCTAGTACTATTGTGGCAGATGAAGAGGAAAACATGGGATTTTTGCCGGTTCAGCCAGAGCCGGAGCCTCCTCACCTGCAGGATGTTGATGTTTGCCCACAAGAATTCAGCCAAACAGGCCTTGGGCAGAACTCCCCCCCGTTTTCCCGGAGGGAAAATTACTCTATAGAGGAGCCAGAGAGGCTAATCGCAGAAGCATGAGAATCGTGCCAAACAAATGGCTGATTAGGTCTGCTTCCCTTGGGAAATTCTAAGGAGTCATGCATCTGGACAGAGTTGGGTTTCGCTTCTCGTTCTCTAGGGAAAGAGTTCTGTTGGCGTGAAAACGAGACCCAATATAGGTGCTTAGCGCCAGGGATACTTTGCGGAGTCAATTGTTCAGCTTGAGGAGAGAGATCGTGTGTGGACTTCGTAATCCCAGTTCCTTGCTTCCCGGATCAAGTTTCCAGCCTTGTCTTGTCTCACGGACTCACCACGGACTCTGTTCATGTTTCATGTTTGCCTCGTCTTCTAATCATGGATTTAGCCAAGAATCAAGTTTATTTTCCAGCCTTGTTGTCAAGCTACATTGGACTTTAAAGACTCTGTTATTTCCCCACACTATTGCTTGGCAAAGTGTGTGTTTCGGTCAAGTGGATTAAAACTTTGAACTCTAATATCTTATATTGGACAATACATTTCTGGACTATATTTGACCTCATCTGAAAGGTCTGCTTCTGAACTATATTCTTCACTTGTTTTTATTGTCTTTATATATTTCTTTAATAAAGATATTAGATAGAGACTGGCCTCTGTGTAAGGTTATTGGTGCTCTGCAGCCTGGGTCCTGACACTGGTTTAGCTCGGTTACTCGAGAGGGGATGCTCCGGAGCGATCGTGTCTATTGCCCTAGTCATCTCTCCATTCCAGAGAGTGACCAGAGCATCAACAGGATCACCTGCCGAGGAGGCGGGAAATTCCCCAAGAGACGTCAGGAATCCTTCTGGATCCATAAGTCTCCTGGGGCGGACCATTTTAGGTCCACCACCCCTGCAGAGGTTGGGGGGCGCAGTAAGTCTAAACCTGATCAGGTGATGGTCGGTCCATGGCAAAGGAGCGATGGTGAGCTCCTCCACACCGCCACCTTCCTCCCATCCCTGACAGAAGACCAGGTCTAGTGTGTGCCCCGCACTGTGGGTGGGACCAGATACGAGTTGGGACAGCCCCATGGTTGCCATGGCGACCATGAAGTCCTGAGCCGCACCTGAAAGGTTAGCCTCGGCATGGACATTGAAGTCCCCCAGCACTATGAGCCGCCAGGACTCCAACGCCAGGCCCGAGACCACCTCAGCTAGCTCAGGCAGGGAGACTGTAGTGCAGCGGGGTGGTCGGTACACTAACAGAATCCCTAATCTGTTCCGGTCTCCCACCCTCTTTGAAGTTCAATCTTGAGGTCCTGATAGCGGCTGAGTTTTTCCTGTTGTTTTTCGTCAATGCAACTGTCACCTGGGATGGCAACATCAATGATCCAAACCTTTTTCTTTTCCACAACTGTGATGTCTGGTGTGTTGTGTTCCAGAACTTTGTCAGTCTGGATTCGGAAGTCCCACAGTATCTTTGCGTGCTCATTTTCCAATACTTTTGCAGGTTTGTGATCCCACCAGTTCTTTACTGCTGGGAGATGGTACGTGAGGCATAAGTTCCAATGAATTATTTGGGCCACATTGTTGTGCCTCTGTTTGTAGTTCTGTCTGTGCGATTTTCTTACAGCAGCTGAGGATATGATCAATGGTTTCATCGGTTTCCTTGCACTTTTGCATTTTGGGTCATCAGCTGATTTTTCGATCTTGGCCTTAATTGCATTTGTTCTGATGGCTTGCTCCTGGGCTGCAAGGATCAGGTCTTCTGTCTCCTCCTTCGGGGTCCCATTTGTGAGCCATAGCCAGGTCTTCTCCTTATCAGCTTTTCCTTCAATTTTGTCAAGGAACTTTCCATGCAATGTTTTGTTGTGCCAGCTGTCAGCTCTAGTTTGTAGTGCGGTTTTCTTGTACTGGTTTTTTGTCTGATGTGCTTTGGGGAGTTTCTGATTTTTGACTTCAATCAAAGCAGGTTCTTCACTTTGCTTTGCATATTCTGCCAGGGCATGTTCTTCTTCTGTGACTGCTTGTTTTACTTGTAAGAGTCCTCTGCCACATTATCTTCTAGGCAGATATAGCCAGGCAACATCACTACGAGGGTGCAGTGAATGATGAATGGTCGTGGGGTTTCTTGTTTTTCTGTCCAAATTGTCCAGTTCTGCCTGTTTGTTTTACTTGTAAGAGTCAATCCATGTCATGTGAAGATTAGCTTTTCGGCTTTTACAGTTTTCCAGAATCATTTTGTCAATTAATAACTGGTCTTTTGTGCCCCTGCTTTTCCGTTTGTTGCCTTTCTGTTCATCTGTCAAGATGTTTTTCTCTTCAAGATAGTCTTGAATTCTATCAGCTATGATGCCAGTCAGTAGTTTAAACATATTGGGCAGACATGTTATTGGCCTGTAGTTTCCTGGTGCTGTTCCTTTTGCTGGATTCTTTTGTGTCAGGTATGTTCTTCCAGTTGTTAGCCATTCACTGATACTTCCTTTCTGCAGCATCTCATTGAATTGTTGGGGCATTTTTCCATGTAAAGTAATCAGATATTTGAGCCAAAATTCTTGAAGTTGATCACTACCAGGCGATGTCCAGTTCTTGACTTTTTGCACTCGTTTGCTAATCATTTCATTTGTAATTTCCATCTGTTCCATTTTGTTCTGTAAGAATTTTCCTTCAAACTCGTTTATCCACCCAGCATCATTGTTGTAGTTCTTATTATTTTCCCAAAGCTTTTTCCAGAACTTGGTTGTCGCAGTTTTCTCTGGCTTTATGGTTACTGTGTCTGTTATTTGGTTCAGACTCTGGTAGAACCTCTTTGGTCTCATTGAAATAATTGATTTTGTCTGTACTGGGTGGTTCTGGCTTCATATCTTTCAATTTTTCTGGCTGTTGCTGTAATTTGTTCTTTCACGATTTCCAAAGCTTCAATTTTTCTGGTGTTCAGCCAGTACTTTCTGATCAGGTATTGCTTGATTTTGTCATTCTTCAGTTTCTTCTCTTTCATATTTTTCAGGTTACTTGCATCTGATATAAGATTTTTGATTTTCAACTCTAGCCTGACCTTCCACTTTGGTTTTCCAGTCGATTTTCTTTGAGGCTGCCTTGGTTGTAGGAGCCCAACCTCTTCTGTTACTATCACTGCTGCACTGTAGGCATACTGATTTGTTTGTTCAATTGATGTTATTTGGACAGTGGAGAATACTGTATTCACATCTTTCATGAGAGGCGCCAGTTGTCTCTTGGGCACTGTTTTTAGAGTTGGGAGCCGCTTTCTTACTGCATTTCCTGCAGCAAGAGCCATGATCTTATTCTTGAACTCTTGTCTTGCTGTCAAGGTTCCTGGTGGTTCAAAAGGTGTTTCAAGTGCTGGTTCTTCAAATTCTTGCAAAGGCTCCACACTTCCTTCTGGTTCAATCTGTTCCACCATTCCAAGTGTTGCTGGAGTCTCTGCAGCTGTCTGTGATGTGGTGTGATGGTAATTTGCTTTGCAGATTTTCTGGATTTCTTCGAGTTCAACTTCACTGAACACTTTGTTTCTGATTATGAATCTTTGTTGGTCAGCCAGTTGGGGTTCTGTTATCTGTGAGTCAGGGTACTCTTGTGTCCATAGTTTATGCATCCTTTTTTGGTAGCCACGCTTTTGAGGTTCAGATTTGTAATAGCATTTCATAACTGTGCGGTTTTCTGGCATTGTATATTTCTGCCTCTTCTGTGACTGTTCATTTGTATTTTGATTCCGTAGCCCACTTGTCAATGAATGTCCAGAATCAGCAGCATCCACCGTGGACCTTTTTATCCTGGGTGACGACCGAGCCAGTATAGACTTCGTTTTGGTTTGATTCTCCACAATGCTAATGGGTTAGGTACTTTTAGTTCCACTTCTCAGCTGAAACCCTCTGGCTTGGTTGGACCTGCCGGTAGTTACACTACCGTCAGCACAGCTCTCAGTGTCATCGGAGCAGTCAAGCTCCCCCCCCCCCCCCCACGGCAAGGTGGCACCTACGAGGGGGTTATTATTATTATTACAGTAGAGTCTCACTTATCCAAGCCTTGCTTATCCAAGCCATTTTTGTAGTCAATATTTTCAATATATCATGATATTTTGGTGCTAAATTCATAAATACAGTAATTACAACATAACATTGCTGAGTAATGAACTACTTTTTCTGTCAAATTTGTTGTATAACATGATGTTTTGGTTCTAATGGCTTATTCTTGGGCTGCCAGAACCAGGCCCTCCGTCTCCTTTTTCAAAGTTCCATTTGTGAGCCACAGCCATGCTTTTTCTTTGTTAGTTTGACTCTCAATTTTTCCCAGGAACTGTCCGTGGAGAGCCTTGTTGTTGTTGTTGTTGTTGTTGTTGTTGTTATTGTTGTTGTTGTTTGTTGTAGCTGGCTACTGACCAGCTGTGCCACAGCCCGGTCCAGAAATGCCTGTAGATGCCCAACGATTCCCCTGAATAATTGCTGGATTCCAGCTGGCCATTTTCCCCATCAGTGTGATTTTGAAGTGTATCTAGGACATCTGCAAATGTTGTGTGTGGCCCTCCAGAAAGTCAATTATGGTGCCCTAGTTTCTAAAAGTTTCCAACTTCTGATTTGAAAGCAACATTACTTTAAGATATAATAGTGTATTTCTCCATCTGTATTTAAAAATGAGATAAAAATGTTTTCTTGCATCACAGCAGATTAATAAATTGGACAGCATATAAGGAAATGGCAACTACCATATATACTTGAGTATAAGCCTAGTTTTTCAGCCCTTTTTAAGGACTGAAAAAGCCCTCCCTAACCTTAAGTTTTTCCATTTTTATGGTAAAAATTAGGTGCCTTGGGTTATATTCGGGTCGGCTTATACTCAAGTATATACAGTACTTCTAACTGCACTGTCTTACAGCTTAGTGTATGTACTGATATACTGTCTCACTGTCTTCACTGTGTAGATTTCATGATTTCACTATGAAATAAAATCATTTAATGTCTACCAATGGAAGACACACACCACTGACTATAAATTCACGGTTATTGTTCAGTAATCGTAGTCAACTAGTGGTCTTTTGGGAAGTACAAATTACTACCAGAGAATATTTCTATTTAAATATAAATTTGAACAGAATAAAATGTACAAGCTTTCATCCTTCTACAACATCTTTTTGATTTTGCTGGGTGATATTGCAATTGTATCATACTTCTTAATTCTTTTCATATTTTAAGACTTTGTTTGCATATAGTTTTGCTTTTATGGGAAAGAAATTTCAGAAAATGGTGGGATTTGCAAAAAAAAAAAAAAAACAACCCCAAAATATTGCATGAACCTATGCTGCCTCCACAGATAGCAATGCTAATTGCACAAAATCACTTCAAAAAACAAACAAAAAACCACTGCCACATTACTCAAGGACTAAAAATCTTTTTATTTTTTTGAAGTAGTGTCAATTTTTCTCAAAATATGTCATTGTGAATTAGAACATTTGTAAATATTATTTATATACCACTAAAAGAGGGTCCTGCTGAAACATTGCAGTTATTGTTGCTTTCATTGTTGCTGCTGCTGCTGCTGCTGCTTCTGCTACTATTATTACTATTGCTTACATTTCAATATTGTTATGGAGCAGATGTCTTCCAGAAAATACTTTTTGCTTTAAAGGGCACTTTTCCCTGCTGAAGCAATCACATAGGGGAGGAGGAGATTATGTCTGTGTGCTTGCATTCTTATGTGTTTTGCCTCATATTACTACAGCACTAGAAATTTTTATACAAGTCCTTGTCCAAAAAAAAGTATGAGATTCATCAATAGATTGCCCATGTTACAAGGGGTTAAATGTAAGAAATTATGTCCACTGACATAATGCATTATCTGATGTCACACTATAGAACTGTACACTCTGACCAATCTTCTTTAATGAGTAGCCATTTTTAAATTAAAGCTGCAATATCTTTACTTATTTGGCAGTTAGTCCCACCTCAGTGACAGTTACTGCTAAAGAGCATAGCTTTGCAAATAGTTCTTAAATGGGTCCATAAGAAAATTCTGCCTTTTGGGTTGAGATATGTGCATTTAAATCTTGTCCAGTATTATTTTGTTTGTGTGTGTTGAATGCTTTAATACAGCTTTCACTTTGGTTCCCTTTTTTGAATGCTTAATTAGGAATTCAGCCTTGAGCAGAATTTTTTAACACTTTGATCTTCCTGTTCTGTCTGATTTGCTGTTGTTGCTGTTGTTGAAAATAAATTAACAGTACATCCACTGCTAGAAAACACTTATCTGTTTATGGGTCCTTCATAGCAAGATGAATATATTCTCTGCTTCTCTGTCTGTTTCATTTCCAGCTAACCTGGATGGATATGACTCTAAGGAAATGAAAGCACAGTATTTAGTGTTTGTCATGGAATTAATTGGTGGCATGTTAATTGACAGAAGTTTCTTTTGCCCTGTTGTGATATTGTTTTCAGTTGTTGGTTTAAGCCAGTGGTTCTCTACCTGTGGGTCCCCAGATGTTTTGGCTTATAACTCCCAGAAATCCCAGCCAATTTACCAACTGTTAGGATATCTGGGAGCTGAAGGCTAAAACTTCTGGGGACCCACAGGTTGAGAACCACTGGTTTAAGCAGTAACATTTTGATACTAGAATCCTAGCATATGTATTAGGAATAAATAGTATTTTCTTTACCTAAATATAGGAGCCCCGGTGGCGAAGTGTGTTAAAGCACTGAGCTGCTGAACTTGCAGACCAAAAGGTCCCAGGTTCAAATCCCGGGAGCGGAGTGAGCGCCCACTGTTAGCTCCAGCTTCTGCCAACCTAGCAGTTCGAAAACATGCCAATGTGAGTAGATCAATAGGTACTGCTCCGGCAGGAAGGTAACAGCGCTTCATGCAGTCATACCGGCCACATGACCTTGGAGGTATCTACGGACAACGCCGGCTTTTCAGCTTAGAAATGGAGATGAGCACCAACCCCCAGAGTTGGTCACGACTGGACTTAACGTCAGGGGAAAACCTTTACCTACCTACTGTTAATAGCTTGTTATGATAGTGGCCATCCAAATCTGAACCCCACTGCAAAATTGCTTCTTATCATTCTGAAAGTTCACATAAAGCTTCCCTCCATGATGAAACATGTCTCTTTATATTATGTATTCTAAGAATCCCTTCCATGTATATTGGAAATCAAGTTTTGCTGCTTTAGCTAAATCATAAAGACTAGTTTCTGAAATTACTCTGTGGTATGTGCATTAATGAATAATAAACCATGAAAGGATGGGAAATTAGTGAAAAATAGCCTTGACATTTTAAACAAAACCCCCTCAACTTCTTGTTTTGATAGCAAATTTAGAAGATTCATTGGTTTTGCAAGGTTTTGACATTTGGTTGACACAGATGTCTGTTATTATGAAATAGTCTGTAGCTTTGCTAGGATAGATATTTCTGTTCCAGCTGTATTTTATCTCCTTTGTATAATACCCCCTTCTTTCCTCTTCAGCCTTTCTTTTGCCATGTATGTGTTGATTCAGCTGTGTGGGCTGTAAAGATCACACTTCTGACAGATATGCCAAGTAAAAAGACCTGCCGAACAAGGCTGCTTTATTTTCCAGTGGAAAACAAATCCACAATTGCTTTTCAACATCCTTTTCTACTGGTCTGTACATGGCACAGATGGAAAGTGTAACATAATTACTCTGTAAATTAAGGCTAGTTATCAAAATATGACCATTGATTGAGTTCTGCAATGTAGTGCAGGTAATAAGATCCTTAAAATGTTACAATGGAAAAATAAGTTGGAATATGTTTTGGTACTTTCATTCTCTATCTAAGTGTACTGATCTAAATTATTACTGTTTAAACAGTGAGCCTCACCTGTAAATTAAGGGCAGGTTTTGAGGCTAAAATTATGGATTTTGCTTTGACTTATGAATAAGTTGAGGATTAGGTTTAGGGCCATGTAGCAAACAAATCTGTCTCTCTCCTTTTAAAAATTCATAGAGGGAACACAGGCAGATCTAAAGCAGTGGTTCTCAACCTGTGGGTCTCCAGATGTTTTGACCTTCAACTCTCAGAAATCCTAACAGTTGGTAAACTGGCTGGGGTTTCTGGGAGTTGGCAGCCAAAACACCTGGGGACTCACAGGTTGAGAACCACTAGTCTAAAGAGAAGAAGAGGATTAGTTTATTTAAGGGGTTACGTTGAAATAAGTGATAAATTGCATTGCTGATCCAGATGTCTACATCTATAAAAACATCGGGGGGGGGGGATATAAATGAGGAAAAGAATGACAATGAAGCCTAAAAGTGTGGCGAGATGACAGTCTGCTTCTATTATGGACCCAGCACAAAAGCAGTGACAAAAGGAAAAATTGAAAATTGCTCCCACTTCATTATCTGTTTCTTGCTGAAACTAACGAAAGCAGAGCAACTCTCCATCCTTCCTCAGCAGCCATTTTTCACAATGACTTTTTTGGTATAAACTTTTCTGCATTGGCCATTTTCAATAGGGACTCCGCCATTCTTTTGCTTCTGGTACTAACCAGTCTTTATAATGTTCATATTTATATCAGTGATGCATTAGATAACAGTAATTGTTCAAATCAAATGTGTTAGCTTTTCCAATAGAAATAGAAGCATTCAAAATGTATTGCAAGTGATGTTCGAGCAAAAGGTGTCTGTAGATCTATAATAATGAATTTCTATAGTTAATATAAAATGTTCTAAAATTAATGTTTAGGTTTGTATAAGTGCTTGTGGGAATAGGATGTAATTTGCTCTACGGATTGTATTTCTCCCTTCCACATCCACCTCACCTCCCCAGCTTGCAAGAGAATCAAAACTAGAATAAACAAACATATATCATACAGCAAACTGTTCTTGGACTTAGCTTTCTTTGTATTTCTTTGAATTTTCAGCTGAGCTAAGATTTAAAGGAACATCTTCAAAAAACGGAAAAAGGAGGGAAATCACCAATGAGGAATTCCAGCAAATAACTAGCATGTGTAAGGACTAAACCAGAAAAGCTAAAGTATAGAGCAGACTCAGGCTTGCCAGATAGCCAAAAACAATAAAGCAAAAAATAGAACAAGGAGCCACTACATGGGGAAGATGGCAAAATGCTAACAGGAGACCAAAAAAAAAAAAAAAAAAAAAGCAGGCTTTTCCAAAATCTTCTTTGTCTTGGTGTTATCCTGAAAGCAAAACTGTATTCAACATGAGGAAAATGTAGCAGATTACACAATTCAGCATACAAGAGCTAAAAAAGCATTACATGAAAATCTGATTATAAATTAATCCAAATCTCCAGCTACCTCCAAGGACATTAAACAAACTGGCAGATCATTACATCTTGTGTTAGTAGATAGAACTGTGGCTCGATGTAGTTGTTAGGAATAGGAAACATGAATTTCTTTGCTTTTTACAAGTGATATATGTGTATCTGTGGGCAAGAATGAGAGAATATAAAGAATAAATTTCATTATACCTTATACGTACAGTATAAGATAGTGATGCTGAGACGGAAGTGTTGATTGGTTGCACAGCAACCGCACTAAAGTAATTGCTTCATCCTAATTTTGCTACTTAATTGATTCTGTATGTTTTTGAATGTTGCTGTGAGGAATGAGTCTAGTGGTAGAGTAATAGAGAGGTACAGCAGGAAATATTTGTTATTTCTAATTGGACATGTAGATCAGTTCATAGAATCATGACAGTATAGGTCATTTTGAGCTCAGAGCACAGTTGACATTTTTCTGAGAAGTAAACTAAACTATAACCACAAAAAGATACATCCATCTATCTAAGAAAAGATACAGATTGAATACTGGCAGCAATTATTTGATAAGTATTAATTTTGTGTCCAATTTTCTTTCCCTTTGATTTTTTTTTTAACAATGCTGTCCTTACCATCATAGATATTGATAGGGATGGTTTCATGTCTCAATGTTGTCTTTCTTTAGTGCTTGGACTTTACGTGATTTTTATACACAAGTTCTGGACAAGTTTGGAATAAAATTATAATCACTGCTATTGTTAATTGAACCTCTGTACTTTTCGGAGTGAAATTGTAGCACTACTGGCCTTTCATATGGTGCTTGAAACAAATAGTGGTTGAACATAATGTGAAACTATCTGGTATTTTTAACTATATACCTTTTAAAAATGGCAACATGCAATGTTTTTGCTGCATGCCTGAAAGACTTGTACTGCAATATTGGTAAAGTGACAGAGAGAATGGAAATATAATGGGCTATGTTACTACTCTTGCCAAAATGTTGAGTCTCATCAGAGATGGACAATCTGTTCTGTATCTGCCATCTTCAGCCCTGTTTGAGGTTTAATTATCTTCCATCTGCTTGAGCAGCTTTGGAGGGCCTTGGAGGTACTGAAGTATATCCACACTTGTTTTTTTCCTAGCAGTTCCCCTTCAGGGATTGTATAAAAGACTCTCATCTGCTATGCCCTTTCCAGTAAGTCTTAGACTGACTTTGCATTTGAAGATAACATTTAAGGAAACCCTAAAATCTCATTCATATATAATTTTCATGAGGCTGGGAGAAACCGTCCTTGTCCCTGTGCCATCACCTGGAACAGAAGGCTCTAAACCAATTAGCTCTTCTCACACTGCTTTGCATAACCATATGATTGCCATTAAAGTATTTTATTATTTTTCTTTGACAATAATTCTTAAAATTAGTCATCTTTATTTCCCCCCTTGGGGTAATGCTGCAGGTAAAGACACAATTCTTTGGGTGCCTTTATTATCTCCACATCTTAACATATTTAGATTTTATTTAATGAAGCCATACTTTTGAATGCTATAACTTTGTCATCTTTACTTTGTTATTTTTTTTATCAATGAGTTGTATGCCTAGAGCAGTATTGTACCTTTGGCTAGTATATATGCACAATGTGTATTTAATGAATAACACATTGTATATTATTTATACACTACTGTCAACTTCAGCTTGTACTTCAATTCCTTCTCTGTTTATATTTTTTAATTTAAATCAAATCTTTTACATGTAGTCTGCAACAAAAATCTATATATTGGGGGTTTTTTTGTTTTTAATAAACCAAAATTGTAGATATACTGAAAGAATACACATTTCTATCTGATACTCAATTCATGGGTGCCTTTCTTAGTGCTGCAACCACCATCTTTTTAAATCTTTACTTCCTTCCCTCTCTGCTGCATTGTTGCCCACTTTATCTTTGTATCTTTGGGCAGCAAAGTATTTTTTTTCCCTGTTGGTACCATTGACAAAGAAAGTTACTTCCATCCAGCATAGATTGCAGAGCCAAGCCTTAGAGAACTAAAATTGCAAGCTTATACCTGTTGAAGGCTTTCTTCTAGAACAAAAGTGGGAGAAAAACAAGCTCTGACAAGAGGACAGTGTGCTGCCATTGGACTCAGTCATAAAGTGCACTGGGCGATCTTGGGTGAGTCACAGTGTTATGATTGAGCCTCATGGCTCTGTTACTGACAGACGTGGGCGTAAGACTCCTCGGGAGTCAGATACTCTCGAGGAGCGAGAGAGAAAAAGACTGCGAGACATATTTGCAGCACCATCTGACGAAGAATCTTTCGAAGGGTTTACGGAGAGAATGGAGGAGGGGCTGGTTAGCTCAGAGGAGGATGAGATGGATTGGACTCGGGTAAGGGAGGAATTGGGGGCCACTGGCCATGATGGGGCAGAAGATGAATGGGGACCTTCAGGATTAGACCCATGGCTTAGCTGGAGGGATGGGACGGGATCCACAGCTGGAGATGCTGTTGGGCGTAGTCAGAGGTGTTCCAGCTCTGACGAGGAAAGTGATGAGGAAACGCCCGGGTTAAGGAGGACAGCTGACAGTGATGAAGATTTGTAACTGGCATAAAATGGGGCTTGGGAGCAATTGCAAATTGCGTCGGGCAAGGTAATCTGGGCAAACGCTTGGGATCCGTGTGTGTGTGGGACGCTTCCCTGAAGACTTGTGTGCTTTCCTGTGCTGAGACGTAAGTTGATTGGAATCCAAGGTCAGACGGCGGGAGGGATTGTGTGGGCATTTGTTTGTGCAAACCTGTGTTTACTCTTATTAGCTTGACCTTCCGTCGTCTTTCTGACGGACGCCATCTCCTGCTTTGAGAACCCGGACTGAACTGACCACGGCTTGTCTTCCCCCCTTCTTGGACTTGGAAAAACTACAAACGTCTGCTTCTGGCTTTGATCTACGGAACGGAACTGGTCTACTCTACTTCTGCAATCCTTGGCTGAATTGCTCGTGTTGGAGATCCTGTCTACTGTGTGTGTGTGGGAGCGACGCAAGTTACTCTAAGCACAGTGCTGGCAGCAGAGAGGAATCTGCTGCCAATTAGTTGCATTCTTTGTATCTTTTGTTCCTTGGCTTTTGTTCTGTTAATACCTAGGCTGAAGCAAGCAGTTTGTTTTTACCCGGATTAAACTCCGGTTTAATCCGGTTTATCTTTTGAACATTTACTTTTGTCCCTTTTTGCTACTAAAGGCAAAAACTGCCTGGCCCTTGTGTTTTTACGGGCATTTTTGAGTTCTGTAATCTAATAAACTCTGTTACTTTGAATCTTGTGGCGTTCTGTCTTTGACAGATTGCCCGACGCCCATAAAAAGTTTATTGCAGCAATAAACCCGTCAGGAAGACGATGGATGAGTTAAGAGCCAAAGTAGACCAATTGCAAACGGCCTTTTCCGTAAGCCAAACAGCTTTTGCTGTGAAAGGACATGTTTTGACTCCTGAACGCTTTGACGGAACCAGGTGCAAGTTGCCAACCTTTTTGGCACAAGTGGAGCTTTATTTTTCACAGCTCAGTGTTCATGCTTTTCCTACTGACACTAGTAAGGTGGCTTTTATTTTGAGTTTGTTGACCGGTCCCGCAGGACAATGGGCCACTAATTTAATTTTGGGAAATGACCCAGTCAAGGACAATTTGAATAATTTCAAAAAGTTGTTAACTGATACTTTTGGGGATCCTCTCCGCACGGAGAACGCTGGGTGGGCTCTGTATCGGTTGAAACAGGGAAAGGGGACTGTTTTGGATTACTTAAATAAGTTTAACCTGTATCGCCACCAGCTGGATTGGGGGGAAAATGCATTCATGCTTTTATTTACTGCCGGGTTAAGTGATATGCTCCAGGATGAATTAGCACGCTTGGAGCCGGCTGAAAGCTGGGACGCCTTAGTAGCTAAGGTGCTGCGTTTAGACGCAAGGTTCGAGGCTCGTAAACACTCAAAAGCAATGTGTGCGCCACCCATGCATGTAACCAGGGCACCTGTGGTGATGGGGGAAGAGCCCATGGAGCTTGGGGTCTTTAAAAAACTGTCTACAGAGGAAAAGAGCCGTAGGAGGCAGCTGGGCTTGTGTTTGTACTGTGGGAATGCTGGGCATTTTGCCAAAAATTGTAATGTGAAACCTTCCCAGCTTTCGGGAAAAGGCCAGCCCTAGTGCGACGTGAGTCCAACGCACTAGGGCTCCTCAAGCAGTCAACTGAGGGGAGGAAGCATGTTTTCGTACCCATTACATTATCTGTTGGGGGAAGGGAACTTGTTTCTACTCTGGCACTGCTGGACTCAGGAGCTACGGTCTCCTATATAGATATTGAGTTTGCTAAGAAGCATGGCATTCCTAGAGTGCGCAAGGCATGCGACGTGTGGGTGGAGGGAGCAGATGGGAGACTGCTGGAGACTGGGGTGGTTAACCAGGAAACCTCAGCAGTAACGTGGGAGGTGCAGGGAGTAACGGGAACGTTTGTGTGGGATATTACGAGCTTGCCTAGATATGATGTGATCCTGGGGATGGATTGGCTAGCTGTAGTAAACCCACAAGTGGATTGGGCAACACGTAAAGTGATCTTAAAGAGGCAGGATTGTTGCACTTTAAACGTTACTCATGCTGATATGGAGGGAGTGCCTGCTGAGTATGGGGAGTTCTCTGATGTATTTTGTAAAAGAGAAGCGGACAAATTACCACCGCACAGGCCATATGATTGCGCCATCAAGCTGGCAGAAGGTGCGAAACTGCCAGCAGGGAGGCTGTATGCCTTGACTGTACCGGAAAGGCAAGCTTTGCGGGAGTTTTTAGATGAAAATTTAGCCAAGGGGTTTATTCGCCCATCTAGTTCTCCAACTGCGGCACCAGTATTCTTTGTAGCCAAAAAGACTGGGGAACTTAGGTTGGTCTGCGACTATCGGATCCTAAACAAATACACCATTCGGGATAGGTACCCGCTCCCTTTAATCTCGGAACTGTTATCAAGGGTGCAAGGGGCTAAGGTCTTTACCAAGCTTGACCTGCGGGGGGCCTATAACTTAATCCGTATACGGGAAGGGGATGAATGGAAGACGGCATTTAACACGTGTTTCGGATGCCACGAGTTCCGAGTCATGCCTTTTGGGCTTTGTAATGCTCCTGCGGTCTTCCAGAGGTTCATGAACGATGTGTTCAGGGACCTAATTGACCAATTTTTAGTGATTTATTTGGATGATATCTTGATTTTTTCTAAGGACGAGAAAGAACATCGTCAACATGTCAAGCAGGTTCTGCACCGACTGCGGGCTAATGGGCTTTTCGCCAAGGCTTCCAAATGCGTCTTTCATGTGCCTGAAGTGGAGTTCCTAGGTCATGTAGTGTCAGGTAGGGAACTTAAAATGGACCCACATAAGGTTGACGCCGTCAACTCATGGCAGGAGCTGAAAACTAAGAAGGATGTACAAAGGTTCTTAGGTTTCGCTAATTACTACCGGGAGTTTATTCCGAATTTTGCAAAGCTCACGGTACCTTTGACGCAGCTTCTGCGCAAGAAACAGCCATTTGTGTGGGGGCGGGAAGCTCACGAGGCGTTTCTACAACTTAAGTCTAGTTTTCAATCGGACAACATACTAACCCATCCTGATGTTGACAAACCGTTCGTGGTAGAAGCGGACGCTTCTAGCTACGCGTTGGGGGCTGTATTGTCTCAGAAGGACTCCTCAGGGACCTTGCGTCCCTGTGGATTTTACTCGCGGCAACTAACACCCTTCGAGCAGAACTATACCATATGGGAGAAGGAGTTGTTGGCGATTAAGGTGGCGTTTGAGGTGTGGCGGCACTGGCTTGAAGGGGCACGGCACCAGATCGTGGTCAGATCTGATCACAAGAACTTAGAGCACTTGCAAACAGCAAAGAAGTTAAACCAGCGTCAAATCCGATGGGCTTTGTTTTTCTCCAGGTTTAACTTCAAGGTGCAGTTCGTAGAGGGGAAGGCAAACTTGCGGGCCGATGCTTTATCCCGCAAGCCGGAGTTTAAGACCAATGAGCAGGTTGTATGTCAGACCATCTTGCCTACTGCCTCTCTGTGTGTTGTAGATAATGAGCTCGGGTTACATGACCAGATCCTTGCGGCTCAGAGGGATGATGTGTGGACACAGGAGCAACTGATGCTGCTCTCAGCAGGTAACCGTACCATACTGCCGCATCTACAAGATCAAGACGGAGTATTGGTACGCAGGGGGCAGGTCTACGTACCAGTGGGGGCCCTCAGGTTGGAGGTGATTAGAGCCCACCATGACGAACCCATGGCTGGGCACTTTGGCAGATTCAAGACCGTGCAGCTCATTACCAGGAGCTATTGGTGGCCAAAGATGCGGCAAGACATTCTGCGCTTTTGTGACAGCTGCGCCGTTTGCCAGCAGAGTAAGACGCCTGTTGGGCGCCCTAGAGGGTTGTTGTCGTCTTTACCTGTTCCGGACAGGCCATGGCAAATCATTTCCATGGATTTCATTTCAGATTTGCCTAAGTCTGGGGGTTATACTTGTATTTGGGTGGTGGTGGATTTATTTAGTAAACTGGCTCATTTTATTCCTTGTTCAACCATTCCGGCGGCCCCTACGTTGGCCTTACTATTTACTAAGCACATCTATCGTTTGCACGGAGCACCCGAGGTGATTATTTCAGATAGGGCTCCGCAATTTGTGTCACGCTTTTGGAAACATTTCCATGAGTGTTTGGGGACTAAGTTAAACGTTTCTTCAGCTTTCCATCCGCAAACGGATGGACAGTCGGAACGGGTTAATGGGCTCTTAGAGCAATATCTGCGTTGTTTTTGTTTAGACCAACCCACGGCTTGGGTGAAGTGGCTACCGGTGGCGGAATTTGCTTACAACAATGCGGTGCACACATCTAGTCAGCATACGCCGTTTGAGCTAACTTATGGTTTTCACCCACGGGGAGGTGTGGCGCCGTCGACCAATGTGGTCTCTTCGGACCCTGTGTACCGCTCTACGGAAATGGCTGCATTGCATGATGTTGCCCGTCGCTTACTGCTGGAAGCTAAGGCAACGCAGAAGACTCAGGCTGACCGCCACAGGCAGGCAGGGGAGGAGTTGGAAGAAGGGGATTTGGTGTGGTTATCTTCCAAACATATTAAACAGGCTGGGGGAAAGTTTGCGCCTCGGTATTTGGGTCCCTTTCCTATCGTTAAAAAGATTTCTTCCGTTGCGTTTCGTTTGCGTTTACCGTCTAGTTTAAAGGTCCATCCAGTCTTTCATCGTTCACTGTTGAAACTTGATACCTCTAGTCGTCGTGGTGCTATAGCGGAGGGTATCACTGCCACTTCTCCGCCATCGGGGGAGGAGGCCTTTGTGAGAGGGGATAGTGTTATGATTGAGCCTCATGGCTCTGTTACTGACAGACGTGGGCGTAAGACTCCTCGGGAGTCAGATACTCTCGAGGAGCGAGAGAGAAAAAGACTGCGAGACATATTTGCAGCACCATCTGACGAAGAATCTTTCGAAGGGTTTACGGAGAGAATGGAGGAGGGGCTGGTTAGCTCAGAGGAGGATGAGATGGATTGGACTCGGGTAAGGGAGGAATTGGGGGCCACTGGCCATGATGGGGCAGAAGATGAATGGGGACCTTCAGGATTAGACCCATGGCTTAGCTGGAGGGATGGGACGGGATCCACAGCTGGAGATGCTGTTGGGCGTAGTCAGAGGTGTTCCAGCTCTGACGAGGAAAGTGATGAGGAAACGCCCGGGTTAAGGAGGACAGCTGACAGTGATGAAGATTTGTAACTGGCATAAAATGGGGCTTGGGAGCAATTGCAAATTGCGTCGGGCAAGGTAATCTGGGCAAACGCTTGGGATCCGTGTGTGTGTGGGACGCTTCCCTGAAGACTTGTGTGCTTTCCTGTGCTGAGACGTAAGTTGATTGGAATCCAAGGTCAGACGGCGGGAGGGATTGTGTGGGCATTTGTTTGTGCAAACCTGTGTTTACTCTTATTAGCTTGACCTTCCGTCGTCTTTCTGACGGACGCCATCTCCTGCTTTGAGAACCCGGACTGAACTGACCACGGCTTGTCTTCCCCCCTTCTTGGACTTGGAAAAACTACAAACGTCTGCTTCTGGCTTTGATCTACGGAACGGAACTGGTCTACTCTACTTCTGCAATCCTTGGCTGAATTGCTCGTGTTGGAGATCCTGTCTACTGTGTGTGTGTGGGAGCGACGCAAGTTACTCTAAGCACAGTGCTGGCAGCAGAGAGGAATCTGCTGCCAATTAGTTGCATTCTTTGTATCTTTTGTTCCTTGGCTTTTGTTCTGTTAATACCTAGGCTGAAGCAAGCAGTTTGTTTTTACCCGGATTAAACTCCGGTTTAATCCGGTTTATCTTTTGAACATTTACTTTTGTCCCTTTTTGCTACTAAAGGCAAAAACTGCCTGGCCCTTGTGTTTTTACGGGCATTTTTGAGTTCTGTAATCTAATAAACTCTGTTACTTTGAATCTTGTGGCGTTCTGTCTTTGACACACAGTCTCTCAGCCACAGAGGAAGAGAATAACAAACTCTTTGTGAACAAATCTTGCCAAGAAAACATTGTGATAAGTCTGCCTTAGGACTACCAAGGCTTGGAAATAACTTGAAGGCACATAACAACAGATTTAATGAAGATGCTGAAACAGTGAGAACACAGATCTTTACTGTCTAAGTGCCATCCTGATTGGTTCAACTTCCACCATTCCCACTCTCAAAAAAATCATGTAGGATTTAAATGATGCAAACTTAAGCCTCACGCCTGATTCTTATTTTACTTTGTAGCACATGTTGATATACAGTGGTCACTGCCTAAGGCAGACATGGGCAAACTTCAGCTTTTCAGTGGTTTTGGATTTCAACTCCTACAATTCCTGGCCTCAGGCCCTTTCCTTTCCCCCCTCAGCTCCTGACCTAAGAGGTGCTACTTTGTTTTTAAAAATTATTTTGGGGAGGATTTGGGGGTTATGATCTGGTGGTAAGGACACCACTGATTACTCTTAAAATGTCACTCTTCCTTAGTAGAAACTTGGTCATTCAATAAAACATATTTTTCACTTTGGAAGACAGGAAATTATATTCAGATAATTTTTACTAGTTATCTTTTTCAGTTCCATTAAGATGACATGTTCTACTCCACTCAGAATTTTTAAGAACTTTTATTAGTAACTTCAGCTGTTCATTAACCTCTGAACTTGCATTCTCCCTTTAGAGAATGAAGGGAGTAGATTGATTCAAGGTTAATGCTTGTTTGTAGAAGGTGAAGTCTCTGAGGTAATACAAAGAGTGTCTGGGCCACTATTAATTCCATCTGACTTTGCAGTGGTTCAGAATTGCATCCTATAAGGTTAAGAGTGAAATTCACAGATATCTCCTTTGCTTATAAAAAAAATCCCCAGGCTGTTCAAGTAACTTTAACAAGCATTTAGCCACAAGATTTCTGGTGCCATAGGACCATATTTGAATTTCCACATCTGTAACAGGCCTTTCTGTTTAATTTCTCGTAAGCACCAAAAGCTGTTCCTCAAAGTTGGGAAACCCTTGCCCAAAGTAGAATTCAGTTGTGCACCAAGAGCTGCAGTTGGTGCTTGTTAATGGGGCTTGCAATGCATTCTTAAGCCAAAACATTTTCCAGGCCTGCACAACAGTGGGTCCAAAGCATAGAATGTATTGTGTTCATTGAGTTACATGTGTGAAATTAGAAGATCGTGACAAAAGAGAGTGGTTCATTCTTGCAGATGGGAGAGATTGATTTATTGGGTTGGTCTTTGATGTATAGAACCATTTGTTATTATGAAACACAGTGATTAGTAAGATTTCTTTGTATCTTTAGTAAAAAATAAAAAATAAAAGCAGATATATTTGGGTAGTTTTGATATCCGAATGTATAATCACCATGTTTAAAGTGTTGAATTAAATAATGTACAGGCTTTTTTTTTTGCTTGAAAATCAAATACAGTTCTATGTTGTTGTTGCTCAAAGAAAAAATACAGATTTCTGTTAAAGATCGGTTAAGATTCCTACTCTCTCATCCTATGTTTATATTTCTGCTGCTACCACTTCAGTACATTTACTGTATTTAACTTGTCTTTAGGTTTCTGCTTTTATTGTATTTGTTGGGGAGAAATCTTATATGCTCTTAATGATTTCTGTATGAAATACTTTTTTAATTACAGTAGGCCTGCTTTTTATGATTACATTTATAAGCAAATATAACTTTGAATAACATAGGCTCCTTCTACACTGCCATATAATCCAGATTATCAAAGCAGATAATCCAAATTATCTGCTTTGAACCTGATTATATGAGTCTATAATGCCATATAATCCAGTTCAAAACAGATAATCTGGATTTTATATGGCAGTTTAGAAGGGGCCAATAGAATTGCTCTAAAAACCTAAAAATATCTAAAGAACTGTTCTCTCTAGGCCCTCAAGACAAATTCTATGGTTAACTTTCATCAGAAGTTTCTCAGTATGTCAACCATAGAATCATACTAAAGGACAAGAGATGAAGCTTCTTTAAACTTTTTCAAAGGCCTTCAGAGCAATTCTATAGAATTCTTTGACGGGAAGCCCAAAACACTGTTAATTTCAGATAAGAAAAATGAAACTAAAATAATGTTATACGAAGTGAACTGGAATGAATCCCTCGTGTAATACATGGAGCTACTGCATTTCAATAATCTAATTTTAAAGTACGATTTTAACGACTATGTAAGGATTTAACCCAAGAAACTGGGTTGGGAGTCTAATAATTATTAATTTGTCATCATCAACATCATTATCATTGTTAATTGATGTAATTTCTTGTATCATAGTGCATATAAATGTTGGAATGTTTTCCTTCTGATTAAAATACTTTGTTTTCAGCGTATAGGATTGTGCTAAACTATTATTCTTATTATGTTATTTATACCTTGCTTTTTCTCTCCACACAGGAAATTCAAAGTGCCTTACTTAAATATTTGTAGTTAAACAGATTATCTGAATGACTACTAACTATTCAGTGCCATTACACACGTTGCTTATATACTGCACATTGCAATTATGTTACAGGGTGTGATCTGAGACTTTGTCATTTAATTTGTTTTTCTTATAGGTATATAAGAATAGTTGGAACACACAACACAGTAAACAAAGTTTTCCATATTGTGGCTTTTGAATGCATGTTCACCAACAAAACGTTTACTCTTGAGAAAGGCTTGATAGGTAAGTGATGTGGAGAAAATTATACAACCAACTCATTGCTTGTGAATTTTACCATCTTTCTAACAATTACCTGTAGCATATTACTGCAATAAAGTAGCACTTCATCTCAGATGGAGTAGGGCAAGTATATTCAAAGTCTGGCCCAGGGGCCAATTGCAGCTCCTGTTCAAATTTCCACCGGCCCTCTCTCTCCATACCTCCCTTACTTGTTTCTTTCCTTCCTCCCTTTCTTCCTTGACTTCCTCCCACCCACCCAACCTTCCATTCTTGACTTGCTTCCTCTCTTCATTCGTCCCTCCCTCCCTCCCTCCTTTCTGATCAGGGCCCCGGAAAATGCAGGTTTCTCAGGAGGAGCGAAAGAGAGATGGCAGCCTCTTGCATACCTTCACCCGATTAAGCATTGCCTTCTCCTTGAGTGGCTCTGGCCTCGGGTATCCCATCCCAGTGGCCCCTTGTCAACTCTCTCTCTTGTCCCACAACTTTTTCTTTATTTCTTTGCAAAGGAAGGCTCCCCAATTGTCCTCCTTGCCTCAGGTACTCGCTGCTACCACTGTGACTGCTGTTGCATGGGCCAAAGGGTTGGCCCTCGATGCCGAGCACTGTCCTGGATGCCAAGCACCTGCCTAGCTTCCCTCCCTTCCTTCTTTGCTCTGCCTTCATCCCATGTCGCCACTCTGCATTTTCCAAAAAGGATGCTCTTCACTGCAGCTCCTCCTTTGGGAAGAAAAGGGGAGAGTCAGGCAGCAACTATAAGCCTCCTCCCGGTCACAATCAAAGCCCTCCTGACGGATGGCCATAGAACCTCTGCTGAAAAACCTGCAGAGAAGCAGACTCCACAAGACTCTGAGGCAGCATATTCCTCTGTCTGAAACAACTTGAAGGCACACAACAACAATCCTAATTAACTTGACTCTCCCATTAGCCAAAACCAGGCCCACACTTCCCATTGAAAGACTTGTACATTTACATTGGTTAAAATTGTTCTTCATTTTATATATTGTATTACTCTTTCATCATGTTGGGTTCTTTGCATTACAAATAAGACATATGCAGTGTGCCTAGGAATGCGTTCATTTTTTCAAATTATAGTCTGGCTTTCCAACAGGCTGATGGACTGACCCTCGACTTTAAAAATTTGAACACCCTGGAGTAGGGTTTGTGTATATATGTGTCATCATTTTGTTGCAAATTGTTTCTTAACTATGTCTTGGTTTATACATGGCTCTCTTGCTTTAATGTCTAATATCTTTAAAATAAAGTTAACCTTTACCAATTATTGCCTCTCCCAGAGAAGCCATGCTATATTTCTGTATTGTATCCCACTATTTCTCCATTTGAGGTAGGTATTACCTGGCAGTGGTAGTTATTGTCATAATGGCAGTATAAGTCTTACAAACTAAATTGTGACTCTGGTGAAAAATTAGAAGTTGTCAAGCCATGCTGGCTTTGTAATAATTGCCCCTTATCACACAAATAATTGCTTTCTGGAGCTGCAGATTATAGATGACGGATAAAACTTCAGATTATAGATGAAAAGTCTTTGTAATCATCATTGGACACTTTTCAGAAGCAGCTATCTATTGACCTTCTGTGTTGATTGTTGATGTAAAAAAAGAGAAATTGTGTTTTTGTTTCACACTGGTAGAAAACCCTTATGCTACAAAACCTCCTCGGTTTAAAGCTATAAAATCTTAAATGCCTATTTCATAGCAAACATTAAATGGTAAATTAACCCTTCAAAGCATAATGTTGGATTTAACTGAAGAAGAATAATGTGCTAATATCATTTTCTATGGACAACTACAGCATGTGAATGTTAGATGTCTAAAATTTATTGTGTTCTTTCTTACGATGACTGAAGCAACTTCCTTTTATTGGCTAATCCTTATTATTCTTGTTTTAAGAATATTCCTGATTTGTTCTTGCAACAATTTATGTTAGCATGTCTCAACAGGATAACGTGCTCAGTGCATATTTACCTGTTTAAGTGCAACAAGATAACAGGATCAATCTGTTCATAACAAGTTTGGTGGATGCAGCTTCTTCTCCCTTTTCTCCTTGGCAGCCTCTCCAATAGTAGTGCAGATAGGGAGCTCTATTCAAAGAAGGGGATCTTGTTTTGTGGAAGGGCTCTCTTGTCCCTCTGTGTACCCCATTTAGAAGAGCTTTTCAACACTCTGTGTTGCAGATTTAGAAGATTGGAGGATATGTTTTGTTGAAGAAGGAACAAGGAAATTTGACTCTTCATACATCTGTATGTAATATCAAACACTTCACTATGCTTTTGGGACTTCTTCTAGTTATAGTTGTTCTAGAAGAGAAAGAACTTCGAGGTTCAAGATCAGTTGTGTGTTACAAGGTTGTAGATTTCAACATTGGGGCTTATTTATTTAGAAGTGTATTAACAATACACTCTCTGCCGGTTTCAAGGAGGTTCATGGTTTGTTTTTCAGTACATTCTCAGTTAATATTCTTCTTCCATGTTGAACTTGCTGATGTCGTGTCCACATTAAAAAAAACTGAATTGTTGTTCTGTACATGCAACAATTCTTCGTTTTCCTAATTTCGTATAGTCTGCTTTAGGAGATTACACAGATTTGTGTGCTTTGTACCTGCTGTTTACTCTGTTTGGGTGTCTTATAATCAAGGCAGTATAAACGGTACAATGGTTGCAACCTCTCTTCATCAGTAATTCGTATCAAAATAACATTGGAACGAAAATTTTAAAGATTTCATGCTTATATCACAGCAAAGCATGTGGTAGCATCAAAAATCATTTACAAATTAAGTTAAACATTCCAGTTCACTTTGACGTCTCAAGATGTTAAAACGATGGCAAAGGAATGTATTAGTGTCCTGATTTCTCTGAGTTTTTAAGATGTACAAAAGAAAATAGCAATTTAAAAAGCAATGAACTAAACAGACATGGTAATAAATCATAGATGTGTTTAGATTTTTAGTTGTTTGGGGAATATTAAGGAAAGCCTAAGTGGAGGACAAGTACTAGTGGTGCTGTGTCTAATGAACTCAAGCTGAAAAAGGCATTCAGCTGCTTACATGTACAGATAGATAATAAAAGTCTGAAGCTGTTCAACCTATCTGGTATGAACAGAGAAAGCTGAAATTTGTAAAAACAAAAAACAACACATAGCCAAACCTTGTGTGAGTGAACTAAAATAGATAAGAATTGATATTTTCTATTAGATATTTATACAGTATTCTACTCTGAAAATAACATCAAAGAAGAAAAAAGGCGGGATTAATATTGACATGGCATAACAGTGTGGTGTTGAGAGACTGTTCTACTCAGAAAATAATGATTTGAGTGTTCGACTATGATTGGAAATAAGGGTTCGAATCCCTTCTTAGCAATGGGTGCCCAATGGACACCCGTAATCATATTCTCTTAGCCTCAGAGGATGGCAAAGGCAAACCCCCCTCTGAACAAATCATGCTAATAAAATCTTACAATAGCTATGCCTTAGAATTGCCATATATTGGAGATGACTTAAAACATACAACAGTAACAATATGCTGATTGAGTGGAAAACAGTTCAATAACACTACAAGTCTTTAAAGCATCTCCTCAAAAGCAACAACTTTCCAAAAGCTCTGAAAGAGTCATTTGTATCTTCAATGTTTTCAGCTTTCTCATTAAGAAACTATATAGATATTGTTTTGCTCAGTGGCCATATTTTTAACCTTTTTAGAAGGACAAATGTTTGTATTTTGTTCTGATAATAACCTATGGGAGAATGTGTGTCTCTTATTCTGGTAATTCTTCAAACAAATCAGGTCAATGAGAGACTTCACAGGCCACATAAGTTAATCTTTTTTATTAAGTATATTCAGTTGGCCCAAGTAACTGTACATAAATATGGGATTATTTATTAGACATATTACCAACTGCCTTTAATATCTACATAATGTTCATCTTTGTAAACTGAAGATTAGAAGCCAGGCAAACAAGTAATAAAAGTGAAGTTATGCTTTAGGTGATAGATTGATAATAGCAATTTTATGTCACTGTGGTGTTAGAAGTACAGTTTTCATGATAAGTCATCAGCTGCCATTTCTTTCCATTTAAAAATATGGTGACAGACCACTATAACCCTAATGCAAAAAACATTGTTTACTCTTTGAATTACTGTTTTAAGAGGAATAGGTGAATGCATTTTATTCTTGTAAAATGAATCATCTGTTCAAATTGAAATATTTGACAAAAGAAAATGGGTGTTCTTACACTGGAGGGAGACATTTTGGGTCAATAGTGCCATAAACAGCAGCCCATCTCTCCTTGTTTCTTTATAGCTAATGTTTAAGTAACTCAAAAAAATGCTGTGTGGTTTACCCTCACTGCAGATGTCCCTATTTGGCTCAGTCAATTGCTAAAACCCACAACGTGATGATATTGTAACACATTTTGTATTATTTATAATCCAGAATGGTTAAGGAAGAAATCGCTAATCTACTTTTGACAACAAATCACACACATTTTGCAATTTTATTATATTTAGATGAAGGGCATTTATTTGATCTAAAAATGAAAGAAAGATTAAGCCAAATTATACATTTTTAGGGATATGTAACAATTTGGATCATAATTCCAGGTATTGCTTTTGAAACTGTTTCCTTTGAGCAAATTCTGCCAAGAATCCCCCATGATATATTTGATTTGAAGGCACACAGGAAAAATGTTTCTCCACCAAAAACAATACATAACTGAGCCTTCCATGTAGTAGAAATAAGCAGTGTGGACTTAAGCTCAAAAATTAGCCTCCCATGAATGAAAAGATGCCATGTTAATTGTTATGGTATAGTTTTTAGCAATACAAAAAGAGACTGGAAGGCAGACTTTTACTCTGAGAGCTTCAGGGACTACAACTTTCAGTGTATGAGCCACAGAGACATACTACTTTGATGATTTAAACCAGAGGGGTGTATTTTGACTGTTTTTACACAGGGAGATGTGCTTTGAATGTTTGAGCCACAAGGGCGTCCTTTTAGTATCTGAGCCCATTAAGGTATACTTTGACTGAGCCATACAGGTATACCTTTAATAGTTTTAACCAGTTTTCCTTGAATTGTTTCTCAGAAGCTTGAAGATGAGATAACATCCAGTAGGAAATACCAGCATTTGGAAGCAGTCCCAGTTCCTATCTTCACCTCAGATCTGAGCTGCTTCTTTGTCACTGTCAATGTCACTGCAAAGAGGAGTAAATATATGGGTGGTTGAGACATTGGATGAACAGTCAATTGCTAGTCCTTTGACTCACTTGCCCTACCTGTCTACTTGACTGTCCCGACAGAACTTTTAGACTTGTCTTATGTAATGCTATCATGAAGGGGATCAAAACCCTTCATAACCAGCAGAGTATATTACTACAGTAGAGTCTCACTTATCCAACATAAACGGGCCGGCAGAACGTTGGATAAGCAAATGTGTTGGATAATAAGGAGGGATTAAGGAAAAGCCTATTAAACATCAAATTAGGTTATGCTTTTATAAATTAAGCACCAAAACATCATGTTATACCAGTAGTTCAATACACAGTAATGCTATGTAGAAATTACTGTATTTACGAACTTGGCACCAAAATATCACGATGTATTGAAAACATTGACTACAAAAATGCGTTGGATAATCCAGAACGTTGGATAAGTGAGTGTTGGATAAGTGAGACTCTACTGTAGTTAATTTGGCTAGAGTGGTTATGCTGCAAGGTAGTGGTTCACCTGGTGCAAATGGCTATCCCAGAGACTTAGCTTGGAAGCAGTTACCTCTAGTTCAGTCGTTCCCAACTCATGAGTTGTGACTCCAAATGGGGTTACGAAGGGGTTTTTGTGGGATCGCCAGGCAGAAAACAAAGAATCATGTAATTGCGTCCTGCACAGAAATTTGTTTGAGTGAATGTGTAATGATCTTTCGTTCATCAGGTTAGCTTGTTGTGAGGTCCAGGTTCATGTGCAGTTTGGTGATTGCTGTATGGAAAGTGGGTGCTGCTCGGTTGTGATTGGTTGATTCTTAGTGACACATGCGCGCTGAGTTCCTAGCCTTTTTTCTTGTGGGTGGCAATGGTTTTTCTTCAATACCAACAAATTCTGTATAATAAATTGTATGTCGACACGAATCGAATGATCCTGCTTCGAGGAATCTGACTTCACATCACATTATTTCCCATCTTTGGCCAGCCAAGCAACCAGCCAAGAACAGTCAACCACGAGCCAAGCAATGCTGTAAGGTCCAAACACCATAGTCATTACTGTAGCAGTGCCAACAGCTCTAATTTTAAGGTATCAGGGTCTTGGGTCACCTATTTTTAATGTATTGGCGTCATGAGTCACTTTGCCTCTGTAAAATGAGGTTGAGACTCAAAAAGGTTTGGGAACTGCTGCTCTACGGTTAGAAGCACTTGGACAATGAACATTGGCAATATTTGATTTGTTCTAAGATGTATCACTGAGCATGGTTCAGTGCAATGAGAAAGTCAATGCAATTATTAATCTCATCTGCTGTCATAGATGGAGAAGTGGGGAATTTCAGTGACAGGAGAAGGAGGAGGAAGTTCTGAAATTTGTATGGAATAGTTTTTATAACAGGAGTGTGTGAATTTACCTATCTCTCACTTTTCTCCAAATTTGAAGGCTTTTGATGAGTAACTGCAAATAAGATTTTGATGCATTTCAGGATTTTAAATCTTGAATTAAATCGTTATGATCTGTAGCAGAAAAAGATATTTAAAGAGGGTCTCTGGTAAAGAAAAGGTTAAGAACCACTGTTCTGCCCACTCTTCCTTTTCCTGTAACCTGTTTCTAAAATAACAAAGCTAACAGAGACACCATTCTCCAGTTACCATGACCTAATCAATCTAGGCTGAATCAGTAATTAACTCACCTTAAACCCTGGTCACTTTAGAGTAGGAAAACACCAGAGCCAACCTGGATAGAAATGATTTGCCTTAGATTTTTGTCTGTATCTCAGACAAGTGCCTATCATTAGCAGTTACTAGGATCCCAGTTCTTAAAATATGGAAACAGTTTCTTAGGCTACACAAATAATTACAATTCTGTCTTCCGAGCAAATAATAATTGTGAGTTAGAGACTCCCTTGGGTTATGCACAAATATCTTTTTTCTTATTACGAACTGATATAGCTGAATAGTACTATGTTAAAGCTAAGGTTATAATTTTCCTTGATGTTGCTAAGTGAGTACTTTTGTTCCATAGTCACACATGAGAACATATTAGATGAGTCATCTTTACAAAATGGTATAATCATTGTACTTAATATGTAGCCAAAATACTGAAGAAAACAAAAATCATGTTTAAATTAATGCTTTAATGACATGCAGCTAAAGATTTACAAATCTGAATATGAGATGCACTTTAAAATCCATATCCAGATGGACAGTGTTTTACTAACAGCATGTAGGTTAGCAGTTTAGGTACTAAGCATTAAAACCCCATGAGATGGGATAGTTGAAGCTATGCAAATATAATGACATAAAACAGTTTTCTTATTTTTCTAGTACAGTTCAGCTGAATTTTCCTCTTTAGATGTTCTAGAGGAGGATTTTAATTTGAGCCAGAGGTCAGCCCCTCAACTAAGCCTTCAAAGAGATGAAAATGATTTGTGATGTATGCAGACTGTTTTTCCCTTATGACAAAGTAACTTCAGTCAATAGTCACACCTCTGGTAATAACCAGAATGTGAATTTTCAACCGAGGTTTTCACTTTTAGGCAGTCATACAATCTTACAATAAAATCAATGAGTCTCACAGTTCTCACGGTGCAGGGTAGGTTTTTTTCCGGATGGAATTAGGAAAAAATAGCATAGATGGGGAAATGCTTTAAGTTATCCATATGTTGTGTGTACTTTTGTTCCTCTAAGTCAGGAGTAGGCAACTATTGAAGGCCACTGGACCACAATAACCTCCATCTAGAAGTATTAAAGGGCTATTCCCCTGCAACTTCCTGGAAAAAAACCCAGAAACATCTCTTCACACACACACACACACACACACACACACACACTTCCCCCAATGCCCTCTAAGAAAGCATTTTTGCCATGTTTAGGTCTTCTGGGCCATTTTTAGCCCAGGAGAGGTCTTGTTTATCAACAAAAATGAGTGAATGTAGTTCTACTTCACTTCTTTTTTTAAGGTATCTCTTGGGCCATTAGAACTACTTGGGAAGCAGGATGGGGAATCTTTGAAGTCTATAGTTTTTCTGGTTTCTTCCAGTTCCTTGTCTTTGTATATAAGACTCCAAGGGAAACACAATGAGTAATGGATGCACAGCAGGTGATGGAGATAAAAAATTGGATGTCCTTGGTTATCCTCTAAGGAATGCTTCCCAGAGCATATGAATCACTGTACCCTCATTTCTATATCCTTTTTTGCCTTAGGAGAATTGTTTAAAATGTCGGGTGAGAGAGAAAATGAATAAATAATCACTCATTTATCTTTGTCTTGGTGGTAGTTATTATAAAAATCATTTAAATGTCCAACAAAGGGAAAAAATCAAATCAATTTTTTTAGCAATGCCTGTTGTGAAATATTACTCTTCCTTTCTCTTAGTGAGACATTCAGCAGGTATTGTTCCCTTGTCCAGTTTAATGCCTTCACGGCATGAAGGGGCTGCCATCCTATTCTCTCCCCCCCCCCCTTTTAAAGGTTAGCTGTCTTTCAAATTTTCACAGGTTTTCCTAGTAACATCTGTTGGGTTTTCAGTAAGCACACCCTTAGGAAATCAATGAAAAATTTTAAGACCGTTGAAATACTTCTGGGACTTCCCCTCTACTGTAAAGATGAACCACATGGCCAGTTTTATTTACTGCTGTGCGTTTTTCTTCTCCCCTCATAGTGCCATTTGCTTTCCCCACCCCCTTTGTGGAACAGCGCAAAAGCTGCTGTGTTTATTGCTTATGTGTCTGTTTACAAAAACAAAAAGTGAGGGTCTTCCTCAGTTTTATTTCTTGTGTCAGAAGCGAACCGAGGGTACAAGTTGTAATAGATTTGCAAACATAGATTTTTTTTAAGAAAAAAAACTTGACATTAATTTTAAATGTCTTTTGCCCAGTAGCTGGCCACTTGGGAGTGCCTCTGGTGTTGCTGTTAGAAGGTCCTCCATTGTGCATGTAGCAGGGCTCAGAATACATTGCAGTAAGTAGTCTGTGGTTTGCTCTTCTCCGCAGTCACATGTTGCGGACTCCACTTTGTTTCTCAATTTCTTAAGGTTGGTTCTGCATCTCGTGGTGCCAGAGCACAGTCTGTTCAGTGCTTTCCAAGTTGCCCAGTCTTCTGTGCGTCCAGGGGGAGTCTCTCATCCAGCGTCAGCCACTGATTAAGGTTCTGGGTTTTAGCCTGCCACTTTTGGACTCTCACTTGCTTGGGTGTATCTCTTTAGATCTTAGAAAGCTATTTCTTGATCTAAGGCGTTGACGTGCTGGCTGATATCCAAACAGGGGATGTCAATGCCTTGATCCTTTCATTGTTGGCTGCTACTTCCCGGTGGATATCAGGTGGTGCAAAGCTGACCAAGAAGTATAGTTTTACCAGTAGTGTAGGACGTAGACATCCTGTGATAATGCGACATGTCTCATTAAGAGCCACATCTACTGTTTTAACATGGTGAGATGTATTCCACACTGGGCATGCGTATTCAGCAGCAGAGTAGCAAAGCACAAGAGCAGATGTCTTCACTGTGTCAGGTTGTGATCCCCAGGTTGTACCAGTCAGCTTTGGTACAATGTTATTTCTAGCGCCCACTTTTTGCTTGAAAGTAAAGTGGTGCTCCTTGTAAGTCAGAGCATGGTCCAGGGTAACTCTCAAGTATTTTGGTGTGCTGCAATGCTCCAGTGGGATTCCTTCCCAGGTAATCCTCAGAGCTCAAGATGCTTGTCTGTTCTTAAGGTGGAAAGCACACATCTGTGTTTTAGATGGACTTTCTTAATAAGAAAAGGGATCAGCGGATATGGAGAACTGGCTTTATCCTACTTTGTTTCCCTTTTAGCTCCATATTCCCAAGCCAGAGATGACCTAAATAGAGAAGAAGCTGCCTTAAATGATGGAGTTTGAATGGAGCAATCATATCTTAGTGATAGTTTGCTTGCAGAGGATTCCAGATGGGGTGTGAAATGACTTCTTCAGGAAAATTTATTTATTTATTTATTACATGCATTTATACCCCGCCCTTCTCCCCGAGGGGACTCAGAAGATGTGAAAAATATTTAGTCTGAAATCCTGGAGACCCTCATGAATAAGTCCATTCTATGTGAAGTAAACCTGTGGCTCTTGAACCTGGTTTGACCTATAGAGGTTATCCATCCAGCCTCTTTCACTTGTTGTGAGCGGGTACATTTAATTATCTAACTCAAACCTTGGTTTATACAGTTCTGAGTTAGATGAACAAGTGATCTGATTTTCATATTTTTAAAGTGTGGTTCAGCTCTTCTCATTTCTCAACTTTCTTTTACTTTAAAATATTGCTGTTCTCGTATACATATAAATTACACAGACCAATTAAGCATTTAGGGAAAGATGAGGGGCAGGTTGCAAGGGATGATGTGAGTAGGGATATAGGGGATGTCTAGTTTTTCACTGTAGTTTTTATTATATTTTAATTTTTATGCTTCATGACATAAAGATTTATTTTTTTTAAAAGCATAGTTACGTGCATTTGTTTTGGTTTTAATTTGTAATGTGTCATGTTTGCTGTTAGCCACCTTGAGTCACTCTACCAGGAGAAAAACGGGATAAAAAATAAAGACATAAATACATTGCTGTTTTTCTCACTTTTTGGAGCTCATAACAATTCTGCACAAATTTAACCAACATTTTCTTATTTGATGGAAAGTAATAATTTGTAGCTATGTTTGCATATAGATGACCAAGTAATATTTGAAGGGAAGGAGGGGAATAAATGGGGGAGGGGAGAAAAATCTTTAATGTCATTCTGTGTTGCATCTGAAGAAGTGAATTTATATCCACATATATATCCATATATCCATTTATTTATTTATTTATTTATTTATTTATTTATTTATTACAATATTTATATCCCACCCTTCTCACCCAACAGGGGACTCAGGGCGGCTTACAATAAAACACACATATAAAAACTGTACAATACACTATAAATCAGTTAAAAAATTAACTTACATAAGACATTCATAAAACGCATTATAAAATACAAATAGGCGTGTTCAAGTTTAAAAGACTGGGTCTGTCAATTGAGTTCCAGCGTACAATAAAAATGTTAGTCTTAAAGATGTTGCCTCATCCTGTTTTCCTCCTACCTGCTTTCATGCCACAAGAGACTAACCCAGCTACTTCTTTGAAAATTGGTTCTGAGGAAGTAAATCTAAACGTGGTATAGTGGCTGTAAGAATATCTTAGCTAATATAAAACAAATTGTGTCTGAGTAAAATAAAATTCCCTGACTCTTTAAAAAGTATTCACATTACAAAGAAAGTAAGGTGCAAAATACTTAAGAGAAGATAAATGCTTGTGTGAATTTTTTCCTTCTCTCATTTGTCACCAGAGATCATTGCAGACAGTAAAATTGCATGTCATCTTATCTTCAAATATAGTTATTATGGATAGTCTTCATGTCATGTACTGAAAAACGATCCTGCCTTTTAAAACTTAAGTGTGTTAGAATTAAATATATTGGCAATCTGTTGGCCTTCGACTATGAGAGCTGGAAGTGGAAAGCATATCATATCCACCCCACCTTGCTGCTGTTTTGCTTTGGCCATTTTAAAGTTTTGCTTGCATCCAGAATGTCTGCATTTTATTAGCAGGGAACATGTTGTATTCTGCGACAACACATTAAATTTGTACAGAATTGTTATGAGCTCCAAAAAGTGAGAAAACAGGATCTGTCTTTGTATCACATTCATCTTTTTTTCTTGCAACATATATTCCATGTAGTGCATTTTAGTTGAAGGATGTGGAAGGGCTCAGGAAAATATAAAAACAAGGCACTGTTGGTTTTGGCAGTATACTTTTGTAAACAAAGTGACATAAATTGAGACAAAAATTCCACAGGGAAAAGATAAGAGAACCAAAAGACTAAAAATATAGCACAAAGCAAAGTCCCTTCCAGATGGTGTTTTTAATAAATTTATCAGGAGAGTTTGAAAGATGATAATGAACATTCAAAATGGGGAGTGGCAGCCTTCTCTTGGGAGAAAAAACAGTTTGGTACCTTCTCTGTGTTGCAATTATTGGGTTACACTCTAATTTCCTATTGTATAAAATAGGGGAGAAAAGGTCTTCCATCAATAATATAGTGTGCATCAGAATTTTTTAAAAAAGAATTATCATATATTCAAGCTAATAGATCACATATTTTTAGATAAATATGATTTAGTAGTGGTGTAAAGATAACATAATATTTTTAAAGTGCAACCCAACTCCAAGAGTATATTATTATTATTATTATTATTATTATTATTATTATTATTATTATTATTATTAAAATTAATACAAACATCAATGCAAGTCAATAAATTAATATGTGACTGTAGTCATCTGCAGTGACTTGGAATGCATAATAGCTTTTTAATGTAGTGTTCCCTCACTTATTGCAGGGGGTAGGTTCCAGGACCACCCGCAATAAGTGAAAATCTGCAAAGTAGGGACATTATATTTATTTTAATATTTATACATTATTTTAGTAGTTGTACACTATTTTCATCAACCAATCGTGTGTTGATAAATCGCTACCTCCTCCTCCTGTTGCCGCTTGTGCTCCTTTTCTCTCCCTTTGGCTTCTCCTTCCTCTCTTCCTTAGACTGTAAATTGTAATTATTTTATGTTTTATAATAGACTTTTAGAGTTTAGTGAAAAACCGCAAAACAGCAAATCTGCGAAGTAGTGAGGGAACACTGTAGTACAAAACCAAAAATATGACAAATAAGAAATATACATTGGGAAAAATATTATATTTTGCTTCTAGATGCCTTAATTTTATTTTAAAAATAATTACATGTGTAATTAAAAGAAGGGGGGCAATCATGTAGCATTCCAGATGTTTTTCTGTTTCAGTTCTTAGCATTCCTCTATACTGGATTTTCCATTTTTTGCAACATGTGGACGGCTATATGATTCCTACTCCTGTTTCAAAGCTTTTTGATTCGTGACTTTTCAAGAAAAAGAGAACTACTTAATTTGTTGTCGAAGGCTTTAATAGCTGAAATCACTGGGTTGCTGTGAATTTTCCGGGCTGTATGGCCATGTTCCAGAAGCATTTTCTTCTGACGTTTTGCCTGCATCTATGGCAGACATCCTCAGAGGTTGTGAAGTCTGTTGAAAACTAGGCAAGAGGGGTTTATATATCTGTGGAAAGTCTAGGGTGGGAGAAAGAACTCTTGTCTGTTTGAGGCAAGTGTTAATGTAGCAATTGGCCACCTTGATTAGCACTTAATGGCCTTGCAGATTTAAGGACTGGCTGCTTACTACACTTAGATTCTTTAACTTGAAATGAGTCATGCACATATTTATATAATGCCCTGTTGTCTGCACTTAGGCCAGAAAAACTACACAGATATAAGATGGGAAAGGGGTGACTTTGCAGTACTACATATGAAAGGATCTTGAAATTATTATTGATCATAACTTGAATATGAACCAGCAGGTGTGATGCTGCTACAAAGAAGGTGAATGCTATTTTACCTTGAATTAGTAGAGGTATAGTTTCCATGTTGAGGAAAGCAACTGCCCCACTATATTCTGCTCTAATCAGGCCTCTTTGAAGTACTGCATAGAGCTCTGGGCATCTCATTTTCAGAAGGATATAGACAAGTTGGAGTGGGTACAACAAACAGGATTCCATTTTAAGAGTGTTTGAAATCTCACAAGTGTACAGTATAAGACTCAATCTGACTTTTTCTGTATCTGCTGATTATGTTCATTGCTTATTATATTACAGGTATAAATATGTTTCCATGTGTATGTTTAAAATATATGGACAAGGAGGAACAATGGATTTTAATGTATTGTCCATTATTTTATTTTGTGTATCGTTGGAATGTTTTAAGTTTTTGTCAAATATGTTGTGTTGTTGTTTCGGGCTTGTCCCTGTTGTGAGCCGCCCCAAGTCCCTTCGGGGAGATGGGGCGGGATATAAAAATAAGTTTATTATTATTATATTAACACTTAAAGTTCCCTAGAGATTGTTTCTACATGTGTTATCCATGAATGGCCTTCTACTGCCTGTCTAATCATCCACTCACCCACACTTTTTGCTAGAGTCATTCCTTACTATGAGTTAAGTGCATCATATTGCAATGACCAAGACATAAATGCATTTGAATATTTGTCTGCCATGAGTAATATTTTGTTCTATGACTACTTAGGAGTTAAAAGATTTGACCTAGCCTGGTTCACACAGTTCCTTGAGTGCTTATTGACTTTTATTCTATGCTGTGAAAACGTAACCTCTTAGATTACTGCACTAGCAACATTTTTTGCTTATTTTTATTATTTCACATTTCTGTGTGTCAGGCTTTGATCTCCTTTGTATTTTACTTTCAGTCCCCACTGAGAATGTTGCTACAGTTGCAGATTGCGCCAGTGTGATTGAGGGTGTAAGTCGGAGTCGCAATGCCTTGTTGAACGGAGACACAAAGAATTATGACTGGGATTCTGGGTATACCTGCCATCAGCTGGGCAGCGGTGCTATCGTAGTGCAGCTGGCACAGCCATATATGATTGGATCAATTCGGTAAGAAATGTATCTTTTTAAAAAATATAAAGTTAGCTTAGTAATGTAAATGTCTGATTGATGCAGGTTTTTCATTCTTACATATATTCATGTCACCATAACATCCAAAACAATCTGAAGAACATATCAGCATGTGCACATACATTTGTTCTGCATTAAGGGACACAATTACAAACAGTGCTTTAGATGCTTCATATTGTTATCCAGTGATCACAATACGTACTTAAATCTATATATGTCTGAATCTACCCAATTCAGTATTGCTTAAAAGTCTAGAAGTATTTGAATTGATATATTTGAAATCTTGGACTTTGAAAATCTAATTAGTAGAATTCCCATTGAATCTTTCCTACTTTTTAACAACAGATACATTCACACACATATGCATGTTTTAACTACAGTGTTCCCTCATTTATCGCAGGGGTTATGTTCCAGGACCACCTGCAATAAATGAAAATCCGCGAAGTAGGGACACTATATTTACTCTATGTGTGGAGGAGAGCAAACCACAGACCACTTACTACAATGCAGTCTGTACTTTATTTTAGCAGTTACAATATACAGTACACTGGCAGAGAATAAGAATGGAAGCTAAATAACTCTTTTTTATTTCAAACCCTACCCTACCCTACCCTCCTCCCTCCCTTTATTTCTCCCTTTCCCCCCTTCCAAAACCATTTGCACACCGCAAAAACCCGTGAAACAGCGAAAATGCAGCGATAAATGGTGTACATTAATACTTATTGAAAACCTGCGAAACAGCGAGGGCATGAAACTGTGAAGTAGTGAGGGAACACTATATACCCATGAGCCAGTGTGATACAATGAATAAAATGTTGGCTTTCAACAAGGAATGCTCAGGTTCAACCATGAAGCTCACTACAAGGCCACTGTCTTTTATCATAATATCTCATCCTGATTGTGAGTCTAATAGAGTTGTTGTGGATGAGAGTTATAGAAAGAAAAACTTTAAGGCTAAGGATATTTTGAAAAGGCATTGTAAGAATTTTGGACTTTTTTGAGATTCTTAATTTTAAACACAAAGAGACAGAAGGCTATGATCTACCCAACTAGTGGAATGTGCCTCCATCCACTGACATGAAATCTCATTTGCCATTTTGACACTTATTCCCTTAGTTTATAGAGGAGCCCCCAGATGGCGTAGTGGACTAAGTGACTTGAAGGTTGGGTTGCTGACCTGAAAGCTGCCAGGTTCGAATGGGGACAGTGCGGTTGAGCTCCCTCTATCAGCTCCAGCTCCATGCGGGGACATGAGAGAAGCCTCCCACAAGGATGGTAAAAACATCAAAAACATCCGGGCGTCCCCTGGGCAACGTCCTTGCAGACGGCCAATTCTCTTACTCCAGAAGCGACTCAAGTTGCTCCTGACACGAAAAAAAAAAAGTTTATAGAGATCTATTTGGAGCTCTTCACACTAGACATCCTAAATACTTTAGAAAATGTAACTATTTCACCAATCATTCCTAACTCTGGTAATTATTAAAATAATTGCACTCCATATAAAGCTAATTGTTAACATTTCCTCATTATAGCTACTCTTATCCCTTACCATTTGCTTCTTGTTTGTAACCAGTTTCCAGGGCATCAGAAGATTTTCTCAGTTGTCCCATAACCACTATATTTTATTTGTCTAAAAGCCTTTTGGGAGTCCATATAAACAATTTCTATTTGTTTATTCCCTTTCTTGTCACTTTTGTAGAATTTTAAAATGTTAATGAGATACTTACTTTTTCAGGAGCCATATTTATTTTATTCTAGCCTGGCTTGCCCTTCTGTCAATTGGCTTGTAATGTTCAGGACATTAAGTCAATTGGCTTGTAATGTTCAGGACAGTGCTCCAAATCCTCTTTTAACTATTTGTGTTACATTGGCAGGTCTTTAGTCCTTTGGGACAGAGACTGAATTCAGGGAAATGCTACAAGTGTTGTCACTTTATATTATTTATGCTGTGTTTCTCCGAAACCTTTTAGGTAGATGTCATCTGGGCCTCTTGCTTTCTTTGCTTCTAGTTTGTCAGTAATATCTAGAATTTTCCAAAGCTTCATAATCATATGACCAGATTGGTGATGCTGCCGGAACCAGGGCCTTCTCCGTCATGGCTTCATGCACGTAATTCACTTCCATCTGCTTTTTGCTTAGTCCCTTCATTCCAATCTTTAAGCAGACATTGAAATGTTTCTCTTTACTACTGCCTTTCTGTTGAGATTGTTGTTGTTTTTACCTTATTGGTAACAGAGTATGTCAGTTTGACTAAATATATCCTGATTATTTTTATATGCTAAGATTAATTTATATAATAAGTAGGTAAAATGACTATTTGTTCTAGATATAACAAAATGAACTACACACAACAATATCTGTCTGGACAGTAAACAGAGCACCATATAAGTCTTCACAGAGACACATAGCCAGCATTGACTTTTATGCATTTCTTTTCAAGCTAAATCCATGAAAGCATAATCAGCAAATCTGTGAAATTTCCAGTGGGATTTTCAGTAGGAGTTTAATAATGTTCTGTTTTCATCCTTGGCTGGGGAGAATCCTATAGATTTTTATCACTGTTCATAAAGAAAAGAAAAGGCAAACCTTAAAGCATATTTTTGCTTGAAATATACGTTATTGGATAAATCCATGTAATCTGCGCTTGATTTAAATCCTGAATGTTTTCTTATCATCTCAAGTGATCTTGCCAGTTCTTCATAATGATTATATCATGCTGGAAAGTAATAAAAAACCTACTTCCTCAGGAAAAGACATCCCAGCAGCATTCATGCACCAAAGATAAATTCTGTAGAATGAAAATATGACAAACACAACAAACTTCTTTGAGATATTAGAAAAGGATGTTTTTTTAAAAAAATATATCATCTGATGAAGAGTACTGATAATATAATGGTTAGAAGTACAGTACAATTCCCTTATCTATAGGAGATTGGTTCCTGAACTTGTTGGGGAACAGATAATCCCAGATAATAGCAAAAGCTATTAAAATTACTACCTTTTGCTAGAAGTTACCATAGTCTTGCCCTAGAGGGCCTAGAAAATTCCTATAACAGTATCCTCTCTAAAAATTTAGTAGGTCCTGGGGTGATTTTACGGTAATTTCCAGACGAAGCGTACCATAAAATCACTTGGAGACCCTATAAAATGAGACTCAAGTCTAATCACAAAATTCATTTATGTTCCATATACATCTTATAGACATAGCCTGAATGTTAATTTAGATACAATGATTTTAATAATTTTGTGCATGTTGAAAATTTGGATTGTGTGATATTTTGGAGTTCATAATTTTGAGTAAGGGATGCTCAACTTCAGTGAGTGTACATTTATTCAGGAGAGAAGTATTCTAATCAATGTATAACATAGTCTAGGCCTAGGAGCCCCCAGTGGCCAAGGGGATAAAAGCCTCGTAACTTGAAGGTTGGGTTGCTGACCTGAAAGCTGCCAGGTTCGAATCCCACCCGGGGAGAGTGCGGATGAGCTCCCTCTATCAGCTCCAGCTCCATGCGGGGACATGAGAGAAGCCTCCCACAAGGATGATAAAACATCAAACATCTGGGCGTCCCCTGGGCAACGTCCTTGCAGACGGCCAATTCTCTCACTCCAGAAGCAACTCCGGTTGCTCCTGACACGAAAAAAAAAAAGTCTAGGCCTGATGTTGTTATGAAAGGAAGATCAATTAAGCAAGGCAAAACTCACTGCTATCTGTTTCAGTTAATGACCTTCTAACAAGATGCTACTGAGGCAAATGTTTAGTATTATAGATATTTCAGGAATTGAGCTGGATGGACTTGGTTTTAACATAGGAAGCCTCTGTTTGCCTTAAACATACCCCCCCCCCCCCCCCCGGTGATATATGCTGCTCAGATTTCTTGCTCCATATTTCTGTCATATCTATCATAGTGTTCTTCAGCTTTAGTTTATCATAGCACAACTTCTTTAAGGATGTTTGCTGTGGTAGGTGGTTGGAATACATTTAAAAGATCAGTTATGTTGGTGAAATGTGGCCCATGTGCCCAGTGTGTAATAGTGAATATTTATGCAGCCACCTGTGATACGTTTCATAGTAGTTTGAAATGACAGCTCAGGTAGACTGAATTCTGTGTAATATATAGTTTCTTTCTCTTCCAGTTACTCAGATCGTGTTGTGGAAATGCGAAATAAAAAATCTGTTATAAAATATTTTTGCTTGCACAAAAAAAGAGCAGCTTGCCCCTCTCATAGTAATTTTCATTGGGGTTAATGGGTTGTGTGAGTGGTTTCTGTGTTCATTCTGTAGGAAGTTACAGCCTGTTTGTACACAGATTGTACTTTTTACATGTTATTGCCACTGTGTTCCATTTTTTTACAAGGGCTCTAACCCCATGTACATATATATGTATATAGTTGCCTATTGAAGATAGTATTTCATACATCAGATGAAGGCATAGAAGAGCTAAATGCTTCTTTAGTATTCTATATTTAAACATTTTAGAAATGACCCATACTGTATGTTCTCATCCAAACATAGCAGCTTTGAAGCAGTTAAGACTTACTGTATATACTGATGTAGAAGTTAAAAGGTTTGTGGGCCAAAATTATGGCTATTTTGGGATTGAAATTTTAAATGAAATTTCTTGATCTATACCTGAGTATATACAGTAAGTATGACATACAGCATCTGGCACTTAACACTAGATAAGTTTTAGAAATAGTTCATTATGTTGTTTCCAGAACTGAGCTACATCTACACAACTGTTTTGTTACAAATGCCCACCAGTTTGGTTGTATTTAAGAAAGTCTGCTGCTGTTGTCCTATTGAGTATAATTGCATTTTGATACCCTTCCTATTATCTTCGAAGATTTGAATTAAGAAAACTGCAGAGTCCCCGGAGATGAAAAGGATTCCCTTGGAAAACATAATTAGATTCCTTGAAAAAAAATGCTTTTCCCCTTTGCCTGTACTTGTGATCCTTCAAAAGATTTAGTCTGCAATTTAAAATGTTACATTGATTTATATCTGTGCTTCTGCTCATCATGCATCTAAGATTTTGCCCTTAACTTGACACATTTTTAATAAGCAAGTTAGCTACACTTTTGCTTAAAGCAGCCAGAAGACCTTTGCAACTACACAAAAAGGTGGTGGGCGAGAAAGCACAACTGCAGATAGCCGAAACTTTCTTCTGACCAAGTCTGGAATTATGCCTCTGGGAATAGCGACTGAATCAGCTTTAAATTTTTAATTCGCAGAACGTCAGCACAGAGAACTAAAGGTCTCATTTCAGAAAGCCTTTTATTTTAGCTTCTGGAATTATTACTTATCAAGGGCTTCTGCAACAGTCTTTGTATAGTCTTGTTCACCCAGTCTGTAGTAGCCCAAGCAGATGTTAAAGACATCTAGACAGAGAAGTCCAGGGGTTCTTATTTTTATTAACATTGAGGTGGGAATTATATTATTATTATTATTATTATTATTATTATTATTATTAAGAAATAGCTAAAGTAAACCAGGTTCCGAATTAAAGGGCATTTTCCTTAATACTAATAAGTTCTTCACAGACACACACAAAGCCTCTGCCTATTTGCCTGCCTGTCAGTGCCTCCCCCCATAACTCCTACTTATAGTTGTTCTCGGCCATTTCATAGTTTTCTTGAATATTTTCCAACCTGGGAGTGACAGCCTCTTGCCTCATTTTAAATTGTTTAATCAAAGAACACTGAAAAAGAGTCTACTGGTGCCTCTTTATGTGCAGTATTGACACGCATTAACTATCATGACACTCAGAGGCGGTTCAACCACCAGGCCAACTGGGCAGTTGTCTGTGGCGCCAACTTGTTGAGGGTGCCATCGAGGCAACTCCTGTCTCCCGTGGCCTGCCTCCACTGCCGCGCCTCCCTCCGCAAGGAAGGAGCTGAGGTCGCCACTTTGGGGAGCAGAGAAGCCCGAACGCCTTCCTTCTCGCCAGGAAGGCGTTCGGGGCTTTGCAGAGCAGAGAAGCTGCCGAACGCCTTCCTGGCGAGGCTTTCCTGGTGAGGCCTTGCCAGGAAGGCCCGAACGCCTTCCTGGTGAGAACGAATGTCTGGATTTCTCCTGTTTTCAGAGTGTTGTTCTTTATTTATTGTCCTGATTTTAGAGTTTTTTATATACCGGGGGCTATCCGGGTTATCTAAATCCACACTGCCCTATATCCCTGTTCAATGTTTGGTGCTAAATTCGCAAATATAGTAATTCCTACATAACATTACCATATATTGAACTGCTTTTTCTGTTGATTTGTTGTAAAACATGTTTTGGTGCTTAATTTGTAAAATCTTAATGTAATTTGATGTCTAATAGGCTTTTCCTTAATCCCTCCTTATTTTCACTTATCCAATGCTTTTATTTTTCAGTGATTGGTTGGGGGGGGGGCTCCAAAATTCTGTTTGCCTACACTTGAAAAATACCTAGGGCCAGCTCTGGTGACACTCTAAGACAATGGTTTTCAACCTGGGGTCCCCAGATGTTTTTGGCCTTCAACTCCCAGAAATCCTAACAGCTGGTAAACTTACTAGCAATGTTTAATGGCTCAATTCCACTTGCATCAATAGTCACAGCACTACTTCTCTTTGTCCTCTGCTGTTTACAGTAGCTTCCCGAGCCCCTTCCAACTTGGGAAGGATCTTTTTATGTTAAATGCATTGAATAACTTGTGTGTTGTCATATTCAATGTATGAGACATTTTCTCCTTAGAACATGAAGTGATAAAAATCACTCCGCAGGCATGTAGCTGGGTGGTCCGTGAGAAGGCCTTACATTTATTATTTAAACTTTTATGTTTATTCATATCATGATCTGATCACCGTGCTCAATATATCCCATATGCATGGGGGTATTGGGATAACAATACAAAAGATTTGCTAGGGTAGATCCTCTCACTCAGACTCAGCCCCCCACCCCCACCCCCAAATCAAAATCCTGGCTACGGGCCTGTCACTCTGTGTTGCTAAGTGAGCTCTCATCAAAAAAGAATACAAAGTACAAGAAACCTTTTCTTGGAATTGTCATTTCAGTGGAAAAGCAGAAGGTATAGGTGTTTTAAGTCTGGATTTAATAGTAAATTAAAACCTTAAATAAGTTAGAAACATATCATCAGCACAGTGTGGCTTGCCATGACATAGATAATGCAGGCTTTCCTATTAGAATGCCAATTAAAATGTTTTCCGGACAGATGAGAGAGCAGTTATTTTAAAGTATGGTGAATAAAATCTTTTGGCTCTCTTTTAGTTGATCCAATAGTATAGTCAGAGTTTTCAAAAACATTATTGAATTTTGTCTCAGGACAGAAACAAAGAGGGCAGTTTGTTGCTGTAAACTCAACTCCTGCTGATCAATAGGATTCAGCCAATCAAAGCATTTATATAAGATATTATTAAAATAATGTCTCCTAAACCTTTTAAAGCATATTATTGGTTCCAAAGAAATCTACACTGAGACTTTGAGTAGGTGAAGACAGTTATCAATAGTCATAGCTAACTATGCTTTAAGATAAATTCTCATTAGAAAGAATGCATTGGAGATTATGTGTGTACACTTAAATCACTGATTTTCTGCATTTCTCCTTTGTCAATAAATCTGATAGCAAGTTCTCTTTCCATTAGTCCTATCTTTTGAAATCCACCAATGATATCTTTGTGCTATGAAACATTTCTTTCCTTAATAAAGATAGTTTTGCTCTTCTTTTATTCTCTGTTTATCTTCGAATCACAAACTGATCTTAAGTTTTTAGATACAATAATATTCATACTTTCAAACTGAAGCATTTTTTTTATAGACTGATTTACATAAAGAACAAAATGAATAAATCTGGAAGATGTATTCTAAGCCATAACTGTTTACACAGAATTCTGCTTTCCTTGTACCTTTAAATCTAGAATCTGAATTCCATTGTTAATCCCAGCAAAAGGAATCCTAGCTAAATAATAACATTATATGGACCACTAGAATACATATTAGAAGACATAAAATAAAGATTAAAATGCATTAAAATCATAAATACCAATACATGTTTGTATGAAATTAACATTTTAAAATTGACCAGATAGGATTGCTGAAGAGATACCGTATATACCTGAGTATAAACCGACTTTTTCAGCCTTTTTTTAAGGCTGAAAAGCGCCAGTCAGCTTATACTCAGGTGAGGGTCCTGGCAGGAAAGTGTGGGGCATAAAGACCAGGACCCTTGGCTCGAGAGAGGAGGAGAGGAAGGCCTCTTTTCTCCTCTGGGCACAACAGTCATGCGCTGCCCTTCTCCTCCTTGCTTGCGCGCCACCCTTCTCTTTCTCTCTTGTTTGCAAAGTCACAAGTCTCTTCACCTTCACCTTTCTCTTTTCCTTCTCCCTCATTCTATTCCTCTCCTGGTTGTGCTACCATTTTGGGTGCGAGGCAGGAGGGGAGGGGGTGCAAGGGAGCAAAGGCATGCTTCCTGTAGGCTGCGTTTGCTCCCTCCTCCTCCTTCCCTTTCCTTCCATTCCCATTCTGCTGCCTGGCTGCAAAAGAGAGGCAAGTCCTGCTGAACTCTTTCACTGCCTTCTTTTTCTCCTTCCTTCTTCCTTTTCCTCTTCACTTCTTTTCAGTTCTTCCTCTTTCCTCTTCTTATCTTTCCTCTTCTTTTCCTTCTCTCTCTTTCTGTTTCTCTCCTGTGTTGTCTTTGCCATACTGGGTGTAAGGCAGGAGGAGAGGGAGGGAGAAGAGAGAGAAGGCATAGGTTGTTGTGATTCTTCCGGGCTCTCTGGCCATGTTCCAGAATCATTCTCTCATGACATTTTGCCCACATCTATGGTAGCCCCGGTGGCGAAGTGTGTTAAAGCACTGAGCTGCTGAAATTGCAGCCCGAAAGGTCCCAGGTTCAAACCCCGGGAGCTGCGGGAGCGGCTGCTGTTAGCTCCAGCTTCTGCCAATCTAGCAGTTCGAAAACATGCCAATGTGAGTAGATCAATAGGTACCACTCCAGCAGGAAGGTAACGGCGCTCCATGCAGTCATGCCGGCCACATGACCTTGGAGGTGTCTATGGACAACACCGGCTCTTTGGCTTAGAAATGGAAATGAGCACCAACCCCCAGAGTCAGACATGACTGGACTTAACGTCAGGGAAACCTTTACCTTTACCTATGGCAGGTTATATATCTGTGGAATGTCCTGGGTGGGGGAAAGAACTCTTGTCTGCTTGAGGTACATGTGACTGTTGCAAATGGCCACCTTGATTAGCATTGAATGGGCTTGCAGCTTCAAAACCTGGCTGGTAGCTGCCTGAGGGAATCCTTTGTTGGGAGGTGTTAGGTAACACCTCTGAAAAAAGGATTCCCCCAGGCAGCTACCAACCAGGCCTTGAAACTGCAAGCCATAAAATGCTAATCAAGGTGGCAAACTGCAACATTCACAGTACCTCAAACAGACAAGAGTTCTTTCCCCCACCCAGGACATTCCACAAATATATAACCTCACTTACTGACTGTCGCACGTCAGGTTAGTTTCACCTTGCTGAAGACATCAAGCCACACACAGGAAGTAGTCTTTTGTAGTTTATTTAGAATAGGCAAAAGATAGTTCTTAAAAGAGTAAAAGTCAGTTCCAAAAGATAAGTACAAAATCAAGGCTGTAAGCAATAAGTCCATAGGTACATGAAGCATAGAACGAAGTCCTTTTCATAGAAGCCCAAAAGTCCCAGCACACAGGATAAATCCACAAGATATTACAGGTAGGCAAACTTGCTTTTAGACCAAGCGATGGAGTTGCATTGACAAAGAGCTCCCCGCAAACAGACTGTTTTAAAAGTATGACATAAAGGCATTCCTTTTCCCTTTGACCTCTTGTTTATTGGCTATGCCTCACCCCCCGAAATTTATTTATTTATTTATTTATTTACAGCATTTATGTTCCGCCCTTCTCATCCAGAAGGGGACTCAGGGCGGATCCCATTACACATATAGGCAAACATTCAATGCCTTTTAACATAGAACAAAGACGACAAACATAGGCTCCGAGCGGGCCTCGAACTCATGACCTCTTGGTCAGAGTGATTCATTGCAGCTGCTCTCCAGCCTGGGCCACAGCCCGAGACCTCTTGTTTATTGGCTATGCCTCACCCCCCGAAATTCCAGTCTCGAAGCCCAATCAAGATCTCCAGCGCCAAGGCCAGGGAACTCATTATCAGGCGGCAAAGCAGTATCCTCCCTTTTCCACTCCTGGCACCTGAAATTGTTTGTTAGAAATAACATCCTGATTTATTTCCATGGGAACAGCTCCCTGCTCTTCATTTCCCACAGCTGGAATGCAGCTATAATTCCCAGCATCAGAGTCATCCCCAAATTCATCCTGATTCCCATCATTAAGCACATAAAACCCAGAATCTTCATCAGAATCATGCAAAGGCACATCAGAATCACATACAGGCAAAAGCTGAGCCACAACACTGATTGATTCTTATTTGGAATTCCCCCGTTTTTTGAGTCTTGCTCTTTATTTACTGTTTTGATTTTATAGTTTTTCAAATATTGGTAGCCAGATTTTGTTCATTTTCATGGTTTCCTTCTTTCTGTTGGAATTGTCCACATGCTTCTTGTGGATTTCAAGAGAAACCAAGAGGAGGCATGCTGCATGGAGGTAGAGTAGGAAGAGACCCACAAAGGCCATGTAGTCCAACCCACTCCTGCTCCCATGCAGGAAAAGCACAATAAAAGTCCCAAGTGGCAACCTGACTTCTAATAATAATAATAATAATAATAATAATAATAATAATAATAATAATTTATTTTACTATAAGATTTATGTTTTGATGGAACACTGCAAGTTTATGTTTGGACTCTGCTATAAAGAGTAAAGTTTATTTTCTTTTCCTTTTGCAACTGTGCGAAGTTATTGTGTCTTTGCTGGACTAGGCAGAATTCCACTTGAAGTGCAATAATAATAATAATAATAATTGTTATTATTATTATTACTATTACTACTATAAATCTTATAGTAAAACAAACTTACATAGTCCTTGCAAGCATTTCAAGATGCAAAAAGCATTGTAAAATACAAAGAGCATGGCTTCTCCAGCCTCTTCTTCCAAGAGAGAGATCCAAAAAGCAAAACCGAAAGCAGGAGCAGAAGCTAATACACACACAAGCACACCCCACCGGGTGTGGTCCAAACTTAATTGCTTAGCTGCTAGATTAGCTCCTCCTTGTTATGATCAGCAGTGTAATTTTTTCTTTAACACATACAGAGCTTCATTATACCCTAACAATAATAACATTAATGTAGAAAGAGACCCCAAAGGCCATGTAGTCCAACCCACTCCTGATCCAATGCAGGAAAGCACAATAAAAGCCCCAACAAGTGGCAACCCAGTCTCTAATAATGATAATGGTGGTAGTGATGATGTAGGAAGAGACCCTCAAAGGCCATGTAGTCCAACCCCCTCCTGCTCCCATGCAGGAAAAGCACATTAAAAGCCCCGATAAGTGGCAACCCAGCCTCTTAATAATCATGATGATGATGATGATGGTGATGAGGCTCCTAAAGGCAAGATAGTCCAACCTCCTCCTGCTTTCATGCAGGAGCACCACAATAAAAAAACCCAAAAGTGGCACCCCAGCATCTAGTAATGCACTTCATTTTTTCTGCCTAAGTGGAGTATCTTGCATTAGTCCCTGTTGAACTTCCTTTTGTTGGATTTGGCCCGTCTCTCTAATCTGTTAAGATCATTTTGAATTCTGCTCCTGCTTCTGGAGTATTAGCTATCTCTCCCAATTTGGTGTCGCCTGCAAACTTGATGATCATGCCTTCTAATCCTTCATCTAAGTCATTAATAAAAATGTTGTACAGAACTGGTCTCAGGACATATAAAGAGAAGGCAAAGCAAGCACGCAAGAAGTAAGGAAAGAAAGAAAGAGGTAGAGACCATTTTTATTTTTGAAATTTACCAGTAGCTGCTGCATTTCCCACCCTCGGCTTATACTCGAGTCAATATGTTTTCCCAGTTTTTTGTGGTAAAATTAGGTGCCTCAGCTTATATTCGTGTTGACTTATACTTGAGTATATACGGTAAGTCTTTAATTCTGTTTTAAATCCTAACATCTCATTTAACTGTCAAATCTCTAATGATGGGACACAGAGGAGGTTTCCCCAGTAGATATCAGTTCTCAGGCAGGCATACTATATTGAAAGAGAGGTGCTGCCCTGAGTATTGGCCCTAAGCCACTTAGGGCTTGAAATGTTCTTTATATGATATTTTTGGATATTCATCTGTACTGGTTTTAGTAAGTTATTGGGAGCAGGAGATACAACTGAATCTGCTTGTTTCTGTGTCCTCTTTGACCAAAAGGGATACCCAAAGATGGTTCACAATCTGTGAAATAAATACATGAAATGACATTGAATTCTTTGTTGATTTATGCAGGTTACTTCTCTGGGATTGTGATGACAGAAGCTACAGCTATTATATTGAAGTTTCTACAAATCAGCAACAGTGGACCATGGTAGCTGACAGAAAAGTTTCCTGCAAGTAAGTTGCATGGTTGCATGCACCTTAGACTCCCATATATCAGATTTTTAAAGTGAGGCATTGAATTTTGGCAAATGAGTGACAGTTGAAATAAAACACTGGGCAGATCAAGGTGGTAATATGGCTAAGTTAGGAGCATCCTAGAGCTTCAGATTCTGGGTCCAAATCCTAAACTCTAGACATGGTTACTTGTGAGAACAGAAGAAGTGGGCTCTAATCATGTTCTGATATATTAGATGCAAGTGACAGTTGCTCACAGTAAATCATACAACTAAAAACGAAAGGCTTAACAAATATTTATCTAGTTGAAAATTTAGTTTTTTTATTTTTTCTAATTCTATATAAAACAGATCAATAGAGCAAGCTGGAAAGCGTCCAGAGGAGGGCGACTAAAATGATTAAGGGTCTGGAGAACAAGCCCTATGAGGAGAGGCTTAAAGAGCTGGGCATGTTTAGCCTGCAGAAGAGAAGGCTGAGAGGAGACATGATAGCCATGTACAAATATGTGAGGGGAAGTCATAGGGAGGAGGGAGCAAGCTTATTTTCTGCTGCCCTGCAGACTAGGACACGGAACAATGGCTTCAAACTACAGGAAAGGAGATTCCACCTGAACATCAGGAAGAACTTCCTGTCACGACCCAGGCTACAGAGCACCAATAACCATACACAGAGGCCAGAATCTATCTAATATCTTTATTAAGGAAATATATAAAGTTAATAAAAGCAAGTGTATGAAATAGTCCAGAAGTAGACCTTTCAGGAAAGGTCAAAATTAGTCCCAAGAAACAATGTCCAATATGAAATATTAAGGTCCAAAGTTGTAATCCAATAACCGAAACACTCACTTGCCAGGCAAGTGAGGGGAGATGACAAGGTCCTTTAGTCCATGAACTTGAGCAAGGCTAGGAAATAACTTGATACTTGGAACACAAGGCTAGATTCAAGGCAACAAGGTAACGAGGAGCAAGAACAAGATCCGTGGAATTACTTGGCAAAATCCGGAAAACAAGGCAAGGCTGAGCCCTGGAAAACAAGGCAAGGTCCGTGGAGGTAAACAAGGCTGGGAACGGGAACGAAGGCTTGGAAACAGGAGCGAAGGCTTGGAATCAGGAACAAGGCTTGAAACAGGAACGAGGCTTGGAAACGGAGCGCGCTGTCCACACACAACTTACTCCAGTAGCTGACGAATTGACTCCGCAAGAACCCTTTGTGGGCAAAACACCTAAATAGGGTCTAGTTTTCCCACCAAAGAGCAGTTCTCTGGGGAACCAGAAACGAAAGCTAATCTCTGAGTCCAGATGCATGACTCCTTAAAGTTTCCCATGGAAAGCAGGCTTAATCAGCTGAATTCTTAGCAGCTATCCTAGCACTCCTGCGAGAGGCCGCTTGAACTCCTCTCTGTTGTTTACAAAACTCGTGGCGAGAAAACACAGGAGATTTAGGCTCAGGGCTTGTTTGACAGACTTCTGGAAGACAAATCTCTTGCAGGTGCAAGGTTCCCAAATCTGGCTGGGAAGATTCCAATTCTGACTGAGACGGTGAAAAACCCAAGTTCTCCTCTTCATCTGGCACTACAGTGCCATGAGCGGGACTACATGGCCCATGACTCATCACACTATCCCCCTCCTCAAGCCCCCTCTCAAACTGGGACTCTCTCCCCGAGGCGCGAGGCCGCGGCTTGGCGGGATAGGTCTGATGGAAGCGGCGGGTTAGATCAGGAGCATGGACTGTGGAAATGTCTTCCCAAGAGCGTTCCTCGGGGCCAAAACCCACCCAGTCAATGAGATATTGTAGGCGGCGGCGGTGAAAGCGAGAATCCAAAATGTCCTGAACCTCAAACTCCTCCTCCCCATTCATCAAAACAGGAGGGGGGGCCGGCCGGTCGGTATCAGGGCGCACACCATCCGCCGGAAGGAGTAGGGAGCGGTGGAACACTGGATGAATGCGCATTGAGCGCGGAAGTTGGAGTTTGAAAGTCACGGGGTTAAGTTGCGCCACCACTGGATAGGGGCCAATGAAACGGGCATCTAACTTCCGGCAAGGGCGATGGGAGGGCAAAAAGCGAGTGGATAGAAGAACCCGGTCTCCTACCTTGATTTCGGGGCCCGGCTGGCGATGTTTGTCCGCGTGACGTTTATAGTCCTCCTTGGCTTGGTCTAGTTGCTGGAGCAAGAGTTGTTGCACCGCTGTGAGTTCCTGCAGCCAGTCCTCTGCTGCGGGAACTTCTGAGGTTTCAATGACAGGGGGAAAGAAACGTGGATGGAAGCCGTAGTTTGCAAAGAACGGCGTTTCTTTAGTAGAAGCCTGGACCCCATTGTTGTAAGCAAACTCTGACAGCGATAACAGGGAAGCCCAATTGTCCTGCTGGTAGTTCACATAACAGCGAAGGTATTGTTCCAAAGTGGCATTGGTGCGCTCAGTTTGCCCATCTGTTTGGGGATGATGAGCCGAAGATAAACGAGAGTCTATGCCCAATAGTCTTTGTAGTGCTTTCCAGAAACGAGAGGTGAATTGGGACCCACGGTCTGTGACCAAACTCTTGGGCAATCCATGCAATCTGAAAATATGTTGGAGGAATAGATCTGCAGTCTCTTTGGCCGTGGGAAGGCCATCACAGGGAATGAAATGGGCTAACTTGGTGAAAAGGTCCACCACCACTAGGATCGTGGTGAATCCACAGGAAGGTGGTAGATCAGTGATGAAATCCGCAGAGATTATTTCCCATGGGTGGGATGGGGTAGGGAGGGGATGCAGAAGCCCTGAGGGCTTTTCTCTTCTTGTCTTGGAGCGCTGGCATACTGGGCAGGTGTTGACATATTTTTCCACATCCTTGCGGATCTTGGGCCACCAGAAATCTCTTAGGATCAAATGCATGGTTTTAAATAGCCCGAAATGCCCTGCTGGCTTGCAATCATGACACAGACGAAGTGCTTTTTCCCTGCCCGGTCCTGGGGGGATGTAAACATGATTTCTATAGCAAAGTAGCCCATCCTTAAGCGAAAAGGGAAAACGTAGTCCTTGGCGAAGTTGGTCCTGTGCCCAGGTGTCTGCTTGCTGACTAGCCCTGATTTCCTGAGCACAAAGGGGTCCTGGAGTAGGGGAAGTTGATTCAATGGGAGTGGATTTGGTGTTTCCCACTGTGAGCGTCGCAAAGTTCTCGGGTTGTAGCAGCTGGGACTCAAAGGTCTCCTTGCGCCCTGCAGCATATTCCGGTTTCCGTGACAGAGCATCTGCTTGCTTGGTCTGGGCTGGGGTTACATAATGAATTTGGAAGTTAAAACGTTCAAAGAATAAAGCCCAGCGTTGTTGCCTTTGATTTAGCTTGCGGGCAGTTCTTAGATGCTCTAGATTCCGATGATCAGTATGGACTTCAATGGGAAATTTGGCCCCTTCTAACCAATGTCTCCAAGTTTCAAAGGCTGCCTTTATGGCCAATAGTTCCTTTTCCCAAATGGTGTAATTTCTCTCTGGTGCGGTCAATTGACGGGAATAAAAGGCACAAGGATGAAGATGATCTCCCACTGGTTGTAGGAGTACAGCCCCAATTGCCACATCGGAGGCGTCCGCCTGCACGACAAAAGGGGTTTCAGGATCTGGATGCTGAAGGATTGGCTGGGACGTGAATAATTTCTTTAGTTGTTGGAACCCTTTCTCTGCTTGATCTGTCCAGCGGAAAGGCTGTTTTCCACGGATGCAGCTGGTGATTGGGTCAGACCAGCGGGCAAAGTCTGGAATGAACTTGCGGTAATAGTTCGCGAACCCCAAGAATCGTTGCACCTCTTTCTTGTTGGTTGGCGCCCGCCATTCCAATACTGCTGAAACCTTTGCCGGGTCCATGGAGAGCCCTAGTGGTGAGACGCGGTACCCCAGGAAATCTACCTCTTGTAGATCAAAAGCGCATTTTTCCAGCTTGGCATAAAGTCCATGATCCCGCAATCGTTTTAACACCATTCTGACGTGGTTCTCATGCTCTGATTGTGATCTAGAAAACACCAAAAAATCGTCCAGGTAGATGATCAAGAACCGATCTAGATAATCCTGAAAGATGTCATTGACAAAATGCTGGAACGTTGCGGGAGCTCCACATAAACCATAATTCATAACTCGGGACTCGAATAATCCGAATTTAGTCTGGAAGGCGGTCTTCCACTCGTCCCCTTCTCTGATGCGAACTAGATTATAAGCCCCCCGAAGATCCAGCTTGGTGTAGACCTTGGCTCCTCGAAGTCGGTCTAGTAGGTCCGAGATCAAGGGCAGGGGATAGCTGTTCCGCTTAGTGATATTGTTCAATGCTCTATAGTCCACCACCAAGCGTAAGTCCCCTGACTTCTTTTTCACAAACATCACTGGGGAAGCGGCTGGGGATTGAGAGGGTCTGATGAATCCCTTGCGAAGGTTTGACTCTATGAACTCCCTGAGAGCTTCTTGCTCCGGTTCAGTCAGGGAGTAGAGATGTCCTCGCGGGATCGGGGCCCCCTCCACCAAGTCAATGGCACAGTCATAAGGTCTATGTGGGGGTAATCTCTCGGCTTCTTTTTCATTGAATACATCCCAATATTCTGAGTACTTCTTGGGCAAGGTGATAATGGGTTCAGTGTCTGTGGCATGGCAGACCTTGGCTACAAGGCAATGGTTTTGGCAATATTTTGAAGCAAACTGCAGTTCTCTGTTGGACCAGGAGATGCTTGGGTCGTGAAGTGTCAGCCATGGAATTCCCAAAATCACAGGGAAATGGGGAACCTCGGTAACAAAGAAGGAAATCTCTTCCATATGTTCCCTTATCCACATTCTGGTGGGTTCCGACCACTGGCTTACGGGACCCGTCTTGAGGGGGCGGCCATCGATGGCTTGCACCACACGGGCATTCTTGAAGTCATGGTATTGTAATCCCAGAGAGTCGGCATACTCTCTATCAATGAAATTGTTTGTGGCTCCTGAGTCTATCATGGCATGGACCATGACTGGCCCCTTTTTTGCTGAATACAAGGTGACCACTAGAAGAAATAGGACCCCGGTTGGCGGCTCTTGAGTGGGTTTTTTGACCGGGTTGGCGAGCCTCTCTACGCCCGGTCGCTGGCTTCCCCCGCCGGCTGTGCGCCAGCCGCCTCAGACGTCTTCGTCTCCGTGGAGGACGCCGCCGCCAGACGGGCGGCGGGCTTCCCTTTGGCTGGGCACTCTCTGGCGAAGTGGCCCCCGTTTCCGCAGTACCAACAGAGATTTAGCCGTTGGCGGCGGGCCTTCTCGGCGGTATCTAACCTGGGACGCACATTGCCCAACTGCATCAGCACCTCCTCGCTCCCTCTGGGGTATGGGGCTGGTGGCGGGGGTCTCCATACTGGACGCGGCTGGACGCCGGTGGGAGCGGGAGGTTTCACCCCAGTCCTACCGCTCTGGCCTCGGACCCATTGTTTTCTGTTGGCAAGCATGACTTCAGCTCGTAAACATTGATCAATGAGTGCTTCAAGAGAATGGGGAGGATCCACCTTGGAGATTTCTTCCAGCATCTCAATGTTGAGACCCTCCCGAAATTGTCCTCTGAGGGCTACATCGTTCCAGCCGGTGTTGTGGGCCAGCACTCGGAACTCGGCTATGTACTGGGACAAGGGTCTGTCCCCTTGGGAGAGGCGCCGGAGTTTGTGGCCGGCTGCCTCCAAATTGTCCTCGATTCCCCAGGTCGCCTTAAGGTGGTCCAAGAAATGTTGCGCTGACCTTAGATGGGGGGAGACTTGGTCGAACAGTGCCGTCGCCCAGTTGGCCGCTGGCCCGTCCAAGAGACTGTAAATCCACGCCACCTTGATGTCTTCTTGGGGAAACTCGGCAGCACGGGCCTCTAGATAAGCCTGGCATTGGCGACGGAAAACATGAACCTTAGAAGCTTCTCCAGAAAACTTGGTTGGCAATGCCAGGGCCGGGAGACGGATTCCGCGTTCCTTCAATCCCTTTATTTCTCCCTCCTGCGCATTGAGCTTATCACGGATGCGGTCCACTTCCTCCTTGTCGATGGTGTAGCTAAGTGGCTGGCCACCCGGCACGGTTCCGGTAGACATTCTGGCCTAGGTTAATTGGTGCTTAGGGTGGCGGAGTCAAACTGTCACGACCCAGGCTACAGAGCACCAATAACCATACACAGAGGCCAGAATCTATCTAATATCTTTATTAAGGAAATATATAAAGTTAATAAAAGCAAGTGTATGAAATAGTCCAGAAGTAGACCTTTCAGGAAAGGTCAAAATTAGTCCCAAGAAACAATGTCCAATATGAAATATTAAGGTCCAAAGTTGTAATCCAATAACCGAAACACTCACTTGCCAGGCAAGTGAGGGGAGATGACAAGGTCCTTTAGTCCATGAACTTGAGCAAGGCTAGGAAATAACTTGATACTTGGAACACAAGGCTAGATTCAAGGCAACAAGGTAACGAGGAGCAAGAACAAGATCCGTGGAATTACTTGGCAAAATCCGGAAAACAAGGCAAGGCTGAGCCCTGGAAAACAAGGCAAGGTCCGTGGAGGTAAACAAGGCTGGGAACGGGAACGAAGGCTTGGAAACAGGAGCGAAGGCTTGGAATCAGGAACAAGGCTTGAAACAGGAACGAGGCTTGGAAACGGAGCGCGCTGTCCACACACAACTTACTCCAGTAGCTGACGAATTGACTCCGCAAGAACCCTTTGTGGGCAAAACACCTAAATAGGGTCTAGTTTTCCCACCAAAGAGCAGTCCTCTGGGGAACCAGAAACGAAAGCTAATCTCTGAGTCCAGATGCATGACTCCTTAAAGTTTCCCATGGAAAGCAGGCTTAATCAGCTGAATTCTTAGCAGCTATCCTAGCACTCCTGCGAGAGGCCGCTTGAACTCCTCTCTGTTGTTTACAAAACTCGTGGCGAGAAAACACAGGAGATTTAGGCTCAGGGCTTGTTTGACAGACTTCTGGAAGACAAATCTCTTGCAGGTGCAAGGTTCCCAAATCTGGCTGGGAAGATTCCAATTCTGACTGAGACGGTGAAAAACCCAAGTTCTCCTCTTCATCTGGCACTACAGTGCCATGAGCGGGACTACATGGCCCATGACTCATCACACTTCCTCACTGTGAGGGCTGTTCGGCAGTGGAACTCTCTCCCCCGGAATGTGGTGGAGGCTCCTTCTTTGGAAGCTTTTAAGCAGAGGCTGGATGGCCATCTGTCGGGGGTGCTTTGAATGCGATTTCCTGCTTCTTAGCGGGGGGTTGGACTAGATGGCCCTTGAGGTCTCTTCCAACTCTACTATTCTATGATTCTATGATTCTATGATTCTATGCTTATGTATGTATGTATGCATGTACATAGTATATTAAGAAGCATGCCTTATTTTTAATTTTTAATTAATAATATACTTTGTTATATGAGTAGATTTTGCACATTTAAGCCATACACGTTATTTGTCTATAACCCCATTTTTCCATCCTCTTCCTATTTCACGCTCTTCCTTCATTCTATTATGTATATATGTATATGTTTACACATACATACATACACACACACACACGCATGCATACACACACTTTATTTATATTCCGCTCTTTCTCCCTGAGGGGATTCAGGGCGGATTACAGAACATATCTACAGCAAACATTCAATGTCAATATGCAATTAATAAGGACAGGCAATTTATGTTTATGTGCCATTAACATAAACAGAGGTAAAGGCTTTCCCCATCTTTTTCCATTTCTGGCATCTGGAGGCTGTCCTCAACTCTGGCCATGGGGGAGTGGGGGTGCTGTTGCTCCATCTTCTATATTGAGGAGCTTTATGAATTGCTAGCATGTCCTTATGGGTGCCTTTTGTTACCTCCCCGCTTAAAGCGGTACCTATTTATCTACTCACATTTCTGTTTTCAAACTGCTAAGTGGGCAAGGAGCTGGGGCTGACATTGGGAATTTTTTAAAGAAAATTCTTTACCACTTCCTTTATTTCCTATTCTGTAAATTTAACCAGACAACTTTACATTAGTTCCCAGTTTCGTTACCTTTGGTAATAATAACAACAACAATAACAACAACAACAACTTTATTTTTGTATGCCACCACCATCTCCCTGAAGGAACTCGGAGTGGCTTACATGGGGACAAGCCCATGTAAGGGGGCCAAGAGAAAATAGAGGTACAAAAGATTAGAAAGGCAAAATCCATATTAAAGGGCTGGATGTTGAGAAATTTAGACACATTTTCAAATGTGGAAAGGGCGATAGGGAATATTTTATCCAAATGGAGCATATACTTTCCGATGCTACAAATGGTCTACAATCTGATGAATGAGAGTAGACAGGTAAGTTGTCTATGAATAAACATGGTGTCTCAGAAAAAAAATGGGCTCCAATTTGATGCCTTAGAATGATTTTTGGTTTCTGTTACATAAGGAACCAACCTTAGGGATGGAATCCTAGGTAAAAAGATTTTTCTGGTGAATCCAACTTGAAAGTAAATACTCAAACAAGAACAATTTCCTCATACTGCTGGTTTTTTTTTGTACTGCTTCTCTTGATGCTTGAACAACTGCATTCTCTCCCCCTCATCACTTCTCTATGTGCCTAATCCTGTACTGAAGAATGAATATCCCTTGTTTTTAGCATTAGTTATAGTCTAACTGCAAAATCCCAGCTAAATGGTTCATAGCAGAAACCATAATACAAATTGGAGGTATAAACATGAATTTCAACAAACCACTTTGATCAACTAGAGTGGCAAGGAAAATAATGAGAAACAAAAGAAAGGAAAATGGAATTCAGTTTACATGTCAGAGACTGCATTTGATAATCTAGCCAAGTGTGAACACTTCTTTTCAAGTCTGCATATGCTGTCTTTGGTCGGTTTAATAGTATTTTAATCTTGTATTTTGTGTAAATTAATAATTTAGTACTTAAAGCCTGAAGTGACAGACTATTTCTAAACTCTTTCTAGTCAGTCTCAAAAGGCTGATGATGGAAATGATGGTGTGTTTTTATCTACACAGCAAAGCTTGCTGTCCTCTATAAATGGAAGCCAATTAATGCACAGTGATTGTATAATTGGCATTTTAAATGCTGTATATAAGCTAAAGAAAATTATCTTTCTGGCTAGATTTTTTTTTTTTCTACACAGTATGACAGTAATGAAATAGATTCAACTGTTCTTTCTAAAGGGCAAATATTTCTGATAACATTGCTTTGGTTTTTTAAGCTAGCACAATAGAAATATATGCTGTTTAAAAATTTGTGGATGAAGAATTTAGTACATGAATTATAGACTTAAACCAGGCATTCAGTAGAGTTCTTCCTCTGTAAGGTGATGATTTGGTGAAATGCTGTCAGTCCCGTTCTCAGGAAATATATATTTGTTTCACTTTTTTTTAAAAAATAGCTTCTGACATTTGTATCAAATGCATCTAAAAGATGTAATTCTGAACATTAGTCACTTGTAGTATGAGATCATTAATCTTCATATTCTGGGAGGAAAAGTAATGATCCCAAATATCATGTATTGACCTCATATTTGTTTAATTTTAAAAAAGTGGGTATTGAGCAATTGTCATAATTATACAGATAACTTTTATTAAATTCCACACTTTTGTTGAGAATTAGAAAGAAATAATGTCTTGAACAATAGTTAGATGAAACGTGTAGTTTCAAATCAATGAGCAATACACTTAAGAGCTCTTTACTAGTGTAGCTCCTACTCATCTATATGTTTCCTTTTGGCCCATTCTCTGTTCTATTATGTTCCATGCTTAATATTTCTCATTATTTAGATTGTCCTTTCTTTCTTTTTTCTTAGTCCACCTGTCTCTCCTTCCATCTGCTTAGCATAGTCTCCTTTGATTCAAAGGCGTTGAAACCACATCTTTCTGACATTGTGGTCTTTTTTTCCATCACAAAATCTAGCATGTGCAGTTAAAGGCTTGTGAAATCTAGAGAGAAAACAAAATTTCTTATGAAAAACATGCATTGCCTCAGACATACCTCCCATCTTTACCCATGATAGTGACACTTGTTTTTCAATTCTGTAGCCACTTACCTGGGAGTAAGACCCAATGAATTAAATGCAAAATGTTTCTGACAACAAATGTAGAGGACAACAAGTTGAACATAAGCCAACAATGTGATGCAGCAGCTAAAAAGGACAATGGGATTTTGGGCTGCATCAAAAGGTATATAGTGTCTAGATCATGCATGGGCAAACTTTGGCCCGCCAGATGTTTTGGACTTCCCAAAATTCCTAACAGCCAGTAATCCAAAACTCCTGGAGGTCCAAAGTTTGCCCATGCCTGGTCATAGATAGCTATGTGTAAATATTTGAAAGGATGTCATAAGGAAAAACGAGCAGACTTGTTTTCTGCTGCCCTGGAGACTAGTACTTGGACAAATGAGTTCAAATTACAGGAAAGGAGATTCCACCTGAACATTAAGAAGAACTTCCTGACTGTAAGAGCTGTTCAGCAATTGAACTTTCTGCCTCGGAGTGTGTTGGAAGCTCCTTCCTTGGAGACTTTTAAACAGAGGCTCGGTAGCCCTCTGTTGGGGGTACTTTGATTGTGCTTTTCCTGCATGGCAAGGGTTGGACTAGATGGCCCATGTGGTCTCTTCCAACTCTTATGATTTTATGAATAGGGTATGGGACGGTGCTGTTAAATTACTAAAATTTAGGGATAATTTGGCGTATGAATTGGCAGCTACAAAGGAACTAGATAAAAATGTCAAGGTGTATGATTAGATACCAAAATCAGAATCATCTATGGCATTTTCATTTCAGTTTTTGTGTTTAGATGTGAAACCTGGAGAGTAAAGGAAGCTGATTGAAAGAAACCAGCACATTTAAAATGTGTTTAAATGTGGAATATCGTAGACTGCCAAAATAACCTCTCCCCAAAAGCTAAAAAATATTCAAATTAAGTATATTGTACTGGCAATACCATAAGATGATATAACTCCTTAGAAAATATGGTAATAGTCGGTAAAATGGGAAGCAGTAGGTAAAAAGGAAGTCTATGTTACAAAGGGTTGATCAAGGAAGCCCCAGATCTGAATCTGAAAAACGTGAGGAGGACTATTTTCTTTGAAGTCTCTCATTCATAGTGTTGTCAGACCAGCTCAGATTGTGTTGGTATGTATGTGAAGCATGGATGTTTATCTCAATATTTATAATTTTACCCTTGTTTACACTGAATCTTCCCAATTTGAAAATCTCCTTATTTAGCTTTTGAGTCTATTTTTCCTATCATCATTCTAAATAATCTTCTCCAGCAGCAAATATAGCCACTTGAGCACTCAGCTCCAACCCAGGATTGTTTATGAAGATTGTTCAAAAGCAGTGATACAAATGCCTGGCAGATCCTACTCTCCTCATTATGAGAAGGTAAAGGTAAAGGTTTCCCCTGAGGTTAAGTCCAGTCGTGACCGACTCTGGGAGTTGGTGCTCATCTCCATTTCTAAGCCGAAGAGCCGGCGTTGTCCATAGATACCTCCAAGGTCATGTGGCTGGCATAACTGCATGGAGCACCGTTACCTTCCTGCTGGAGCGGTACCTATTGATCTACTCACATTTGCAGGTTTTCAAACTGCTAGGTTGGCAGGATCTGGGGTTAACAGCAGGAGCTCGTTCTGCTCCCAGGATTTGAACCTGGGATCTTTTGGCCCACAAGTTCAGCAGCTCAGCGCTTTAACACACTGTGCCACCAGGGGACATTATGAGAAGTGCTTGTTTATTCTTGAATGAAGCTTCATGGTGGGAAGGCGGAGAGTGGAGTGGGAGGCTGACACCTTTGTCAGGACCACCACAAAGAATCATAGAGCTGGAAGAGGCCATAAGGGCTATCCAGTCCACCCCTGCCATGCAGAAACACAATCAAAACACCCTCTCCCCAGCAGATGGCTGCCCACCCTCTCCATAAAAAACCTCCAGGAGAAGTAAAGGAACAGCATTAAGTGGGGCGAGGAAACAGATCAGAAAGAAATGTTAAAATCTGGGGTGACGTCCCAGGGCTGTTGGTGAGAAAAGATACTGTGGCATGCATGTTTGGTGGGGGGTGGGGGAGTGTTTATGATGTTTTTCCACTTTCATGGAAAAGGCCCCTTTTGGTGAAGCATCTCTCTGCATTCCTAAAATAGCTTTAGTTTCCTATGACTTTTGTGCCATTCATATAGGGTGTGCATCTTGACAAGCAGTCCTGGGTAAAAATGTCAACTCTCAAGTTATTGTTTTTAATATCCTCTAAGAGATTACAATTAGTGCTCTGCTGGCATACTTAACTATAGGTCTCACTGAGAATTGAAGAGGCTTAAGGAAGTTTTCTCACCAGATTTGTTTTCACTGTTCTGCATAGCCACAAAGCTTAGCAATAAAGAAAGGAAAAGGTTATTACTTTAATTAGTTCATAAAACGCTTATTATTTTTCTTGTGCAATAAACACATGCTTCCCTCTTTTCTTGCTTAATTTCTTGTTTGGCATTCATTGGAATATATTCTCAATTAATCATTGAATTATATTTTTCACTTTTTATAAATGAAGACAACCTACTCTCAGAAATATAAATCATGAGCTGAATAGGGGAAAGTATAAGGCGGTTAATTTGGTATGTTCAAAAGTACTAATAATGAAATTATGAGAGCCACGTGGTGCAGTGGTTTGAGCATTGGACTCTTGAGACCAGAGTCTGAATCCCAGATTGGTCAAGGAAACCCAATAGGTGACTTTAAGTAAGTCACATTTTCTTATCTGTCAATTTTGATGGTTTATTCTAATTGATCAGTGTGGCTGCAAGCTTTAGGCACATTAAAACCTTATTTTTCCCTCTTTTTAAAATCATGAATTGACACCCACACCCAGAACCAGATAGTGATTAGTTATTTAACTATGTTTCCCTGCTGTACAATTTCTGCAGTTTTAGGCCAGTGGTAGTATTCAGAGTCTATGCATATTCCACTGGAAATTTTTCCTATAAATTTCATTTAATATCATAAGTTGTGGTGGTCCATATAAGAAAAACACTATGCATACTGGATAACAGACACTGAATGAGTTAGCAGGATCCCATTTATATCCGAAAAAATCAGGGGCTGCATTTTCTTTTGGCCAAAATGCAAGTTTCTCCCATTTTAAAAAACATACCCACCACACTGGATCTCTGCAAAAGTGGGGAAACCATAAAGTTTTTTTTAATTCTCTTATTTAAACTTGAGGAATATCTTTCATGGACTCTCTAGGTCCTCCACTTATGACTCTATGTTCAGCTTCCATGATCATAAAAATCATATCAGAATTCCCAGAGATTCCTAGAAATAACATTTTAATCAAATCAGTAAAAGTCAAATTCACACATGTGGAGGTACATGCATTCTAATGTTCATTTTCCCCACTCCAGTAATTCTGTATTTTAATGGTAGGCATTATAGAGAAAGCTCCTTCATTAAATTATAATTATGAAAGCAAAGACCTTTGCAAATTCAGGGTGCCTAATTAAAGACTTGTGAAAAATGTATTTACTTTAAGCAAAAGGGTATTGCTTCAAAACCAACCAAAATGCCGTTTTCTAGTTGATTCTGTTGTAGGTTTTCCTACTAAATGTCACCTTTAGTAAATTAAAAGATCCTCAAAAATGAAGTTGAAACATCAATCGAAAGGGGATAATTGATGCTTTTACATTTGCAGCATTGGCTGATCTCTTTGAAAAACAGTCTACAACCTTTTAGGCAGTTTGTTCTTTTGATATTTATAAATGTTAAGCAATGTAAATTATTGGGCTTGTGAAACTAAATACCTATAGTGAGGTCCCAAATGTTAAAATGTTTTTCCAAGTAGTGTGATACCTGTATTTAGTATGTCGGGATTTACCACCTTTCCTCAACTTTTATAGCCATTTTAAAGAGAACTGTCATAGTAAAGTTTGTCTGAGAGTCTAAGTGCTTACAACTTCCTAGTTGAGCTGTGAATTATTAAGCTGCATAATTTAGAGGCATGAATCCCTTCCTAAGTATAAATCAATAAAGATATGTTGGGCCATTAGAACACTAGATGTTCAGCATTCATGTCTGTAATGCTATAACAAAAATGGTATATTATATGGAGTTTTTCAAGGTACAATATAAGGGCATGCGGTATATTACAGTGAATTAAGATGTACATTTGAAAGGTATAAGGCTTTTTTTTCTTTTAAATACTGCTAAAGCACAATGTTCAAGTAAGGTTTTATTTCAGTATTTCATTACAATTTATTTTGTATCGTTCTGAAAGTGGGTGAAAGTGGGTGCAAGGCAGAATTTACTGTTTCATGAAAAATTGTTCTATAGACATAATGGCAGGATTTTTTGTGATATTGGTTAACAAAATGGGGCCTTTGGTTTTATGGAAATGGAAATTTGACCCATAGAAAATAGGATGTGAATACATTATTTTAAATGGCTAGAATTTCTAGATCCATAGACTCTTTAAAAGTATATTAGAACTGTTTACTAACACAGATAAGATTTCAGAATAATAATATTTGAAAAAGGAATTAAAAATACACTGCAAATTGGAGTAACATGCAATTACTTTGCATATATGTTGAATGCAGACAGCAAGCCTTTTTTGTGTGTGTGTGGGGGGGTGTTCTTGGTTTCCTATACCAACTAAAGGACTTCTTTTGTTCATATGAGGATGCTTTGCATTAAGAATGGAAAGAATGTTGATCGTTATTAATTTTCCTGATTGAAAATTAGTTTTCCAATAGGCAGAATGAAAACACATTGGCAGAAGTTTTTAAAATATTTGCTTGTTATTTGCACACCCTCATATTTTTCAGGAAATTATCATCTAAAAATATATGTACATGAGTTCTCTTTATGATCTCATGGCTTTGTATTTGGGTGTGGGTGCATGTGCACAATATTCTTGTTATTTTTACAGAAAACTGCACCAAAGCTTGTACTAAAATAAACCCCAGTATCCATGGTTTTGCATAGGATTTCTTATTTAAAAAGATGCATTTCTGCACAAAAGTTTTTCCAGAAATACTTTGAAATGTGCGTATACTGCATGTGAACTGCACAGAAGTATTTGTTTCCATAGCATAGGAAAACTCCAGAAATTACTTGTCATCACTTTTGAGGGTGAACAGAGGAAATATGTACATACTTACACTTTTTCCATCCAAAGTTTTTGTATAAATATCATAAAATTTAATCAGTTTTATCATCTGGAAATATAGGACATTGTTTATCAATTTTCTAATAAAAAGAGTAAAAATGATTTGCGCAGTCTTGAGTATCAAAAGTAAATCCTGTTGCATTCATTGGAATTTACCACGTATGCCCATGTATTGGTTGGCTTAATAATATAATAATAATAACCTTATTCTTGTATCCCACCACCATCTCTCCGAAGGGACTCGGGGCAGCTCACACAGAGACAAGCACAAACAGCAACATAGCATAGCATTACATGCACAAAATTAATAGTAAATTAGAACATTTCAACAGTAAACAAAACAACATAATATAACAATTACTTTAAAAGCCTGAGCATCCATTTTTACATACAGCAAAAGGTGACTGGTGCAAAGCTCAAGGGTCCATAGGTAAAATCAGAGTGAATAAAGGAGGGACACAGGGACAGGTTCCATTAAAGTGCTATATCATATGGAATAAGGAACAGTGATAAAGTGCCATACGGTTTTGTAAACATAGACAGATAACAGTATAATGACAAGTCTGATGGGCCTATTCATTCAAACACGCTCCGGAACATCCATGTTTTCAATTCCCGGCAGAAGATGGGCAAGGAGGGGGCCAACCTGATCTCCCTGGGGAGAGAGTTCCAGAGCTAAGGGGCCACTGCCGAGAAGGCCCTCTCCCTCGTCCCCACCAACCACATTTGAGACAGGGGTGGGAGCGAGAGGAGCGCCTCCCCAGATTATCTTAGGGTCCGTGTCGGTTTGTAGGGGAGGAGGCGATTGCGGAGATAGGCAGGTCCTGAACCATTTAAGGCTTTATAGGTGATAACCTGCACCTTGAATTGGGCCCAGAAACTTATCGGTAGCCAGTGGAGCTGTTTAAACAAGAGGGTTGACCGCTCTCTGTAACTTGCTCCCGTTATTAATCTGGCCGCTGATCTTTGTACCAACTGTAATTTCCGAACCATCTTCAAAGGCAGCCCCACGTAGAGTGCATTGCAGTAATCCAACCTAGAGGTAACTAAGGCATGGACCACCATGGCCAAGTCAGACTTCACGAGGTACGGTTGCAGCTGGCGCACAAGCCTTAACTGTACGAAAGCCCTCCCGGCCACTGCCAACACCTGAGCCTCAAGCGTCAGCACTGAGTCCAGGAGGACCCCCAAGCTGTGGACCTGCGTCTTAAGGGGGAGTGCAACCCCGTCAAGCGCAGGTTGCCACCCTTTGCCCCGACTGGCCACACAACTGACCTAGACGACCTCTGTCTTGTCAGGGTTAAGTTTCAGCTTGTTCACCCTCATCCAGTCCATCACAGCGGGCAGACGATCCTAGGGATCCAAGGATCCTAGGCTTATGTATGTATTTGTGTGTGTGTGTGTGTGTGTGTGTGTGTGTGTGTGTGTGTGTTAATGGTAGGCTTTGGGGCCAAAATTATGGATTTTATTATAACCCATTGTGACGGAAGAACCTTTCAGGCAAGGAGGGATCTTTATTTTGATATCCCACCTCTGTCACCAATTAATAAATGAATGTGACACAACCAATAAGGGGATAGGGAGGTAATTCTCACAAACTCTGTGGCCTACAGTTCACATCTAAATACTCAGTCACTGTCTTTGTGTCACCTTTAATTTTATATGTTTGTTGCAGGATTCAGTTTTTAAATGTTTGTATATATCTCTTTGATGAGTAACTTAATCCTGGAGTCAATATATAGCTTCCAACTTCTCCTCACAGGGTACATCAATATAATCTCTGGCCAACTTTCAGATATGTAGCTTCAGTCCTGTAACTTGACCTGAGACTTTATAATTTGAAAGTAAAATAAAATTTATTTATGAAATCTTTTGCACATAAAGCATATTTGTTACAAAGTACAGTAGAGTTTCACTTATCCAACGTTCTGGTTTATCCAACACATTTTTGTAGTCAATGTTTTCAATACATCGTGATATTTTGGTGCTAAATTCGTAAATACAGTAATTGCTACATAGCATTACTGTGTATTGAACTACTTTTTCTGTCAAATTTGTTGTATGACATGATGTTTTGCTGCTTAATTTGTAAAATCAAAACCTAATTTGGTGTTTAATAGGCTTCTCCTTAATCTCTCCTTATTATCCAACATATTCGCTTATCCAACGTTCTGCCGGCCCGTTTATGTTGGATAAGTGAGACTCTACTATACTTCACTTCAGTTCCACTTAGTATTATCGCTATAGTCTTTCATAGAATCGTAGAGTTGGAAGAGACCTCACGGGCCATCCAGTCCAACCCCCTGCAAGAAGCAGGAAAATCTCATTCAAAGCACTCTCGACAGATGGCCATTCAGCTTCTGCTTAAAAGCCTCCAAAGAAGGAGCCTTCACAGTCCGGGGCAGAGAGTTCCACTGCCGAACAGCTCTCGCAGTGAGAAAGTTCCTCCTGATATTCAGGTGGAATCTCCTTTCCTGTAGTTTGAAGCCATTGTTCCACGTCCTAGTCTGCAGGGCAGCAGAAAACAAGCTTGCTTCCTCCTCCCTATGACTTCCCCTCACATATTTGTACATAGCTATCATGTCACCTCTCAGCCTTCTCTTCTGCAGGCTAAACATACCCAGCTCTTTAAGCAGCTCCTCATAGGGTTTGTTCTCCAGACCCTTGACCATTTTAGTCGCCCTCCTCTAGACTTGTCAACATCTTCCTTCAACTGTGGTGCCCAGAATTGGACACAGTATTCCAGGTGTGGCCTGACCAAGGCAGAATACAGGGGGAGCATGCCTTCCCTGGATCTAGATGCTATACCCCTATTTATGCAGGCCAGAATCCCGTTGGCTTTTTTCGCTGCCGCATCACATTGTAGGCTCATGTTTAACTTGTTGTCCACAAGGACTCCAAGATCTTTTTCACACATACTGCTGTCGAGCCAGGCATCGTCCCCCAATCTGTATCTTTGCATTTCATTTTTTATGCCGAAGTGAAGTATCTTGCATTTGTCCCTGTTGAACTTCATTTTGTTAGTTTCAGCCCATCTCTCTAATCTGTTAAGATCGTTTTCAATTCTGCTCCTGTCTTCTGGAGTGTTAGCTATCCCTCCCAGTTTGGTGTCATCTGCAAACTTAATGATTGTGCCTTCTAACCCTTCGTCTAAGTCGTTAATAAAGATGTTGAACAGAACCAGGCCCAGGACGGAACCCTGCGGCACTCCACCCGTGACTTCTTTCCAAGATGAAGAAGACACATTGGTGAGCACCCCTTTGGGTTCGTTCGCTTAACCAATTACAGATCCACCTAACCGTAGTTTTGCCTAGCCCACATTTGGCTAGCTTGTTTGCCAAAAGGTTATGGGGGACCTTGTCGAAGGCCTTACTGAAATCCAGATACGCTACATCCAAGGCAATCCGCATCTACCCAGCTTTTAACTGTATTGAAAAAAGAGATCAGATTAGTCTGGCATAATTTGTTTTTGGTAAATTCGTGTTGACTATTAGCAATGACCGCATTTGTTTCTAAGTGTTTGCAGACCACTTCCTTAATGATCTTTTCCAGAATCTTGCCTGGTGTTGACATGAGGCTGACCGGACAGTAATTGTTTGGGTCGTCCTTTTTTCCCTTCTTGAAGATAGGGACCACATTCGCCCTCCTCCAATCTGCTGGGACTTCTCCCGTTCTCCAAGAACTCTCAAAAATTATTGCTAGAGTTTCCGAAATAACTTCCACTAGTTCCTTCAATACTCTTGGGTGTAGTTGATCCAGCCCTAGAGACTTGAATTCATTTAGAGCAGCCAGGTATTCCTGGACGACTCATTTCCCTATTTGGGGTTGGATTCCCTCCAATCCTTCATCCACTCCATGTTGCTGAGTTTGAGGCTGGCTTTCTTTTTGTGAGAAGACTGAGGCAAAGAAGGCATTTAAAAGTTCTGCCTTTTTCCTATCCCATGTCAGAATTTCCCCATCTTCTCCTCGCAGAGGCCCTATCGCCTCCTTGTTCTTCCTTTTCCTACCGACATAAGCAAAGAAGCCATATTTATTGTTTTTAATGTCTCTGGCAAGCCTGAGCTCGTTTTGCGCTTTATCCTTGCAAACCTTTTCCCTACAGGAGTTGACTATTCGTTTGAATTCTTCTTTGGTGATTTCTCCCTTTTTCCACTTCTTGTGCATGTCTTTTTTGAGTCTTAGACCAGTTAGAAGTTCTTTGGACATCCATTCTGTCTTCTTTGCACTTGTCTTGTTTTTATTCTTTGTTGGCACTGTTTGCTTTTGCGCCTTGAGTATTTCACTTTTGAAAAACTCCCATCCATCCTTGACTCCCTTGTCTTTTAGTATTGGTGTCCATGGAATGCCGCTCAGTATTTCCTTCATTTTTTGGAAGTCAGCTCTCCTAACGTCCAGAATGCGGGTTTGACTTTTTTTCATTTCGGCCTTCCTTTGTATTGCAAACTGCAGGAGCACATGGTTGCTTAACCCTAAGGATCCAACTGCTTCAACTGCATGAATCTGGTCCTCCGCGTTTGTTAGGATGAGGTCAAGAGTAGCCGATCCCCTTGTTGCCTCTTCTACCTTCTGGACCGTATAATTGTCTGCAAGGCAAGTGAGAAATTTGTTGGACTTTTTACTCTTGGCCGAGTTTGTTTTCCAGCAGATATCAGGATAGTTGAAATCACCCATGTGCCTGTTTGGTCAGCTGCTGACAGAAGGTGTACAGGAGTGAGGTGACAGAGATGGAATCCTTTTGAATCCCACCGCTGCCACCAATTTGTAAAGGTGTCTGACAGGGAGGAATTTTTTTATTTCCCACCACACAGTTACCACCAATTTTAGAGATGTCTGGATGATGATGTTAATTATATTATTATATATTTAATTATCTTCGCTGCCACCAAATGGAGGAGATGTCAGGCAGATGGCACTTATTCTTTTAAGATTTCTTTATTTATTTTACCTCAGATGGTGATGTTGCTTAACTTAGAATATGAGTATGACTTAGATGGAATAAAAATCAAAACAAGTTTATTGCATGTACAGAGCTTAGTGGTTTCTATAACTTCTTAAAGGCACTTAGATTAACATTTACAAATAGATGTGAGGTGTTCTAACTTCCAAAATATTTCCTTCTCCAAACTAAACTAGAACTGATCTCTTGGATCCACTGGGATTAACTTCCCCTAATCCACAGCCTCTATAAATAACCCTAAACAAGTCACCTAACTTGCTTAGTCTGGCCTATTAGAGGTCTGCCTCCCTGGTTTCCTTAAACATGGAACCAGTCTGTCCCCTGTGACTAAAAATCACAGACTGAGATTTAAACTTCCCTGGTTTCCTTTCCAAATGGCGGTTGGCTCCGCCCCTGTTGTCATAACAACCTGTCTCATAATGCTGAGCTGGTTACCTTCTGGTATTATCAGCTCCAATACTTACCATTTTAAATTAACCAAACCTGACTGTTTAAACAAAATCAAATAAACATGTCATCCATAAACAAAATAAAATCACACACTTCTTTACAGAAGGCTTCATCAAGTTCTTCATCCTGGTTCGGAGGTCTGTAGTAGACACCCACGACGAGATCATTTTGAGTCCCGGTTCCCTTGATTCTTATCCAGATGCTTTCAAGTTGGTTTCACTCTTTTGAATACATAAAACTGTTATCATATAACTTTCAGACCGGTTTAACTTATTTCAATTTGGTTATGCAACTGTCTTCTCTTTCTAATGTATATTTCTACTCAGCACTCCGGCGGGATAACTTATATCTTATAGTCACTCTTTTCCACCGATAGTCTGAATGACAACTTAGTCCCATTGGACACACTCTCTCAGCTTCACTTGGCTGAAGACTTATCCTCAAATTAGTATTTTATTCCTTCAGTACTACGACTGAAGCCTTGATTTTAAACAAAGATCCTCTTCACTCTAGCTCCCTGGCTAGAGACTAAATAATTTCAAACTGTTCCCTCTTTTTCCTCCCAGCTAACTCCGTCCCTTTTTCTTGCAAGCCGCTGTAAAATGGATACATATCTACTGCAAAGGCTGTATAACCATGGTGTTGCATCAACCAATCAGATGTAGCCAATTTCTGCCTGCCCTTGCCATAATATCAACATTACTAAACCTAGACAAAATCCCCATTATAATTAGTTTTTCCATTACACCCATGGATAATCTGGGGTCTATTCCCTAGAGAGAGAAAAGTGCCAGTGACAGATCAGAAGGCCAGCTGCCCTAGTCACAGCCACTGTTTTCCTACGCAGGCATTCAAAAAGATATTTTGCTACTAAAGAACCTTTTGTCAAAAAAGGAACCATCCCTTTTTTCTGAGTAGGGTGTTGAAAAGTTAGTCTGTCCTGGGTGACCTAAAAGAAGCACCAACCCACCGTTTTGGATGGGTCTTTCTTTGCCAACAGTTAAGGTACAGTACATACATTGAACTATGGGTAAGTTGACCATAGAGTTGTGTTAGAACACCTAGACATTCCTAAACAGGTTTTCTTTTAGGCAAAAAACAGACAGCAATTTGTTTATTGGTGGTTTTTTTGCTTCTATGGGGGTCCTGTCCCACTAACCCCAGCCAATGTGACTGTTCAGTACTACTAGATAAATATTTATAAGATTACAGCCTGATGGTTTTCACACTCTCTTCCAACAACCTAAAAGACGGCTTTACACATGGACTTCACCAGATGGTCAACACCAAAATCTGATTGACTACATCCTTTGCAGCCAAAGGTGGTGGACATCCATCCAGTCGGTGAAAACAAGACCTGGAGCTGATTGTAGTTCAGATCACAAATTTCTCATTGTACAATTTAGAATCAGACTAAAGAGATTGGGGAAAATACACAGACCAGTTAGATATGATTTCACAAATATCCCTAGTGAATATGCAGTGGAGGTGAAGAATAGCTTTCACGGACTAGATTTAATAAATAGAGTCCCAGTAGAACTATGGACAGAAGTTCACAACATTGTTCAGGAGGCGGCAACAAAGTACTTCCCAAAGAATAAGAAAACCAAGAAGACAAGATGGTTGTCTGCTGAGACACTGGAAGTAGCCCAAGAAAGAAGGAAGGCGAAAGGAAACAGTGATAGGGGGGATATGCCCAATTAAATGCACAATTCCAGAGGTTATCCAGGAGAGACAAGGAACTATTTTTAAACAAGCAATGCTTGGAAGTGGAAGAAGACAATAGAATAGGAAGAACAAGAGACCTCTTCCAGAAAATTAGAAACATCGGAGGTAAATTTCAGGCAAAAATGGGAATGATCAGAAACAAAGATGGCAAGGACCTAACAGAAGCTGAAGGGATCAAGAAAAGGTGCCGAGAATATATAGAAGATCTGTATAGGAAGAATAATAATATAGAAGATAGCTTTGACGGTCTGGTGAGTGAATTAGAACCAGACAGCCTGAGAAGTGTGGTTGAATGGGCTTTAAGAAGCATTGCTAATAATAAGTCAGCAGGAGACGACGGGATCCCAGCTGAGTTGTTTAAAATCTTGAAAGATGATGCTGTCGAGGTGGTGCATGCCATATGCCAGCAAATATGGAAAACACAAGATTGGTCATCAGATTGGAAAAAAAATCAATTTATATCCCCATACCAAAAAAAGGGAAACGCTAAAGAATGCTCAAATTTTCGTACAGTGGGACTTATTTCACATGCCAGTAAGGTAATGCTCAAGATCCTGCAAGGCAGACTCCAGCAATACATAGAGCGAGAGTTGCCAGATGTACAAGCCGGGTTTAGAAAAGGCAGAGGAATGAGAGACGAAATTGCCAATATCCGCAGGATAATGGAGGAAGCCAGGGAGTTTCAGAAAAACATCTATTTCTGCTTTATAGAGTATTCTAAAGCCTTCAGTTGTGTGGATCATAATAAATTGTGGCAAGTTCTTGGTGGTATGGGGATACCAAGACACCATGTCTGTCTCCTGAAAAATCTGTATAAAGACCAAGTAGTCACAGTAAGAACAAACCACGGAACAACAGACTGGTTCAGGATTGGGAAAGGAGTACGGCAAGGTTGTATACTTTCACCCTATCTATTCAACTTGTACGCAGAACACATCATGCGACATGCGGGGCTTGACTAATCCAAGGCCGGAGTTAAAATTGCTGGAAGAAACATTAACAACCTTAGATATGCAGATGATACCACTCTGATGGCTGAAAGTGAGGAGGAACTGAGGAACCTTATCACCACGGTGAAAGAAGAAAGTGCAAAAGCTGGGTGGCAAATAGAGGGAGAAAACGTGGAGTCAGTGACAGACTTTATATTTCTAGGCGCGAAGATCACTGCAGATGCAGACTGCAGCCGGGAAATCAGAAGACGTTTACTTCTTGGGAGGAAAGCAATGGCCAACCTCGATAAAATAGTGAAGAATAGGGACATCACACTGGCAACGAAGGTCCGCATAGTTAAAGCAATGGTATTCCCCATAGTAACCTATGGATGCGAGAGCTGGACCATAAGGAAGGCTGAGCGAAGGAAGATAGATGTTTTTGAACTGTGGTGTTGGAGGAAAATTCTGAGAGTGCCTTGGACCGCAAGAAGATCCAACCGGTCCATACTCCAGGAAATAATGCCCAGCTGCTCACTGGAGGAACAGATATTATAGGCAAAGATGAAGTACTTTGGCCACATCATGAGAAGACAAGAAAGCTTGGAAAAGATCACGATGCTGGGAAAAATGGAAGGAAAAAGAAATAGAGGCCGACCAAAGGCAAGATGGATAGATGGTATCCTTGAAGTGACTGACTTGACCTTGAAGGAACTGGGGGTGGCGACAGCCATCACGAAGCTCTGGTATGGGCTGGTCCATGAGGTCACGAAGAGTCGGAAGCGACTGAACGAATAAAGAAGAAGTTTTTCACATAGAAAATTTAAGTTCTTTATGCAAGGCAACCTGTATTTATTTGATCATGTGAACAGCGTACACTCTTTGAATAGGACACCCTGTTAAAAATCCATATGTTGTCCCAAATCCAACAGTTTATCAGTTGCAACTATTTTAACCATTATATAGTTCTGCTCACATGGCATGCTGTTTCTTGGACACCATAATATGCCACCATGTTTATGCTTGCTTTCACCAGAGTTCTCATTAGCCTAGTATAAAACAATTTGTAGTAGCAATGAATTTATTAGTTTCCCTTTCTCCCCTTAGTGGTAAAGGGTTGCCCCTCAATTTTGATTATCTCTCACATCCGTAGGGTCTGCCAGGTACTAGGAAGATTCTGATATGACTAAAGAAAAAAGGTGCTTCTTATGTGATTGAGGCAGAAATTTCGAGGAGAATCCACAAAAAGAATAGTAATTTCTTCCCATTTAATCCAGAGAATACTCCTTCTCAATAAAAATGACAATGACATACTTGTGCTGACTGGTGGAATTCTACATTGTGTCTTTGATGTCAAACAAGGTTTTAAAGTACAGCCTAGAAATCAAACCTGTATGAAAACACAAGTAAAAGCAATCTATCTACTGGCAAATACCGTTTGTCACATTCATAAAATAAAATTGTTAGTTTGGCAGCAAGGTGTACAACTGATGTCTCATTACACAGAGGGATTCTCTCTTACTAGGTAGAGATCTTTGAGAATTTTGCTGCAACAATGCTGGTAAGAATTATGATGATTGTAACTTACTATTTAAGGCAAATAACACACACAGTTTTAAGTCTCCTTTCTAAACTCATAAACATCAAGAGATTTCTAACTTTGCAGTGTTTTTGGCTAATTTAGGAGTTGACAGAAAAAGTTTGTCATAAACCAGTCTGTTATCTGTTACACAAGGACAATGTGTATAAACTGTCCTTTAAATATTTAGCCACTGTGTCATCTCATGAGAAAAAAAATACTTATTTTAACAACATGCCAAATAAATATAATATCTATGAACAATATCCAAATCAGAGAACAGTTTGGTGGAGGGATACAGCGCAACCCTTTAAATAGTCTTCAAAAATATACTGAGACAGTTTAAACGTTCTCAACTTGGAAAACTAATGATATAAAAATAGGCAAGTTTATTTTTCTTGTTTTAATAACTACAGGTAAAGATGGGAATATGGACATGTTAATTTTAATGACTAACAGAAATCAATACTTCCTTTGGTATTTACCATAATTCATTGCATAATAGTTGCCACATAATAATTGCACTCCCATTTTGAGGTCCTAAAATAGGTATTTTTGCTTTATTTTCATAATAGTCACAATCCTGATTCATTGCTCCATTGTGCAGCTTTGATCGCTCGCCCACTTGCCTGCCCTTCAGGCAGGACACTTCTCACAGCTGAGCCCAGCAAGTGAGTGAGTGAAAGAAACACTGTGCCTGAAAAGGGGCGGGTGGATAGACAAAGCTGTTTTTACTGTAGTCATTTTTTTCCATTGTGTAATAGTCGCAACCCCATTTTTTCATTAAAAAAATAAGGGATAAAAAGTCTGATTATTACACTAGGTAACAAAATTTGAAAAAAAATCTGTTCCTGGCTTGAAAGTGTTATTTGCTGTTTAATTGTACATACTTTGAAAGTAGTTGTTATACTCCAGAAACTTTGTTTTTCTGATGAGGATAGTACTATTATTTCCTTCAATCTAAGCCAGTAGTCCTTAAAGTGTGCTCCGCAGAATCCTTGGGGCTCCGCAAGGCATACTGTGGAGCTCTGTGCTTACTCTCCTCTTTCCTCCTCCTCTTTCTCCAAGGGTGCGCGCTGTCACCGCCATGCTGATTGCCTCCTCTTTTCTCCTCCTCCTCCAAGGACGTGCAGCGGCACCACCATGCTTCCCTCCAGCCTCATTCCTTCTCCTGCTCCAAGGCCGTGCCACCATGTTGCTTCCCTCCTCTTTTCTTCTACTTCTTCTTCCTTGGGGTCCAGGCCCTCCCTGAGGCTCAGCACGTGGTGGAGACCTGGAGGGGGGGGGGGTCCCTGGTGGGGATGGCCCAACTCCCATCAGTGCTAGGCAAGAAGGCCGTTTGTCATGATGCTATGGGTGGTAAGAGGCATATCTCAAGGCCTCCCGCCTTCCTTCCTTCCTTCCTTCCTTCCTTCCTTCCTTCCTTCCTTCCTTCCTTCACATTCCTTCAACTTCTTTCCTTTCTTCCCTGCTTCCTCCCTCTGCTCTCGAACCCAACCAGACACTGCTGCCACCGCCAAGGAAAAGGAGCCTGAGTCATGTCTGGACTGGCAACTGGGAGCACCTCGCAAAGCCGTGCCTGGATAGCAAAGCCCTGCTCCTCATCCTCCTAGTTCTCCTCCTGGGAGCAGAAGCACCTTCCTTGCTTTCAGAATCCTATTTCCCTCCCACCACTCCTGTTGTTGTTGTTATTGTTGTTGCAAAGGCTGGGCTGCCATCTGTTGGGGATGCTTTGATTGTGCTTTTACTGCATGGCAGAAGGGGGTTGGACTGGATGGCCCCTGGGGTCTTCCAGTGAAATACTGTTAAGCTTATGTTGGTTAAAATCGTGCTTCATTTTTAATTTTTTATTGTTCTTTGTTTTTTCTTCTTTTTTGCAGTACAAATGAAATATGTGCAGTATGCATAGGAATTTGTTCTTTTTTTCCAATTAATTCACGCAAACACTCTCCATCCATCTGCCTTTGGCCTGGGCCGTCTGTCAATTTTTTAAATGCAATGTGGTCCCTATGTCCAAAAGTTTGTCCATGCCTGATAGATATACATAATATATGATATAATATTATATATATAATATAGGAGCCCCGGTGGCAAAGTGCGTTAAAGCACTGAGCTGGAGACTGAAAGGTCCCAGGTTCAAACCCCGGGAGCAGTGTGAGCGGCTGCTGTTAGCTCCAGCTCCTGCCAACCTAGCAGTTAGAAAACATGCAAATGTGAGTAGATCAATAGGTACCGCTCAGGAAGGTAACGGCGCTCCATGCAGTCATGCCGGCCACATGACCTTGGAGGTGTCTACAGACAATGCCGGCTCTTCGGCTTAGAAATGGAGATGAGCACCAACCCCCAGAGTCAGACATGACTGAACTTAACGTCAGGGGAAAGCCCTTTTTACCTTATAATACAATATATAAACATTTATTTGGGATACATGAGAAACTTTTGCTTCAAAAAGGGCTCTGTGACTAAAAAGTTTCGAGAACCCCTGAACTTCATTTGTAATTTTTCTTAATGAAAATATGCCATTTTTAACCTTTCAATGTGAGGATTGCAACAAAGTTTTTGCAGTTTAATAAACTTTATCCATGCTTTTATGATAGAACCAATTAGGAAATGACATTTATAACCCAGGAACAAAAATTGTGTGACAACTTGTACATACCTAATTCCTGGTTGTCAGCATCATACATTATGAACTGCAACTGTCCCTTATTGGTATTTTGAAAACTTGGCAACTTTAGTTTATATTCTATTAATAGCTATTTCATTATGAACATATCCCTAACATAAATGAGTACTGTACATAAACCAAACTCTGGAAGGAAGAGTCTTATGTCACATAGGAAGGTATTTCCTCTTTGCAAATATCAACCTGGGAAATGAAAACAGGCATCCTAGATCTTCGCTATATAAGAGTGGAGATGTATTATTATAAAGATGTATGCCATCTCAGAGTCTTCAAGAATACAATCTTTGAATGTCATTTCCATTGTTTCTTCTTTAAAAATAACCCTTTGGAATCTAATTTTTATAAACATCTTTTGGGAATGCATAAATCCAGTAATCAGCTCCACAAAATATAGATGCAGAAAAGCTAGATTTCAGTTGATTGGAATGCATGTTTAATTTGTTTGTATATATTGTGATGCTCATGGTTGTACACTTATTGTCTATAACAGCTATATTAGTAGAAACCATCCAAAGATAATACGTTAGATATTACATCTCCATTAGATTTTCAAAGCCTTTGTAATTATTGTCAATAATAAAAGATAGAGTTCAGTGACAGTTGTTTAATTTTTTCCCCAGCAAGGCATTCCAATCTATTATATAGTATTCATTCTAATTAGTAAATTAATTGCGTGCTTGGAAGTCACAGTGTTGTGCTAACTACTCATATGTCACTTCTGCGGCTTTGTTATGCCACCTGTCTGACAAAATGCAGTAAAACTTGCACAATATTAAACTATTGATTCATCCTAGGTAAGCTTTTACCAGTACAAATTAAATACATGAATCATAGGAATCAGAGAAGTAAAAGAATTATTAGGTTTTAGTTTTTTTTCCCTGTGGGGTGACTGTGAGATTATTCAGTACAGTATATTTCCTAGAGTTATTTTGTCAGTCCAGTTTCATATGTCTCCAATGATATGGCTTTTGCTACTTCCCATGGGAAACTATTCCATAATTTAAAAGGGAGCTGTCATTAGTAGTTTTTCTTTCCTGGTTCGCCTTACTGCAATTCATGGTTTCCTTTGCATCTCCAACAGTTTTCCTTTCCTTTTGAATTTCACAGTCCAGTCTTAAAATACTGAACATATAGATACATATCCTTTTTCCCCATCACTTTAAGAAATTGTATCTCTATTTAGTTTTTAATGTGATTTCATGTCTCTGTTCCTAAATCATTTTTTCTTTATTTACAGTCCCTCGTGTTTTTATGTATTCTTTCTAGCCTTCTACAAAGTAGCAGCAGGGTGTTCCCTGCATGTGTGATTATGATCACAAAATTCCTTTTCATATACTGGTCTGTTTGTCCAGTCAGGACATTTGGATATTGCTTCCACTCCTGAGTTCCTTGCATCCTAATTGTCCACTATCAAGTCTTTAATCATGGTTAGGACTTACATCAGTATTTTTGTTTTCCTGAGGTTTACTCTAATTAGGTCTTTAACTTGTAGCCTGTAGTTGCTTTAGAACCCTCATGATTATCCAATTACAGTAAGTATGAACTACTAAGACTGAAGTAACTGAGGTAACCAATGTAATATAATGGTTAGTCTAGGGCCCAAGGAGACACAGAATAGTGATGTCAAACTTGGTGGCCCTCCAGATGTTTTGAACTTTAGCTCCCAGAATTCCTGACCATTGGACAAGGTGGCTAGGGCTTCTGGAAGTTGGCGTCCAAAACACTTGGAGGGCCACAACACTTCATGACACTTCAGCAAGTACATAAGCTCACTAAATGATCCTGGACAGTCATTAATTTTCATCTGCACTATAGAATTAATGCAGTTTGATACCATTTTAACTGCTATGGCTTAATGTGATGCTTTTTATTTATTTCTCTCCCTTTAGATTGCAAATCCTTTGTACAAACATCCACTTGATTCACTTACTTGGTAATTTTTGTCCTATGCTTTGCTGTATAGAGCACCTACAGTGTGGCCAGGAAATCTTGAATATTTTTTATTCTACTCTAAATACAGGCAATCCCTGAGTTACAAACATCTGACTTACATGTGACTCTTAGTTACAAATGGGGTGAATCATTGGGAAGTGAAAGCAAATCTACCCCTAGGAAGGGAAATCCGTTTCTGAAAGAGTTATCATGGGGAAAAGGTGTCTCCACTGAAGCTTTATCACCAATCTTCGTTTCCATGACAATTCAATATTTTCAAAATCGAATTATCATAGGGACAGAAAGTGAGGTGACATCTTCTTAACAGTTGCACACAGAGCAAAAGAAACATTACAGGATTGTTAAAACCTTCCCTATGTTATCTAAAACTTTTTTTAAAAAAAGTCTGGAATTACAGTTAAATATGTACCTTTTCTAATTGACATATAAATTCAATTTAAGAATAAACCTTGTTTGTAAATTGGGGACTTGCCTTATTTCACATTTGAAGGGTATCAAAAAAGAACAGAAATTTTTGTTGAGCTTTAATATTGATGGACTTTGAAGTGTGGGAATGACACTGCTATTTTAGAATCATAGAATCATAGAATCATAGAATAGTAGAGTTGGAAGAGACCTCAAGGGCCATCTAGTCCAACCCCCCGCTAAGAAGCAGGAAATCGCATTCAAAGCACCCCCGACAGATGGCCATCCAGCCTCTGCTTAAAAGCCTCCAAAGAAGGAGCCTCCACCACGGCCCGGGGGAGAGAGTTCCACTGCCGAACAGCCCTCACAGTGAGGAAGTTCTTCCTGATGTTCAGGTGGAATCTCCTTTCCTGTAGTTTGAAGCCATTGTTCCGTGTCCTAGTCTGCAGGGCAGCAGAAAATAAGCTTGCTCCCTCCTCCCTATGACTTCCCCTCACATATTTGTACATGGCTATCATGTCTCCTCTCAGCCTTCTCTTCTGCAGGCTAAACATGCCCAGCTCTTTAAGCCTCTCCTCATAGGGCTTGTTCTCCAGACCCTTAATCATTTTAGTTGCCCTCCTCTGGACGCTTTCCAGCTTGTCAGCATCTCCCTTCATCTGCGGTGCCCAAAACTGGACACAGTATTCCAGGTGTGGTCTGACCAAGGCAGAATAGAGGGGGAGCATGACTTCCCTGGATCTAGACGTTATTCCCCTATTGATGCAGGCCAAAATCCCATTGGCTTTTTTAGCTGCCGCATCACATTGTAGGCTCATGTTTAACTTGTTGTCCACGAGGACTCCAAGATCTTTTTCGCACACACTGCTGTCAAGCCAGGCGTCCCCCATTCTGTATCTTTGATTTCCATTTTTTCTGCCGAAGTGAAGTATCTTGCATTTGTCCCTGTTGAACTTCATTTTGTTAGTTTCGGCCCATCTCTCTAGTCTGTCAAGATCGTTTTGAATTCTGCTCCTGTCTTCTGGAGTGCTAGCTATCCCTCCCAGTTTGGTGTCATCTGCAAACTTGATGATCGTGCCTTCTAACCCTTCGTCTAAGTCGTTAATAAAGATGTTGAACAGAACCGGGCCCAGGACGGAGCCCTGCGGCACTCCACTTGTCACTTCTTTCCATGATGAAGACGACGCATTGGTGAGCACCCTTTGGGTTCGTTCGCTTAGCCAATTACAGATCCACCTAACCGTAGTTTTGTCTAGCCCACATTTTACTAGTTTGTTTGCCAGAAGGTCGTGGGGGACTTTGTCGAAGGCCTTACTGAAATCTAGATATGCTACATCCACGGCATTCCCTGTATCGACCCAACTCGTAACTCTATCGAAAAAAGAGATCAGATTAGTCTGGCATGACTTGTTTTTGGTAAATCCGTGTTGACTATTAGCAATGACCGCATTTGTTTCTAAGTGTTTGCAGACCACTTCCTTAATGATCTTTTCCAGAATCTTGCCTGGTATTGATGTGAGGCTGACCGGACGGTAATTGTTTGGGTCGTTCTTTTTTCCCTTCTTGAAGATAGGGACCACATTCGCCCTCCTCCAATCTGCTGGGACTTCTCCCGTTCTCCAAGAACTCTCGAAGATGATTGCCAGTGGTTCTGAAATAACTTCCGCTAGTTCCTTCAATACTCTTGGATGTAGCTGATCTGGCCCTGGGGACTTGAATTCGTTTAGAGTGGCCAGGTGTTCCTGGACAACTTGTTTCCCTATTTGGGGTTGGATTTCCCCCAATCCTTCGTCCATTCCATGTTGCTGAGGTTGAAGATGGCTTTCTTTTTGTGAGAAGACCGAGGCAAAGAAGGCATTAAGCAGTTCTGCCTTTTCCCTATCCCCTGTCACCATCACCCCATCTACTCCTTGCAGTGGCCCTATCGCCTCCTTTTTCTTCCTTTTTCTACCAACATAAGCAAAAAAACCTTTTTTGTTGTTTTTTATGTCCCTGGCAAGCCTGAGCTCATTTTGCGCTTTAGCCTTGCGAACCTTTTCCCTACAGGAGTTGGCTATACGTTTGAATTCTTCTTTGGTGATTTCTCCCCTTTTCCACTTCTTGTGCATGTCACTTTTGAGCTTTAGCTCAGTTAGAAGTTCTTTGGACATCCATTCTGGCTTCTTTGCACTTGTCTTATTTTTCTTCTTTGTTGGCACTGTTTGCATTTGCGCCTTGAGTATTTCACTTTTGAAAAACTCCCATCCATCCTTAACTCCCTTGTTTTTTAATATCGGCGTCCATGGAATGCCGCTCAGTAATTCCTTCATTTTTTGGAAGTCAGCTCTCTTAAAGTCCAGAATGCGTGTTTGACTTGTCTTAGTTTCAGCATTCCTTTGTATTGCAAACTGCAGGAGCACATGGTCACTTGCCCCTAAGGATCCAACCACTTCAACTGTATTGATCAGGTCTTCCACATTTGTTAAGATTAGATCAAGAGTTGCTGATCCCCTTGTTGCCTCTTCTACCTTCTGGACCATAAAATTATCTGCAAGGCAAGTGAGGAATTTGTTGGACTTTGTACTCTTGGCTGAGTTTGTTTTCCAGCAGATGTCGGGATAATTGAAATCGCCCATGACTACTATATCTCTTCTTTGTGCCTGTTTGGTCAGCTGTTGACAGAAGGCTTCATCAAGTCCTTCATCCTGACTCGGAGGTCTGTAGTAGACACCCACGACAAGATCTTTTTGAGTCCCGGTTCCCTTGATTCTTATCCAGATGCTTTCAAGCTGGTTTCCCGGATTACAGTCTTGCATTTCTTCTGCAACGTAACTGTTTTTGACATATAAAGCTACTCCCCCTCCTCTCCCCTTTGTTCTATTTCTGTGAAAGAGGTTATAGCCCTCAATGGTTAAATTCCAGTGATGGGAGTCATCCCACCAGGTTTCAGTGATGCCTATGACATCGTATGTGTGGTGCTGTGCTAGGAGTTGGAGTTCGTCTTGCTTATTTCCCATGCTCTGAGCATTAGTGTAAAGACATGTAAGCCCCTGTGACCTCCCCTCGAACTGTTTATTTGGGATTATTGTGCTCTCTGTACTTGGTCCTTGCTGTGTTTGTGCAGCCCTCCGTTTAGCCTTACGGCGGTTCCCTGTGGTCGTGGGTAATATAGTGTTCGCCAGGCTGTTGTTCCCCTCCCCCAGTGGATTTAGTTTAAAGTGCGCCTGATGAGGTTTGTGAGTCTGTGTGCAAAAAGATGTTTTCCTACTTGTGTGAGATGCACCCCATCGCTTGCCAGTAGTCCATCCTCTTGGAAGAGTAGACCATGGTCAAGGAAGCCAAAATGCTCCTCTTGACACCATTTTCTGAGCCAGTTATTGACCTGTACTATTTTTCCGGCCCTTGTAGAGCCATGTCCTACAACGGGGAGGAGGGATGAAAAGATCACATGTACATTATACAGTTTTAGCTTTGTTCCCAGAGCTCGAAAATCATTTGTGATCTTTTGAAAAGTATGCCTAGCGGTGTCATTGGTACCTACATGAATCAACATAAGGTGGGGAGGGTGATGGGGCTTTAGGAGCCTGCTGAGCCTCTGAGTGATATGGTGTATTTTTGCCCCCGGGAGGCAGCATGTTTCTCGAGCCATCCCATCCGGTCTGGAAATGATGGCTTCCGTTCCTCTAAGGAGGGAGTCACCTACTACCAAGACCTGTTTCCTTTGAGGATTGACAGGGTCCCTTTTGTGCAAGACAGTGTGTATGTCCCCTGAAGAGTGTTCCTGTTGAAGTGAATCATGTAGGTGTAAAGTGTTGTCCTCCTCCTCAACATCCCCAGTGCATTCATCAATGACAATCCATTGAGATACATACGAGAGCCCATTACTCTCCCAAGGATGTTCCTGTTGCTCCTGGTCTATGATTGGGGATGGAGCATTTGCATGATTACATAAGTGTGACTGTGGTGATGCACTGTCCCCGTCAGGGCTATCCCCTGCGCATTGATCCAGGATGGTCCACTGAGTGGTATCTAAGAAACTGTGGTCCTCCACAAGATGTGTTTCCTGATTGTATGTTAATGATGTAAGAATTTCAAATCTGTTGTGTAAATGCAGCTGAGCAGAGGAGTTCTGCGGAGGCTGCCTGGTCCTGCGTCTCCTTCTATGGGTGACCTCCTTCCAAGCCTGAGGGTTGTCTACCTTTGAGTTGATCTCCCCATAAGGTTCCTGATCATGGTCTTGGTGGTGTTGGTGTGATGCAGGCTGCTGATCTACAGCAGCGTGTTGTGCAGTGTCCAAGAAGAGCTCGAGTGCCTGAATGTCCTTAAGGGTCTTAATACGGTGCTCGAGCTGTTGGATCCTCTGCTCCATCAGAGTCATCTGTTTGCATTTGGAGCAGATGTAGTTGTCTAGTTTTTGTGTGAAAAAGCGGAACATGCCACAGCTGGTGCATGTGATGGGAATGTTTTGGTTTTGTTGCATCTCTTGGTGAGCGTGGTGGCCAAGTGGGATCTTTGTACAGTTAAGTAATATGCACGCACTTTATGTGCAGCCTGCAACAAACCACGTCTTTGTGTATTTGTTTATGTTGCTTTGTTTCCTGTATGTACTGCAAAGGATAGTTAGTAAAGGTGCCCTTTCTTTCAACACAACAGTCACACAACAGTTAGACTTTGACCACAGGAGCCAAGCCCAAACTCAGTTTAAAATCTTAGCCAAATCTTAGCCAAGTCCTACCTGAAGCCAGGGAGCAAAAATGTCCTCCTGCTTCCTCTGCTTCTGCGAGAACCAACTGCCCTTCTGGGATCAGGCTCTGGCAGAAACTCACACTGGCAAATAAAGCTTTCCCAGAAACTCAATTAACAGGGGACAATGCCTGCTGTCAATCAACTTAAGTACCTGGCTCTCTTTCAACACAACAGTCACACAACAGTTAGACTTTGACCACAGGAGCCAAGCCCAAACTCAGTTTAAAATCTTAGCCAAATCTTAGCCAAATCCTACCTGAAGCCAGGGAGCAAAAATGTCCTCCTGCTTCCTCTGCTTCTGCGAGAACTTAGAAAAAATCCAAGATGAGTATTCTTTTTTGAAATGCTTGGAATCAAAAGTATTTTGGATTTGGATTTTCTCAGATTTTTGTATACTTATATTTGCATAAATGTGTATCATAGACTTTAAACACAAAATCCATTTATGTATCATATACATATTGAACACATAGTCTGATAGATATAATATCTTAATAATTATGTGCATGAAATAAAGTTTGTGTGCACTGAACTATCAGAAAGTGAAGTTGTTACTATTTTAGCCATCCATGTAGACCATTTCAGATTTGGAAGGATTTAAGATATCCTAATTCCAGATAAGAGATCCTCAACCTGTATTATTATTTGCTTAATAACTATATAGTAAATGCTGGCTGAACCTGTGCTATAATGATTTGGCTACTTTTATGGCTTTCATTTTAAGTAAATCAATTTCCAGTGGTTGTTGAGTACTTTAAACATAGACAGCCGCTTCAATATATGAACTTCATAAAATAGATTCAAAATAAATTAGCCAAAGAGAAGCTAATTGCAAACTCCCCTGAGAATATGAACAGACCTTTTGCTGTGCTGACTTCATTGTCAGAGATGGAAGAATTAATGTTTATTGAAATACGATGGCATGTTTAACACTCTGAGTCATTTGGGAGTTAATATACCTCTCTTATCTTTTCTAAAGAAACTACTGTTTTAATAATTGATGAACAAGATTGTCATGTAAACATAACGCTATCAACAATTTGAGGTGCTTATTCTGCATGACATGTACCAATAAAGTGCACACATATTTGTGTGTGTGTGTGTGTTTGTTTGTTTTTTTGAGAGAGAGAGAGGCCATTTGAGTAGCATACTTTTAAAATTATAATTTTTGCTACAGGTCAGTGGTTGTCTCTTTTATGTCTTTTTGAACATTCTGAACAGAGCCTTCAAAAGAAAAAAGGTCATTTGAAAAGCAACAAAAAGATACACACCTTTTCATGTATCCAACCAGACAAGCATTTAAATGGCAAGAACTGTTAACATTTAAAGATGTGAAATGTAGAAAAAGTAGAACATTATAATATAGACATTTATTGTCTGTGGTAGTGATGTTCTTTTCCTTTCCTGTCTACCTCCAAAATAAAGAACCACGAAGCAGCATGAAGATTTCTCTTTGAATTGGCTGCGGGATGTACAAAGCCACTGAGTTTTTTAGTGACAGCTGTTGCTGTTGGAGAGATGAAAGTACTTGGCCCAAGAGTCTGTTTATGTGTTTGAGCAGAGAAAGCAATATTCGTTGCAAGGAGCTCTGAGACAGACAGATTCTGAGAAAGAGAGAGCAAGAGATAATTATCTAAATTATGTTCAGGCTATTATTGAAGACGAATATAGTTAAAATGTAATTAAATATGACGGGCTCGCAGGATGCAAGCATGGTTTTGGAATGCTAATCATCAATTACAGCTCTCCTTGGGGGACTCAGGCAGAATGAAAGATTTGGGAGGGGGTGGCTGAGGTGAGATACGAATTATTAAATAACACTCCCTAGGGCTATAACAAGGCTAATTTCCTTTAAGAAATGAAGCTGTGGCACTTGGAGACTTCTGCTGGCCAAGCGGCATGCCCACGGTCCTCTTTCAGTATGAGGACCCTCAAAGGAATCTAGGTATAGGCTGCCAGTCCCTGGACTTGTCGTCAAGATGTAAGCCTCAGCTGCAATTAATAATTATATTTTCCAATTATATCATCTGTGCTTTTGTGCATATGTTTTAACTATATTCCTTTTTTCTTGCTTTCATGCATTTACATAGTCTTACACAGTGTCTTACACAGCCCTTGCTGAAACTTCATAGTCTCACCAAAAAAAAAAAAGCAAATTTAGTACAGCAGGACACTTGGTTTGTTTGTGATACAATGAAGAATACCTGTGTGGTGGTGATGGTGGTAATGATGACAATGATTTACTCTATTTTATTTCACTTTTCTCCCAATATAGGAACTTAAGGCAACTAACAATAAATATAAAACAATGCTAATTAAAAGCAATGTGCATACATCAAAATATTAAACCATTTATTTTATTAAAACAATTAAACATCTCAATACTAAAATGTGTTTAAACTTTGCACCCACCTTAAAATCTCAGTCCTACCATCTTTAAAAGCCTGCCATATCAGTTCATAAATGCCAGATGACAGAGGAATGTTTTTACCTGTCTACGAAAGGAAAGCAGGGATGGGGCCATCCTGGTTTCTCTTGAGAGGGAATTTGTGGTTATATTAATGCATTTTCACTGAACTCTTGTTGATATTCATTTAGCCTTTGCATTACATCCCTTGACTACTTTTGCTACATTTCTCTCACTAATAATCTTCAATTGCTTGAGTCTACTTGTGTCAATAGCAGTTTCTGTGTTTTGTTTTGTTTTTAATTAGAAATTATTGTGCTATTGGTTTATTTGGGGGACCTTATTGAGAAACTGATTATTCAAGGGAAGCTGCTTCTATGAATGCCTTGGCAGCAAGGAAAACTGAGCAAAGTTTTATGTTTCTATATTATATTATTTTAATATTTTTTTATTTAGAACTATTTAATTCCCCTTGATATAGGTAGACAGTGATTAAATAAAATAAATAGGCATATAAAGATATCAGTGAGTACAAATAGGATTAAAGCACTATAAAAATCTTGGAATTAAAAAATGGTGTAATTGAGTATAATTATTGCTAATTACTTTATTTCTTTGATTTGTTTTTCAGATCATGGCAAGTAGTAACTTTTGACAGACAAGCAGCGTCTTTTATCAGAATCGTTGGAACTCACAACACAGCTAATGAGGTAACTTAATATAAGACTGGCTTACAATTAATATTAATGCATATATATGTCACCCTATTTTCTACATTCAGGGTTGCCAAAGGTTAACTTCTTTGTTCCATTGGGAAAATCGAGTAAAGCAGAGAGTATAATATTTAACTGGAAAAACACAAAATCTGTTCTTGTGTATAAGTCAATGGTTCTTATGTACAAATGTATTGCCATGTTACCATGGCCACCACAAAATCTGCGATGTTGTTTGACGAGATTATAGTTACAATTGTTAATGCACATTTTTAAAAGGCCACATGATGATGACCTTAATTGCAGCATAAGTCTATGAATGATTAAACATAACAAATACTTCTCAACAGAAAGTACAATATGACCCCCTTATTCACAGATTCAATATCTATGGTTTCATTTACCCCGATTCCAAAACATATTCCCCCAGAAATGTATGTGGGCCTCTCTAAGTCCTCCAGTGTAATTCTGTAGTCTGCTTTTGATATAGTCAAAATATAAGATTTGGTATTTTCCACACTGTCGGGAGGTTTTGGAATGTAACCCCCATGGATATGGGGGATGCACCCTATATATAAATAGTGCTGTTGTCTCTATAAAACTAAGGCAGTAGGTGGCCAAAACCGACAAACTAACCAAGTAATGGCTATTTTATATTGTAACTGGTGGGATGACTGGTGTTTTTTTTTTAATGTAGACATAAGCTCCAAAATCACAATTTGATTTGTTAACATGTGTTTTCAAAGTACATAATTTGTTTTCAGAAGATTGTGTAGGTTGATTTAACATTTATATTATGTTGTTCCGATATTTCCTCAGAGCAGTTGAATTGACACATTTCATCTTCCTAACTTCACGAAGCACAGTAGACTGATAATTAGACCAAGTAGAACTTTGAATGCTAATCTGCCAGGTAGACCTATCTTCTAAAAGTCACAGTGCAGTAATGTTACTAATGTACCAGAAATCATTACTTGAGACAGTAGTCAGTACAGAAATCCACATTATTAAAGATTTCCTGTAAATTAATGTTGTACTCTTCATATCCCTTTCCCTTTCTTCCAACCATTTTTACAGTATTCGACTTTGCATAGGTCTTTAATCTTTACTACAATACACATTTGTTTATTATGAAGCATTATTGTTTATGTACGTTCCATTAATTTTTTTAGTAAGTTGCATTTCCTAGCCCGTTACAATATAGCATGCTTTAGATGAGTTAACATCAGGCACATTTTCCTTGCAGCATCAGTTGTTATTAGCAGCTGAGGTTTGACCATTGGAGAAAGCATTCACAATACTTGGTATCTTGTTTTCTTTTCTACTCCTACAAATATCAGTATCAGCGTATAGTTAGGCAGAGATAGGGAGAAGCAGGCTTGGAATGAGATCTTGGGCCCAAGAGTCTCAAGTGCAATCATTTTTGAAAAGCTATTCTAAAAAAAGATAGTCCTGTAATATAGCTGAGCTTTCACAGGCTATTTCTTGGAAATTAGAGATAGGATTTTGGTGCAGGTTAGCATATTTATAGCCCTGTCAGTCACATTAGAAACTCTTTTTGGTGAAAGAGAGTTGATATATTTTACCCTGTAAAAAGTGAATCATGTCATATCACAAAATAAATAATAGCACCATTAAAGCAGAAGCCATAAATGCAAGTAGGTAAATTATTCATCCCTTTAAACTGTCTGTGTGTGCATGCAGTCCTCCCCTCTCCCAGAGAACCAATGCAGCACTTCAAACTGTTACAGTCTTTAATGTGGGCAGATTAATGTCTCTACAGCCACTAATATTACATGTTCCTGCATATATATTTCACACAATAGGAAATTATAAATAAAGCTGCAAATTGAACTTGGTGATGGCCTTGGCTAGTATTTAACCAGTCATTGTCTGATTCCCAACAGACATCTGTGCCATCTCCAGGCTGAAGAATTAACAATTAAGAGGTTAGAAAGAGTAAATCTATGAACCTAATTAGTGGTTAAAAGCTGCTAAAAGGTTACTTGGTACCAAATACATTTCTTCTAACACTCATTATAGGGTTCTTCTCCTCCTCCCTTTTTAAATTAATACTTGGTGAGGTACAGTGTCTCTGTATTTACAGTTTGCAATTAGGATCCTGGTAATCATCATAGTAAACCAAAGTAGTATTCCATTTCAAGTTCAGCATCCTGCTGCTAACAGTGATCATTATCAACTGCTTCAGTGAATCCGCAATGAAATGCCTAGTAAACAATTACAGAATAGCCTGCTGGTAGGAAAGTGTTCCATAATCTCCAGTTAGTAGTGAAATGAAGCCCTAATATCCTGTTGAGTGATACACTGCAATCAATAATTCTTCAAAATCTCAGTGCTTTAAACAGAATATTGTGTAACATTTTCCTTGCATTGTTCTTAAGTTATACAAGCTTATTATAAATAAAACACCATTCTAGAGAAACACAGAGGTAGCACTTAAACAGTTTGAATACACACTGGGAGACTTTTGTTTTGTTCTGGGCTTTTTTGATGAGTTTATTTCTCACTACCCTGTTATGATCAACAATTATGTGAATTGTGCCCGTAGTGTAGGTAAAAAAAAAATTGCCTTAAATCCATATCTGCCAACTCCTTCCATCAGAAAAATGGGATTGGAGGGAGCAACTAATTTAGTGTCATTACTATAATCCCTTCTTCATACCCAAAACCTATGCTGTAAATTAGTAAAATCCCCCAGAGTTAATTTCTAGATGGTGCCGAGGTCTATAAAGGAGACAACAGGAAAGGTAATTGAGTTTCAAGCCCTGATTCCTGGTAGGGTATGAGGAATACAATTGTATATTATTGTAATTGCATGATTGACTTTGTCTAACAAGTTTGGGGATCTTGAAGATTATAGCTGTGGGAAGAACCAAGAGGAAAAAAGTTCTCTCCTTGATGTGGGATTTAATGTTTAAATGTTATTAGATCCAGGAAGGAAGTAGGTATACTTACAAATGTTCATACTTAAGTGGTGCTTTAGTCTATCCTACCCATAGTGATTTTTACTCATTCTTGTAAAGCAAAGGTACATTTTCCTAATATACTCATTATCTTTCTTAATAGAAAACACAACTCCAAAATTAATGCCTTAGAATTATCTATGTTGCCAGTTACTATTTCAAAGAAATACACATGTCTCAAAATATGTTGGAGTGGGGCTTTGTGTCCACCAAGATGTTGAGGTGAAAAGTAGTTATAGAAAGAAAGACAGTTAAATAGTGGCCAGCCAGAAACAAATTATTGTTACTCAGTAGCATCCTGTGTGTGGCATCCTGTTTACACTTCGCTCCATACATGCCTCCATGAGGTCTTTGAAACATTGGAGAGGGCTCCCATGGTCTTTTACCTTAGGTTATTCTGACTGGGGCTGATGGAAATTAAAATCCAACAGCATCTGGATGTCTGTACCTTCCCCCTCTCCTGAAGAAAGCTCTGGCTGTAGAGGTATTCCCTTTCTTCCCCAAAGGCTTGTGGGGTTTTATGTTCATCTCAGCAAATGTCCCTATCCTAAGGAGAACAGGTTTTCATGCTGTTAGAGGCACTAGAGTTAATGGGATATTTTGGAGTATCAACTCTACTGCAAGGAGTCATCTGGTTCTTACCCTCTCGGAAATCAAGTCAATCTTTATTTAATCAGAATCATAAACTAGAGACTAGTAAAATAAAGATCCATGCATTCATCACAACCAAATTTATTTTCAGATGTCCAAACAGTTTGTGATTTTTGCCACAGATAGTTTTACAGATGCAAGTGGAAAAACTTCCTGCCTTGTCCTTTACTTGTTTCTATTAACTGCTCTAACCAGTTGTCATCCTAAAAGGCAACTGCTCTTATTTTTGATATGCTAGCTTTCCATCTGCAGAGGGGTTTTGTTACATATGGGAGTCAGTTTGTATTCAAACATACGATCCACTAGCTATGTGGCTGTTAACTTTCATCAAGTCAGTTTTGACGGGAGCTATAATATGAAGTAAAACTGTCTTGGAAATGCTGGCCTTTGTACAGTTTTTGCACGTTTGAATCTGCCTGGCCTCTGAAGGCCTGCTCCACGCTTCTGCAATATGTCACATTAAATTCCTATTAACCTGTGAGTCAATGAGTTCAGTTTCCTTTTTTCCTTTCCCTACCTTCCTATTAAGGCTTATATGTGAAGGTCCCTTCCACAATGCAAAGATTTTCTTAACTAGATGAAGCTTTCCCAAACAAAAATGAATTTAAGTAATTGGTCATCATTATAAAGCTTACAAAATATCTAAAAAGATAATATAAAGGTTTGTAAAAAGAGAATAAAGTAAAATAAGAACAGTGGCTACTCAGTGAATATAAAATTTTAAATCAGTGAATCTATATATCCCAAGATTTTAGTCATTTTCAAAACTATTACTTCTGATAGGTAAAGGTAAAGGTTTTCCCCTGACGTTAAGTCCAGTCATGACCGACTCTGGGGGTTGGTGCTCATCTCCATTTCTAAGTTGAAGAGCCGGCATTGTCCGTAGACAACTCCAAGGTCATGTGGCCGGCATGACTGCATGGAGCGCCGTTACCTTCCCGCCAGAGCAGTACCTATTTATCTACTCACATTTGCATGTTTTCAAACTGCTAGGTTGGCAGGGTCTGGGGCTAACAGCGGCCACTCATTCCGCTCCCGGGATTTGAACCTGGGACCTTTTGGTCTGCAAGTTCAGCAGCTCAGCACTTTAACACACTGCGCCACCACCAGGGGCCATTACTTCTGATATATTACTGTAATAGGGAATAAAATGCATATGTTAATTATGCCTTATGTTTTCAGCAAAAGAATGAGGAACTTTCTCTATATAATTAAAAGCTCTCTTGAAAACTGAGTCATACAAGAGCCCTGCATTCTGTCCATTGATTTTGTAATGCCAATTAGGTTTGAAAAGGTGCTAATTTAAAAAGTGCTAATTCCTAGCTATAAACCTGTTTCTCCATATTTTTCTTTTCTGCTTAATAGTAGCCTAGTTGCTGCCTGCTTGTGTGAATAAAATGCCTCAGAGACTTAAAAAAACCTGAATCTTATTTACCTCTAGATATTAACTATATTTCTCTGGTGTCCTCTTCCGGCTTTTTGGAAAGTCTGAAGATATTTGTGGAATATTAATTATTTCCTTATTACTCTGGTGTTTTCAACTTGACCTAATGTGACTGTGAAGTTTTTCTATTTTATGAATGTTTTGATTTCTTGATCACCTGCTCATCATGATTTTGATTTCCTTCAGTATTTCATCAGCCTCCTTTGGGAAATGTATGCCTGCATCTGCTGTCTGCCTCTCATCTTTCTTTGTGAATGGTGAAATAGAGTATGAATTATATTTTATGGTACTTCTAGAAATCCCTAATGCTGTCTCTTCAAGATTCTAGACCCTTAACTAGTTTTAGAATAATTTTCATCATTTTTCTTAACTAGTTAATAATGTTTCTGTTCATCAGTTGCACTTTAGCCTTCTCACCTAATTTATTTCCCAGACTGGGTGATATTATCTCACCATATGCCTTTCCTCTTGGATTCTGTTGAGCACAAAACATACATTTTGGATAGCTTTTTTCATTTTATTTTACTTTTCATAAAATCACAGGAAGTTGTTTTGCATCTTTTAATTCAAGGGAGGGTAGAAAGTCAGTTGAATTCTACTAGAATATTTAATTAATTAATTAAAATGAGCATATTATGTAATATCAAACTTACTTTTTATGTGACCTCCCTTTTTTAATGAAAATTGTTTTGTCCAAGTTCTTTGGCTCCTAATGTATTGAGGAAATTCTTAATGACCATAGAATCATAGAATTGTAAGAGACTACAAGAATCATCCAATCCAACCTCCTGCCATGCAGGAAAATACAACCAAAGCACTTCCAACAAATGACTATCCAGCCTCTGTTTAAACACTCCAAAGAAGGAGATTCCATTCCACTCGGAAGCAGCATTTTCCACTATCAAATGGTTCTTGCCATTCCTGATTAGACATTACTACCAGAGTTTTTGTATCTATTAATATACTTGTTATGGTCCTTAAAAGATATCTCATTGATACAATACTGACTTCATTAGTCTTCTGCACAATATGTAATAATAAATAATAATAACACTTTATTTATATTCCGCCCTATCTCCCCAAGGGAACTCAGGGCGGATCACAGTACACATACACAACAAACATTCAGTGCCATTTTGGACAGGCAAAACAGAACAGAACACACAGAAAGAGGTATGTTGTGGTTTGAAGTCCAGCTTTGATGCCTTGGAGGTTGTGCTCGGATTCAGCCACAGGGGGTGCTGTTGCTCCATTCTCTATGACGAAGAGCCATCAGGACTTCCTCCTTTCTTTCGGTCACTGACATTTTTATGATGTCATAAAATGCCTCCCCTGCTAAGTTAGTGGTACCTAATTTCTCTACTTATAGCTCAGCTGTTTTTGAACTGCTTAGGTAAACAGTGAGCAGGGCTTGACAGTTGAGTGCTCACCGCAACTGGGTTTCGAACTGGCTACCTGCTGGTGATTTACCACTGTGCTACAGCCCAGCCCTAATAATTCCTAATGTAATTTAAAGCATAAAACCAGGGATTTCAAAGTCATTTTCACCATGGGTGACATCAGCCTTATTGTTGCCTTCAAAGGGCTGTTGTAATTCTAGAACTACATAAATGTAACTATGTTGCCCTGCCATTGAATGCCTTGTGAGCCACATAAAATGATGTGGCGGACCGCATTCAATTTGCAGACGTTCCATTTGATACATGTGTAAAAAGCCCAAAACTTATATTGAGCCTATATTCTCAATTTAATAAATAGTAAAAAGACAGAATATATGATTAAACATTATAAATATTAAATTATCTTTATTTATTTATTTTTATCCTGTCTTTCTCTCATCATAGGGACACAAGGCAGCTAACAGTAACATTACACAATGAAAATTAAAAACAAAGCAAATGCATGTAAATGTGAATATAAAATTTAAAAACAATTACATCTTTGTGTCATTAAGCATGAAGATATAACTAAGTCAGGATCCCTGAAGAACCTATCTGCCTTCCATGACATTGAGGTCAGTAGGTCCTGTTAATGTCATAGTCAGTTTTCTTGTTTGTTTAATAAAGAATGCAAGAAAATATTTTTTTTTTCCAGTGGTCACATCTGAATTCTGAAATTCTGTTCCTCAATCCATTTCTTGCCATTCATCTAAGAAGCAAAATCATTTTCTTTTTTGGCTGGCTTTCAACCTATCAGTTAACTGCTTTTAATTGGATGTTTCTTTGCTAACTGTAAACATGCCTTGTGCTGTTTGTTGTTTGTAATGTTGTTTTTTATTTCTTTGATGTGATTCTTAGGATATATTTTTAATGCATATAGTTTAGATTTGGATTAATTTTTTATTGTTAACTTCCAGAAGAAATCTTATTTTGGAAATATTTAATATAAATATTCCTTAATTTTACAATAATAGAAATAGTGATGAGCGTGATGATGTGGCATCACACATCCACTTAAATTTGGCTGCTGGTGCTAGGACCTATTTGTCAATCACATGGCCTTCCCAATAAGATAGATTCATTTTAGAGAATTGATCAACTTGCTGAAATGTAGTCCTCTCCAATTGTGTTGCTGATCATGAAAAAAAGGCAGCAGATGTTGCATTGAAAAAAAAAGTACAAATAATTACAGTATTTTGAGAAGTGTCCTTAATCAAAGCTGCAGAGCTGCACATGTGCAAATGTGGAAATCACCCTGACAACTGAAGGAAGAGTTATCGTGTAAATATAGAAGATTCTTTGCAATGAAATGATAAAGAAACAGCTGAGCATCCTTCAGAAGGGTTTCTGAGTAGTTTGACATTAGGAAGGAAAAATAAAACCCTCCCCTTTTTTGGATTTTCTCATACATTAGTGGTTGCTTTGTCAGAACGAAAATAGCAATATTTAGTGAATATGAGACATTTACCACTCCTCATCCATATTAACTTTCAGAGTACAGGATTTCAGAGAACCCAATGCTTTGTGATTTTAAAAAATAATGTGTGTCCAAAAGAGAGGTTACAAACAAACAAAGACAAGGCTGAAACAAGACCTGCAACCTCATCAGATAAGTCTTTGGCAGCATCATAGGACACTTTTGTCCCAGTCGAGCCATCAGACAATGCAGGCTCACTTCCAGCAGGGCTCCGTGGCTCAACTCGGGTGCAAACATCCTAATGCACTGTTCCCAGAACACGGGAGGCTTCCTGTGTTCCATTTAAAACAACGGAGCCAGGACAGGGGGAAGCCACATGGCGACGCTCCCACACATGTGATGGGGAAGCATAGCTGCGGGCGAAGCATTGGGATTGCCCCGCTGCCCCGCCAATTTATCATAGGCTGGCGAATTGCCCCACTGCTCTTCCTTCATCCATGTGATGAGGTCCCTGGAAGCCTAATTCTTGACACCAATAACCCACTATCAATTTCTGTCTAAATCACAAAGCTGTTTTATTAACTGCTAGTCAGACAAGTATAATATCTCTGTGTTTTGTGGTTTTTACTTTAGCCCTAAATGTGAGAGACTATTAAAGAAACATCTTCAGTCTCAGATAATTTTACATCTTGAGAGCAGAGGCTTTCTTGACACAAAATATTTTTTAAATTCCACAGTGACTTAAGCCATACTTGTTTCATGCATCTCCATGGAACTGTGAATTCAAAACTTTCCAAGAGATGATACAAAGGTTATAGCAGACAACTCACTGACAGCTCTGCTCAGTGTTCAGTGACACTTGAAAAGCCTAATAGGATTCTAGGCTGCAGTAAAGAAGAGATTGCAAGGAGATAGTATTCTAATAATCTTATAAAAGATCAGTGGTTTGTCTGTAACTTCTTTTCATCCTTCTGACTTACAGAACAATGATAGGCTTGAAAAAGGCACATAAAATACCAAGAATGTCCAGGTATTATTTAAGGAAAGATTTTAAAGATGTGGCAAAATGAGGCAGTTTATTCCTATATTATTTCCACTTAGTAGAGTTCATCACCAGTAACTAATAAATCAGGTTAGAGGATCAACTTTGTATTATTTTACAGAAGGATGTTGCAGGGCTTTATCTAAATTAATTACATCCGTATATACTTCAGATTTATATTTCTTTCACATTAGATGTATCCTTCACCTTACAATGTGAGATTAGAAACATTAAATTTTATTTATTTATTTATTTTTCAAACTTATATGCCGCCACTCCCCTAGGGCTCGGAGCGGCTTACAAGAACCGGCTAAAATCAACAATTTAAAAAACATTTTAAAAACATCTTTAAAAAAAACATCTTAAAAACATCCTAAAAGCACCTTTTAAAACATCAGCAACAGAACTCAAAAGCCTGCCGAAACAGGTGTGTCTTACATGCCCTGCGGAAGGCCAACAAGTCCCGCAAGGCACGGACTTCAGGTGGCAAGGTGTTCCACAGAGATGGCGCCACCACTGAGAAGGCTCTGCGTCTAGTTGCAGTTAGACGCAAGGTCTTAAAACTGGGGACTTCGAGCAGGTCTTGGTCCTCAGAACGGAGGGATCTCTGGGGTTTGTAGGGGGTGAGGCGGTCCCTCAGGTACATCGGCCCTGGACCATGTAAGGCCTTGAAGGTAAGCACCATCACTTTGAAAGTGATCCGGTGCTCAATTGGTAACCAGTGCAGCTGCCGTAAGATTGGTGTTATGTGGCATCTTATCAGGACTCCCACAAGGAGCCAGGCAGCTGCATTTTGCACCAATTTGAGCTTCCGGATCACCGACACAGGAAGGCCAATGTAAAGGGCATTACAGTAATCCAGTCTCGAGATGACTGTAGCCTGGATCACTGTAGCCAGGTTGTCCCTAGATAGATAGGGGGCTAGCCGTCTAGCCTGCCGAAGATGAAAAAAGTCAGTTTTGGTAATGGCGGAGACCTGGGCCTCCATCGTCAATGAAGGGTCCAAGAGGACTCCCAGACTCTTTACTAGTGAAGACGGGCGTAGCACTTCGCCATCCAGGGTTGGCAACTGGATATCCCCACTGCCCGGTCGGCCCAGCCATAGGATCTCCGTCTTTGCTGGATTCACCCTCAACCTACTGGAACGCAACCATCCAATAATGGCCTCGAGGCACTGGTGAAAACTGTCGGGTACAGACTCCGGTTGGCCTTCCATCTTTAACACAAGCTGAGTGTCGTCAGCATATTGATAACACTCGAGCCCGAAATCTCGGACCAGCTGAGCAAGTGGTTGCATATAGATGTTAAACAACAGAGGGGAGAGAATGGCCCCCTGAGGAACCCCACAATGTAGAGGGGACCTCTCAGAGACCAGGCCTCCCCTCTCCACTCGCTGTCCACGGTTGTGAAGAAAGGAGGCCAGCCAATTTAAAGCTGTCCCCCTAACTCCAGCAACGGTAAGGCGGTGAGTCAGAAGATTGTGATCAACTGTGTCAAATGCTGCTGTGAGATCCAATAACACAAGCAACACCGACCCGCCCCGGTCAAGCTGGCATCGGAGATGATCTGTGATGGAAACCAATACAGTCTCTGTCCCATGCCCCGCACGGAAGCCAGACTGGAAAGGATCCAGTCCGGCTGTGTCGTCTAGGAACTGCTGCAGCTGCACCGCTACTGCCCTCTCAATCACCTTGCCCAGAAATGAAAGATTCGAAACTGGGCGGTAGCTGGAGGGAACCAAACGATCTAAATCTGGTTTTTTCAACAGAGGAGAGACCACTGCCTCTTTTAATCCCTCTGGAAAGACTCCTTGCTCAAGGGAGCTGTTTATTATCTTCAGCAGCGGGTCACGTAATCCCTCCAAGCAGGATTTTACCAACCAAGAGGGACACGGGTCGAGGGAGCAAGTGGTCGGTCTAGCTGCAGCTATGAGCCTATTGAGAGCCTCTGCGTCCAGTGGGATGAACTGGTCAAGGGTGGGCCCAGCAAGTGGCCACGGAGTCTCAAGTTCTCTCATTGTATCAGTTGTGGCGGGGAGGTCCCGGCATAGTAGTGAGATCTTGTCAGCAAAATAGCTTTGAAAAGTCTCGGCTGAAGGGGCCTGATCATCACTTTTTGGGTTGGAAGGAACCGTCATTAGAGATCTAATTATTTTGAACAATTTTGCCGGGCGTGAACTGGCGGACTCTATCAATGAGGCATAGTATACTCGCTTTGCTTCGATGGTAGCATGCTCATAGGACTCCATAAATGCCCTGTAAGCTGATCTCGAAGCTCTGTCATGAAGTTCTCGCCACACGCCCTCTAGCCGTCTCTTTTCCCGCTTCATCGATCGAAGTTCCTCGGTGAACCAAGGAGACTGATTGCGGCGGGGTTGGAGGGGCATCTAGGGGCGATCTCGTCGAGTGCATTGGACAGCCTGATGTTCCACGTGTCCACCTGCACATCGATTGAGTCGCTGACAGGCTCCAGATCCTTCAGAGCATTCTGGAACCTACTAGGTTCCATAAGTCTTCTTGGGCGAGCCCAAATCGGCTCGGCGCCCTTGCCAGGTGGGTAGGCATGCTCCAGCCTGACTCTCAGGGCACAGTGATCCAACCATGGAACCTCTAAAATAGAGGCTTGGGTCACTTGAATTCCTGCACTGAAGATCAAGTCTAGCGCGTGTCCTGCTTGATGCGTGGGCCCAGTACTGCAGAGCAAGAGTCCTAGTGTCTCCATGATAGACACTAGGTCCATAGCCGCTGCTGAGCAAGAGTCCGTATCAGCGTGGACATTGAAGTCCCCCAGGACAACAAGTCTGGGGAACCTCAAGGACCACTCCGACACAGTCTCGAGCAGCTGGGATAGGCTGTCTGCTGGTGCACTAGGCGCACGGTACACCAGCAGAAAGGCCATGTTCTCAGGGGAATCCCACACCAGACCAACACATTCAGTGCCAGAGATGTCCACAACAGGAACTGCCCTAAGAGAAAAGCTTTCTCGGGAGAGCATAGCCACCCCACCACCCACCACCCCCCGCCTCCCACTCCGCATCTGGTGGGTGATTACATAACCTGGAGATGTTGTTTCCTGGAGTAGGATCTCGTCCCCCTCTTGGATCCAGGTTTCAGTGATACACACTAGGTCAGCTCCCTGGTCAGTAAGAAAATCTCTGATAGTTTTATTCCTTATGGACCTAGCATTCACCAACACCAGGGTAGGAGGGGAGGAAACTGGTCGCCTGTCATAGGTGCACTTGGGGATAGGCCGCAGGTCAGAGGGGGGCCGAGTCTTCCGTCGACTCAGCCTCCCTCTAATATTCGGCCTGAGCCTACCGTCATATCTCCCCCTCCCAGAGTTCGTAGGAATTCCCATACACAGACCTACTTCTCTTGGGGGCTCTACAGCAGAAGCTAAGGGCCCAATGTTCGACTGGCCCCCTGAAAAGGAGATGAGGCATGGCCAATTACCAAGTGGTCATAAATAGAGTCCTCAGAGTAATGAGGGGCAGGTGTAAAGGCAAGAACACCCGGCCAGCATTGTGGGTGGGGGGGGGGTGATCTAGGGGATGTCAAGTCTAGGTTCCCTCAAGAGTGTTGGGATAAGTTCTTAACTCCACCACACTGGGAGGTCACTCTCTCTTTTATGTCCACAAAATCCCTCTGTATCGAGTCATTATATATGATATCAATGAGCTAGAGCTTAAAGCAGTTGTGATGATGATGATGATGATGATGATGATGATTTTGATTATAAGGTTAACATAGAACTACCAATGGACATGATGCTTTACAAAGAACAAAAACAAATCTTTCTTAAGGAGATTGCATTCTAAAATAGTTCCCCAAAAGGCTCAGCCCTAGAAGGTGCCGCAAGCATTCATATACCATAATTGAAAATAGGAAGAGCAAATGTGAGACTAATTTGTATATCTATTGCCACTGCAAAACCTCTAAAATATAGCTTTTGGTGCTTTTTTTCACTTTGTTGAGGTGGGGACTGTGAGTCCCACATGGGAGATAGAGCGGTATATAAAAAAAGTTTTGTTTTTGTTGAATACCTGAAGTCCCAGGGGTAACAGGTATACAGATGCAGATTCTGATCTTCAAGATAAAGCTTCTGCCTCAACTACAAGCCCTCTAACTTGATTGAAAGGGCTAAGGAAGAGCTCTTGCAAGTACCCTAACACCCCAAACTCTGAGAAAATATATTTTTGAGCTTTCGATGAAAGTTAAAAAAATTCATTGAAAGAGTTGTGAAAATTCCATGAATATTAGGTACCATCAGAAATATATTTGAAACAACAAATCAGACCTTTTAATCAGAGGTCTACATATTTTAGTAAGTTTTAGTATTCTCCCAGAACTTGTGGTTATCTTTCTCTTTTCCTAATGAGTTCCTGAATGTTCTTATGACATCACCATATTAATTTGAAAATATGTTCTGAGATCTCAGTTGTAACTTTTCCCATTATTAAAACTAGGCTTGTGCATTTGTATAGACCCGCTACCCATTCTGTTTGTTTCATTCATAAGCACCTCACTTTTGTTTTTTTGTGCCTTCTGAAAATGCTTTCCGGATGGGCATTTTTATTCTGTGTCCAAAAATACAAAAAAAATTGGTCCATTGCTGCCAGTGGACGGGCCTCCCTAGGCTCCCCTTCCCCTCAGTTTTAGAGGTAGAGGGGTAAAAATCAGCACACATGGAGGGCACATCTACCACTCTTAGCTCACCAAATTTTGTAACGTTTGGGTCATCCCCCAATTTTTTGGGATTCTTTTATTTCTATAAAAACATTCCCTGTCTCCCCTCCCCGCCCCCCCCCCCCCCGGCCCTGCTCTCTAACTTTTCCAGGAGGAGGTGCAGGAGAGAGGAAGGGCAGGGAACCATTCCTTCCTGCCAAATGTCAAAGATGTTCCACACACCACACACACAGCCCAGTGCCCAGCCCCACTATTTCACTTCTTCTTTAACTAGCGGCAATGGGGGAAGAATTCCCCTCCCCTTCCCATCATTTTTGCCAATATCATGGTTTGCCTTGGAGTTGCTGCCTTGGGTCCTTGCTTTCTGCTGCTGCCTGGCTGGGCGCCTTTCTCAACTTCTCCATCTCTCATGCAAGGAAGGTGCCTCCAGACTCCCTCCTCTTCCTCCTTCACGCCTCTTACCCTCGCTTCCTCCCTCCTCCTTGGCTCTTGGAGCTGCCACATTGGCTGCGCTGGGCACCTTCCTCCTTTTCTGTCTCTCATGCAAGGAAGGCACCTCCAGCCCCCTATTCTTCCTCTTTCACAAAAAAGGAAGAGAAGGGGGTCTGGAGGCACCTTCCTTGCATGAGAGATGGAAAAGGAGAAAGAGGAGAAAGGCGCCCAGCACAGCCAATGCAGCAGCTCCAAGAGCCGAGGAGGAGGGAGGAGGAGAGGGCCTTGGTTGCCATGCACTCTCCAAGGCATTTTAAGGTGGTGCCCCACTTCCAGATAAGGAGGAGGGATGACCTCCTGATAGTATAAAGTTTATTATTTTCCCCCCACCCCCAACCACAGCCTCACAGGTGAACTATATTGGGTACTTTCTTATTTCCTTTAGTTCAGGGATGAAAATTATATTACTCCAGATGTTGTCTTATGAGCTTCTTATGACTTGCTATGTTGGCTCCAACTGCTGGAAATGGCAGTTCAACAACATCTGGTAGACCACACAATTCCTACCTCTGCTAGATGGAGACTACACAACTTTATCCCGCCAGAATGAGTGGAGATGGCCAACCCTATATTGTGTCTTCTTCCATTCCTTAAATTCCAATTACTGAAATCTTTTTTTGTCTTGCTGGGTCACAAACCATGTAGTTCTACTTAATACTTGCAAGCTTTGTATCATGTGGGACAGTGCATTACTAGAAATTATGATTTCCATAAGGTATCAGGACTACATCTACTGGTGATAAAATTAAAAGTGCATACACTAGATTCTCAATTAATTGGAACTCAGGCAACTGGAACTCTCAAATAACCAACAAAAAATGAAGAAACCATACTGCATTCATAAAGCATTTTATAATAGAGTAAAACTGTATTAGATTAACTTGAATTTGTCTTTCTTTGCTTTTGCTTAATTGCTGTATTTTAACATTACTATCAAGCTATATATATATTTCTATTATGACAAAACTTTTTGAAAATACTCAGGCTGAGATCCAGTTAGTGGGTGGGTAAGTCCTCCCAATATGTTTATTCCTATTGTCTGGGTGGGGGAATTGCCCCTGGTTGCTGTGGGGAGGGGGTGCCCCTGGAAGCAGCTTCTTCCTCTCAGTCACTGATTGGCTGCTTAATATACCTGAAAAGAAAAGAAAATTGCTCTTGTGTACCTAGAATTGGGATTTTGTGGAATCATATTTGCTACCAGAAGAGTATGCATAGGTTTGCAGCTTTAATATATTAGTCCTTTCCTACACGTTTCTCTTTCCCCTTCCATTTAAGAGCCCTTTTATTCTTAGTTGCACTGGTGCTCCCATTTTATTGCTTGTTGTTTTTCAGGTGTTCCATTGTGTCCATTTTGAGTGTCCAGCCCAAACTGCTGCCCACAAAGAAGACTCTAGTGAAGAAGAGGTGGGCACAAGCGGACAGCAACTACCATCCCATCCTCTTCGAGCATCAAGCGCCAGCTCTGGGCACTCTCTTCCAGGATCCATTTCACACCCATAACCTCTCAAACCATACAAGATAATGGACAAGAACTTTTGCAACCCTTGTGCCATGATAAAATTGTTCACCGTCTTCATATGTAGGCAACTCTTCCTTCTCAGTATGGATAATGGGGACCATACCTGGCAACATGAAATGTTCGTATGGAAAAGGCTGTCCCAAGACATAACAAGGCTGCTTCTTATTTTCCATTTTGGTAAAGCCAGGAAAGAAAGTTGGTTTTTGACTTTTGCCAAGTCTTCTGTTTACACCCCTACCTCTTTAACTGAACCAAATCAGGTAAAGTTGAAGGAAAACGAAAAGCTAAGCCAAATTGTAATATGAATATGCCGCATGAACAGTGCAGAAGAGTGATAATGACACGTGCCTGCAAAATATACCTGCTAGGAAAGGGTCTCCTCTGAGAATGTTTATGGAAAATAAGTCTATCAAAATCAAATGTTAATTTATTCTTAGTCCATCTTTATTTGTAAATTGCAAGCCATTTCAAAACCTATGTATATATTTGTATTTATATTTCCTTTGGCTGCTTTTTTCCTCCATTTTTTTTTTGGTTGAAACACTTCTCACTTTATTGTGTTATATCAGATGAATCCGCTTGACTGAGCTGCTTTATAGAAGCAGACATGTGATAAGCTTACTGTCTTACTTTGTTTGACGAGGAAAACTCCTTCAGAGGGCAAGGCATAAAACAATGCAGTTTAAGAAGGTTGTACTGAAATTCTGAGTATTTAACATGATTAACAAGATCATCACTTTTTACTCCTATAAAACTAGTTGTCAGATTCTTAGGTAGAGAAAAAACATTGATCTTATTAGAAATTATTAAAATGTACATTTGTTTCTATAACAATTATCAATATAGATGTCTAAACCTTTTTATTGGAAAGCTGATTGGATGACCAACATTTCAGCTGTGTTTGGTATGGATGGGAGTACAGTGCTGGCAATGTATAATAAAGTATTTGTTTAAAAATAGATTATAGTATTCCATTAGGGATTTAAAATAAACACTTCTAAGAAGCTTTTCACATAATCTCCATAAATACAGATTTGAGTTTTATTGTTAGATTTGGTTTGTGTTTTAAGGAATTTACATCCTAGCAGTAGCTATCCTTGGTAACTCAATCAGATTATGGATTTGACTACTATTCTGAATGTGTGCACAGGCAGCATTCCCCACATCAACTTGTTTTGCCTACTTCTGCGTTTGCCAGAATAAAGTAGTCTGCATATTTATACATAGATACTGATGCCATTCTTCCATCTAATTAGGAAAAAGAAATATGTATCATGGAATATGTGATTTTGGAGAAAATTATTGTCAATTTGTGGTTATTGTGTTTTTGTTTTTTTAAAAAATGTGTAAAATAACTTTGTGCCAATTGTTTGTTTCAACTATGCTGTCCTATAAATAACTGGTTAAAACTGTTGCACTGGTTGAACTTCAATTCTTGAGTTCTACTGAATGTCCTTTAGAATATAAAATGTTCTAGAGTGTACTTCCAGTACAAGAGGTCCTGAGTTACAACATCTGACCTACAAACTACTCATAGTAAAAAAAATGGAGTTGGGACAACAGGAAGTGAGAGGAAATCTACCCCTAGGAAGGGAAATTCACTCCTGTAAATTGTCATGGAAAAAGGTATCTCCACTGAAGCTTTATCACTATTCCTTGTTTCTATGAAAACCCAAAATTTTCAAAATCTAAGTGTCACAGGGACAGAAAGTGAGGTGACATTTTCTGAACAGGGGCACAGAGAGTGAAACAAACATTCCAGGAGTGTTAAACCTTTCCCTATGTTATCCAAAACTTTTTTTAAAAATGTCTGGAGTTACACTCAAAAATGTTTCTGTTCCAACTTACATACAGATTCAATTTAAGAACAAACTTACAGAACCTATCTTGTTTGTAACCTGGAGACTACCTGTATGCTGCAACCTAACTGCTGTTCATCTTCGAGCTACATGTTAGTCATATTTTACGAACACCTTAAAAAAAAACCCTGTGGTACAAAGTAACTGAAAAAAACAGCTTTTCAGAGACAAATGAAGAAACAGAGGAACGAAGAAATCATCAGATTGAGCTATCTCAAGTCAATGTTGCAAAAACAAGGCCAGGGGGAAACTACTATTCCCAGAAAGGTTTCACACAGAAAGATTTGTGAATTTGTTCTGCCTGGAAGACCTGAAGTTTTGAAACTACTTAGACACACTGGTGACAATCTGCAGTTTTTTCTTCTTCTCCCGCAGATTTCCAAAATCCTACTTCTGGTACAGCCATTGTCTCATCAGAAAACTTACTGGGCAGTGAAGTGCTTTGTTGTCCTTTATCTTAGTGGAACTTTTAGGTATTGTGTCTAGGAGATACGAACTTACCACAGCTTGGTCCTAAACTTGAAGAACAATCTGGTCAATGATATAGAGACATCCACCCAACCAGTCCTTGTATATCTTCTGTGGAGGTAATTGTAGTTGCAGAGTAGTTGCACATCACCTTTATCTTGGTTCTTGCCTTTTTCAGATTGGAAGATGTTGATTACCAGTAGCTCATCTTGCTCCTCCCCAGTTTCCCCGACAGGGTCTTATATTAATTTTTGCTCCCAAAGATGCACTAGGTCTTATTTTCAGGGGATGTCTTATTTTTCCATGAAGAAGAGATCACATTTATTGTTGAACAGCAAAATGAACATTTATTATATACTGTAAAGTAGTTGTCATCACAAACCAGCATAACCAGACAAACTGTGAATTCTATCAAGAATTTATTGTTACTACCATTATTTACATGTACAATAATCTATGGCACCTCTTGCAGTTTAGGTTTCACAAGGTTTCCATGCTGATTTCTCTGTATTCTAGTTTCAATGTAGTCATGAATAATATAATATAATATTATAATAATATGATAATAATATAATGGAATAATAATAAAATAATAATATAAAAATATACAATATATTAATGGGATAATATAATAATAGGATATAATAATAACAGTATATGATGATAATAATATGGTATTAATAGGATAATATAATAATGGGATATAATATAATAACAGAATAGCATAATAATATAATAATAGGATAATATAATAGAATAATATAATTATATAAAATATATTAATAGGATAATATAAAATGGAATATAATAATAACAGAATATGCTAATAATATAATAATATGATAATATAATAGAATAATGATAGAATAATAGTATAGAATATAATGATATAATATATATTAATATGATAATATAACAATGGGATATAATAATAACAGATTATGAGGCTAATAATATGGTAATAATAGTATAAAATAATAAGGTTCATGGCATAGGATAGGAATAAGAATGGGAGGAGAATCCCAATGTGTCCTGTACCTTTAAGAAGCAGAAGGAGCAGGAAAGGGTGTTGAAGCCATCTTCCTTCCCTCCCACCCTCCCTTGCCCTGGCACCAGGAGCCAATCAGAAGCCTCTGGGATGAAGGGAGCATGGCCAGGACAGAGCCTTGTCTCCCAAGGAAGAAAGAAACGACAGGCAGCACAGACGGAAGGTTTTTTGAGCCGTGGCTGGGGGACAGGCAGGAGGCAAGGCAAGGCCAGCCAGAGAGGCCAGAAAGCAAGCACCCTCCCTCCCTCCCTCCAGTGCGTATGAATGCTGCTTCTGCCCTGCAGCCATGCTTCCCAATGGAACTCTCCTGCATCCCATTCTTAGTTGCTAGGTCTTACTTTCAGGGGAGGCCTTATATTTGGCAATCCCCCCAAACCCCTAATATCACTTTCACTTTTGCCCTTTCAGACTTCACTCCACTTTTAAACATCACAATAAATAGAGATTCAGTGCAAAATTTCAGAAGCAATAATATTTAAGGAACAAAACAATAATTCCTTATCATCTATATATATAAAAGAGTGATGGCATCAGGGCAGCGGACAAAACAACAAAACTACAGGTCCCCCAACCTCAAAATTTGACAACACAACCCATCATTCACGGCTCTAGGTTGATACAACAAAAAAGAAAAGAAAAATGAAGTCCTAATTACTGGAAGAGGAATAATAGTTTTTATCCAATTGCTGCCAGTTTGAAGGCTAAGCTCCGCCCACTTGGTCTCCTAGCAACCTCCTCAGACCAGGGGACAGGCACAGCTAGGCCTCACTTAGGCCTCTTCCACAGATTATCAGATTTGAACTGGATTATATGGCAGTGTAGACTCAAGGCCCTTCCACACAGCTATATAACCCATTTAGAATCTTATATTATGTGCTTTGAACTGGATTATCTTGACTCCACACTGCCATATAATCCACTTCAGTGTGCATACTAAACATAAAGACAACCATACAACAGACATTCAATACCACCACTACCTCAACAATTTCTCACCAACACCACCAGACAACGCCACAGCAACGCGTGGCCGGGCACAGCTAGTAACTTATAAAGTCTGATCTACATAAAATCAGGATCTACTTTCTATGAATGAAAGAGTTATAATTCTGGAAAGCACCTTGGCACAATTTTCAAGGATCTTCCCACCCTGCTACTACCATACGTTTCAGGGCTCCTGGTTCTATGTGTAGCACTTTCAAGGACCTGGAGGATACGTGTGTGGAGAAATCTGATTCCAGTAGAATCAGTTGCATGCAAATTGTTTCCTCTTTCATAATGATTTACTTCCCAACCATGTATAAAAGGTGTTCGTGTCACATTTTAAACGTTTGAAACACAACTCTACTACTTCTCATACTTCTTTAATCTTCATGACATATTTCAAGAATATGGTAACAGAGAAGTTTTACAGTTAAAGTGACTCACCCTATCATTGTGAATATTTAGATGTTCCTACAAGAGCCATTAATTTCCACCTGTAGTATATTGCCTTAAGCTTTCTCTTTGTTTAATGATGTGATAAGAAGAACAGAAATTGATCACAGACAGCAAATGGGCATATAAGCCCCACTGAAATGAATGGGATTGCTTGGCTTTCTAATTATGTGCATTACCCCGCAATATGCATATATAATAGTATATGTATTTTCAGTTTTGAATTTCACTGATATATTTCCCCATTTAACTTAAAATTAGTAGTTATTTGTATCAGCCTGCAAAAATGTAAAGTATGTTGCATATTTATCATTGTAAAGGGGTTTTTTTCAGCCTTCAGTTCATAATGCAGTGAATTCCTCTAGATTCTTTGAGCTGCTTTAAAAGCTCCAGAGAAGGTTGTTCTTACATCAGTTGAGCAGCTAGGTATATGTTATGGATATGAATACAGCTGTTCCCCCGCCCTACCCTTCTGCTCGATCACAGATATCCACCCAATAATCATGTATAATTACAATATGTATAAAGAAATATAATTGAATACTCAAGATTATCCATGCCATCATATTTTCATTTTCTGTGCAGGGCTGTCAAAGATGGACAGTGAAGAAAGCTGATAGGAAGAGAACTCATTTAAAAGGTGCAAGTAGAGAATTCTATCATGGACTTGCCAAAAAGACAAATGGATCCTAGAACCAATCAAGCCATAAGCCTCCCTAAAAGACCTAACTTGGACTGTTGTGCTTTGACTATATCACGAGACAACATGACTAATTTGAGAGAACAATAATGCTTGATAAGAGTTGAAGGCAGTTATGGAAAGAGGAAGACCATATGATAGGTGGATAGACTCAATCAGGTCCCGACCCCAAATGCGCAGAACTTGAGAAGGGTTGTTGATTATAAGGTGACTTAGAAGTCTCTCATTCATAGTGACACTATAAGTCAAAGCTGACTTGACAGCAATTAACAAAGAATATGTTACCCTACAGTCGATCTCACATTGTTATTCTATTTAATAAGCATGATTTGATCCAAGTGCCTTAACTTTCACACAAAGCATGTTCAGCAATCATGCAAATTATACAAAGTTTTTAAATACCATTTCACAAGAGGGTACTTAAAAGCAATATTTTAGAAACATAATTTTCAGGTTTTTCAGTGGGCGTGGTTGGCGAACAGGTTCTTACTAACCTGCACGTTATACAGCTGCTAATGACTTTTTTAGGTTTTCATTAATCTAGTGGGAAATCTTGACCTCATTAATTTCAGTGGGAGATCTGCAGTTAATTGCATTGGGTTGAAAATTTCACATCTATTATAATTAGCAACTAACATGGCTGTAAATGCTAAAGCAAAGCACTTCCAAATTTTTACATCTAATTCTCCTGATCATAATTTGCTAAAGTATCCCTTTTTGCAAGACTTTTTAGGGAGAAATTTCAAAGATATGTAAATGAGGTTTACAGTAATTTGATCTCAGTTTTCTTTCCTCAGTTTCACCATGACCAAAGTTCTGAATAATAGCTGCTGGCATCATGCATTTGGCTGTGTGCTATGCTATGATAGAATTTCATTAGGAGTTTGACTTGTACCCGTTACTTCCTCTCAATGTGGATCCTACAGTATAACAAATAAGGCTATATTTGTCATGTGTAAAATAGCTCAAAATGCGGGTAGTTATTTACCTGACATAAGGGTTTCCAGGGGGCATATCGGAAGCAAGCATGATGTATGCTGTGAAATGCAATGTCCCAGCCACTGTAACTTCAAAGAAAAGATTTGAGGTCTCTAGGAAAAAAGACTTCTGCTATGATCCAAGGAGGTAATACAGTACATGAGCATGAGAAAGAACTGCATTCAAATCTGGAATATGTCTCACAGTTTTAGCTCAATTTCCACTGCATAAATGTTTCTTCAACTGAATCATGACTTTCCCCCGTGGTAGCAGCATCTATTCTCTTAGGTAGCAGAAAGTGAATTTCTGGTTGCTTTGTTTCTTCACAAGCATGCCTAATTTTATTTATTTGCCGTATTTATATCCCGCCCTTCTCACCCTGAAGGAGACTCAGAGCGGCACACTAATTTTGATAATCATGAATCATTTCATAGGTCCTTGCACAAATCAGACTATTGAGTAAGAATCCCATGGCATCCTTTTCCTTTTAATTTTAAAATATTGTAGCAATATTGCTGTTATGTGCCTCCAAGTCGTCTCCAACTTATGGAAAAATTCTTACAGAGTTTTCATGGAAAGATCTATTTGTCTGTCTGTCTGTCTATCTGTCTATCATCTGTCTATTTATATGCTGCTTTTCTACTGAAGTGGGACCCAAGACACCTCACAGATAAAATCTGCAAGAATGGTAAAACAGGGATTCAAACCCTGCTTTACCAATTGGTGGGAACAAGAGAGAGGGCCTTCTTGGTGGCTTCTGGAACTCCTTGCTGAGGGAAGTCAGAATGGATCCTTCCCTGTTGTCCTTCAGACAGTAGGTTAAAACCTTTTTATTCAGGAAGGCTTTTAAAGAAGAGGGTTTTTAAGATCGTCAAGGGCTGCTGTGATTGTATATGCTTTTAATGATGTTCAATACTGTTTTAATACTTTTATATTTGTATATTTGAAGTTGTATTGCAATGCTTTAGTTGTGAGCTGCATTGAGTCACTGAATGGAGAGAAAAAGCGGGATATAAATCAACAACAACAATAATAATACTTTTCAGACTCAGTCCAACACTGAAAGTGCTACATCGCATTGCCCCCCCCCCTTATTTATTTATTTATTTATTTATTTATTTATTTATTTATTTATATTGCTTGCAACATTTATATCCTGCCCTTCACACCCCCGAGGGGGGATTCAGGGTGGCTTACAATTTAGTATAAAACAGAATATATATTTAAAAAATCACAATTCAACAATAAGAGGGGGAGCACCATATATTAATAGAAGGAATGTAAACCAACAATGTTGTTGAACCTCTTGCAGAAAGATTTCCATAGGGTGACTGCAAATTTCATTGATGACAGTCTACTGATTCATCATTCGTGATTAATTTCTTCTCATATTTTATTTCTTTAACACATTTGAATGGTGGTTAGGAATGACTATAAAAGTAAGTGTGTGCTTATAAGAAGTCTGTGCTGATATTAATCATAATTACCCCACTGCATTCCCAGGAATAGACACTCTTCTATTTTGTGTCTGGTTCAGAGTATATAATTTATAGCTATCACATCATGGAGTTGTGTCCATTACCAGAGAGTTCTGGGGGCAATAGTTCAGATTACATCAGATGAAATACTACAGCTGGTGACTGAAAATGATGCAGTTGAGAAGGAAGGGCTTTTGGAAGCTTGGTTTGTTGTTGGCGTATGGAGTAAAGAGGCAGAGAGGAACAGCTCTTCAAATTTTAATTTTTGAGTTACTGAGTGATCACATACTTCTCATGGAACTTTTGCAGAATAATTCATTTTACCAGCTTATTTGGTCAATTAGGCAAAGTAACTGGCAAATTTATATTTGGGTCAGCACCCAACTAATGCTACCATTCGCCAGAGTAGCAGCACAACTCTAGAATCGTTTTATGGATTATGTGCAGTAATGGTATCTCTACTGCCACAATGGGAGAAAAACATTGGTGCATTTTTTTATTATTATTTTGAAGCCAGAATATTTTGACTAGCCTTAGATATGTAAAAACAGTGACTTTCTGGGGATAGATGGAGTGTCTTGGGCTGATTCCACTTTCGAGTTACAGGAAGAAAATAATTTAAATTCATAAATGGAAAAGCAGGCTTATAGGCTCATCCTTCTGGAGACTCAAAGGGGGAAAAGCAGATTTAAATACTGACAGGATGGCTCCAAATGTTCTTACATTTCATAGCCTATAATGCTGGCAAAATATTCATTCAAATGAGGACGAAAGAAGCAGAGCCTGTATATTGAAGGGAACCCCAGGAGAGGGCAGTGTGGTTCTTTGTACTTTTAACACAGGACTGCACCGAAGATCCCATGCCTCTACTAAAGGGCCTTCAGCAGAATCCAGTTTCAGTGGCACATTGTAAGTGTTGCCTTTATTGCAACTCTGTCTTGCAATGTATATCACTAAGTATTATCCCTTTCCCCCCTAAAAGCAAATGACCATCCATGCCACTGGGCACATTTTTCTGGGGAATTTCTACTTTAAATCACCAAGGAGGAAGTCTGCATTTATACATGTTTTCCTCTCTTGGATTCTACTCCTTTGTCACTCTAATGAGACAAAAGAAATCCAGTAATGCATCTGTTATTGTATTCAGTCGCAATCAGAGCCACTCTAGATGAAATCACATTTGTCTGGACCTTATGAACAGAACTCATAGCAGGTAGCAGATTTCTCTGCTGTCTTGCTTGACATGGTGATCTTTTAAAAAAACCATACCATACTGTTTTTCAAGTTGTAAACTTAGTTATGAATGCTTGCCCATCTCACCATTAATTTATGGATCTGAATAATCCACACGGCATTATAAAAAGGACAGAAATGAAAGTGTGCTTTGAGCCCTAGAGAATAGCATTAGCATAATGTTCCTTGACTTCCAGAGCACTCTCTTATCAGTCTGTCCGCACACCTAACTGCTTCTCATTTTCTGTTTCCACACTTACTGCTCACATTCTTGTCCTCCCTCACTCCACCTGCTCTACCTTCAGCTTTTGATCACATTTTCTATTTGCTTTTCTGAGAGATGATAACATTATGGAAATTTGACTCTCCAGCTGTCTGTCCTACACCTGAGTGTAGTGTATCCATCTTTTGCCTCCTAATTAAAAGGAAAACTTCTACCAGAGGTACTCAAAGTTAAAGATGATTAACTGTGAATCTTTGCTCACTTTGCCATCAGTTGAACTCCTGCCAGCTTTCTATTTGCATCGGGTCCCGTACTGCGGCTTTCATTTCTCCCTTGCACAATCTTTGTATATTTATACCTATATTTGCACTGGCAGTATCTTTTGTCTCACGATTATATGGAATATCACATAATATCTCTGTATACCACAATACATTTCTAGACACTGTCTCATTACAAAACATTTTGTGGGAAGGCAGAATATTGTACACTGATCCAGTGCTGAATTTATTAAAAATTGTTAATTTAGATTCACATGAACACTGATACATACTAAGGAGCATTCTCGTTTCTCCAAATGGGTGGTCCTGTAATAGGCATGAGAGAGTCATCTATGCTTGAGATACTCAGTTCAGTGCCTTGGAGCACCACTGTGCCCAGGGCTGCCTACTTTAACTCCCTATTTATCTTTATCTGCTGCATTTTAAAATATATATTTTAAGAGGAAGGGTGGCATGCTACAAAACAAAGCACTAGCATTAGTTGCTATATTTATTGTCAACATCTTATCTCCATCTAGATTTATTTATTTGTTTGTTTGTTTATTTACCATATTTATATCCCACCTTTCTCTACCCCGAGGGGGACTCAAGGCAGCTTAAAAGCAGCCCTTGTGCAGTGCCTTGGGAATAAAACAAACATGAAACAGAATTATTAAAATTAAAACAGACATAAAAACATAATTAAAATCCATTCCAATATAAGACACGTCATCCAAAGATAAGGTCTAAAGCCTTTCCATAATCCATTGCACGATTTCCAGGTAAAATTATTGCCCTGCGCTATTTATAAAAGGCCTACTCCCAAAGCCTAGACTTTCTAAAGACTAGGAAGGAGGGATCTAATATCTTTAGGGAGGGAGTTTCACATCCAGGGCGCCACTACTGGGAAGGCCCTGTCTCTCATCCCCACTAGTCACGCTTGCGAAGGTGGTGGGATCGAGAGCAGAAGCTCCACCAACGATCTTAAACTCCAAGGTATTGTCCCCGAGGTATAAACTGGAAATAAATATAGTGGATGGGTTGAACCCAGAAATTTCAGTGCATCCAGCCATCAGAAAATGAAGAAATATATGGTGGGATGAGAGTGTCATAGAAAACTGCAGCAAATGCTGAGGAGCTTCCAAGAGTAGAAAAGTTGCCTGTGCTTTTTTCCCTGGGTCTGGTGAATACGTGCAAGAGAAGGGAGGTCTAATTTGTTCTGTCGCTATTGGTTTTACCTTAAGTGGAATGTGTGTGTGTGTGTGTGTGTGTGTGTGTTAGTGTTTTGCTTTTCGATATGGATGTGCTTTGTCCTTTGGGAAATGGCTGCTCTTCTTCACTGTTTCTGATACTCACAAAGAGACTTGTCCCGTGCCTTCACAGTGCCTCCTCAGGAACTTCTAGGACTGAGTTGTCCTTTAAGTGGGGAGTCATCTCCTCCACTGCCTATGCTTGCCGTCCCTTTCTGCTTAATTGCCTCCGTTCCTTTTCATTTGCAGTGTTAGTATCATCATTTGGAACTTGTGATTTGGTCTTTAGAACGTGTGTGAACTATTTCCTTGTCTTTCATCCTTTAGGCCCTTTGTTCTGCCTATTTATTTTATAGTTTTTATTTGGTTTATTTCTTTGTTCCTTTTCTTTGGTTTACTTTGGATGTCCTTTCTTTCTGCTTGCTTGCAGAAAGTCTCTTCAAGAAGTGCCTCAGCTGCAGTCAGAAAATCCTTCAATCTAACAGATCACTCTTCTTGGGAGAGTTTGCTAGTTCTACTGTCTAGAAAAAAATGCTTACAAAACCCTCAAATCCAAAATGGTTTTGATCAAATGTATGGTTTGAGACAGAAAGAGGAAGGATTGCTGACAATTTGCCACAAAGCCAAGAAGAGACAGAGGAGACAGGCTTGTGTGGATATACATTTTTCATAGATTGCACTTCTCATCAATGTAGGAAATATCATGAGACCCTTTTGATGAAGCCATGGTGCTGCTATTTCTCTAACAGAATTAGATCTAGTATCTGAGCTAGTGTCTGTCCCCATGTGGTCATTAATTCTGATATTTCCTACAGATGGTAGATTCTGGTGTTTAGCAGTTTCTACATAGCTCCTAATTTTAACACTCCCCCCACTCCCACAGTCTTTACTCTAAACTCACTTCTCTTGTTTATTTTCATTCTGTACCTTTCCAGCTGTACCTCAGACATACATGCAACTTATTGTCCTATTTCCAACTATTACATTCTCACATTTTAAGATTCTGCCAACAGACTAAGCTCTCACCATTTGGTGCTATTTATTTATTATTATTTATTTAAAGCATTTATATTCTGCCCTTCTCACCTCGAAGGGGACTCTGGGCAGAGCACAACATATATACGACAGACATTCAATGCCAGAACATAAAATAAACTGTAAATATATAATTACTAAAATCAGTTATATTCACTTTAAAATCAATTGTATAAAACCATCTCAGATTAGCCATACCAAATCCAGTCAACAGGGTGAAATTTCCTATTGTTGCCTTACTGCACTGTCCCAAAGGCTTTATCCCACAGCCAAGTTTTTACCATCTTTCTGAAGGACAGGAGGAGGGGGCTGATCTAATCTCGCCAGGGAAGGAGCTCCATAGCTGAGGGGTGATCACTGAGAAGGCCCCCTCTCTCGTCCCCACCTATCGCATCTGTGGCAGTGGCAGGACCGAGAGAAGGGCCTCCCTGGAAGATTTTAATCTCTGTGGTGGTTTGTAGAGGGAGATGCGTTCGGACAGGTAGATTAGGTCGGGGTTGTTTAGAGCATTATAGGCCAAAGCCAGCATTTTGAATTGTGCTGTACACTAAAAAGAGATGAGTGCCCCCCCCCCCTTTAATATAAAGGTCAAGCTATAGTTCTTGCATTCATCTGTGGACAATTCAAACCAGTTTTTTCTGAGTCAATTTTTGACTAAAATTTCTAGACTTATACGTGAGTATACATACTTAAATCCTCTGTGTTTGCTTATTTAAAGGAGATTATACTTTGACAACTGTTGTATAAAAATGCTTCTCCTTACAAAATGATTGGAAAGTCTTTGGCTGTCTTGGCATTTTTGGTTGCAAGTCCCACAGTCTCTTACAATTGGCTTGGTCTCCTGGGAGTTGAAGTTCAAAACATCTGGAGAGTCAACAATTACCAGAATATTCTCTGATTAAACTGGTTTGTATTACAACATTACTTTCACTGGTAGCCAATTTCACCAGGGAGGTTTTCAATGATAACTCCCTCAGTTCTGCACAGGACTGCAAAAGTTCAACTCAGTCATTATTTAAAAAAGAGAAAGAAATCTGTTTTTAGAAATTATATGCCAATTTAAGTCAGTGGACACATCTATTTTTAGTCCTGCTGCTCTGAAAATTCTCCACCAGCAAAATTCACTGTGCTGAACATTTGATTATATTGCATTTGCTATGAACATTTAGGAAGTGGCAGGCCTTCACAGGTTTCATCCTTAAAATTGTCTCCATATAACCCATCGAGTGAACTAATCAAGAATCTTCAGAGTTAAAGCTCAGGCACAAGATGATGCAAGCATGCTACCAAATCCCAGTTTTTCATAAAATAAATGAAGTAGCAGAATAACAGGATCCAGAAATACGAATTATCAACCATTTCCTTTTTTTTAGTATTTAGAAAAGAATCCCCTAAGCCTCTGAATTATTGCTGGAATAAACATGTTTACCTCTCTGTTTATTGAATTTTAATCCTACCTTTCTGCTAAAAGAAAAAAACCCTCTCAAGGTGGTTAACAAACAAATTAACAAATCACAATCACTGAGCATTCAACATCATTGCAAACAAGCATGATTTTCTTTGCAAATTTTTGACAGCTTTTCTGTGCTGTACAATATTTAATTTAAGGTGAGGTGAATTATCTATTTACCAGTGCTATTTGTTTTGCTTAATTTTTAAGGGGAAATTTCACCTTTGTGTACATGAAGAGGTTGTAGTTTTAAGAATCAGCTTGGTCTTACCTACTGGGCTCTTATTGACCCCTCTGCGTGAGTATATTCTTTAAAAACAAATGCGTTCAAACAGTGCCATATGCTGCAGTTTGGAAGGGTAGAGCTCCAGATAGAAGTCAAGGCCTTTATTCTAATATGGAATTTTAATTACAGTTATCAAAAGATGGAAAACATGTGAGGTCCCACTACACCTTCTGGTCCCTGAGCTGATTTAGAATTGTACTTGTATAGTAGAAGAAAATGGGAACAACGGTCAGTACTCCAGCTGCACAATAGCTCTTCAAGGGAAATAGATGGGGTAACTTTTGAAAAAGCAGGGACATTTTTAGAACCATTGCTGGATCGCTGAAACACTTTCCTAATTATGGTGTATGGTCTTAATCTGAATCCAAACAAAAGAGGTAAGTTAGGAGAGAGGTCTCCTCAAAGCAGGTTCTTCATGATTAGATAAAATGAGAGCAGATAGGCAATTTAAACCGGGCTTATCAATGACCTGCATGTTACTCATTCTAGAATAAATATCAGATGAGTTTCACACATGTTGGCTAAATGTGATGATAACGATTTGTAGTTTTTAGTTGGTTCAGTTAGCTTCATGCAACCTGGATTTTCTTTCTTTTTTCCTGGCCAGTCTTCCTGTTGTTGCAAGTCTTTCTGGACTTATGGTGACTCAAAGGCCACATCTATCATGTGGTTTTCTGAGGCAGGAGTGTGTGACTTGCACAAGGTCACTCAGTGGGTTTTCATGGCTGAGTGAGGATGTGAATTTTGTTCTTCAGAGTTATAGTCCACCCCTCAAACGACTTCACCACATGGCTCTGTATCAGTGGTTCTCAAGCTGTGGGTCCCCAGATGTTTTGGCCTTCAACTCCCAGAAATTCTAACAGCCGGTAAACTGGCTGGGATTTCTGGGAGCTGTAAGCCAAAACACCGGGGGATCCACAGGTTGAGAACTACTGCTCTATAACTATGTCCCGCCCAAATATAACAAAAGTGACAGTACAATTTCCGACAAATTACATGTAGTGTTACAGCCTTTCCATGTTTCTACTTGAGCTCTCGCTTGCCTTTAAGCAATGATATTCTAGATAAATTTATGCAACAGAGTAAGAAGGCCCTAGAAAGGTACAGTGTTTGGGAGGCTTTAAATCAGATCTTTGTTATTGTGATTGAATGGGTACTTGCTCTCATGAGATATCCCCCCTCGCAGAGGAATTAGACAGCAACAGAATCTGAAGAAGTAACATGTCCCAGCAGTTCTGGGATGAGATGTCAGCATTGTATTCTAACACAAAGTGCTCTTTCGTTTCTTGATTGTAATTCTAAAGGGCAAAACAATCTATTTTAAGCAGCGGCTGCTGGAATCTTAGAATACCATCACAACCTGTCCTTTGAATCCTGTTTAGAAAGGTTAAAGGGAATAGAGCTCCTCAGAAGCACAATACGAAGCAAAAGGAACTCAAACGGTCAAGATGAAGAAAGCTTCAACTTGATACAGTGGTTCACTCTACTTTCTGAGATATAGCTACAGTTTTCTAAAATGAGATGGTTCCTAACTTATAGTTGAATAAACATACTCAGAGAGAAATCATTCTGAAACAGCTTGGGGCAAGGTTATTGGAATGACCTCTTTCTCCCCTATAAACCTATCTTTGAGTTGTGATTGTCAGGAAGAGTTTTCTTTCTCTTGGCCCTGCTTAGTCCTAATATGCATTCAGTGGAAAAGTGAATGGTTGCACGCAGATGCCTAACATTGAAGACTCATTTACTCTCCTCATGTATGACTTCTTTACAAAAGGCAAATGGTATCATATATAAACAGATGTTTGGTTTACTGGTAAATTTGTTCTATTATAAATTGCATTTTAATTCACTGATGATGCTAACTGGCTAAGATTTTTCTCTTTTCTTATATTAGTTTATCATACATGGTAATGTATTATTTTGTATTCTTACTAACACATATTATGCCTTTTATTTAGTCACCTAAACTATTTTTGATATGAGGTAAGGATATGCATGGAACAAATAACTCACATTTTGGCTCACATACAGTAATATAAGAATTGGAGACTACTTTACTTAAAGAAGATGGTTCAAAGATAAGCATCAAGTCCCAGAAATGAATACCACACGTGGCAATAATTAATGGCAATTGAATCATTGGAATAAAATTTCTGGGATTATACAAACAACACTAAAGGGTAGCCCAGAGGTGACATTCCCGATACTTCTTTCTTTGATTAAAAGTTGAGGTGATTTTGTAAAAAACACGTCTACTGTCAAGTAGATCCATATTGATTGGCTAAGAAACAGCACTAAAATGTTTAACATAAAGATTAGGAAGAATGTCCTAACAATAAGAGCTGTTCAACAGTGGGATGTGGAATGTGCTTCTGATTTTTAAACAGAGGTTGGATGGCCATCTCCTTTGATTGCACATTTCTGCTTGGCAGAAGGTTGGACTGGAGTGGACACCCCCTTGGTTTCTTCCTATTCTTTGATGCTGTCCTGGAGAGAAATTGCTAATAGTGTACAACAACAACAACAACAACAACAACAACAACAACAACAACAACAGTATTTCTTACTCGCCATTCCTCATAGCTTGAGACGGGTTACAAAACAATTAAAATACATAAGCACAGCAAAAACGTCTCTCAAAAATGCTGTAGTTATGAATACCTGCATCACAGAGGTTTGAACTATGGCTGCTTTTAAACTAACCAAATATAACGAAAAGATACAAGATTTTCTACTTGTGATGAGCCATTTTGTCTAGTAGTACTAGGTTACCCTAGCCCTCAGCTCTTCTTAATTTTAAGGGATATAATGACAAAAGTTAGATTAATCTCCATTGCTAGATCAGTGTTTAGAAGATAGACGCCCTGCACAACTTACCCAGAAGGGACATTGCTGTGGTTGGTGTTCCCCCACCCGCCATTTCTTCCCAGGAGCTCTGTTTTGTGACTGCCCTGATTGGCTGAATTTCTGGACAGTTGCAATCCGCTTCTGCAGATAAAAGTGGGAGCATGCCGGCTCTCAGGCCAGTTGCCTCTGAGCTCTCCCCTCCCTTTCACCCTGTAATCAGTTAATCTTGTGTGCTGTTACTGTTTTATTTTACAGTCATGTTCTTTTGTCACAACTTGTGTACATTAGGCACAGGCCCAGGCTCCGGTTTGCATACCTCCCTCCCCTTTTCAGTGTGTGTATGTGGGGGGGGGGGGGGTCCTGGTGGCAGTACTGGTGTCCTAGGGCAAAACTGGTTGGAAAACTGCTTGCAACCCCTGATGTTGTTAAGTGATATTAATCAGCAGAGGCTTGTTCAATTCTTGATCCAGGACCCATGCCTGGCTGCCAAACCTGTTTCATTGTAACCAATAAACAAGTTGTAGCCTTTGGTCATCCAAACAGCTTATGTTTGTATATTTTTTGCAGGTTGAAGGTGGAGGCTGGTGATTGCCCTTGCCCACGCAATTGCCCTTTCTCAATATTTATCTATTTGTGTTGAACAGTCTTCCTTACTCAGATGGCTGGCTGGAGTTGTTTCATTCAGCTTTTAGCTAGCGATAATAATAATAATAATAATAATAATAATAATAATAATAATAATATTGAAGGAAAAGCTGATAAGGAGAAGACCTGGCTCTGGCTCACAAATGGGACCCTGAAGAAGGAGACAGAAGGCCTGATCCTTGCAGCCCAGGAGCAAGCCATTAGAACAAATGCAATTAAGGCCAAGATCGAAAAATCAGCTGATGACCCAAAATGCAGACTATGCAAGGAAACTGACGAAACCATTGATCATATCCTCAGCTGCTGTAAGAAAATTGCACAGACAGACTACAAACAGAGGCACAACTGTGTGGCCCAAATGATCCATTGGAACTTATGCCTCAAGTACCACCTGCCAGCAGCAAAGAACTGGTGGGATCACAAACCTGCAAAAATATTGGAAAATGAGCACGCAAAGATACTGTGGGACTTCCGAATCCAGACTGACAAAGTTCTGGAACACAACACACCAGACATCACAGTTGTGGAAAAGAACAAGGTTTGGATAATTGATGTTGCCATCCCAGATGACAGTCGCATTGATGAAAAACAACAGGAAAAACTCGGCCGCTATCAGGACCTCAAGATTGAACTTCAAAGACTCTGGCAGAAACCAGTGCAGGTGGTCCCGTTGGTGATGGGCACACTGGGTGCCGTGCCAAAAGATCTCAGCCGGCATTTGGAAACAATAGACATTGACAAAATTACGATCTGCCAACTGCAAAAGGCCACCCTGCTGGGATCTGCACGCATCATCCGAAAATACATCACACAGTCCTAGACACTTGGGAAGTGTTCAACTTGTGGTTTTGTGAAACGAAATCCAGCATATCTATCTTGTTTGCTGTGTCATACAACATCGTTGTGTCAATAATAATAATAATAATAATAATAATAATAATAATAATAATTTTATTTTTGTACCCCGCCACCATTTCCCCAGAGGGACTCAGGGCGGCTTACAGATATAAAACCAACATACAATAATATCAAATACAAAAACACACAAATAAATTTAAAAGGCATTAAAAATCACAATCATTATAAAACACTTGAGAAACACACTAGAACTAGTGATGCCCTAGTTCTGCATCAAACATTCCATAGAATATAGCCATGTGATTTTTGTGGTACCATGTGGAGACTTCGTTCTCCCAGGTCTTGTACTGATTCACATTGTCTGGCCCTCTTGTGAGGCTGTGATTGCTGTAAATTCTTTTGTTTGTATTTAATAGAATCATAGAGTAGGAAAAGCCCAACCAGTTGCCATGCAGAAAATTACAATTACAGCATTCTGACAGACATCCACCTAGCTCCTGTTCAAAAGCCTCCAAAGAAGCAGCCTCCATCACACTTCAAGGCAATGAGTTCCACTATTGAATAACTCTTACGGCCAGGAAGTTCTTTCTAATGTTCAGGTGGAGTATCCCTTCCTGTTATTTGAACCATTCCTCCAAGTCCTTGTCTCCAGAACAGCAGAAAACAAGCCTGCTCCCTCTTCCTTCTGACATCCTTTCAAATATTTAAACATGGCTATTATGTCCCCTCTCAGCCTTCTCTTCTACAGGCTAGACATACCCAGCACTTTAAGCTGTTCCTCCACCCTCCACATGATCTCAAGACCATTCTAGTTGCCCTCTTCTGAGCTTCTGGTGCTTTTGACTTTATGTTCATTTTATATATCTTCTATCTGTGTGTGTACACACACTGTGGAACTATGCTAAGTACAGGGTAAGGATTTGTGTTGGTGGAAGCGAGGAAGGAATTACCAACTTCTCTCACAACATCCCCCTTCAAAAGCCATACGCAGTCATAAGGTTATTTGTGCCTGTGTATGACAGCCGCAGGATGCCAATCAGAGCCTCTCTGGGCCTTGTGAATAGCTTAACATGGAATATACACAAAGTGGGGGTTGGGTGTGTACATTGCTATTAATATAGAGAGTGAAACAGAGGGACAATTGCCGAGGGCAAGGTTGAAGCTTTCAAATGGCAGCTTCATAAGTCCGTTCAGTTTAATGAGGCATTAAACTATCATTGCATCACTGGGAGAAATTAACATAATTGATGTCAGCATTGGAGTCTGAAGAATGGCTTGTTATCAAGCCATTTAATAATCTAAACATATCAGATGTCTGTCACAGTAATTGGTAGGCTGGGGACAGAGAGTACACCAGGCTGCCCTTTTTTGCAAAACTATTTGCTTTGCCTTCTTTGCAGCTGGAGGACTGCCCAAACGTTCATGCCGTTGCAAATCAGACGATGGGTGAAGCAAAGATGCATTGCCAATTAGGGGAAAGGAGTGACCTGCCTGTGTACTCGCACTCCCTTCCTTCAAGGAGACAGTGCCCTGATGTGTCCTTGCAGGTGCCTTCTCCCTTCCAGAGCTCAGTGTCTTGGGGGACAGGCCTTCCATCACTCCTCTTCGGTGGACAATTCCGCAGCCTAATAGATCTCACTAATGGCAGCTGTATCCTGACAGACATCTATTAGTGTAAAAGAAACAGTTAGGCCTGGGCAATTCCTTTAAAAGTTTCTTAGCTCTGCTCTGTGTAGGGAAAGTACTTGCAAACTCAAGATGAGCTTGACAGAAATGGTCATGTCTGAATTAAACCTGCAGCAGCTCCAGGATTTTGGAATTGTCCTTTGGAAGAAAGTGTTTATAAGCACATCTCTAAGCCCTTCATTTGTAAAAAGGAAAGGAAGGAGGATGCTGGGGTTTCGCCATCACTGCACAAATATAAGCGGATATAAGACCTATAATGTGCTACAAGAACACAGAAGCCTCAAGTAACTGAGAAACTCAGAGAGGCTTATTCTATTATCATCAACATCTTCTTGCTAGATCCATATAAAACCAGTACTTGGATTTAGAGTTACATAATATGTGTTGTGTTCTATGGCCTCTTCATTGTAGATATACTATGGGTGTGCATGGTGGCTAAGAAATATAAATGTAAAGAATATTTGCATGTTTAACCTCTGCAGATTTGATGAATGCATTTTCTCTAGGAATCTCTAAATTTTCTAGTGCAAACCTATGTCAGGTACTAATGGAAGTTGTCTATAGAGTTCCTTTGGAGGATCTACAGATTTCTAGACAGGTGTTCTCTCAGGTCAAAAAAAAATAGCAGTTTATACAGTTTGTATAACTGTCCGTCTGTCTCCTGAGGAATCTGTATAATGACCAAGTAGCAACAGTAAGAAGAGACCACAGAACAACAGACTGATTCAAGCTTGGGAAAGGAGTATGGCAGGGCTGTATGCTCTCACCCTACCTATTCAGCTTATATGCAGAACACATCATGTGATGTACGGGGCTTGATGAATCCAAGGCTGGAATTAGCATTGCTAGAAGAAACATTAACAACCTTAGGTATGCCAATGACACCACTTTGATGGCTGAAAGCAAGGAAGAGCTGAGGAGCCTTACAACCAAGGTGAAAGAAGAAAGTGCAAAGGCTGAGTTGCAGTTAAACATAAAAAAATCAAGATTATGGCATCCAGACTGATTGTTAACTGGCAAATAGAGGGAGAAAACATGGAGACAGTGGCAGACTTCATGTTTCTAAGCGCAAAGATTACTGCAGACGCAGACTGCAGCCAGGAAATTATTTCTTCTTTGGAGGACAGCAATGAGCAATCTTGATAAAATAGTGAAGAGTAGCGACATCACACAGGCAACTAAAGTCCGCATACTTAAAGCAATAATATTCTGTGCAGTAACCTATGGATATGAGAGCTGGACCATAAGGCTGAACGAAGGAAGATAGATGCTTTTGAACTGTGGTGTTGGAGGAAAATTCTGACAGTGCCTAGGATCACGAGAAGATCCAACCAGTCCATACTTCAGAAAATAATGTCCGACTGTTCACTGGAGGGAAGGATTTTAGAGGCAAAGATGAAGTACTTTGGCCACATAATGAGAAAACAGGAAAGCTTGAAGAAGAGAATGATGCTTGGGGCAATGGAAGGAAAAATGAAGAGGGGCCGACCAAGGGCAAGATGGATGGATGGTATCCTTGAAGTGACTGGCTTGACCTTGAAGGAGCTGTGGGTGGCGGATGGCCGACAGGGAGCACTGGTGTGGGCTGGTCCATAAGATCACAAAGAATCGGAAGTGACTGAACAAATAAACAACAACAGTTTTTCCACTTTTGTGGGACTTCTGTGCCTTTGACCCTCATGAGGATGTAAGGTCTATTGTATTATCCCAAAGACAGACAATGTTTTTACCCCAAACACCACATAAGGTAATAACCAGGAGGCCAGGAGGTCCATGCACATATACAAGTGTGTTCTCACATACACACATTCCCCTCTTTCAGGATGTGTGGATGGGAAGTTCTAATTGGCTGGAGCTGGAAAGAATTGGCAAATCTTGGTAACCTTACATTGGGGTAACCAGGAGTTGTGCTTCCTTAACTATTTTTGACATTGTGCAAAGAGGTATCTAATATCTTACTGTGAAATAATTTTCCTCAGATGGCACATTGGCTGCCAGGTGGCTTTGGCTCCATTTCCCCAACCCAAGTGGCCACTGAATGGCTAGGAGGTACCTGAGAGAGCTGTGGTACACTATCCCATGACTGCCAGCTGTAGCCTGCCAGGGCCTCTTTATAACTATAGTAGTAGAAGTTTATGCTGAACCGGAATGAATAGGTTCTCAGCCAGATTTGCCATGACCAAACAATAGAATGTGTAATTTAATTGAAGGGAATTGTTCTTTCTGTGCCCTGTTTTCCCTATTTTTAAACTGTGCTCCACATAGCCTGCCCAGCACAGCCTGTTTGGCTATTTGAATAAAGCTCAGTTATGAATGGGTACCACATTCAGTTATGAATGTGGTAAATTTCTACAGAGTGACTAACAGCCCTTCCCAAATACCTTTGCAAAATCCTTCTGATAAATTTAGGTTGGGTTGTATTTGACTGTTGGGTACATACACAGGCCATAGGGGAGACTTGCTGTAGAAGATTGCTATCTTTGTGTTTGACCAATGATGGCAAAGAACTTGAAAGAAACACTGTCACATGACCCACAGGATTTAAAATTAGTCATTTAACTTGCCTAGCATTCTGGACCTGAAATAGTGTCTTACTAAACCAAGTCTGTACATAACGTGTGCACAGCTCCATTCCATAATGATACTGATTTGCCAATGTAGCTGCGAGAAAAGAGGCTAACGTGACATAAATTCTTTTTCCTCTGTGTAAGGAGGCATCTTATATCTTCTTATGCAATAGTTTTGTCAGTCTGCACAGGACCTTGTAGAAGTTGCGCAAACACCACTCCTCCACTCCTTGATCCAAAAAAATTACTGATTTGCTCCAGGATTGCTCCCTCATGCTGTGCCCACTGGCACCCTTATACTTGCAGTCCCTGTCTCATAGCATACTGGTAGAGCTTTACTCTTTGCCAGCTTCCAGTAGCAATTTGGCCTTTGTTCTTACAAAGCCAAGGTGTTCATTTTTAATGTGCAAGTGCAGTTGCCCACGATTCTCAAGGAAGTTCTAATTTGCAGCTATTATTGAAAGGCCCTGCAGAGTTATCTAGTCTCTTCAAGGAAGATGTATTCTTTTACCTGCTTTCCTTTCCCGTTCATCCTTCAAACCCCCAACGTTCTGTTCCACAGACATATTACTTGAGTGCAACACTGATGATGAGGAGGCCCTTTATATGATGGATTCTTGTTTTTATCATAAAAGCTCTAAAAACAGAGCATTTTAGTTCACTTAATCATTTTGACAGATGACAATACTAAGTACCATTCCCAGACAGATGACACTCGACGGCTGACAATACTAATCCTACAGCAGCTTCTCAGGGGAGATACTTATTGTAAAAATTGACATCTATTGCACCCGGATGCTCATAACCCATTTAGCAATGCTGTGGTGCGCAGCATCACTCTTGACTCAAGGTTTCTGGTTTTTCTGAGGTTTGGCTTTTCCAAAACTGGCAGATCCTTTGTGTCAGCCCTTTCACTGAAGTGCTGTTGAAATGGTGATGTATTGGAAAAGCACAGATGTTTGCTTAATGGTTATTTCCCCAGGGGCTTTGCTTAAAGTCACTGGCAGGAGAAAATTAAATGCGCGTGTGGGTAAAAGAAAGAGCATTGAATGTTAGTCATACATTTTCTTTGGGCAAGCATATCAAAGAACAAGAAAGGACAACAACTTACAAAAGTGGCTGTGAAATGGATGGCATTGAGCTTTTGACTCAGTGGGAAAGATTTCACAAATTAGGGTCTGATCTTGCAGGGGGAAAATACAAAAAACAAAAGTATTAGAAGACCCAATAAATCATGGACCTAGTGTCCCAGGTGGAAAAATGAAAAATCCCAGCAAAATTGCTTGCTTATAAAAAAGGCATTTAGAAATCATTCACTTCCAACAGATTTCTTACCTCCAGCAAAAAACAAAAACAAAATAAGCAGTGCTTTTTGCAGTGATCTCTTCAATTTGTAGAACAATTATGTGCAAAGTTAAAAACACAACCTACAAACTATCTACAGACCCACTAAGGAAATCCAACAAATGCTATCTTCAGCAAAGGACAGGAGGGATCCTCTTACCTCTGCAGGAGTCTACCGCATACCATGCAGCTCTGGACAAGTTTCCATAGGGACCACCAAACACAGCAGCATTGCCCAAACACGAATCAAGGAACATGAAAGGACTGCAGACTAACTCAACCAGAGAAGTCAGCCATAGCAGAGCACTTGATGAACCAACCTGGGCACAGTATATTATTTGAGAACACAGAACAACTACCATTTCAGACAACACAGAAAAGCCATTGAGATCCACAACAATGTGGACAATTTCAACAGAAAGGAGGAAACAATAAAAAATGAATAAAATCTGGCTACCAGTATTAAAAAAAACCCTCTAAAATCAGGACAGTAAATAAAGAACAACACTCTGAAAACAGGGGAATGCCAGATATGACACAATCAGGGCCAGCTAATACCTTCCAACAAAGGATTCCCCCAGGTAGGAATCAGCCAGGCCTTGAAACTGCAAGGCCATTGAATGCTGATCAAGGTGATTAATTACAACATTCACGCTTGCCTCCAACAGACAAGAGTTCTTCCTCCCACCCTAGAACCTCCATAGATATATAAACCTCCCTTGCTTAGTTTCCAATGTACAGTACCTAACAACCTCTGAGGATGCCTGTCATAAATGTGGGTGAAACCTCAGGAAAGAATGCTTCTGGAACATGGCAATGCAGCTCGGAAAACCCAAAGCAACCCAGTGATTTTGGCCATGAAAGCCTTCAACAACACATGTGTGTGAAGTGAATTACTGAGATACTGCATCAGGAGACTTAATATGTGTCTCACAGAGCTACCCCTCTAAATCTGAACATGCATTCCAACATGACTATTTCTTCTTTCTGTATCTTATTATATTCCACTGCCTCTACGTAACTGCTAATATACTTTTGGTTTAATATTAATGCCACCAATGTGTCAAAAGATTTAGATTGGTGAAAGTCAATGCTAAAATAATTCAATTAGTCTTAAATGCACTGGGAGACTACTTCTTCTTGGTCCCTCCCTTCTCCATTCTTACACCCCAGATCAAGAAATACTACGACTGAATAAAAGAAGAAGCCAAACATAGCTTCCATATTGCTGCTTTTCCAGGAGCTCTTTTATTTCATACTGTTGATACAGACGTCATTGGTTTTTCTACACTATATTCCATAGCTTAACCGATGGCTTAAACATCACTGGCTTCTCTCTTTGGTCTTCCAGGGATTACTTTTTTCAGTCAGCATGTGCTGAATCTCCTTTTCCACTCCTGTGCAAACTGATTTCAGTGTTTCCATCCGCAACCCACCGCCTGGCACTAGTAGTGTGCTTCTTACACAGGTCACAGAATCAACATAATCTCAGCCCGCCTGATGCCTGCCATATGCTGACTTCTTCTGAGATATATTTTTTCTCTTGATTTCTCAGATATATTCAACATCACTATCCCCATATGGTATTTTGTAGCTGCTGCTTTTGTGTATTCCAGTGGGAGTTTGTCTTTTGCCTTTCAAAGGTTCGTCGCTGAAACAATCCCTTAGCAGAACAGTGTTGTGTGCCTGGTTCTTCTAATTATACTCCCTCGTTAGAGATGCATCAGAGGTTTTGTCTTAAATTGCTGAGGGTTTTAAAAGTTGAATATCTGAACAGCAAAAGCAGCACAAGCACCAAAGAGAGAACAGAAGGCTTCTTGCATGGAAAAGATGTATTCAGGAGATGATTGAAAACAGGTTTCTTTACTTTCCCATTAATTACAACTACCTCTGTCCACGCTTTCTCAGCTAACACTTGGAGGTGCTTATCAAGAGACACCCCAGTGAAACCAATAGAATACTGTCCGGATTCCTTAGCAACAGGACCCTGGAGGATAATTTAGTAGCAAGATATTCAGGAACTATTCCCCTGTGGTCTGTGTTTATGTATACCAGTTCATTCATATTCATGAAGTTGTGCATAGCACTCTGATAAAACTTTTTTATGTATTATATCACATGCAGGCCACACATCAACTGGCATTCACATTGGCAGCATCCAATCCCAAGGGTCCTGGCAAGAGAATCCTGCTAATAAGCTCCCTAAATCCACTGACCTGGCTCATCCTACCCCACCTCTGGCCTAGAACTCAGAATTTTGCTAGTAGTTAGATCTAGCAACCTTCTTAATGACTCACAATGTCCCTCCCACTGAATATTGTTCTGGTGAAGAGTAACTAGATACTAGTGACATGTGCGGTATTTGTTTCATATGTTTCATTCGTCTATTTGTTTAGTATCATTCATCTGGACGCACAAAACGAAAGATGCCATTTTCGGATGAAACAAAAGGCGACACAAAAGAGAAAGCTGCACCATCACAGTGCTTGCTTTTGTTTTCCTTTCATTTCGGGCCACATAACAATATGCAGGTACTGACAGAGGGTTGCTTTCCCATGACAGCTGATGTGTACAAATGGGTGTTAATAATAATATTAATATTAATAACAATAGTTACTCTGGGGAAGACCCAAATGTTTTAAATGTTGGTGGGCTAAAAGGGGTTAAAATGCCCTCCGTGTGTGGCAATTTTCACCCCTCTAGCCCAAAAACTGAGCCCGGGGGTGGGGGGGCCTTGGAAGCCCTTTCATTGCTGTCAATGGTCCGAACATTTTTGGGTTTTTTTTGTAAGCGAGACAAAATATAAAGGGCGGGATATAAATGTTGTGAATAAAAAATAAATTAAATAAATAAATAAATAAATAATAAAAACCCTATTCGTTTTCAGAAACGGGGACAAATACAAAACTGATACAAAACAAACAGCAATTCCGCACAAATGCACACCATTACTAGAAACAGCCAAATAATGATGCTGAGGTCACTACTTTGTCTTGTTCTTCATCAAGTCCGTTTCAACTTATGGTGACTCATGAACGAATAACCTCCAAAATACTCGATTAGGTCTCAGAAACCCAGGACTCCTGCTTCTTTGGAAGAGTCAATCCACCTGTAATTCAGGCACCTGCATTTCTTATTGCCTTCCACTAAATTATATTGTCTTTTCCATCTCATAATATGCCCAAAGCATGACAGCCTTATTTTGGTTATCTTGCTTATGTTGAAAATTTGGGCTTAATTTGGTCTAATTTATTTGTCTTTTGGGCAGTCCATGGTGACCATAGATCTCTCCTCCAGCATCATGTTATAAATGAATTGATCTTCTTTCTGTCAGCTTTCCTAATTGTTGAGCTTTCCATGCATAGAAACCAGAACTTAAACTGTTCTTTAAGAATGCACCTGTACATTTGAGCGTCTCATCAAATTCCTTCATAGCTGCTCTTAGTCTTCTTTTGATTTCTTGACCCAATCTTCACTTTAATTAATGACTGAGCCAAAGAATTGAAAATCTTTAGGTACAGCTGTTTCAAAGTCTTTGCCACCCACTTTAAAGATATGGAAATCTTATCTGGTCATTATTTTGTTTCCTTAATATCCATCTATTACCTTGCTTTTGTACTTTCTTCTTCAAAGTTTCATCAGTAGTCTTTTCAAGTCTTTTAATGTTTTTTTACAAGAATATAGTAAAATCTGCATATTTTAGATTATTGATGTTTCTTCCTGCAGTTTTCACATCTTCCTTCTCTGAGTACTTGTCTACAGTAACAAGAAAGCCTGGTGTCACCATGAATCCACCCTTGACTTTCTCCATAACACACAAGGTTAAGTCATATTAGGAAATTCCAGAATATCCTGAGGCTTTATAGCAGTCTGGACAGAATTGGGCCTTTCAGTCCAATCTCTTGTCTAGATGGATATCACTAGTGTCACCCTTTCCCTGTGCTGGTCAGTTCAGGGGAAGGGGACAGTTCACCTTTCATGTCACCATCCCATTCCCCACCAGCCATGGAGCACCACCTGAATACCTGAACATCACAGTTGCTAATATCAGAACAGGATGCCAATGTGAACAGCAAGAAGGAAGGCATCGAGCTACTCCCTTTTTCTTGGTAATCACTAGGGAACTCCATTCTGATATCTGCAGATGTGGTAGGTGATGGCAAGGTGCTCAAGGTTCTCCATAGCCAGCAGGGAGTGGTCGTGGCAATATGATGAGGTGATAGCCCAGCAAGGCCAATGTGGTTCCAGCTCCTCTGGCCCCAGATCCAACATATACGTGCTGGATCCAAAGCTAAGCCAGGCCAGCTAAACACCAGAGTAACCTGAGTCTTACAATGGCCTCTTATCCAGAGTATTGGTTGTGCCTCAGATAAACAAATACTGTTGCACATCCATTTATTTTAGACTGATCCCTGACTTGTTCTATGCAGTCAAAAGCTCTCCTTTAATCTATAAAGAATAGGCTGTGTATCTTCTGAAATAAACTGATGCCCTCTGTTAGTTAGCATATGTCTTCAATATGATATCTACAAAGGATCCGTTTGCATGGGGAATAAGTGCAGTAATCTGGTGGTTACGTCAGTTCTTGCTTTCCTCCTTCTAAGGGTTGGAAGACTGAGTGCTTTCATTATGGGGCATGGGTTTCCCCTTCCCCATATTTGTCACTCAGCTGTTAGGAACCATTAACAGAGAGGAGGTAGCCACTAATTTTTACTTTGCCCAGTGCCCACAACAGTACATGTTTTTTTCCTCCAGGATTTGGAATGAGTTGTGAAATTTCTACCTTGTTTTTCCTTCAAGGAGTTCAAGGTAGTGAACGTAGTCATCCACAACATTTTCACCTCCATTACAACCATGTGAGGTAAGTTAAGATTAAGAGACAGTAACTAGATGTTACAAGATGTTCTGGTGAATGGAGATTTAACAATGGCGTGGTAGTGATGATTATTGCCTCATTCACTACCACAGCAGCAGCATTAGTATAGTATGACCACCACCACCCTGCCCATGTTCTTGGAACTGGGATATGCTGTTTCACTTAAACAACATTTCATGTATTCACTTGTTCACCCAAGGTCTCTGTACAAGCTATACCCTCTTCTCAGTACCTCCACCATTTGTCCCATTGATAATAATAGGGTTTGCTATTATTTGAAGTGTTATACATCCACACGAAGTCCGTATGTTATGCAAATATAGGACTCATACTATAGTCTGCAGAAACCTGAAAAGCCATTTCTTCAAACAGACACCAAAACAGGATGTGTGAGAGTAGATGCTGGCATCTGAAAATATATAAAAGAAGTAACTCTTTTTAAAAGGCCATATAAATCATGTTTAATTACCCAATGGGAAAAAGTGAAAGGCATTCTATATCCAAATCAAATGTTGTTGCAAAGACCTTGGGGGCTGATTCTAATTCTATCCTGTGGGCATCTGCTTTCCAGATATTTTCTTTTGGAAAAGATGGTCCTGTCTCCTCTTCTATTTTGCCGCTCAGTCCTCTGAGTGGAATCAGTCAGGGAGCAAATCAGGCAAGAGCCTTGCTGAGGGAGTGTGACCTGCTGCCATTAATTCTGATAGAGCGGAGAGTGATCGTGTCCACAAGCCTGGTAAAGCTGATGCAGCAGAAGAGAATAACAGCCTATAAAGTTTGCCGCTCATGCTGGCCAACAGCTCTAAGACAAAGGTGCCCAAGGAAATATTCATCATCTAAAGAACTTCAGGATCTGAGTGGCATATTGAGTTATTGCAATGACTTGTCCTTGCTAGAGACTTTGTTAAAGCTAATTTAAACTACAGCACTGGAAAATATTTTCTGGCTCACCCTTGTGGTTAAGTGGCACATTGTAGTGCTAACTTGCATCTGTGTTAGGTTCAAATAATAGGTGACTTTGAATGCTAAAGCCTTGTTTTAGTTTGTTTGTGTATTCAGAATATTACTGTATATGTTGCCTATTTGAAGTGTTTATGATGTGATATGAAAATAGGGTTGCCAGTTCAAGTCATCCCAGGAGCTGAGATTTCTCGGCTAAACCCCAAGATCTAGGGTTGACATCTTTTAATATTACAAGTTAAATACCAACCACAGTTGCTCAAACCTCACTATTCAAATACACACAAACACACTCAACATAACCCTGTTTGGAAATTAAAACAGAAATCTAAAGAAGATAGTCCCAGACTGTGCATTGAGAAGAGTATCCCTTCTTATTAACTCAGAGAGTGGGATGCTGTTGTTGTTGTTTGTATTGTAATTGAGCAACTTCAAGTCGTTTTGTACTTCTGGAGACCCTAACCTCATTACAAAGCTTTGCTGCTTCACTGGGCTTCTGGGGAGGAAAACAGGAGCAGTGGGGCGAATCTATTTATTATTTATTTATTTATTTACAGTATTTATATTCCACCCTTCTCACCCTGCAGGGACTCAGGGCGGATCACAATATAATGGCAAACATTCAATGCCTTTAACATAGAACAAAGACAAGACAAACATAGGCTGGTCTCGAACTCATGACCTCTTGGTCAGAGTATTTGTTACAGCTGGCTGCAGCTGGCTGGCTGCTCACCAGCCTGCGCCACAGCCTGGGCCTATCTATCACCCTGCTTGCAGCTGTCTCTTACAACACTTTCCCCGATCACATTGGGGAAAGTGTCACCATCGCAGGTAAGCCTCCTGTGTTGCTGGGGAAAGCATCCAGTGATGCTTTCACCCCAGTTGGGGGAGTGGCTTAGGTTGGAGTGGCCTATGACACACAACATCATGTGGTGTCCAGTGTTCGTCTCACTCCCCTAAATGGGGTGAAAGCATCCTGGGTCACTAAAATTACCCCATCTGATGAGGTGGTAAGGTGAGTCCATCATGGAGCTTTCTTGGCAAGATGTTCTCAGAGGGATTTTGCCTCAGCCTAACCTCAGAGTTTTTACCGGAGTTTTTACTCAGTTTTTACCGGAGGTGTCCAGGGCTGGTTGGACATATGAGGCTGCTGAAGCGGCGGCCTCGGGCGCTGGCCGCTAGGGGCGCTGTCGAGGCGTCGACAGCAGCCCATAGCGCCACAGCAGAGATTGCCCAATTCTCCCTTAGTTTCTGGACGTGGCCGCAGCTCGCCCTGGCGACCTGCGGCGGCGTCCTGGAAGGGAGAATTGGGCGATCCCTGCTGTGTGCACGCACACAGCAGAGATCGCCCAATCCTCCTTTAGTTCCTGGACGCGGGCGCAGCTCGCCCTGGCGACCTGCGGCCGCGTCCAGGAAGGGAGAATTGGGCGATCCCTGCTGTGTGCACGCACACAGCAGAGATCGCCCAATCCTCCTTTAGTTCCTGGACGCGGGCGCAGCTCGCCCTGGCGACCTGCGGCCGCGTCCAGGAAGGGAGAATTGGGCGATCCCTGCTGTGTGCACGCACACAGCAGAGATCGCCCAATCCTCCTTTAGTTCCTGGACGCAGGCGCAGCTCGCCCTGGTGACCTGCTGCCGCGTCCAGGAAGGGAGAATTGGGCAAGGAGGAGGCAAGTGGACAATATCAACAGAAAGGACGAAACCATGAAAATGAACAAAATCTGGCAAACAGCATTTTAAAACTCTAAAATCAGGACAGTAAATAAAGAAACACACTCTGAAAAAGGGAATTCCAGACATGAAACAACCAGGTAACACCTCCCAACAAAGGATTCCCACAGGTAGGAATCAGCCAGACCTTGAAGCTGCAAGGCTTTTCACTCTAATCAAGGTGATTAATTGCAACATTCACACTTGCCTCCAACAGACAAGAATTCTTTCTCCCACCCTGGAGCTTCCACAGATATATAAACCTCTCTTGCTTAGTTTCCAACAGACCTCACAACCTCTGAGGATGCCTGCCATAGATGTGGGCGAAACATCAGGAGAGAATACTTCTGGAACATGGCCACGCAGCCCGAAAGACATACAACAACCCTAAAGGGTAAATGTTTTCCTCCTGACATTAAGTCCAGTCATGTCTGATTCTGGGGTTTGGTGCTCATCTCCATTTCTAAGCCAAAGAGCCAGCCTTGTCCGTAGACTCCTCCAAGGTCATGTGGGATGACTGCATGGAGCGGCGTTACCTTCCCGCTGGAGCAGTACCTATTGATGCACTCACATTTGCATGTTTTTGAACTTCTGGGTTGGCAGAAGCTGGGGCTAACAGTGAGGGCTCACTCTGGTCCCCCAATTCAAATCTGCTGCGGCCTTTCAGTCCAGAATTTCAGCAGCTCAGCGCTTTCACACGCTGTGCCATCAGGGGATATTATTTCCTAAAGGTTGTGAATATACAATATTTCTGATTGGTATTTTTTGTCTGTTAGAGGCAAGTATGAATGCTGCAATTAGGAAAAATGATAAGGATGTAAAGACCTTGCAGCTTTAAAGTCTGGCTGTTTCCTCCCTGAGTGAATTTTTTGTTGGGAGGTGTTAGCTGGCCCTGATTGTTTCCTGTCTGGAATTCCCCTGTTTTCAGAGTGGTGTTCTATGCGATATGTTATGTGCTTCTGCCGTCTGTGGCCGTGAGAAAACAGAGCATTTACCAGACTTTGATGATGGGAATACTTTGTTGGGAGGTGTTAGCTGGCCCTCTCACGATATATTGAAAACATTGACTACAAAAATGCGTTGGATAATCCAGAACATTGGATAAGCGAGTGTTGGATAAGTGAGACTCCACTGTGATTACTACATAGCATTACTATGCATGGAACTACTTCTTCTGTCAAATTTGTTGTCCAACATGATGTTTTGGTGCTTAATTTGTAAAATCATAACCTATTTTGATGTTCAATAGGCTTTTTCTTAATCTCTCCTTATTATCCAACATATTTGCTTATCCAACGTTCTGCCGGCCTACTTATGTTGGATAAGTGAAACTCTACTCTACATGTTTAATGTTTAATCCCTTGTTTTGGGAGTTGTAGTTGGTGACTGAATGTTTTGTTAATTAATTAATTGAGTAGGGAGTTGTAGTTGCTGGGATTTATAGTTTTAATAATTATATATTATATATACTAGTTGTGCCCGACCACGCTCTGTTGTGGTGAAGTATGGTGGTATGGGAAATAAAGTATTGAGGAACTGGTGGTAGTTAAGGTAAAGGGTAAACATGTTGTCGAAGGCTTTCATGGCCGGGATCACAGGGTTGTTGTATGTCTTTCGGGCTGTGTGGCCATGTTCCAGAAGTATATGTGCCATCAGGGGATATTATTTCTTAAAGGTTGTGAATATACAATATTTCTGATTGTTTTTTTTTTGTCTGTTAGAGGCAAGTATGAATGCTGCAATTAGGAAAAATGATAAGGATGTAATGGCTTTGCAGATTTACAGCCAGGCTGTTTCCTCTCTGAGTGAATTTTTTGTTGGGAGGTGTTAGCTGACCCTGATTGTTTCCTGTCTGGAATTCCCGTTTTCAGAGTGGTGTTCTTTGCGATATGGTATGTGCTTCTGCCGTCTGTGGCCGTGAGAAAACAGAGGATTTACCAGACTTTGATGATGGGAATACTTTGTTGGGAGGTGTTAGCTGGCCCTGATTGATTCATGACTGGATTTCCCCTGCTTTGCTACACCCATTACAATGGTCCACGCTGGCGTGGCACTTCTGAAGGACAAGAGTTCACTTCCTGAGAAAGGAAGTGTCTATTCTCCTGGGGCTGCGTTCTCCCAAACAAAACTGATCTGAGGCTAGTCTGAAGTCTGAAAAATCTTCTGAAGAGATATCATGACCAGGAAACCTTTGTGTAGTACTTGTAGACTAGAAATAACAAAAAAATTAAAATTGTTGCAAAGTTTATTAAAATATTTATTTATTAAAATACAAGATTGGTGTTAATTCTATGTAATGTTACTATATGAACATAATGTTGTTAATAAACTTCTGGTTATAAGGTAAACTCTTTTATCCATTCTATTCACCTCTACCTTCTACCTTTTATTTCTCGGTGATTGGGTTTTTTTTTGGGGGGGGGGCACCAAAATCCTGTTTCGCTTACACTTGAAAATTTCCTTGGGCCGGCCCTGGAGGCGTCCAAACGATGACTCCAGTAAAACTGAATTAATTTGGAACAAACCAACATTTCCTCATTAGATCTGGGTCTAATGGGGTATTGGTCCTGTGGGGACTGACTTCCAGGGTCCCGTTCTGCAGCCCCAGGGATCTGTCTCCACTGCCATCCTGCACTGTTTGGGCTTCTGGGCTCCAAAGATGTGAGAGGGTGCCCACTCCCTCTTCCTCCCCCAGCCCCCATTTCCCCCTAAAACTTATTAAAAAGTTACCTGGCCTCCATAAATCCTCTTCTTGCATCTTCCTGCTGCGAGAAAATGATGCACAAGGAGACCAGGGGAGGCAGGAGAGAAAGATTTTACTCCTCACCTTTCCTATCTCCTCAGGTGTCATTTTCTCATGCCAGGAGTTAAGCTCAATAAAGGTGGCTTGCAGCAAGCAAGACAGTATTCAATAATTGTGACTTGCAAGCCTCATTTTAAAAGTACAAACTGGAATTTTCCTTCAAACCCCTCTCCCTTAGTCTGCTGACAAAGAAATGAGCCTCATTGTTGCACTCAAGAAAGCCATCAGGGCATAACTATCTCGTTTACTTGTAATGAATGAGAGATAGTGCCAAACTGGCGACCCCATTGCAACCCCATTGCGACCCCATTGTTTCCATCAGAGGACCACTTAAGTTGTCGTTAGGTGCCATTACCATAGGGTGACAAGCAGGCCACATCCATATCTGCCCTTTACACACAGACATTTTTTCTGTACACAAGAGCACAAGCACTGTAGACATCGCTTTAAGCACATGGATCATTTATTTTGAAGTCACTATAGGATAACATTGAGATCATGTTTTATCCCACCCAGAGGTGCCTTCCTCACTTTAGGTGGCATCCCCCAAGTTAGGGACAGATTAGATATAGGTAGAGGGGCAAAAATGAGAGAGATTTCCACTGAAGAAAGACAGATTGTACAGAGAACATCATTCCCCATGAAACTAAACAGAGAAGGAACCCCCAGCAAAACAGAAGAAATCTTCTTCATATGGTCCTCTTTATCTAGAACCTGGTACCCTGCCTCATTTGGTCTTTTTTTCAAATCACACAATGAGCAAATATATGAGTAACTTAATCTGAAAGCAATTTGGCTTAGCTGCATCATTCATAGCCTCCTTAGATTGGTCAGAAGCAGGGTTTTTAGCGCTTGTCTATAAGGCCTAGTGGAAAGTCTTTGCAAGTTTCAGCAAAAAATATAGCAAAATTATAGCAAATAGCTGCTCTGCTGGCTGAAGAGGAGATATTCCCACACCCCTTTCCTCTGGATAGAGTTGAGTTCACTAAAACTGGACAATTGACATATAAAAAGTCCTGAGATCTGGCAACTCTAAAAGGAGGTTACAGAGACACAGACCAGACTGCAGGAAATATTATGGTTGCATATATCATACCACTTAAAATCAATAAAACATTAGCAATATCGTGTTTTTCATACTTTTACAGTTCCGGGGCATTTCTTACAGCATGCAATCAACCCATGTTGAATAAATTGAGCTTCCCACAAAAATACCAGTGACTGTAAGGGAACAATGGGCTATGTAATGGGGTAATGACAATGCATTGCTAACTATAATTGAGAACCACACTGCTCTAGTATGGTCAAAGCACAAAATTTGGAAATGGGATATGAATACTGAGAGAAATAAAGGTGGCAAAGTTTAGTATTGGACTGGAATCTAGTAGTAATGAACTATCAATGTCCCTGGGTGATATGGGATCAGTCATGTTCCCTCAGCCTGACCACTTCACAAGGGTGCTGTGAGAATAAACTATTGATAGGAGGAGAGTTATGTATCCTTGAGGTCAAAGAAGAAATAATGAGTTGTAAATGTCACCAAGAAATGAAAATAGATGGAGACACTGAAGGAATTAATATGAGTAGGGGAAGTCTGATTGGCACGTCACCTGATACACAACTGGATCATCATCTGACCATTTGGCCCCACCTTCATTACAAAACATATGTCTCTAGCCTTTGTAGCAGCCACAACATTAGGAAATATGTGAGACCATTCTTCTGAGAATTTTTTCTATGGGTAACAATTCTATCCCTACCTTTAACAATGAGAGAAGAGAGAGCCAGCAGTGTCAGAAATGAGGGAGAGATGCATCACAAAGGTGTGAGTTAGGACAAGAGATGGAGTAGGAGGGAAGGGAGAGGGAGCAGCAGAAGCAGGGCTGTATGAGAAGCAAGGGAGGAAGGCATTGTGAAGGTGTGAGAGGAGGCCTGAAATCAGACTAAAATGGGCCTAATAATCTGTTTCCTCTATGAATATTTGAAGCTGCTGAGAACTTTGAGGATATTAGCAATAGGGCAGAAGTTTTCACATACTTCTGAATCCAGAGAGGTCTTCTTCAGGAGAGGGCACACTCCTGCCTGCTTCAAGGCAGCAGCCCTTTCCCTCTAATGTAAAGAAGCCCATGGGCCCACCCGTCAATCCATTTTATCAGCCAAGGAGTGAAGAGAATCAGGGAAGAAGCATGGGAAGGGCATCAGGTGAGGCGAGGGCAGGGGAGTACTAGACAAAAATGGTTGAAAAAACATGGAAGAAAAATGCACCCAGTGATTGCTGAATTTGGCTAATTAATGCAAAACATACTACTTTGCCTAATTAGAATAATTTTCATAATCCACAATTTCATAAAATCATAGAGTTGGAAGGGGTACCCAATGCAACTCCCTGCCCTGAAGGAATATACAGTATAACCAACGCATTTCTGACAGTGCCTACAGTTGAGGAAAATAGCCTTGGAGGTCTATTGGCCCCAGGGTCACACCTCATCCAACCCTGTTTTGAGGTCACATTTCTTCAACACATCTCTAGCTCTTGGAACATGTGTGAAGGTTTTTTCATTTTGGAAGGTTCTGGCCAAATTAATAGTTCATCAGGCCATGAGAATTGGGGGAAATTAGTACTTTTCTGTAAATTATCTACTGTTTTCTTTAATTAATCACTTTTTGCAGTTTGTATACACTTACTTACTTAGGTGATCCCTCGTTATTCAAGTATGATGGTCCTCCAGGTGTATTGTCTTGGCGGTGGATACGTAGGTGACTGTGGAGTCCTATTCTTGACCCGCATGTTCTTCTACAGTGAGGGCATCAGATTCCAGATGGAAGGCAGTCCCGGTCGGGGTTGGCTTGATGTGCCTTCCTCTTGGCACTTTTCTCCCTTAAGCCCTCCATTCGTGCCTCTTCGAACTCGGCAGCACTGCTGGTCACAGCTGACCTCTAGTTGGAGTGCTCAAGGGCCAGGGCTTCCCATTTCTCGGTGTCTATGCCACAGTTTTTAAGGTTAACTTTAAGCTCATCTTTAAATCTCTGTTGTATACACAAACACATATCCACCAATTTTTCAAATTCAGACCACATAGCTGCATCATAACTTCATAATTTTCTCAAGATAATCACAAGCAGAATACTGTTTTCAGGAGCAAATGAGCTTGCTTTAAAATACATTTGTGCACTGCCAGCTCTATGCATTCATATTTGTAGCCTAATATTTTTTAAATTCAACATCATCATCAATATTTTACAGCCTTTGAATTGCACAAGCAGAAAACTGCAGGGCCATTAGAAATGTTCCATTGCCCCAGATCTATCACCTCAACAAAAGATTATCATTATGGCCTTTCCATTTAGTCAGGTTCGTTCAGCTGACAGAAGACAGGAAGGATAGATTAGGACCTGTCTTTTACATGAAATCATATCTGGCTAACGGATACATCTGGATTCAGAGTCCCAGTAGATATCACAGTGCGTGATAACAAACAGTTGCTCAGTGGGAGAGTGTCTCAAAGAATGAACACAGCAAAGGGTAGAAAGAAATGGCTTAGCGGGAGAGCCTTTGATATAATGTTGGACCTTTCAGAAAAGAGCTCAGTTGCACAATTGACTGTAAGGCTCAATCTATGTAGAAACCTTTAACATTCTCTTTGTAGGAGATGCAAACAAGCCACTTCTTCTCTCCCAAAGATCTTCATTAACAAGAAGTAAAAAATAATAAGTCTTTTGCTCTGAAATTCACAAAACAGTGAAACAACAACTTCAAGCAGAGGTTAGGCAGGTGATATGACAGCATTCTCCCTGACCATAGCTGACCTTTAACTCAAAAGAAATCCAAAACTATGTTACTGAACATTTGATCCAATGCAACATAAAATGAAATAGCCCCTTTTTACAGGTCTCTATATATGGGGGAAATTATCCTTATCTGATATATTCACTCTGATAGTCATACAAATCCCTCAAAATTAGAAGCAAAGAGGTATTGGAACTCTTTTTCCTGTTTCTTCCACATCTCTTTCTTTTAACCACTAAAGGAATCATTCTAGAGAACTCTAAAGCTTGTACACTTCTGTGGAAGCTTGGTTGCCCTTAATAGGGGTCTTGTCAAGCAGGGGATTCCATGCCCAGGGAGCTGTAGCGAAAATGCTACCACAGAAAAAAACAAAGACAGAAATATTGGAAACCTTTGGTCAGCCCAAATTTTTAGGTATATAAAACATTTAAAAGATGAAGTCCCTAAGAAAGAGCTGAGCATGAAAAGATTGCCCAAAGGAATAAGTAACATGAAATTTTGATCAAATCTGGGGGATTTATTGTAGAAAATATTTATTTATTTGAAGTATTTATATTCTGCCCTTCTCACCCCCTTAAGGGGACTCAGGGCAGATCACAGAACATACAAACATTCAATGCCGTTCAATGTGGCAAACGTTCAATGCCCTTTAAACACAGACAAGGCAGACAATTGAACATAGAATAGAGGTACTGTAGGTACCTCTACTTTGTACCTCTACAAAGATAGGTTTTCCTATCTTTGACATCTTGGAGGCTTGTGCTCAGTTCTGGCCACCGGGCCGGGGGGGGGGGGAGATGCTGTCGTTCCATCTCCCTGCTGAAGAGCTTTGTTCGTAAACTTCCTCCTTGATGTAATCACCATCATTTTTCTCGCATTTTCATATGGATCCCTTAAAATACCTCCCTGCTTTTAAGTGGTACCTATTTATCTACTCACATTTTACTTTTGAACCGTTAGGTAGGCAGAAGCGGGGCTAAAGGCCAGGACCTGACCCTGACTCAGGCTTCGAACTGTCAACTTTTGACTGACAATATTTACTGCAGCTGGTGGTTTAGGAGGTAGGAGGAGAAATAAAATTGGGTGATTGGAAATGGAGGAAGAAGATAGCCACCAATGTTTAAAAGTACAAAATCTTCCTCTCTGAATGATTCCTCTTGGATCATCTTTTAAAAGTTCTTTCCCACTATTCAGTAATAGCACCATGGTTCCAATTTAACTACTAGGATGGAACCACAGTAAACTGAAATTTGCAGTTGGGAAGGAGCATCTTTAATTCTCATCCAGTGAACTCTAGTGCCTCATGAACTCTAGTGCCTCTAGTGCCACACTCCAGTTTATGTGGAATCATGGCTATATAATTGTGCATTAGGAAAGGAGCCCTGGGTTTCACTCGTTTACATGATTACATTTCTGTAAGGATGAAAGTGTGTTTAGTCCTACTTTTTTCTCCAAAGATAGATTTACGAGAACCACCTGAAAGAGGGAGGCAAAACAGGATGCTGCCTTAAAAGCCAGCAGTCCCACCAAGAGGACAGTTTTGCTGATGTTGTTGAAGGCTTTCATGGCCAGGATCACAGGGTTGTTGTATGTTTTCCGGGTTGTACGGCCATGTTCCAGAAGTATTCTCTCCTAACGTTTCACCCACATCTATGGCAGGCATCCTCAGAGGTTGTGAGGTATGGAGAAACTAAGCAAGGAAGGTTTATATATATGTGGAAGTTCCTGGGTGGGAGGAAGAACTCTTATCTGTTGGAGGCCAGTGTAAATGTTGTAATTAATCATCTTTGTTAGCATTAAATTGCCTTCCCAAACACAACCTACAAACTATCTACAGACCCACTAAGTAACAAATGCTATGTTCAGCAAACAAGAGGGATCCTCTCACCTCTGCTGGAGTCTACCATATACCATGCAGCTGTGGACAAGTCTACATAGGGACCACCAAACACAGCAATGCCCAAACACGAATCAAGACCATGAAAGGCACTGCAGACTAACTCAGCCAGAGAAATCAGCCATAGCAGAGCACTTGATGAACCAACCTGGACACAGTATATTATTTGAGAACACAGAAATGCTCAACTACTCCATCAACTATCATGTCAGACTACACAGAGAAGCCACTGAAATCCACAAGCATGTGGACAACTTCAACAGAAAGGAGGAAACCATGTAAATGAACAAAATCTGGCTACCAGTATTAAAATAAACTCCAAAATCAGAACAGTAAATAAGGAGCAGCACTCTGAAAACAGAAGAATTCCAGACAGGAATCAATCAGGGGCAGCTAACGACTCTGAACAAAGGATTCCCCTAGGCCAGGATGTGAGCCTGGGAAGGCAACTTAATGCTAACAAAGGTGATTAATTACAACATTCACGCTGGCCTTCAACAGACAAGAGTTCTTCCCCCCACCCAGGAACTTCCACAGATATATAAACCTTCCTTGCTTAGTTTCTCCATACCTCATAACCTCTGAGGATGCCTGCCATAGATGTGGGTGAAATTTCAGGAGAGAATACTTCTGGAACATGGCCATGCAGCCTGAAAAACATACAACAACCCAGTTTTGCTGGTGTTTAGGGTACGGCAGGATTCCAGACTCCTCCTATCAATGATCTGCAGTGGGATGAGGAATTATGACAGTGATCCTCCTTTTGATTATCACACCACTGATTGCTGGTGATAGGTGTCGACATATAATGTTGTTACACTCTGATTGCCTGTAGAAAAGACTTCTGTTACTCATTGTGACTGGTGGCTGTTAAGGTAGGTTTTGGGAGTTAGGTCAAGGGACAATACATAGCTAGATATTTCTTCATTGTACCTGTGAAGTAGGATCTCATTCCATGTGTATTTCTGCGCAGAATAATTTCCTGAAATTCTTGGATGTGAGAGTACTGAGCAAAAACTATGCAAAATTCTCATAACTGTATTATTTTTTCCCCAATCATGTTTCTGAAATTTCAAGAAGCCATTTTCCAACTAGGAAATAAATCATGATGAATATTCACTCAACTCCTAACCAACATACCTAAAGGCAGCAGGCTAATTTAAGGGTCACAGAGTATGTTGCAACAGCTACAGTTTGTTGCAACCTCCTAGCATCTGATCCCTTAATGGTGGTTCACATCTGTTGCAGATGATGAGTAAAAATTACTAAGTTGAGTTTTTTGTGTTGGAAGCTGAAAGATAGATATGGAAGCAGTGAAATTTACAATATACTGTAATTGGAAGTGCAACATTAAAGATAACAGTGTATTTCCATGCCTGCCTCACTGCAGGCATCATAAATGCAGGGAGGTGTTGAGAAGATTTAGGTCATTTCCTTAGTACAGTGGTTCTCAACCTGTGGGTCCCCAGGTGTTTTGGCCTACAACTCCCAGAAATCCCAGCCAGTTTACCAGCTGTTAGGATTTCTAAGAGTTGAAGGCCAAAACATCTGGAGACACACAGGTTGAGAACCACTGCCCTAGCCTGTTTTTTGCAGTGCAGCTGTGATTAATTGAATACATACATCTGTGTAAGGCATTTTTATACAAGTAGTGGCAGGCTGAAATGGATGCCATGGCCCACTTTATTCATCCTCCAGAAATCTTGATTCTTGGAGGGTAGAGGTCATTTTAAACCAGCTCTTCTCAAGTTTCCCAAACAATGGCAAAATTCTCTGTCTTTATTCCAGCAAATATCCTTGCAAGGCCAAGTCACGAAAGGACCACCTCCACCCTAAACTGCTGAGTTCGGCAGCAAAATTGACCAGCATTATCTACTATAAATCCTGAAGTTCCACACTGAAGCTACACCATAACCTCTGCTGTATTACACACTAAATCAGATGTTGTCTCCAAAAGAAGTTGCAACATCAGCCACTTGCCTGCAGTCTTGATATTTATGGAGAATATCCACCAATGGCAGACATGATCAACGTGCAGCTACAGTTACTTCCCTGAAAGGGAAGAGGGTATTGAAAGGGTCATCTGACCTTCTCCAGCATGGTTTAGGCTTTTGCTTGTGACTCCACGGATGAACCTGCGTCATAGTGTCTCAAAGAGGCACAAGAGTGAAATATTGTTGGAAAACATTTGATTTCATTGTAGCTGCAGGATCATTTCATTGCTTTCCAGTTTAATCTTCAAGAAAACCTCTTATCTGGTTTCCTATCAAAGCCCTTGAATACATACTATGCTGGAGATGAATGGCTTAAATACCAAGCCCGATTAGAGTGCTAAGATGAAGGTAGAACTGTAAAAGCTGAGACCAAATCAATATCCATTTCAGCCATGCAGAAAGAAGAGGGGGGGGGGGTTATATTTAAAAGTAAACATGTTCTGAAGAAAGGAAATAGGGGCTTTCTGCAAAGAGGCCCAAACAGCTAGGTTTGGAAACAGGAACAAGGCTTGCACCCAGAGCCAATTAGTACACAAGGCATCTAGTCCTGTACAAAGACATTTACCTCCATATATTGATGGCACAGAGAGGAGACGATCAGAAAATCTGGGCAGGTGGCCCAATCCAAAAAGGACAATGGGAATTATGCTATAGGGCACCCCTGTCTTAGCAACCAGGGCTTTGTACACCTTAGGTCTTTTAATTCTGAAATGTGGCTGCTAATGGACTTTTTCAGTGTCACAAGAAACAAAACTGATCTATGGCTGGCCCATCTTGCTCAGTAGCGACCACAGTTATTCAAAGTCTCAAGCTCTTCCCCAGCTCTAATATCAAAACATGGCACTGAAGTCATTTAGTATAATCACTGCCAGTGTTACTTCACCATACCTGGTAGGGGTATATAACTTCATGTCTATCCAGAAAGGTTACACTCCATGAATCTGATAAAGTGGGCTGCATCTACAAAATGCTATGCTAGAAATTTCACCATTCCTGTTAGTTTCAAAGGTGTTACTGGATTCATTTTAATTTAATTAATTAATTAATGTATCATTTGTGATATTTATATACCGCCCTTCTCATCCCCAAAGGAGACTCAGGGCAGTTCACAGTGATGGCAACAATTCAATGCCCTTGATAAAAAACATCAAGGTTGATCCTCCCCTAGTAAAACATTAAACATTATTAAACGCATCACATAAAATAACAGCATATATCACACAAAGATGTAGCCATTGTCCCTAAACAGTCCTGGATCATTGCACTTTCAACTTTAAATATTCCATATGTAATTCTAAAACTGACTAACATCACTATCTCTTTGAATACTACTTAAACATTTGTGACAAAGAAAAGCCTAGCCTGTTTTAATGTCAAAAACCTAATTTCCCTTAGGAATGTTTTTCTTAATATTTTGGTGATGTCTCATTTCTTGTCATTTATACATATCAGAGCTAATGGCTATACTAGCTCAAAATTAGTAATTTTCTGAAGCTTGTGTTTGTGCCCAAGAGTTATGTAATACATTGGGTATAATGGCATAGATTTATATAGACATATAAATATGCTCAAGATATGCAATTCCCCCCTCATGCCACATAGAGTATGATAGGAAAATGACACTCACTGGATTTGTAACTGATTAAGGACATCATCACATTTGGAAAATTCCCCATCGTAAAACACTTCGCCAACGCAGCAAGCATGGAGCCCACTGGATCTCATCATGGGATGCACAGTAACTTCTGGTGGGGCTCCATGATGGCTGTGTTGCTGAAGTGTCCTATGACGGAGAAATCTGAACACAGGAGACGGTGTGGGAGAATGCCGGGAAGGTACACTTTCTGGTGTGTGATGGGCAAGTGGATGATGTGGGAAATGCATGGCACTGGACAACGAATCCACCCCCTGCGCTATGGATTCCCCCGCTTTCCCCCGTATCAAGGACCTCCATGAGATAAGGTCCTAAAAGTGAAGGCAAGCAACATACCTCAAGGAAAATGTTTTAAAAATCCATTAATTTCAGCCACAATGTAAGGGCAAATGAGTGGGGACTGGATGGGCTGAGTTAGCCAGTGCTTCTATATGAGGTCGGTAGCTTAAAGCTCGCATTTTGGAAGCCCCTTTTAACTGAGGCTACAGTCCTCTGGCACTAATTGGCCTGGAGACAGCAGTGGTTATTAGTCGACGTGTGCAAATAAAAAATGAATCTAACACCTGTGCCAAAAGATATGCTACATCTTTCATTGAAGCTGAGTGACAGAAAGGTGCGGTGTCTCACCCAGAAATACGTTACATGACAGTGGGAATTACTAAACAATCTCTTACTCCCAAGCGTATAAAACCCCGGTATGAATTCAATTTTAAGGAAAGCCATCCGTGTACCCAACACCTGACTGGTGCTGCATACAGAATAGCTGCTGCATAGTAACTGTGCTCACTTAACAGGGTTCTTGAAGGGCTCTCTCTATTTTCCTTTTTTTTTCTTTTCCTTTTTGTCATTCATACCTTAGAGGCAAAGGGATTACGATGGCTGCCTTTCAAACAGTATCTGTGGCTCAATTTCTATTCCTTCTTAATGTCCCTTATAATAGGATTTGGAGTCACTGTAATGGGACTTTAGTACGGAAACAATGAAGATATTTAAGGTGAGGCTGGCAAGCTCAACCTCCTGCTCCATTGGAGGGTAGTCCTCCCCCTTCTCCGCTGTCTCACAACAAGGCTGAGCATGTCATGCTTTGCAGACAGGAACTGAACATTAACTGCAGCACTCGGGAAAGACATTTGGGGCAGCCAAGGCTTGGCGGAGAGACAGGGAGCAAACTGCTGCTGCTGAAACAAGAGCATCATGTGGTGAATGTATATGATTCATTGCTTTTTCTCAATAACAAAGTGCCATAGTGTGTCTGTAGCTGCTACAAGAGTCAATTGGCTGTGGTATACTACCAAAGAATAAGAGTGAGAAAAATCCTACCACAGATCTGTTCCTGGTCAGAAAACTTGAGGGAACAAGGAAGTGTTAAATTAACCCTCAGCAATTGGCAGGAGATGCTTGGCTTCACCTATGGTTATATGCAAGTCTTTGAGGGTGGTGTCCACATAACAACTTAGCTGGGGGAGGGATTTTAAAACATACAGTATGTTTATTTGTCAGTAATTTTCATAGAATCATAGAGTTGGAAGAGACCTCATGGGCCATCCAGTCTAACCCCTTGCCAAGAAGCAGGAAAATCTCATTCAAAGCACCCTTGACAGATGGCCATGCAGCCTATGCTTAAAAGCCTCCCAAGAAGGAGCCTCCACCACAGTCCACTGTTCACAGAGAGTTCCACTGCTGAACAGCTCTCACAGTGTGGAAGTTTCTTGAAAGGTCTTGTGACAGTAAATCCTGAGGATATTTATTTGTAAGCCCCACTTCGTTCAATAGAACTTACCGCTACATAAGTGCATTTATAGGATCTTTATTTCTTTACTACATTTATTTTTCTCACTCTGAGGTATCCTAGAAAACAAACACAGCCTTAAATACCATCCAAAATACTAACAATACTTCCACACCAGGTGGGGGCAGGGCCTGCACTGGAGTTGAGGGACGTTGTGTGATGGGCTGCGTGCCCATCTGTTCCTCAACTGGCTGGCAAGCATCCTAGGATGCTTAAATTGGTACGTGTGATGAATTCCCAAAACTCCAGATGAATCTTCCCAGCAGTTTTATAAATAAATTAAATACTATGGAGTACAAAATGCAGCCCTCAGAAACCTCCACAGGTCAGTGGCCAGGGATTCAAACACGAAACCCCCAACAGCACTTTCTGGGTTCGCCCATCCAGGAAGGAACAGAATCACTGTAAAACAGTGCCTCCAAGTCCCATCTCAGCGAGGTGAGCAAGAAGGATACCATGGTCAATTGAAAGCTGCTGAGGGATCCAGTGGAACCAACATAGTTATATTTGCTATGCTTGCATTCCTGTTGTAACTTGACATGACCCTTTTCTTTGGAGACCTAAACTAGAAATTTGAATGCTCTCACCCCCCTCTCCTCATAGCTGCACCTCTGGGAAGAAGCTCACTGCTTCCATTAAGCACAGCCCATCCAGCTTTTCTCGCCCTGACCGTAATGATGGAGGGGAATGACCAATAGCATGTCCAGTCATAAACCGTATCATGGTTACGGATGGATGGGGTCCAGAGTTATGGCCTCTTTCTTCTCTCTATCTTTCACCATTTTCATCAAAACTAGAAATAGAATTCACAGACTGTCACCTGCTCTGCCATGTCCTCCCCCCCCCCCCCCCCGGGCACTTAACATGAACCTGCTGCCTGGTGGCTTTAACAACGCTTTGTGGTATCTCTGCCTTCACCACCATCTGCCATTTGAAAAGACTGACAAAAATGTACCGCTGCTGAGGTAACTAAGCAGTCAGAACATATGGAAAAACGACATTCAAATATTTAGAAGCAAAAAAAGCAGCTTTCATTTGTCTGTGACATACATTTCTCTCCCTGGGAGAACATCTTCGATGACAAGGACAATGATGTTCCAAATCGTTCTTCTTCTCAGCTAACATAAACATAATCAGATAAACTCCTTCAGTAAAGAAAGGAATAGACGATATTAAAATTAATAAGCTATGAGCTTCTACAAACAGCTGTTTTGTCACTTCATGTATTGCCAGGAAAGAGAAAATAATATTTTCATCCTGGTAATGCTAACAGGCCATCTTTCAAAGTTCTAAACTGATTTTAAAGTCACCTTGAATACTATTTTGGGGCTAAAACCTATCTTAAAAATAATTTTATGAACAAAGAAGGAAAATAAGATCCCATTTATTTAGTAGAAGTAGGAGAAAAGCAAAGCTGTTACCTGAATATACTGATATATTTATAAATTTTAGGACAATGGGAGATAGTGTAGTGTAGTGTAACACACACAGTCTTCTACTTTGTCCAAAATTTCTGCCTTGTCTTCTACATTCAACTTGCTTCCTCCTTCTTCATGACAGTTATCAGGTAAAAACAGGAAGAGAAACATCTTGCAGTCTCTGTTACTGCCTTGTATAGGAATAATACCAGTAAGGTTACCAAGTATGGGCAAACTTCAGCCCTCTAGGTGTTTTGGACTTCAGCTCTCACAATTCCTAACAGCCAGTAGGCTGTGAGGAATTGTGATAGTTGAAGTTCAAAATACCTAGAGTGCTGAAGTTTGCCCATGCCTGGGCTACACCAAAGCAATACATCTTTTATGTGAGACACACGAGATCTTCCTAGGAGACACCTTATGGATTATACCCTGCTTATACTGAATATACTTTGCCATGTAGCAAAGATAGAGAATCTGTGCCTTCCTGATGTTGTGAACTGAAACCATGCCTCACCATTGGCTACACTAGCTAGACCTGCTGGGAGTTGAAATCAAACATTTGGAGGGTTCCAGGTTCAACATCGCTTCCATATGAAGAGGTGAAATTATTCTTTTCTTGTTCTGATGTGTTTGTAGCCTGGTGGTCTCTGGAAGCTAAGAAGAGAGATCTAGCATACTTTTAGGCTCAAAGTAAGATGTCAGTTCAAGGGTCAAAACATCAACAGCTCCTAATAGAAGTTCATGTAATATAAACCTAACTATAACTTGTACACCAGACTGAGGCTTACCTAAGACTGCAGCCAAGTTCCATTGCTTCTTGAAGAAGCCTCCAATGGTTAAAAGGGTTGTATCTTCTTAGTAATAGTGGGTTTTTTTGTTGAAGTAGTAAGACTCAGAGTACTTTGACAGGTCAACCTCTTCAAGCCTGAGAGATAGTAGCAACTTTGGCTTCTCAGGCCCTGGGTTTTCTGAAGGGCCTTTGCTGTTGCATATGGGTGGAGACGAGAGAGGAAAAAAGAGGCAATTCAGATAACAAAGAAGTAGAAGTAATTAGAGTGGAGTACACACTATCTTCCCCTTCTTTTGGAGCTCAAACTGATCACACCTTGATCATTTGAACTGTCTCCATTTCCTTCCCCTCCCTAACAAGAAGCAGCATCATTAACAGCTTATCCCAGAGCTTGCCATATACCAAGGGAAACTTTGGGATGTGGGGCAAAAGGTTAGAGAATAGTTCTTTATGCTCCATCTCAAAATAGATACGCATACATATGTATGCATATGTCACTAACAGGATATCCTCCTCTGCCTGATTTTGGAAGTTAAACGGGGTCAAGTCTGATTAATGTTTAAGTGAGAAACCAAAAGAACATACTAGGGCTCTCCATGATGGTCACTAGGACCTGCACCTGGAGAAGATAGCATTACTATGCTTTGCGATGACGCAGGGTCATGGATCAACTGCAGCATTGGGGTAGGTGAGTGTGATGGGGAGTCAGAGGTTTCTCACAACTTTGCAAATGTTGCAGGGCTTTGGCTTGGATTGTGACATCATCACCATCATCCATTTTCCACTTCTTCAGCATATCCTTGCAGTCATGACTCCCCTTGAAGACAGGCCTTGCATTTACGGCACCGTACTCTTCTTTTGCATGTACCTGACACTATAGGAGAGACTGTGGGTCTCACAGGTGTTGGCCATGAAGCTGGTTTCATGGTGTGGGGCTTGGTGATAGGTATCGCAGGTAATTTTAGCTTTGAACGAGCCTGAAATTTGAGCTTATCCCTTGTTGGCCACTGGACAATAAGGATTCCAGTAAATGCCACTTTGGGATCACGGTTTGCATACTCTTCAAGCAATAACTTGACATCTGCAATAAGAGCATCCTTGTCCTCTATGCCTGTGGGGCACACATTTCTTGTGCAGAGGCAAAGATTAGGGTTCTCTATATGTACTGAACTAAGAAAGAATCCTGTCTCAAACATTAAAGAGCCAGATAGATTTACTGGTTTAGCTGGATCGAGATCTGACCCAGTACAGGGCAATTTCCTGTGTTCCAGCTTTCTGACCTCCTGACATCATAGGAAGAATATGAAGTCTCTTATAAGAACTTGTTAGTATGATGAGTTGCATTAATTTACCTTATATCTTTGTTGCAGCCTGAAGCATCACACTAAGCTTCTCTGCATGAAGACAAATGCAATCCTGCTATAATGTCTAGAGATAGAAAGAGAAGTCACAGTAGTCCCAGCTCATTGCGTGTGTGTCTGTGTGTCTGTGTGTATATGAAGCCATTAAGACCTACAATATAGAGTTTTCTTGCCATTAAAAGAGGGGCCAGGCATTTAGCCGGGGGGGGGGGGGGGGGGCTTGAGGGGCTTCAGCCCCCCCTGAAATTCTCAGGGTGGTCTGTGAGAAGGCCTTACATTTATTATTTAAACTGTTCTGTTTATTTATATCATGATCTGATCACCATGCTCAATATATCCCATATGCATGGGGGTATTGGGATAACAATACAAAAGGTTTGCTAGGGTAGATCCTCTCTCACCTAGACTCAGACCCCCCCCCCCCATTCAAAATCCCAGCCCCTCCCGAATCAAAATCCTGGCTATGAGCCTGAGAGGGGCAAATGTCTTCTGGTAAGAGACTACCTTTTCTTTAGTGGCTTCCTCACCTTTGGAACTCATTGCATCACTGATATTTGGGTGTCTGTTCAAGGACACGTCCTTTACCTTAAGGGTCTTCTTCATCTTCTATGAAGAGTGTGGTTCAACAGGTTTATCTCCCTCCAACCCTTCAGGAGCCAGGGCTCCAATATAAAAGTGAAAATGTATAGTTTTGCTTCATTTTGTCCTATAAGCATTTTCTGGTCCCCCAAGTTTTGTTTAGCAACCTTTTGCGTGTTACTTGAGGAAGTGAATAAAACAATTAGTCTTGTCAAAGTGTCAAGACTGAAAATGGGTTCAAACATGATGATTTTTGCACTGGTAGTTTATTGTACCATTTGATTTTTATGTTTCCACTTCTAGAATAATTAAGATATTATGTGCAATGGAATCCTATTTAGGAATCACCACAAGTTCCCAAATCATAATCTGGCTATGATGCTAATGAGTATTTGATCATTTTTATTTTTTTAAAAAACCCTATAATTTAACCAAAAACATTCATATTCATAAATTACATTTAAGAAAAGAAAAATCAGAAAGAAAACAAAATGAAGAATATATAATTAAATTAAACTAAAACACAATACTAAAACAATTAAAACATTAAACTAGCTGACTACAACACTTGATTACCTATATGAATTGAGCCCCACAATCCATATGATAATGAAAGAAAATATCTACCTACCTACCTACCTACCTACTATTAAAAATCCATCTATATAATCCTACTGGAATTATTAGGAGCTATAGTCATAGATTACCATGAGCATTTGGTATCCACTGTGTGGTTTGTTTCCAGGATCTCCTGTGGATACCAAATTTTGAGGATGCTTAAGTTCTGTTATATACAATGGCCCATTAAATTGTATCCCTTATATAAAACTGGAAAATTAAAGCTTGATTTGGGGATTTTTGAAAGATATTTTCAACTAATGGTTGGTTAAATCTGTAGATGAAGAACACATGGATACACAGAGCTTGTTGTAATGCATTATTGCATTTCTTACTGCTTTAAAATCCATATTCAGTCTCCAAGCTTTCAAAAAAAAAACCTTGATTTGGCTTTTTCTTGAAAATTCGTGTTAGTTTAGCAATTTTAGCTAACTCAGCAACCTTAACAATCTATTCTTCTGTCTACAGTCTAATGAACATTTGTTTTCTTTTTTCAAGAAATGGTATGAGTTCTGTTTTACTTTGTCATTTTATTTGTGTTTCTGCTCCATGCGATTTTGTTTCTCTCTCTCATGCAGTGTTTATTTTAAAGCTGACTGTATCTCTGTGCTAAGTGAATTGCATATAAATGGAAAGACATGGCTTCTTTTTTGTAAAAAAAACCCCTCTTAATTTTAAAAATAATAGTTGTCTGAAAGCAGAGCTACTGCTCTGTTCTCCCCACATATGCACCTCTTGCTTTTGCTTTAGTTGTTCTCTGCAAAGGAAACAGAGATCCTACAAGTTGCAGCTATTGTTGTTTTTCCCAATAACTAATAATCTTTCCTGGATGCCTGGCAGTCTTAACAGCAGGAAATCTTGAGAGGAAAGGCTGAGAGTCGGGCAAACTCAGTAGGAGGGAGACAGGCCTCCGGAATATAATCTTAGAACTTACATCACAAAGCAGAAAAGGGAGTAGGAGAGGCTAATGAAATATGTGTGATCTGAAACTGTGCATAACATTGTCCTCCCTTTCTCTGTCTGTCTGTCTGTCTGTCTGTCTGTCTGTCTGTCTCTCTATCAAAAAAAAAATCCCTTTAGCAGCCTGTTGGGGAGCCAAAGCTCTTTTTCAGCAGCTTTGGACAATTTCAGGTCATAAACCTTATCTGATTTCACTTAGTTATTACAAACCAAGGAATAAAACTTTTTGGAGACAGTTCTAGAGAGCTCTATCTGAAACACTACTCAACCTGCAGCCCCCAATGGTGCAGTGGGTTAAACCCTTGTGCCAGCAGGACTGATGACTTGAAGGTTGGGTTGCTGACCTGAAGGTTGCTGGTTCAAATCCAACCTGGAGAGAATGTGGATGAGCTCCCTCTATCAGCTCCAGCTCCCTGTGAGGACATGAGAGAAGCCTCCCACTAGGATGATTAAAAAACATCAAAACATCTGGGTGTCCCCTGAGCAACATCCTTGCAGATGGCCAATTCTCTCACACCAGAAGCAACTTGCCACAAAAAGAACTACTTGAACTCATCACATTGGGGTTGAAATGGCCTCTTTTGCCTCTTTTGGACGTGGCCTGCCGAGCGTCATCAGTCAACGCTGGCTTGGCCCCACCCCATTCGCAAGATGCTTCCTCTGCCACCATTGGGGGGGGGGTATATTTTGAGTAGATCCAATGGAGATACCAGCATTTTGCTGCCCTTTCCTCCACTTGAAGAGGGAAAGGGCAACCTGACAATGTGCATTTCCGCCTCTTCACCCATATGATGGGGACAGGTCGCCATCACATCTTGTCCTGTCCCCACCATGTGATGGGATAGGGAGGGAGGATGCGTGGAGAGTGTGAAGAGGTCCAGAAGACTGAAAGAAGGGGGTGAATTTTGCTATGCAAAGGTTTTACAGAATGGGGAGAAATTATCTCAAAAATAAGAAATTAGAACTAGTTTTCAAAAAATGTATTTGTTGCCTCTAATTATAATATTAAACAAATTAGCCAAGAAACTATGCTAGTTCTTGCTCGGTAAGATATTAAGTCTTCTCTAGGCAGTTGTAATTTTCCCATAAGTGGAAACATGATATGTGGTTGCCAATTGTATGATAACGAAATGCATGCCATATTTTTAGTCATGGTATAATTTTAGGATATGAACAGTGATAGATAGTGTAGATCTATTCTAAGACATATAATTATGTGATGCCTCATGGGCCTTGTAGTCCCGCTCCTAGTGTCACTGTGGCAGATGAGGATGAAAACACGGGGTTTTCTCCAGATCAACAACAGCCGGAATCTTTCCAGATGCCTGATGTTGATGTTCTCGCCCCAGAACCAATTAAGACAGACCTTGAACAGCTCTCACCTCCCTTCGCTAGGAGACAGTCCTTTGCTGCAGACAGGGGAGTGAAAGAGCAGGTTCGCAGGAGCTTGAGAATTGCAGCCAAACAAGACACTGATTAGCCATGTTTCCCCTGGGAAAATCCAGGGAGTCTCACATCTGGAGAAAGCTGGGTTTCGTTTCCCGTTCTCTAGGGAAAGAGAACGCTGCACACCTGCTTGGCGGGAAAACGAGACCCAGATATAGGTGCCTGGCACGGTTGGTCCGGTGCGGAGTCAACAGAGCAGCTTCAGGAGTGAAATCGCGTTTCAGCCTTGTGTGGACTTCGCAAAGTCCGCAAATCCAGTTTCCTTGCCTTGCTCATTTCAAGAATTGCCTTGCCTCGTTTTTTGTCACGGACCTTGTTCCTAGAATCAAGTCTTTATTCCAGCTTGTTGTGAATCATACCTTGGACCTTGAAAGACCCTGGACAATTCCCCACACTATTGCTTGGCAATAGTGTGTGTTTCGGTTTATTGGATTTTATCTTTGGACTCTAATATCATTTATTGGACAAACTATTTCTGGACTATATTTGACCTCATTTGAAAGGTCTGCCTCTGGACTATATTTTCTACTTGCTTTTATTATATATTTCCTTAATAAAGATATTAGATAGTTTATTGGCCTCCATGTATGGTTCTTGGTGCTCCGTAGCCTTGGGCGTGACAAATTAGTCCACTAATATCTATTGGAAATGTGAACATGAGTGTACCGTGTTCCCTCACTTATCACTGGGGTTAGGTTCCAGGACCACCGGCAATATGTGAAAATCTGCGAAGTAGGGACACTATATTTATTTTAATATTTATACATTATTTTAGTAGTTATACACTATTTTAAGTCTTTATCAATCAATCAATCATGTGTTGATAAATCATCTCCTTCTCCTTCCGTTGCCACTTGGGCTCCTTTTCTCTCCCTTCAACTTCTTCCTCCCTTCCTTAGGCTGTAAATTGTAATTTTTTATGATTTATAATAGTCTTTTAGAGTTTATTGAAAAACCGCAAAACGGTGAATCTGCGAAAAGTGAACCACGAAGTAGTGAGGGAACACTGTATTCTAGTAATTTGTAGGTTTGTGTTGTTAGATATTTTATGTTTTGTATATTCTTTTTAGTTTATTTCTTGTAGTTGTTATCTCTGTGTGTGTTTCTATTCTACAAAAATTATGTTTAATAAAAAATACTTACAACAGCTCTTACCTTCAAGAGGTTCTTCTTAATGTTTAGGCGGAATCTCCTTTGTTGTAATTTGAATCTATTGATTTGTGTTCTAGTCTCTGGAGCAGCAGAAAACAAGCTCACTCCATCTTCGACATGACATTGCTCCAGGTATTTAAATACCATCTCATCTCTCAATCTCCTCCACTCCAAGCTAAACATGCCCTGCTCTCTAAGCCATTCCTCACAGGGCTTAGTTTTCAGATCTGCTACCATTCTCGTTGCTCTCCTCTGAACATGTTCCAGTTTGTCAATATCCTTCTTGAGAGGAAATTAATCATAGCTCAACCTGCACAGCCTTATGGGAAAGGAATGAATCCCTTTTCCAAAGCTTCCTTTAAACACCTTAATGAAATCAGGTCAGTGTGTTTGCTAAAGATAGTGAATAAGGTTTACATGGCTCTTGATCGACAAATTTATCATAGAGAGAAGAGCACGCTTTCTCTCAAGACAATTTCTATATTCCATACCAAGTCTTGATGCCTATCATTCTTGTGTACCCTCAGGAAAACATGCCTATTGGCTAGTAGAGGGGCTTTCTTATTTGAGTAGGGATTGGCTGAACTGACTTGGCTCCACATGCTGCTTACCTTAATGGCTGTATAGTAATTGTGAAAAAGGTATCTGTGGTTTAGATCTGAGCTCAGCCACATCACACTAGAACATTGATCCACTTAAATCCAGTTGCTGCCTCCTGCACAATTCTAGGGTTTGTAGTTGAGGGAGGGGCATTTAAACGGCTCAGCTGGGCCGGTATTAGGTGATGCAGAACACATAGATACATGGAGTTTGTTGTATTGCAACTAGTGACCATACATGTCTTAGCCTTATTCCCTCAACATCCCCTGTAACATCAGGATACAAAGGAAAACAAACCTATATATATATATATATATATATATATATATATATATATAGTCTCCAAACAGCAATGGAGGAGAATGCACCCACTCTGGGTTTTAGTCTGAATGCTAAAGGTTTAAGAACCTCTGACAGATTCAGGACTTCTGATAACTCCTTTAATGTTTGGACTAAAATCAGGAGTGGATTCCCTACCGCATCATGATGGAAATCATCGGCCACCACTGATGGATGTACAGTTCAGCTATAATTATGGGCTTTTTTTATTACAACTTTCAGATTCTCCTGACCACTGACCAGCATGGCAAATGGCATATACACAAGTATATCTAGTAGGGGTGTGTAAATCTTCGTATTTAAATTGTAATTCATATCTAATTTGTAAGTTTTGTATATACAAACAGATATTAAGAAACACGGGGGGATGGGGGGAATGCCAATGAGAATCAAAACTCAAACGATACTTTTTTGTTTGAATTCTATAATGCTCAGAAGTCAGTTTCATTTTCAGCACAAGTGAGGTGAAGCCAAAAAGACTGCAATTCCTCTTTAAATTAAGAAGAGATAGGCCTCTTCTCGCCATGTGGAGAGAAAAGCAGCAAGCCAGGACGAGCTGAGTGAGCTGGGAAAGAGTATGGGAGAACACAGAATTCTGGGAAATGTAGTTTGGGAAGGCGAGGAGCCCTATGCCACAGAATTTAAAAAGCCCTGCCCTAAACTACATTTCTCAGAATTCTGCTCTGCACCAGAAAGCCCCAATTAGAATAGGGGAGAGATTTGTCCCTCCTAGCAGTAGCCTGGGTTCCAATAAATTGTTGAATCTGCAAAGAGGAAGACTGACTGATACTTCAATACTAATTAGTAAATTTGTACTGGGCTAGGAAGAAATTCCTAAGTTGAAGTTCTTTTGGTTAAAGACATTCAATGAGATAGCTGTTGCGACTTTTTTTTTTTAATTAAAAAAACGTTTTTGTTAAACCTTTAAAATTTTCCCCAAAATAAGTAGATGTATGAATATTTCTGAAACTTGGGGGATAGATTCCCCTGTTATTTTGTGTCAATGTATAGATTGCTCTTGAAGTTTTTTTTTAAGTTGTTTGTAAAAACATTGAAAATTCCCCCAAAATCCATAGATGAGTGAAATGTTCTGAAACTTGATGGGCTAACAGTAATAAACATGTTCTATAATCCTAGGAAGTTTCACGCCAATAGCTCTAACAATGAGGGAGAAAGGGGCCCCTGAAGTTTCCTCAATAGCACAATTACTTAACAAAAAGTAACGAAAAAGTGGTTAACTCAATATAGTTATAATACAGACCCCGTCAAATTTCAAAAACACTTTAGAAACAATTTTCCCCCACTCCCTAATTTCATAATGAGTACTGAAACTTTTTTTTCATTGATCGCACAGGCTTAGAGTGCCATCAGTGTAGACAGTATTTTTCAGAGGAGAGGACCCTGCCTACAGAAGCTTGAAATTTCAAAATTGACTCAGGACAAACATCAGAAAAAGAAAAGGAGAGGTGGGGTGGGAAAACAGGGATACTATGGGTTTGGTTATATGTGCTCAGGCTTAGTTACAGTTGAAAGCTTCACAGAAGGACACTGAAAGAAGAGATAAGAACATATGTTTTTTGATCACATAGAAATGCAGTTTTGCTTAATATTACTATAAATTAATCCATTATTATTATTATTATTATTATTATTATTATTATTATTATTAATCATCTTTATTTATACCTGTTTTTCTCCCCATGGGGACTCAAAGTGCTTAACACTCCAAACTAGGCAAGTTTAAAAGGTGTAATACAAAAACATGAAACCTTTAAAATTCCCCTCATGATTAGTTAGACTTTTTGCTTCTGGCAACATTTATCAACAATTGTATGCAAATGCCCTGTTCCTTTTCTCTCCAGAAACTGTTTCAGCTCTGTCTTCCCAGAAGGGCCAAACTTTGCAAAAGTTTTGGTGAATCACCATCTCTGAAAAAGTCCAAAATGAATACTTTTATTCTGGTTTGACTTATGTGCTGAAAGTGACATTAATGCACTTCAACAGCAAATATTTTTCTTCTTTCCAGGTTACCTTGGCTCTCAATGAGTCAGGTAGAAAGCTGCCTGCCAGGACTGTAAGCCCATGTTGTTATTTCAGCTGTGACTGTAAGATAAAGCAGGTGGTAAACAGATCTTACAGAACAGCAGATTTGTTTGAAAAAATCCATGTGTGTTCCCATGGAAATTTTCAGAAGAGCTTGCCATGCCCTTTTGACAACCTTCCTTCATCTCTGCATCCATTCTGAACCTCCTCCTTCCTCCAATTGTCTCTTCTAAGCAAGTCAGCAGGAGCATAGTTCAAGTTTTCCTCCCAATAACCATGTTCACCCATGTGCTTTGGGGCAATGTGCTAATCAAATGCAGGTGTCCTTATAGCCAGGTATATTTTCTGGATACAGAGGAAAGTGGGGCTGGCTGCCCCAGGCTGTCAAATTAGTGCTTGACAATCTATCTGCAACAAAGGATTGATTCTTCAGCTGAGCTTGACACTTGCAAGGTTTTCTGCCGACAGATCACAATTTTCCACGGCCATGTCAGCTTTTTCAAAAATCGCTTCTCGGAAGTTTCAGCTGCACATGATTGGGCCTGGGACATGGCCCCAGAAGTACTGGGCAAGACAGAAATTGTTGCAGCAGAAGATTTCAAGCTACAGAAATTAGTTGGGCTTAGTCGATGCTGTCATTGTAAGAGAGTCAATGCACTCAAACCAGGCTGATGCTTTAAGAACACGAATCCTATACACAAGTTTAAGTGGCTGAGTGATGGTTTCATTGGGAAACAATCTAGCAACAGCTACTTCAGCAACACTCAGCCATTTCCAGCAGCCTTCTGGTAGTACAGTACAGGCGCCATTATTTCAGCTTGGCGCATAGAAGTGGCACACATACAGCGTAGAAACTGGGTCATGCACTGTCAGACAACGCTTGACAGAAGTGACAACTTCCAATTTGTATAGGAATACACGCCATCTCCAAGCTACATTTTTTTTAAAAACAACACAATGCTATCAGCCAAGACATGAGTTCTCTTGGGCTGCAGTTAAGACTCAAAATGCATCTACATATCACTTTAACTGCCATGGCTCAATGCTTTGGAATCAAAGGAGCTGTAGTTTTATAAGATCTTTAGCCTTTTCTGCCAAATAGTGCTGGTGCCTCACCAAACTACAACTCCCATGATTCCATGTGTATTGAGCCATGGCAGTGATGTCAAACACAGACCCCCTCCCTCTGATCAAAATATTAAAGTGACAAAGACGTCACAGTGGCAGAGAGTGCTGGTGGCCTAAAGTTTGGTCGATTGGTTATGTGAAAATTTGCAGGACTAGAGGAGCTACCAGAGATACATTTTGCTGTAATCTTTTCCCTTTATATTATTAGTCTATCACAAAGTAACCCTTTAATAAATCTGCACTTTGGTGCGTTAGCCGCAATCTCTGACTATGTATCTTCTTTGACTTATGTGACTTTCTCTTCCCTTTTCTCCTCCAGCATACGGTCCCCATGATTCTCACAGCCCTCGGAGTGGGGATTCCTCTTCCTTCCTTCATTCCTTCACTCAAATGTGACCTTTTTCACCCCAATCTCCCCCCATGGATACCCAGGCCCCCAGGTTTTTGGGTCCCACTTGGTATCCATGGATCCCTTGTGTACGTGCACCCTTGTCCCACAGATACCAGGTCATTGAGTCATTCTGCAGACTCCTCTTGTGTATGTAATGTCATATTTTATGTTTCATATAAAACTTTGAAACATAAAATTTCAAAGTTGGGCCCCTGGTGGCACAGTGTGTTAAAGCACTGAGCTGCTGAACTTGCGGACCAAAAGGTGCCAGGTTCAAATCCCAGGAGCGGAATGAGCACCCGCTGTTAGCCCCAGCTCCTGCCAACCTAGCAGTTCAAAAACATGCAAATGTGAATAGATTAATAGGTACCGCTCCAGAGGGAAGGTAATGGCGCTCCTTGCAGTCATGCTGGCCACATGACCTTGGAGGTATCTACGGACAATGCTGGCTCTTCGGCTTAGAAATGGAGATGAGCACCAACCCCCAGAGTCGGTCACGACTGGACTTAATGTCAGGGGAAAACCTTTACCTTTACCTTTATAAAACTTTGAAGCATGAAGCTATCTAGTACGACCCTGGAACCTTTTGTCAACACCCCTTGACCTGGGAATTCCTTCCAGTATTTTTGCTGGTCGTCACCTACTTACAAAGGACTCAATCACCCATAATCTGTGACCCATAACACTGGCTGTGCAAGGGACAACAGGCCTTGGAGTCAGACCACCTGTTCTTTGTGCAGCCACATGGACTTATGAAAAGACATTTATCACCATTTTCTTCCCTGATGTTGGGATGACTTGCCCTGCTTTCCACAATGACATTTTCCCTTTCCCTAGCAACAGATTCTATAATTCTATCACGTTCAAAAATATGCCACTTTGAAACACAGTGGACACTGGTGCAGAGTCAGCAGACCTGCTTGGTTGGGGCTCATAAAGACAATCATCACAACAAAAGAACGCATGGGACCTTAGGGCCTCTCTTTGTTCATCTCAGTGTTTGGACACAGTTACCCATTCAGAAAATTATGTCTTCTTTGTCTGATACCATCAGCTGGCCCCTTGCTGGACATTGGAGAGTGTAAATCTGCATTGGAAGCGAGGAATGTTCTCTGATTGGCCAGCAAGGCCAGCCTCCCGTCTCCTGGAAGGAATCTCTCTTAGCTGTTCCTGAGGTCAGGGCAGCTCTGCCAATTGGCAAAACCAGCCCCAGCAGAGCGAGAGCAGGAAAAACAAAAGATAAACTGTACAACTATTACTATTGCCAGGGATCTCAACTTTCTTCTGTGGCTTACTGCAAGCTGGCATCTGTCACGACCCAGGCTGCAGAGCACCAATAACCATACACAGAGGCCAGAATCTATCTAATATCTTTATTAAGGGAATATATAAAGTTAATAAAAGCAAGTGTAAGAAATAGTTCAGAAGTAGACCTTTCAGGGAAGGTCAAAATTAGTCCAAAGAAACAATGTCCAATATGAAATATTAAGGTCCAAAGTTGTAATCCAATAACCGAAACACTCACTTTGCCAAGCAAAGTGAGGGGAGATGACAAGGTCCTTTAGTCCATGAAACTTGAGCAAGGCTAGGAAGTAACTTGATTCTTGGAACACAAGGCTTGAAACAAGGCAACAAGAAACGAGGAGCAAGAACAAGATCCGTGGTAATTACTTGGCAAGGTCCGGGAAGCAAGGCAAGATCCGGGGAGTAAACAAGGCTGGGAGCGGAGGCTTGGAAACAGGAACGAGGCTTGGAAACAGGAACGAGGCTTGGAAGCGGGAGTAGCGCTGTCCACACACACTACTCCAGTAGCTGACGAATTGACTCCGCAAGATTCCTAAAGGGCAAGGAACCTAAATAGGTTCTCGTTTTCCCACCAAAGAACACTTCTCTGGGGAATCAGAAACGAAAGTCAATCTCTGTGCCCAGATGTATGACTCCCTAAAATTTCTCATGGAAGCAGGCTTAATCATCTGAATGCTTTGCTGCGATTCTCAGGCTTCTGCGATTAGCCTGCTGAACTCCTTTTTGTTGCTGATAATAATTACGGCGAGAAAATGGGGGAGATTTTGACTCAGGGCTTGTTTGGCAGATTTCTGGAGGACAAACCTCCTGCAGGTGCAAGGGCTCCAATTCTGGCTGGGAAAGTTCCCTTTCTGGCTGAAATGGTGGAAAACCCAAGTTTTCCTCTTCATTCGTCACAACAGCACTAGGAACGGGACTACATGGCCCATGAGTCATCACAGCATCCATTTCAGCTGACTTGAATAAGCTACCTTGGTGACTTCCTCTTCAACTTGGTGAGATTTCTTAATTGGGAACGTTAGGCTTCTTAGTCTCACCAGGGACTCGGTATCCATGCTTTGGGTTTTACTATCTGAGATCCCAGATCTCTCTATTTGTGGCTTCTTTACATTGCTCTATTTCAGCAGTTAAAGTGGTGTCAAACTGCATTAATTCTATGGTGTAGACAGACCCTCATTCTGAAGATGAAGAAAGTAGATTAAATGATTAACATGGAAATGTTGAGAGCATCAGGGCTAGCCTGATTTTGGTTGGCGCTAGAAAAGATTTGTGCTACTGTTCATTTTTTTCCACCTCATGGAGTAGCATACCTATCTTTGTTTGGTTTAAGCAACAATGGCACATTGGTAACTATCTCTGTGAGCTTTACACCAGAGTTAGAAATTGTCCAGCTTTTCCAGCCAGCACGTCCAAAGGTCAACACTATTTGTACTTGATATTCAACAACATTTGAAGCAGGAGCAGACTATCCCTATTTTACTTCAGCGTGAATACCTCTAGGTTTTAGACTTTCATAGTGAAAGAAAAGTATACAAACAACAGTCAGAATCCTGTTGGGAAGTTATGGAAGCATAGTTTATAGTTATGTATTCATAACTGCCCCATATTCAGGATCCTCACATAGGTCTTAGTTTTGTGGCTCAACGTGTCAATATGAATCACAATGCAAGCCAATTGATGAACTATAGGGCTACTCCACCATAACATTGTTATGCCACAGTTGTTTAAAAGGAAGTAATTACAAGCAACTAGTAATGGTTACCTTCTTCCAATAATAAATTACAAAAGAGTTCATTGCTTCTGTACCCTAGCTTTACAACTATCAGAGTCTATCAGAGTTCCCTTCTTTTTCCTGTTGCCATGCTGTGACATGACAGTATAATGTCTTGCATTTCTACTCAGACATGCTTCCTCTTGAGTTTAATGGGGCTACTCCCCCCCCCCCCCGGAACATGTGTGTACAGGATCTCAGTCAAATTGCAACACATTGTAATGGATGGAGGAGAGCTACTTGTGTCACTATATTATTGGCGGGCATCTTAATGAAGCCTCTATAACCACACCAATTGGAAACCACTCCGGAGTTGGCAAGTACCCATTGCTCAAAATGATGAATGGCTCAGGTGGGGGAGGGTAGGAAAAGATGTTACCTATTCTAGGACTCCAAATAAATTATTTAAACATGCAACCTGTTTATATCCCCTCCATATGAAAAATTAATGCACCACGGGCTCTTTTGTGTTTTCACGACAAAATAAATCTATTTAGAAACTTTCCTCTCTTGAGGAACAAAGAAAAGGGCTTTCCATTGCCAGTATCAGAATTTCAACTATCAATCCTCTTCCCCTGCGAAAAGGGGACAGCTCTATTAATGAGTAGCCAGGTATTAACATAACAGAGCAGCCCCATTAATCTCCTGAGCACTGTAAGGCGCTGACAAAAATAAGCTGGAGCAAAGCTTTGTTGCTTTACTTTTTAATGGAGAAATAAAAGAGCGATTGCATTGTGCGTGGGTCCCCCTGCTCCACCCTCCCTCCATTACCACTTAAAACCTGCCATAGATCCACACCAAGGTCTTTGAATATTCTGGGCTTCAAATTAAATTCCCACCCTTGCTTTCAAGCATACTGCCCGTAGGCAACATAGCAGCAGCAACAAAAAAAAATCTACTCATTAAACCACGATTTCACACTACTAATTAGCCAGTGTGAAAATGTCTGTGTTCACCCATTCACAAAGTTGAATAGAACCCACTCATTTTACTCAAAAGGGAGAGAAACATCACCAGAAAGGGCTGTGGATAGCACGGAAGTGTAGGAGTGGCTCACATATAGAGACATACAATACAATTCAACAATTGTTTCATTGAAAAGAAACATCTGGATAGATCAAGTATGGACAAACTTGGGTCCTCCAGGTGTTTTGGACTTCAACTCCCACCATTCCTAACAGCCTCAGGCCCCTTCCTTTTCCCCCTTAGCCACTTAAGCTGTATAAGTTTATGAGCTTCTGACTCCCAGTCCACAGCATGTGATATAAGTAATATAAATCAAGGAGCACAAATATCATGCCAGTCCCAGTTTATTGGCGGTAGGGACCCTACCAGGTCTACCTCAACTAGTAGCTAGAGAAGCACTGGTCTAGAGGTTTTGATATGTAATACAGAAAACTTATTTCTAGATCTTCAAAAGGTGACTTTTCCATAAACACAAGTCTTTATGGAAACAGCACCCTTACAGGATGGGGGATTCCAAAATCTGGATTACAAATGTAATGCACCACGCACACACCACCTTTTCCATGCTCAAGAGATCATGTTTTGCTGGTTACACAATGTGAAATGAAAAAGTATGGCTGACCTGGAGCTGTTAGAATGTACCACCATGCAAATGGTCTTGCAGCAGGACACAAAGTCTTGTGTATTCTCACTGAAGAACACTTGATCCAACTCCTCATCATATTTATGGTTCTTATGGAACATAACCATCTCTGCAGTGGTTTGGACTGAAATGACATGACAGGGCATGTGTAGTCTTGAAGAGTATATGACCTCTGACCAACCTCCAAGAAAGTCCAACTTCTGTTCTATCATCTACATCAACGTAGGAACCACAGTGGTGCAATGGGTTAAACCAGTGCTTCTCAACCTGGGGTCCCCAGATGTTTTTGGCCTACAACTCCCAGAAATCCCAGCCAGTTTACCAGCTGTTAGGATTTCTGGGAGTTGAAGGCTAAAACATCTGGGGACCCCAGGTTGAAAATCCTAACAGCTGGTAAACTGGCTGGGATTTCTGGGAGTTGTAGGCCAAAAACATCTGGGGACCCCAGGTTGAGAAGCACTGGTTTAACACTTTTGCCAGTTGAGCTGTTGACCTGAAGATCAGAAAGTTGGCAGTAAGAATCCACAAGACAGGGTGAGCTCCCATCTGTCAGCCCCAGCTTCCCATGCGGGGACATGTGAGAAGCCTCCCACAGGATAGTAACACATCCAGGCATCCCCTGGGCAACATCTCTGTAAACGGCCAATTCTCTCATACCAGAAGCGACTTGCAATATATTCTCAATTCGTTTCTGACATGATAAAAAAGATCTACATCAACATAAAGCAACAGCATTATTCTGGGATCAATTTATTTGAAAAAGATCCAGTGCTTGCTGGCACATAATGCTTATATTAAATCCCATACTCAATCTGCACATGGGAGCAAATTTGGCCTGAAACTTTAGAGAGCCACCTACCATTTTGGGTTTGATGGACCAATGGTCTGGCTTGTATAAGGCAGCCTTCTCTATCCCCGTGAGCCTTTGTCCAATCATCAAGAACCTTTTCAGCAGTTTCCCCCTCTCCCACGCTGCCCCTCCTCACAGTGAGATGCCCTCCCTAGAGGGGTCTGACTGGGGCCCACTTCATTATCTTTTGTTCGTTAAAGGCAATGAACTGGCCTTTTGAAACTAGCTCATTATTCCTGGTGCTATGCAGTTCTGAGTAGCTTTATCTCCAACATTTTTAGATCTTATGAAATTTCTTTTAGCCTCTACTATTTTTAATTGATTGCTGCTTTTAATTGATTGTTTTATTATGCTGTTTTCATTTAGTTCATGTGGATTTTTGGATTTTATTGATGTTTTTATAGTATATCATCCTGAGAGCAATTAACTATAGGGTGACTAATAAATCTTAGAAATGAAATAAATAAGCCCTCATTTCCATAATTTACTAGTACAGTAAATATTTCTGTCATTGATGACAGAGCCTTCTTTTACTAGAGTTTTGCAATAAAAATATTTCTCCCTCTTGATCTCACAGGATGGCCATTTTTTAACATTTATGTTCTTGATTTCATTGGTGGTGCAATTCCACCAGCCCACGATTCCACCAGCCCAATTTAAGGCATCAAAGACTCAAAGTGTATGCTATGCACCAATCCGTCCATTAGAACCACACTGGCCATCACAACTTTGGGGAAGATCAAGTTGCAATGGAAGGAGGGCAAATGAAAAAAAGTTGCTTACAATGTGTGGCCCTCCAGATGGTGTTGGACTGCAGCTCCCATCTCCCCAACAATACAGCCAATAGTGATAGGTGATTGCAACCGCAGTCCAGTAACAGCCTGGAAGGCTACCTGTTTCCCAGTCCTGTTCAAGCATTTCCCCAGCTGTGCATTTCCACTGCAATGTATCCTTTTCTTTATTTGTCCCCTGAGGGAGAGAGGGTTCCAAGAGACATGTTTGGCATGTAATTTTTGCATCAGCTTCAAAATACTGGGTATTATAGTTATGTCTTCTTTTTGGCCATGATTTATGAGGCAACTTCCAATAAAAATCTGTTTGCACATCTGCTCTCTGGATAAAGCACAATCTACCCCAATACCCTTACTCAGGCATTCACTGAACCCATAGCCACAGATATTAAATACTTAACCACCTACCTACATTCTTACACTTTTTCCTCTGTTTCACTTTTTTGCACTACAATTTTCAGAATCTGCCATCCAGCATTGACCAACTCCCAGTTTGAGGCTGCTGTCCAAATATGTCATGTTCCAGGCCTTGCCCAGTAATGCGGGCAGAGTTTAACCAAAACAACACTCAACTTGTGTCAAAAAATATTTTACTGAAAGCAATAGCCTAAATATTTGATGTCCAAATACAAACATAAAGATAGCACCTGGCTGATAGTATAAAACAAAGTCCACAGTTCAAGGGCTCAAACATCATCCTCAAAATAACATTCAGTAATCTAGACAAAGCAATGTCCATCAATCAAAGGTTCAGACCCATCTACCATTCCAGAACTCATGCCAAGAAGTCAGTCCAAATACTTATATGAAGTGGTTCACAGCTATGTTTCAGGATTCCTCAGGAGACACACAGGATCAGAACTGGGCACTGATTCCAGCCCAGGGAACAAACATCCTAGTACAACACATACTATTCTCCCAAAGAACAGCCTCTTACAGCAATCTTTATTCTGCTTTTTACAGTTGCATCTCATGTCAACAGGCCTCCCAAATGATCACTACAGGCTGTGAATAGTTATTTGGAAGGGAAGGTCAACCTGTTATCGACCGCGTTTTAGGGGATCGGGCCCCTTAAGGAGAGAGCCGATCCGGTCCTGAGGGAACGGACCTTGGCGAAGCCAAAAGGAGAATATAAGCCGCAATACAACCTGAAGCCTGAAATGAAGAAGGTCCGCCACGTTGAAGGAAAATCCGCCAAGGAGTTTTATTGAGCAATTCAGCTGAAAAGGACGCTAATAGTGATCATTCAATCTACTAGCGTAACATATGTTTCAAATAAAGCCATATTTATACAATGTTTTGGTCTGACAGCCCTTTGAATTTCCCGCCCCGCTTCCCTGCCCATCTGATCGCGGATAGGCTGAGAGGTTGAACGAGGCGGGCTTTCGTTTCCCGCCTTGCTCTGCTGGCCCAATGGGGAGCCGCTTTTTGTCCCCTCTTGGGCCAATCAGAGAGGAGGAGGCGGGAGCTATTGAGACAATGGGGTGACCGGACAGGAAATATCTGATTAATTCTGGCCCAGCCGATTTCTAAAGGAATTAATGACACCCATCAAGGATGTCCGGGGTCCTGTTACGTTCACAGATTTTAGATATGTCTTTGGGGTGTCAGACGGGAAGTGGTGATGGGTGGTGATGAGCCATCATTGACGGCCCCACAGGGTGCCTTCCGGCGGCGTCCTGGCCTGAGATGTGACAATGTTTGCCTTGGGGGCGAGTCACCTTTAGGAGTTTGGTGACTCGCCCTATATTGTCCATGCGATCGGAATGAGATGGGATTAAACTGTGGCAGATTATCCTTTTGTTTTTGGGAAGGGAGGTCTGAGTCATGGGGCTAGAGTTCAGGTTGGGGTCATAATATTTCCCATTTGATTTCATGATCTGACAATTATATGGGATAAAATGAAAATTAAAAATAAAGTTGGAATATAAACCCAGCTGGGAAAAACACATATTTTCCGGGGATCCCAAAGAGTATAAATACATATTAGCCGATAGGTAGATTTCAAGGAAATAAAGGAGAATCCATAAAGGTGGGTGACATTGCATAAAGGGGAATCATGAATGATATAGACATTTGAAAACATTTGATAAGAACGAAGTACACAACATCTGGGGAATCCAACATAGAAGTGGGGTTCAAGCAGCATGATTTCACAATTCATGAAGTTAGCCCAACGATTTGAAATTCATACAACAGTGAGTCATGTACATAGAATATGAAAATTCACAAATACATGAGGAGAAAGAGTTCATAAGGAATTCATGAAGTTGTTATCTCTTGCCTCAGAGTGCAGGGATAATCCACAGTAACTCCAGTAAAAAGTCCCAATCACCTTCTACTATAAATATATGGAATATAGAACATAAAGTCTTGATTTTTGAACTATCTTTTACAAAGTCCTGGAGGGGAGGTCACCTCGATCACATTTTCCCCCCTTCGGGGCTTGGAAATGGCTATGAACATTTCCCAAAGCCCCGACATTTCACTGCATGCAGGGCCTCTGCCGTGGTAGATCAGATTGTGCCTTTTTGTTGGAGGGCAGGAGCTTGAAGAGGTGAAAGCTGAGGTTCAGTCAGTGGTGGGTGATCCCATGGTGTTGAAACAGATGTCCCTTGGTCTGGAGTCATGGGAAATGGAGCATGAAGGTGGAGGTGGTGAGGGCTAGGGATGATGGAGGCTGTGATGCAGTACTCCCATTTGGCTGCCTTTTCTTGGCTGCAGCTTGGGCCCCCCTTTGTAGTTGGCAGCTGGGGGCAACTGGGCACAGCTTCTGCGCCTCACAGCACGGCGCCTCCTGGTGACTGCAGGCAGGTCCAGCACTCCAACAGAGGAGACGGAAAGAAGAGAGTGCCTAGGGAAACTAAGGACAGATTATAAGCCCCCCTCCCTCCCGTGGTGGGGTTAGTCAGGGAAGTCACTCATACCTTGTGAGGGCTCCAGCAGTCCTGGGGTCCTTCTTTGGCACAGCTCTGGTGAGGGCGGAACATCCTTCCCTCATGGTGGTCACTGGTAGAATCCTGTTCATTTCTTCTGGGACATCTTCTGCCATGGCGGCCAATTCTGTCCCCTGGTGATGTCATGAGGGCCTCCTTGGCAGCGTCAAAGGCAGACCTGCACTCAGTAGCCCTTTGCCAGGGCAGAACCAGGCCAGCTGGAGGGCACCATACGGTGGTCTGGCCATAAAAGCCTGCCATGTGCAAGAATCCTTTCAGCAGTGTCTTAGTCTCTAGCCCCTGAGCCAGGCAGATGGGGCTGCTTCCCCCGTGGGGGTCTCAGATCAGCCACAGGTGGGGCTGTCTCTTCTGGGTGACTGGGGGTCCGGGCTTACCCTCACAGGACCATCTCCAATGGCCTCTGGGTTCTAGCTGCTGCATGAAATCCACAGCGCACTCCGAGAGCCCCTACCCAGGTCTTAGAACTGTTCATGGTGGCAGGTATGGATTATGGGTCTTGCAGTCTGGTCTGATGTCCTCAGTCAGGTGGTTGGGTCCGGTCCTCTGGATCTCTTCAGCTGTGCCTGGAAGGTCCCCTGGACTCTGTACTGACCCCCCTCATAATTAAAGGCAGTTAGAGGGATTTTTTAAAACATTCACATGCATGCACTCAGGGAAAGGGAGGGAGAAGGACCCGAAAGGAAGAAAGGAGATTGTTGGGGAACTGTGGAGAGTGAAAGAGTGCCTTCACTATAAAAGTAAACCAGGATTTTGACTGAATGTTTATAAGGAGAAATGGGGATGCTGGGAAGGAAGGGGGGGGGAGCTTTGAAAAAGGAGAATGTTGAAGTGCATTTCGGCCTAGGAAAACATGAAGTGGAAGAGAGAGAGAGAGAGAGAGAGAAAAAAAACTCACATATAGAAAAATACATCAATTCTTCCATCCCCCCCTTTTCTCTCTAAGATAAGGGAGGCTTGAGGAGAGAGAGACAAGAAAAAGTTAAAACCACAGAAGCAGCAGGTTTTCTCTGGGGGGGGGGGGTCTCACAAAATATTAGGGCTTGAACCTTTGAAAATAGGGAGGTGAGATGGCACAGAAGAAAAGGGAGAGAGAGAGAGCATAGCACTAAGCTAGTCCATTCCAGCCCTCCTTCCCAGAAAACTATATATCACTGGTGGCTTTTAAGGCAAAGGGATGAGTAGAGAAGAGTTTACAGCCCACACATTACATAAACACACAAAATTTAATCAACACTTTTCTGGGAGTCCCCTTCCCCCACCCAAATCCTTTGCCATGCTTCCCAGATGGGAAAGAAAGAAAAAGGGGAAATTAAGAAACAGAAGCGGCTAAAGGAATGGCCCCCCTCCCCCCTTTTGTAAGGACCAAAGGAAATATAAGACAACACTGAGGTAAAATCTTAGGGATAGTGTCTAGAAAATGGGAACAAAGGGAAATAAGGGATTTTAAAAGGTGAGAAGAGAGGAAGGAGAGGAGAAATGGATTTGAGATTTGAGGGAGAGAGAGAGATTTTCACTCAGGCCGGGGAAGAGAGAGAGAGAAAAGAAAAAAAGGGTACAATTTGAGGGTAGGCAAGGCAGAATATCAAGTTGGAGAAGATTTGATTTGAAAGAAGGAAGCAATCCTTGGAGAACTATAGATCTTGGTGGCAGGCTTCAGGACTGAATCTTCTCCCCCCTTTGCCCCTCCAAAAACAGGAAGAGGAAAAAAGTGTCCTCTTTGCACAATCTCCCCGCGGCCCCTCCTTCTCCTGTCTCTCCAAGAGAGGAATGAGCGCAGAGAGAGAGAGAGAGAGAGAGAGAGAGAGAGAGCCTGGTGGGGGCAAGAGAAGGAGGGGGATGGTGGGGCGATTCTTCCCATCTGAGGAAAACTCAGAATGTGGCAGGAGTTGAGTGGCAGGGGCAGATACAATTTGGGGGGGGGGCATCAGGCTTCAAAGGAACGGCTGGGATGGGGGCTGAGAGAGTGTGAACAGTGTTTTGGATCAGGTGTGTTTCGGGGTGAGAGGGGAGGGGGCTGGGAGCCCTCCTTCACGTTAGACAGGGCTGAACTCTCTGGAGGGGAATTTCTTGGGGGGGGGGATCCCTGAAGTAAGGGTTCCCTTGGAAGGCCAATTTGGGAGTCCTGGATCAGTGTAGGACTCAGGGTGAGGAGAAAAGGTGGGGATGGGGATTGGAGGAGGGGGCTGATGGGGTGGGGAGAAGGCAAGCAAATGTGTCCAGAAAATCCTCTGGAGGAGGGGGTAAGGGGAAAAAGGGTCTAGGGGGGAATCTTTGGGGGGCTGTTTTTGGAGCCCAAATCTCTGCATGGGAAGACGTGGGCCCCCCTCCCCCCCTCCGATTCTCTCCCTGGCTTAGGGCCATGAACATTGCAGCATAAGCAAGTTGGGACCACTTGCCCTCCCCCTGGCGAGTCACCTTAGGTCAACACTCCGAATTCGGCGACTCGAGCAAAAGGGGGGGGCAAGCTGTTCCCCCTTCAAGGGCCACAAGGGGCCACTTATGTGCTCTGAGTTAGCCCAACCTGGCCTGCACCATGTTTTTTGATGCAAAGCCCACCCCAATTGGCCAGGATCTTTCCCAATGGAGAATCCCTGGGGATGTCTGCTGGGGTGGGACACCCTAGACGTGCTTGAACAAACACCCATTCTTGGCTCATCCCCTGCCCAGTACCTGACAGTTAACGGAGTAACGACTCACCCAACCGGCCAGGTCAGCTCGTCCTACCGAGAGTTCCCTTCACCAAGACTGGATGGCTGGCGTCCGTGGAATCCGCAGGTGCCCCGGGAACACAACTGTTCCCCTACCCCGCGATTCTTGAACCTGTAATCTTACAAGCCAGACTGTTCTCACACGTCCCCCGGGTGCCAGATCTTCCCGTGTTTCACCAGGAATTTGTTACCGAGCCCTGATCCGAAGTGCAATACCTCCAGGACTCCGCCCACCTGGGTCTCAACAACGGGGCCGGTTCCCTTTTATTTTTACAGGGCGTCCCCTGTTTCACGTTGGCGCCTTTCCTTCGAGGAGCTAAAAATCTGCTTCCTCCTATCTGGCTCCTTTGTTCAGTACCCTGAATCAGATCTAGAGAGAGAAAGGGACTGCCAGAGAAATTTGGATGTGAAATGAGGTCAAATTGTTGGTCGGAGGGCCCTCCTTGCAGCCGTTTCTCTCCCCAACCTGTCCCAGAATATCTGGACCAAGGTCGCCGCTTGGAATTTTAGCCTAAAAAAATTGGTTTTTGGAACTTCCAAGCAAGTCCCTTCGTGGTAAAGCCAAATTATGTTATCGACCGCGTTTTAGGGGATCGGGCCCCTTAAGGAGAGAGCCGATCCGGTCCTGAGGGAACGGACCTTGGCGAAGCCAAAAGGAGAATATAAGCCGCAATACAACCTGAAGCCTGAAATGAAGAAGGTCCGCCACGTTGAAGGAAAATCCGCCAAGGAGTTTTATTGAGCAATTCAGCTGAAAAGGACGCTAATAGTGATCATTCAATCTACTAGCGTAACATATGTTTCAAATAAAGCCATATTTATACAATGTTTTGGTCTGACAGCCCTTTGAATTTCCCGCCCCGCTTCCCTGCCCATCTGATCGCGGATAGGCTGAGAGGTTGAACGAGGCGGGCTTTCGTTTCCCGCCTTGCTCTGCTGGCCCAATGGGGAGCCGCTTTTTGTCCCCTCTTGGGCCAATCAGAGAGGAGGAGGCGGGAGCTATTGAGACAATGGGGTGACCGGACAGGAAATATCTGATTAATTCTGGCCCAGCCGATTTCTAAAGGAATTAATGACACCCATCAAGGATGTCCGGGGTCCTGTTACGTTCACAGATTTTAGATATGTCTTTGGGGTGTCAGACGGGAAGTGGTGATGGGTGGTGATGAGCCATCATTGACGGCCCCACAGGGTGCCTTCCGGCGGCGTCCTGGCCTGAGATGTGACAATGTTTGCCTTGGGGGCGAGTCACCTTTAGGAGTTTGGTGACTCGCCCTATATTGTCCATGCGATCGGAATGAGATGGGATTAAACTGTGGCAGATTATCCTTTTGTTTTTGGGAAGGGAGGTCTGAGTCATGGGGCTAGAGTTCAGGTTGGGGTCATAATATTTCCCATTTGATTTCATGATCTGACAATTATATGGGATAAAATGAAAATTAAAAATAAAGTTGGAATATAAACCCAGCTGGGAAAAACACATATTTTCCGGGGATCCCAAAGAGTATAAATACATATTAGCCGATAGGTAGATTTCAAGGAAATAAAGGAGAATCCATAAAGGTGGGTGACATTGCATAAAGGGGAATCATGAATGATATAGACATTTGAAAACATTTGATAAGAACGAAGTACACAACATCTGGGGAATCCAACATAGAAGTGGGGTTCAAGCAGCATGATTTCACAATTCATGAAGTTAGCCCAACGATTTGAAATTCATACAACAGTGAGTCATGTACATAGAATATGAAAATTCACAAATACATGAGGAGAAAGAGTTCATAAGGAATTCATGAAGTTGTTATCTCTTGCCTCAGAGTGCAGGGATAATCCACAGTAACTCCAGTAAAAAGTCCCAATCACCTTCTACTATAAATATATGGAATATAGAACATAAAGTCTTGATTTTTGAACTATCTTTTACAAAGTCCTGGAGGGGAGGTCACCTCGATCACAAACCTGACCTCTTACAAACACAAGAGGTCCCTTCCAAGCATTCACCCCTTCCAAGCATTCACCAGCTGCTATATTAAAACCACCAAATGACTGGTCATGACAAATAACAAAGAAAGTCAATTGAACAGTTTGTGTGGTTTTCAGAGGTTGGAAAGGCAGCTCTTTGGTCTGGAACTCTAAATTCTTCAGCTGTTTTGGTCCATGTTGGCAGATAGATTTTAGCTGACAGTAAGATGTTCTTCCTGCCCCCAAGGTCAAACCCTGCTATCACCATTAAACACACATACATAAGTAGCAGGTAAGGTACAACTCTCATACATGTAGGGGATATGTTCTTGGATTTCACATGGATACATGAAAACATGGATAACTGTGACTCTTATTGAAATGAAGAATTTCTGATCTAAGAACAGCACAGAGTGTCATGCTGGAGGACTTACAAAATGCCCAGTGAAGACATATTTTATTGGATGTGGATGAATGAAGATACCAGTCTCACAGATACTGGGACTATTCTGAACTCTGAAAGGTTTGGAGACCTTAGGGAGCTTCTACCAATCAAACAGTGAACAGTGTACTACAGCAATTACAATCTGACCTAATACAAGGTTACAAAAAGAAAAAGAAAAAAACAAGTCTCTGGCATAAGGCACCCAAATTGCTAGCATGGCAACTTCAGCTCTTTGTGACCAAGAGTGTGTGCTCCCAAGGCCTCCATCCCCTCTTCCCCACTTATTTATTGCACTTCGAAACTTATTCAGCTGACTCTGCACTTACTGCTTTGATATACCTTGTTCTCTCTGATATGTCTCATACATTTTAAAGACAACTTTATTAAAAAAAAAATAAAGCAGATGAATTAAATAACACCCTGTCCAGCCTTGGATTCAGAACAGGAGATTTAGGTATGAGCTGCAAACTCTGGACAATGAAGGAGGATGAGTAGGGAAATACTTGTTTTCCTTTCTAGCTTAGAATTTATTGCGGCTTCTCACCTATAAGTGTAAATTTGCCACAAGGTAGGAAAAAACTATGGAGTGAGTGAATAAAACAATCCTTTCAATTAGGTTGCTATCTAGGTTTCATGATCTTTGAACCTTTAGCTAGGACAAAAGGGAGGTTGATCAGTGAGCCTGTCACTGTTCACTTAATATCCTCACATGTTTAAAGTTTATTAGTTTGCTCCCTGACCCTAATCCGGCAAAGGAAAGAAGACGCATGTAAACACTATGCCAACCTGCCTTTGGGAAATGTCCTTAGAACAGGAAATATAATCTTCTTTACCAATGATTCATAACTTCCTTTTAGCTTTATGAATAAGTCAGGATGGTGGGGATTGGCATGGTAGGATTTATTTTATTTGAGGACTTTTTGCTGTTATTCTTATCATCATCATGGTATTGGAAAATTCTGTTGGAAAAATCTTTTATATTGTTAGAGTCGCCTTTTCTTTTAAATGACGCCCCCAAGATATGGAGTTTGATACATAGATTCTGTGTGCTCTTATGGTTGCCAAAATACTTTAACTTTATGAGTGAATTGGTATGATATAGTGGTTTAATTGCTGGACTACGATATTAAGAAATCTGGGTTTGAATTCCTTCTTGGCCATGGAGACCTAGTGGGTAACCTTGGGAAAACCATATTCTCTCAGGTTCAGAGGAAGGCCAAAGTAAATTCCCTCTGAAACAATCTTGTTAAGAAAGCCTCATCATAGATTCGCCTTACAGTTCAATAGCTAGAAAACTGTACCGCTTTAGTTTCTCATTTTATAACTGCCAAAAAGGAAACATGTATTTGTAAATATGGTCCATTTATATTAATGTATATGTCTAGCACACATTAATATCCTGTGTATTCTTCACATTTCCCCTTGCCTTTCTTCCTTTTCTTTTCTCTTTTCTTTGATACTTTAAAATATCTACATACTAGTCTACTCTTGTAAGGGAAACCAATCAATTGATGTATTTCTTGGTTTCTTTTTATATAGTTTCACCTTTACAATAAAGACCACATGGACCAATCTTGGTGGGAGGGAGGTGCAGGGAGAGGTAGGAGTGTGTGCCAATGAAAAAGGGTTTTCAAAGAGAGCACTGTCAAAATTGTTTGAAAAATTCTTTTTCTGTACAGAAGATAATTATGGATCATGGCTGAGTTTGGGCAACTGTCAGCATGGTTGCTCATCCCTGCTTTGGGCCAGTAAGCATACGACCTCATCAGACAGGGTGAAATTAGTGTCTCAGGATGCTTTCACCCCATCTGGGGACGAAGGCCAAAGCTGGACATCACATAACATCGTATGACTTCCAGCGTAGGCCACGCCCCCAACTGGGTGATAGCATCACCAGACACTTTCACCCCAACACAGGAGGCTTCCCGTGTTGTGTTGGAGCCAGCATGGGGCCTCCCTGTGGGGTCAATGCTTTCCCCATGTGATGGGGGAAAGCGTTGTGGACAGGGAGCTGCATGTGGGGTGACAGATTTGCCTCTCTGCTCCCTCTTTCCTCACCAGAAGTCAGGCAAAGTGGTACACTTTGCCTGGCCTTTCTGATAAGTCTGTTGGTGTCCATAAGCTTATGTAGTATCCCTTAACACTTTGAACTATGCAAATGACTTCATGCATTGTGTTTCAACAATCCTTACAGTAACTTGAAAGCTCCAGGCCTTCTAGACTTCCTTTTGATAACAAATTCACATGTGTCTCTGACCATGGGGTTGTAAGCAGTCACTCCAGCTCAGCTTTGGCATAAGATTTGGAATATAGATGATAACTTTTCCTTTCACAACCTCCAGAGAAGATCATTTCTGCAACTCTCTTAGACAGCTTGCTCATCCATTTCTGGCAGTTTGGACATGTTCCTCCTTCTTCCCAATATTTAATCTAAATTGACCACACCACAACTTAAATCAATTCCTTCTTGTTCTTGTGCTCAGTGGCACAGTCATTTTCCATCTTCATTATGACAGCTTTTTATTTGAAAACTCTTATCCTCTCCTCTTTCAATCATTGTTTCATGGAGGCTACAAGTACTCCCTTCTCTCAAAGGAATTATATTTCAGCCCAAAGCCCAGCTATCATCTCTACCTCTGACTTGTTTTCTGTAAGGATTTTTCTGTTACCCATCATATCAAAAGATATTTACAGCTATTCTGACTCCTAATATGCGTTCTTTAGGAAAACCTATTTCATTAGTTTAAATAGTGCTCCCTCTTGTTTCTTTGACTTTGTCCCCTTTGCCTCTTGTCCACCGATTTCCAACTATGTTCTAGTCCAGGATGGATCCAGGACACTGCAGGAAGCAGCCTTGTCAGAAAAAATTCTAGATAGGTTGATCAATTGATATTTCTTTGCTACTTTTTTTCATGGGCAGAAATAAGAGCTCAAGCATGCCTTTGCTACTGTTCTCTCTTTTGAACATCACATTCAATCCTCCACCACATTATTTAATTTATAGAGGGCTATACAATGAATGACTGCTAGCCATGATCGCCATATATTATCTTCAGTTCATGGAAGCAGCCATGTTAGTCAGTCTCAACAAAAACAGCAAGGAGTCTTGTGTCATCTTAAAAGCCAACAAATTTATTTTGACACATACTTTCATGAACTACATGTTCATTTCATGAGGTGTACCAAAAACAATGAATTCTGAACTGCACAAGATTTTGAGTCTTAGTATCTGAGATACAAGGGTAGGAGTAGACCTGCTCTCTTATCTACTTGTGGACTTCCTAAGGAAACCAGTTGTCTCCTGTGAGAGGAGACTCATAGATTAGTTATGCTCTTGACCTTTTATTGTGCTCTCACATTTCTTATTTATTTATTTATTTATTTATTTATTTATTTATTTACAGCATTTATATTCCGCCCTTCTCACCCCAAAGGGGACTCAGGGCGGATCACATTGCACACATAAAGGCAAACATTCAATGCCATAACATAGGACAGAGACAGAGACAAGACGCAGGCACGGGCTGGCCTCGAACTCATGACCTCTTCATCAGAGTGATTTGTTGCAGCTGGCTTGCTTTCCAGCCTGCGTCACAGAAAGGGAGGAAGGAGAAGCCAAAGGGAGAAAAAAGGAGCCCAAGTGGCAACGGGAGTAGAAAGAGGCAATTTATCACCACACAGTTGGTTGATAAAATCTTAAAATAGTGTGTAGCTACCAAAATAACATATAAATATTAAAATAAATGTAGCATCCCTACTTTGCGGATTTCCACTTATTGCGGGTGGTCCTGGAACGTAACCCCAGCGATAAGTGAGGGAACACAGTACTGTTGAAGTGGTGCATCTAACATGTACTTTGTTTTTATATGTAAAGGTTTTTGTTTCCGATACCTTTCCTATGTGTGTACATTTCATTTTAATGTCATTCAGTCCCTTTCAGTGGGTAGATGAGTAAAAAAAACTTGGACTTTCCAAAATTTATTCAGGTTCTTTCTTCTATCCTTGGCCATCATCATCATCATCACTGACAAAGCAGAAATAAGGGAAAAGCTTAATAATGGGTAATATTTGTTGGAGGTTGTAGAAATAAATAAATAGAAGCTTTACCACAGTTTCTGAATCAAGATAAACCCTGCAGTATAATAAAATGTCACTCAGGGTTATGTAACAAGTGACCAGAGCCGGCCCTAGGTATTTTTCAAGTGTAGGCAAACAGAATTTTGGCACCCCCCCCCCCCCAAGCCAATCACTGAAAAATAAAAGCATTGGATAAGTGAAAAGGTTGGATAATGAGGGATTAAGGAAAAGCCTATTAAACATCAAATTACCTTATAAATAATCAGGCTTCAGAGAGTATGGTAGCCATTTCCTTCCTGATTATTTTCAGTCAGTGCTCTCCTTCCTCTCCGAGGTGAAAGTGGCAATTAAAACCTTTTGTCTCAGCACCAAGCTAGAGACAGCAGCCAATTGGAATTCGACTCCTGACTGGATCAGCCAATCAGATGTTGACACATGCTCTTTCCAGTCAACTCACCACAGCATGGTGCTTCTTTTACAAATCCTCACAATATTCACCCGCAAACTATGTACTTTAGTGTAAAGGCCGATCAATGGCTGGGAATAGGGAGAAAGTAGGTAAATGTATTCCATACTCCATTTTCACTCAATCCAAGACTCTGTTGCTAACAACGTCTCCCACAGTCATTCCAACTAACATCTAGCTGCTAAAGACTATCTGTACAGAATAGAATTGAACAGGAAGAGTGAATATCAGCATAGTCTAATGATCAGGTCAGAATCAAGGAGGCTTGAGTTCATTTTTTTGTTTGTCTATACAGTTCATGGGATAGCATGGGAACAGTGCTACTTCTGAAGAATTGGAATAAGCCACCATCTCAGAAAATGTAGATGATCTACACACACACACTTCTTTTTGGTGGTGTGTGCGCTTACATTTCTCCAGTGAGAAAACTGGCAATGGAAGCACTGCTCTTACAAACTGCTTTCTCCTTCAGGAAGAAAATGAATGAAATGACTTTTAAATGCAGACTTTTAAAATATGGTATTTGCATAAGCTGCATGTTACATCTCAAAATAGTTTCTAATAACTATGTAAAATATTCCAATATTAAATTATTCCAATTACTGTATATTACAGAAAGTAATGAATCAATTCCTGCCCTGTTAGCGTGCGCACGCACACACACACACACACACACACACACATCTATATAAGATATGTTCAAGTCAAACTGGGTTTTTTAATTTTACACTCATCCACAGTTAGACTTTTGAATGGTGTAAATGCTTCATAGATGGCTGTACGTTCATCAGTGACAATCCTGGCTATGGTCATTCCCAGCCCACAAAAGTCATTCTGTGAACATCCAGTGCATGGAACACCTGATCCTGAATAATTGGTGCATAACCTGTTATGAAATTGCACAACTAATCTTTCTGTGGGAACGGTGAACAGAACATTTGCATTTTTTAAAAGTTAGTGCATGCTGGGTACCAAGACAGCTTTCCACTTTTGACCAGTATAGAAGAGTCTGTACTGAAATGAAATAGCATTTTGAGAGGGAAGGCCAGAAATATAGCATTACAGCAACTTGGCTGGGAGGTATTGCCACATCCCTCTTATATCCTGGACCTCTCTCCAATGATTTCCACCTCATATTTAGATGCCTGAAAAAGGTTGTCCCTTTAGTACTAATGACTAAATGACGCAGGCTGCCCTGAGACGATTCAGGCTTACTGACAAATCTTTCTATGCTGAAGCTTTCTAGGCTGAACTCAAGTGGCAGTGGGTTCACACAGAAGTGAGGAGGCAAGAAATCAGCTTTGCTCCTTGCTTTAGGTAGGCCCTGTCTGAGAGTGCATTTAAAAGCTTAGTTTGTGTTGACTCTTTCCTTGGATTGCATTGGGAAGCTGTGTGCTTGGCTCTTTTCTTAGATTGCACTGGGAAGCCGTGTACTTGACTTCTTCTGAGACTCCATTAGGAAGCCGTGTGCTTGGCTCTTTGCTGCTCTGCTATTGTTTTGAAAGGCTATTGTTTTGACTGATTGCTGGCTTCCAGTTGAAGCTTTCTGGGCCAGTGTCATGGCAGATAGATATGCTGGGAAAATAAATAAAAGAGATGGCAGGCCCAAGAGCCAACCAGTGACTGTGTTGCTTCAGGGCACTGAATTCATGCAGGTTTTTATTGAAGCTACCCAAAGAATTGAACTGCATTCCTCAGATAGATTCAGAACCTTGGATAGCTCCCATAAACCCCTTACCAGCTCCTATAAAAAAGCCAATGATCTGAGACACTGGAGTCATAATATAAATAAAGTCTTATTAGTTAACAACTTCCTTTGGCAAACTCCTTTCCTGGTCATAATGGTGCAAGGGGTAAGGCAGACCCCTGGATTGTGTGTGTGAGAGAGTGAAAACATCTATGTAATTGTACATATGTCTCAAAGGCTCCTACATAGCTTGATGGATCTGGACCAAACTTGATATACACTATCTTCTTTATCCAACATAAAATATCAGTGGGTTGTAAACTTAAAATAATTACCTGTTTTGTTAGGTATCCTTCATTTTTAAATGGCTTACACTGGCTGCCAATGAGTCTCACACTACAGCATTCAAATACATCCAGAGGAGGGCAATATATAGATAGAAAGGCTACCTCAAAAGGAGAGAAGACAAATAGAAGAGGGCTATAGCATCACCAGGGAAACACTCTTGGAGTTCCTCTCAGAGAGCCTACCCACTGATAAGGCTAAGGAGCCTCTCAAGGAGTCAGAGCATTGCCATGGAGATGTTGTAAGATGGGGTTGCTGCATAACATAGTACTTGGTTGAGGAGGGGAAAGAGGGGAGAAAAAGGGGCATTTTTGAATTTGGGATCATTTGGGGGGTGGTGATGGAGGGAAATAAATTTTCTTCAGGCAACACTTGTGAGGTAATGCATTATGGGATGTGTTGTGGGGAAAAGAAGAGAGCTTTAGTGAAAACTCTCTTCTCTGGTCTCTCACCTCTGTGAAAAGAAAAAGGACAATAAGGTGGGACTTGGAAGAGCATCCCTCCATTTCTGACTCGTTCCTACTTTTTAAAATCCAGGACAATATTAAACAAGTGGTGTGTGTGTGTGGGGGGGAGAGAGAGAGTGTGTATACGTGTGCATGTAGAGATATTAGAATATGTCCAAAAGATGTTATGCATGTGTCACACACACAGATAGGAGCTAATAATGAATTACAAAATGTATACCCAGGCAATGCTGGGTAAATATGTTAGTAAGTGCATGTGTGTGTGTTTGAGTATCTTAACTGTGTGTCACTGACCATCTGTCAGTCTGAAAAAGCAGACATAGTCCTAGTACTTTGCATGTCCGTATGGAACCTTAGTATATCCTCACTATCAAGCTGAACTTTGACTTGTCAGTGAAGAAGGCAAATGACCTTACATTCAAGCACTGCAGATTAAATGAGTTGAGCATTTGGCCATTGAAGTCACTGTCTAGCAGAAGTGTTTGCCTATTTGACTGCGAGCAAGAGACCTTCATTCCCAAAAGACAGAACTAGGACTGGTTCTTGCCAGCTGGAGGTTGATGGGGTGCATACCTTTGATGAGAGGGTACTTAGTATGCGGAAGGCTTCATTTTGGCGTTTCACATTTCATTTTGAGTAATCAATTGGGTTGCTTCAGAAAAGCTGTTTACGACCTGTAATTTGTATAATTTGATTTGACAGTAATCTCATTGTCGCTACATTCATTTACAAGATGCTTTCCTGCCCTTTGATTTGCTCAGTTCTTATCTGTGCTTATCTTTGTTTTTCAGATCATGGCTTTTCACAACCGTTGATTACTTTTTAATTCAAGGTAACTATCTTGGAAGAATATAGGCAACACAGAATTTTGGTTTGTCCTTTTCTGTAGGAGAGATTGCTTTCCAGTCTATTCAATGATCATTATAGTAAAATATGGAAAGAGAGTAAAAAAGACTTGCAAAGGTAGAATGGTCTAAAACTGTTGCTTAAGGGTAGACTGTCAGTTAATTAAGATGAATGTCTTATCAAAGATGTTTTTATTTTAATCATTACCAATCATAGAGAATGATACACCATTAGCAATGGGAGAAAGACTTGTCATCTTTCATTTGGCAAGGGAAGGGTCCCAGAGCCAGACATAAGGCATTAAAAGATAAGAAAATAAGGAGCATGGGCCTTCACAATCTGAAAAGTATTGATGTTTGACATAACTGAAAGACTGGTTAATAATGAAAAACAAAAGATTTCTGCAACTAGAGCCCTGATTCCCAACGTGGGGCACACACCCCACAGGCAGACAATTTGATTTTAAAAGAATTAGCAAATGAGTTATTAACAGTGAAGTCTTAGCATTTCTTATGAATCATAGAATCATAGAATAATAGAGTTGGAAGAGACCTCATGGGCCATCTAGTCCAACCCCCCGCTAAGAAGCAGGAAATCGCATTCAAAGCACCCCCGACAGATGGCCATCCAGCCTTTGCTTAAAAGCCTCCAAAGAAGGAGCCTCCACCACAGTCCGGGGGAGAGAGTTCCACTGTCGAACAGCCCTCACAGTGAGGAAGTTCTTCCTGATGTTCAGGTGGAATCTCCTTTCCTGTAGTTTGAAGCCATTGTTCCGTGTCCTAGTCTGCAGGGCAGCAGAAAATAAGCTTGCTCACGCCTCCCTATGACTTCCCTTCACGTATTTGTACATGGCTATCATGTCTCCCCTCAGCCTTCTCTTCTGTAGGCTAAACATGCCCAGCTCTTTAAGCCGCTCCTCATAGGGCTTGTTCTCCAGACCCTTAATCATTTTAGTCGCCCTCCTCTGGATGCTTTCCAGCTTGTCAACATCTCCCTTCATCTGCGGTGCCCAAAATTGGACACAGTATTCCAGGTGTGGTCTGACCAAGGCAGAATAGAGGATCTTTTTCGCGCACACTGCTGTCAAGCCAGGCGTCCTCCATTCTGTATCTTTGATTTCCATTTTTTCTGCCGAAGTGAAGTATCTTGCATTTGTCCCTGTTGAACTTCATTTTGTTAGTTTCGGCCCATCTCTCTAGTCTGTCAAGATCATTTTGAATTCTGCTCCTGTCTTCTGGAGTGTTAGCTATCCCTCCCAGTTTGGTGTCATCTGCAAACTTGATGATCGTGCCTTCTAACCCTTTGTCTAAGTCGTTAATAAAGATGTTGAACAGAACCGGGCCCAGGACGGAGCCCTGCGGCACTCCACTTGTCACTTCTTTCCATGATGAAGACGATGCATTGGTGAGCACCCTTTGGGTTCGTTCTCTTAGCCAATTACAGATCCACCTAACCATAGTTTTGTCTAGCCCACATTTTACTAGTTTGTTTGCCAGAAGGTCGTGGGGGACTTTGTCGAAGGCCTTACTGAAATCCAGGTAGGCTACATCCACAGCATTCCCTGTATCAACCCAACTCGTAACTCTATCGAAAAAAGAGTCCTATGGTTCTAGGGGGCATCATTATATAAAGTAAATAGATATTATGGAATACACATTTTACAAATTAAAATCAAAATGCATAGGGTGGTCAGTTGGTGACAATAGAGAGGAGGGAAGCTCACTAATAGAGGTGAGGTGAGAGCATAGAGTCAACAAGAGAGTGCATGAGCACAGAAAAAGGAGGCCACTTTCATTCCAAACACCCCACTTGTTGCATCCCAGGCCTGAAAACACCTATGACCCCGGACCACACAAGAGTCCAGGAAGATAAGCAGTTTATTGTAAAAACTGTATAAAAAGAATATAGAAAATCAGGAATAAAAAAGGAAGATATATAAATCAAAAAGGTTTCTCAAAAGGAGACAACCAAACGATAATCCAAATGTCTCAGAAAGTTCGAGAGGTGGCAAAGTCCAGAAACAGTTAAGAATCACAGATACAGCATAAGTCTACAATCAGGAAGTTATAACTAGTAAAAACTTGACCAGGAGTACATGAACAGGAACATAGAAAACTTCCAGGATATATTAAATCCAAAATCAAAGCTTGACTTGAACCAGGAACAAGAGAACTCAGGCTTAGCGTCTCACTCTAACGCAGTGTGGCCTGAACTGACCTTAAGGTAAATAACTTTTTGCTTAATAGACACCCATGAAAGCATTCTGTTTCCCATGAATTTCTTTCACAATTTCCCCATGTAATCTTTCTGAATGACATAATCTATTTTTGGCGCTGATTTGTAAACAAAGACCTTTGTAGATCTCCGTAGCTGCTCTGAACCCTCCTTAACACTCAGCTCTTTACTCGATTCCTTATCTGCTGTTGCTACTTCTGACTCCCCTGAATGCCCTTATGGCTCTGCACTTTTCAAATTGGTTTCTCACAGAAAGAACTATTATTTCCCAGACTTGGGAGCCACAGGAAAGCTCACAATCAGAAAAATTAACATCAGGGGACAGGATATTTTTGCATATTCTCACCAAATACAACCAATGAAGTTAGACGCTTAAGCTACCCTGAATTCGATGCAGATGACTCAAACCAATTCTGCCTCGAATATGACTATTGCTCACATGACAGTTGTTCTAATTCATTACTTAACTTTATCAAGTGTGAAGTGCTTTCGTTAGCAAAAAATGATATTTGTCAGGTTCAAGCATAGAAATCTCATATTTTCCATTCCCTCAAAATTTTCCTGCTACTTTTTGCTGGTTACTTAAAATACCTGCATTATCTTTAGGGAAAATAACATTTTAAATAGATAATTAAGAACGCGCATAGACACATCATTAACCATTAACAAATGACGTTGACTATAATGTCAGAAAACCCATAAGCTGAAAACCCACAAGCTGTCAGCTTCACTGCCCATGTCTCTTTACGATAAAAGAATACCAAACTTGTCATCTAATTGCTAACAACATTGCTTCCTGCACATGAATAGTTCGTTTTCTGAATTATATGTCCCCGGGGGAGTGGGGGGAATCAGGATTTTATAGATGTTTAGATGGAGCATGGCCAAAAAAAGGTTGGAAACCACTGGACTAAAGTGTGCTGGTTTGAAATTTGGGATATATGCCTCTCTTTGGTATGATAAAATAAAAGCAGTTTCAAGTTTTAACAATCACTTCATAGTGTTGTCGAAGGCTTTCATGGCCGGGATCACAGGGTTGTTGTATGTCTTTCGGGCTGTGTGGCCATGTTCCAGAAGCATTCTCTCCTGACGTTTCGCCCACATCTATGGCAGGCATCCTCAGAGGTTGTGAGGTATGGAGAAAACTAAGCAAAGAGGTTAATATATATCTGTGGAAAGTCTAGGGTGAGAGAGGTCAGTATGAATGTTGTGTAGTTAATCACTTAAATTAGCATTGAAAAGCTTATCTGCTGTCTTCTTCCTGCCTCTGGGGCATCCTTTGTTTAGAGTCGTTAACTGCCCTTGGTTGATTCATGTCTGGAAATCCTCTGTTTTCAGAGTATTGCTTTTTATTTACTGTTCTGATTTTTGAGTTTTGTAATACTGGTAGCCAGATTTTGTTCATTTTCATGGTTTCTTCCTTTCTGTTGAAGTTGTCCACATGCTTGTGGATTTCAATGGCTTCTCTGTGTAGTCTGACATGATAGTTGTTAGAATGGTCCAGCATTTTTGTGTTCTCAAATAGTATTCTGTGTCCAGGCTGGTTCATCAAATGCTCTGCTATGGCTGATTTCTCTGGTTGAATTAGTCTGCAGTGCCTTTCATGTTCTTTAACTCTTGTTTGGGCGCTGCGTTTGGTGGTCCCTATGTAGACTTGTCCACAGCTGCATGGTATCCGGTAGACTCCTGCAGAAGAGAGAGGATCCCTCTTGTCCTTCGCTGACCGTAGCATTTGTTGGATTTTCTTCGTGGGTCTGTAGATAGTTTGTAGGTTGTGCTTCTTCATCAGCTTCCCTATGCGGTCAGTAGTTCCCTTGATGTATGGTAAGGACACCTTTCCTCTGGGTGGATCTTTGTCTTGACTCTCATGGCTTGTTCTTGGCCTTGCAGCTCTTCTGATGTCTGTGGTGGAGTATCCATTGGCCTGTAGAGCCCAGTTTAGGTGGTTGAGTTCACCTTGGAGGAGGTGAGGTTCGCAGATTCTTTGTGCACGGTCTGTCAGGGCTTTGATTGTGCTCCTTTTTTGACTTGGGTGATGGTTGGAGTTTTTATGAAGGTATCTATCTGTGTGTGTAGGTTTTCTGTAAACTGTGTGGCCCAATTGTTGATTGGGTTTGCGGATGACCAGAACATCTAGAAATGGCAGTTTTCCTTCCTTTTCTTTTTCCATGGTGAATTGGATGTTTGGGTGGATGCTGTTAAGATGGTCCAGGAACTTGCTGAGTTCTTCCTCTCCATGGCTCCAAATTGTGAAGGTGTCATCTACGTATCTGAACCAAACAGTTGGCTTTTTTGGTGCTGTTTCTAGGGCCTGTTTTTCAAAGTATTCCATATAGAAATTTGCTACTACTGGGCTGAGAGGGCTCCCCATGGCCACTCCATCCTTCTGTTCATAGAATCCAGTGTCCCACTGAAAGTAGCTAGTGGTGAGGCAATGGTGAAACAGGGCTGTGATGTCTTCTGGGAAGTTTTGTTTGATTAGTGTGAGGGTGTCAGCTACTGGGACTTTGGTAAAAAGGGACACCACATCAAAGCTGATCAGGATGTCCTTGGTGCTTAGATTGAGGTTGCTGATCTTTTCTATAAAGTGTGTAGAGTCCTTGATATAATGTGCAGTGAGCCCAATGTGGGTTTGTAGCTGTGTAGCTGTGTAACTCTCTCACCCTAGACTTTCCACAGATATATATTAACCTCTTTGCTTAGTTTTCTCCATACCTCACAACCTCTGAGGATGCCTGCCATAGATGTGGGCGAAACGTCAGGAGAGAATGCTTCTGGAACATGGCCACACAGCCCGAAAGACATACAACAACCCAATCACTTCATAATTCAGAATGATTACTTCTGTGAGTCTGGACCAAATCAAGAATATATTTTATTCAAAGTTGCCATTATGGTGTACTTTGCTTTAAGCTTCGTTTAGAAAAGAAAAGAAAAGAAAAGAAAAGAAAAGAAAAGAAAAAATCTTTTTAGAAGGAAACTGGCTGATTTATGGAGATTTGTTAACTGTAGATAATGCTCAATATGAGTTAAAGATAAGAGAGGAGTTAATGCTGGAGATTACCCAATACAATGCTTTGCTCATAGATCAGTTACTGAGCAGGATTTGAAACAGTCAAACCAGAGTTCAAAAACTTATTGTGCTGAGGTGATGATGATATGATTGCTAAAATGTATAAACTGCTATTAAAATATGAAATAGAGGTAGAAAAAGTGAAAAGTTGTATGGTTAAACATAGAAAAGCAAATCATTTGGAAAAATGGGGGAAGGTATGAATGAAGAGTCTAAAGTGTCTTTTGAGTAATGGTTTCAAAGAAAACTTTTATAAGATGGTGTACAGAAAGTATCTGATATGAGAGAGACTTCCTAAGATGTAAAAAGGCAACTCTAGTAAATGTTGGAAAATTCTCTCTCTCTCTCTCTCTCGCTCTCTCTCTCTCTCTCTCTCTCTCTCTCTCTCGCACACACACACACACACACACGCTGATCTTGTGAAAAGGTCCAGAAATATTGGACTCTAATATATAATTGATGTGGAAAGAAACTGTTAAGGTCAAATGCATGGTGAGACTAGAGCTTTATCTGTTGGAAATGATCCATAACTATTTAGAAAGAAAACTTGGAAGATCATTACAATGGATGATAACTGCAGCAAGAATTGTTTACATTCAAAGATGAAAGAATCAGTTATTTCAACACCTTAAAGATTAAAGAGAAATCTTTGACCAACTTTAAGAGAGATTGGGATTTGTTCATAACTTTTCACAACAAAGAAGGGAGCACTTGTCAATGGCGGGATTTATGAATTAGTAGAGTTTTACCAAAAGCAGAAGTGTGATTGTATAATATCATTTAAAGGCAGTGGACCAATAACGGATTAAAAGCCATCAGATAACGAGTGTGAGATTCACAGATCTGTTTTATTTGTTTGTTAATTTCTTTTGTGTGTGCATTTTGTGTTTGTGTTTAATATGCATAGTCATTTTAATATATATTTAGGTGCAGTTTTATATTAGTTGGTGGAATGTGGTGGAATGGTTTTTAGTATTAGATATCCCCCCAAAATTGCTTGTTTTTTTAAACTATTGTTGTTCTGTTATGACTTTTTCTTTCTGAAATAAAAATTACTTACATAAAAAACAAGAGAGAAACTGTATTTTTCATGTACAGTTACTTCAGAATAAGTTGTATTACTTTGTCAAATGCCCAAACTCTTTCTGGGTTGCATCATCCCAAGGTATGTACAGTCAATTAGCTATCTAAATGGAAAAATAAACAAATTACTATATATCATGTTAAAAAAAGTATCTGTCAATGTTCTTTTGCTTGTTTCCACCTGGGGAGAGTGTTTGTTCAAGTTATCTCCTGAATTCAGTGCAAAGCAGTACACCCTAAACATGTCTTATTGTATCTTGTTAAAGTGGAGTAGACAGAGTTTCAGTTCTCCTCAAATCAGTGAAACTAGTGATGACAAAGTAAGAGTGTTTTAAGAGTGGGATGCAATGCTTTTTAAAGAGTGCACAAAAACTGCCAGACTCTATCAGATCAGAAGCTCCATTAGCTCAGTACTCTGTCTATAGGGGCATTTTAGGATGATTAGGCTTCCCATGCTTCAGAATCACATTCCGATGGACAGTTCCTGGAAGTTCCCAATTGTGAAATAGCCCTGATGTTCTTTGGGAGAAGGCAAAGGACAATGTTTCTGCATATTGTGATCAGTTCTCAATTTATGAAAAAGGTGTTTACAATAGTTAAAACGTTTAAAGGGAAGGGGGAAAAATAAGACTATTCAGGCTTGTGGTGGGAGAATATGATGTCTTCCCCCAAAGCTCTGAAATCTAAACATTCTTAAAGGACCTCATCATATGGATGGTTCCCTCATTTTCACACACTGACAAAATGATGCAAGGCCACTTCTGATTGGCTCCTGTGGGAAGCCGTTTTGCTAGTATGCTCCAATGGAAAGAAGACTCCTAATTCCAGAGAGTAGGAGGAAGTGAGGGAAAGCAGGAAGCAGATGGGGAAAGGTACATCCCCGAAGATGACCATGCCGGGACAGAATAGGGTAAGACAGTTTCCCCACCCTTCCCAGCGCTTTTCCCCACTTTCCTCCTGCCCATCTGATGAAGTCGTAAGACATCAGAGTCTTAACACAGCTTTGCATAACCAAAAGTGCCATACCATGTTTAGATTTCTGTATGCAACCACTTTCTATTCATTGTATGAAATTTATAGCTAAAAGTAATATGTATTTCTTCTACCAAATCTACTCTACCACATATATGAACCTGCACAAGCTGTACGATATCCTTTACTCAGTCCCACTGTTTTCTTGGGACTTCATCAGATGGGCAGGGGAAAAGCGTAGGGGAATCATTTCTTACCACCTTTCCCCAACTTCTGGGATGGCCAGCCATCCCAGATCTTTTCTGTGCCTTTCCCCCATCTTCTCCTTGCTTTCCCCCACTTTCTGCAGTTTGGAGTCAGGTAACACCTGACTCCTGAAAATGGTCTTTAGGCTCCGTTTCCATGCACATAGAAAACAGAGTGCCACAGGGTCCCACCGGAAGTGCCCTTACATCATGTAATGGCTTCCATGTGACTTCTGTTAGATTCTATTTCCTAAGCGCATGAAAACGGAGCCCAAAGATTGTATGAGGAAGTCCTTGGGCACATTTGGTAGGTTACAGGGAAAGGGTTGCTCTCAGACTTTGGAACTCTTTCTCAAGAAAGACTAAGATGAATCCCTCCTTAGTCTCTCTCTGCTGGGAAATGCAAATTTTCCTATGACTGCAATGGGCTTTTCACAGTTGCGTTCTGTTTTCATGAAATTTGTAATGATTTTTTCTATCAATAATTTGATTGTTTTTAAAAAATTTAAAATAGTTTCACAGAGGCTTTGGTTTTGTTATCTTTTATGCTACTTTGAGTTTCCAATATTCAAAGAACAATGACGACAAAAAACTATTTACTATACCCTTGTGTTACAGATTGCTGCTTTTACCAAAGGACTACCAACCTGTGTATGTACACTGTCAAATAGAGAATTGACTTTGTCAATTTGACTGTATTTACTATTTATTAGATGGCACATGGAGACCTTGATCCAATTTCCCAACTATTACTGTGTTTTGTACATACATACAAATGTATATTCAGTATATATTACCTATAGAGTTTTCACATCCATAGCCACTATTGTCTCTCAGCTTTTCCTGGGAAGAGGAAACTATATTCCAACATCAGAGTACATAGGATAATAATGAACCTTGTGTTCATGACATGCTTCTGTTAATCTTTTAGAAATATAATGAAAATTGAAGGATTACAAAGAACCCTTCTTTCAAACACACTCACATATGCTATAAATAAATATACACCATTTCTCACTGAAGTGCTTCATATATGTTTAAAATGGAGGGCACAAGATGGTATAATGGCAAGGACAGAAATACCAGCAGAGAAACCCGTGGTGCCTGAATGTACAAGGCAATTTTGTTCTTCAGATAATGAAGCATCCACATATTCATGATGAATGCCAGATGACTTACTATGATATATATATATTAATACAAATGCATCCCTTGCCACTCTGGCATGGGGAAACCAGTGACAGCATAGCTAAATAATCTGTAGATGGAGCAATTGAGCCAAAATGATATATTATTTGCATGTTACAGACCATATCAAAAACAAGACACAAAATCCAGATTTACTTCAATTCCTAGCTTCATAAAGGCCTATATTTTTTTGAATAGGGAAGCTGTGACATAAAGAGTTAGTGTTCTACTAAACAATACCATAATGGAAAGTTCAGATATGGATGGCTGGTCTTAGATGTTTCTTTCAGTGATGTGATCAGGGAACCCTGCTTACTTAGGGACTACGTGGCCACAAAAGGGAGGGAAACCAAATTACTGGGACATGGCAATCTAGAAGGGGCCTTAGGGTCTAACTATGTGGCACATGTTTTTGTCTTTCCTGGTTGTATCATTACTTCTAGATTGCTTTGCTATCCCTTGTAAAACCAGTGAATAGCAAAGAAAATAATGATGGTATGAAAAGTTAGAAATCTTGTGTAATGACATCAAAGAAGGAACGTTTCCTACCTCCTGGTGAGTCAGTTTCCAGGCTGCTGTAGGCAATGCGGGTCGTCCCTCATTCCCTCTGCCTGCTGCTTCTAATGGCTATTCCTTTGTCCCTTTGCCATGCTGCCGTACCTTTCCACCACCCACCTGCCTTGCTTGCCATCAGGAATGATGGGAGCACCCCCATTAGAAGACTCGTTAGGCAGCAGATCTCTGGATTCTCTTCCTGACTTGCAGGAAATTGGGGAGGGAGGAAAGATGGTGTATGAGAAGAGTCCCATCCTTGGATTCATCTCTTTCATCCATAGCTGGGACTCTCTTTCCCATTCATCCCAAAGCAACTATCTCAGACCAGAGGTATTCATCTGATAGGCTGGCCATTGGTAGCTCATGCTGATTGGCAAATCTGTCGCTGGGAAACAGTTGGAGGGACCCTCCTGAAAAATATCACTGGGGCCAAATCAATACTGGCCACCCTTCTGAGCAGATCCAGTCTTCTGAACTGGACACAATTTCCTTCTGTCACATAGAGACAGTTGTTTGTCTTTGGTAATCCATGATATTCATGAAGAAATGTAGGCCATCAGCTCTTTCTCTGAGCTCACAACCAGTGAAAATTATCTAATGCAGACCGTCAAGTGAAAAATTCTGAACACATGGAACTGACTAATACTGAGTTGTATCACTGGTCCATTGTCTGTTCTGACTTGTTGCAGAAGTCAAATAGCTTAAGTCCAATGGTTTGGATATCTTTCAGCTACTGTATTGCCAGGAACTAAACCAGGGAAAGTCTTCATACAAATAATGTCTTGTACCAGAAAATGTACTTTTATGGTTTAGTTTTGAGATTCTGGGAGTGTCAGTTCTCCAAGGTAACTTTCCCTAACCTCTGGAACGTGATAGCCAAAAATAGCCTGAGGTAGGCCCAGTGACGGATGCTTAATGCCAACAGGGATTTGTCCCTATGCCACTTTCAGGATATTTGCTCTCACCCAGATGTCCCTTCATAATTTACTTGGCCTTTAACACACTGCTTTTATTTTTATTTTTCCACTTTTGAGGTTGAGCTGCTCCCTTCAGTCAGATAGAAATGCTATAAAAATAAAAATAAAACAAAACAAACAATTGAAAGCTATATCCCTGAAGGTGATGCTGCCGATGATTGAAGTAACACATCAGCTATTGAATTAGCCATTAATTTCAAGTGTCTCTTCCCTCTTCCACCTTTTCTGTATCAGGCAGAGAAATAAGGCAAGGATGAAAACTGACTATAATGCAAAGGAGGAGGGGAATTGCAGAGAGTTTTTGGAGAGGGAGCAATTATTGCAAAAACAAGGAAGTGATCCCTTTGGCACAAACAATTAAAATCTGCCGTGATATGTTTCATTTTCTTATAAACATTATTATTATTATTACTATTATTAATATTATTTTGCTGGAGGAAAAAGCTAAAATCCTATCATATTAAAAATAGAATTCCAAATGGGTCTGGTTTGATCTCTATGGCTTCCATTGCAGGGTAACAAGAGTAATTCCAGCAATTAGATGTTAATTGATGTCTGAGCATATCTATTCCTAGAAACAGCAAGATCGTGTACGGCATAACTAGCATCATTAAACAGCATCATGGCCCCTCTGGGGTTAGCAGAAACTGAGCTCAAGTGGAGGCAACTTATCCAGAGATCCTGCACCAGGGAGGAAATACGTTGCAGATGACTGAGGAGCTACGGTCCCAGAGACAAAACCCATATCGCTTGGGAAGCAGGGAGGGCAGAGCTCAGACTGTTCACAAATCTCTGTAAAATGTAGATACAGACTTCATTTCAAGCGTTTTTTTCTCTAATTATGCACGTTCTTCATCGGTTGCTTGGACGTTTTGCTTGTGATTTACCAATTGTGCCGTCCGCCGGACAATAAAAAACTATAAAACTGAAACGTGCTGTCCTTTATCCGGGCGAACTGCAAATCCCTATAAGCTGTCCTATAGATATTGAACGACTGAGTCTGGATAACTTCAAAAAAGGATGTTTATTCATACAAGGTTGTAAACCTGGCACAGATCTTAAAGTTGCAGAAAATGAAACAAATTTCTATAGGTTTTAGGTACAGAATTATCCCTGGTTCCAGAAAGCAAAGGTGATTATAAAACCACTATACCCTAATCACGCTGCCTATATTAGAAGGAGAAACTCTTTCCTTCCCTATCTTTACAGCAAAGATTAGTTCTAGAAGCGACAGAATAGCCCTGCTCCTCTAACTAGATTTCCTATTCCAGATCAATATAATTCAATACTTATCTAATTTGGATAGGCTTAGATTGGCCTGGTTTTGAGGATGATTTGTCCCAGTTAGCCTTGCACAGCTCCAGCACGTTGGAAGATTATAGCCAGAATGAAGCTCCAAAATGGAGACTAGACCCTGGTAAAAAGGGCGGTCCTAAGATGTTGTACTCTTAGACCAATCATTGCAAAGAAAACTGCAGCCAGCTCTTGCAGACTTCAAGCCACCTTTCCTGGGCTTTGCAGCCAAAGGCTGAAACAAAATGCAAAGGAGGGAAAACAAACAAACGACCAATAGGTAAGGCAAACCATCGTCCTGGGGGACGGAACACTCCCCGCTTAAATTCCCAGGATGTGGGAATTTACCACTCAAAAACATACAAACACCTTTGCACATATGACAATACAAACACTAGAACTTTAAACATCTCCAATAAGCAACACGAGGTCACTAATTGGTCTGTCCAAAATGGACACTTTGTCTCTGTTGCAAGTCTTTAATTGAACTTTCCTGACCTTACCATCCGGGCAAGGAAAGGTCTTTAATACAATGCCCATGGGCCACGCATGGCGGGGCAAGTCTTTGTCCTTTAACAACACAACGTTGTTAACCTCAATGTTGTCCTGTGGGCTTTGCCAGATTCTTCTAGCTTGAAGCTGGCTTAAGTACTCGGCCTTCCACCTCTTCCAGAAGTGGTTGGCTAAGGTCTGCACATGCAAAATTGGTGCCACAGTCCGATCGAATTGACTTAATTGGCCCTCTGAGGGCTATGAACCTTTTCAATGCATTTAAAAATGATGAAGTGTCCATCCCTTCTATGACTTCTATATGGACAGCTCGTATTACTAAACAAGTAAACAAAACCGCACATCTTTTGTTATTTACAACACCACTGGTTTTTCTTGTAACAATTTCCCAAGGACCAAACACATTGATTCCCACACGGGAAAAGGGTGGGTCTGTCAAAGTCCTATCCTGAGGTAGTTCTGCCATCAACTGACTTTGACAGTTTCGCCTAAGGCGCCTGCATTTAACACATTTGAAAATACAACTGTTGACCAACCTTTTGGCATTAACTACCCACAGACCTTCATTTCTAAGGGCTGCCTCAGTTAGAGTTCTACCCTGATGATGGATCCTTTCATGGTGATGCCGAACGAGCAGCAATGCAGTGTGACTATTAGGGGGTATGATGATGGGGTTTTTTATGCACGCCTTGAGTTTAGCTTTGGCTAACCTTCCTCCAACTCTCAAAATACCCTCCTTGTCTAGAAATGGGTTTAACTCATTTAGAAGACTTTGATTAGGGATGTTGAGCCCTTGCTCTAGCCTAGCTATTTCCTGCTTGAAAGCAGATCTCTGTACTGACTTGAATATGACGCTCTTAGCCTTTATCATATCCTGGACCTGTAAAGGCTCACTATCTTTGCAAGCTAAACGATGTATAAGCCTAGCAACTGCTCTAAGAAGACTGTGCCACTCCGAAAAACATTCAAAACGGTGTGGTTCCAGGCAAGATCTTTGGCCCATCTTGATTTCTGTGGTTGATTTGCAGGCTTTCACCTCTGCACTTCGTGAGACTTGAGCATTCATAATGTCCGAAAACCTTTGCTCATCTTTCGAGAGCGCTGTGGCTTCGTCTCTCTCAGAGACTTTGAAGATGGAGGAATACTCTGGAGTTATTGCTTGGCAGTAGACCGAGATATGACTTAGGCAACTGCGCACAAGTGTAGGACGTCCACCTTTAAGCACCTGTGCTTGATTGGAGTTCAACGACGATGGTGGGTGCATCTTGTTTATGCACACTGGGCCTATGACTGTCCAGCCTAATGGCAATTGTTGTGCGATAGGTGCACCTGGAGGTCCTTTAACTTGGTCGTTCACACAGAACAAGCTCGGGCAGTCCGAGCCAAGCAAAAGGGCAATGTCCACATCTGGCCGAAAGGCTGGTATAGCATTCTTTAACCGTCGCAAATGTGGATGAGCCTCCACAACTTCTCTGGTGACAATCTGCCTTTTGTTCCGGGGAATAGAGGAACACTCAATCAGGTCTGGCAACTTGAACTGTCTCTTCTGGTCGCAAGAGGAGACAACGAAGCCAGATGCTATGCGACCCTGCAACTTCTTTTTTCCTGCACACGTAGTCATAGTGTAGTCGACCATCTTGGTTTTAAGGTCAAACATGCGGAAGAACTCTGGAGTAGCCAGGGAGGCGTCGCTCTGTGAATCCAAAGCCACGTAAAGTCTCTTTTTAAGCCAAGGTCTTCTGGCTGGATATACATCTGCTAGGCAGATGGGATGGCAGACTCTGAACTGGTGCACGTCAGAGCATAGTTCAGTACAGGCGACCGATGGAGCATCCTCCTGCATCCGTGACGCGGTCTGCATGTTGGTGGCTTCAGTAGATGACCCTTCTTTGGAAGACGTGTCCCCTTTGGCGCGGGAGACAGCGTCAGAGTTGTGCATCGCGGTGCAATGCTTAAGGCTGTTACACCTTGCGCATTTGACGTCCTCTTTGCAGTTGGATGCAAAGTGAAGAGTTGCTCCACAGCACCTAAAACATATGCCCAGCTTCTGTACAATCTGTTGTCTTTCTTTATAAGGCTTCTTGCCAAATTCCCGGCAGTTGGCCAAACTGTGAGGCCTTTGGTGAATGGGGCAGAGCACCTCCTTCACCTCTGACTTGGATTCGTTGGCCCTGTGCTGAGTTTCAACAGCCTTAACACTAACCGGTCTTTCGGCCTCTCTGGATGGTTTTTTCTCCACTTTAGGTGCCTTCTCTGGCTGGGTCCCTTGGTATAAGGTGGGGAGGCCCGTCTGCGGATCATTCCTTTCTCTGGCCGCCCTGGTGATGAACTGGACCAAATGAGAAAATGGAGGGTATGCCTGGGAGTGGGCCTCCTTGTAGTTGAAGACCTCCTGTCCCCAGCGTTCTTGCAAAGTGAAGGGCAGCTTGGTCAAGATCTGCCTCTGGGACAGGTGCTGATCGAGGCACTTCAAACCGGGCAGTTCTGGATTCTCCTTGGCCGACTCTAATTCCGTAAGGAGATCGCTGAGGTCCCACAAGAGTTTGAAGTCTTTGAGTTTCAAAGCTGGGAACCTTTGGAGCTTGTCCATAAGAGATGCTTCAATCTCTGTGCTGGCCCCATACCTCTGCTGCAACCTGGCCCAGGCCTTTTCCAGGGCTTTGTCGGGATCGGCTACGTGGGCTGCGTAGATCTTCTTAACTTGTGAGGATGAGGCTGGGCCCAACCATGCAGCCAGAAGAGTCAGTTCTTCCTCAGGCAATAACTTTAAGTCTCTGATTGCTCTCTGGAAGGTGGCCTTCCAGAGAAGAAATTCCTCAGGCTTGTCCGAAAACTTTTCGACACCCTTGTCCTTAAGATCTCTTCTGGGGCTTCTGATGATGGAGACAAGCTGGGACTCTGGCGTCGAAGGGAACAATTGAGGAGTTTGCTGTTGTGGAGTGGACTCCCACCGTGCACCTTGCGTCAACCTTTGGCCTCTTGGAGGGATGACATCGACCACTGACGAATCGGTGGCTCCCTGTGCAGCTGTCTGTAAGGGCCAACTAGCACTTGGCCTTGAGGCCCTGATTGACTGACCTAGGGATTTAGCAGGAGGCACAGGTAGCTCGGGCAAGGGTGAGCTCCCCGCTATGACGCTCTGCTCTGCAGGAAACTCAAAAGTGACTTTGGGGCCCTGCTCTGGGTAAGGAGAGAAGTCTTCCTGTTCCTCATCCGAAAACTGGCTGTTTAAGCTATTAAGATGCACAAGCACCTTGGAAGAAGGGTCCTGCTTCGGCAACTGACTTACATTTTCTTCTGTGAGTGGCTCAATTAGGGCCTTGGCCAAAGTCTCAGCCCTTACCTTTTTGGCAGTAGCATCCATCCTTATTCTAAGCATTTCTATTTCACCTTGCCTTTGGGCCTGTTCCATTTGCATTTCGCTTTGTCTACGGGCCTGTTCTATTTGCATTTCGCTTTGTCTACGGGCCTGTTCTATTTGCAGTTCGCTTTGTCTACGGGCCTGTTCTATTTGCAGTCGTTGCTCTTCTTCTTTAAAGGGAAGGGTGAGATCAGCTGCCTTAGCATCAGCTTCCGCCCCCGCTACCTTGCTCTTTAGCTCCAGACGTGCAGCCTCCTTAATGTGCAAGGCAGCTAGGGAAGAGATGGCACTCCCAGCAGCAGAAGACTTGCTAGAGTGGCTATGTTTAGATGATGCACACTCCCTTAGTTTAGATACCTGGCTAGAGCGGTTGGACTTAAGACTAAGTGCCACAGCAGGTGATTTTAAAAGATTGGTCTCATGGCTGCATAAGGAAGACTGCTTTCCTTTTGGCTCAGACCTTAGATTAACAGGTGGAGAACTAAATTCCAAGGCATCTAGAATTGCCCTCACCTTATTTTCTTTCTCATTAGTGTCAGCTAAGACACACACTATTTCTAACTCTGAATCCTTGGCGTTAATGCGCTCGAGGACCTGGACTATCTTAGACACCAAACCCCTCCAGAGACCGAAGGTCTCTTCAAGGTCTGTCTGTAATATGGATGGCACCCTTGTAATACCCAAGCTCTCAATTCTGTCCATCAATGTCACAATTCGCTCCCATGCCGAACCTAACCTCACATGGAGGAGCTCCTTTTCATCTATTAGATGGGCTAGCATCTTGGCTGAAGGGTGCTTTATCCTTTGGGGCCTTTCATTCCTACTTTCAGCCTCAGAAGGAGGTATACCATCTGTATCATCTTGAAATTGCATAGACATTATGTATTCTTAATAGCAAGTAAATTTACAACAAAGGCAAATGCAATATACCTGCAAGTAAATTTACAATAAAAGCAAATTCAATATATAATACAATTCACAGCACTTAACCATAGCAATATATATCACTAAGTAACTATACTTTACAAAGATTGTGACCTTTGGCGCCAGACTTTGGTGGGCAAGCTGCAAAATGTCAACTGACAGCAACTTGCCACTTGATACCTCCCTTGCCCGAGTGACGTAAACTGCCAAAATGGCGACTTCGCCAAATTTTCAAGCACCTCGTGCTCTGCGGCTCGAGGCCTGCCGCCGAAGGAGCACCGAGGCTGGCTTTGGAAAGGAGGAGAGAAGAGACGCCTCCTCCCCGCTGTGAAGGGAGGTCACCACCGCAGGTCGATGAAGCAGGTCACCACCGCAGGACGATGAGGCAGGTCACCACCGCAGGACGATGAGGCAGGTCACCACCGCAGGACGATGAGGCAGGTCACCACCGCAGGACGATGAGGCAGGTCACCACCGCAGGACGATGAGGCAGGTCACCACCGCAGGACGATGAGGCAGGTCACCACCGCAGGACGATGAGGCAGGTCACCACCGCAGGACGATGAGGCAGGTCACCACCGCCAGGCGATGAGGCAGGTCACCACCGCAGGACGATGAGGCAGGTCGAAGCCGGCCGAGTGCTCCGGCCGAACTCGCAGCAGCGTTGCCAGGCCTGTCCAGGTTCTAGCCTGGTTCTGGTGGGCTTCACGCCTCAGAGCCAGCCAAAGAACTGTCGCTGGTGCTCCGCGGCTCGAGGTCTACCGCCGAGGGAGCCCTGGACGTTGCTGGGAACTGCACAGCCTGTGCAAACCCAGAAAGCCACTGGGCCACGTGCGCACACGCGAGCCAAATAGCAAGGAAATAGAGCCCCACTATTTGACTCCTTCAGGTCTGAGAGCGGGCTCCACTGCCTCAGACGCTGGTAGAGTCTTTAGGTATGCAGACTGAGCTCAGGCGGAAAAGCCGCAGCCTATACTAAAACTTCCTAAACTATAAAAACTATAAAGCCGTGCAAGCTAGCTCAAGCGGAAAAACCGCTGATCTGCCTCAAAACTGTGCCGTCCGCCGGACAATAAAAAACTATAAAACTGAAACGTGCTGTCCTTTATCCGGGCGAACTGCAAATCCCTATAAGCTGTCCTATAGATATTGAACGACTGAGTCTGGATAACTTCAAAAAAGGATGTTTATTCATACAAGGTTGTAAACCTGGCACAGATCTTAAAGTTGCAGAAAATGAAACAAATTTCTATAGGTTTTAGGTACAGAATTATCCCTGGTTCCAGAAAGCAAAGGTGATTATAAAACCACTATACCCTAATCACGCTGCCTATATTAGAAGGAGAAACTCTTTCCTTCCCTATCTTTACAGCAAAGATTAGTTCTAGAAGCGACAGAATAGCCCTGCTCCTCTAACTAGATTTCCTATTCCAGATCAATATAATTCAATACTTATCTAATTTGGATAGGCTTAGATTGGCCTGGTTTTGAGGATGATTTGTCCCAGTTAGCCTTGCACAGCTCCAGCACGTTGGAAGATTATAGCCAGAATGAAGCTCCAAAATGGAGACTAGACCCTGGTAAAAAGGGCGGTCCTAAGATGTTGTACTCTTAGACCAATCATTGCAAAGAAAACTGCAGCCAGCTCTTGCAGACTTCAAGCCACCTTTCCTGGGCTTTGCAGCCAAAGGCTGAAACAAAATGCAAAGGAGGGAAAACAAACAAACGACCAATAGGTAAGGCAAACCATCGTCCTGGGGGACGGAACACCAATTCTTATCTGCTTTGGTGCTGGAGCTGAGCAGAATGGTGTAGTTTTGTGTGTGTCAAGGAAGAGTGTACCATGCAAATATATTCATCATCATCATCATCATCATCATCATCATCATCATCATCATTTAATTACTTATGAATCGCCCTCCATCCACGATGTTTTAGGCGATTTACAAGATAAAATTGTAAAGGATAAAAATACATACATAAAAATATTAATAAAATTAACATAGATTAAAAGCTCTAGTAAAGATAATCACTGAGCTCTCCTCAACCCACCAAAAACATAATCTCATATAAATTAACCGCAGAGACCGCAAGAGACACTGCCTGTGAATCCTATTTTTTCCCCTTAATCTGTGAAACATTTCCAGAGTTGTTTGTTTATTGCTTGTTTTTAAAAAAGCAACAACCCAAAAGCTGTATTCCTGGCTATTTAATAGCATATGTATTTTGGAATGCACAAATACAGCCATCTTGATTCTCTATGTTGGGAGAAAGGCAAGCCAAAAATAAAGTAATTAAAAATAATACATTTTTTTAAAACACCAATTTAACTTGTCGATTTTAGCCTCATAGTAACATGGAACTCAGGCTGGCTACTCCATCAGATTAACTCCTTTGCATTTAGTCAATAGAGTACCGATGCAGGCAGTTAGGCATTATCATTTTTCCTACCGTTTGGACCTTTCTGTCTCTACTTGATCTTTCTGTCTTTCCTAGGAGAATGAAAAGGCAGAAAATATTATTTAATCAAGACATTTAGGGTGATGTCAATAAAAAAGGCAATAGACAAAGCACACATAAAGAGAAAGATATCATCATGTCAGATTGTTTCTGTAACATCAGGGATCTTTTTTGACTGTACAACTCTTTCCTGTATAATTCAGATCCTTTCTTCCTGTCAGGACAGTCACTAATTATTATGAATTAAGAGGCTCAATGTCAGGTCTTCTGTCTGCTTAACTCAGTTCTGCTCTACACATTTGAATAATAAAAGAGAAGCCTGTTCCATTTCTTTGTTGCATTTATATGTCTTTATTTTGCAAAGACTTGAAATGAATACTGAAGAAAATTAAAGAAGAAAATGCAAAGGCAGGTTTACAATTGAACACCAGGAAAATAGAAACAGATGATTTGCATAGCTTTAAAGCAGACAATGAAAACATTGAAAGAGTTCAAGATTTTTCATCCTTTGGTTCAGTCATTAATCAAAATTGAGACTGAATAATAATAATAATAATAATAATAATAATAATAATAATAATAATAATAATATATTTATATTCCACCCTATCTCCCCAAGAGGATTCAGGGCTAATCACAATACACATACATGGTAAACATTCAATGCTGTTTGGACAGACAAGACAGAACAGACAGAAAGGAGGTATGTTGTGTTGACGTCCAGGTTTGGATCCTTGGAGGTTGTGCTCGGTTTCAGCCACAGAAGGGTGCTGTCGCTCCATCCTCTATGATGAAGAGCCATCAGGACTTTCTGGTCTTTTTCTTTTATGGTGTCGTAAAATACCTCCCCCGCTTTTTAAGTATTACCTAATTTCTCTACTTACAGCTCTAAGCTGTTTTCAAACTGCTTAGGTAAACAGTGAGCTGGGCTGATAGTTGGGTGCTCACTCCGACACAGGCTTTGAACTGGCAACCTTTCAGTTGGTAGATCTTATTGCTGCTGGTGATTTATCAGCTGTGTTAAAGCTCAGCCTATCAAGAAAGTCAAGAAAGCAGAAAACTAGAACCTAGAAGGGTAGCTATGAAGGAACTAAACAAGATCCTGAAGAGTACAAGATATATACTGAATATTAAAGTTTGAATTCTCCATGCCATCATCCCTCCAATATCTATGTCTGGTTGTGAAAGCTAGACAGTGAAGAAAGCTGATAGGAAGAAAATGGACTCAATTGAAATGTGCTAGAGAAGAATTCTGTGGATACCCTGAACGTCTAAAAAGATAAATGAATGGTTCCTAGGGCAAATCAGCCAAGATGACTAAGCTGAGACTGTCATACTTTGGCAATAGGGAAACCATGGCCCTGAGTCTGCAAGTGTGGGGTTTTTGATGATAGAGTGACTTAGAGGTCTCTCATTTGTGGGGTCACCATAAAACAAAGTCAACTTGACAGATGTATTGTATAACAACAATGCAACACACTCACAAGAGCGGGGGAGATGGAACTTTGGTTTTTTATTAGGAGCAGTGAGAAATGATAAATCTTTAATTACTCAGGAGCTGGAAAATTTTATCAGAATGTCTCAAAGCTTTTGATAGACATAAATTTTCCAACACAAAAAAATTATCCTGGAACAGTGGGTCTGTTATTAGTCTCCCTCCATGTCTTTTACAAACAACCATCAATGGTTAGGAGCTACCACATTTGAAACCACAGTGAAGATTAAGTGTAACCTCTGCTAAAAAACAGGACTTGCTCAAAGTGGCTGATGGTTTGTTACCTCAGTTAACAAAGCCTTTGATAAAGAAGTCCCCTTAACTTTTACTTAGACGATCCCTCGTTATCTGAGTATGATGGTCCTCCAAGTGTAGTGTGTTGGCAGTGGGTACGTAGGTGACTGTGGAGTCCTATTCTTGACCCACATGTTCTTCCACAGGGAGGGCCTTGGATTCCAGATGGAAGGGAGTCCTGGACAGGGTTGGCTTCACACACCTTCCTCTTGGCATGTTTCTCCCTTTCGCCCTCCATTTGTGCCTCTTCAAATTACACAGCACTGCTGGTCACAGTTGACCTCCAGTTAGAGCACTCAAGGGCCAGGGATTCCCAGTTCTGTGTCTATGCCACAGTTTTTAAGGTTAACTTTAAGCCCATCTTTAAATCTCTTTTCCTGTCCACTAACATTGCATTTTCCATTCTTGAGTTGGGAGTAAAGTAACTGCTTTGGGAGATGGTGATTGGGCATTCGGACAAAGTATCCTCTAACAAAGCTTCTCGTCTTTTCTTTCTTGTAGTCCATAAAAACAATTTCTATAAACCTTAGGATTTTGTCCAGACCATTGCTCCTTAGTATCCCTTTGAATGAAATGAGAGTGCTCCTTAGAAAAGACCTAATCATTTCTTGGCCTTTCATTAAAAATGGGAAATAGACTACATTTCAAAGATGAGTCAAAGAGCCTCCTAGGAATACAAGATATCAATTAACATCTGATGACTGAAATTACTCTTATTATTACACAGTTAGAGATGTCACCAAGATCAAGCTGAATCCATTCGCAGTTCTATTTTTAATTTAATAGAATCGCACGGTTTTCATCCAGCATGAAATAAATACATAAATAGTCTTGTACTTTCTAGAGAACCTACAGTTCAGAGATCAGAAATATTTACAAAATCCTATCATATTGCTGGCTCTAGCTAAGGCTGACCCATTGGAACAACAGAGTTTGCCTACTTGTGCAATGTTCAATATGTTTTATGATGTTTACATATATAATAGGAGCCCCGGTGGCGAAGTGTGTTAAAGCACTGAGCTGCTGAACCTGCAGACCGAAAGTTCCCAGGTTCAAACCCGGTGAGTGGTGTGAGCGGCCGTTGTTAGCTCCAGCTTCTGCCAACCTAACAATTTGAAAACATGCCAATGTGAGTAGATCAATGGGTACCGCTCCGGCGGGAAGGTAACGGCGCTCCATGTAGTCATGCCGGCCACATGACCTTGGAGGTGTCTACGGACAACGCCGGCTCTTCGGCTTAGAAATAGAAATGAGCACCAACCCCCAGAGTCAGACATGACTGGACTTATCATCAGGGGAAACCTTTACCTTTTACCTTACATATATAATGGTTTTAATTTGTATTTATATGTCTATTAATTTTTAGTTAATTTATGTTAAGTATTGCTTTTTGTATGTATGTGGTAAGCTGCTCTTAGTCTCCCTTGGGGTGAGATGGCACAGGATAGAAATAGAGTAAATATTTATTTATTAATTTAAAACATTTATATTCCACCCTTCTCACCCTGAAGGGGACTCAGGGCGGAGCACAACATATATACAGCAAACATTCAATGCCGGAACATAAAATAAACCATAAATATACATAAACACTACAATCAGCTATCTTCACATTAAAACCATTATTTCAAACCATCACAAGTCAGCAGGACCATATCCGGTCAGCAGGGTGAAATTTCCAATCGCTTCCATTATTGCACTGTCCCAAAGGCTTGGTCCCACAGCCAAATCTTTACCATCTTTCTAAAGGACAGGAGGGAGGGGGCTGATCTAATCTCGTCAGGAAAATAAATAAATGAATAAATAAATATTCAACATGTGGAGCGGGGGAGGTAGAGTACACTTTACTGAGACCTACTTATGGCTGTACTTCAGTCAAGTCTGTACATGAGATGCTATTCTTACCAGTCTAGTAAGATGGTGCAAGCTAGCACATACACATTGACTTCTGCTCCTTGTGTTACCAACAGTTCTGTGGGTTGAAGCACAACTGGGCAGGGACTAGGGGTGGACAGGAAGTACTGGATGATGGTCCACCAGTGGCTGATGGTTCAAGAGCACACCCTTGTCTACTGTCATGGATATATCTGCCCCCCACTTTACACCTTCATGATGGAGATGGCATTGGGTGGAGATCTTTCTGGCAGCTCAACAACTATTTCAATGTGTAAAAAACTGCAACTTGCCAAACATGCATTAAGAAAGAGAAGGAAAATAAGGTTTGACTGCAATTAACAAAAATCTATATGGTTAGTTCAGAATGCATTACTTTCACTTCTGCATGTTTGATTCAGCACCCAAGATTGATTAGGAAGATGCAGTTTGACTCTGTGCACAAGATATTGATCTTGTGGAATTGTATTGGCAAAGACAGAAGTGGAACTGATGAGGCAACAAGCTCCCACCTTGTTGGGCCTTTGAGGAATGCTTCCCACCCCCACCAATGTGACTTGCTCCTGAAACCATTAAATCAAACATTCTTGTAGATTTCCATAATGCATGGAAATGAAACATCTGTTTGCAGGCTGCTGCTAGAAGCTGTTGCAAAAACCAGAGCTCCAGTGGCAGCTTAACAAAGACTTCACTGGAAGGAAAAGGAGCAAAGGAATTATGCAAACCAGGAGCCCTTCTTTTTCTTGTGCGAGTGCTCCCCATTTGCATAGTGTGGCAGAGGGCAGCCACACAAAGCGAAGAGAGCCAAAACACAGGTTTTAAGGCCATCTGGCAGACACTACTCAACTGTCCATCATCAGAGACCCAGACATGCCTCTGTGCTCCTGGGGACCTCCTGTTATCTTGCTTCCTCTATTACTGTCATTTATTGACATCAAGAAAGAGAGATTATGGAAAATGTTATTTATGAGGGTGGGTGGGTGAGAATCTCAAGTGCCACACAACTAGTGTCTACCTTCTGCTTGGTTTAACTTGGGTGAGAAGGGAGGGAACAATGCTTCCACGGCGGTTTCCTACCAGGCTTCATTTTCAGGTGTGGAAGACATTGTCACAAAAAATAGCCATTGCTCCGCCTCACATCTATTTTTTCCTCTTTGCTTGAGCTAAATTGCACCTATAATACCAATCTTGAAAAAGACACTACCTTGGATTCCTACTATATGCTTAACATTACTATGTCTTTAGCAACTATGCTGCTTGATATAGCAGAATAAGCTGTGACATGCATATCTGACACAATCTACAGATAATAATTGGTTCTGCCTTAGCTGTTTAAGGAATCAAGTGCTGACAGAATTGGGCCACAAGGCAAGGGCTTTGGTGTGGAAATTTGGGGAGCTTCCTCAACAATTCCCCTTCTTTCCATATTGTCTTTGATTAGCTGCTGCTAGAAGGAGGTAAGGACCCATCTGTTGTTCTTTAAGGAGAAGGTTGCATGGACCCTCTACAGCACAAAGGACATAGGATCATCCCATGTAGCCTTTACATCTTGACTTGTGCTAAAAATCTAAGGACATAAAAATCTAGCTGAAATTGTTGGCCCATTTATTAGTTAAATGGGGAAAGGGCAGAAAACTAGCAGGCCTATAACAGAAAGATACAAATTCGCCCAATTCTTTAATCTTAGACAGTTGTTAAATTTTCCTTACTTGATTTGCCACTGTAGACCTGTACTGTCGAGTTAGAAGCTATTATTTCTTTAAATTGTGTATGTGTGCAGGTAAAAGTATCCAAATAACCAAATTTGGAGAGTTGTATTATGCTGCCCTTGTGGAGAGGGGGTAATGCAGCATCCCTTCTATGTAAAGCAAAAACATTCTGAAGAAGATACAAGAGATGGAGCTAATAAAATGTCAATAACAATATTTGGGAGGGGATTCAGGGACAGAATGATTTCAAGAAATGTGTTTGGAGACAACAGGAAGCCCATTTAGCTTGCTTAAAGCAACATCAGTAGAAATCTAAATGTCTACCTCACAGAAAACCTTTTTGGGATGTGAGAGGTTCTGATATTTTAAGAGACCAGATGGAGACAAACATCCCTTGTCCAGTTGCTGTCGCACAACAACATTGCAAGAATCATTCAGCAATAGGAGGAAAGGATCTGGTGCAGACAACTGAAAAGAATCAAATAGTCTATCTGTTCCACTAAGAATATTGTTTACTTTGGCCAGAAACATAAGATATTTTTGGTTTTACTTCACTATCAAGCTGAGGTACTACAAATTCAGAAACATTTTCCTCCATCTGTTCTTGGAGCAAATATAGATATGAAACTGAAAACTTTTACAGACTTCCAACTAGTTGAAAATTCTAGTCACTCTGGGGAAATTTTTTATTTTGCCTTTGTATTGAGGTTATTAAAACCTTAAGTAGAATGTCCTTTTATTCAGCAATGTACTTGCTAAGAATAGGACACTGTAGATCTTATACTGCAAATGGAGATGAATCCCTAAATTCTCCTGTGGGTGATGCTAGTTTTCTCTGCAGATTGCATTAATTCTTTGCTTTCAGTTTTATCTTGCAAAAAGATCTCACAAGGACATGATGACTGGCATCCGGTTAGATACACACACATACCACACACACACACAAGTCTATCTTACATCTGCATATGACATTTTTGGGCATTTTAGAAGTTGATATTCCCTCCCTCCCTCCACAAACACCAAAGCCCACTTCTCTGGACTTACCAATACATCTCAGTGAATGCTGTAATTGTTCTGATTACAGGGATATAGCCACCACTTTCTTACTCTCCACTATCCATGGAATGGTGCACAGCACTACTAAGTTATACCAAAACATATAGACTCTCAGGGCCCTTCCACAAAGCCATATAACCCAGAATGTCAAGGCAGAAAATCCCACAACATCTGCTTTGAACTGGATTATCTGAGTCCACACTGCCATATATTTCAGTTCAAAGCAGACATTGCTATTTTTTAAACCTGAGAAAACACCTCCCTAGGAATTTCTAGGTCTTCCAACACCATTCAATGGTGTTGGAATAGACTCTCGTTAAAGGACCTAGAGATTGCTAGAATGATGTTCCCTCTGGAAATCTCTGGAAGCCTCTGGCATGGCTGAAACAAATTGACCATAGAGTCACACTGGAAGACATAAACTTTTCTATAGAGAACATCTTTTTATAATAGTTTTATTATACCTGTGAAAAATAAAAATAAAAGCATATAATATTGCTCACACACACAAAAAAAGATAAAAATAAAAGGGGTGGGGTTTGTGGAGCTCTGGTTAGTAGGTTAGAGTAATAGAAATATCTGCTGTATCACCAAATAAGAGGAAGGGGTTTGGGATGAATATATATATATACACACACACACACACACACACACACACAGTAGAGTCTCACTTATCTAACATAAACGGGCCGGCAGAATGTTGGATAAGCGAATATGTTGGATAATAAGGAGGGATTAAGGAAAAGCCTATTAAACATCAAATTAGGTTATGATTTTACAAATTAAGGACCAAAACATAATGTTATACAACAAATTTGACAGAAAAAGTAGTTCAATACACAGTAATGCTATGTACTGTATTTACAAATTTAGCACCAAAATATCACAATGTATTGAAAACATTGACTACAAAAATGTGTTGGATAATCCAGAATGTTGGATAAGCGAGTGTTGGATAAGTGAGACTCTACTGTGTGTGTGTATATGTGTGTGTGTGTGTGTGTGTGTATATATATATAGTTGTTGTATTCATATCTTCACATTGTCATAGACATTATGTATTTGTATAACTGTATGTCCTTCTAAAATATCTAAGTAACAAGGCTTGAAATCATTTCTGTTCAAATTAGAAAGTACTATTAAATTATCTAAGGCAGTGGTTCTCAACCTGGGGTCCCCAGATTTTTTTGGCCTTCAACTCCCAGAATTCCTAACAGCAGGTGAGCTGGCTGGGATTTCTGAGAGTTGTAGGTCAAAAGTATCTGAGGACCCCAGGTTGAGAACCACTGATCTAAGGTCTCTAGAATCTCTTAAATATAGAATGTGCTAAGAGTACACAGTCTATACACCGTTTGTATTATTTTAGTCCACAAATCCTACTATGGTTCATCTTCCTCCTAGAGAGAACAATCAAATCAAATCGATTAATAATCAGTTTTGCAAAAGTCAAAAACTTTTCCAAGCTCTGCTATGACTACAGCCTGAGAAAGAATATGCAAAATGGAGCCTCATGGAAAAAATTTAGCTGGATGTCCTGATGCAGAAGTTGTTGGGTAATTTCAAAAAAGAAAAAGCATTAAAAAGGTAAAACAGCAACAATAGCAACAGCAGCAGTTATAGCAGATCAGAAGCTTCTTGACTTAGCAGTAGAGCAAGTAAGCTCCAGCTATTTAGGAGCAGAGTCAAGCTTTCTAAGTTACAAAAGACTTTATTCAAAGTACTACATTTCTATACAGGAAATATCTAACTATTTATCCTCAGGAGACATCTTGCCTCTCTATGCTCACTGGAAAAAAAACAAAAGGCAGAACAAAATGGGAACTTGGGTTTACCATGTGCTCTGAAAAGGAGGCGTGTCCCTGGGATGTATCAGTCTAACCCAGGCATGGGCAAACTTAGGCCCTCCAGGTGTTTTGGGCTTCGACTGTGGGAGTTGCAGTCCAAAACACCTGGAGGGCCCAAGTTTGCCCATGCCTGGTCTAACCTGAAAGATGATAGAAGAAGAGAAAGGAAGGGGAAGGCAGGCAGGGGCCAATGGGGGAAGGGCTTTTCCCTGCCAACTAGCTCATCTGCCTAAGTCCTTGATGAGAACTACAAGCTTGAGGTTGAGTTCCAACAGAAGTAAGGGTTAACCTGCTACCCTTAAACAGAAATGAACAAAGAGAGCAACAACCATGTTCGAATCTGGGTGAGCTTCCGCTGTTAGCCCCAGCTTCTGCCAACCTAGCAGTTTGAAAACATGCAAATGTGAGTAGATCAATAGGTACAGCTCCGGCGGGAAGGTAAAGGAGCTCTATGTAATCATGCCAGCCACATGACCTTGGAGGTGTCTATGGACAGCGTTGGCTCTTTGGCTTAAAAATGGAGATGAGCACCAACCTCCAGAGTCGGACACGACTACATTTAATCTCAGGGGAAAACCTTTACCCAAGGCATTGAGAAAGCTAAATGAATTCTGCTAGAGACAATTCTTTGGTTTATCTGTTTTTTAACAACCTGTCATGGGATATTTTATTTCCCTGTTACAAATTATTAGGAACGTTGTACATATGCTACCCCCTCAATATGACATTAGCTAGTAGTTGCCTGTTGCAAATGATTTAAATAACCTAAACATACACCATCATACACACAATCCTCTTTAAATATCTTGTATATTGCCTAGGAGAAGTTGAGAACGTGAGAACTCCCACAATGCAAAGCCCCTTATTATCTTGGAAACTGGACTGAACATCACAAACAGAAGAAAAGTGTTTATAGACAGATTCACAGCCACAGTCTGAAGGCATTTGGTTCTGCAAATTTCCGAAATCTATGCCAGTCTGGGTCTTGTCAGTGATTGGATAACAGACTAGCTGACAGTCTGGTCTTAAATTGGCTTAAAGGGGAAAAAAGTGGAATACAAATGAAATTAAATAAGGACTAAGCTTACTTTTAATTTGATTTCTCTGACCAGTAAATTCTGATCATTAGTTTCTTTGAGGAAAGTTAATTATCAAAATGCCAGACTAGAATGTGATCTTAAATACAGAATCCTCATCAGGTAAACAGGTACTTGCCTACTAAACCTTTCATCACTGCATCCAAAAAATGCCAGCAGTTGTAACAGCAGAGTACAGAAGCCTCTGCATCTAGAAGGCTATGCTTTTGTGCAGCACTTGTTCCATCAGTGGTATGGGGCTTGTTTGTTTGGTTTCACAATACCATACCAACACTAGAATACAATATACTGGAGCAGATTCCATATGCTTTTCTAAAGTGAGAAAGAATGACTGAAATAAGTTCATTCTCCAGGGAGCTCTGGGTTTTAAATTGTCTAATACAGTTTTCCCCAACTTTAGGTGTCTGAGACTATTACACCTATTATCTCTCACTTGCTGTAGCCCAAAATGCAGCCTCGGGAACCATTGTCAATGAAATCTCTAAGAAAGCAGCTATTTTTAGATCCAAGAGTGTACATAGCATTTCAGTTATTGCCATGAATAAAATGATTTCATGTCTGAATGTATCATTTTCATGCATATAGAAAGGGAAGGGCCAAGTGCTATGATTATTGTATCGACAAATGGTGGATCACAGCTATTTCAAATTGCTTTCACAGTGCAAAGCTCCATGAAATAAAAGGTTAGGGAAGCCCAGAGGTGGCAAGGGATTAGTCCAGTCCTGTTGATTTCTAGCTCGTTGTGATGCAGCCCATGTGTCTCAACTGCTCCTCCAAAGAAAGGTGATGCTTCTCCTGGGAATGGCTCTCAATGAATTATGCATCTCATAATACAGCCAAAGTGGAGCAGAAGACTAAGGACAGAGAGTGTCCAGTGAATGTACAAAGTTCAGGTTTCCCATCATTGATATAAATGCTTCTCAGTTCTCCTTGAAGGCCGTGCCAAGGTTTGAATTTTAAAAACCAGATCTATCCATCACTATTGGGACAAACACATGCCACTTTGAAAGGGAAATCAGGAAAATAGGACAAACATGTGAAGTTACATGTTCAGATGTTGGCTATACCATCTCATTGTGTTAATGTCAATTTCAAGGGGAATTTCTTGAAGATGACTTACCAGTGGCATCCTACTCCACATAAAGTAGTCTAATTTATCACAAGAGGTGGTGGGAGTTAGTACGCCTTTCGTATTAGAGAAACTTTTATTATAAATGGTACTTTTAAGAATTTAAGCCATTTTGGTACATGCATTTAGACCGCTATAAGTTAATTAAGTGCTTTGAATTTTTATGAGCATTCCGCATTTTTCTTTGAGGTACTGAATTGTAATAGCCCATGACTAAAAACAATAAAGCTGTCATTAGTTATGTAAAGAGAGAAATTGAAATAGCCAAATTAGAATTCATATTAAAAAAAATCCAATAGCAGCAGTGAGGTACAGTGGTCTGTTTGGGAAACCACCAGAATCTCCCAGAATCTTAGAATGGCTAAACTATAATATATTATTATACCTTTGTTTAAAAAAAGTAACTAATTTTCGTAAGATGTTCAATACATTTCACAAACTGAATGCAGAAAAAAATTATCTGTTTATTACTTTTTGGAATGAAACTTGTGATAACTGAATTGAACTTTGCACATATATTTTTCCTGTAGTTACTAATTATAAGATCATAGACTTATAGAACCATAGAGTTGGAAGAGATCACAAGGGCTACCCAGTCCAACCCCCTGCCCTGCAGGAACATACTATTAGGACACCCCTGACACATGGCCATCCAGCCTCTACTTAAAAAGCTCCAGAGAAGGCGACTCCACCATGCTCTGGGGCAGCATATTCTACTGCTGAACAGCTCTTACCACCAGGAAATTCTTCCTCATGTTAGGTGGAATCTCCTTTCCTACAATTTGAACCTATTGCTCCACATCCTATTTATTTTCACAAAAAGAAATGCTTAGAAGCAGATCTGGTACATGCACTATTATCTTTTCTTGAGAAGAGCATATTAGTCAAGATGAGTGGAAGGCAGACTCGCACTTTGAAATGACTACCTGATAGACAGTCTTCCTTGGACCATTTTCTACTTGCCATGGTCTAAGAGCAGCAAAACTTTATTTATAACTAAAGCAAACTAGTGTGTCTGCACTTTCAAACCAGTGAGGCAACATAAATGGCAAAGCCCTGTTTTTTTTTTACATTTTTGATGGTATTACTTCCTCATTCCTTCCATGCATTGCTGGCAATTTTATGGTCAAGGTGGTCCAAACATAAACATCCTCATCCAAAATTGAAATAACACATTTTTCAAAAGAGCCTAAGTCAGTGGTTCTCAATCTGGGGTCCACAGGTGCTTTTGGCCTACAACTCCAAGAAATCCCAGCTAGTTTACCAGCTGTTAGGATTTCTGGGAGTTGAAGGCCAAAACATCTGGGGAGCCCAGGTTGAGAACCACTGGCCTAAGTTTATGAAATCTACCAGTCCAGGAACATAGGATCTTTCTCATACAGGAGAAAATCAAAGTCTAATATGGCACAAACCACAAACAATATCGCAGAACTCTACACGGATTGCAATAGGTTTCATGTGGGAAATTGCATGCTCACTGATTTTAAAACCAAAACCAAACTATAGCATATAGGGGAAATTAAATGCCAGAATCGTTCTTCTCCTATGCATGTAAGCTTTCTATGCATTATTTTTTCCTTGCTTTAAAGCAATTTGTGCTGTTTCCACCTGCCAAGAGAGGTGGTGATATGGTCACCTGTAGATTGTGCAGACCCTACTTGACTTAACCACTTTTGTATTATTTCCCAAAGAAGTCTACTGAAAATATTTCTTGCTCAAACACATCTGTCCAACTGCTGAAGGATAGCATTTACATTATAAGTAATGTAAACCCATACATATACAAAGGGGGGAGATGTTCCAGGGGTTTATGGTAATGAAATAACCTCCTCTGACATTGCAGCCACAAGAGGATCGAGAGGCCATGGGTAAAGAACAGAAAGAGACAGATGGGGGCAATGTAATTCCAGGGCCGGCTGGCTTTCACTCAAAACTTCAGCGGGATGCTGGATGATGTGTGTGCAAATGTGCGAGTATAATGCAATTTGTGTTTGTTTTACTCCCAACCAGCATGGTAGCTCTGCTTCCCCCAGGCTTTTGATTTACAAGAATACAAACATCTCTTTGCCTAACAAAGGCACAGAAAGAATTCCCTTTTGAAACAGTTTAATTTTACAGGCCCCGGAGCAATGTCAAGAGAGAGCCGGGAGCAAAGTATGGGAAACGGAGAAAGAGAAATCCCAAACAAAACAGAACACACAAATGAGCTTTCTGGTCTGTTTGAACATGGTTACAAAGGGCAGTGTTTTAATTAACTGGAACATACCTCATTAGTATTTCAGCTAAATATTGCCACTGTGGATTTTTCAACATCTGCATGTTTTAGCATGTATAAAAAATCCATCGGTACTGTATATTCATGTAAGATTTGTTTTCTGCATCCCAGGCATCCAAAGTTACTCTCCCCCATGTTAAGGAAATACACTTTCCCAGCTCCCTCTTATTATATTTTTAAGCTACTTTTTACAATTAAAAAGTAAGATGCAATTAAACCAATGCAAACATTAAATATAATCAAACAGAACAATGTAAAGTGCAAAGAACATAAAAAGTTGGAATCTAAGAAAACAGAGAAGTAATATTCAACAGACATGAATATGACTAAGAGAGCCACTGTGGTGTAGTGGTTTGACCACTGGACATCAACTCTGGGAGAAGGGTTCAAATCCTCACTTGGTCATGGAAACCCAATAGTTAACTTCTCAGCCCCATAAAACCCCATGACAGGTTCATCGTAGGGTAAACATATGTTGGAAACAACTGGAAGGCACATAACAACAAGAAGTATGACCAACAGCACAAATATTTAAATAAACATGTCTTAAGTCTACGTACAAATAACAGAGAGCACAGTAAGCCTGCTCAGACTGTCTCACATTGTGACACTACCATTTGAGAAGGCACCCATCTGTATCCATTTCGTTTTGATATGGTCAAAAGTGACTAATCAATAAAGAATTGTTGTTGTTGTATCCATTTCTAATACTGACAACAGACAAAATTAGGGTTTACTGAAAATGGTTTTAGGATCCCAAAATAATCTTTTTGATAACTTGAGCTCCAGCGAAGGTCCACAAGAGCTAATACTAGCATGAAAGTGAGCTTCAAAACAAATAGGACTGATGCTCTAATAGCTGAATCTTCATTGATAGCAATTCATTTATTCTGTCTTTCCCCATAAAAACACTGCAATACTTCATTCTGGATGAAAATCAAGCACATGCACATTTTCCACAAAGTCCCCCTTGTTACTGCCATTGTCTGAAGATCCTAGGAATAGCGTACTGGGTCATGAAGAAAGTCCTCTGAGGGGAAAAAAAATCTCTATTTAGATTACTGGAGCCTGGGCTTCAAAGTATCTCGATTGATATCTAGTGGCACTGAATATCACTGGGTCATCCAAGATAAACAACAGAATTATATTCCTTAACTCATTTCCTTACAAGAGATCATCCCTCAGTATGTCTTTCAATCTCTAGACTAGAACAAACAGGCTAAAATACATCTAAGTAACCAATAATAATAATAATAATAATAATAATAATAATAATAATAATAATAATAATAATAATAATAATAATAATAACAACTTTATTTTTATACCCCACCCCATCTCCCCAAAGGGACTCGGGGCGGCTTACATGGGGCCTGGCCCGATAAAACAAACAAATAACAGTAACAAAGCAATAAAACAATTATCCCAGTAAAAAACACCAACATCAATAAAAACAATCATTAAAATCAACAAGCAGGATACAGTGTTAAAAACAGGAGACTAATTCGTAGATCCCAGGCGAAATGCAGAGTGTTACGAAATGGGAAAAGGAAATTTCACAGTTGGACAATAAAGTGCGGTATAAAATGGCAAGACAACAACAATGGGACTATTATGGAATGGACAGATAGATCAATCCAGCAACAACTAAACATTGAAGGCCTTTAGGAACAGCCAGGTTTTTAAGGTCTTCCGGAAGGAGAGGAGGGTAGGGGCCTGCCTGATCTCTCTAGGTAGAGAGTTCCAAAGCCGGGGGGCCACGACGGAGAAGGCCCTCTCTCTCGTCCCCACCAACCGTGACTGTGAGGGTGGTGGGAGCGAGAGAAGGGCCTCCCCCGACGAGCGAAGAGAACGTGTGGGTTCATAGAGGGAGATGCGGTCTCTAAGGTAGGTGGGTCCCAAACCGTTTAGGGCTTTGTAGGTGATAACCTGTACCTTGAATTGGGCCCAGAAAGTAAATGGCAGCCAGTGAAGCTCCTTAAAAAGAGGCGTTGAACGCCATTCCATTCATATTTTTAGATACTCCATTGACCGGTCAGCCAAAAGGATGATTGCATAGACTTGAATTGTGCAGATTTTAACTTGCCATTTCTCCCTGCTAGCTTGTTAACTAATTCACTACTTACTGTAACTCCTGGCAGCAAGAGTGCTGACTGCAGCTTAGGGTTCACTTCTAGAATAACCATCTATTGCATTTCAGTCGCAAAATAGCTGCAGGAAATTTCCCTACCATATTCGAATATGTAGCACATTCCTTTTGTTAAGTGGTCTACAGTGTGGAACAAAACCCTATCATGGAAAAGAGCACATTGCAGTACATGTGAACTTCATCCTTCTAAGCTCTGTTTTCAGTTGAAAGAAGACTCTGGGAGCAAGAGAAAGACAGAACACAAGAATGACTATTTTATAGCTCAGGAAAAGGCAAGGTGTCACCAGAGGTCAACTTCAACCCCCATCAGTCCTATCTGATAGTGGAGAAAGTTTATTGGTGTCTGTACTTTGTCCACTCCAGCCCTTTCTGCTTTTTTCCAGGCATATCATGACATCCTGCTCTGTGTCACACACAGCACCCATAATATATGATGGGTCACATTGCAGTAGGTTTGCCTTCTGTAAAAATATGGTTAGCGAGTTTGAAACTGGGCTACACTGAAGCTGCTATGAAAGGAAGGTGCACAACTTCATATTATCTGTGGCTGCTCTGGTTCTGACCCTTTGAACTGCTGGTGTGGTCTTCTGGGAGCAACAGTGATTTTCTAAATCTGAAATAAATAGGGTGTAAAATTAAGCACTGCTTAGAGTAGATGAATTTCTGAAAGATCCAACTAGTAGAATATTTTCAGACCTATAGCCACATGGCTTCACAGGAGTCTATAAAAATGAGTTGTTAACAAAAGGAATGCAGGTTGAATGTGCCCTGGGACTAGGTGTGCTGTATCATGGATTCCCCCCCCCCCCCCCCGATTTTGCAATGCTTACATATACATGTGATCTATGGGAGATGAGACCCAAGTATAAACATGAAATTATTTTATGTTTCATATGCATCTTATACACAACTTTAAATTGTCCACACAATGTTAATAACTTAGTACATTACTTCTGAGCCGTCAGAAAGCAAATGTGTCACTACTTCAGTCAATCACATGGTTTTTAGAATATTTCAGAATTCCAGATAAGGGAATACTCAACCTGTATCTGTAGCACATGAGGTAACTGGATAAATGTACATAAAAACCAGGAAGACACTCATTTAAATAGAAGCAGATCTCTGCTCAGTATTATGTTATGTCATATTAATAAATTCGTATCCAGTTTCTTCAGGTATTAGAGACCTTGAACACTGCAGTTACATTGTTTTGCTATAAAACAGCAAGACACAAGGGTTGTAAATGTTGGTTCCATGTACGATATAGTGTTGTATTTTCCAGAAATGATACTTCCTTGAGATTCTACAATGTTTACTCACAGTGTTAATTAACAGCTTTCTACTTTCCAGGGTCTGCCCTTTCATTTGTTCCTGTTGACTGCAGCAGGAGGATTGCTGTTGAACAGTCTGTTAATGGCATTTTGAATACCCTCTTAATTACACCTCTGTCAGTTTCAGTTCTGAGCTCAATTTCATTTAAAAAGAGGTTCTTTTTTTCGCTTAAAAGGACACACATTTTTTCATTTCATTTTCAATGGCGAAATTGTGATCCAAGAGGGAGAGAAAAAATACAAAAAGAACGAATTAAGGATATATAAGGCATCAGCTGGTAACTCAGAAGCCTTGGTTAGTAATTCCCCAGCATTTAAAAAAGGGCAGATCCTACCAGGCAGAAACTTTGCATTTTTAGGCACAAATGCCCCAAGCAGCTTCAGTTGTGTTTTGCCTGCCCCACACTATAGGTTAGGGATAAAATTCTGATTTTCATGGATAAGAAGTGAGATCTTGGAAAATGAAAAACAATGCCATTGTACAGTATATACTGAAATGCAATTGTTTGTTCAAGTGCGCTATAACAACAGAGTGAGGAAAAAGATGGGAATTCAACATATACATAAAAGGCAAGTGTGGAAGCAAATGGTGATAATAATAAACATGTATACCCCTCATTTTAAATGTTCAAAGCATTCTACATTCATTATCTCTCTCAACCAAAGGATTCCCTGGATGTTAAATGTTGAATGAATGTAATCATGTGTGAAATGTTTCTCTATTGCCTTCTACAATACTTACAACATTAGCAGCATAACATAGGAATGGAAATTAAGGATGCTATCATAAACATTTTCTACAGAGGAAATTAAACTTTATTCGACGGAAATGTCTTAAACAGAATATATAGGTGAGCAAAGCAGGGTTGCTGAATTTCTAAGAAATCAAGAGTACAGAAAGCAGAAGGCTACTTCATTTTTCATAATTCTGATTATTGTTAATAGACTTTGATCTTCTAGAGCAGGGTTGGGAAAGCATCATCTTCCAGCTTCTATAATGCCTTCTTCCTGACCATTTGGCTGTATCCTTGGGAGTTTGATGCCGAAAACATTTATGGGATGGTGTGTCTCAGACTTTCCTTTTCATCCTTCCTTATAATACAAACTTCATTGGTACAAGTAGGTTACATGATTAACTTTTTGTAGGTAAAAATGAGTTGCAGGTAAGATGTGTTCAATTGAGTTTGAAACACAGAATAACACTCCTTTGTCCGCATGTAACAAATTCTTTGTCATATTAAATGAATTGTAAAAGTTACAAAACCACCGGCTTAACTTTAAATATCACACTGTTTTGAATGACAGTACTATATATGAATTTGTCTAAGTTCTGTCTATTTCATAATATTCAACAAGGAAATAGTAACATAAATATAAGGTTGCTAAAAATAACCTCTATAATACACAAAATCAGTGTCTTCTGCTGTAGTTCATATTGTTGCATGTCTTCAAGTAGTTTTCCACTTTTGGCAACTCTAACGCAAACCGACCAGAGGGTTGTTTTGTTTTGTGTTTGGCAAGATTTGTTCAGAAGGTGCTTACTTAAAGCTTTCTTAAAGCCTTACTTAAAGCCTGAGTATAACTTCCCCTAGAAGTCTGTGACGAAGTGAAAATTCAAATCCTGGTCTCAGTCTATCCAATACTCAAACCACACCATATCATAATTTAGTCTAAAGTATATACTAATGTCGCTATTTATCTTGTAGACAGCAATATGCCATTGATTTTCACAATTCAGACCATGTTCACTGATGTAATCTGTGCATCAATATTTTTTCTGTTCTGCCTTCTTACTGACAGATGCTCTAACTTCTATTTGGACAACAAAATATAGTCCGTGAGTTTCAGAAAGCAGGAGAAACTAGATATACCAATGTAGGCAACTTGGCCTATCATTCTCTTAGAATGGGCATAACAGCTCAAATGGAATATAATGAGCTATGCATACAGCACTTACTCATCACGTAAACATTAACTGAGGTTTTTATCTTGCTGTAATATGTACAATATCAGTATGTAAATCATTGGCAACTCTGACAAATGTGTTGCTGGCATGCTAATGACACATTGAGCCAGTGACAATGAAAATGCATACAAATGAAAAACAGGGACCTCACAAAATGCTTACATAGACATATTGCATAGCCATTTTTTTTAAAAAAGCAAATGGGCAGTAAAGTAAGAATTTATGCAAGATGAAAGTATATTTTTCTTGTTCATTATTTTCCATCAACTAGAAGAATGCTCTGTCAAAATAGGTAGTATATACAATGTCAATTAGTCACACCCAGTGTTTTGAAAGATGGAAGGCATAAGTAGCTGACATAATAGGTAATGTCTGTAGAATTGATAGAAAGCAACATAAGTAAACTGTACCTTCTTTCAGAATATCTGTATAATTAACAATAATTCACATATCAACTAAAGATTTGTATGATTTGTTTAGAGTTCAGCCCATGAACTCTGTGGCCAATACCTCTGATGAACAGTGAAAACTGAAATTAGTTTTTTCCACTGACATAGTTACTTAGATCAGTGCATTGGACATATTGGACTCTTCAGTTCACAGACTGAAAGTTAACATTGTTGAGAAGTAAGTATCTGTTTTAGACAGATCGGAAGGTCAGAAGAGCAAACTTTAATTATTTGAATCTATGTAACAAAACTTCTTAAGCTTTGCCACATTTATGCCCACAATCAAGAGTAATACAGGCATATTTCAGTTAACGATACCTGACAGGGAGGCCCCTTTTACAAAGTGGAGGGCTGGAGAAGTACACACGTTCAGTATTGGGTTTCAGCAAAATGTCTGCAATAAACAATGCAAAGAACTTCAACTGGGAAATAATGGGGTTCTTCTCTAGCTGATTCCATTGTAGCATTAATCCAAAAATCCCTGGTTGGAATGAAAATAGAAAAACAGAGGGGTGGGGGGGGGGGGGAGAGAAGGCAAATAAGATTGCCTCACCAGCTATTTGCAAACAGTTTAGAAAATCATAGATTTATAAGTTTGACCATCAAAATGGAAATCATAACAAGGATGATAGAAGTCTTCAAAGCAAAGTAGAAATCTTCAAGACATCTTTTGGAGGTTCAAAATATCTATGTATATTTATGCAAGGCTTGCTTGATTTGGTTGATTCATTTCATATGTGCATACTATTTTGGCTAAAACATTTGGTGACTCCTGCTGAACTCTTTTTTCATGGTGCAGGAAACCATTCCTATACTTTTCATGTTGTGTCTGAGTCTGGCACTAAATTTCCTGATAAATATATCAATGTCCAGGAACACACAAGTACTTTGTTAATTGAGGTATACCTGTATCTTTGAAACAAGAATTCTTCTGAAAATCTCAAACTCTTTTGATGGGGAAAAAGGCTCAAACTGTAAATGTTTCACATAGGCACACACAAATACCCACTTTTCTAAAATATAGGTATATAGATCTCCTTCTGTAGGCGACCTTTTAAAATCTCAGTGCAGGGACTGAATCTGGATTTTTCTTCTTCCTGTTTTATAAGCCATTTAACCATCTCAGGTGAAGCTGATGTTAAAATGAGTTCAGAACATCTACTACAGAATGACACATTGTTGTTGCTGTCCGACATCAATGATATCAGTGAACAGACAATATGTATTTGGCTCCTGGAAGTATCCAGTGTTTTGACAGTCAAGATTATTTTCAACACAGTGCAACATACCAAACTCCATACTGGCTAACTATTTTAGGTATCAGAACATAAATTCAGTGTTGGCTCACTTGTGTTTAAGTGTCTCCACAAGCTATCTCAATACAAATGGCTAGATCTGAAAACTGTGAAATAGTAACGGGGAACGATATCAACTTCTCTTCTCCCTGTATGTGATTGCTTTAAAAGTATCAGGACATAGCAGGAATTCTGCAAAACTCAGAGAAGAATTCAAACTTTAATCTGATCTGTTTAATGGTTTTGTTTCTTTTAAGCAGGAGGAAAAAGAATTACAATCCTTTTAATATTTCCACAATGTTAAACTAAAACTGAGTTCTAGGCTACATGTGTAAGTAAATCTAGAACACAAAAAAAGGGTTAAATAAGATTTTCTTTAAAGATACAAGAACTTAAGCTTTCTTTACGTTTAACAAACTTCACAGAACAGATACTGTAAAGGAACAACCCCCATATTTTTTAAAGTGAACATTGTCCATAATCCACATGAACTTTGAGTAGTGTTCGCTCAAGAGCCACCTTGAAACCAACTGTGCACTTGCAATAGGGATAAAGAAAGGATTAACAAGGGAAAAACAGCATCTTTGTAATTAATCTGCAAAAGTCTTGTGTATCAGTCAGAATGTCCATCAAATGCTATGCTAAAATTTTAGAAGGGAAGAAAGTGCATAGCGCGGCAGCAGCTGAAGTCCATGGTTTTTAAAACTCTTCATGGCAAACACAAAGAAAATCGTCTGATTTCCCCCTTATACTGATGAAAGGGGAGTACTTCCTTAGGAAACAGAATATGCAGCTGGAAATTCCATTGCCGATTTCAATGCCTTGAATACAACACAGAATGGCTTTTCCATTTTGAAGTTTAGCATGGTGATATATTGCAGATTTCATTTATTTCATTGCTAATTTGCATTGCTGTAATACAGGCAAAGGCTGACTCTCCTTCACAGGCCATAGCTGGCTATCAGAAAAAAACACAATTCAGCCGATAAACCAGTAATTTTCTTTCACAACAAATGGAAGTCAGTAACTTACTGCTCAACCCCACATTTTTTTAGAGTGCCAGGAGGGTAATTCACTCATTGAGTGGGTTAATACAACTTAAGTATGAGACAAAACAACCTCTGCAGCAGCCCTCCCTCCCCACTCCCAACTATATACCTAATTATCACTTGCTAATGAAGAACTAACTGATTTTGGGAGAAAAGATTCCACACTAGGCCACCTTCAGCACAGATTCTTGGCTCCCATAGAAACTTTGTCTGTAGCTGGAGACAATGCCATTTTCCTGTCATTGCACATGGCAAGTTTGCACAGTTCAACTCAATGAGATTGACAGGCCACATACAGAACTGCAGTTCAGAAGAACAGATCTGGCGAGTCCCAATTGTATGCAATGCGTTCACAACAGATGATGGGCAGAGACCTTGACTGAGAGTACTGAGCTGCATAGTCACAAGGCTGGGAACAGCCAATTTGATTATCTCTGTAACATACTGGAAGTGAGGCATACAAATCAGTTCAATAATGGGTGATTTTCCTGGTTGTCCCTCAATACTGTTACTGAATTCTGTTTGTTACATAATGTCCTTTACCCCTCTACAGCTACAGAAAGTCAATCTGAAGGATCCAGCCATGGCTACTGTGCTGTGGATTAGCCTTATTTGATCAATTATCAGATACCTGGACTTAGCAAAAGGCAAACAAGAGCCAATCAGTTTTGGCCGATCACATCACTGAAGAAATGTGTAGATACTGTGTAGAAAATGCACATTGTGTACTGCTTGTTCCAGAAAGGAGCTAATTTTAGAGCAACATCCTCTTCCTCCAACCAAGTGAAGAAATAGTATCCCTGTAGTATGTTTGATATAAAACTTGTCATAAGAACCTGTCCCCAATCTTTGTGGTTTTCCATAAAAGATGTTCCCACTTCAAGAGAGTCCCTGATGCTGGTGATGCTACTTAACCTCAGAAGATGTATATTAAGATGGTAAAAGTGACCATTTATGTCTTCTGGGTTCAGCAGCTACACTGCTTATTCTAAGTGGAGTTTCACCCCTTCCACGTTACTAGATACGAGGAAAGGAAAACCAGGCTATTAGGGGACTATCTTCTACAGAGTGTGTATACAGCAGTCTTTTACATCAGTTTCTACTCAGCTGGAAGTTTACCAGCATAAGGCTTTTTTTCTTTTCATTTTTAAAGAGCTTGATTCCTGCAATAATAGAAGCCTTTAGATATCTGTCAAAATCCACTACCCATGCTCAAAAATATTTCTTCATTTTTTTAATACAGTGGCTAGCAGGCACCTTAACAACCAGCCAGAAATCAATGTCAATCACCATTAACCCCTACACTACAGTACCAGGATGGTTGGCTAAAGAAAGGAAATTGATTGGCTGTAGTCTGAAACTTGCCCAGTACAAGGTGTCTGGCTGACTTTGTCCTAAATAAGGCTAACATTAGTGAACTAAGAGAACGGCATTTGGTTGTAGAGAGTCTTGCAACTCAGGAGCAGCCCTCGCCAATGCGCTGGCACGATCTTCCCACTTTACGGTCCAGTTTCACCATTTTCATAATGGCTTCTTCACGCCCACGTCCCATGTGGTCAAACGTGCAATCATGCTGTTCAGGCAGGCGATGTAACATACAGAACACATAACCTAGAGGAAGAGAAGAGTAGGGAAAAGGGAGGAGACAGAAGAAAATACTGTATTAATAACAGAAATTCTACAAAGTAATGGAGATTATACAAGCAATTATGGGGGCAAATTCATTTCTGTATAAACAAGCATACTGCACATTACTTCACTGTTTAGGACAGTTCTATCCACTATATTGGGTTTACAAGGAATACTTTTTAAAAGTACCCTAGCAGTTCAAAATATTCACAGCTAGAAAAAAATGTCCATTGCATTCCTTCAAAATTTCAGAATAACAAGCTCATCTGAACATGCAATCTCCGCATTGAGTTGCTGTTTCTGGTATTGTTTGCAACCAACCAGACTGAGCCCAAGAATAATATCTCATGAAGGTGCAAGTGGATGGATGTGTGAGTGGACAATTCACCTTCTGACATAAATGCCAGCGTCTGAGTGGATCTGACTGGTGGAGGAGTTTGTACAATTAATTAGTTTGCCCATGCATACATTAACCACCAAGCTGCTTTTGAAGATATCTAGGCAACGTGTTACTAGACTACAATTTGTGCTTTGGTCTGAGAGGAGCTGAAAGAAATATATTTTGCTATTTCACTAGTAAAGAAAAGAATGCTTCTTCCATAGAAATTAGCATCATAATGAAGATATCTTTGGACTCCCTTCTCTGGAAGCCCCTCTTGAGGTGAGTTAAATAACAGTTAGAAAGAGTACTTTCTCATTTGAGGCACCTTGCATAGGGAATGACCTTCCCAAAAGAGCACATATGGTGCTTGCTATCATAGACATGTGATGCCAAGTCTTTTGTAAATAAACTTTAAATTATTTTATTTTGCTGTTGTTTGTTGTATATTTATTGCTTTTGCTGCTCTAACTTGTTTTTAAATTATTATTATTTGTTAGTTATTGTGCAAAGCAAAACAGAAGAGTGGGGTTTATATTGTAAAAACACCCACCTTTAATCAGTGTGAAATGATCTGACTACTGATTATGATAAAACCGTTTCTCAGGATTATCAGAATAATTTCTGGTTCACATACAAAAGTGAAAGGAAAAAAAATCTCCTTAAACATAAGCATTTGATACATTTTGATTTCTAAAATTAATGAGATATTTGTACACGCACAATTAAGTTTGAATGCAAAATCCTGTAAGTAGGCAACACTAGCAGCATCCAAAGGGGGAAATACCTTAAATATTCATGTATAAGTCTAGACATTTTAGGAAAAAAAAATCAACCTCAAAAGCTTAAATCAGGGGTCCCCAAACTACGGCCCGCGGGCCACATGCGGCCCCTGGAAGGCATCTATCCGGCCCCCATGGCAGTGGCTTCCTCCCCCACCCCCTGAGAAAGGTGCATGCCGCCATTCCATCCTTTCCCTGCACAAGCCATTGCAGCTCCTTTCTGACCTCTCCCTGCAAAAGCGTTTGCAGCCATTCCTGACTCCTCCCTCCCTGCACAAGCCTTTCCCACCTCCTTCCTTGCCCTGTGCCTGCCTGGAGTTGGAGTTGGAGCTTTGCTTGTGTTTACAAAGGTATTTTAATTATTATTTAATTTATGGTGCACAAAGGCAGAAGAGGGCTGGACAAAATGGCCCAAGGGGTCCGTTCCAACCCATGATATTATTTTTATTGTTATTATTACTAACATTGAGGCTGGGTGGCCATCTGCCAGGGGTGCTTTGCTTGTGGAGGACAAAGGCAGCAGGGGGCTGGACTAAATGGCCCAAGAGGTCTCTTCCAACCCTTGATATTATTTTTATTGTTATTATTACTAACATTGAGGCTGGGTGGCCATCTGCCAGGCGTGCTTTGCTTGTGGAGGACAAAGGCAGGAGGGGGCTGGACTAAATGGCCCAAGAGGTCTCTTCCAACCCTTGATATTATTTTTATTGTTATTACAGTAGAGTCTCACTTATCCAACATTCGCTTATCCAACGTTCTGGATTATCCAACGCATTTTTGTAGTCAATGTTTTCAATACATCATGATATTTGGGTGATAAATTCGTAAATAAAGTAATTTCTGCATAGCATTACTGGGTAATGAACTACTTTTTCTGTCAAATTTGTTGTGTAACATGATGTTTTGGTGTTTAATTTGTAAAATCATAACCTAATTTGATGTTTAATAGGGTTTTCCTTAATCTCTCCTTATTATCCAACATATTTGCTTATCCAACATTCTGCCGGCCCGTTTATGTTGGATAAGTGAGACTCTACTGTATTAATAATAATAATAATAAAACTTTATTTATACCCCGCCACCATCTCCCCGTGGGGACTCGGGGCGGCTCACAACGTTACAAAAGTAACAGCACAAATACATTAAACAATATACACAGTTTAAAACACAAGAAGATGATAAATCAGAAATTAAAACAAAGATTTATATTACTAACATTGAGGCTGGGTGGCCATCTGCCAGGGGTGCTTTGCTTGTGCTTTTAGGGGACAAATGCAGAAGGGGGCTGGACTACATGGCCCAAGGGGTCTTTTCCAACCCTCTTTATTATTTTCATGATGATGATGATGATAATTATTATTATTATTAACATTGACGCTGTATTTGTTCCCATTTTGTTTTTTAACTTCAAAATAAGATATGTGCAGTGTGCATAGGAATTTGTTCCCAGTTTTTTTTTAAAAAAACTATAGTCCGGCCCTCCAATAGTCTGAGGGACCGTGAACTGGCCCCCTGTTTAAAAAGTTTGGGGACCCATGGCTTAAATCAATGAAAACACTGTTAGTGTAACTCTTAACAAAAGAAATCATCCATCCCCCTTTCTGAAAAGAGTGACAAAATGCAAGACTTTAGTCTATCCTGGAAACATCTAAAATAATCACCAGCCTCCTGTACTCTCTCTGACACAGCACCACTTCTAAACTTTCTGAATGCTTGGGAGGGAATATAGAAGTAGCTGCTAGGGACAAGTGGCCCATAGGGTGGCACTGATTTTGACCACAAAACTGGCCTTGACTCATACATGGAGTTTTATGCGATTGGAACAGAGCTAAACTTCCCATCTAAATTTAAAATTCTTGGCATTTTAAATTTAGCCCCAACCTAGTGGAAATACTGCTAGCTGTCATCAATTTTTCATTGTTTTTGACAAAAAGTGCACAGCAGATAAAATCATCCATAATCTGCAGTTCATATAAAATAACAAATTTAATTAATAAAATATTCATTTAATTAAAAATGGAATTTGAAGCCGTTTTTAAACTAACCGGAGTAATGACACTATTATTCCTATACACAGTTTTGCTTTAGCTCTCTTCACCTCTCATATGAAATTTTACAGTATCTAGTGATGTGAAGTTTTGATTGACCAATATGCACCTTTAATCCGCAAATACTTAAAAATGTTAAGGAGATCACAGAATCATAGAGTTGGAAGATACCACAAGGGCCATCCAGTCCAACCCCCTTCCAAGGCAGGAAAACACCATCAAAGCACTCCTGAAAGATTGCCATTCAACCTCTACTTAAAAATGACCAGAGAAGGAGTCCCTACCACTTTCCTTGGCAGTGTATTCCTCAGCTCTTACTATCAGGAAGTTCTTCCTAATGTTTCGGTGGAATCGCTTTTTCTGAAGATTAAATCCATTGCTCTGTATACTAGTCTCTAATGCGGCAGAAATCAAGCTTGCTCTCTCTTCAATGTCGCATTATTTCAAATATTTCAACATGGCTATCATGTCCCCTCTCAGCCTTCTCTTCTCCAAGCTGAACATATCCCAGTTTCCTCAGCCGTTTCTCATAGAGCTTGGTTTCCAAACCTTTGATCATTTGGGTTGCTTTTCTCTGGACAAGCTTCTAGTTTGTCAATATCCTCCTTGAATTGTGTTGCCCAGAACTGGACACAGTATTATTCCAGGTGACGTTGGACCAAAGCAGAACAGAGTTGGATGATGATCTTTCTTGATCTCAACATTATACTCCTGTTGATGCAGCCTACAATCCCATTGGCTTTCTTAGCTGCACTATCACACTGTTGATTTCATTCACAAATAATTCTGATAGCTATGTGCCTGTGATGTGTGCTGTATTATCCAATAAAGTGTGTCACTGCAGGCTTTTTAGAATGCTAAAGTCTAAGCTTAGCACATTTATACAATACTTGAAAAGAGAACACTCCTACCCAGCGACTGATCCCATCTTCTTTCCTAATAAGGTGGAGGATTACTAAAATTAACTTGCAACCGGTATAGGTTGAGTTTGCAGTTTGTTTTTATTTGTCTTTATATTTTACTACTGATCCACACAAGTTATCACTGACCCTGATCTGTGCTGGAACCAAGGGACATGTCAAAAATATTTTTGAAAAGGCGGTGGACAAATGTAGAATGAAACAGTGGGGGCTGGTGTGGTAAGTCACATGCCAGAGGAATGATGAATACTCTTTGGTTTTAAAATTGAATCCTAAGGTTCTGAATTTATCTTGGCATAAGGTTCAGCTCCTTTAAAATTCAGACTAAAATCCTGATCCATATGCAAACCAGCCCATATGCGAATCACCTTGGAAATAAAACTAGATATTCTGTACCAAAGTATATATTTCCCCCCTTGATATGGGGACTTCTGAAATGAAAATATTACGACATTTTGCAGAAATATCGTTTAACAATTATTCATGCTACAGAATGTCAATTTTTCTTTAAGGTTTTGACAGATTATTAATGCCCATTTATATGATTATATGATTGACAAATACAGTCAAATAATGTAAAAACTAGAGAAACCTGAATTTAATTTATTTCCTTTTCTTTCAAAGTCTATCTCAATACTAAACAAAACCCTTCAATTATGCTATATATTTTGTAAACACTGTTCCATGGCTTTCATTGGATAATGCAACTTTTTATTCCAGAAGTAATACTAAGGCTGCCGATAATTTTCCGGGCCCAATTCAAGGTGCAGGTTATTACCTATAAAGCTCTAAACGGTTCGGGACCTGCCTATCTTCGTGACCACGTCGTCCCCTATGAACCCACCCGATCGCTGAGATCCTCCGGGGAGGCCCTCCTCTCACTTCCACCCTCTTCACAACTGTGTTTGGTAGGGACGAGAGAGAGGGCCTTCTCGGCCGTGGCTCCCCGACTCTGGAACTCCCTCCCCAGGGAGATTAGGTTGGCTCCCTCTCTACCTTCCTTCAGGAAGCAACTGAAGACTTGGATGTTTCGGCAGGCCTTCGGAGATAGTCATTAATTAATTAGCCCCAGTAGGTTTTTAATAATTTATCCTGTTTTTATTACGGTCTTACCATTTATGTGTTTTAAATGAAATTTTTATCTTGTATTGTTGTTTATATTGATATATTGTATTACTGTTTTATCTTTTTATATTGTGATTTATTGTGTTGCTTATATTTTGTTCTTATGTTGTTTGGGCCACTGCCCCATGTAAGCCGCCCAGAGTCCCTGTGGGGAGAAGGTGGCGGGATATAAATAAAGTTTTTTTATTATTATTATTATTATTATTATTATTATTATTATTAAGTACTGCAAATTCAGTTTGGTCATTTCTAGGTTGGTGAAAAGAATAAGGAACACATTTCCAAAAATAAAATGTTAGAAAGTATAAAAGAGGTAACACACTGAAGCTTTTCTGTAGCAAAAAAGCAATTTAAAAAGCCGACATCACTTGAGTGATGAATCTTTCCTGTCCTCATCCCCTGCATTTCCTCCACATCTGCTCCAAAGGGATATGTAACTTATCCATGCACAACAAACACTGTTTCAATAAGTAGACTATGAACTATAATCAACAATCAACTTTGTTTAAAGTTCACCTGCCAGTAAAATCAGCAAAATATTACAATAGAAGTACATAATAGTAAGGTTTCCATTGCAAAAACAGTTACTGGGCCATGCCAGCATTAAATCTGGCAAATGACGCTAACATAGAGCCATGCACACTTTCCATCAGACTGCTCTAAAAGGAAATAAAACCATGTTACAGTCTTGCTTAACAGAGCTCCCATAACAGTTTAGATCAGGGGTCCTCAAACTTTTTAAGTGGAGGGCCGGTTCATGGTCCCTCAGATTGTTGAGGGGCCGAATTATCATTTGGAAAAAAAAATGAACAAATTTTACACTGCACATGTCTTATTTGTAGTGCGAACACCCCCCAACAATTATTTATTTGTTTGCTGACTACATTTATACCCCACTCTCTCTCACCCCGAAGGGAACTCAGAGCGGCTTACAAGTTGTATGTACATGCAATATACTATATTATTAGCATAGCACAATATTAGCATTAAATATTTCTATATTGTACTATACCACTATACTGTAATGTTATTGGTAATATTATATTTAATATATAATATATAATTAATATTATTATATTATACAATATTATTATATTGTCTTATTATTATTATCAGCCGCCCAGAGTCCCCTATTGGGTGAGAAGGCCGGGGGTAGAAATACTGTAATAAATAAATATTATATTGTCTTACATTATAATATTATAGTAGAGTCTCACTTATCCAAGATAAATAGGCTGGCAGAACCTTGGAGAAGCGAAAATCTTGGATAATAAGGAGGGATTAAGAAAAAGGCCTATTAAACATAAAATTACATTATGATTTTACAAATTAAGCACCAAAACATCTTGTTTCACAAGAAATTGACAGAAAAAGCAGTTCAATACACAGTAATGTTATGTAGTAATTACTGTATTTACAAATTTAGCACCAAAACATTGCAACATTTACTACAAAAACAATGACTACTAAAAGGCAGACTGCCTTGGATAATACAGAACCTTGGATAAGTGAGCTTGGATAAGTGAGACTCTACTGTATTATCAATGTTATATGTATACACAATATATTATATTATTGCCATAGCACAATATTAGTAAATGAAAGAACAATACAATATTTAAAAATAAAAACAATTTTAACCAACATAACCTATCAGGATTTCAATGGGAAGTGTGGGCCTGCTTCTGGCCAATGAGATAGTCAAGTTAAGTAGGATTGTTGTTGTTGTGTGCCTTCAAGTCATTTCAGACTTAGGGCGAGCCTAAGTCTAAAACTGAGGGCGGGGGCCAGGTCAATGACCTTGGAGGGCCGCATCCGGCCCCCGGGCCTTAGTTTGGGGACCCCTGGTTTAGATAAATCTTTTTCACTGACTGTCTTCTTTTAGACAGCTCCATCTTTATATAAACTGTAATTAAAGCTTCCTCTCTTTTCCACATGAACACTGTGTGCTACTAAGGCAGTATTCCATTTTAATGATCCTTCACTCTGCCCAGTACCATCCTCACTCCAACGCCAACATTTCAAATCAATACTGTCAACACATTTCTGGAAGTAAAGCAGACAAACCAAGGCCCTTCTTTTCCCTCCCATACAAGACATTTGAGACAAGCAAGAACAATGAATGGATCTTCATTTGAAATGCCACAACTGGAAGTCAGTGGGCTGATTCTTCATTAGGGTTTTCATCATGGAATTCCTCTGGAATATTTTCAAATACCTCTGAAAAGTGGTTGTTTTGGGGGGACGGGACTAAAAAGCAACTTTAAAAATAACCTTGAAGATTATTTAAGTTTGCAATATATCTCCGAATATTTATTATGGAATAAAAATTTAGGGGATTTTCTAAGTTAAATCACTTGTGTGAGTAATTCCAAAGAAACTTTTACTGAAATACATTTTTGATAAACCTTAAGGCAAATGATCCATGATGATATTCTGCCAAAAAACAAAACAAAACAAAACAAAAAAAACCCAGTTGCACTCTCCTCCTGAAATAAAATCCTAGAGGGAAGTATCAGCTCATTTGTGCTCATGTTAAAACCAAACTGCTGTAGATGGAATCAGCAGGCCCCACAGCAATTCATTTCCTTCCAGTGATATTCATACAGAGCTGCACAACAGGTATTCAAATAGTTTGGTGACTCTGGCTCATATGCTCTTCTGTTCAAAGCATTTTGAAAAACAGAAAGGGATTCCCCCTCCCCCCAATGCAAACTTACTTGGAGCTACTAGAGAAATCATAACTGAACTACAATCACAGCAGGAGAAAAGGAATATACAAAGATGCCTGGAATATTTCCCTGAGTCTATCTGATCTTGCTTTAGATCTGAAGTAACTGCTAGGCTGCAGGCAAGAATGCTTGTAATGGAATCACATGGCAAACATTTCCATCTGATATCTAGAATGCAAAAAAGAAGTTCATGCCTCAAAGCTCTTGGAAAGGTTAGGCAGTGATAGCAATTTACTCCTAGAAACAAAATTAGTTTTCTGATCCCAGATGCTCATGTAAGATGACAAGGAGTATTGCAGAAAAGATGACAAAACCGTTATACAGAAAATAATGTGTCTTCTCACTTTCTGTTCTTTTGAAGGTAGCCATTTTTCAGAGCTCTTTCAATCAAAGAGCAAACAATTTTTTTTTGGTGCAAAGACTTTATAAACAATGGATCTCCTTTCCAAGTAGAAAATGCAGTAGGTGTGCATGTGTACAGAATTACAGTATATATTTTCATCAAAAATGTTATGACAAAAATTCAACCCCAACAATTAGGTCAGTACTGGAAATAGATGATGATGATGATGGTACCAACTCGATGATCTCTGTGCTCTCCACCATTTTGGGTGGATGTGGTGGAGTGGAGCAGTACCAGACATCTTTAATATGGGCTCACTGAATAAACCTTACAAGATTGGTAGCCATTTTAAATAGGGGATTACTATATAAACCTCACAATGTTAGTAGTCATTTTAATTGGGGGCTCAATATACAGTAGGTATCCACTAGTCTTTACTTCCAAGACCCTTCATGGAAACCAAAATTTGTGGATGCTCAAACCCCATTATGTACAATAGCACAATAAAAGTGTGTCTGTTATATAAAATGGTATATATTTTTTAAAAAATGAATCTATGGATACAGAATCTATGGATATGGAGGACCAACTGTGTAAGTCTTGCAAGGGTGGTAACTATTTTTAATAGAGGCTTAGCGTATAAATATGCATAAGGTGTCCCGCATTGCTGCTGAACACTGCTCAGGTTGGAAACGATGGAGAATGAAAGGGAAGGCAAAACTTCCTTTCTCTTAGGCAACATTTCACCCAGACAGCTGCAGGCACTTAATTAGCACTGTTGGTGGGGTTGTCCTAATGACATCCATCCCCCTCATGTACACATTTCTGCTTGTGTGTCTCTAAATTTAAGTGAACCCTAAGTTATACCCTCTCTAATTATCCATGATTACAAAATCAGTTACTTTTGGTACCAAAATCTGCCCATTGTGCTCTGTCAAAACACCTGAAAAAGCTAAGCGCAGTAACCATGCAAAATTAAGGTTGTTTACAAATGGAATATTGATTGGGAACACTTATGCTGAATCAGAATGTGAATGCATCTAGCGCAGTAATATGTACACTGACTTGCAGACACTTTTAGTGATCTAAACGTCTGGAATCTTTCCAAGTCCTGCTTAAAGATGGAGATAGTGGGTTTTTTTCCTGGATGTTTTGCATGCAAATTATGTGTGTGTGTGTGTGTGTGTTGGGGGGGGGGGGGTTTGCCGTAAAGGTAGGACAATGTCCCAAGCCATGATATACAGAAGCCTTGGGCTTTTAAAAATAATCAATTAGTGCATGTAATACCATTTTTAGATACTTTGACTTCATCTATTACACATATGGTGCATTTAACAACAAACGGGAGTAATGCACTTATTCTTCTCATGTTGCTACAGAGAAAGTTGCCCTCAAAGTTTTATTACATTTAAAATTATTAAGGTAGAAGATCTTTATCTCAGACAAGACAGGTGAACTACCTGCATGACTTGAAAAAAAACCAAACTCAAAGTACATAAGAAGCTATTGGTAGCACTATTTCTACTTCATTAGTGTACTTCAACACTACATGAATGTGTGCGTGTGTGTGCATTCGAACAATCTGTTGGCTTATGGAGACCCCATAAATTTCATAAATGTTTCTAAGGTAAATGAATACTCAGAAGTGGTTTTTCTAATTCCATCCTCTGAAATATGGCCTACAGCATGTGGCATTCATTGATGGTCTTTTGCCCAAGTACTAATCAGAGCTGACCTTTCTTAGCTTTCAACTTCAGATGGGATCTGGTGCTTTTAAATTTATTTCAGCATATATGTTATGGTTGAGCCTTATGGCTCCGATACTGGGAGACGTGGTCGTAAGACTCCTCGGGAGTCAGACTCTCTTGAGGAGCGAGAAAGGAAACGGCTGCGGGACTTATTTGCAGAACCAACTGACGAAGACTCCTTTGAGGGTTTTACCGAGGGAATGGAGGAAGAGATGGCTCAGAGGAGGATGATATGGAATGGACTCGTGTGAGGGAGGATGTGGGTGCCACCGGCAATGATAGTATGGGAGGCGACTGGGGAGTTGCAGGATTAGACCCGTGGACGAGCTGGAGGGATGGGACGGGATCCACAGCTGGGGATGCCGTGGGGTGTAGTCAAAGGTGTTTTAGCTCTGATGAGGAGGATGATGATGAGGCACCTGGAATTAGGGTAACAGCTGACAGCGATGAGGAGTTGTAAACTGGCATAAAATGGGGTTTAGAATCCAGGGCTAATTGCGTTGGGCAAGGTAATCTGGACGAACGCTTGGGCTCTTGTTGGGAATTTCCTGAAGACGGGTGTGATTCGTTTGCTGAATACGTAAGTTACCAAGGACACTGGGCATAGACGGCGGGAGGAACTGTGTGGGCTTTTCCTGTGCAACTTGTGTTTAATCTTAATAGCTTGGACCTCCGTCGTCTTTTTGACGGACATTAATTGCCTACTCTGGATTGACGCTGGACTGACTGACTGACTGACTGACTACGACCTCGGACTATCCCTTCTGTGATTATCGGTGGAACTGGTGAACTAAAGACGTCTGTACCTGGCCTTCGACCTTGGACCGGATTGGGACCCCGCTGACTGCTTCTGCCCTGATTGATGTGTTTGGACCCAGAGTTCGCTTGCTGCACGGAGGAGTAACAACTTAGTTAATCCACCACAGCTGTTGAGTAGCAGAGAGTAATCTGCTGCCAGTTATTTACGTTTCATTGAATCTTAGTTTACCAGTTTTTGTTTGTTTTTAGAGCCAGGCTGAAGTAAGCATTTTTGGTTTAACCCGGATTAAACTCCCGTTTAATCCGGTTTATCTTTTGAACTGTTTTTTAGTGTCTTTTCATATTGAAGGCGAGTCTTTGCCTAGCCCTTTGTCTTTTACAGGCATTTTTGGTTCTGTATCCTTAATAAACTGTGTTGAATCTTATCTGGTGGCGTTCTGTCTGTGACAATATATATATATATTTAAAAAAAATTAAACTGCTGATGACCCTCAAAATTATAAGCAGCTTGGGACCCAAATATATGAGAAAGTGTCGCAACCTACAGAGCTTTTACCTGAGAGACCATCTCTTTAGGAATTTCTAGGTCCTCCAGCATAAATCCATGGTGAATCAAATCCATGTTTAATCACATCCACAAAATCAGCCATGCAAATGTGGGAGACTGACTGTACTATTTGAACATTACAATGTACAAGGGCAGTTTTCGGTACACCATGTGGAAACTTGGGAAAGGTATCTGGAAATTGTAAAGTAGCCTTTCCTTGGAGGCCCAACTAGCATCAACATTCCCCTTTCTTCATCATCAAGTAAACATCTAGCATTCAGAGCTTAGTGAGACTGTGGCTATGGTTTTTGACTTGCCACTCTTTATTGTTCTTGACTTTGCTGAAATTGCTAATTCCTTTGAAAAATTCTGAAGTGCCTTTGTTGTTCTAAGATTTCACTGACTGTAATCTGCCTTGGAATCTGGTAATAAAGGGTGGGCTAGAGATACTAAACAAGGAGGCAGTTAAGTAGGAAGTGATCGTGAATAACACTAATAGTGAATCAGGTTAAAAAAAATCATCAAATTCAAAAGAAACTAATAGAGTGAGAATAGTGCTTCCTAAATTAGTTCCAGAAATTATTCCAACTTACCAGGTATTCCTCAAAAACTGCTTTCCTTTCCTTGAGTGAGCCCATTTGAAAATGAGCCATTATTTTGATGGTGATAATGACTTTCATGAAAAGATCTCCCCTTTCAGCTCAGTCCCAAGTTGTTTTTACATAATTTGCTTTAACTCACCACCTGCTATCTTACTTCTTACCTTACCGATGTCCTCTTACTTCTTAGACTCTTTTCATTTATGGGTGCAGAATATTACCTAGGTTAGTAATCAAAATGCTAGAAGTCCCTTCATGGGACATTTATCTTCAGTGACATACCTCTCCCTAAAGTTAAAGATTTAATTAAAATGCAATGCATTCAACATTTTAATTAAAACAAGCAAGTTCTAGGCAGTCTGATAATATATGTGTATCATCTTTTTTTTGCTTTCGCCAATAAAACTGCAAGCAAGATAAGGTGCTAATAAAGGACAAAGATGAATAATGTTAGGTTGCTAGGCTGAAACACTGTCTGTTACAGACATTACGTGAGTATTTACATAAATCCACCCATTTTAACCTCATGAGTAGTTTATGCATCCATGCTTTAAACTAGTGATTCCCAAAGTGGGCGCTACCGCCCTCTGGTGGGTGCTGCAGCGATCCAGGGGGGCAGTTATGGCCACAGGTGCATTTTTTTTGTATTACCTTTCTATTCTGAGTTCAAAAAATAGTTTCATAATTTCAAACTTCAATGTTTCTAATTTACACCTTTCTTTACTATATTTTATAAAAAGGTAGAAACATTAATACATATATCTTTCTGTTTAATTGCTATTACAATTAAAAAATAATAATTTCCAGGGGGCGCTGAGTAATATCTTTTCTAGAAAGGGGACGGTAGGCCAAATGAGTTTGGGAACCACTACTTTAAACGTTGCAGTTAAGGCCCATCCCTAAACAATGCACCTGAATCTCCTGCAAATGAAACTATATCAGTCACAACTTGAATACATCAAGTTAGTACATTAGAAAGCAATTTTGTTGTTTCTCTCTCTCTTGTTCTTACTGGCACATTAAATGTCCTATATGCTAAATTGCTAAATCTTTCTATCCTACTCTTCTTGCATGATTTGCTTTCCACAAAGCTAGATAAGTGGATGTATGTGGAAAAGATTTCTCTGTTGTTACTATGGGATACCCTCCCAGTGAAAGTGCGGCTGACCCCATCCTTTCTGGGTTTCTGTCAGGAAGCTGAATTTCTTGGCTGCCGGGGCTGTTTTGATCAATACTTTTCATTAATTTTAATATGGTACCCTGTTTCCCCTAAAATAAGACATCCCCAGAAAATAAGACCTAGTAGAGGTTTTGCTGAATTGCTAAATATAAGGCCTCCCCCGAAAGTAAGACCTAGCAAAGTTTTTGTTTGGAAGCATGCCCGCTGAAGAGAACACCAGAGCATGCAGGATCGGTAAATGTACGTACCATAGAGTGTTGTACATGGAAATATTGGCAGTAACAAGAAATTCTTGATAGGATTCACAGTTTGTCTGGTTATGCTGGTTTTTGATGACAACTACTGTATAGTATATCTAAAATGTTCATTTTTTGTTCACTAATAAATGTGAATTCTTCTTCATGGAAAAAATAAAACATCCCCTGAAAATAAGACCTAGTGCATCTTTGGGAGCAAAAATTAATATAAGACACTGTCTTATTTTCGGGGAAACACGGTAGTAGTATGGAAGTGTTTTATTTTGATTTATGGATGACATGTTTGTTTGATTTTGTTTAAACAGTCAGGTTTGGTTATGTTTAAAATGGGTAAATATTAGAGTTGATAATATGTAGGGGAAGGTAGCCATCTTAGCATTCTGAGGCAGTTGCCATAGCGACGGGGGCGGAGCTAACCGCTGTTTGAAGAGAAAAGGAGGGAACGTTTTAAAAACAGGTCAGTCTGTAATTGTGAAATTACAGTGAGGGCTGATTCTCAAGTGGAGGATCAGGGTGGCTCAAATGAGGGAATTTGAGTCAATTCTAAAATAAGGTGACTTATTTTAGGGAGTTTGTGATTGTTAGTCACAGGAGATAGACTGGTTCCAGGATTGAGGGAAACCAGGAAAGCAGACCTCTAGTAGAGCCAGACTAAGCAAGTTGGGTGACTTGTTTAGGGCTAGTTGTGGAGGCTGTGAAGTAAGGGGAAGTGATCCCAGTAGATCTAAGTGATCAGTTATTAGTTTGAAGCGAGAGGAGAAAGTATTTTGGAGTTGGAACACCTCACATCTATTTGTAACTTTTAAGTGCCTTTAAGAAGTTATTGAAACACTAAGCTTTGTACATGAAATAAACTTGTTTTGTTATTTAAACCATCGAAGTCTCTGTCACACTCATATTCTAAGTTAAGCAACATCACCATCAAAAGTGAAATAAGTAAAGAAAGATTAAAAAAGAATAAGTATCCTCTGCCTGACATCTCCTCTATTGGTGGCAGCGGTTATATAAATATATATAAATATATAATAACATAATTGATCAAAAAAGGATTCCTCCCGGCCTCAGTTCTTTACATTTTGGTGGCAGCGGTGGGATTAAAAAGGGATTCCTCCCCTGCCTCACATCTGTGCAGTCTGTTTCAAATGTTTGATGTTTACAATGTTTTTATTCATTGTACAATGCTTCAGTAGCTGCCAAAAGTGGCATACAAAAAAGTAATCAATCCTTTTTTATTTGCAGGTAATGTGGGCAAATTAAAATAAGTCAAATGCAGTTAAAATACAAATGATAGAAAAGTGAAGCCTAAAAATAAATGAGTACCAATTTGAAAGAGGACGGGCTATATGCTTCAGTATCAGACAAAAGTGGTTTGTTATTAGAGTGCTATCTTACAGGAAAAAAAAACCCTCTTATAAATGATTAAAAGCCACCGGGACCTGTAGGTGGGAGATATGATTTGAGATGCATTTCCCTTGCTCATCCAGGATAGAATTCCTCTCATAAATGGTGCTACAGTGACAAAAAATACATTTGCAAAATAATGCATACTGTCAAAAATAAATAAAGCACAATACTGTTTTTCATATACAAATACATCCAGATTAATATCTAATCAACTAAAATTTGCTTAAGGGATAGGTAATTTTCATGTGGTATCTAGCAACAACTATTTTGAAGCACAAAAGTAAAACACGCATCTGACATTTTTTGCTCAGCAGCAACCAGTGATCAGTGGGCTGGATGGGCTGGATTGCAGAGCTCTATAGCCAAGAAAACCTGAGACCTGCACTTCAGTCTATATCTATATCCCAGATGGTTTCTTTGCAAACCAAAGAAACCATCTATAGAAGGAACAAAGAAAAACTGGAAAATGCACCTCCTCTCTTTTTCTGTAAACAACAGTACAAACCAAAGAAACCAAATCCAAAGGCAAACTTTTAAAAAATAGAACTGCTTGAAAGGAGTCTGCCTTTTAGTAGTCATTGCTTTTGTAGTAAATGTTGCAATGTTTTGGTGCTAAATTCATAAATATAGTAATTACTACATAACATTACTGTGCATTGAACTGCTTTTCCTGTCAATTTCTTGTAAAACATGATGTTTTGGTGCTTAATTTGTAAAATCATAATGTAAATTTATGTTTAATAGGCTTTTTTCTTAATCCTTCCTTATTATCCAAGATTTTCGCCTATCCAATGTTCTGTCGGCCTGTTTATCTTGGATAAGTGAGACTCTACTGTATATGGCAACTCATGAGCAAAACTTCTCATTTGAAATCTTACAACCAAAACCTTCACAGCAACAACATTTGCTCTGAGAGAAGGGCAATCAAGGCAATCAAAAATCAAGAAGCTTTATGACAAATGATCTAGGGAGTATAGAGAAGACTGAGAGATTATATAATAGTTACGTTTGGAGAGATGTCATATAGAAGATGGTAGCAGGTTTATTTTTGCTGCTCCAGAGATCAGAATAAAGACCAATGGATTCAAATTACAGAAAAAGTTGTTTCACTCAAACATTAGGAAGATTAACTTTACTGTAAGGGCTTTAAAGTGGAGTGGACTGACTCAGGTAGTCACAGATTCTCCTTTGGAAGTCTTCAAACCAAGATTGGTTGGGTATCTTTCAGGCCAGCCTTCACTGTGCATCCCTGCATGTCAACAGCTTAGAATCTGACTTTAAACTTCTATCATCCTTTGATTTTAAAGACAATTCATTAGTATTATTGGTGCTGTTCACAAATGAGTTAGTTAAATCATATATAAAACTTTTTCTAATATAAGAATTAATTTTTAAATACAGTTGGCTCTCATTATTTAATCGTCCATAGCTTGAAAATATTCCTACCTCACCTCCTGAGGAGGAAACCTTGATTTTGCCATTCTATGTAAGGGATAGCATTTTACTACTCCACTGTATATAATGGGACTGGGATCAATGGCCCACTGTGTCTTCAAAAGTAAACCTTGCTAGCAAAGGGCCTGGATTTATATCCCTTTCAATACATTCTTATCTAAAGCCTACAATCCCCTGACTTGGTGGTTCTGATTTAAAAGATAAATGTTTCTAATGTAGTCTAATCTAGAATATTAATGGCCAAAATGGGATTATTCCAATGTTATTGAAATCACAGTAAAGAAATCTAAAACCTTCCTTAGATCATTTGTTGTAGTTGGGCCAAGGGGCAGTAATGGTTCTATGGGTGAAACAGCTAAAAGGAGAAAAAGGGCTAATAGAGAGCAGGTGCTTGATGAAGAACAACAAGTAAAGCAGGTCCGGGAAATACTTATGGCTCCTTCAGAGGATGAGGCGTTTTATGGGTTTTCTAGTGATGAGGAGTCCATACTAGATGATGATTTCGCAGAGAGTAGAGGAACTAAAAGGTCTACTCGAGAGCAGGAGTCAGATGAGGAAAAAGAAAGGAAAAAGATCCGGGACATACTCACTGCTCCCATGGATGAGGAGACTTTTGAGGGATTCTCTGGGAATTATGGGTCTGGGAGTGAGATGGAGAGTGCTGACTGGACTCAAGTAAATGTGGATGATGAGCCAGCCCATGGGGCTGCATCAGGGGATTGGCAAACCTCTCATACTTCTGGGACATGGGGAGATCTAAGTCTTAAACGGAGATGGAGGGGCTGGAGGGATGGGAGGCAAGGTCCACTAACAAGATCAAGATCAGCTGTGATTGATGAGGAAAGGGCGGAGGTCTCATCAGCATTGGACTCCCACGAGTAAGTTAAAAGTAGAGTAGAGAACTATTGCCTTGCAGAAGGCAAGGTGTCGTTTTGGGGATATTGCTTTGTCGCTGTTTTCCTTGGGTCCTGGCTGTACAGCTTCCTGATAATCCGGATTGAATCCTGCTTTGGTGTTCCTGGCTTCTGACTCCTGTTCGGCTCTTGACAATGACGTTCCAGTTGGGCGTTTGCCTTGGCGTTTCTTATCCAGCGTTTCCAGTCGCCGTTTGCCTTGGTGTTTCTGCTCCAGCGCTTCCAGTTCGGCGTTTGCCTTGGCGTTTCTGCTCCAGCGCTTCCAGTTGGGTGTTCCTGCTTTGGCGTCCCTGCTTTGGCGCTCATACTTCGGCTCTTCTGGCTTCTGAACCCGGTCCGGCTCCTGACCCTCATCTGTGCTTGCTCCTGGCTTGGCATCTCCAGTTTTCTCCCTTCGGTCTTTGAAACTTAGCCTGGCTCCGACTACGATTCTGCTTGCTGCCTTTTGGGAGCGTTTTGCTCTTTTCCAGCCCTTTGTGCCACAGCATTGAGTGGCTTCAATTCTGGTAACGTTTCTGTTACATTTGCTGCGGATTATCAAACCAGATAATCCAGTTTATCCTTTTGTTCTTGCTTTTGACTCCTTTTGAACTAAGACGTTTACTTTTGAAGAGAAACACTGCAGTTAAGTGTTTCTGAGTTTAAAATATCATTTAATAAACATTTAAGAACTTTCCTTTATGTGTGTAGCTTTTTAAGAGGCGGCTGTGTCATGACATCATTTGCTCAAAACTTTATATAGTGAAGTGTCCTTTCACTAAATTGTAGCTTATACATAATGATGCCAATATGCAAAGATTTTTTTGTAATTCCTCCTTTGTAGTAAACATCTAGTAGGAAATTATTAAAATAATATAGCTAAAAGCCGGTTTACATGATTCTGTGCTAACACAGAACTCATGATAAAAGTAGCCAGTGCTTATTTCATTTTAACAAGCTAACCAAGTGTGATCTCCCAGTCTGTATATCTATATACCTACCTTTCATGATGAGGAAAATCCTGTAACTTTTGCTAATTAGATTTATCTTTATCTGATATCAAGAACAGTGCTTGTTCTACTGGATGGAAATAACATTGCCTTGAGTAATGACTTTAATAAGGTATTCTCAAATAATAAGGGAATTTGGGGAAGATATATGCCAGTACTATGTAGCTGAAGAGTACCGGTCAATGATTAACAGTTTGGAAATATGCTATGTAAGCTTTAACACTGAGCAAAACTCATTTTGGGACCTCTTACAAGCTTTTAGTGTTTAAATCAAGGAACAGAGCTCTTTCGCTACTAAAAATTAAAATGTATATTTGTTGTTAGTTTGGCATTAGCAATATGTCAGTTTATCAGTACTGACATGCATAAGTAATATATTTTATTAATAGCCTTTCTCAATTAATAGTAACAGGAAATAGTTGCATAAAGAATATGTGCATTTTATATACTGAAATAAAGAAAAAAATGCTTGGTTTTCATGGCATTTGTGGTTGCTGGAGGCTGTGATTGGCAATTAAATAAAGGTGGAATGTCATTCTTCCGATATGGACATGAACATCTCCAATGAATTGGACTGAGAGCAGAACAGACTCTGTACAGGCATCACTAACAGCCAACAGATGGTGGTAATTTTTCCTGTCATTGCTGACCTGGGCTGGATTTGAAATGGTGACAGAGGTGAAATACTTCACATCCCATTACCAGTCCCTAAAGCTATTCTTGTAAGCCTTGTAAAGACTTTACTATTGCAGAAAGCAGTTCAGCTTAGAGCTTTTTGCAATTTCATGCCACTCCAGGAAGCCACTGTAAATCCAATCTTGTTATGAGAGACTTCAGAAGCTTACAGTTCACAATTTGAAAATTGAAATGGTACTAGAATCAGTGTCCCATTTACTTTGATTAGCTTAGATTCAACAAATGTTCACAAGTTTTAAAAACCTAATTAGTCAAAAATGGAAACTAAATCACATTTACAGTAATATTTGAAAATACACTGGAAAGAACAATCCAGTTAATTATGAAATTGGTGAAATTTCTGTGAACATTATTCAGCATTCTAAGACATTGAATCAGTGCTGGGTTCCAGATAATAAAACTGCTTTGAATGTGTTTGAAAACTGAAGGTAGTTTTGCAGATTATAGCCAATGTCTTGCCAGTGCACTAGACATCTGTTTGCACTTTTCCCAGGATTACATGGCTATGGGAAGAAGGAAAGGAATGGAATATCTGCTAGGTCTGAACAGCTCACTTCTCCCATGTCTTATGTTATTCATGGCCATTGTACTCACAGCGTTATAAATTGCCAGCTCAGTTAATAATTTCAGCACATCAACTGTGGCAAGCAGTAAGGGTTGATAACTAGTAGGAAGGGCAGGATGCCAGACTGACCCACATCAAGCCTGAAATTCCTCCATCTTTGTTCTGTCTGAACTATAAGAAAATTAGGAGGTTGTTGTCAGCCTAGTCCAGCAACAGAATTCTGTCACAAAACTGATTTCTATATTTCAAAATCTGAAATTTGTGTCAGGATTAACATTCAAATTATAGCACCTTGAAACTCTCTTCCAGTGTTGGTGGGAAGGAGAAGGGTTGTACCACTATGATACCTGCAATTATCAAGTTACAACTTCAGGTTCAATGGCTACTTGTGTAAGAAAAACCTGCAAGTTTTGTATTTGCTCACATCTAGCAAATTGTTACTCAGATGAGTTTTTAAAATTATTTTAGTTGCTGTTTTTTTTAACTCCCTGAATGCTTGCTTAATACAGTAGTTCATTTGCACCATTCATTACCCACTGTATGATGCTAAACCTCTGAATACTCTATCCAGATCCCCAATGTCAGAACAAATGGCTGGTATAACTGACATCTAGAAATATCTCATAGAAAAGTGGCATTCCTTTGTTATTGTTGATTTAAAGAATAGACAGAAAGATACAGAATCAAAATCTGCTTTCACATTTCTGTTCCTCATGGCTGCCTGAAAAGTGCAATGGCAATTAGCAATTCCCCTCACCTCTCCCAGTTCGCAGTGTGAGAAAACTCAGAACTCATCTTACAAATTGCTCTTTTGAAGATCAAAGGGAAGCTGAATTTGTCTGTGTATGTGCTCGATGAGATTGTAGTTTAATGGATTTTTCAGGGAAGTTTTGGTGGCATGTTCCTATGACAGCCTGAGGATAGAAGATTCAGGGGAGCTCTATGACTCTTCCCTTCTGAGCGCCTTCCTTGCCTTTAATTGGCACCTCATTAGAAATTAATGAAAATGACTTCCTCTGTTCTTCCTGCTCCAGGCACAGCACACTACAAAAAGCCCCATCACAATTCATAACACATTCAATTTATATAGCAATGGCTCTTAAGCATTATTTATGAGATGTGAATTTCTTGTCAGCAGTTAATAAGCAATACAGAATAGGAAAGAATGGTGGGTGGAGGTGGGGTGGGGGGAGACTATGAGCACAGACAGCAGAAAAAAGAATCCATGTTTGTGTTTCAAGCACCTTTGCAGTGGCTTTCATTTCTAGGAAACACTTCAAGGGCACCTTTACCCTGCCCCCAAGTCTCTGAAATACAGCAAATATACTAGAAAATGTAGCCATAGTGTTGCTGATCCCAGGATGTGTTATAAAATGATGCTTAATCGATACTCTTTAAAGAGGTGGGATTGTTATTATTCCTGAATATTATGTCTATGAACATTACATCCCTTAGATTGGGAGGGAGGTGTGTTCTATAGCCCCTCATCTCAAATACACCCTTAGGAAAAAGGAGAGCACTAACAAATTGGTTACCAATTGAGCACCGGATCACTTTCTTTAAGGCCTTACATGGTCTAGGGCCAATGTACCTGAGGGACCGCCTCACCCCCTACCAACCCCAGAGATCCCTCCGTTCGGAGGACCAAGATCTATTGGAAGTTCCCAGTTTTAAGACCTTGCGCCTAACAGCAACTAGACGTAGAGCTTTTACATCAGTGGCGCCATCACTCTGGAACACTCTGCCACCCGAAGTTTGTGCCTTGCGGGACTTATCAGTCTTCCGCAGGGCATGTAAGACACACCTGTTTCGGCAGGCTTTTGATCTCCGCTATTGCTGTTTTTAAATTGCTTAGATTTTAGCTGTTTTGTAAGCCACTCCGAGCCCTGGGGGAGTGTTTTTAAGATGCTTTTTAAAGATATTTTAAAGATGTTTTTAAATTGTTAGGTTTTAGCCTTTCTTGTAAGCCGCTCCGAGCCCTAGGGGAGTGGGGGCATATAAGTTTAAATAAATAAATAAATAAACAACTCATAGCAAAAGGAATCCATAGGAGGGCAAGGAGAATTTGTTGAAGGTTACTTTCTTCTTTCCCCCACTCCCATCACAAACTTTACTGCAGCAGAGGTATGTTTAATTGTTTATCAGCTCTAGATCAGTGCTGGAAGAGTTCAAGTGTAAAACTCCCTCTAGCAGGCATCTTAGGGCTGAAATATCTCCCACCACTGAAAGATCCCATTGGATCATGAGCCCTCTTATATTACTAGCATTTAAGAAAAGATAAGGAACCTGTGCCTTTACATTTCATTGTTGTTCATTGCTGCTAATTTGACCTATGGGAACCTTTGTATAGGAGACTTGCAAGTCACCCTATTATCAAGAGATCTGTTCACATCTTGCAGATTTAGGGCAATGACTTCCTTGATTTGAGTCTATCTATCTGGAACAGGCTTGCATAGCCTGCTAGGTGTTGGGGCCTCCAACTCCCAAAAGCCCTAAATAGCTTGTGCAATGGTTAGGAATTTTGGGAGCTGAAGTCCAAAACATCTGGAGGGGAACAGGTTGTGCAAGCCTGATCTAGAATGTGGTTTTCCTCTGTTCCTACTACCCTCCACCTTACCAAGCATTGTTGTCTTTTCTAGTGAGTCATGCCTTCTCATAATATTTCCACAGTGCAACAGTCGTTTAGTCATCTTGCTTTCTAGGAATATTTCATCATACTCTAGCCAAGAATTTATGGTTTTAGTGGAAAGCTGTTGGTTAGCCTCTAGAACAGCAGCAAACAAGCTACTCCATCTGCTAAAAAGAGTAATACCTCTGTATCCACAGTACTGGTACCTGCAATTTCATTAATTTGCATTTGACAAAATATGTCCTCTCTGGATATTTTCTAGATCTTTCAGTGCTACCTATGGTATTCTTGGGTTGGTTTCCAGATATTAAAATATGGCTATTATGTATGTGCATATACCTTCAGATTGGATTCTTTACTTTCACACTTTTCTAAAGTAAGCAATACTCAGAAGTGGTGTCTGCCATTTCCTACTTCTGAAATATAGCCTACAACACCTGTTATCCATTGGCAGTCTTATCCAAGTACTAAATAGGGCTGACCCCACTTCCAAGATCAGTCAGGATCTGGAGTTGTTAGGCTATTTAGGCCCAGATCACCTTTGAGTCTTGTCTAAGCTAAACATATACGCCCCTCACTCCTCACAGAGCTTCATTTCCACACTTTTACATATTGGTTGCTCTCCTCTGGACACATTTCAGGTTATCAATATTTATTTTTTACTTGTGATGTCCAAATCTATTTATTATATTTATTTATTTTGTTTATTGTTTATTTATATCCCACCTTTTCTCTGCATACGGACACTCAAAGAGGCTCACAACTAAAATTATTTCAGTACAACTTAAAATATGCAAATATACAAATATTAAAACACAATCCAGGTTAAAACAATAAAAAACCACATTACAAAATCACAGCAACCCTTAATTGGTCTTAAACACCATCTTTAAAACCTGCCTGAATAAAAAGGTTTTAGTCTTCTGCCAGAAGGACAGCAGAGAGTGGGCCATTCTGGCTTCCCTGAACAGGGAGTTCCAGAGTCGAGGGGCAGCCATTGAGAAGGACTGCTCTCTCGTTCCCACCAACCAAGCTTGAGATGGAGGTCGGATTGAGAGAAGGGCCTCTCTTGAAGATCTCAGGGCTTGGGCAGGTTCATACAAAGGAATGTAGTCGGCCAAATAGCCTGGATCTGAATCGTCTAGGGCTTTAAAGGTCATAACCAGCACTTTGAATTGTGCCCAGCAACAGACTGGCAGGCAGTCAAGCTGCTGCAACAGAGGGATTGTCCACTCCCTGTAGCCAGCCCCAATGAGCAACCTTTGGACCAGCTGAACTTTCTGAGCACTCTTCAGAGGCAACCCCATGTAGAGTGCATTACAGTAATCCAAACAGGATGTAACTAAGGCATGTACCACTGTGGCCAGATCTGACTTCTCAAGGAACGGGCGTAGTTGGTGTATAAGTGTTTATTGTGCAAAGGCCCTCTTGGCCACCTCCGACACCTGGGCCCCCAAGTTCAGCGCTGAGTCGAGGAGTACTTCCAAACAATGGACCTGTGTCTTCAGGGACAGTGTGACCCCACCCAGCACGGGTTGGATCCCTATTCTCTGATCTGCATTCTGACTGACCAGGAGTACCTCTGTCTTGTCCGGATTATGTTTTAATTTGTTTGCCCTTATCTACTCCATTGCTGGTGACAGGCACTGGTTTAAGGTCAGGAAGCTTCCTTGGCTTTAGGTGGAAAGGAGTATTAAGAGTATTCCAGTGAGTTTTTGGCAAAGTGGAGCAAAATGGTAGACAACCTAGATCCTTCTCATGTGTATTCCTGTCAAATCAAGTGCTATCAATCGTGTATTTATTCATTTCCTTTTGCTATCTAAATGTGGAATAGCAAACTCTTCATTAATCAGAACTTAAGCAACTGAAAGTCTTAAGCAACTGACAAATAAAAAAAATCAAAGAAATACTTTAAAAATGAAAAAAGTTGTTTTATAATACAGTCAAATTGTGTTATATTGTTAAGTTTGTCTTTATTTGCCTTTAATTACTACATTTCAACATTAATATCAAGGCAATACAGACTTTTTGATTGGTATAGCATGGAATAGAGCATTAGTTAGGCCTATTTTAATAGTAACCTTCAAGCAATCAGAGAGACTACATTTATAGGATATCTAGCAATCCCCATGGTTCCGGTTACTGTACCTTATACTTCTGCCTCTATTCCACCATCCAAGTCATTCTTACAGATGTTTAACAAGAGTGGGCCCAGAACAGATGCACTGATCACTAATTATGTAGAAGGCTTAAAAGGCCTCAATTTTTTAAAATGATTATTCACAAAGAAGTGGTGTCAACTCAACTGAGGACACGCAGATAAGATTCCAGAAGCTTTAATCTGGGCCAGGCCCGTAGCCAGGATTTTGATTTGGGAGGGGCTAGGATTTTGGTTGGGGGGGGGGGGGGGCTGAGTGTGAGCGGGAGAGGATCTACCCTAGCAAACCTTTTGTATCGTTATCCCAATACCCCCATGCATATGGGATATATTGAGCATGGTGATCAAATCATATGAATAAACATAACAGTTTAAATAATAAATGTAAGGCCTTCTCATGGATCACCCTGAGAATTTCGGGGGGGGGGGGGGGGGGCTGAAGCCTGATCTGGGCAAACCTTGCAAAATGTCACACTACAGGTGAAAAATTTCCCAAGAGCTTTGCAGCCATGTTCTCTCTTCAGGACAACAAGTACAGACCTGAGGGATAAGGGAGGAGCTATTACATCATAACTAGGGGTACAGAAAGCTAAGAGGGACAACCTACAAGGCAAACACAGTATGGCAGATGCATATACCATGTACTGGGGCATGACAAGACCCCTTTGCTTCATTATCGAATTAGGTAAACTGGATGTGGGATCAATTTGGATTCAATTAATCTGCACCCAGTACACTAATACTCCCTGGTTTACACTGAAAACCACATCACACTAGAGAAAAAAGTCAACTTAAAATCCGGTTTCTGTCTCTTGCAGAATTCTGGGGTTTGTAGTTTATTGGGGCTGTTAAAGGCTCCTCCCTAAACTACAAACCCCAGAATTCTGCAGGAGATTTTGAGTGGATTTTTTCTCTAGTGTGATGAGGCCCCAAAAATTAGCTCTAACTTCTTCTTTTTTAAAACCCTATACATTCTTATAAAATTTGGTGACATAGTACGCTCCCAAGATGGATCTCTGGCCTAAACAAGGACAAGGATGGCCTAAACCATCATCTTATATTTAACGCTTTCCTATTTTATTTTCCCATCTTTAACAGGAAGAACAACAGAACACCTTCCTCTACGTGCTATGCCTACGTGAAGAACTAAATGAACAGTTTCTGCTCTGGCTAGAGTGTATGGAACAACATACCCTTTGACGTCTTTGTCACTCTGGGATGTTTCTTCTAACTAATCAAGGATCTTGAAGATATTACCCGCTACAAATTTCTCTCAGAATTAATAAATAATTCAATTTACAGACTTCTATTTATTTTGTTTTGCCTCTATTATTTCTTTTTTTTTGGGGGGGGGGGGAGTGTTTTGTGTTTAATATGCATGCACATAAGTAATATCTGTTAATTTTATTGGAATTTTGGAGTGTTTTCTTTTTAAAAAAGTGAACTATGTTTCTCTCTCCCTGCAATTGTGTAGTGTTTAAGTCTCACTTTTACTTGATACATACTTGTTGGGAAGGGAGGAAAAAAAAACTAGTCGCAGATATCTGTTTCAGATACAGATGAGAGCAATAAACAAAAGCAAGTTCTTATCCTAATGTAATTGATATTCTAGCAAGATTTTCAACAATTTTGTTCAGTTTGCTATCGGTAATGGAGCAGTTACTAGATCTAAACTGTATTAAGAAAATCAGAAACTGAATTGCAAATATAAAAAGGCAATTCTTTTTTTTACCCACAGGGATGAGTAATGAGGAGATTTTATGTTTATCGTATTTCTTTACTAATTTGAATTTTAAATATCTTTTGATAGGATGATGAGTCAACAGTATAGAATTATATAAAAAGTCAAATCAATTCTTTATTAAGTGTATAAAAGGAAACTGAGATCACAAACAGTGTAACTTTGTTAAGGAAAACAATGAAACAACTACACTTCTTCAGCTGCTACTCAGTTTCTGGCTGGTCCATTTAGTTAAACAGGCTAAGTTATGCATTTTGTTACCCCACGATGATATTTAAATGGATTTAAGCTTTTAAAATGTTAAATCAGCCAAATATCTGTCTGTACACAAATATATATTTTGGCCAGGGTCTAATGGAGCATTTTTATATTTAAGGCCAATTGAGAAAAGACCACTTGCCCCTCCAACCTGATGCAGCTCTCCATGTCATAAAAGTCTCCCAAGAATCTCAAGTAGATTTTGAGATTAAAGGGAATGGGTTTTACAGGAGGGATTGATGCTTCTGGCAAAAGCAATGGAATCCAACACAGGTACACGCTGATCCTGGCCTCTGAAATATTTGTGGTATCAAAACATCTCAACAGATGTTTTTATCTGCAGGTTTTTAAACTGAAGAACAAAAAGATCAAAAAGATCAAAATGATCCTGTCGTAACTATTTACAGCATTATATTTGTTTTATTGTTTTTTGAAATATAATTTTAATACCCAAAACAAGGAAAGGCAAAATATAATAACAAAAAAGAGGTCTTTAAAATCACATTAGTCGGTGAATCAAACAGCAAAACAGTACGGTTTGCTCATTTTCCTCTCTTATATTCAGGCAAGTCCCCAAGTTACAGATATCCGACTAAAATATGACCACTAGCTAAGAACGGGACTGAGACAACAGGAAGTGAAAGAAAATCTTCTCCCAGGAAGGTAAATTCATTCCTGAAAGAATTGTCATAGGGAAAAGGTGTCTCCACTGAAGCTTTATCACCAATCCTTGTTTCCACAACGAGCCAAATTTTTCAAAATCCAATTCTCACAGGGACAGAAAGTGAAGTGAAACCTTCTGAACAGGGGCATAGACCACAAAACAAACATAGGGAAGGAAGGGGCGATAACTCTTCCTTATGCAATCCAAAACTATATATATTGGCTGGAGTTACATTTAAAAATATACCTGTTCCGACATACATACAAATTCAACTTAAGAACAAATCTACAGAACTTATCTTGTCTCTAACCCAGGGACTCTATTTCTTTGCTCTGCTGGATTAATACTTACAGCAGCTTCACTCTCTACCATTTTGGGCACTGGGGCACTTTAGGAAATCTGGGAAAGTGAACTAGGAGGAACCTCCACAAAATATATCCTGTAGCAATGGTGGAGCATGTCCTAGCAGAAGATGCTGAAGGTCACCTTCTCTTGGAACATAACTGACCCTGCCCCCCTCAACCATTCAAACTGTTCTTGTATTTTTACTCAGAATAAAGTTTCCATTTACAGTAGAGTCTCACTTATCCAAGCTAAACGGGCCGGCAGAAGCTTGGATAAGCGAATATCTTGGATAATAAGGAGAGATTAAGGAAAAGCCTATTAAACATCAAATTAGGCTATGATTTTACAAATTAAGCACCAAAACATCATGTTATACAACAAATTTGACAGAAAAAGTGGTTCAATACGCAGTAATGTTATGTTGTAATTACTGTATTTATGAATTTAGCAACAAAATATCATGATATATTGAAAACATTGACTGCAAAAATGGCTTGGATAATCCAGAAACTTGGATAAGCGAGGCTTCGATAAGTGAGACTCTACTGTACATTGATAATGTTTACTCCCTGGAAAGCATGCTTGGGATTGGAACACACACACACACACACACACACACACACACACACACACACACACACACACACACAAATAAGACAGTGTCTGTATATAATATCTATTTAAATTTGGTTTTACTTATGTGTTCTACTTGACAGAATACACAGATTTGCTGTGAATACAAAGGAAACAAGCTATATCTTTGAAGCAATTCTTACAAAGCAATCCTATGTATGCATGCTCAATGAAGCTTGTTCCATGAATCTCTGCACAACATTACAGCATAAAATTATCCAAGGAAGGGCATGCAGAAAGATAAATCAGATGAATATTAAAAGGATACTTTCCATTACAGATACCGTCAATCACTTTTGGATTGAAAAGCGTATGCCACACTAAGGTGTTGCCCTCTTTGTTTTGTGGGTAAATAATTCACGTATAAAATTAAAATGATAGTCAGTAATAGGAAACTACCATGATTACTGTGTTTTTTCAGGAATATCCTGTAGTCCTCACTAAAGTTTTGGGGAGTTGCTGCCATTATATCCTCCCTCCAAAAACAAATAAACAAAAAAGTAAGCAGCCAAAAATGTCAATAGTTCAGTTCTTCAGAGACTTGACTGGGTATTGCCATTACAGCACAAAAATAATGGATGGACACTTCTTCTTACAGAAATAGTTTTGATGGTGCTTGAACTTCTGCATCCATAGTAACTGATTGATTTGAGATACTAATCAAATATGTATTTATTAGCTCAAGTAAGTATGTTCAGCACAAAGGGTCAAAGTAGGAAAAAAGGTTATAAACCTTAAGTTATTCACTAAAATCTTCATTGTTTCATATTAATATGAACATTTTTTTCTCAGGACAGTAATGTGATGTATATCAAATTATATTGCCCAGCCCCCTTTCTGGACTTACCTAAAACGGTGGATTGGCTTATATCATTCCTTGTAATATCTCATTTCACATTGCCTCATCCAGTTCTAATGAAACCTTCCTAGACTCATTTTTATCAAGCTTCACTACTGTTTTTTTTTTAAAAGACAGTTTGCAAAGTGCTTTGTGAATAAAATCACTGTGGTACAGTTAATAGTGCAGGAAATGGGTTTGCTGAGCATCTGTGGTTAACATGCTGACCAAGCTGCATATTAACATCTTCTATTCCCATCCCAAAATGCATAAATGTACATTTAGACAGAATTTCCAATGGGTTTAAAGGAACTCAATCTTTTTTAAAAATACAGCTTATGTCTAAAGAGTGGATTGGCATATCTCCAGCTTGTTACTGACTGCAATGTATATAATCTAAAGTAATACAGCACTAGGAAACAATTGGATTTCCTTGCATGTTCTCAAGGGGACTTGTCTACAAAAGTCATTTTTATAATCAAGTTTATGAACATTAAATGGAACAAAAATATATTCACTGAGTATATTACCTCTTAAAGGGCATTGCAATTGGCCAAATATGCCAAGTAACTATTTAAATTTAAGATATTTGCAAGAGATCTGGAAAGGCAGGCTTGATATACAAAGTATTTAGCATTTCATGCAGTGGTTTTCAACCTTTTCCATCTCATAGCATCCTGACAAAGTGATAAAACTGTCAAGGCATGCTTTGGCAAATTTTTGAGGAGTTTTTTTTAAAGGACTACTAAGACTATGTTTAACATTCAATAACTAAAAGTTTAATCATAGCATTATTTTAAAAAGAAATCAGTAAACAATCTTTGCTTGGTGATGTCTAATATCTAATAAGCCTTGGGGGAAAACATAATTAAGGAGCTAAATTCTGAAAAACTAAACCAGAAGTAACAAAATAATGATTAATTAAACCAAGTTCATTCAAATACAATACTTTTTATGTTTGTGGTTTTGATTTGATCTCTTAGATCAGTGGTTATCAACCTGTGGGTCCCCAGGTGTTTTAGCCCACAACTCCCAGAAATCCCAGGCAGTTTACCAGCTATTAGGATTTCTGGGAGTTGAAGGCCAAAACATCTGGGGACCCCCACAGGTTGAGAACCAGTGTCTTAGATTATACAAAGTACTTAATTTATATATGGAATGGATAGAGAAACTCTGAACAAACTCAAGGTTTAGACAGGGGCTCTTAAATATGTGAAGATTTGGCACATCTGATAAGAGCAGAAATACAGATGTTGTACTCAACAAGAGCATTTCAACACCCATCTATTTTTGACATATAACTGAACTGGAACTCCTTCAGTATACTGGAGACATTTACCAAGCCTTAAATATTTTAAATCACTGTGCAACTTAAACTTTTGTGTTTCCTCGTCAGTCAATTAAGTGTTGAATCATAATAAAAACTCCTGATCATCCTAAAATATGTAAGGAAGATCACAATAAGGCTTTAAACAAAAATTAATATATTGACACCAGAGTTTGATTTCTTACCACAGCGACATGATCCCAATTCTTGCTGTACCAGCTCCAGTTTCGTTTGGCACTGGAAACATCTGCGTCTGCTCTTCTGTTTGGAACGGTTGATTACTTCAGGCCTGTCATTGCTGTCCTCCAGTAACCGTGGTCGTTTCTCAGGAGAAGCCTCATTCTCCAATTGTGAATCTGTTTTTCCCCCAGGAAAGACAATTAGGTTAGCTTTTTCTTCAGCACAACCTCTAGATTAATACATGCAACTAGCATGTTGGCTCACTTGGCCTTTTAAAGTCCCTCGCGTACATATGTCCTCTTAATCATCAAAACAGGTACTTGGTCAGTAATCTAGGTTTTTTTTCCCTCTCAGACATCCTTTACCGATTTCATAATCACACAATAAGTTAACTTTGTTTGGTTGTGGCTCTTGCTTTGTGCCAGCACTTGGAGAGAGAACCCCAGCACAAGGTGAGTTTTGTTTTTCATCTATTTTATAGAAGCTTCTACACAGCTTCATCCACTGCCCCTATAAAAACTAGTGATAACTGTAATGAAAAACAATTGAACACAGATTCAGACTATTTTCTAGCAGAGCAGGAAAGAGATTTTTGGAGCGCAGTTTGCTAGCAGAAACTCAAATAACCAAGTGAAGGTACATGAAAGCACCATACTGTGCGTCCCTCTCACTATAAGGATAACAATCTAAATGTAAATGATTATATACAGACAAGATAAACTAAGCACCATGTACATGCTGCTATAGGCTCAGAGGAGCTCTTTAAAACCAGCGAAGGCACTACATATTTTAATAACCTTATTTGTTATGTTTTCGTCTCTTGGGAAAATCCTGTTCTTCAGAAAGAGTAGAGATAGGAAAACCCGTTTCTTTATGAAACTGTAAATTGAAAGGTGCTTGAGGTAAAACAGTTATAAGAAGGGAGAAACTAACATATAATATACTATTAATACTGAGAATACCATGGTGAGTAAAACATTTTTTCACCTCCACCAACTTTATTATGAAGGCATGTGTTTCAAGTGGGGGGGGGCCAAGTGGCTAAAATGATCAACTACAATTACAAAAGAAAAAAAAAAATTGTCTCCATAATAACGAGACATAGGAGCAAAAAAACCACATCAAAGGCTTGGTGGTTTCTGTTTATATCTGAATGGATTTGGAATATCGCTAGAGTCTATTCTTCCCCTTATCCTGGCAAGGGAGGGGCATCACTCAATAAACCATACTATATAAGGTGCTTTGATTCTCCAGTATCTCTAATGGAATTAAAGCCACTGTGTAATATTTCACTGAGTAGTAGATTTCACTACAATCTGAGTTGAAGAGCTGCAGCACTCTTGTGTATAATGTGAGAGTGATCTTACTAGTGCATTCAGCTAAAAACCCCAGCTTCTAATCTCTATTCAAGTGACACAGAGGAGCTGCACAGTTGTTCCCAGTAATTTTGCAATAAGGCCAAGAGTAGGGTTCAGATTTGTTAGAGCCTACACCTGGTTAATACACCCTAGTTTACTCTAGCTAAACAAAAGGATCTTTTCCGGCAGAGTTTGCCATTGTCTTCCCCTAAGGCTGAGATTGTGTGACTTTCCCAGTGAGTTTTATAGCTGAGAGGGGAACTTGTTATATACAGATAAAATAATAAATTCTCTGTTCTACAGTTTCTAAGGAGTAGTTTCTTGAAACTGTAGATACTCTAAAGGATTGAGGGCAAAATTGTAAAGGAAAGGAACAAAATGTTATTATAGTCTTGAAGGAAAAAGGCAGTGTCCTTAAAATGTTTTTTTCCAGCTGTAACTTACATTTGCTCATACTATCATGTCTTTATTATTCAATGTTCTCTCCCCATAATTTCCAAATAAACTATGTCAAAACTATTGTTACTGACTTTCAGTGTCTATTTATCTCCTGCCACAGTAGCATTTTCAGACTGTACATACATTGTTTCACTAACAGCACTGTGGCGATTCCCTGTTATTTCACAGAACTGCTCTTCTGCATGAAGATAAGCACAGTGAAAATGTACAAGGAAATATGTAAATAGGTAGGAAGAAAGAAAAGGATAGAAAGTTACAAAGGATTTTTTAAAACCTCCTCCATTGTGACTTGCTTCTCAAGAAAAGCTATATTTTTGGCATGATGACAATATCAGACACACCATCTTATCATATAAAATTGACACTTAGGATTCATGGCATCTGTCTAAGTGTCACTAACGGCATTGACTAATGAACCTTCAAATATCACTGCCACAATATGTTACACTATTTTTTTAAAAAAGGAAATGTATGTCATCACAAACAAATCTATCAAGAATTCAGCACAGCAGTCATGGGTTAAAAAAAGGAAGAAGTAAGAAGGGAAGATGGAAAGCCGACCGAAATGTCTGAGGTACGCTTCAAAAGCATACAATTGTAACTCTAATACTACTTTGAGTGCTATGGCATCACTCTACTGAGTCTTGAGATGTATAGTTTCATTTCAATCCTGTCAGAAAGTTTTAGTGTCTCATCAAACTATAATTCCCAGGATTCAAGTGGATGCAGCCATGGCAGTTAAAATGGAATCATACTGTATTAACTGTGCAGTGCGAAAGAGATCCAGGAAGAACTGTCTGCATCAATGTAGAGAGAGAAAATGATGAGCAGAATAAGAGCAAGCATATGAATGTGCCATATAAAAACACTATGGGATGTTTTTAAGTGAAGATAAAAACCATTGCCAGTAAAAAATAGAGAAGAATCTTTAAATTACATGAATTTTCTTACATACACAAAATATTTGGCAGACACAAAATATTTTGCTTTAAACGTTGCCCTGTGGAAACAAGTTATCTTGTAAGGTATGTGATGTGAATTTCAATAGTCAATTCATATCACCAGACATTTTTATTTTAATCTACTTGTCAAATTTTTAAATACAGGGAGGACAATTTTAACAAGTTCCTGATTAGTTTTATGCTATGCAAAAACTTTTGAATAAAAGACTGTAAATGTATTCCCAGTCCAACTACTAGAAGCTTCTGTTAGTTCCTACAATTCATCTTCTTGAATGAATATACTCAAAATAATTTTTTTAATACAGCGATTTAGGAATACGCTTTTAAAAAACATTATATGATATTATACTTAAATTTCTTTTGAATTACTTTTCCAATGACAAATACTTTTTTTTCATGAAAACAGCCTATTTAGATCTTTCAGGTAGTTCTTAACAACAAATTACTCATAAGAAAAGCTATGCTGCTAAGAGAAATATATATACCTTGCCACTGACTTAAAGTACCCAAGAGGAACAACTTTTTAATGCTAAATCAATGCAATACCAACCATGACATGATTATTAAAAATTAAATGCACAAAATCTACACTACAAGACTATTTTAAAACTTTTAAAAACTGAATAGAACATATGAATATATGAAACAGAATTTAGAGTTCTTGCTCTTCAGGTCCATGAGGTCACAAAGAGTCGGAGACGACTGAGTGAATGAAGAAAAAGAAGCTCTTCTGGAGGAAGGTAAAGAATATGACCATAATTTAGTTCCTAAATATTTGGACCCTAGTCATTTTGTGCTATCATGCATTCTAGCACTGGGGCAGGATTACGTTCCAAGATGCTGGAATTATAGCAGTGGTAGTTACAATGGTGCAATATTTTGATGCAAAAATTCTTAGATATGTGAGGTTAAATCATCTCTTCTCAACTGTTATGTTTATCTTGGTGAATGAAGAAATAGATTTTTTTCTGTATTTATTTATTGACTACATTTATTTCCCGCCCTTCTCACCTCGAAGGGGACTCAGAGCGGCTTACAAATTATATTTACCCACAGTATATTATATTATTAGCACATTAACAATATTAGCATTATATATTACTATATTGTACTATACCACTTTACTGTCATATTATTAATAATATTACATGTAATATATAACTAATATTATTATATTGTATTATTATTAGTATTATATCGTATTACATTATAAAATTATTATCAACTGCAACTAGAATCCTACTTCTAGAGCACAAAACACTATAAAACCGCAAAGGAAAAGGCAGAGTGCTGGTAGAATACAATCTCTAAAGACTATAATAAGAAGGTATGTTTCCCCCCCAGTTCCTGTTTAAAGAGACTGCTACTTTTAAGAAAATAAATAGTACCTTTGAATTCACTGGGGTTTGGTTTCAGGATCCCAAGTGGATACCAACATCCATGGATGCTCACTTCCCTTTACATGATGTAGTGAAACTGTGTCCCTTATGTAAAATGGCAAGATCAAGATTTGCTTTTTGGAATTAATTTTTTTAAGCTGTGGAAAATTGAATCTGTGGATGTAGGATCTATGGATATGGAGGGCTAGCTATATGACTGACAGTACATCATATTTCTAGTCTGCTGATTCACTAATTGACAGTGATACATGTAGGAAAGGGAAAGAAGCTACAGAACTGTATGTTCTAGATTTTTTTTTTTCAAATGGGTCAATCTCTACTTTTAATATCTTGAAAAATATAGCATCTAGCAGTTTAGAGGTGAATCTACAACCAGAAGAAAATTATTTCCCATTCCTGAAGAAGGATTTTGTATTTGAAGATTCAAGTCTCTCATATTACTGGGAAAGGTTGTAAAGGTGGCTGAACTACTGCTAGACCACACCATTATATTTACTTTGCCCTGGTAAACCAGACAAGTACCATCCCTATCTTGGATTATTGTTCACTACAATATTAAGAGTATGGATATGAAACAACATATTTTTAAAACTATTACCGGTAAGCGATTTAAATGGAAAAACATAGTGTGGAAAACAGTTTAATGGTGTAAGAAAGGCAATATGCGCTTGCATAGACTCAGTTTGGAGAGAAAACTTTGGAAATCTTCATTAGAAGCACTGTAATCCCAAATAAAGGAAATAGTGGTCAATAGAAAAGAAGATCATAGTACCGAAAAGGCAGCTTAGAAATGTTTAAAAATAAATTGTATAAATATCACTATGTTCAGGATAAACAAAGTTTACTGAAGTACAAAAGGTTTTTCAGGAAAGGACAAAACCAACATGCTAGAATTAGTTATTTTAAATGTACAGTAACCATGGAATTTTTCTCATTTATTTTAGTTAAACTCTGGGGATCTAGTGCTATGTTATATAAAATACTTCACCACATCATGGCAAGAAAAGAATGTCCCGTCTCTTTTCCCCCAGAATATGGAAATATGGAAGAGACAATATAAATGATATCAGAAAAAGGTTGAAAAAGAAGACACTTAAAGTCCGCCAACATCCATCATGCTAGCCCGGAGCATTATCCTTTCATAGCCTCTATTAGCCTTTGCTGTATCAGTGCAAGTCCTGGACACTTCATCCTGTTTATAATTGCTGATGAGCAGTAATAAGGCCTCTATGCCTCAGCTCCTGGATGTTCCATTCCAGTGCCTACCTATTAGGTAATAACTTTTATTTACAGCCTTGCCTGATGTGCTGTTCTGTTAGTACAACTCAGAACTGAGAGAGCTTTTTTAAAAAGGTGGGGTCATTAATGGTACTGTCACTTTAGGATATACAGCACACCCTTGTTTTATAATGGCACTTCTTCCAGTGAAAAGGCTGGAAGACAGCTGGATTTGTAACAGTACCCTCCACCAGTCAAACTCTGAAGACCTCCTTAAAGAGCACCTTAAAGGTCAACTGAACAACAAAACTCTCTCCAAGTTGTTTTTATAGTTAAAAGTGCCACTAACCTTTTTTTACACTGTTATCACAGACACTACATAGCAAAAGAATACCTAATTAATTGTAGACTAGAACTTTTTGTCCTTGGTGGACACATTACGTATAATAGAAATGTGAGCATGGAAGAAGCTTAAACACAGAACCAAACCAAATCCAATAAACTAGTCACTGCATTTGGCATATCCACGATGCTTTCTAATACTTTCAAATGGACCATCAGATTCAGAAAAATTACAAGTTTAATTACAGGTACCCCCCTCCCCATCTTGCAAAACAAAACATTGTGTTGATATTATTGTTATTCTTATTTATACCCCACTTTTTCCCTCCTCAAAAAGAGACACAAAACGGATTACAATAAAACTGATACAATTTAAAGCCCGAAAAACAGACAAACAATAAAAAAGAATTAGATATTAACAATATTAAAAATAAACGGTTAAACACTTTGTGTATGAAGTGAAGGACAGTTCATAAGGGGCCGGGCTGTGGCGCAGCTGTTGAGCAGCTGCCTTAAATCACTCTGACCATGAGGTCATGAGTTCGAGGCCAGCCCGTGGCGGGGTGAGCACCCGTCAATTAAAAATAAAAAATAGCCCCTGCTCGTTGCTGACCTAGCAACCCGAAAGATAGTTGCATCTATCAAGTAGGAGATAAGGTACCACTTATAAGTGGGGAGGCAAGATTAACTAATTTACGACCTGGAATGAGGAAGTGCCGTCAGTGTGGATGATGAAGCAGCTGCTCCCCCCTGTGGCCAGAATCGAACATCCCCTCAGAAGAACGTTAACTTGCCTCTGCGTGTGTCTCTCAGTCTCTGTTTGATGTGTTTATGGGCATTGAATGTTTGCCCTATGTGTGTTATAATGTGATCCGCCCTGAGTCCCCTTCGGGGTGAGAAGGGCGGAATATAAATACTGTAAATAAATAAATAATAATAAGGCCCAAAATGAGAGATTTTGATATGATCTGTGGGTAAGTCAAGGATCATTCCATGAAAAGGGGACAATTTCAGAGTGGCTTCTGGGAGTCAGCTGCCCTTTCCCATCATAGCCCTTTCCCATCCCATAAAAAAGACCTGCCACTCAAAGAAGGGTTCTCTCTCTCTTTTTTTTTGGAGGAACCATTCTCTTCTCTGAGTAGTGTGATTAAAGGTGAGAGCTTAGGCCCATCCCATGAAAATCTAACAGATGCACCAACTCCCTCTTAATTTCTTGGTGCTTCTTTGGGGGAAAACATCAGAGTTGCTGCTACCACCATTTTCCTGTACATAGAAAGGCTAGAAGTGTCACTATGGCAGAGAAAGTAGAGAGTCATTCTTTTAGGTTCTTCTAGGGTGAAGTAAGCTCTATTCACAGAGGGATTTTTCTTTACTGGTAAGGGATAGTATTTACAATAACACATGGATATGTCAACTCACCTTATCGGGTCGGTTTTTAGACATGTATGTAAGTATTCCATATGGTCAGGTTGCTTACCTGTTACCATGTTTCTTCGAGTGTACTCTGTGAATTCACACTAATGGAGAAGGCTGTGCCTGCGCAGACTACAACAGAAACTCTTCCAAGCTAAAAGTTTGATTTTTGGCGGTAACCCCACCCCTCTCCCCGTAGGGCATATAAGGCAGCCCTGGGCGTCTGCTCCCCAGTTTCTGTGCTGCAAAGGCGACGAGAAAGGGAGAGGTTTCCCAGTGGGGATGGAAGGACAGGTTTGTGTGAATTCACAGAGTACACTCGAAGAAACATGGTTACAGGTAAGCAACCTGACCTTTTTCTTCATGTACTCTGTGAATGCACACTAATGAAGACTAGCAAGCTGAGGTCCAGGACGGTGGGACAGAGCAAACCCGACAACGAGTTGAATGTCCAAACCCAATATTTATTAGGTACATAAAGAGAAATAAGGCACAATGCAGAACGAGGTTGAAACACCAACCTAGTGCATATAACGTAAGACATATCAGTGTCAAAGTGGACCCCTTGACACCATAGCCACCCGGTGTAGGCAAAGGATAAGTGCAACGAGAAATAACAATATATCCATAGGGAGAAACAAGGTGTAATCCATCCCTAAAATTGGGACAAATAAGTAAACAGTCCCCTTAGGAGCAAACAGCGTTGCGAGGGACGATAGAGGTGTAATGTAGGCAGTGTTTCGTCACAGTATAAACACCTAAATATTGAAATTGTGGAACAGAAATAAAACAATTCAAACAAGCAAGAACACTTGATGTGGTTATTTGTCTCTCAGACCAGAAGGCAAGTGCCCCGTAAGGGGAAAAAGGCCCCTTAAGACAGGCAGGAAGACAGGACCGATCTGGCAAATGCAGAGTCTTTTTGGGTCTTAGAGTCCATTCTACAATGGGAAACAAATGTTAAGGGGGTTGACCAGATCAATGCCTTGCATATAGAGTCGAGAGGGATGCCCCTGAGGAAGGCAGTAGATGTAGAGAGGTGGACCGAGGGAAGAGGGCGCTTAGCCAGCTCGTAAGCACGTTCAATGGCTTGCGCAATCCAGTGGGAGAGTCTCTGGGAGGAAACTGGGTTACCCAGTTTGTCTGGGGCGTAAGCAACAAAGAGCCTCAGTGTCTTACGTGTTGTTGTAGTCCTATCTCTATAAAAGAGAAGAGCCCTCCTAACATCCAGTAGGTGAAGTCTCAGTTCCAGCGGAGACGAAGTGTTAGGAAAGAAGGCTGGAAGCACAATGTCTTGGTTTAGGTAAAAGGTAGAGACCACCTTTGGGAGAAAGGTGATGTCCAGGCGGAGGATGGCCCGATCGTGGTGGAAGCGAAGATAAGGTTCGTCCACTCTAAGAGCCGCCAGCTCGGAAAGCCTATGGGCCGAAGTAACTGCAACCAAGGACGCTACCTTCCATGATAGCAAGTGGAGATCTGCTGAGGCCAGCGGTTCGAAAGGGGAGGTCGTGAGTTGGGATAACACGAGCTCGAGGCTCCAACTAGGTGTTGGCGGTTGCGCCGGTGGGCAGAGGTTGTTGTAACCCTTTAAGGAGGTCTTTATGAGATGATATGTAAACAAGGAAGGTTGGCCATGACACTGGAAACACCAAGACAGGGCAGCTAGATAGGACTTCATAAAGGCCAGAGATAGCTTTCGTTCCGCGAGGGTAAGGAGGAAGTCTAAGACCACCGGTACCGGGGTGGGAAAAGAGTCGATGTCCCAGGACCGAAGGAAGGCACGGAACCGAGAGATCTTGTAGGCATATGCCTTAGACTTTGAGGACTTGTGGGCTGAGTGGAGAATGGTCTGGATGGAGAGAGCTCAGGCGAGAATCCTCCATGCAGTGAGATGGAGAGACAGAATGTCCGGGTGAAGAACCTGCCCTTTCTGTCTGGTCAGGAGGTGAGACACAGACGGAAGAGAATGAAAGGTCCCCGCGGAGAGATGTAGGAGTACCAGATACCACAGCTGGCGCAGCCATGCTGGGGCTATAAGAATCGCCGTTGCCGAGGCAAGGAAGAGTCTATCCAATACCTTTCGTATCAGGGTAAACGGTGGAAACAGGTATAGGGGTTCCATTGACCAGTCAAGACACCCGAGGAACGATGCCAGAGGAAGTCTCACCCTGTATCGATGTAGCTGTGCGTTGTGGGGAGAGGTGAAGAGCTCTAGAGTTGGCCATCCCCAGATGCAGAAGACAGAGTGGAAAGTCTTTGGATCGAGTTGCCATTCGTGGGAGGAGCTCGTCATCCTGCTCAGGGAATTGGCTAGTCCGTTTTGGAGGCCCAGGAGGTGGAGCACCACTAAGGAGACATCGTGGGCTATGCACCATTGCCAGATCTGGGTGGAGAGGGACATCAGGTTTCTCGAACCCATGCCACCTACTTGTTGATGTAATACATTGCCACCATGTTGTCTGTTTGAACTTGGACAGTCTTATGAAGTATCAAGCGGACAAACACCTTCAGGGCTTTGAAGATGGCAAGGAGCTCTAGAAAGTTTATGTGATGGGCCCTTTCGAGGGGAGACCAAAGGTCCTGAATCATGAGGCCATCCAGGTGAGCTCCCCAGGCGTAGTTTGATGAGTCGGTGGTTATGGTGACCGACGGGAGAGCAGGATGGAATGGTAGTCCCTTGCAGACATTGGCTCGAGACTTCCAAGGGATCGGCGGACGTGAGACGGTACTGAGAGGAACCTTGAACTCGAATGGCAAAGCAGCTTGAAATTGTCTATGAACCACCTTTGTAGGGGTCTGAGACGTAGTCTGGCGAAAGGAGTGACTAGAACTGTGGACGCCATAGGACCAAGGAGGACTTGAATGGATTGAGCTCGGACCCTCCAGTTGTGTTCGCAAACCGTTAAGTGATGATGGAGAGTCAGAAACCTGTCGGCTGGGAGAGAGGCAGTTTGGGTGATGGAATCGAAGAGCGCGCCGATGAAGCAAATTTTCCTCAACGTAGTGAGGTGGGACTTCTCGATATAGAGTTGGAGACCGAGCGAGTCCAACAGCTGGAGCGTTTGGGTGACGTGGAGATCCAGCACGTCCGGATCGGGATCGACAAACAGCCAGTCATCCAGATACGGGAAAACAGTGATGCCTTGCTTCCTTAGGTGTGCCGCAATGATGGGCACAACCTTTGTGAACACCCTCACTGCTGTCACAAGGCCGAAGGGCAAAACAATAAACTGGTAAGTCTGGTTGAGGACCTTGAAGCAGAGGAAACGTCTGTGGGCCCTCCGTATCGATAGGTGGAAGCACGCATCGCGTAAGTCTATGGATGCGAAGTAATCTCCTTGCTGAAGCATTGGGAAAATGGACGCAACGGAGACCATCCGGAACTTTGTTGAGTGGATCAATAAATTCAGAGCCCTTAAGTCCAGGATAGGACAAAGTCCTCCCCTTCTCTTCGGGACCGTAAAGTATCTGGAAAAGAAGCTTTGAGTGTCCCATTTGGATGGAGAAGGCCGAATAGCCCCTTTGGCAAGGAGGGAGTTGAACTCGGCATAGATCTCCGGGGAGGGTTCGGTGAGGAAGACACGGCCTGTTGGAGGCAGTTGTTCGAATTCTAAGGCATATCTGTCTCGGACAATGCGGAGAACCCAGGCATCTGAAGTAATGGCCTCCCATTGGTGATAGAAGGAGGCTAGACGGTCCGTGAAAAGGCAGACATGTAGGGAGGGTGGAGGGGAGAGTTGTGAGGATAGCATGGTGGCTGCAGCTGTACTGGATATGGAGAGTGTACAAAGGGGTGCGGAGTCACTTTCGGCGGTGAGCTTGTGCGGGGGTAGAAGTAGCTGGACCTCGTTGCTTTGAGTCCTGGACTGAGTGACGGGGCTGATGCTGGCTTTACTAGCTGGACCCTGAAGACCGCCTGAACCCTTGGTGTCAAAAAGACTGAGGTGGGAAATGGCAAAAACGGTGAGGAAACCAAGGGGTACGTTCAGCGTGAGACTGTTCGACCCCACACTTCGAAGCTAAAATCTTAAAGTCATGGTTAGATTTGAGCTTGTCATCATTCCCAGCGTTGAAGAGTCCCAACGCATCAAAAGGTAAGTCCTCATGACCTGTCTAGAGGATGAGGAGAGACCTGACGACCTCACCCAGGAATGCTGACGAATGGCGATCGCATGGGCAATCATTTTGCCAGCAGTGTCACCAGTATGCTTTGCTATCTGGATTTGATGGTGGGCCAAAGAGTCTGCCGCTTATTGAAGCGTGGTGAGGATCTAACAGTCTTCGTCGGAGAGCTTCGCAAAGAAGGGCTGGGCTTTTTCCCAAAGGATTTGCTGATAAGCACCCATACAAGCTTCATAGTTCATCATCCTGCAGAGAAGGAGGGCTACAGAATAAAGTTTACGACCCATGGCGTTGAACCTTATCCCTTCTCTGTCGGCAGGAGTATTGTACGAGAAGACTGGGAGGCCTTGACGACCATAGAGTTTGGGTCTGGATGGTGCTTGAGCCACTCCAGGGCATCGTCGTCGGTACGGTACCTGGCCTCGATCCTTTTCGAGGTGGGCGGTATCGAGGACAGGGTTTTCCAAGAAACTTGGATAACGTCCAGTAGGTATGGCAGGAAAGGAAGGAGGGTAGCCAGAGAGCTTGAGCCTGGACCCTTTTGAAAACAGGGTCGGTTATGGCTTTGGAAGTATGCTTGATTTCCATCCCAAGGGCGTCAGCCATTCTGACTATCCAATCAGAGAAAGCGCAAACATTGTCTGTCGGGGAGGGGGGGGGGTCGACTTTGTAAACATCATGAGGTGGCGAGAGGTCGAGTCCCAAAGACACAACCAAGGTCGAGAGAATGGACTCCAGGAGGTCAATGTCGAGCTCATCATCCTCGGCACCTTGAGGGGACCGAGGAGGAGATGAAAGTACGGTCTCTGGAGAAGGCATAACCTCAAGAGCAGTTGCAGTAGATGGCCGAGGGTCCTTGGAGGCTGGGGCCTGAGCCGCTTGGGGTAAGCGGGCCATTTGTCTTCCCAGCTCTGGAGTCGGGTGCGGGGGAAAAAGCTGTTGGCGAGGTTGTCGACGTCCCGAAGGAGGCTCCGGCATTGGTGCCCTGACCACTGTTTGGGTAGAGTGGTGGGGTGAGTCCTGTATTTCACCTTCAGACAACTGCTGAGGAGGGGATCGAGAGGTAGCTCGAGGTTGTTGGGCCGGCTGAATGGGAGATGATCTTCTTGACGAGGCAGCCGAGGAAGAAGGAACATCTCTCCGCGAAGAGGCCGAAGAAGAAGAGCGTTGGGTCATATGCCTCTTCGCTGGAGATTGTTAGGAGGGCGCTCACATAGATTTACCCGGGGGTTGGCGGGATTGGACAAATCGTCGCCGAGTAGGATTGAGCGAGCCGAGATTCCTCCTGGGCCCTCTTAAAAGCGATCTTCATTGCCCAGGTCAATGGCGGCGAAGCCACGTGGGAGCGAATCAATGTCACTGACACCAAGGAACTCGAGGTCAAGGAGGGACCCACTCTACCTGCCCAAATCGACACCGTGGCTGTAATCACAGTGCAGGGCGGCTTCGAAGGCTTTGCCATCTTAGAAGACTTGGATATGTTGGAGGAAACAGAGGGCGCTTTGTCAGGCGCTGTCGACATCGCTCTCGAGGTCGAAGTGGCAGGTTCTGGCATGAGCGATTTCTCGTAGAGCACCGCTCTAAGTCTGGCTGCCCTATTCTTCCTCGCTTGGGCCGTGAGGGCTAGGCAGAAGCGGCAGGTACCAATAACGTGGGCCTCGCCAAGGCAAAGACACTTGGCGTGGCTGTCCAAGTCGGGAATCTTAGCAGCACACTGAGTGCAGCATTTGAAATGCGTGGAGATATCAGAAGAATGAAGAGTCCGAAATGAGCTTTGCGGCGGAAAAAAAGGAACTGGGAAGCGGACGCCCAGGGCTGCCTTATATGCCCTATGGGGAGAGGGGCGGGGTTACCACCAAAATTCAAACTTTTAGATTGGAAGAGTTTCCGTTGGAGCCTGCGCAGGGGCAGCCTTCTCCATTAGTGTGCATTCACAGAGTACACGAAGAAAAAACTAAATCATAGGTTTAAGTCAAATAGCATGTTCCAATTTATTCTAGATCCACTGAATAAATTGAATTTACACATGTGCAGACATATGAAGTCCCCATGATATTCAATGGGTCGACACTACTAATCAAACCTTGATAACAGAAAACATTGTTGGAACAGAAAAACTTTATTACCTGCCAAGATAAGCAATGAAAAGGGCATTTTTTCATAAACAGACAATACAAGTCAGAAGACTGCTACTGTGATTTGTCTTGGAAAAGTAATATATCTTCTATAACTACTTCACTCCAGGAGGGAAAGGCACCTCTTCTATTAAAACTAATAGTCATTTGTTTGATCCTGAAGAAACAATTTTTCAATAGGAGAAAAACCGGTAGAAGGAAATAAAGCATAAGAATGCAAAGTGATTGCATGTACAGCTGGATAACCCATCCTTTTTCAACATTTTAAAATTTGCTTTAAATCAGTTGAAGAGGCTATCCATAGTGACTGATGCTTTATCATTACCTCATTTTGTATGGTCATTATGTGTTTTACTGTATGTTGTGTTTTAACTGCTTATTTTATTTGATTGTTGTATCATTGTTTCTCAGTTATAGATATTGGTTTTAATTTGTTATATTTTGTTTCTGTTTTGGGCTTTGGACCTCATGTTAGCTGCCCCGAGTCCTTTCGGGGAGATGGTGGCGGGATAGAAAAATAAAGTATTATTATTATTATTATTATTATTATTATTATTTATGGTTGAGAAAAGTAAACAGGTGGAAACAGAATTGAGGTAATCTGGCGGTCACAAGGTAAGTATTCCCAATGTCCTGTAGGTGCTTCTTGTAAAAGGCAAAACAGTAGTTTTCATGGGATTAGGGATTAGGTGCTCCTCAACTTCACTTTCCTGCTATATAGTCACGTGATAGCAACTGCCATAATTCTCTGTTAACATCTTCAAAAGATTATGTCTGCTTCTAGAGAAGAGGGATTTTTCTATATTGGCCCATACTTCTTTAACTTTCTAAGATAAACTGTAGTAACTTAGTCTGCATAAGGCTTCCGGTGATAATGACTGGAATTCTTAAAGTAGAACAGAATATTCTTTTTTGGTACAAGATTCCATAACAATGCTGTTTACCAATACATTCCTGGCCACAATTCAAAGTACTGGCTCCTAGAATTAAAGCTCTTTGTGGTTGGGATTTGCATATCTAAGAAAATATTTCTTCCTATTTGAGTCCCACTGCAAATGTTCTGTGGAATGATATCTGCTTTATGTTTTAAAAATGGAAAGCATCCAAGAGAACTCATGAATGAAAGAGACCTGTCTCAAGAACTTGTCTGAGGTGATGTTTTATTCCTCAAAAGCTCATGCATTTTAGCCAATATATGAAGGCGTTCTTTAACTGTGTGCCAACAATCTGTAAGGTATGGAAATCAGTAATTACAAGTTGGGCTTCCCCACTATAACTTCAGCGATCTACTATATTTGCTTGATGAACTGGAGCTTTCCAGGGATTTTGTGAAATATACCTGCTCTGCAATACCTGTTGTTACTGAATGGACATTGTATCACTGTGCTAATTTTGCACTTCTCAACAGCATTTTGTATTGTTGTTTTTTTTACAGAAGGCCCTCCACTTTTGTGGGGGTTATGGACCAGTGAAAGTAGAAAAACCATATCTATCTCTAGGTTTCCCAAACAATAACACAAAAACAGACTCAAAATACCTGTACTGGCAGGATGGCTGGATTTGGTTGTGTGCACATTCCATTGCTTGCTTATTCAAGGATGAGACTAGGGTCCCCATTCTCGCTTTCCTGCCCCCCGTCTCATCCCCTAATGCATGTGAGCAAGTGAGCAAGTGAGCAAACTCTGGATTGCTTCCACATTATATGTTACCAAATGTTATACAATATTTATTCAAAGTAATAACTCATCAAGACAATTCTCAGCCTTGGTCTTTCCATCAGTACATAACCTGATAAACGTGTAAATCAAATCAAAACAAAATCAAAATTACCTGACTCGCAGGATCTTTTGGTTGCTGTTGTTGAAGAGACATGAGCTGTATCTGTGCATGGCCCACCTGGGAACAAAAGACAGTCAGTCAGTCCCGGCACTAGAAGACAGTCAGTCAGTCCTAGCACTATTTTTCATTTCTATATTGGTTATCCAGAACAGAATTACATCCAGTATTTGTTCAACTAATATAAGCTTGTGTAATATACACTTAAACATGTGTAATACACACTAGTCAGTATGGTGCAGTGCTTTGATGACTGGGCTATGATTCTGGAGTCCAAGGTTGAAATGTCACTTGGCTATGGAAACCTGTTGGGTGGCCTTGTGCAAGTCTCACTCTCCCATCTCCAGGAGAAGGCAGGAATACATCCCCTATGAACAAATCTTGTAAAAAAACAAAACAAAACCCCGATATAGCAACCCTATGTTGGAATGACCTGAAGCCATACGACAGAGCAAGGCACACTACTATAAGAACAGAAAAAAACATTACTACAGTTGAGTAGATTGGCTAGAAATGAAGAAACAACAAAACGTAGTCCTTTAATTCAAGACAGCTTTTCACAACTCTTCATCAGTTACTCCCATATTATTATTTTCAAATGAACGAGAGTTTATACAGCAATGTGTACAATAGTACTGCAAAGAAAGCAGCTTTCCAAAGAAAGCAATGAAAGACTGTACTGGAATTGTTCATGATTCTTGAGCTAATGACTTTTTTGTATCCTAATCCCTGTAAATAAATATGCATCTGTGAAAATTATCTTTAATTACAGTATTTCATTCAGATAGTTTCTCAAGCAGCTTTTATCACATTACTCAAAAAATGATCTTACTTGGTTATCCCAGTATTAATCACCACTAGCAAGTAGTAGCAATTTTATGTTACTAGATCAATCTGAAATTTTTAATCCATTGGCATGCAACGAGATTTCACTTTGGACATTTGAATTACATTCTCATTCAGAATTGTTCTCCTAAAATAGAATCTCGTAAAGGATTACATAATGGTCTGCATCAACAAAATATACCAAAGAAAACCAACATATTCATATATTATTGTTATAATTGTTGCTGTGTTGTTCTGGTGTGCATTCAAGTTTTTCTGACAGGAACAATTGTAGGGCCAGTCTATTGTGGGATTTTCTTGACAAAACTTGTCCAGAGGGGATCTGCCATTGCTTTATGCTGAAGATGAAAGAGTGTGACTTGCCCAAAGTTGCTCAAAGTCACCCAGTGGGTTTACATGCCCAGCAAAGATCCAAATCCTGGTCCTAAGATTGGTAGTTCAACACCCATGCCATTACACCGCAGTGGATCTCCATTATATATATAAATCAAGTCAAGTCAACTTTATTTATACCCCGTCCTATCTCCCTTTGAGGACTCATAAACAACCTATGTATTAAAACCAATATAATCTATAGCATGAAAAATGGCTATCAGTTGTTGGTAGCTAGGTACCTGTGAAATTTGGACACAATGTAGTATTTGAACTGACGAGTTTTTTAAGGTATTGATATAGCTACTATCACAAACCTCTCACACCTGAGACAGGTAAAACCATGCTCCTTAGCAATAGCCAATCAGTCTCCTTCACCTTTAGCAACTGTTGTAGCATATGACTCCTCCCCTTAGCAACGGCGCTAGTAACAGCCAAGCAGTCTCCTCCCTTTAGAAACTGGCATGGGCGGGGCAGCAGGGATGGCTAGGCTCACCTCCTCGCCTGTGGAAGGTCCAGGGTAGAAGAAAGAACTCTTTCCTGCTTGAGCCAAGTGTTAATGTTGCAAGTGGCCAGCTTAATTAGCATTGAATAGCCTTGCAGCTTCAAAGCCTGGCTTCTTCCTGTCTGGGGGAATCCTTTCTTGGGAGGTATTACCTGCCCTGATTGTTTCATGTCTGGAATTCCACTGTTTTCTGAGTGTTTTGTATTTACTGTCCTGATTTTAGAGTTTTTAATACTGGTAGCCAGATTTTCAATAATAGGGAGGAGGCACTGGGGTTGCTCCCTGGAAGGGGCCTGTGGCCTCTCCCAGCAGGAAAATAACATAGGGGCATGGCCAACAAGGAAGTCACGCCCCCTGTCATTCTCCTCAATGGTAGGGCAGAGAAAGAAAGAGATCTATATTCATCTAGCCATCTATCTATCTATGTTTACACTCAGAGACAATCTTTAGAATTCTATTATTTACATCAGGACACGGATTGCTGTTCACATGGACAGTAATATGTTCTGTGTTCCAGAGTCACCAAACCAGACAGCCTCAATATCTGCACAATGGAACCACCACAAATACTGCCTACCCACAAGCATCGTGAAATCACATACAGTAGAGCCCCGCTTATCCGAGCCCTGCTAATCCGAGCGTCCGTATCATCTGAGGCGCCGCCGGGGGTGCCCCTCCCTCTATCTCGCCTCTCGAGCGAAGGGAGCTCGAGAGGAGAGGAAGAAGCATCCCGGAAGCGCCCTGCAATCACTGCTGCATCGCTTGTGGGCTGCTTCCCAAGGCGCGAGGGCTCACCGAGGGACATCTCCCCAGATCTCCCTCAGCCAGGCCCTTGCTGAAGGAAAAAGTTTCCTCCAGCAAGGGCCTGGCTGAGGGAGATCCGGGGCGCGCTCCGCTTTTCTTGGAGGGACAGGCAAGGGCCTGTCCCTCTGAGAAACGAGGAGTGTGCCATGGGTTTTCCTCGGCTAGGCCATTGCTGGAGGAAACTCTTTCCTCCAGCAAGGGCCTGGCCGAGGGAGATCCGTGCCGCGGGTTTTCCTCAGCCAGGCCCTTGCTGGAGGAAACTTCACCCTATCCGAGGAGTTTGGTTATTCGAGATTGGGCCCACCCCTTTATCTCCGATAACCAGGATTCTACTGTATATCTAAAACCTACTCTTTCTCTATCCTTTCTTTCCCATTGACCCAGACAGGGCCACAACAACGCATGACCGGATACAGCTAGTATGTCATATAAATATAACATTTTCTTATCTTATCTTACCAATTCTGTGAACATTCTGTGCAAGCGAAATCACCAAAAATTAACTCCCCAAAATGCTTCAGAATACATCAGGGACAGAATGCTTCCCAGAAAAAAATTATCTCAAATTACATGTACCCACTACCACTTGAAATAATGCACTAGCAAACATATTCTATTTTCTCATAATATGGTAGCCTTAGAATCATAGAATAATAGAGTTGGAAAAAACCACATGGGCCATCTAGTCTAACCCCCAGTATTCCTGACAGACAGCCATGCAGCCTCTGTTTAAAAGTTTCCAAGGAAGGAGCTTCCACATCACTCCAAGGCAGACTGTTCCATTGTAGAACATCTCGGACGATCAGGAAGTTCTTCTCAATGTTCAGGGGGAATCTCCTTTCCTGTAATTTGAACCCATTGTTCCTAATCCTAGTTTCAAGGGCAGCAAAAAACAAGTCTGCTCCCTCTTCCTTATGACACCTTTCACAAAACACACTGGGACCCACATATTAAAACTTCATTTTTGTTGGCTGGCCAGAATCCTAAAATAACACACAGGGCCGGCCGGACATATTTTTTAATATAAAGCGGGGAGGGGAAATTGCGCCCCCCCGCCTCCGCCGCCCCGCCGGCGGGCCCCGCCTCCCGCGCCCTGGCCCCGCCTCTCACGCAGCGTGAGAGGCGGGGCCAGGGCGTGGGGGGCGGGGCCAGGGTTGGCCCCGCCTCCTGCGCAGGTCGCCCTGGCCCCGCCTCTCACGCAGCATGAGAGGCGGGGCCAGGGTGTGGGGGCGGGGCCAGGGTTGGCCCCGCCTCCCACGCAGCTCAGCTTGCCAGTCTGGCCTTTTCCAGGGGGCCAGACTGCAGCAAAGGTCCTTGCAGGCCACGATCGCGGCCTGCAAGGACCTTTGCTGCAGTCTGGCCCCCTGGAAAAGGCCAGACTGGCAAGCTGAGCTGCGCGGGAGGCGGGGCCAACCCTGGCCCCGCCCCCCAAGCAGCTCATCCTGGCCTCGCCTCTCACGCAGCGTGAGAGGCGGGGCCAGGGCGCGCAGGCCGGGAGGCGAGGCTCCGCCCAGACGGGGCCTTGGCTCCCTTCCAGCGCGCTCTGGCCTTTTCCAGGGGGCCAGACTGCAGCAAAGGTCCTTGCAGGCCGCGATCGCGGCCTGCAAGGACCTTTGCTGCAGTCTGGCCCCCTGGAAAAGGCCAGCCTGGCAAGCTGAGCTGCGCGGGAGGCGGGGCCAACCCTGGCCACGCCCCCCACGCAGCTCATCCTGGCCCCGCCTCTCACGCAGCGTGAGAGGCGGGGCCAGGGCGCGCAGGCCCGGGAGGCGAGGCTCCGCCCAGACGGATTGCTGCAGTCTGGCCCCCTGGAAAAGGCCAGGCCGGCGAGGCTGAGCTGCGCGGGAGCCTCCCGTGCAGCTCACCCTGACCCCGCCTCTCACGCAGCGTGGGAGGCGGGGCTAGGGCGCCTGACGGCGCCCCCCCGGGCCTGCGCCCGAGGCGGCAGCCTCACGTGGCCTCCGTGTTGGGCCGGCCCTGATAACACACAAAACAGCCCTTTTCGTACTCAAAGCAACACAGCTGAGAAATGCATATTTGGAATCAATTGGGGTACACTGTGGAGGTGATGCAGATATTTGACCTGAACGGGATCTTGTTAACAGCTTTTTATTTTAACTTCTTTTGTACCACAGGTTGTATGTTGTATGTAGGTCTATGTGTTAAATGTTTTGACATGGCCGATGGGTTAATCAATAAAACGTGATTTGATCACATATTTATACATGGCTATCATGTCTCCTCTCAAGCTTCTCTTCTGCAGGCTAAAAATACCCTGTCCTCTAACATGATAGGGCATGGTCTCCAGACCTTTTAGACTACAAAGACACCATGACCTCCCTCGATCTAGACATTATATTCCTTTTGATGCTGCCCAAAATCCCATTGGCTTTTTTAGCTGCTACATCACACTGTTGGCGCATGTTCCACTTATTGCCCATGAAAACTCCAAGATCTTTTTCACATGGACCTTTGTCGAGCCAGGCACCGCCCATTTTGTATCTTTGCATTTTATTTTTTCCTCCCAAGGTGTAGTATTTTACATTTGTCCTTGTTGAAATTCATTTTGTTAGTTTTGGCCCAGCTCTCTAATCTGTAAAGTCATTTTAAATTCTGATCCTGTCCTCTGAAGTATTAGCTATCCCTCCTAATTTGGTGTCACCTGCATGCCCTCTAAACCTTCATCAAAGCCATTCATAAAGATGTTGAACAGTACTGGACCCAGGACCAAACCCTACGGCACTCCACTAGCCACCTCTTTCCAGGATGAAGAGGAACCATTGGTGAGCACTCTTTGGTCGCTTAACCAATTACAGATCCACCCAACAGTAGTACTGCCTAGCCCACAAGTGACTAGTTTGCTTGCAGTGTTATGGGGGACTTTGTTGAAGGCCTTACTGAAATCAAGATATGCTACATCCACAGCATTCCCTGCATCTATCAAGCTTATAACTCTATGGGAAAAAAGAGGTTAGATTAGTCTGATATGACTTGTTTTTGAGAAAAACATGTTGACTTTTAGTAATCACAGCATTTCTTTCTAAGTGATTGCAGACTGCCTCCTTAATGATCTGCTCCAGAATTTTTGCTGGTATTAATGTCAGGCTGACTGGATGGTAATTGTTTGGGTCCTGTTTTTCCCCTTCTTGAAGATAGGGACAACATTTGCCCTCCATCAGTCTGCTGGGAATTCTTCTGTTCTCCAAGAATTCTCAAAGATTATCGCCAGTGGTTCTAAAATGACTTCTGCTAGTTCCTTCAACACTCTTGGATGTAGTTCATCTGGCCCTGAATACTTGAATTCATTTAGAGTTGCCAGGTATTTCTGGACTACTACTTTACTTATTTTGGGTTGTATTTCCCCTATTACTTCGTCTGTTTCATATTGCTCAGGTTAAACACCAATCTCTTTTTTGAAGAAGACTGAGGCAAAGAAGGTGTTGAGCAGCTCTGCCTTTTCTCTATTCCCTGTTAGCATTTCACCACCTTCTCCCCGCAGAGGCCCTTCACATACTAGAGCCATATATTAAATTGGAAATGTTAGCAAGAAGAGCTGTTTCCAAGTATAATGTATAGTACCTTAACATAAAATATTACAGCCCTCCAAAGAATTCATTAGCAGTTTTAAAGACAATTTAACAGACTTTTCCTATCCCACATATCAATTTGATGTTTAACAGCACAGAATGAAAAACAATAATCATAGTGAATCCTTTTTATAAGCCTCACAGTAGGTGTTATTTTTTGTTCACAGTTTTGAAGCTTGCTGAATTATAAAGCAACAAGAATGAGATTCTTGATAGATTAACCAATGTAACTTAATTTGAAAAAATGTTGTCTCTTGTGTTCTTGTATTACCATAAGAAATGTTGAAATAGGGCGATGCAGGATTGTTCGTAGTAGTTAATCATAACAATTATTTATATATACTTCAAGATATGATTTGTCCACACAGGGATTTATTTAGAAATACGAGGTAGAGGAGAAGAAATAGATATGGTAAAAATAACCCTAAGAATTTTTAAGTAGCTGTGTTATTCCTTTGTTTAACAAACAACACAAAGTCTCATGGTACCTAAAAGACCAGTAAATTTATTATGGTGAAAATTTTCATGGGAACTGTGCCCTTCATGAGATGCAAAAATGTTAGCTCAAGTTATCAGATTTCTATATACACGGGTAAATAGTTGGTGTAATGAAGTATGAATTTTGATTTACAGATGTTATATTTAATTATAGGTATATGTTTGGAATGGGTAAGTATTAGAGTTACCAGTGCGTGGGGGATGGTAGCCAGCTCAGCATTCTGAGGCAGGTTGCCATAGTAACGAGGGCGGAGCCAACCGCCATTTGGAGAAAAAGAGCAGAGTTTAAAAAGAAACTCAGTCTGTGATCTGAGAGTCACAGGGAATGGACTGGTTCCAGGTTTAGAGAAACCAGGGAAGTTCAAATCTCAGTCTGTGATCTGAGAGTCACAGGGAATAGACTGGTTCCCAGTTAGGGAAACCAGGGTAGCTCAGATCTCTAGTAGTGCCAGTTTAGGCAAGCCAAGTCACTTGTTTGGGTTTATTCATAGAGTCTGAGTGGTAAGGGGAAACAATCCCAGTTAGATCCAAAGTGATCAGTTGATAGCATTGGTTGTAAGAGAAGAAAAAGGTTTAAACTGCTCAAGGGAAGAAGAAATTCCTTTGCGAGGGAATCCATCAGATGTTATTATTGCAAACGTTGAAGAAAGTGTAACTCTAAGTGTGAAACTACATTGAAACCACTAAGCTCTGTGCCTGAATAAACTTGTTATTGTTCTTTCAACATCCAAGCCTCTGTCGCATATATTCTAAACCAAGTTACGCTACCATCTAAAGTGAAGAAGAAGAAAGAAAAAAAATGTAAAAGGTCTCCTCCCTGAGTCTTTGGTGGACGTGCATTGCCGAAATAGGAGGCACCTCCTTGCCAATTGGTGGTTGCCACATTACAAATTGGTGGCAGTTGTTATTAGTTCTTTACAAATTTGGGGCAGCGGGTGGGATAAAAAGATTCACCCCTGCCTGAAGGAGCCTTAGACGTTCATAGTCCCTTTCCAGTTGGAACAGTAAACAATGAGGGAACTGAAATGCAAAAGTATAGAGAATGATAATTACCTTAAATGCTTTTTCTCAATGCTTTTTCTAAAACTATTTCAACCTTTTTGAAAGAAAAATATATATAAATATATAGTAGAGTCTCACTTATCCAACATTTGCTTATCCAACGTTCTGGATTATCCAATGCATTTTTGTAGTCAATGGTTTCAATACATCGTGATGTTTTGGTGCTAAATTCGTAAATACAGTGATTACTACGTAGCATTACTGCATATTGAACTACCTTTTCTGTCAAATTTGTTGTATAACATGATGTTTTGGTGCTTAATTTGTAAAATCATAACCTAATTTGATGTTTAATAGGCTTCTCCTTAATCTCTCCTTATTATCCAACATATTCGCTTATCCAATATTCTGCCAGCCCGTTTATGTTGGATAAGTGAGACTCTACTGTATAATGATATTTTACTTCCACTCAATTATAATTAATTAAAAAGAGTGCATCTCTTGCTGTAGGAAAACATATGAACAGAGAGGGAATTTTAATTTATATATCGCTATATTGCCTCCAAATAAGAGAATTTTGGGAGCAGGTATTGAATAGGCATACTTGCATGTTAACAACAGTTTCAAATTACTATTACTATCTCTCTTTACAAGCATTAAAGACTAGTAGGGCTTAAATATCCTAAAGGTATCAGATTTTGTCTGATCCTGGAAACTGGCAGGGTCAACTCTGGTTAGTATTTGGATGGGAAAATGCCAATAAATACTAGACAGATGTAGGAATGGGCTAAACCATCTCTGAATATTCACTGCCCAAGAAGAACAATAAAATCCATGGGGTCACCATAAATCAACAGGCAACATGAAGGCACATATTCACATACAATAAACCCTTGTATCATAAAAGCCTTACACCTGTTTTATTTTCAGTGGCTAGAATGATTACAGATAAGGGATAAAAAATTTATTGTAGAGTGAAGGCTACTGGATCTGCCATTAAATGAAAAGTTAACAGCTAAATGTAAAGTTCTTAGAGAAAGTATGACAGACATGTTTGTTGACATATTCTGGCTATCCACTGGTTTTGTAAACAGTACATATGATATCTGAAGACCATACAGATTTCATCATAAATACTGCAAATATTTGCTATGGGATTTTTACTTTTTGGGAAATGAAGATTCAGGATCATTCACTGGAAACAAAGAAGAATGCCAGAAAAAAATTCTATGTTTGTGATTGGCATGAAATATAAACTAGTGCAAATTATTTTTGTTTAAAAACAACAACTGCTATTCATACAGGGCATGTTGAGTTGGCATCATTCCACCAATGAACTGACTAAATCGGTGTTTGTTTTTAAAATGTTCTCATTGTTACGATAGCAGCAATCTTCCTAAAGGATAGTTACATCACTTGGAAAGAAGAGTCACAAAATAACCTTTAAGCCAACACAGTAAACGTTTGGCTATCAGGAATCTAATCATTTGAACAGATTCAACGAGAGCAGAGGTGTTTTGTTATACTCTAGGCAAGACTCTAACTGAACAATATGACTGCAAATAATAACAACTGTTTTCAGATTTTGTTAGCAATAGATTCTCAAACTGATAAATTAAAGTTAGTCTACCCATTTGAATTAGCATATAGAAGATTATACATATTTCACGCTGAGAGTTTACTGAAATCTGATTTTACATTTTACTTAAAACAGAAGCATTATTTCTTTTACAATTCCTCCAAGATATTGTCTAAGTTGGATACATGATGAATTGGATCTATGACTTTAATGACTACGACAAAGTAGTAAAACACATAATCACTGAGCTTTAACGGAGCACACTGCTCTTGTGGAAAAAGCAATGACCTGTGCCTCACCTTTTACTCTAGGGTAAAATGTTGTAATCATTGATTTAAGTGGCTAAGTACATCCAGGATCTGACCATTTCACTAAATGTTCTTTTGCACTTTATTATCACAAACTGCAATAAAGAACTGCTTTATGCATTTCCTGATTTAAACAAGACCCAATATGGTGTTGTTGTTTGAGCACTGGACTATAACACTGGCAACCAGGGTACAAATCCCCGCTTGGCCATGAAACCCACTGAGTGACATTGGGCAAGTTACTCTATCCCAGCCTCAGGGGAAGTCAAAGGCAAACCAACCTCATCTGAACAAATTTTGTGAAGAAAATCCTGTGGTAAATTTGCCTTAGTGTCGCTGCAAGTAATTAATGACTTGAAGGCACACAACAACAGCAGCATTGCCTAATTGTATATTTCATAAGAGTCAGTCAAAAACTGGTCTTGGCAGCAGTATTTTCAGAAATGAATTCTGCTCCTACACAGAAATTGCTTGCTTGTGTGAAACTTTTCTAAAATGTCTTAACATACCTGCCTACCTGCTAAAATATACTACTGACAGATGAAAGTTAGTCTATGATCAACTATTCTCTTACATAAAACTACAGTTTGGATAGTTCTGAATAGCCTACTGACCCAGAACAAAGTCATTTGTTATGTGATAGACATCCAGCTCCTTTTTAGAGTATCTCTTTTTATATAGTACTAGCATCCAATTACTAGTGGACTGGCAGCTTTCAAACTTGATCACAGCAAGCCTCCCAGTATTATAGAGAGAAATCAATTCTGACAGTTCTTCTAACTTTTTGAACAAAATTGGTATTAAAAATGGTTTGTAACTTGGATTACCAATATTCATGCTTTACCTAGTCCTTGAAATACCTAGTCAGATAAGAAAGAAGAGACAATTTTCTTTATTCTTTCTTTAACTGTTTGTAATTTTTATTGTATTTTGAAAACTAATTTTTATGAAAAATAAAAATGAATGAAATAAAGGTATACTGAAAAATGTAATGGATTGTAGCATGGTTGTCAGGTGGCTCCAGCTACAACCTGCACCTTCATTAGAGAGATTTACCTCATATGTTTTTTAATTTTTCTGGAAGCCAAGTTCAAAGTTAGTACTCTATACAGTTTTAACAGTGATTATCATTTCACTTCAAAGTACAATGTACACATTGAGTCATTTGAATGGTTGCACTATTTGCAGATATAAGCAGACTTATGGGGTTTTGTTGTAAAAATTATTTCTGAATTCTTTTAGTAAAATGCCAACCCACACCAATTAAGAAAAATGCTATCAGTTTATCAGCTAAAAATTCAGATAGCACAACTAGTTTTTGCAATCAACCCCCGTAACTTTGCATACATATTAACAAAAAGGTAACTTTTTGTAGATTTATTGCACTTCCATATCCCCTTTTAATTAACATGACATTTACATAACATCGCAATTAATTTTCAACTACAAGCACTGTAGACTAATTAGAAATGCATCTTCCTTTATTAAATACGTTGACAACTTCATTCCCACCATAATCTCTTTGATGAGTTTACCTTTGCAGGATTAGTCATACTGATATACCGAGCTTCACATTCAGATAAAATTCTAGCTATTAAAATTAAAAGTAAAGCATATGCAGACACATTAATAAAGGCTTCAGTGTGTATTATTTTTGCAGTGGTATATCTCAAGAAAATGTATGCAGTTAGTTCCCTGCTTTTATTCATACTACTAATACAATTTACAAAAAAAACCCAAAAACAAAACAAAACAAAAACAAAGTCTTCAGCAGACTTTTCTTACAAATCTGCAAGAAACTACTGTAGAAAATCAATGTGAAAGTTATTCTTTCCAAAGTCTTAGTTCTCTGGAATGAGAAATGAATGATGAAGAAGAGGAAAGGAAGAGAATGATCAATTGTAGTTGGTAGCTAGAAAATTTGTGATTGGCAATGACCATCTGACAACAGGATCTCCACATAATTTATAGGTGAATATTTCACAACAATCAAATATTGAAAATACTCTTCTTAACTATTATGCAATTTGACAGTGTCTCCTTAGGTAAGGTGATACCGACTAAGAAGATGCAGATCTGGGTTCATATACACCATATAGCCCTGCAGTAGAAGTGGCTAAAATTCTGGGTCAACATTTACTACTTAAATACTTGACAGGCCAGTGGTTGGCATGTTACTCCTGGACTGTTAGCTGTCAATACTGCATTGAGTGAAGCTTGAGACAACACAGTTATAGAGCACTATGGTTATTGTGTCCATTCAGTTCACCTACACTCATATCTTAAACAAAGTATTTGGTTTCATTTAGGATTAAATCTAGGATCATTTCCCCTCTGATCAGTTCTATAATTATTCTAAGGCACAAAGATTTAAGATCTCTAGAAATAACACATTTACTCTGTCTATACAGAGTTATACAAGTTATTATAAGCCTTTTTCTACTGGAAGCACTGTTTATTCACATTTAGAAATTTTCCTGGAAAATCTTTTAATCCCATGCAAGTGAGTGAACAGGCTTATAGAGGAAGTACAGATCACTCTGCAACTTTTAAACAATCCACTTAGATCAATGCCAGCTCCCAAAAGAGCAAAGCATGAGAATGCGGGCTACTAATCAAGAAAAACAACTGTAAGTGCAGAATCAGCTATTACTATTACTACAATACTGTTTTAATAGTAGTAGCAGTAGCAGTAGTAGTAGTAGTGGTAGTAGTAATATGCAAATCTTTGTGGGCTTATTTACAAGGCTAATGTCCAGGCACTGAACACATAGATCACAGTGGGTTAAGCAATCTTCTTTAAACTTGTAAAAACCAATACAGGTTAAAGATCCCTTACTCGGAATTCCAAAATACTCCAAAATTATCCACACGAGTGGCTGAGATGGGGACACCTTTGCTTGTACACTAACTTTGCTTGATGACAGAATTATTAAAAATGTTGTTTAAAATTGCTTTCAGGCTATGTATATAAGGTGTACAAGAAACATAAATGAATAATAGAATCATAGAATCATAGAATAGTAGAGTTGGAAGAGACCTCATGGGCCATCCAGTCCAACCCCCTGCCAAGAAGCAGGAAATCGCATTCAAAGCACCCCCGACAGATGGCCATCCAGCCTCTGCTTAAAAGCCTCCAAGGAAGGAGCCTCCACCACAGCCCAGGGGAGAAAGTTCCACTGTCGAACAGCCCTCACAGTGAGGAAGTTCTTCCTGATGTTCAGGTGGAATCTCCTTTCCTGTAGTTTGAAGCCATTGTTCCGTGTCCTAGTCTGCAGGGCAGCAGAAAACAAGCTTGCTCCCTCCTCCCTATGACTTCCCTTCACGTATTTGTACATGGCTATCATGTCTCCTCTCAGCCTTCTCTTCTGCAGGCTAAACATGCCCAGCTCTTTAAGCCGCTCCTCATAGGGCTTGTTCTCCAGACCCTTAATCATTTTAGTCGCCCTCCTCTGGACGCTTTCCAGCTTGTCAACATCTCCCTTCAACTGTGGTGCCCAGAATTGGACGTAGTATTCCAGGTGTGGTCTGACCAAGGAAGAATAGAGGGGGAGCATGACTTCCCTGGATCTAGACGCTATACCCCTATTGATGCAGGCCAGAATCCCGTTGGCTTTTTTAGCTGCTGCATCACATTGTTGGCTCATGTTTAACTTGTTGTCCACGAGGACTCCAAGGTCTTTTTCGCACACACTGCTGTCAAGCCAGGCGTCCCCCATTCTGTATCTTTGATTTCCATTTTTTCTGCCGAAATGAAGTATCTTGCATTTGTCCCTGTTGAACTTCATTTTGTTAGTTTCGGCCCATCTCTCTAGTCTGTCAAGATCGTTTTGAATTCTGCTCCTGTCTTCTGGAGTGTTAGCTATCCCTCCCAGTTTTGTGTCGTCTGCAAACTTGATGATCGTGCCTTCTAACCCTTCGTCTAAGTCGTTAATAAAGATGTTGAACAGAACCGGGCCCAGGACGGAGCCCTGCGACACTCCACTTGTCACTTCTTTCCATGATGAAGATGACGCATTGGTGAGCACCCTTTGGGTTCGTTCGCTTAGCCAATTGCAGATCCACCTAACCGTAGTTTTGTCTAGCCCACATTTTACTAGTTTATTTGCCAGAAGGTCGTGGGGGACTTTGTCGAAGGCCTTACTGAAATCCAGGTAGGCTACATCCACAGCATTCCCTGTATCGACCCAACTCGTAACTCTATCGAAAAAAGAGATCAGATTAGTCTGGCATGACTTGTTTTTGGTAAATCCGTGTTGACTATTAGCAATGACCGCATTTGTTTCTAAGTGTTCGCAGACCACTTCCTTGATGATCTTTTCCAGAATCTTGCCTGGTATCGATGTGAGGCTGACCGGACGGTAATTGTTTGAATCTTTGAGGCAATGTATCTTGTTTGTTACAGTATATACAAATACATGTATTTCAAAATCTAAAGCAATTCTGGTTTCAAGCCTTTTGGATAATAAGGGATACTCCACTTGGATCATAGGGAACTAAGGTGATATTTTCAAGGAGCATTTACTAACAATGCTTGTTTAGTGAAGTTAATTACAAAATATAGTTCCATAGTTTTTAGCATTTTGTTATTTTGCTACAGAAAAACATACCCGAATGTCCAGTGTTTTGCAGAGTACGGTTTAAAGGTCTGTTACTTTAAAGGACTCCCAGATGATGGCTGGTTTTCTCCAACATGCATAATTTGTATACAAGTGCACCTTGAGAACTCACAAAGTTAGAAGCCAGAGTTGACTGTTCTCAAGCCCATCACTACTAGTAGCATGAATCCGAATCCTATTCATATACCCAGAGTAGAGCCATTTAAGTGTTGACTCAGCAGTCAATGGATCTGCATTACTTTGCCAATAGGATTAAAGCCATAATCATCAGAGGTGATGAGGAATAATGCAATAATAAGAAAAAGAAGATAGTAATACTAGAATGTCTGTAAGCACTCCCTTTTTATGCGTACTTTATGTGTATGTGCAGCTTGGGTACTAACCTGAGGAACTCTTAGAAAATATCAACTCTATCGAAGTAGGCAATTAAAAACATTTAAAATATAGCATTTTTCAAGATACTATGAAACGCTATACTATGGGAAACCAAAATGCTTTTGACTAGAACGTTTAAGTGTCTGGAAACTCAAAAGGCTGTTCATGATCTCTGAGGTGGTCTACAGAGAAAGTATAAGCAAAACTCTGGTGCCTAGGGAAATCTGCTTACACCCTGAATGCAACCATGACTGTATATAATTGGAAGAGACATGCCTAGTACATCTACATAATCAAGTTTGAAAAAGCCTGTGAATTAGAACTACAACACAAAAGAAATAAAAGTGAGGGAAGCTAAATCTGTAATGGAACTTTTAGCCACATGTACAGTATACTTTTAGTTGCTCAAGATACCAATAATTTTGTAACATCTTACATTAGTAAAAATATTTAAACTGAGATTTTTTAAAATTAGATTACCCATGAACACATTTTAGTCCAATCTCCTTCTGACAAAGATTTAAAAATGTTTCTCTAAGGCATATGTCTCCTGTAACAAATATAGTAAAGCAGAACACTTAGATGTAGATCACTGTGTTAACACAATTAGCTTTGCATCGCTATTCCAAATTGTGACAAGCAAGCAATGCTCCCCTTCTTAAAATGGGCACCCTGTTTTAAAAAGCAGGATGCTCAACACAGTTCAATTGTGCCATGTAACAAACACAAGGCCTATCTGGCTCCCTATAACAACTACCATTGGTTATTGATTTTATCTAGACCTACAAAGATGCTCTTTTCACTTATACCCCTTCATAACTTTTATTTTTACTTCTTTTTCCTACTCCTTTTCAGTTTCTCTTATCTATCAGAGGGAATGGAAGATAAGACTAGTCAAAACTTTAACATAGTAGACCTTGTCTCTACAAAGTAGATGTGAGGGAGAGACACCCTCTCCTAGTAGATATTTGCCAGGGAGCCACAGCCAACAATGTACTTGCCTGCACTGTTCAGTCTGGAGGTTCATCTCAGCAACACAATTCATGTTAAGAAAAATAGCTGCTGTTATGCATGTGAACCTTGCTTCAGTTAACACATTAGTTCCTGCACCTCAATGGATTATCACCTTGTCATGGTGAGACGGCATGCGTGTTCCAATGAACCTGTGGGCGCAACCAACGGAGCCGTGTACTCCCAGAAGGAGCCACAGGGGAGGATTCTGACAAAGAACAATCTGAAGACCCAAAGAACTCAATGGTGGAACAGGCGTAAGATAACATGGCACATGTTACAATGGCTGTGAAGGTGGAAGAAGGCTGCAACAGATTGAGAAGCCAAAGTTATCATGTTAACCATGCCACTGGATGTGCATCTCATTATGTGAAGACTGCGTGTTGATCGGCTGTGCACCGACCTCCACACATTTAAAAAAATCACAGGCTTCTTTCAAGAAAAATAAAACCAAACCAAAAAGTCCCATGGCAATCAGCGAGTGGCGACGAGGGCAGGACTGTGAAATCTGGAAGCCCCTAGTAATAGACTGGCACGATGGGTGGTGGATAGGATTCAGTTATTCTACCTCAAGGTCCAAGGCAGTTGAGTAGTCTGGCAGCTGTATCCATGACTGAGCAGCCCTCTTTAGGATCCACTCTGCTCACCCCCCACAGGGAAGGTGCTAGATATGGGGCCTTAAACATAGTTTGCCTCTCTTATCCCTGACTGGACTGCCACGTCCAGAGGGGTCATCAGCCTGTGGCCAAAAAAGAAAAATGAACTTTGGATCATGGAACGTACGGACATTGTTAGACAACCCAGAAAATGAATGCCCTGAATGCAAGACCACTATTATTGCAAGGGAGCTGGGACGCTTTAACATCAACATAGCAGCACTTCAGGAGACTCGGAGAGCAGGAGAGGGACAGTTTACTGTCAGGTGGACACCATCCTATCGGAAATACCTACAGAGGACAAAATCATCCTCCTAGGGGATTTTAATACAAGAGTTGGATGAGACTTCGACCTATGGCCAGGGATCATAGGGAAAGATGGAGTTGGAAACAGCAACTCGAATTGCATACTGCTTCTCACCAAATGTGCAGAACACAACCTTGTCATCACCAACACACTCTTCTGCCAGAAAAAGAAGTTCAAGACATCATGGAAACACCCCCAGTCAAAGCATTGGCACCTCTTAGACTACATAATTACATGTGCCAGAGAGTGCTGCGATGTGCTTCTCACAAAAGCCATGACAGGTGCTGATGATTGCTGGACAGACCATAGGTTAATCCGATCCATGATCAAGATCTCTCCCACATACAGACTCCAAGGAAGAAAGACAAGGCAAAAAATGAACACCCAAGCCCTTCAAGAGCCCTCCAAATGAGCCCTTCTCCAGATAACACTAAAGGATCATCTACCCATAAAACACCCTGAAAATATTGAGGAACATTGGAACAATGACCTCCATCATCACAGCCTGAGAAGAAAGCATTGGTTACCAAACTAAGAAACATCCAGACTGATTTGACGAAAATGACAAAGAGATCCAACAGTTAATTGATAAGAAAAGGAAAACCTTTCAAACATGGCAGAAAGACACCAACTGAGCTGCTAAGAAAAAGATCTACACTAGTGCAAAAGCTGAGGTCCAAAGAAGGACCAGAGAGCTCAAGAACATCTGGTGAACAAAATAGGCTGAAGACATCCAACACTTGGTAAATATCCATGATGCTCAGGGTTTTTTTTAAAGCCACAAAGGTCATCTATGGGCCAAGAAATCATGGAATACACCCTCTACGCTCATCAGATGGAACCAAACTTCTGAAGGACAAAAAATCAAATACACTACATTGGAAAGAGCACTACCACAACCTCCTGAATCGCAGCTCCAGCGTGACAGAAGAAGTTCTCTCACAAATCCCACAACAACAAACCAGCGATGAGCTTGCAGCACTGCCTAGTTTGGAGGGAATCAGCAATGCCATCAGCCAACAAAAAAAATAACAAAGCCAGTGGACCTGATGGGATCCCTGCTGAAATCTTTAAAGACAGTGGACCTGAGCTGACACAACAACTCCACCAGTTCACTGAAAAAGTGTGGGTGACTGAGAAAATCCTAACAGATTTCAAGGATGTCACCATCACCATCCTTTTCAAAAAAAGGGGAAAGAACAGATTGTGGAAACTATTGAAGTATCTCCCTTCTAACCTCCACTGGGAAAATCCTCGCAAGAATCCTTGCAAGACACCTTCTACTTGTCTCAGAAGATACCCTCCCAGAATCCCAGAACGGCTTCTGCCCCTCCAGAGGAACAGTGGACATGATCTTCATTGCACGACAGCTCCAAGAAAAACGCAGGGAACAAAATCAACCTCTGTACATGTCATTCATTGACATTGCAAAGGCATTTGACACAGTAAATCGCAGAGCTCTCTAGACCATCCTCCAAAAAATCTGGTGCCCTGACAAATTTGTGAACATCCTGCGGCTCCTCCACGATGACATGATGGCAACAGTTTTGGACAACAATGGCTCCCAAAGTGACCCATTTAAGGTGGAATTAGATATCAAACAGGGATGTATTATTGCCCCAACCTTATTTTCCATCTTCATAACTATACTTCATTTTGTTGATGGGAAGCTTCCCACCGGAATGGAACAGATAGATAGCATGCTATTTAACCTCAGCAGATTGAAAGCCAAAACCAAGGTCACAACAATATCTGTTTTAGAACTCAAATATGCCAATGATAATGTTGTCTGTGCGCATTCAGAAGAAGACCTACAAGTCACTCTAAACACCTTTGCAGAAGCATACTAGATGTTCGGCCTCTCATTGAACATTGAGAAAACCAAACTGCTCTTCCAATAGGCACCAGCTAATCCCTCTGCAATGCAAGAAATACATCTTAATGGTGTAACATTAGAAAATGTTTACAATTTCCGCTACTTTGCCACCCACCTTTCCACAAAAGTCAACATTGACAATGAAATACAACAACACCTGAGCTCTGTGAGTGCAGCATTCTTCTGAATGAAGCAGCGAGTGTTTGAGAATTGGGACATCCGTGGGGACACCAAGGTGCTTGTTTATAAAGCTATTGTCCTCCCAAACCTGTTATATGCTTGTGAAACATGGACAGTCTACAGACGTCACACTCAACTCCTGGAATGATTCCACCAGCATTGCCTCTGAAAATCCTGCAAATCTCTTGGGAAGACAGGCGGACCAATGTCAGCGTGCTGGAAGAAGCAAAAACCATCAGCACTGAAGCAATGCTCCTTCACTATCAACTCCGCTGGACTGACCACATTGTCCGAATGCCTGATCACCGTCTCCCAAAGCAGTTACTCTACTCCCAACTCAAGAACGGAAAACTGAATGTTGGTGGACAGGAAAAGAAGTTTAAAGATGGGCTTGAAGTTAACCTTAAAAACTGTGGCATAGACACTGAGAACTGGGAAGCCTTGAGTGCTCCAACTGGAGGTCAGCTGTGACCAGCAGTGCAGTGGAATTCGAAGAGGCAGAACTGGAGGGCGAAAAGGAGAAATGTGCCAAGAGGTAAGCGTGTCAAGCCAATCCTGACCGGGACCGCCTTTCATGTGGAATCCGATGCCCTCACTGTGGAAGAACATGCGGGTCAAGAATAGGACTCCACAGTCACCTACGTAACCACCGCCAAGACACTACACTTGGAAGACCATCATACTCGGATAACAAGGGATCGCCTAAGTAAGTTCCTGTACCCCACTGCATTATGTGCTGGGGGCTATTACAACTTCTGTTTAGATCAGCTATAACTTATAACGTTATGAAAACTAATGTAAGATGTTTACAGCTCTCCTTTGAAATATGCAGAGCAGGTAAAGGCATTGCAGCAGTAACCACCACATCCCATCATACTCATGTTCTTTTATGCATGGATGCTTTTATGCACCTACACAACTGGGAATCCTAAGCTAGGAGGTTGTTGATATGCCAACAAATAAATGAGGCGGGTTGGACATATACATTGAAAGAGGGAGAGAAAACACAGTCCAACGGTCTACAAATATATGGGGAAGAGATTTCAGTATTAATTTCAATTTTCAGATATATGAATACCATAAAATCCAATGGTATGCTTGATAAATGAAGGACAAATGAACAGTGTATGAATATTTATACAGTTCTTCAAAACAATCCAATCATGCCTAACAATGTAAAATAAATTTGTAAGCGTGTCTAAAAAAGTCAAGCACAAATTAAAATGAGAAGTGCTACTAAAATATGAAATCAGATCCAACTGCCCAAGTCAGATTTTCCACTCTAACATTTTTCATGTCGCATTACAGTTTAGATTTCTTAAATCTGTACAATGTCTGCTTTAGCAGTAAGTGAACAAGAAAAAAGGAAAACAATGTGACAGTCTCAGAGAAAGAGATGAAGGGCTCCAAGTCAAATTGTTGAAGTATATGGCATGACCTTTTAATAAAGTACAAGAAGACTTGCTTAATAGGCAGAGTCCAAAGGACTACTTAGAAAAGTCTTTTGCCTTTTTTCCATCTGAAATATCAACATTTTAGAGAAAGCCATATACATGGAAGCACAGCAAATTGTATACAGATAATACTTCTGTTGGAGAAACAATTAACACTAACATGCTATCTCAAACAAACAAAAAATTAAACTCTCCCCAAACAAGACAAGAGTGAAGAGACCAAGCATAAATTTTATCAATAGACTAGCCGTGCCCAGCCACGTGTTGCTGTGGCGTATGGAAAATAAAGTACTGGGAAGCAGCCAGGGTTTGTAGCTGCAAGGCTATTCAGTGCTATACAAGCTGGCAAACGGAGGGTCCCTCTTGGTAGGAAGAAGGCAGGCTTTGAAGCTGCAAGGCTATGTAATGCTATTCAAGCTGGCCAATGGAGGATTCCCCTAGGTAGGAAGCAGCCAGGCTTTGAAACTGCAAGGCTATTCAGTGCTATTCAAGATGGCCAACAAAGGATTGGTTGATTTTTTGCCTTCGTACCGGGGGGGGGGGGGGGTAGGACAGCCGTTTTCCTAATTTCTAAATTCACACTTGCCTCAAGCAGAAAAGAGTTCTGTCAGACCAGAAGTGGCTTGCAGTTTCTCAAGTTGCTTCTGACTCCATGGCTAGGCCTCAGTCGGCGCCTGGCTCCTGTTCCCTTGCAACGGATGGTTGGTGCATTATTTTTACCTTGCGCAGGAGGGAAAGTGGGGCCAGTCATGCATGTGCTATAATGTCTTTTTTTTTGGGGGGGGGGGGAGGACTTTAAGTCCTTTCCGGGTTTTTTTTTTTTTTAGTGAAGGTCATACCTTGGATTATTAGGTGTAGCCAAATTTGGTGTCATTTTGTCCAGTGGTTTTTTAGGTATGTGCGTACGAAAAATGAACATAACACACACACACACATATTGAGAGAGAGGGGGAGGGGTATCTCTGGGTAGTTTTGCACTCACGTAAGAGTGATACAGAGCTTGAAAATAAGGAGAGATTAAGGAAAATCCTATTAAACTTCAAATTAGGTTATGATTTTACAAATTAAGCACCAAAACATCATGTTAGACAACAAATTTGACAGAAAAAGTAGTTCAATACGCAGTAATGTTATGTTGTAATTACTGTATTTACGAATTTAGCACCAAAATATCATGATATATTGAAAACATTGACTACAAAAATGTGTTGGATATTCCAGAACGTTGGATAAGCGAGTGTTGGATAAGTGAGACTCTACTGTACATGCAAATCCTATCAGTAAAGCATGCAGCTGCATTTCATCATTCAACATTGAAATGTCAGTGTCTTAAGGACTACTGTAACAGTCAAAGCAGTATATACATTACAGAGCTCCCTATAAGATAAAATAAATAACAAGGGGAAACACCCTTAAATTAAAATTTAAAAAGGCATCTAAAGTTTTGGTGCTCTTCATTGTGAGAAAGAACCTTCCACACTGAAACTATCATCAATCAGAAAAGCTCCATCTGTTGTATAATTAGCTCTGATAAATGACACTAATCTGAGCTACATTACAGAACTACTTTTGGGGGTGTTGGGGCAAAGAGAGAGATAGCGAAAACTGTAAATAAATCTAACCACTGTTTCACTTACAGCTATCCCAGCAGGAAGTCATAAAGAATTTTTATAGGTAATATTTTCTAATGTGCTACTGGCTGTGCTGCGCAATATCTATCATCTTGGAGCATGCATTAGCATATGTACAGTTGTCGAGAAGAGAAAAAATGTTTTCAAAATATGTTTCTCCATTTGTATACTTTATACTTGAACTCTTCATTGGAAAAAAATTTAACAATAGGATGTTCCAAAAAAAAAAAAATATCAGCTATCTAGAAGATGCTGTACCACTAAATGCCTAATATATTGGGGAGTCTGCAGATAAATCTGCAAGAAGGGTCTATGGTATCACCCCCATGGTTCAATGAAATGTTGTGGACAGCTTTAACACTGAGTTGTATTACAATATTATGAATATGTACAACAGAGACTGAGAAGAAGATATCTGTGTAAATACATATTGTTGTTAGTTGCCTACAAGTCGACTTTGATTCATGGTGACCCTATGAACAGGAGATCTCCAAGTCCCCCTATTATCAACAGCCTTGTTCAGGCCTTGCAGACTCAGGGCCGTCACTTCCTTGCCTGAATCTATGTATCTGATACGTAGTCTTCCTCTTTTCCTACTGTCCTCCACCTTTCCAAGCATTCTCGTTTCTAGTCAGTCATGTCTTGTCATGATTGACAAGTATGGCAGCCATGGTTCTGTCTTCTTGGCTGCTAGGCTGCTTGGCTGCTTTTTTCTAGTTCCCATTTATTTGTGTTTTTCACAGCCCATGGGATCGTCAAAACTCTTCTCCAACACCATGTTTCAAGTGAGTTGACTTTTTTCTACCGATTTTCTTCACTATCAAGCTTTCACAACCATACATAAAAATGAGAAATATGATGACATGGACCACACAAACTTTAGGATTTGGTGATAAATCATTACATTTCAGAGTTTTGTGTAATTCCTTCGTAAGTGATCTTCCAGGTCTTACTCTTCTGATTTCTTGACTACAATTGCCACTCTGATTGATAACTAAATCAAGTTACAGAATCTCTTGAATTATTTCAGTATCTTTGTCATCTACTTTAAAGTTAATGTAAATATTAGGGTTGCCCAAAAATTCGTTATGATTCTTATATCGGAATTATTTCGGATTGTTCTCACTTTTTGAATCGAGTTTTGAGACATTGTCCCTGGGCGCAACTGGCAATGTAATTCTAACCATCGTTGGCCCATTCTCTAATTGTGTCTTAATGTTTCGTTAAATTCCCCCCCCAAAAAATTTTTAAATATGTTTTTAAAAATATTTTTTAAAAATATTTTTTTTCTGCAACCTAACTTGAATGGGAGCCTAGCGCAGCCTAAAATGGCTGCCGTTCCCAGGCCAATCAGAGACTTCCACGATGGATGGAAAAGGTGGGGGTTAGTGTCCTCTGCGTCCACGTGGAAGATCTCCATAAAAAACCCCTCCCTAACCCTGGGGGGACATTCTGGGGCTGGGTTACCGAGTGGAGAGGGAGGTGCGCTACGCTAGGAAAAAAGCCGCCTGCATTGAGGGGAGAGAGGGTGAAGTTCTGGCTGTAGAGAGAGACTGAAACAGGGCTTTGGGTCTGGTAAGGGCTGGCTTTTGTTGCTGGTTCGATATTGTGTGTATTTTTTGGGTAATAAATGATGCATTGGCTTGGGGCTTGTGGGATCTGGCAAAGAGTCCTTGCTTGAAAAGAGGCATTAGGCAATTTATAGTTTTCAAAGGATGTGGGCATTCCTGCCAAGGCATTGCTTTCCTCACGCTCCGTTTCTATTCCCAAGCCCTCTGCCAGAGTTTTATTTCTGCAATCACAAGATCAGCCATTGATTTGAATCCTAAAAGGGTCCAAGGAAATCTATAGTTTCCAAAGGACGTGTGCATTTCTGCCAAGGCATTGCTTCCCTCACGCTCCATTTGTAATCCCAAGCCCCCGGGCTGAGTGTTATTGCAGCAATCACAAAGACACACATTGTTTTCAATCCTAAAAGGGTACACTGCAAGTGATAGTTTCCAAAGGACATGGCGCACCCGCCAAGGCACTGCTTCCCTCACGCCCCGTTTGTAATCCCAAGCCCCCGGGCTGAGTGTTATTGCAGCAATCACAAAGACACACATTGATTTGAATCCATAAAGGGTACACCACAAGTAATAGTTTCCAAAGGACGTGGGGCACCCGCCAAGGCATTGCTTCCCTCACGCTCCGTTTGTAATCCCAAGCCCCAGAGCTGAGTGTTATTGCAGCAATCACAAAGACACACATTGATTTGAATCCATAAAGGGTACACTGCAAGTAATAGTTTCCAAAGGACATTGCCAATCCTGTCAAGGCATTGCTTGGCGTGTGCTGCGTTTCTAATCCAAAGTCCTTGGCCAGAGTTTTATTTTTGCCATCACAAGGTCAGCCAGGGACATCATCAATCAATAAGGTCCAAGGCAATTTATAGTTTCCAAAGGACAGTGGCACTCCTGTCAAGGCATTGCTTGGCGTGTGCTGCGTTTCTAATCCAAAGTCTACACAAGTAGAAGAGGGACTTAAGACTTTCAAACCAGGAACAGGTTTCTTCAAATATTGAAAAATAGTGTATTATAAAAAGTTATGAAAATTCGTCAGAAATCATAGGAGACAGGAAACGTTCTGCAATTTGTTGAGCAAAGAGTGTTGAATGTGATCTCCCACTGTACCAAATTGGATTAGGATAGCTCAAGAAATGAGGGCGGGAGAGCCCTGTAAAAGTCCCCCCCCAGTTTCCTTTTTTCTTTTGGGGCGATTGCGCATGCGCGTCCGCCATTTTAGAAACATTAAGAATCATTACGAATTTTTGGAAATATCCGAAATTTTTGGGTGAAAAATTCGGAAATACTTTCTATATCGAAGCGCCGGCACCCCCTACTTTAGAAACGAGAATTGAAACATTTTTTCCATCGATCGGACAAGCCTAGTAAATACGTGTCATTGTTTTCCCCCCTCAATATTCAACTGTAAACCTGCCCTTGTACTTTCTGCCTTAATTTACTTCAATATTTATCCCAAGACTTTGCTATTTTTTGCTATCTGCATATCCTACCCAGTAGTTCTAAACCTTAGATCCTTTTGTTTTGTTGGAGCTGAAATACAAAACACCTGGAAGACCAAGGATTGAGAACCACTGCCTTACACTACTGATCTTCCTTTTTCCATCTTAAATGTCTCCTTTCTCAGAATTTAATACTGCTTTACAACCAACTTTTTGGCATACAATTTAAACAAACAGGGTGATAAAATGCAGCCTTGTTTGACCCCCTTGCCAATTAGAAACCATTCAGTTTCTCCATATTATGTCCTAACAGTAGCCCTGTGTCCTGAGAACAGATTATTCTTCAGGACAAAAAAAAGTTGTGGCACCCCATTTCTTTAAGAGTGGTCCACAGATTTTTAAAATTTAAATGCCTTTACTTTCTTGACATTTGCCATTTCTTTCTACCATATACGATAAAAATACTTTTGTAGGATTTCACTTTGCTTGTATTGAAATTAATGAAACTGTCAATTTTCAGAACCCTGAAACCATAATAATAAAATAATAATAATAATAATAATAATAACAACAACAACAACAACATCACACAGTCCTAAATGCTTGGGAAGTGTTCGACTTGTGGCTTTGTGAAACGAAATCCAGCATGTCTATCTTGTTTGCTGTGTCATACAACGTCGTTGTGTCAATAATAATAATTGCCATGCCAAAAGATCTCAGCCGGCATTTGGAAACAATAGACATTGACAAAATTACGATCTGCCAACTGCAAAAGGCCACCCTACTGGGATCTGCGTGCATCATCCGAAAATACATCACGCAGTCCTAGACACTTGGGAAGTGTTCGACTTGTGATTTTGTGATACGAAATCCAGCATATCTATCTTGTTTGCTGTGTCATACACTATAATAATAATAATAATAATAATAATAATAATAATAATAATAATAATAATAATAATAATAATAATAATAATATAAACAACTGGTGAGTGAAATGCGCTGTGGCAAAAAGTACACTCTTTGTAAATTTGCCAAAAAAGATGTGCATTACAGTTGCTGCATGCTTAGAATTGCATTTTAAAAACCATATTAGGACACCAAAGCTTCCAGCAATAGAAAGGAAAACCTGAGAAATAGATAACCCTTCCCTCAAGGAGCCTCTAATGTTTATCCTACTTCAGCTTTCTCGGGTGAATCTGTGCTGTATAATGAATGCAGCTTGTTAACACTTTAACTGCCTTGGCTCAGTGCTGTGAAATCCTAGGATTTGTAGCTCTTTAGCCTTCTCTGCCAAAGCAGGCTGGTGTCTCTCCAAACTACAAACCTCAGTAATACTCGAAACTAATGTGCACCCTAATTTTTGCGATGTGTTTTTGTAAAAAAAAAAAAAAGTGTATTAGATCCAAGTAAATACTGTATATTGAGTATTTCCAACCTGTGGGTGATTGTTTTGTTTATTTCATATTTGTACACGTTATAGCATATCTATGAAGACATAAGCATAAGAAATAAGCATAAGACATAAGCATAAAAAAAGATTCCATATTTCAGTAAATTGTGGTAAAAAGACTGAGTTCCACTGAACACATTAAACAAAGGTTATCTTTCAAGCTCCTTTCTTTCACTTCAAATCACCCCATATTTTAAGTGTAATGTAGTTCCTCTAAAATAAAACATCCACATTTAAAATGGAATTCAACAGATTTGTTTAGTACGTTTGCAATTTACATACAAGGATTAAAAGAGGAGGGAAAGAGATGGCTATAGACAATACCTCTTAAAACTGAAGGTGAATTATTGCTTCATCTGCATCGTCTACAAATCACTTTTAGAACAGATACACGTGTGATTGTCCTAACTCTATTTGCAGTAAAGATATACAGTAGAGTCTCACTTATCCAACACTCGCTTATCCAACGTTGTGGATTATCCAATGCATTTTTGTAGTCAATGTTTTCAATAGTGATATTTTGGTGCTAAATTTGTAAATACAGTAATTACTACATAGCATTACTGCGTAATGAACTACTTCTTCTGTCAAATTTGTTGTATAACATGATGTTTTGGTGCTTAATTTGTACAATCATAACCTAATTTGATGTTTAATAGGCTTTTCCTTAATCCCTCCTTATTATCCAACATATTCACTTATCCAATATTCTGCCGGCCCGTTTATGTTGGATAAATGAGACTCTACTGTATACCTTGTATATAAATAATGCTCTAAATTCCCTATCAAGGTAAGAAAGCACTTCTCCTACTTCCACTAAATGTTCCCTGTTTACTATGAAGAGACGCTGTGGACTCATTTTTATAGCTCTCTTCCTAAAATATGAATGGCTTTTTTGAAATACTAATTAAAACCTCCCTATTTGATGGGCTTTGACCTAAAGTGAACTGTGATTAGAATCATAGAATCATAGAATAGTAGAGTTGGAAGAGACCTCATGGGCCATCCAGTCCAACCCCCTGCCAAGAAGCAGGAAATTGCATTCAAAGCACCCCCGACAGATGGCCATCCAGCCTCTGTTTAAAAGCCTCCAAAGAAGGAGCCTCCACCACAGTCTGGGGGAGAGAGTTCCACTGCCGAACAGCTCTCACAGTCGGGAAGTTCTTCCTGATGTTCAGGTGGAATCTCCTCTCCTGTAGTTTGAAGCCATTGTTCCTTGTTCTAGTCTGCAGGGCAGCAGAAAACAAGCTTGCTCCCTCCTCCCTATGACTTCCCCTCACATATTTGTACATGGCTATCATGTCTCCTCTTAGCCTTCTCTTCTGCAGGCTAAACATGCCCAGTTCTTTAAGCCTCTCCTCATAGAGCTTGTTCTCCAGACCCTTGATCATTTTAGTTGCCCTTCTCTGGAAGCTTTCCAGCTTGTCAAAATCTCCCTTCAACTGTGGTGCCCAAAATTGGACGCAGTATTCCAGGTGTGGTCTGACCAAGGCAGAATAGAGGGGGAGCATGACTTCCCTGGATCTAGACGCTATACCCCTATTGATGTAGGCCAAAATCCCGTTGGCTTTCTTAGCAGCCACATCACATTGCTGGCTCATGTTTAACTTGTTGTCCACAAGGACTCCAAGATCTTTTTCACATGTACTGCTGTCTAGCCAGGCGTCCCCCATTCTGTATCTTTGATTTCCATTTTTTCTGCCGAAATGAAGTATCTTGCATTTGTCCCTGTTGAACTTCATTTTGTTAGTTTCGGCCCATCTCTCTAGTCTGTCAAGATCATTTTGAATTCTGCTCCTGTCTTCTGGAGTGTTGGCTATCCCTCCCGGTTTGGTGTCATCTGCAAACTTGATGATCGTGCCTTCTAACCCTTTGTCTAAGTCGTTAATAAAGATGTTAAACAGAACCGGGCCCAGGACGGAACCCTGCGGCACTCCTCGTGACTTCTTTCCAAGATGAAGACGACGCATTGGTGAGCACCCTTTGGGTTCGTTTGCTTAGCCAATTACAGATCCACCTAACCGTAGTTTTGTCTAGCCCACATTTTACTAGTTTGTTTGCCAGAAGGTCATGGGGGACTTTGTCGAAGACCTTACTGAAATCTAGGTATGTTACATCCACGGCATTCCCTGTATCGACCCAACTTGTAACTCTATTGAAAAAAGAGATCAGATTAGTCTGGCATGACTAGTTTTTGGTAAATCCATGTTGACTATTAGCAATGAGTGCATTTGTTTCTAAGTGTTTGCAGACCACTTCCTTAATGATCTTTTCCAGAATCTTGCCTGGTATTGATGTGATGCTGACCGGACGGTAATTGTTTGGGTCGTTCTTTTTTCCCTTCTTGAAGATAGGGACCACATTTGCTCTCCTCCAATCTGCTGGGACTTCTCCTGTTCTCCAAGAACTCTCGAAGATAATTGTCAGTGGTTCTAGGATGTAGCTGATCTGGCCCTGGGGACTTGAATTCGTTTAGAGCGGCCAGGTGTTCCTGGACAACTTGTCTCCCTATTTGGGGTTGGATTTCCCTGAATACTTCGTCCATTTCATGTTGCTGAGGTTGAAGATGGCTTTCTTTTTGTGAGAAGACCGAGGCAAAGAAGGCATTAAGCAGTTCTGCCTTTTCCCTGTCCCCATCACTCCATCTTCTCCTCGCAGAGGCCCTATCTCCTCCTTGTTCTTCCTTTTTCTACCAACGTAAGCAAAAAAGCCTTTTTTGTTGTTTTTAATGTCCCTGGCAAGCCTGAGCTCATTTTGCGCTTTAGCCTTGCGAACCTTTTCCCTACAGGAGTTGGCTATACGTTTGAATTCTTCTTTGGTGATTTCTCCCCTTCTTGTGCATGTCTCTTTTGAGTCTCAGCCCGGTTAGAAGTTCTTTGGACATCCATTCTGGCTTCTTTGCACTTGTCATATTTTTTTTCTTTGTTGGCACTGTTTGCATTTGCGCCTTGAGTATTTCACTTTTAAAAAACTCCCATCCATCCTTAACTTAATTCTAACTATAATTTCAGATATTTACACAAAGAATATATAGATGCAACAAGTATTTGTACAATAACATTTTCTTAATACTGAAACTGGTGGGGCAATGGGTTAAACCCTTCTGCCGACAAGACTGCTGGCCAAAAGGTCAGCAGTTTGAATCTCGTGAAAGTGGGTGAGCTCCCTCTGTCAGATCCACCTCCCCATGCGAAGACATGAAAGAAGCTTTCCACAGCATGGTAAAACATCAAAAATATCAGTGTGTCTCCTGGGCAACGTCCTTGGAGACACTGCATAAAATACTTTGTCTCAAATATTTTGATGAAAAGGAAGCCTCACTATCTTGCTGGGATTCCCTGTCTAGGTAATATGTTTCTTCTACTATACAATGTCAGAGTCAACAGATTAAAAAATGGTTCAAAGCAGAAAGCAACTGTTTGGAACTCAGCTCTAGTCTGCAATTTAATAAGCTATTCCATCAATCTGAGCTTCAGTTTGCAGCCTAAGAACCTGCTGGACTATGTGTTTTACTCCTGATGAAGCACATACAAATTTGAGCAATGCCTTGTATGGGAAAACACTATAATAGTAAAGAATGAGATCTGTCCTCAATCACTTTGCTTTGGCTTCACCATTCCTTTGGTCCTTAGCCCTAGTCCCTGTCGAAATACAGACCAAGGAAGGACTCTTCTGAAATTGGAATGTGACTCTCAAGTTTAAAATAGTTGCCATACAATAATTTATATATTACCAACATGATCTTTACAAAGCATTAGAAATACATTTTGGATTTGTGAGAATCTTTGATGTAGTACTGAAATAATGTGAATTCCAACTGCTTAATAACCTTCAACTTAAAAAAAACCCCATCCTGGCATCTGTTAACAGGAAAGAAAAAAATGGACTACGAAGTATTCAATAATTTTGAGTAATGTGTTTAGTTCATTATAAACATTCAAACAATTTTAGCACAGTGATAACAAGACTTTCCACGACATGGCTAATAGTTCAGTTATGGATAGACTCGCATACTTTTTGTGTTCTGGAATGAACAGGAATATGTAAAATGGGTTCTTAATAGTTAAGGATTCCTTCCTGCTTTTTCCTATTACTGTAGTTTTCATTCACTATGCTCCAGATGTATATTCTTGCTAAAAACTAGAATCATTAAAAAAGATAGGGGACTAATTTGTCCTCCATTGGAATTATGCACTTACATTCCTCTTTGCTGGGTGAAGTTACATTCAATTCTGTCGGAAGTTGCTGGTTGGAGTTAACAGTCTGTGAAGATAGGGAGGTATTACTGTTGTCACCATTTGTTTCTCCAGAGAACAAATCTGATTGGCTGTTGCTTGTGGTGGGTGTGGACTCATCATCTGGTTGCTTCTTTTGAAATTCTAGTAAGACACAAAGTTTGGGAAATCAGATGCTTGAAGCAATTACACAACCAAAATCATACTACTACCTAATATATAGGACATATACTGTAAATTATAACTGTGTATGAAATATACAAGACAGTCGTCTGCATATATTAATCATAACTTAAATCTTAACATTTCTATATTAACGCACACAGTATAATCATTTGGAGAACTATTCCAGTGGATTTATCTTAAGTCATTTCATCCCTCTTTGTTTTCAAAGAGCAGTTAATGCTAAGTCAATAAGGGCACATTTTCACCAGAGGCTCTGCCCCTCTCATCTATAACTATAACTGAAGAAGCATGTGAATATTTTCATTTCTTTCCAAACTGTCGCTCACACTGAATTGGTTTCATTTATTCCAGTGATACCGTCATCTCCAATTAAGGTTTGCATTTTTGCACTTTAAGAATGTTTTAAAATGTATTTGTTAAAACTGGTCATCCCTATGTATGCCATTAATATATCTAGTCTACATGAATGGTGGCATGTAAGCATCATCAAATCTGCATATCATTCATTTGTTTTCAGTCATATGCTATGCATATATATTATGTTCATTTTCAGGTATAGTCCCTAATTATGGAAGAAACAATAGCTATAACATAATACTAAAAATATACTAAAGGAGGAAAGATGCACTTAATTGAATTAATATTAGTGGGCTGCTTTTTTTTACTGATAGATGAATTTTCTGAAATTTTCAGGGATGGAACAAATGAACTAAATGTTTAATCAAAGGGTTTCAAGGATCTAAGGATCGGTTTTATCCTCCTTATTAACTTCTGCTTAATAATAATATAATATATTGTATGTATATATACTTGTAAACCGCCCTGAGTTCCCTTCGGGGTGAGAAGGGTGGGATATAAATGCCGCTAATAAATAAATAAATACATACATACATACATATTTTTTCTTTCTTTGTATTCATTTTCTAACCTGATTTGTCCTGATAGGAATAGCAAACTCTTTGCTATCGGAAGCATACCATTTATATGTAAGTGCTATTTAGCTATGAAACTCAATATTATTATTCTAATACTAACAGTAAGAATCTCTATGCACAATGCAAATAGTAATAAAAGTAAAAATACTTCTACTGCTATATATTAAACACAGGGCTACACATTTAATAACATGCTTCTAAAATTACAGTATCTTAAATCTAGTCTGTAAATTGTAAAGCAACATGGAGTTTTACAATAAACTGTGGAATGTAAACCAACATGTAGTAAAAAGCAGTAACTTAATTACATGGAAAACCAAGTAATTCTTTCCATCTGTTATCTCTCCGTGATCAGTAAATCAAACTTCTATCAAATTAAACAAATCTGATTGTAACATACCTATTATAGCAAATATGTGTCACTTTACTCCATCCCCCATGTAGCAGCTAATGTAATATCTTTACCGAAGAGTGGTAAATTTCAATTTTTTTTTCTTGCTCATGAAATTACCACAATTTTAATTTTCCAAGGATGGTATTTGTTTAATTGTGAATTAAATTTGTCAGTTTAGATTCTGACAACTGGTTACATTTATTTGTAATATTAGTTGGAAAATTACCTAGATGTGTTCAGTTTCACCTGTGCTTGTAACTAGAATTCTTTCAGTGGGAATTTCAAATTTGGGGATTTCAGTTGTATAAAAATGAAGAAGTGTTTCAGATACTGACTTGGACAAAAGTGACATATCCCATTATGAACTCAAAGAAAATCAAACTATAATGTGTATGGTTTATTGCGGGGCAATTTCTGGAAGGAAAACTACCGCATAAATCTGAGCACCATGGGGTTTATTAGTGGTACTTCTAGCAGAAGCTTTTAGAGTAGCCATTTTTTCTAAGGGAAATCAACATATGTTCATCATATATGTTTAAAAAGTCTAGAAAGAGCCTTTCTCATTTTAAGTGCAGTAAAACCAGTTTTACGTGTGCACTGCAGATGCAAATTGCACTGTTACATCTTTATTTCACTTCATCCTATAAACTGACAATAAAATATGAAATGAATCATTTCACTGGAGCATATAAAACAGGCATGGGCAAACTTCAGCCCTCCAGGTGTTTTGGACTTCAACTCCCACAATTCCTAACAACTGGCTGGGATTTCTGGGAGTTGAAGTCCAAAACACTTGAACACCGAAGTTTGCCCATGCCTGATATAAAACCTAACAAAACAAAACACCATCTTCTTCAAAATTCGCAGCACTTAAAATTCAATGAAATGCTGTTTGCACAGTATTAACATAAACAGAACAACTTAAAGTAATAAAAGAAAAACAAAAGGATTTGCTATCATTTAAAAAAATACACCAAGGGGATGCGCAGCATGCAAATTAGTTTACTCTAGTTTGAATAACTGTCACCAGTAAAAAACACAATGCAATGGACTGAAAATGCATTTCATTACTTCACCTTGTTCTATCCAGTCACTGGATTTGATTAGAAAATCTGAAACTAACACCTCATTGTACATATTGCAACATTTAAATCTACTTCCAGCGAAGAAACACTAATGGAACATTTTTACAATGACAATTAGAATAAAATATTAAACATTCCTTAGAAAATACATGTCAGTATGTACTATTCTACCCAGTATTGTATGATTTCTATATTGCAGTTTTCTATAGACAGATGTTATCAAACTGGAAATTTTACAAGTGTATTTAAAAGAAAATTGGTTCAGGCAAAATATGTAAGCTACTGAAAACAAATCTTTATTTTAACAACTTTTCTCACACAAGATAAAGTTGATTTTCTTTCTTAAAATAAACAAACAAAAAGCAAATAAACTGGTACCTAGGAGGTAGGAATGACATCCAGAATCACGAGTGAACTTCTGACAACAGAGAAGCTCACCTTCCATTCTTCCACCTGAACCACTCTGATTTTCACAGATCTCCAGAGGGTCCTTCAATTTTCCAGAGCAGATTCTGGGGCTACACAGAGGTTGTAATAACTGTGCTGCCAACAGCCATCTTGCATGGATGGACACCACTGTATTTTGCCCAAGGTCAGAACCAATTTGTTGATCTCAGTTACATCAACGTGGGCATGGGAATTGTGCTCCCCTTCTGATGTTGCTTGATTGCAATTCCCAAAAGCCCAAACCAACAATGTAGAAAGGTGTGGATGAATGGGTGTGTGTGTGTGTATACACACACTGAGATGTAAAGTATATTAAGGGAAACTAAAGTAATTTAAGGATCTTTTCCCAGGAATCTTAAGGAGAAAAGCATTTGCTACAATTATTTTCCTTACCAATATGCTTCTACCCTGCAAAAGGAGAACTGAATTGTCTGCAAGACTCACCACTCCCGGGGAGGGGGAGGCGAGGGGGAGGGTCGCCAGGTGTCTGACTTCAAAATAAGGGACAGCCAAGGGGGGGGGAGGCTTCCAGGGTCCCGGCCCAAGCTCCTCCTCCTCCTCTTCCGAAATTGATCTCTTCAAAATGTAGTGTGAACAGTTAGGGCAACTCTACTGTAGCTGGGATGGCTTCCAGGGGCAGGGCATCCAGGGGCGGAGGGAATTCAGTTGCCAAAGAAGAGGAGCTTGGGGGGAGAGGCCCTCATTGGATGGGGCCCCAAGACATCCTGGCCAGTGATCCCTCTGGATGCGGGACATTTTCCCAAAATAAGGGATTGTCCCTTAAAATCCAAGATACCTGGCAAGCCTGGGGGTAGTGAAGCCATAACAAGCAGAGAAAACATGCAGCATACTACCTCAAAGTACAGGTGGGGAACAAGATATTTGTAAGGGATGAGAGGTATATGAACATATGATGTTCAAAGAGGGAGCTGAGAGACAAGCAGAGTGAAGAAATAGATATAAAAAAGAATGAATAGACTAGAGCAGGGGTTCTCAAACTGTGCTCTGCTGAGTCCTTGGGGCTCCGCAGGTGATAGTGTGGGGCTCTGCGGCGCCATGCTACTTCCCGTATCCTCCTCTTTCCTCCTCCAGAGAAATGCAGGGAAATTAAAGTTTTGAGCAGCAGCATTGTCTTCCTGGGGCATAGACCCTTTCTCTCTCTCTCCCCCCCCCCCACTGCCCAGACTTTTTTACTCACTGGCCAGAGCCCCCTGCTTTCTTTGCTTCCAAAATCCTATTTCCCTCCCACTCCTCAGTGGGTTCTTTGATTGTGCTTTTCCTGCCTGGAAGAAGGGGGTTGGACTAGATGGCCTATGAGGTTTCTGCTATTATTATTATTATTATTATTATTATTATTATTATTACAAAGACTGGATGGCCATCTGTTGTGGGTGCTTTGATTGTGGTTTTCCTGCCTGGCAGAAGGGGATTGGACTGGATGGCCTCTGGGATTTCAGCTATTATTATTATTATTATTATTATTATTATTATTATTATTATTATTATTATTGCAAAGGCTGGATGGTCATCTATTGGGGATGCTTTGATTGTGCTTTTCCTGCATGGCAGAAGGGGGTTGGACTGGATGGCCCCTAGGGTCATCCACTGAAATACTGTTAAGTTTATGCTGGTTAAAACTTCATTTTAAATATTGTATTGCTCTTTCTTTTTTCCTTTTTTATGGGCACCATTTGAATTAGTTCATACAAACATTCTCCATCCATCTGCCACTGGCCCAGTACATGTCTTATATACATAATATAATACAATATAATATAATAACATTTATTGGGGCTCCACCAGAAACATTTGCTTCAAAAAAGGCTCCGTGGCTTTAAAGGTTTGAGACCCTTGGACAAGAGAATAGATAAACTGCATACAGTACTTATACATTGAAGGCAATATGAGAGAAGATAATGACTTCCAACTCATTTCAACTCTTAGAAAGAAAGCAAGCAGAGTTCGAAGACCAAGCAGCTTCAAAGCTGGCAATGCAGGATTCACAAAATTAGGGCTCTTTTTTGATCAACATTTTAGAAAGTGTACTTTTTGGGCAGAAATATAAAATATATTCAATTTTTTTCCAACAATTGCAGGTTATGGGTAAGGAATGGCTAGAAAACTTTGAAGTTTTAACAATAAAGGGATTTTTATTTCTAAAGAACAAACTGCTTTGACTATTGTCAAATTAACTGTGAAAGCTAAGGGGGATTCCAGTATTAATTATTCCAAATATAATCTATTCCACATAAATGGGTATTAAAATGCAAAGTTCTGGTTAATTGTTATATATTCGTGTGAATGTGCAGTACACGTAGTTATTAATTTCAGCATTGGATATTTTAGTATGTTTGATGGTTCACCATTTTTAAAAAACAAATGTATGTGCATGAAAGACTAAGTAACTTTATCTTATTTCAGGGGAAGCTCCTTCTGATCCAGATGCCAATGAAGATGCAATTCTTAATTGGCTTGAACAACATAATACTGAGGCAATAAATTCAGGCGGAACAAGGGAAAAGCTGCCTTAGCACAACTTTCACCAACTCCCAACAGGAATGGTTATCGTATATATGTAGATAATTACTTCAACCAGTGCAGAGCACCATTTTAAATTAAGCATTCTTCTGAATTGTGATCTTTCTAATTTACCTTCCATCTTCATGGAAAAAAGAATGGGTGGTAAAATGTTAGGATTCCCCTCCACCACCACCCGTCCTTTTGTCTTTCGAGAGAGGAATCTTGAAAAAAGGAAGGAAATCACAGATGTCCTTACAAAAAGATGGGGAAAGATGAAGAACTGAACAATAATAGAGTGATACTCATCCCTCAAAAGGAAGCAGATAACAATACAATCACCAAACTAATTTTGTATCACCCAAGACCTTATTAAAAATAAGATAATTCTTCTTCCTGGGTGAGCAGTTGAGAATCTTTTTCTTAAATATACTCATCTCTTTCAGTGGATGAGAAACGGAGTTTCTAATACTCATGCAACTGTTTTTTTCCCCCCAAGCTTGGATCAGTGTTGTTGGATGGAGAAGGAGTAAAACTGTGGATGGGATTTTTTTTAACCTTCATTCTTCATTTAAGTTGCATGATCCCTCTGTCAACAATCTTACAAAAAACAAATCTCGGCTATCAAACATCTAAGAAATCTCACAAAATTTCACATCTGATGTACATGGATGACCTGAAGCTGTATGCGAAAACGGAAACTGAAATCCAGTCTCTGACTAACACTGTCCAAATTTTTAGCACTGATATCAGCATGGAGTTTGGTTTGGACAAATGTTCAACAGTGGCACTGAAGAAGGGAAAAATCATTGAAAGTGAGGGCATAAATATGCCTAATGGCCAAACAATAAAGTGTCACCAGCCAGAGGCCTATAAATATCTGGGCATATTACAGCTGGACAACATCAAGCATGAACATGTGAAAACTATGGTCAGCAAAGAATACACACAAAGGGTCAGAAAAATTCTCAAAAGCAAGCTCAATGGAGGCAACACCATCAAGGCCATAAACACCGGGGCCATGCCTGTCATAAGATATACTGCTGGCATTATAAATTGGACACAGGCGGAACTGGACAATTTGGACAGAAAAACAAGAAACCTCATGACCATTCATCACTCACTGCACCCTCGCAGTGATGTTGACCGGCTCTATCTGCCTAGAAGATCAGGGGGCAGAGGACTCTTACAAGTCAAACAAGCAGTCAAAGAAGAAGAACATGCCCTGGCAGAATATGTAAAGCAAAGTGAAGAACCTGCTTTGATTGAAGTCAAAAATCAGAAACTCCTCAAAGCACAGCAGACAAAAAACCAGTACAAGAAAACTGCACTACAAACTAGAGCTGACAGCTGGCACAACAAAACATTGCATGGAAAGTTCCTTGACAAAATTGAAGGAAAAGCTGATAAGGAGAAGACCTGGCTATGGCTCACGAATGGGACCCTGAAGGAGACAGAAGGCCTGATCCTTGCAGCCCAGGAGCAAGCCATTAGAACAAATGCAATTAAGGCCAAGATCGAAAAATCAGCTGATGACCCAAAATGCAGACTGTGCAAGGAAGCTGACGAAACCATTGATCATATCCTCAGCTGCTGTAAGAAAATCACACAGACAGACTACAAACAGAGACACAACTATGTGGCCCAAATGATTCATTGGAACTTATGCCTCAAGTAAAGAACTGGTGGGATCAAAAACCTGCAAAAGTATTGGAGAATGAGCACACAAAGATACTGTGGGACTTCCGAATCCAGACTGACAAAGTTCTGGAACACAACACACCAGACATCACAGTTGTGGAAAAGAAAAAGGTTTGGATCATTGATGTTGCCATCCCAGGTGACAGTTGCATTGACGAAAAACAACAGGAAAAACTCAGGACCTCAAGATTGAACTTCAAAGACTCTGGCAGAAACCAGTACAGGTGGTCCCGGTGGTGATGAGCACATTGGGTGCCATGCCAAAAGATCTCAGCCGGCATTTGGAAACAATAGACATTGACAAAATTACAATCTGCCAACTGCAAAAGGCCACCCTACTGGGATCTTTTATGTAATTCCTATCCATCATGAACTCTCCACTTTTTAATGTCTCTGGACATTGACTTTCATCTGATTCCATTGCTTTAAGAAAGTCAATTTCAATAAATTTAAGTCCAGTTCACATCTCATTGTATTCACTTTTCTCTTGTATCTAAATGATGACACCCATCTGTACAATTCTACCTAAGATTCCTTCTATTTCCACACTGCTAACCAGCTCTATGTTAGTAAGAACCAATATATATAAATAAAGTTAGTTTGTATTCCAACAGACACATTACATACATACATATACATTTGGTACATACCTTCCTAGCATACATATATTTTCATTGGAAAAATGCACTGCAAAATTCAGAGAAGTGTGAAAAAAAGGTAATTGTATTCTACTTTACATATTGATTTGGAGAATGTTTTTTAGGTTTGGTCATAAAAAATGTGAACCAAATGAGTTTCTTCCCTATCTGTAGTACTAATATATGAGCTGCACATTACTATATGCAAAGAAATGTTTAAGCCTTGGAGATTAGTATCAATGTTCTGATTGTTAGAATACAGCTGTGGTTCCCAAACTTATTTGGCCTACTGCCCCCTTTCCAGGAAAAATATTACTCAGTGTCCCCTGGAAAAGGGTGTGTGGCTTAGAGGGGTGGGCATGGTTCCTGCTCAAGAAGGCGGGGCTGAGCCTCTCCCCAGTCCAAGATGTAGGGCTGGGAGGGGGAGGTGAGCGGGGCCACAAATGGGAGGCCAGGATTGGGATGGGCAAAATTACGAGCTGAGGCAGGGCTGAGCTTCTATCCCTGTCCTGCGGTGCCTGCCAGGACACAGGGGGTGGGGCTAGAGGAGGGGGCGGGCCCTCTTCCCAAGTGCCTGATGGGGTTGGACCTCTATACCCCGCCTCTGTGTTCTAACAAGCGCCTCAGGGGAGGTATACAGAGGCTCTTTGGAAAAGGCTCCGCCCCCGCCCCAGCCCTGCCCTTTAGGTCCTAAAAGGCCTCTCAGAAGAGGTACAGAGGCTCAGCCCTGTCTCGTGCTCTTGGGAAGAGGCCCTGCGCCCGCCCCGTGCCCTGCTCTTTAGCCCTAAAAGGCCTTTCAGGAGAGGTACAGAGGCTCAGCCCTGTCTCGCACGCTTGGGAAGAGGCCCCACCCCTAGCCCTGTCCTTTAGTCCTAAAAGGCCTCTCAGGAGAGGTACAGAGGCTCAGCCCTGTCTTGCGCTCTTCGGAAGAGGCCCCGCCCCTGTTGCAGCCCTGCCCTTTAGTCCTAAAAGGCCTCTCAGGAGAGGCACAGAGGCTCAGCCCTGTCTCGGGCTCTTGGAAGGAGGCCCCACCCCCTTTCCTAGCTCCACCCTCTGTGTCCCAACAAGTGCCTCAGGAGAGGTATAGATTCTCAGCCCTGTCTCGGGCTCTTGGGAAGAAGCCATGCCCACTCCTCTAGCTCCGCTCCCTGTGTGTCCTAACAGGCACCTCAGGTGCTGAGCCCTGTCTCCAACACTTGGGAAGAGGCCCTGCCCCTCCTCTGGCCCCGCCCCTGTGTCCTAATAGGTGCCATCACCACCCCCCTGGATCACTCCAGTGCCCACTGGGGGGTGGTAGCTTCCACTTTGGGAATCACTGGAATACAGGGAATAGTAACCACAATATCCTATCTGTTCACATTTTCTATTAAATGTCTTCAAATATATTCATATGTTATGTTTGTCAATTATTAATCTGAATGTAAGTATTTAAATTTATGAACTGATTTTTTCAAAGCTAAAGCTCTAATCCAGGAGTTCTCAACCTGTGGATCACAACCCCTTTGGGGGTCGAATGACACTTTCACAGGGGTTGCCTAAGACCTTTGGAAAACATATATTTCTGATGATATAAGAAGTGAGACACTGCTAACATTTCCCTGCCCCCTTCACTTCCCAGAGGCCTCTTCTTCTCCAGAGGAGGTGGTAACACCACTCAGCCCCACCCCCTCAGCCATTTTAGGAGGAAGAGATGAGAGTAATGGAGGTGAGGTTTGTTTTGGAGCCAAGAGGGAAGAGGAAAGAGGAGGAGCAGGAGGTGGTGGTAAGAAGGGAGAAGGTGAGGCCGGCCAGCCTAGGGAGGCAGGTTGGGAGAGGGCGGAGCTTAGAGAGGGGTGGAGTGGCCCCTCCATGGCTGAATCCCAGGGAGAAAGAGAAGTAACAATGAAAATACATCCCGCCTTTCAGATATTTACATTACAATTCATAACTAGCAAAATTACAGTTATGAAGTAGCAACAAAAATAATGTATGGTCCACAATAAATAGATTGCAAGAGTGTTCACCAGTAGAATATCTTGTTTTAAAAATACATTAGTCTGAATGTGTATACGTGTTTGAAAACTGTAGCATCATCTTTAATAATTAGGTGACAGATCTCTTAACCAATAGAGACTATCTCTATTCTGCTGTGCGAAGTCTTTTTAAGAAACACAAATACTATTGTATAGAAGATATGATATAATGATGTTTTGGATTTAATTTGAATACAAGATTTCATATAGTTTAAATTTAAAAAATGTAATTGGTTCATTATTCTTGTATTGCTATCATTTCATAGTCATCTATGATTTGCCCTTCCAGATATTTAGAGAAAAGCTTAACATTTAAGAACATAGGTCTATTATTTTTTAAATAATTTCTTGAGATTAACCAACAGATTGTCAATTGGAGAACAACACAAATTATACGTTGAATTAAGATTTTAAAATATGTTCACAGATAAAACTATACCTTAGAAATATTTGCTACATTAACATTGCTCTTTACAAAATAGCAAAATTTAGCATAACTGAGATTGTTAAGATAATAGCTTCCTTTAGATAAGTGGTTCCCAACCTTTGGTCCTTCAGGTGTTTGGGACTTTAACTCCAGCTGTTAGGAATTGTGGGAACTGAAGTCCAAAACACCTGGAGAACCAAAGGTTTGGAACCACTGCTTTAGATAAAACCAACTGGAACTCATTCTTTTTGGAGTCAAAGAGGTTGGACTTCTGTTCAAAAAGTCCAGCACAAAATTAATTTGGCTCATAAAAAAACCTAACCATGAAATTATAAAAAGCTTAGTAGAAAACTTGAATAGGTTTGGCACATTAGTGTCATGTTGTTGTTGTTGTTGTTGTTGTTGTTGTGTGCCTTCAAGTCATTTCCAACTTATACCAACAGTAAGAAGAATCTATCACTGGACGATCTTGATGTGTTCAGAGGAGGCTTGCCTTTTTCATTCTTTAAGGCCGAGGGTGTGTGGCTTTCCAAGGTAACCCTGTGTGTTTCCATGGCTGAGTAAAGATTCAAACCCCGGTCTCTAGAGTCTTGGGCCACTGCTCAAGCCAATACACTACACTGGCTGTCAATATAACCAAGTAGACTCAAAGTCAGAGGAGCACCTGTTTCTTAATCTTGCTCTCTCTAGTGTGCATGCATGGGTGAGAAGAGACAAATTCAGAGATATGGAAAAGTTATCACAACTACTGGTTGCAGTGGAGAAATGGAAAACAATCCTTTTTCTAACCTTCTAATGATCCTATTAGATTTTATTCTTTATGAAAGAAAAGCCCAGAAAAAACCATGGCTATTGAAATGAAAAGCTGAGAGTTCCGGGATGAAATTCTTCCTCTTTCCTAAACATTTAAACCAAGATTCTACTGGTCTTGAATAAATATTCTGGGGTTTTTTGAGGCGTGGGGTGAAGGGTGGCAGAAGTCCTAGAAAGGAATTCCATATGGTTTGAATCCTGGTTATCCAAAGGAACTTACCACTCAGCCAGTCCAAGCTCTAAGATCTTTAGAGGAAGGCTTTTTCTTTGTTCCACCATCTTTGTAGGTATGGTTGGCAGAACCACGAGACAGGGCCTTCTCAGTCCTAGTTTTGGAACTCCCTCCTTCCTGGAGAATTTGGAATTAATCGCTTTTTTTGGCAGATGAAAACTTTTCTATTCCAACAAGCTTTTAAGAACAGACTGCATGGGCTTTTAATACTGCACCATTTAAATGATTTTGACTTCTGTCTTTCAATGGATTTGTTCAAAATGGTTTTAATTCTACAGGAATTTTAATCATATTTGAGACAGAACTTCTGATATGTTTAGACTCATGACTGTATAATTTTTTATGTATTTATTTTGATTTGTCCCACTTTGGGGGAAATGGCATGACATCACCATTGCCATCTCCACCTTCCTCATTGGTGTATTTTGTGTACTTTGGAAAGCCTCTACTTGTTGTTTCTACTCTAATTAGGCAAATAAGATTAACCTAACTTTCAGGCAATATCACAACACCATGGCAGGTTTTCTTTCTGTAGTTACAATTAAATGCATTGACTCTTTATTATAGACACAGCTATAAATACTTGGAAATTTCAATGTTATGATCTAATTTCTAAATAAAGAAATAATTTTCTAATAACACTCATTTAAATTGATTACACGTTTCTATGCAGCAGGAAGTTAGTCATATTCTTAAGTTTGCTAATACAGTACTTAATCCAAAGAATGAATGCCAACAAACAATTTAAAATTCAGATTAAAATCTGTTTTTCAATTATGAAGATTTCAGTCATGGTAAAAATATTATCCTGCACAAAGAACCAAAAAACTACCCCAGGTATTAGAATATTTACCTTTTGAATCAGCTCAGGCTTAGTCTGAATCAGGACATACAAGGGTAAATAAAATGTCGATTGTATGTTCGGGGTTTCCAACAAAATACTTTTTCTTCTTAAAACTAGTACAAAATGCAAAATCACACTTACGTACGCAAATTCCTTTTCTATAAACAAAGAAGTAGTATTTACTAATGTATACTTTTACACTCAAATCCATAATGGGTATTAACTGTTTCCCCCAATTTACACCTAAATTCAAAAGAGTAAGAAAAATATCTGAAGAAATTCATATTAAGCTATATTGATTCTTTCCCAGAGTCTATATTTTAAGCATACCCTACTGGCCTAGATTTCTTTACACTGTAAGCAACAATTTGGAAGAACTGCAAAGGATATTGAGTATGAATCTGCCTAAGAACAGAAACATTAAAACTCAGTTTAACTTCCTGCAAAGATGCTAACATTAGAACACAGGTAATTACGTGGGAAGATATGCAAGGTTTTGACTTCCTAATTTCACCTAGACCTACTGTTCTAGGAATGTAACATCCATATCAATTACTACCGTGTTTCCCCGAAAATAAGACAGTGTCTTATATTAATTTTTGCTCCCAAAGATGCACTAGGACTTATTTTCAGGGGATGTCTTATTTCTCCATGAAGAAGAATTCACATTTATTGTTGAACAAAAAAAATGAACATTTATTATATACTGTACAGTGGTTGTCATTACAAACCAGCATAACCAGACAAACTGTGAATCCTATCAAGAATTTCTTGTTACTACCATTATTTCCATGTACAACACTTTATAGTACGTACATTTACCGATCCTGCATGCTCTGGTGTTCTGTTCGGTGGGCATGCGTCCAAACAAAAACTTTGCTAGGTCTTACTTTTGAGGGAGGACTTATATTTAGCAATTCAGCAAAACTTCTACTAGGTCTTATTTTCTGGTGATGTCTTATTTTAGGGGAAACAGGGTAGTACCACATACCTTTTCTGTATTAAAAAAATCCCTGCAAAATTGAACATTGTGAGTGCAAAAAACTGAGTAGCAACATAAAATAGGAAACTGAGAATGCATTCACTGTATCAGATGTGCAGTATTGCTTTTTAGCTTTTGTGGGGCAAAAGATGACATTTGAAAAATCAAGAATAGTGGTAAACTAGGCTTTTCCTGAAAGACATCCACTTTATTAATCAAAGGGATTCAGCAAAAAAAGCAGCCAGTAGCTTGGATCCAAAGAAGCACAAGCAAAACTATCTAGACCCTGCCACGAAACGCAGGCATGAGATATATAACACACCTGCTGAAACCATGGGATATGTTGCAAATGGTGGCTGAGTTGCAGGTGAAAGAAGGACCTGATAGAAAATGAATTTTGTACCAAGTGTAAAATGATGTTAAATTACAAAGTGTAGTATTTAAGTCAAAAATTAAAACTTCATTTGTAAATTCAGCCATTTTGTTGGTAGAGATACAAGTATGAGGGCAGACATTCAACCAGATGATCTAGTTCATCCTTTAATTTGACATTGGACAAAATGCTGCCCTTAAGAAGATTTTGGACTGCAGGTTCACAAATTCTTTACTGTTGGCTATAGTGGCTACAACTGTTGATTAGTACAATTCAATAATATTTAGAAGACCACAGTTTGCCCACCCCTGCTTTAATTCCTGAGCTTTCACAGTGGGAAGAGTGACCACAAAAATCAACATTCTTGTACTTCTTTTACAGGAATCTCCATTCATTTATCAAAGATTTCATATCGACCAAAGGTACTGATCCCTTTTTAATATGAATTATAGTTTCTGATCTACTAACTGTTCCAAGGAAAGTTTCTACAAGGATGTTTTTAGGTAGGTTTTTAACTAAAATTCCACATAGACTATTTTGGGTTTTGCTTCTTTGAATTAAACTAGAACAGTGATTTTCAACTTGTGGATCCCCAGGTGTTTTGGCCTACAACTCCTAGAAATCCCAGCCACTTTACCAGCTGTTAGGATTTCTGGGAGCTGAAAGCCAAAACATCTGGGGACCCACAGGTTGAGAACCACTGAACTAAAACAAACTTGCTTTCTGCAGCCAACTTTCTGCCAAAGGGATAGTGACTGAGAGGGCTGTTTTGAGGGAAAGAGGAAGAAGCAGAACGGAAGCCTGCTAGGTAATGTAGTTTTCTCCCTCTTTCCCTCCTCAAATGGCCAGCATCTGCCAATGGCATGGCAGCCAAGGGGAGGGGAGCAGGGCAGGAGGTGGAAAGAACTGGAGGAAGACAGGGAAAGGCTATGTTAACCAGCAGGCTTCAAGGTGACTTCCATGTGTAGATGCCCCTTCACTGCAATTAGGAAAGGCAAACTTACTGGTGCCAGCTGAGAGGCAATGAGGAGGGAGAGAGGGAGAAATGGAACACATGTGTCACTGTCGCTGCTTCCCAGCAGGAGCAGGCAAGGAAGAGGGGAGCATTACATTCTCAGGAAGTTTTTTTGTTTCAGCGTTTTTAGGTTTGAGGTGCGCATTAGATTAGATGGCACACTAAATTCAAGCAAATACGGTACTTATAAAGCTGGCAAAATAATTGCTCTGGATTCTCACATGACCTAAAATACAGACAATTGTACCATTTCATAAGATAAGGTACTGTTTTATCTGAAATTCCAAAGTACCAAAGTCCTTTAAATTAAAAAGAAAAAAACATCAGAAGAAGTTTAGAAATAAGATGCTTTCTCTTGTCAAAGTTATGTCAGTGTTAACATACATAGACATAACTGGGTAGCTTACTTATTATATGTATCTTGTTAATTCTACAAGCAAACATGTACCACTCTTGAGATAAAAAATAGGATAAACCGGAGCTAAATACAGCATAGGATAAACGGGAACTAAATAGTCTTTTTCAACAATTATTATGGTACAGTACTTTAAAAGTACATACAAAGAAGTTGAAGGTTTCTCTCACCCATTTGATCTTGCCAGTAGAATAATTACCAATTACCAAAAGAACACATACAGTGCACATTGAATTTTGAAATATCAACTATGTTTTAAATGTAAATACTGGTCTTATTTATTTGGGTGATACTATCTTGGCTGAAGTCGAGGTAAATAAAACTTTTCTGACTGTCTCCCACCCCACAAGTGCTTGGCTGCTCCCTTCACAACGTGCAACCATTACATTCTATATTAAACCACCGTTTTCTCTTTTGTCCAAATTAGAAAAAAGCCAGAATTTCAAACTCGTTTCACACAATGGCTGAAGATCCCAGCTTGCTTTGATGCTGATGACAACAATATATATCCTGATTCAGAAAAAACTAAAACAATAGCTTGATTAATAGTAGCTTATAAAAAGAATACAAAAAATCTTCATTCTATTTCACCTTATAAAACAGAGATGCCATTGTCCAAATTTGCCCAGTTCTAGCAATCCCTCTGAGCAGTATGTTTTAAGGTGGATATTTGTATCCTAAAATCATTGTGATTTTCATGTTTGAATAAAGGCACATACAACTCTTACAAAACTGAAATTTCAGAGCGACTTATGCTTGATTTATAAAACTAATGGCATAAGTAACTCTCATTAAATTGCATTCTAATGGTAGAGAAGATAGTTTTACAGCACTGCTCTGAAATATAAAAATACACTGAAATATGAAAAAGCAAGTGGTTTCTATTTTTCTTATAATAATGACTTAAAAGGGAAAAGAAGGGCAGGATGAATGGCAGGATTCTTAGAGGCTGGAGTTTGGAGCCTGAATAAAGGGATATCACAATGGGTTTTGCTCAAAAATACATATCTTTGGCTCAGAGATCAAGTGCCTTTAATCTCTCCATATGAATCTCAACTAGATCAGAACATCTCTAATTAGACACAAATTCACAATTTACACAAAATTTGTAATGAGTATGGAAGAGCCACCTAGGCAGTTAATCCTCATACAGTGATCCATGTACACATTATTTATAAATTATTGTTTTAGTGTTAATGATTACTGAATTCAAAAATTTGAATGATAAACTCCAATCTTCATAAATTATATAGCCCCTCCTTTGACAAGAAATGACGTGCTATACACTGGAAATGCATGCACACATTCACATAAAATCACTCATTTCCAGTTATTAATCTTAACAATAATAATAATGATCCATGCAATTTCTATAGATTTCAATTTCATTTCATAATCAAGCATAAAAACAGAGTATATAAAACTTTTACTAAGCTGCCGTACCAACACTTTCACCAATATGTACATGTATATATACAAATTTAATTTGAGACAGTTATAATGGATGGGTTAGCTCTGTAAAGAAAGAATTCAGAAAAAAATTATATCATCATTGTGCTAATCATACTGTGACTATATGCAAAAGTCTGATTTAACTGCTCATGGCATTTCTATTTACTTTTTGTGATCTCCAAACAAGATCCTCCTCTTTTTTAATGGAGGGTTTTCATCACTTCCAGCAGGCATTCTCCAATTAGTATGGGGTAAAACAGCAATTCTGTATACCTGCTGACAGACATGTAATGGAAGAGGTACAAAATGGTGGACATGCCCGGGCAGCATACTTAATAGATAGACAAACATCCAGTCATCAGCTTGAAGTAGTACTGGCAGAAAATTAACTTAGTGCTACAAAGCTCATTTGCCAAGGAGGACCACAGCAATCTGGATAGTATGAAACAATATAATGGGCTGGAGTGCGGTTGGGTGAAGTGGTGAAATTGGAAGATACACTTTCTGCATTCTCTTTCAAGGTGACAGTGGTCATTAATTTCAAATGCACTCATTGCTTCTGTGTACAAACTAGCAGTTGCCTATGCAAAGCAAGCATTCTGTAAACGGTTCTGAAGATTATCTGGACAAAGCATATTAATACTCTAGTGTACGGACAATTTCCTTGATAACTTAGGTTCTATTACCTCATGCCTTTTTCAGCGTTACTTTTATGTATATATTATATAAATCATTTATGACCAAAAAACCACCCTAAATTTCAACCACAATATCAATCTAGCATTTATTTTACTGGCCAACACACATTTCAGTGCCTCATTTGTTACACCCGTTTCCCCTATCAGTTCTAGTTTTTGAGATACAGAACATATGCCATCGACCAATTGCCATCTGCCTGCCCAATGAAAATCATGATAACCCTATCCAAGAAACTAGAGCTAATGTAGACTACCTAATGCAATTTTCTGAATCAGCATCCCAGATACCACCAGGAACAGACTTAAAAACCAAAACAACCAATCATTTTAGATTTGTTAGGCTGTGTTATTAGTGAAAGCAACATTTAATAAATATTCAACAATATGGAATACAGATGTCTAAGAAATATTTTAGCCTTTATTTATAAGTAGAACAGAACCCTTATAGATAATCGATAATTTTAACAATCTTAGTGTTTAGCTTTCAAAGCACTTAATAATGAAGAAGAAAAAAGTGTATCTGTCCGAGTGTGTGTATATGTGCCTTCAAGTTGGCTGCTGACTTTAAATGATCCCAAGAATTTTATATGATTTGCTTAGACAAGAATTACTTATGGTTTTTCCAGTTTATTCTTCGAAAACACAGTCATTCCCAGTCACATGATATTCCATCCAAGTACAAACCAGGTTTGCCCTGCTTAGTTTCCAAGATCCTTTAGGTTATTTAGGTCTTAGTAGGAATTATAGCCTAAAATCACCAGCAAAAACAATAATATGATAAACTATGGACTAATGGCACTAGAAGTCAAGAGAGAAACACACAATCTTCTAAGTGTTTTTTGGTCTTCTTTTGGATTTCAAATTCCAGGACCCTCATCATTGGCCAAGGCAGCAGAGGCTTCTGGATTTGAAGTTCAAAACAGCTAGAAGACTAGCATTTGGGAATCATTGATCAAATATGGCAGAATTAATGAAGTTTGACTCCACTTGAATTGCTATGGCTCAATACTATGACATCACTGAAACTGTAGTTTTACATGTTCTTTGTCTTTCTCTGCCAAAGAATGCAGGTGCCCCACCAAACTACAAATCCCAGGAACTAACTCACCACATTAAGCTATGGCAGTTAAAAGTGATGTCAAACTGCATTAATTCTACAGTATAAATGTGCCCATAGATTATTGTTATTATTTGCCACCAAGGAGGTTTTGATTTAGAAACTCACTGGGTGACTTACAGTAAACCATATCCAAAGGAGTAAATGTCAGGTTGTTGCAGTAGGAAAAAAAAGGGAGGGGAGGCAAAAATCTGATTTGTGTTTTTAGCATGTACCTTCTTGGATATCATTCCCCCTTTTCAAGTTGTCAAACAGATTGATATTTCAGGGTGTATCTCTAATGTAGAATTAATGCTGTGTGGTCCAACAAATTCCTCGCTTGCCTTGCAGACAATTTTATGGTCCAGAAGGTAGAAGAGGCAATGAAGGAATCAGCTACTCTTGATCTCATCCTAACCAATGTGGAGGACCTGATCAATTCAGTCGAAGTGGTCAGATCCTTAGGAGCAAGCAACCATGTGCCCCTGCAGTTTGCGATACAAAGGAAGGCTGACTCCAACTCTACTATTCTATGATTCTATGACTTCCAAAAAATGAAAGAAATACTAAGCGGCATTTCATGGATGCCAATACTAAAAGACAAGGGAGTTAAGGATGAATGGGAGTTTTTCAAAAGTGAAATACTCAAGGCGCAAATGCAAACAGTGCCAACAAAGAAAAAAAAAATAAGACAAGTGCGAAGAAGCCAGAATGTATGTCCAAATAACTTCTAACTGGGCTAAGACTCAAATGAGACATGCACAAGAAGTGGAAATGGGGATAAATCACCAAAGAAGAATTCAAACGACTAGCCAACTCCTGTAGGGAAAAGGTTTGTAAGGCTAAAGCACAAAATGAGCTCAGGCTTGCTAGAGACATTAAAAACAACAAAAGGCTTTTTTGCTTATGTTGGTAGAAAAAGGAAGAACAAGGAGGCGATAGGGCCTCTGTGAGGAGAAGATGGGGCGATGGTGGCAGGGGATAAGGAAAAGACAGAACTACTTAATTCCTTCTTTGCCTCAGTCTTCTCACAAAAAGAAAGTTGTCCACAACCTCAGCAACAAGGAATGGACGAAGGATTGGGGGAAATCTAACCCCAAATAGGGAAAGAAGTAATCCAGGAATACCTGACCGCTCTAAATGAATTCAAGTCTCCAGGGCCAGATCAACTACATCCAAGAGTATTGAAGGAACTAGCGGAAGTTATTTTGGAACCTCTAGCCATTATTTTTGAGAGTTCTTGGAGAACGGGAGAAGTCCCAGCAGATTGGAGGAGGACGAATGTGGTCCCTATCTTCAAGAAGGGAAAAAAGGATGACCCAAACAATTACTGTCTGGTTAGCCTCATGTCGATACCAGGCAAGATTCTGGAAAAGATAATTAAGGAAATGGTCTGCAAACACTTAGAAACAAATGCGGTCATTGCTAATAGTCAACACGGATTTACCAAAAACAAATCACGCCAGACTAATCTGATCCCTTTTTTTGATAAAGTTACAAGCTGGGTAGATGCGGGGAACACTGTGGATGTAGCATATCTGGATTTCAGTAAGGCCTTCGACAAGGTCCCCCATGACCTTCTGACAAACAAGCTAGTCAAATGTGGGCTAGGCAAAACTACGGTTAGGTGGATCTGTAATTGGGTAAGCGAACGAACCCAAAGGGTGCTTACCAATGCGTCTTCTTCATCTTGGAAAGAAGTCAGGAGTGGAATGCTGCAGGGTTCCGTCCTGGGCCCGGTTCTGTTCAACATCTTTATTAATGACTTAGATGAAGGGTTAGAAGGCATGATCATCAAGTTTGCAGATGACACCAAATTGGGAGGGATACCCAATACCCCAAAAGACAGGAATAGAATTCAAAACGATCTTGACAGATTAGAGAGATGGGCCGAAACAAGCAAAATGAAGTTCAACAGGGACAAATGTAAGATACTCCACTTATGCAGAAAAAAAATGAAATACAAAGATACAGAATGGGGGACGATGCCTGGCTCGACAGGAGTACGTGTGAAAAAGATCTTTACATATTAAACATTATTTTGGATATATTATACTGGGTAACTGATTTGGTCAAAATCCAATATGTGTTTTTAAACTCAGTGGGGAATCTGCATCAGTATTAGAACTCACTTCCTCTCACTCTCATAGTGGAGTATTTTGTAGTGACAAAAAAACCTGCTTCAAAGTATTTCCTATTGCTCCGCAGTAGACTTTTAGGGAGTATGGCAGCTGTAGAAGGGCAGAGAGTTTGAAGAATTTTCCTCCAAAAGCAGTTCAAGTAAAAATGTCAACATTAGAGCATAGGGACATTTTTTTTAAAGTTCAGCACGTTCCAGTTTCATATGCCAATCAGCCAAAATTGATATGCTCATCATGACTATTTTAAAATAGGAAAGAACACAAAAACTAGTATTTGGCCCCATAAATACCATAAATATGATAATAAATGTTACACGTAAGAATTCCTCCATCTTGGAGGTACATTTGTAAATTAAGAGGAAGAACAGTGTTAACTGGAAAATGTAACAAATAGCACTTCCAGTTATATCTAGTTAAACTGAAGAACAACTGTTTCCCACTACTAGCATGGAATGAAAGAACAGAGAGAAATATTTCTTCATATTTATTTCCAAGCACAAAACTTAAATAAAATCTGAAGGTCAGTGAGCAATGTAGAGTACAACAGGGGCCTCTAAAGGCATAAAAACTAGTTTTCACAGGCCACTGCTACAGAACCAAGAGGCGTATGACAGATTTAAGATTACAATTTGCATGGTTTTTTTGGGGGGGGGGGTGAGAAAAAGTTGGGGTTTTGGGCCTTAAACAAGAGAAGTACAATAGTAAAATAAGACAGTCCCAGCATAACAGCGGCTTCAATTCTAATAAGAAATTTAGAGTCAATCAAACAACACATTATTATAATTGATACCTGGCTCGATTATATGGCATTCTGGCTCTAGAAATATTAGAAAAACAAATAATGATTCTATAAAGCAAAGACCACGCAGCACACTGCTCCTGTTATTTCAGTTTTGTAAGTAAGATGACTGTCAACACTATTGAGATGAACACAATCAGATTAATGACCATCTGAAAAGATTTCTAGGATACCGGATCTCAAATATCTAATACCCGACAGATTTGAAATTAAAATTATTGATAGCTTTTGGTCCTATAAATCTTAAATTTATTTCACAAATAATCTGTTTCCCCTTTCTATGACACTGAGCCTTCAAGATTGTGAATGACTCAGCCTTAAAATATTGCAAGTCAGCTAAAACAATATGAAGTTGGTTTTCCACATCCACAGGTTCTTCAGCCTGAGACAACCAACCACGACATACATACATACAATTTCCAAAAAGTAAACCTTAATTTTGGCATGCACCAGGCACTATGCTGATGTATAGGCATACCCTGCTCTACCTTCCTGCCCCTTCATGGGTCTTCAGGCTCCCTCTGGCCATTTTTATTAAGTGACAACATTTTACTGTGTTATTGTACATAATGGGATTTTAGCACCCATGAATTTAGATATGCACAGGTGGTTATGCAACCAACCTTCAGCATATACTGAGGGGCCATTGTAATGTAACTATCTTAATTTACAAAGCAACCAAGATAAGTAGATCCAGTATTCCTTCTCCATTACCATTATAATCTAAATGTTGCTGGCACGTGAAAATGTATTTGGAGCGGATGCTCTCATGTGGGGTTTCTTAGTGTTCAAAAGTATTTCGAATCTTCGTTCCTGAAAATGGAATAGAGACTCAGGTTGTCTAAGGGCAGATCTATACTGACCACTTAAGTCAGTTTCAAGCTGGTATAGCAGCAACCGATTTCACTGTGCAGATTGATTATATTGGTAATTCTGAAACTAACTCAAGGCCCAGATGATGATCATACAAACCTCAGGGATGGCTTCTAACAGCTGAGAAGAATACATTTCCCACCCAATTCCCCCTTTGTAGTGATCATATGTGACTCTTTTGCTGTAGACATGGTTTATACTAAAGTGTGCTTATGTACATTACTGGCCATTATCACAATTGGTGCCTTTTTATTGCCCTGTGTTATGGCTAATTAATGTGAGTAGCACGTTATCAACTTGACTATAAAAAGGTTTTCCAGCACTCCTATGGATTTTGAAGTATGAAATTTACTAAAGAAATGAGGGATAGTCATCAAACAGAACAGCTTCCTTCAAACACCTCAAATCAAGATACATGCACTTGACATGCTAAGTTTTAAAAGCATTCAGGATGTTGAAATACATGAAATCTCTGTAGCAAACAGGCAGCCTATATTCTTCTAGAATGTATATACTGTATGCTTTGCTTCCCCATGCCCCAGATTTCATCCAGGTTGTAAACGGCAGCCTAGGTATCCTGAACAGCATCATGTTTCTCTTCACAATTGGATTTACATTCATTTAGAGAGGGTATTTCTCAACTGTAGGAACTGTTTCACACTTTGAGTTTAAAAGAAACAATTAGAATAATCAAACAAAATGAGTATGAAATTTCTCAAAGTCTCCCTTGTTATTATAAAATGGGAAGAAACATAGCTTCTGGTCAATTTAACTTGCACTCTTCATTATTAAATATTACCTGCTGGGCCGTTAAACTGTTTGGTAGTGGAAAAACAATATGAATTACTATTCGCAATACAAAAGTATTAAGCTGACCTTTCTCTAGGGCATGATGCATTCCAAACTTAAGCTATGAAATATGAATCTGATATTAGCTATTTCTGTGTGAAATTATAGAATAATACAAGGGAGAACTAATGTCTAATGGCTGCCATCTTTAGCATTTTCTTATGGATTACCAAGGGGTTCCAAAATCTCATAAAATAGCTGCATATTTTGAAAGAGAAAACTGCCCAGATGTATTTTGGTTAGTAATATTAATTAAGACCCCCCTTTTTTTTACTACAAATAAAAAAGTACACAGTAGCTATTGCAGACTTCCCCTTGAACAGAGTTCTAAAAGTAATTCTGAATTTTAAAGGGACTATAAAAGGTGCTGAATGCTTGGACAACCCTTTAATACTGGGAGTAAAACTTGGAGCAGTTTCATTGTCCGACTAACACAGAATCCATCAACTGTACCAATGAGGCATGTTATAAATGTTTTTACATACAACTCACAGATGAATTAATTACTTACAGAGATGTAAAATTTACAGAAACTTTATTGTTACTTTGTTATTTTAGAAATACAATACATCAAATCCCTCATAAAATTATAACGTTTTAGTATTTGAAAACAATCAAAAGTATAGTTTATACAGAAAATAATACACATTTACTGGTTTAATTACTTTTAATTTTTTAATTTCTTACATTTACAAATGGGAGTACAAGCCACTAGTTTTCCCCAACCTATGAAGAAGTACCGTAATCAGAGTTGGACAGACTTATCTTAAATGACAAGTTTATTTAAATATTCAAAAACATTTAACCTACTGATGCCTCAATTAATGTAATTTTATTGGCATCTATATTTATTTTTGAAATTTGCCAGTAGCTGCTGAATTTCCCACCCTCGTCTTATACTCAAGTCAATATGTTTTCCCAGTTTTTTGTGGTAAAATTACGTGCCTTGGGGTAGGTTTAAACTCGAGTGTATATGGCAAATAGAAGGAGAAAATAGAAATAAAAATACATCAACAGTATAATGAACTCACACCAACTCCACAGTGTCATACATGCATAGATAGAAAACACACATTTTCTGAAAAGGCTGCTAAAGGGTGGGCTGGAATAGAAGCAAAACCTATTAAATACTAATTTTGCTTTCTGAGACCTTGTCTAATCAGCTTCTTTTTCTGGCAAACACTATCAGAAATTTTAGCTTATTTTTTGTCTTTCATTTTTAGACCCTACTAACAAAATCACCAGAAAAACGAACACTCTAATCAAGAACTCCTCCATTAACTTTGACATACGCCAACAGCTGTGCAAATCAGAAGCCCTCCCACCCAGGCTTTATGGACTCCTAAAAATCCACAAGGACTCCATCCCACTCAGACCCATTGTAAGTGCCATTGGATCGCCGACTTACAACCTGGCAAAATTTCTGGCTACACAGCTACAAACCCATATTGGGCTCACTGCGCACTATATCAAGGACTCAACACACTTCATAGAAAAGATCAGCAAACTCAAGCTAAGCACCAAGGACATCCTGATCAGCTTCGATGTGGTGTCCCTGTTTACCAAGGTCCCAGTAGCTGACACTCTCATACTAATAAAACAAAACTTCCCAGAAGACATCACAGCCCTGTTTCATCATTGCCTGACCACTAGCTACTTTCAGTGGGACACTGGATTCTATGAACAGAAAGATAGAGTGGCCATGGGGAGCCCTCTCAGCCCAGTAGTAGCAAATTTCTATATGGAACACTTTGAAAAACAAGCCCTAGAAACAGCACCAAAAAAGTCAACTGTTTGGTTCAGATACGTAGATGACACCTTCACAATTTGGAGCCATGGAGAGGAAGAACTCAGCAAGTTCCTGGACCACCTTAACAGCATCCACCCAAATATCCAATTCACCATGGAAAAAGAAAAGGAAGGAAAACTGCCATTTCTAGATGTTCTGGTCATCCGCAAACCCAATCAACAATTGGGCCACACAGTTTACAGAAAACCTACACACACAGATAGATACCTTCATAAAAACTCCAACCATCACCCAAGTCAAAAAAGGAGCACAATCAAAGCCCTGACAGACCGTGCACAAAGAATCTGCGAACCTCACCTCCTCCAAGGTGAACTTAACCACCTAAACTGGGCTCTACAGGCCAATGGATACTCCACCACAGACATCAGAAGAGCTGCAAGGCCAAGAACAAGCCATGAGAGTCAAGACAAAGATCCACCCAGAGGAAAGGTGTTCTTACCATACATCAAGGGAACCACTGACCGCATAGGCAAACTGATGAAAAAGCACAACCTACAAACTATCTACAGACCCACAAAGAAAATCCAACAAATACTACGGTCAGCGAAAGACAAGAGGGATCCTCTCTCCTCTGCAGGAGTCTACCGGATACCATGCAGCTGTGGACAAGTCTACATAGGGACCACCAAACGCAGCGCCCAAACAAGAGTAAAAGAACATGAAAGGCACTGCAGACTCACTCAACCAGAGAAATCAGCCATAGCAGAGCACTTGATGAACCAACCTGGACACAGTATATTATTTGAGAATAATAATAATAATAATAATAATAATAATAATAATAATAATAATAATAATAACAACAACTTTATTTTTATACCCCGCCCCATCTCCCCGAAGGGACTCGGGGCGGCTTACATGGGGCCTGGCCCGATAAAACAAACAAATATCAGTACACAGAACACAGAGAACACAGAAATGCTTGACCATTCCAACAACTATCATGTCAGACTACACAGAGAAGCCATTGAAATTCACAAACATGTGGACAACTTCAACAGAAAGGAGGAAACCATGAAAATGAACAAAATCTGGCTACCAGTATTAAAAAACTCAAAAATCAGGACAGTAAATAAGAAGCAACACTCTGATACATGGAAACTAGGGGCAGTTAACAAAGAATGCCCCCAGGCAGAAAATGGCTAGATGCAGCCATTCAATGCAAATTAGCGTGATTAACTGGAACATTTAAGCTGGTTTCCAACTGACAAGAGTTTTCCCTCACCCTGGACTTCCCACAGATATATATAAACAGTCCTTGCTTAGTTTTTCTATACCTCACAACCTCTGAGGATGCCTGCCATAGATGTGGGCGAAACGTCAGGAGAGAATACTTCTGAAACATGGTCACACAGCCCGAAAGACATACAACAACCCTTTCATTTTTATTGTTTTAATGGATTCCTAAATACTGATGCCCAGATCTAAACAAGCTTCTCTACAATTTATGTATTGGTTTGTTTCTTTATTTGATGTATTTCAAAACAGTCCCAATTTCCTTCAAAACAGAGGAATCTTAGGCAAGTGCGAAACAAGAGTCAGAGGCTATATCACCCCAAGACCTTGCTACCACATTACCTGAAAGAAATTCTTAACAAAATGTCAGAGTGAACTTCTTGGACAAATACTGTATTGTGTAAAAAAATTAAGGTCTTTTATAAGACTAAGTCCTAGGTATGGTGTCAATCATTTGGGAGAGTATAAAGGTAAGGTATCAATACATATTCTTGTAAACATTTTATTGTTGTAAAATATCATATAATCAATTTCTTTTTGATTGAGAAAACAGACAAAAAGGTATTTGGAAGACAAGATTTCATATCTCTAGTTTTATAGAAACACATTTTAGCAGTCCCATATTTACTCCTTCACCAGAAAGAGGGAAACTGACTAAATAATATGTACACTAGTTTTAGAATTTATTAACTATGCAAACTCAAAAACTCGCATTTATAATCAAGTTTAATAATTGAGCATCTATGAAACTTGAAGTACTGTATTGCTGGTATACAAAGAAAAATATCAATAATTCCATTTAGTTAGCAAAAACAAATCAAAGTGATAATCTCTAAAATGAATGCATTGGCTGTATTTTATAATTATATATCTTCACTATGAAACTCCCTTCACAACCATATTCATCAAGTATTTCTGTCATTTTAAGGTGCCAGCCAAAGTCTATCCTGTACTCATCTACCTTTTGTGTCTTCTAATAGTGTGTGTGTGTCTCAACAAACTATCCTGAATACTATTATTTTCTGTTTCAACTGTTGGTTTTATAAGCTGGTTGCTTATGTTACCTACTTTCATTGTTTTTAGTTTATCATAAGTAATCTTGGACTATTTTTCAAAAGGTGGCTCCGACTTCTATGTAGTAAAAAGTCATGAATTATCATTTGACTCCACAAGATGTAGGTAACACTGCAACTACATTGGAGAGCTCTAAGTAAACTGCTCTAACCCCCCTCAATTATCTCTACTTGTGGGGAAAAAAATCAAATAACCCCACAATGTGAGCAAAACTTTCAGTGTTTCTCTTATCATGCACACTTATTGTGCATTACACACACACACAAACATAATAGTCTCCCCTTGGAAGGATAAAAATTGAGTGAGTCTGACCCTAATATTAGGTAAAGTAGGCAGCTGCCTTAGACACTGATGGCAAAGCACTGCAGGGAACAGAGCTTACAAAACTGTCCTCTTCCTTCTAAACTAGTCCACTATCCTCAAAACTATGCAAGTGCTGAAATAACATTCAAATTCCATTCCAAATAGCTTCTGCACATGAATGGCATAAGGAAACAATCTTTTTCTTTGCCTCAAGCAGTAAAATGTCTGGTGCCAGGCCTAAAATTGTTGATTTTTCTTTTTAAAAACCCACTCACACTGCAGAGTTAATACACAATAGAAATACATTTCCTTACACTAATCTGACATCTGAGAGAAAACAAGTGGCATTTCAAACTAACAAATTAAATTTTGACCACGAAGTTTCTAAAATGATGCAAAAAAAACCTAGTTAACAGAATGTGTACAAGAGTCAATAGCTTCTTCTGTGCCCTTGACACAGCACAATATACCAACAGACCTAATATTCTCTCACAAGTGTCTCTGGTATTATGATGCTGTCACCTTCTCTTTTTTACTCTCACATTTCTCTTTTCCATTCATTCACTGTCACATTCAATGCAGTTGATCAACTATTACTCCACTAGCTGCAGTACAGGGAGATTTTCCTTACAGCTGTCAAATCAGGAAGAGCTGTACATTCTGAAAGCAGACCTTTTCTCAATTTTTTCAAAGTGACAGAATACGCAGAATACATACAGGCAAATTCTAACAATTGTAAACAATATGTGCATATCTAGCATTCTAACACTGCCATCAATCATTGTGCTAACCTGAGAGAAATAATTGTTTTTATCCAATTGCTGCCATTTAGAAGGCTAAGCTCTGCCCACTTGGTCTCCTAGCAACCCACTCGGCCCAGGGGACAGGCAGAGTTAGGCCTCACTTAGGCCTCTTCCACACTGCCTATAAAATACAGATTATCAGATTTTAACTGGATTATATGGCAGTGTAGACTCAAGGCCCTTCCACACAGCTATATAACCCATTTAGAATCTTATATTATCTGCTTTGAACTGGATTATCTTGACTCCACACTGCCATATAATCCACTTCAGTGTGCATTTTATCCAGCTGTGTAGAAGCGGCCTCATATAATCCAGTTCTAAACAGATAATATAAGATTATAAATATACAGTAGAGTCTCAATTATCCAACATAAACAGGCCGGCAGAACCTGTTGGATAAGTGAATATGTTGGATAATAAGAAGGGATTCAGGAAAAGCCGATTAAACATCAAATTAGGTAATCATTATACAAATTAAACACCAAAACATCATGTTATACAACAAATTTGACAGAAAATGTAGTTCCATGTGCAGTAATGCTATGTAGTAATTACTGTATTTACAAATTTACCACCAAAATATCACAATGAATTTAAAACAATGACTACAAAAACATTGACTACTAAAAGGCAGACTGCATTGGATAATACAGAACATTGGATAAGTGAATGTTGGATAAGTGAGATTCTACTGTAATATGAAATAATTACTGTGGTAGAATAATACAGAACAATATAATCTCTAAAACCAGGACAGTTAATAAAGACCAACACTCTGAAAGCAGGGAAATTGGGAATTCCACAAAGGAAACAATCAGGGCCAGCTAACACTTCCCAAGAAAGAATTCTTCCAGAAAGGAAGCTGACAACGGAGTGTAGCAGTGTGTATTACCAAAGTTGTTGTATTATTATTATTATTATTATTATTATTATTATTATTATTATTGTTGTTGTTGTTGTTGTTGTGTTGCTGTGAACCGTGAAAATGAATACAATCTGGCTCCAAGTATTCAAAAACACTAAAATCTGAATATATAAAAATTACTGTGGTATCATAAAACAGAACAATACAATCTCTAAAATCAGAACACTAAATAAAGAACAACACTCTGAAAACAGAGGAATTCCACACAGGAAACAAACAGGGCCAGCTAACTCCCAACAAAGTCTTCCCATCACCAAAGTCTGGAAAATCCTCTGTTTTCTGAGGGCCATAGACAGTAGAAGCACATAAAATATCGCAAACAACATCACTTTGAAAACAAGGGAATTCTAGACACGAAACAATCAGGGCCAGCTAACACCTCCCAACAAAAAATTCACTCAGGGAGGAAACAGCCAGGCTTTAAAGCTGCAAGGCCATTACATGCTAATCATTTCCCCTAATTACAGCATTCATTCAGGTTTGAATCGGGGGAGCGGACAGAGCCCCCACTGTTAGCCCCAGCTTCTGCCAACTCTAAAGTTCAAAAACGTGCAAATGAGAGTAGATGAATAGGTACTGCTCTGGCGGGAAGGTAATGGCGCTCCATGCAGTCATGCCGGCCACATGACCTTGGAGGAGTCTACGGACAATGTCAGCTCTTGGGCTTAGAAATGGAGATGAGCCCCAACCCACAAAGTCAGACATGACTCAACTTAATGTCAGGGGAAAACCTTTACCCTTTACCTTAACTACCACCAATTCCTCAATACTTTATTTCCCATACCACCATACTTGGCCACAACAACGCGTGGCCGGGTACAGCTAGTATAAAATAAAATAATAGAAAAAAATAATAAAAAACTGGTGAAATCATACAGGCAGAGCTTATTTCGAACATTTTCTCCCTAATACAGAACTGAAGCATTAAAAGTATGAAACACTGTGTTAGAAATTTCCAAATATTTCATATTAGTATACTAATTCATATACTAATTAGCCATGTATCACTCCACGACACAGTAATTCAGTTTTCCTAGGAAACCAGAGATTAAACCAACACCTTTATAAGATTTTATTTATTTTATGTCAAAATTTTATTTATTTTATGTCATAACAAACAAGTCCAAAAGTAATAAAATAAAGGAATCACAAACAGCTAAAAAGTTTTAGACCAAAAGCGGGCAACAGTGACCGCATTGTCTGTAGCTTTAAACAACTCTTCCTCCGTACATTAGGCAGGGCATTGTGGGCAAGCATAAATTTGCGGAGTTGTTTGTTCAGCTCCATAGTCACACAAGGTGGATGATTCCTCCAGGTAGTGCCATCTTGCCAGGTTGTCTTTATAAGAGATACAGACACATACATAAGTTGTAATAACGGAAAACATGGGGGCACAATATAGCTCATGAAAACCTTTTGTTTATATTTTTGAAAATATATGATTTATTTTTTATTTCACGTAGACTCTGAGGTTTCTCATTACATTTGTGTGATACACCTATACACTGCAACTGATACACTAACGTTTCACAACACAGAGTTTGGAAAACTCTGTACTAAGTAAAAAAATTTAAACAAGGAGGCTCAAAATAAAATTCTCACATTGAGAAACAAAGTCAGTTAGAAATAGTCTAGGTGAAGTGATATCTAACAGGTACATATATTAAAAAGGCACATATATGTCTTTTGAATATTGGCAGAATTAAGAAAAAATGGGGCTGTGACAGAGAAGTCTTGCTTCAGGATGGAAATCTGCAGTTTGCAGAAACACTGGTAAGACTGCCTGAGATAACTATAGCTGTTGCACTGATCTGTTCTAGGAAAAGTTATCCACTATGCTGTCTGGCTCCAAATTATGCAGGATTTTATATGAAAGCAGCATAACTATTTCAGTCAGTAACTAATAGGCAGCATGCACAGTTGCTTCAGTATCAGTGTACCCTGGTCACCATATCCTAGCTGGCACTCTAGTGGTGTCCTGTCATAAAGCACATCGTGGTAATCTAAGGGCATGATTAATAATTCATAGAATATATGGGCTGGCTATCTCTGATCAAGGAACATCATCCTTGACTTACCAGCCAGATGTGATAGTTGGTACTCTTTGCCACTGAGGTTACTTGGGCCTCTAATGACAGTGATGAATCCAGAAACCTCATATTCACTTCTTTTGAGGAAATGCAAAAAAGCAAAGTCCAAAATTCCCATAAGCAAGAACCTCCCACAATTGTTGTTAAATCTCATCTGTTTTTTGTGTGGTTTTTAGGTCAACATGTTAAGACACAAAAGCACCGAATATATCAAAAGGTAAACAACCTTTCTTGATTCAAATGTATAAAGTGGTTTCATACAGGTGCCAAATACCACCAAATACAAGAAAGTATCTCATGATATACTACAACATAGTTGCCAGGATACTAAGTAGTCATTATCCAAAGCTATTTCCTGGACTCACTTCTACAACTGGAGTCAAACCACTGCAAAAGAATACCTGTAACTCTTAATTTAGAGAGCTTATCAGAAGATTGCTATGGCCAGTAGTAAAGAAAACAGCAGAGAGAAGGCAGAATTAAATGTGAGTTTGTCCTTTCGCTGTTTCCAGCACGGTGTTATCTGGATGATGATGATGATAATAATAATAATAGTGGTCCCAGTGGTGATGGGCACATTGGGTGCCGTACCAAAAGATCTCAGCCGGCATTTGGAAACAATAGACATTGACAAAATTACGATCTGCCAACTGCAAAAGGCCACTCTACTGGGATCTGCACGAATCATTCGAAAATACATCACACAGTCCTAGACACTTGGGAAGTGTTCGACTTGTGATTTTGTGATACGAAATCAAGCATATCTATCCTGTTTGCTGTGTCATAGAATAAAATAATAATAATAATAATAATAATAATAATAATAATAATAATAATAATATAAACATTATTTATATACTGCTCCATCTCCTCGAGAGAACTCAGGGAGGTTACCAACATGAACATAAAAACATTCAATTGTCAAAAAAACACCATACCACAAAGTTAAACACAGTAAACATATTAAACATCATAAGACAGAACCAAAACAATTCTATTAAAAACACACATACAATTACAAATCCAAAAGCAGATTTCTGCCCAAAACCAAGTTTGAACACATTTAATATGCTCCAAGAACCTGTGGAACCCTCCTACCAATTCTTCCACCATATATTATTAACTAGACAATAACTAATATATAGAATATCTCCAATTCAGGACGGATCATGAGTGTACGTTCTACCACATTGCTTAAGGTCAAGTGCATAACTTCACTAGGCAATGCTCCCTGAATCTATACAATTACTGTCATATAGGAAGTTCCTCGTCCCTCTTTTTTTAAAAAAAATATTGTGATATATGAAAAAAGAAACATACAATCGACAAGCTTTTGATGGGTGAAAAACCCGGGGCTATGTCTGTTTTTATTGTTGTTTTTATTGTTATTTTAAAGCTAAGTGTATTGTTTTAATCTGTTTCTGTAAACCGCTCCGAGCCAAACTGGGAGTAGCGGTATACAAGTCTAATAAAATAAATAAATAAATAAATAAAATTCAACAAGTAATTTCCCCAATCCCACCACTTACCCATTCCCACCCATGAACCACCATCCATGACTTCTGACGCCATGCCATATGGAACTAGTATCTAACAAAAATCTGTCCTTATCATTACACTAATAAATCCCCCGTATGGCTATTTCAAAATCTATTTGTCATCTTTTTAAATTTATATTGCACATAAAAGGTTAAACAATTATACAGACATATATGGAACATAAGTTCACCATTCTTATGACTATACATCATCCGCCCATCTATTTTGTCTTCTTTTTTAAATACATAAAGGTCAGTCCCCATTTTCTAGCAAACTCTTCTGTTTCCTCCCCTTATGCTATTGGAGATATTGGCCATTTCAATATAGTCAACTAATTTTCTTCTCCAATCTGCTGCTAAGACTCCAACACCAACTCCAAGACCACCATGGCTACCTCAGGAAGGGGGACATTGAACAGCGGGGTGGAAGGTACACCAACAAAATCCCTATTTTGTCCCAGTTACCCAGTTTAGGTAAATACACTCGAAGACTGTTGACTGTGGAATGGGGAACCTGGTCAGGGGGATGGAATCACAATAGATCACTGCAACTCCACCTCCCCGTCCCCCAGACCTCACCTGCTGTTGCACTGGGAATCCTGGTGGACAGAACTAAGAAAGATTACGCCCCCCCCCCCCCATACACACACCCAGTCTCATCCAGCCAGTTCTTTGTGATACAAACCAGGTCAGCATGCTCATCCAGAATCAAGACCTGGGTGGCAGTTGTTTTTCCATTTAATGACCTGGCATTTAACAGCAGCACTTTCAGGCTAGGGGGGCTGAAAGAATTAATGTAGTTTGACATCACTTTAACTGCTATGACTCAAAGGTATAGAATCCTGTGAGTTGTGCTTGGTTAGGCACCAACACTATTTGGCAGAGAAACATAAAGACCATAGAGAAGTATGATTCCCATGATTCCATAACACTAAGCCATGGCAACTAAAGTGATGTCAAATTACTTTGATTATAATGTGTAGATGTTCCCTAAGTCAATGATATAGATCGTCATTATTGTATTAGCACATATCTTAAACCTCTTTCCTCTATCATTCTGCTCGTTTTATGATTCAGTTAGATTAGTGATTAGATGTAGTACTGAATGAGGATAACATAGGTGAAGGTATCCACCCCCGAGAAAGACAAGAGAATCCAATCTCATATTCCAATCCAATTTATTAACCTTAATTAAACACAGGAAAGCCAGATCAGAAATCTGTTCCAAGCTAACCCTTGTCCTATCAATATATTTCTGAACAAGAGAAACTAAGTGAAAGAATCTGGCAACATCACAAAAATGCAAATTGTTTTAATCAGTTTTAGTTACCTTCTGTTTTATTCACAGAATTCAGTTTCTATCTTCTATACCACCATCATTAAAAAAATAATTTAGATCCAGACAATAATGTCAGCTGTGGATTCAAAACTTGTTTTCCTTTTCTGAGAGGAGGTAATAGGCAGAGACACAAAATATTTATTCTGCACATAGCTCAGTGCTCTTCAAGGGTGAACAAATTTAAAGGCTTAGACCAGGAAACAAAACAACTCTGAAACCCTATTACAAGTTTTTTTTAAAAAAGACCCAATCAATTTAAATAACAGACAGCAGAAAGAAGCAGAATGGTATTTTAAAAATGCAGATCACATTTGTCGCATGTAAATATGGGAAGGCAACAGAAGAGAGGCTATATGAAAAGGTAAGAATAAAGTGCCTACTTATTTCCTTCCTCTTAGTGTAATAAAAACATTATTTAATTATTAATAAAAAATCTCCTTCTTAAGGCAGTTTCCTTCTATATTTTTACATTCCTGAACATAATAGGAATAAGAAATAGAGATAAAAGAGATGGGAACATCATAGTCCTTCAGTTTTCTACAGAACTTTTAATACTGATAGCAGCACATAGGAATCCAATCAAAATGAAACCTTTGACTCTAGATATAGGGACTTCTCTTTAATACGTGCTCTAGCATACTGCAGTGACAGATCTGTATACAACACTCATTTTTGAAGCAAAGATCCAATTGCAAAGACATGAAAAGCTGCTTAGTGGGGAAAAGTACATCCAGGAGAAAACAGTCACCCTGATAGGTGGCAGTATAATCCACAGCCAAGTAGAGATGCTATACGTATCTATTCTCTAGTTCAATGCATCACATTTTCCTGATACCAGACTGCAGCAAATTAAGTTCAAAAGGAACCTGTCTTGTAAAATAGTCATTTTGGCTGATAAGGAAGTATAAGTATACATTCCAAATAAATAAATAAACGCGCAGTTTCACTTTTTATAAAGATTTTTGATTTCACCACTTACTAAATTGTATAGGTATTCTCTGGCAGGCACTACATAATATTTGGTCCACTGGCAATTCTTTCAACTCTCTGCTGTAAACAACTGCAGAACAGGTCACTGTATTGCTCTAGTGAGCCAACAAAACCCATAACTTTCAGGAGTAACTGCATTTTAAACATTTCCATCATGCAAGTTATTCCCCTATCCTTTGCATTTCTTCATAATAGCAGGAAAGGCTGACTGAAATAATGTAATTCTAGCTAAATACTGACATTTTTGAATATATGCCAACTTTGTTGAAGTCTTGAGTACTGCAAACCATTTGTGTGACTCTGATACTATGAGCATGAGTGATTTTTATTCCTGGCATAATTAAAAAACAACTCAAGGTATCAGGATATTATATTAATAAACTATAAAGGATATGCCCCTTTTGTTACTAAGAATATTATATAAAATATTGTTTATAAGTAGTGATGAAAACTATGAATGGGCTAATGTAATCTTAGAGGGAGCATTCTTTTAATTTTTTAATAAATATTAACTATAATATGAAAAAAATCTGAAACATTTGTTCACAATATAGTACTGAGGCTACAAACTTTAGGTGCTTATCCAGCTATACTGGCTCCCAACCTATTTTTGGACACAATTCAATGAGCTTCCTTTGACACTTAAAGTATTGTTGAAGGCTTTCATGGCTGGACTCACTGGATTGCTGTAAGTTTTTCGGGCCATATGGCCATGTTCCAGTGGCATCCTCTTCACAGGAACATGGCCATATAGCCCCAAAAAACCCACAGCAACCCAGTGATTCACATATCCCCTTGAAACATTTAGATTCAAATACAAGATCAGGATGGTTTTATAAAAAATTATTTCCTTCAAATTTATGTCATTACCAATCTTTAATTTATTATTGCTCTGGGACTTGAAGCCACATACATTTTTATAAACTGATACATTTATGTTGTTTTTGTTTTTTTAAAAAAAATCTTTAAATGCTGACTTACCTAGTATTTAAAAATTGTTCTTGCATTTTTTCTGTTTCATATCTAAGTGCAGATTTAACCAATTAAAACGTAAAAGACTAATGTATTAAGTTTTGTTAACGATACAGAACAGACACTAAGAATTTTTCACAAAATAAAACCCATTCAACAGAAAATCTGTTCTTGAAAAGATACAAGATTTCAGTGTCAGTCGGTTGATGAATCTGCTCAAGATGTTAAAAGATGTATTCAAGATACTGTACTAAGTTCTACCCCAAAATAAATAATCGTATATTAACTTGTAAAATTTCACACTAACACTTAGAACATTTTCACCAGCTAACCAATACTGGAAGAACTCAATGTGTGCTCTGTCATCTGATCTGTGGCCATTTGACTTACCCTATTTTCAGTGGCTTGTGGTACGCAGTAATACACTGTCCAGATTAATGTCAACAAGTTTGGGGCTACTGTTCCACTCACCTTCTGCTCTTCCTTCAGTTCCATTAAGAGTACCTAGAGATGTATCCAAACTATACATTGACCACTGACAATATGCACACACTATGGCAGGAACAATACTATTTTCATGCAGAGCAGGCTCTAAAGAAATGGTATAAGTTATTTTGTCCAATATTGTCCAAACATTGTGTTTTTGTAGGAAACATTAATGTTTCCTGCTACCAGTTATATTTGTTTGGACCTTGAGAAGGGTTTTGAAAGCAATCTGCAATATGGCAGAAGGGTATGTTTTGCATAGAACATATGGATCATAAAGAAGTTTCTGGATGCCAGAAACTCCAGAGGCAGGGTTCACAACAACTGCCATACTACTATACTATAGGCTAGGGGTTCTCAAAACCTTTTCAGTTGTAGAGCCCTTTTTGAAGCAAGTTTGTCACAGACCTCCAAGAAATGTCTATATTATATATTATATTATATATACTGTATATATCAGGCATGGGCTGGGCCAGTAGCAGATGGATGAAGAGTGTTTGTGTGAACTAATTCACGCAGTGCAAAAAAGGGAAAGAAAGAACAATACAATATTTAAAATGAAGCACAATTTTAACCAACATAAACTTAACAGTATTTTAGTGAAAGACCCCCAGGGTTATCCAATCCAACTCCCCTCTGCCATGCAGGAAAAGCACAATCAAAGCACTCCCAACAGATGGCCACCCAACCTTTATAACAACAACAGCAGCAGCAGCAGCAACCTCAGAGGCCATCCAGTCCAACCCCCTTCTGCCAGGCAGAAAGAACACAACCAAAGCACCCCCTGAACGGTGGAAGGGAAATAGGGTTTTGGAAGCAAAGAAAGCAGGGAGGGTCTGGGTGATGGGGAAAAGAGTCTGGGCAATGAAGGAGGCAGGGAAGAAAGGAGCTGGGCCCCGGTAGCATGTTGCCACTGCTGCTGTTTTGGCAGCTCAAAACTTTAATTTCCCTGCATTTCTCATGAGGAGAAAAGAGGAGGAGATAGCAGCATGGTACCGTGGAGCCCCTCACAATCACCCATGGCAGAGCAGTTTGAGAACCCTTGCTAAAGGCGATCCTTTGTGGCTGAATATGATTGTCTTCCAAGGAAATAATCTTGGTGGTGGGTGTGTGACTGTTAAGACCTATTCCAGATCTACATGGTGTTTCACAATGAGGACATAGATTTTCAGATGAAAGGAAGTCATGACAAGAGTTTGCTTGTTGCGCCTTTCTCTCAGCATGTTTCTCCTTTTTATCCTCAATTCGCCCCTCTTTGAAATTGATGGCATCATTGGTAACAGCTGACCTCCAGTTAGAATGCTTGAGGGCCAAGGTTTCCCAGTTCTTGGTGCTTATTCCACATTTTTTAAGGGTAGCTTTAAGTCCATTTTTAAATCTCTTTTGCTGTTCACCGACATTCTGTTCTCCCTTCTTGAGCTAAGAATAAAGTAACCGCTTCATCTTATGGCTGAAACTAAGCACAACTGAAGGCTACATAACAATGGCAATATTTATAGTATTCTGAATTATCAAAATTACTACAAATAAACTACAGACCAAGATAAAGACACTCTCCCAAACCCTCTAATTACAGAATGGTATGATTTTTTCCATTAACACAACTTGAAGGCAAAGATAGGGACACTGTGGCATGTAAATTGAAGTTATTCTATATGTAAATACATCCTTCAATGAATGTATTTATAGTTAGATTTACTCACTGATAATATAACAAATCTTTTAACCCAAACATTTGTACGCTGTATTTCACATTTGCAGCTTCTCAGGCCCTTGATAGCGTGAGACAGCAACTTTTTCATGTAAGAAAACAGTACAAAGTACAGAAATATATTTAATTGCAGTATTTCTAGGAAGATTCTACTTCAAGTAAGGTCCTGCTTATGCTACAATTAATTTTAATATTTTAGCAGGGAGATTTTTTCCCCTTTTTGTTTTAATCTGGGGACAAGAACAATTCCAGTAATAGAACGTCAACATTAATTTGAGGGAAGATGAAAAATGACTTAATAACACCGCAGCAGGATTAATATTGTACAATAGATCATAGAGCCATAAAATTCTTGACAAATTCATTTTTGAATCATGGTATCCTTGCTAATAGGGCAGGGCACATCTGAAAGGTTGTTAATACTCTTTTCTGTACAATCCAATATTAACTTACATGGGCGGGGGAGGGGGAATCAACTATCACAGTTTAAGCTTACACCCAAAAAGGGGGGGGGGAGAGAGAGAGAAGAGGACCAAGATCTTAAGAAGGACATTTTGAATTGTTTTAGCTCGATCTCTATAATTCCAAAGGCAAATTCTATATTTATTATGGAAAACACTTTACACAGACAAAAAAACCCTTGTATCAAATAGTATCTGATATAAGAATTAAAAAATCACAAAAAGGTGGGCTTTGACTTTTGCAAATTTTAAAATATGCCCCTCCACAAGATTTATCCCTCCTAAACACATCACAATTCTTGATTTCATAAATGTCCACTTACATATATGCATATAACTTTGAACTCTTAAATTTGCATTTAGCAGTTCAAATATTGCATCAAAGCACTCAGCTTCAGTTTAAGACACATCCACAAACAGCATCATGTTTCAGTAGTCAGGGTAGCAAATAAATTATTTTTGCTGCCTGTATTATAGCCACTCTATCTTGTTTAACATAGCTGTTCCAGGTAGTTTATTACATCTAGACTGCAGACTGCTGAGGAGGACCCCTCAGAAAAACACTTTGACAAATTTGCTAAATACTTAGTGGAGAAAATTGCTCAAATTCATTTTGACTTGCGTCCTTTTTGGAAAGAGCAGACTTGACCACACTGGTTCATGATTTATTTACTTCATGGTTAGATTACTATATTGTGCTTTAAATGTGTTCAGAATATTCAGGCAGTGCAAAACGCAACAGCTAGTTTGGTATCAGGTTTGCATCTCAGACGTTATTTAACCCGGTCTTGCAAAACTTGCACTGGCTTCCAATTTGCTTCTGAGCTCAATTTAAGATGATAGTGTTGACTTATAAAGCCCTAGATGACTTTGGGGTGGGACATTTGAAACACTGCCTCCTCCCATACGAACCTGACAGAAATGTTGAGATCTTCAGGGTAGATTCTGTTGGGTGTCCCCCAGCACTTTGTGAAGTTGCACTGGTAGGTATATGTAACAGGGCTTTCTTGTAATGTAATGCCTTAACTATGGAATTTCTAAGTTAAGCATGGCCCATCTCTTTTAAGCTTCAGGGAGGTAGTAAAAAAACAACACCAGAACTGTGCTGTTTTGCATGGCATTCAGTCTTTGAAACTGCTGTTTGAGAACTAGATTCAGAAATGTGTTTAGACTACTTTTAAGAGTTTTTAAATAGTATTTGATGTGTTTTAAAACATTTTTATGGCAAATTTTAAAGTGGTTTTTGTTTATTCATTGTTTTGAGAGCTTCTGGAGGGTAAAACAGAAATACATAAAATAAATAAAGCGAAATAATGACAAATGAAGAGTTTTGATGTGGAAGAAACTTATAAAAATAATATTGTCTGTCCTCTAGTGGAGGAACACAATCTTAACTGTGTTTCTTGAAAAATATGTAGAGAATTTTGTGATGTTAAGACAGAAGTACTAACCAACTGAGGGAAGCAGTTCTTTCAACTATCAGACTAACAAAAATAGGATCTACTGTACAAATTCCATCAGACTTTTAAACCCTCAAAACTCAAGAACCTTTCACTCTTGAGGGAACCTGTATGTGATTGTTTAAAATGATGTTTTATAATTGATGTTTTAATTATGTATTTTAATTGCAATTTCTTTTTATAATTGTTGTTTTGGCATCTAATGATCGCAGATTCTGAAGCTGCCTTGAGCCCTCCCCCTTTCCGGGGTGAGAAGGATGGGACCCAAATGTATTAAATAAATAAATAAATAAATAAATAAATAAATGTCCTTCTTTAACAAGAACTACTTCCATGCTAAGCTTCAAGCCCAAGTTGCTCATAACCTACTTAAGACAACAAATTCTGGAATGCTTTATAAAAATTACTCAAGATTGAACAGATAAAAATAAGTCCTGTAAAATTTTGTTCTATAATCTGAAATAACCATGTCTATCAGCTACCATCAATTTGCCAACTTGAATGTTTCTGCTGGTATGCATAAATTCTCTAGACCTCAGTTGTCTTCTTGTTGGTTTACGTCAGGGGTCCCCAAACTAAGGCCCGGGGGCCGGATGCGGCCCTCCAAGGTCATTTACCTGGCCCCCGCCCTCATTTATAATATAATATTTTTATATCAGTTTTAATAATATAATATATTGTATATACATATGATATTGATAATAATATTATCATTTTATAATAATAATATTAATTATATGTTATATATTACATATAATATTACAGTATAGTGGTATAGTTCAATATAGTAATATATAATGCTAATATTGTGCTATGCTAATAATATAATATATTGTGTGTACATACAGCTGCTCTGAGTTCCCTTCGGGGTGAGAAGGGTGGGATATAAATGTAGTAAATAAATGTAGTAAATGAATTAAATAAATAATTTTGGACTTGGGCTTGCCCAAAGTCTGAATTGACTTGAAGACACACAACAACAACAACAGTCCTAATTAACCTGACTACCTCATTGGCCCACACTTCCTATTGAAATCCTGATAGGTTTATGTTGGTTAAAATTATTTTCATTTTTAAATATTGTATTGGTCTTTCATTGTTATTGTTGTTGTTTTGCACTGCAAATAAGATATGCGCAGTGTGCATAGGAATTTGTTCGTTGTTTTTTTTCTTTTCCAAATGATAATTCGGCCCCTCAACAGTCTGAAGGATTGTGGACCGGCCCTCTGCTTTAAAAGTTTGAGGACCCCTGGTTTACGTCCATTACCTTTTTGACAACACAAGTAATATGACTGCAGGGCAAAATGACTGTGAGTACTGCAATGACAGTGAAAGCTGTCTTGTCAGGAGAGAAAGTTACTCCACTTGTTCCCAAATTGCTTGGGAGTTGTCAGGGAACATTTATCTGCATATGAAGACAGCTTTCCCTGCTATCACTCAGCTACCCCTTTCATACTACTACACATACTGAAAACGTAATTTATGTTGGTTTAATGGACTAATATGCTGTTTTAAGGCACAGCAAGATTTTAGCTCTTGTCTTAATACTACTACACTAGTTCACAATATGTCATCCTGTCAGGATCTGTTTTTCATCCCTATACCTATGGATCGTAAACTGCAAGTGTATCAACAGCCAGTAACTTTATTTATTTAATAATTACAGCAATCAAATTATTTAAATGCAGACTTTTTTATGTCAACTACTGTCTCTTCACAATTAGTTTTGCTAATATCCGCAGTAGTTATAACACTAAAGCCAGTTGAAGTTGCATCAGTAATTTCCAATTAAAATTAAAATTTCTATTTTATTTGCCTAACTAAATATTCAGTGCACAGCTGTCCTAATATTATTCAGGTTTTCATGCTATTTCTGTTGCAAAAACAATTTTCAGTTTTAAAACATACAGCACGTTCAATTGCAAAATCTTTAGTATGGCTATTGGAGCATTAGTCTGAAATAATAACAGTTCTTATTCTATGCTGTTTGAAGATGTATTTTGCTTAGTCAACTATGCAAATGTAATGCAGAAGTCATTGGAAGCATACAGTTTTACTGCTGCTGGCCATTGCTGGATTTTTAAAATAGCCTAAATTACTCACTGAGAATCTCATTTTGTTTTATATTGCAAGGTTTATTCAGGGGTTTCATGCTGAAAGGGAACCACATTTAAATAATGAAGATCCTCTTTAACCTCCCACAAAACACACAGTATAAAGATACTAGAACAGGTATTTACTGTACCACACACACACACACACACACACTTTAAACACATTCCAGTAACTATTAAATTCTTCCAATGAAAGGACAATTTCGTATCAGAGGTTGTCCAGTTATTTGGAAGCAGCTTTGAAGATCCCAAGTACCTATTTATACAGTAGAGTCTCACTTATCCAAGCTAAACGGGATGGCAGAAGCTTGGATAAGCGAATATCTTGGATAATAAGGAGGGATTAAGGAAAAGCCTATTAAACATCAAATTAGGTTATGATTTTACAAATTAAGCACCAAACTTCATGTTATACAACAAATTTGACAGAAGAGGTAGTTCAATACGCAGTAATGTTATGTTGTAATTACTGTATTTATGAATTTAGCACCAAAATATCACGATATATTGAAAATATTGACAACAAAAATGGGTTGGATTATCCAGAGGCTTGGATAAGCGGGGCTTGGATAAGTGAGACTCTACTGTACATAGATATTAAAAACGTAATGAGAATATATGTCTTTTGGTTTTCCCAGTTTAAAAAGGATAATGGTATAGGCCTCAGGTTTCATCTACACTGGAACACTACTCCTTTTAAAGTTGGCACAGCAATTTAGAATTGCAGCCAGTTCACATGTGATGCCAAGCACAAGTTTTCCCAGATGTATGAATACACTCCTCAATAAGTGTATGATTGTATGCAGAGGAAATGTCATGCATTGAATGTCAGCAGAAGGTGGCAACAAAGTCTTAGGCTAGCTGAGTAAGGTTTCATTCTTGAACTGCAAAAAAGTTGTACCCTTGGGATTAAAAAAGCTCTGGTACAGAAAATCTATTATATAAAGTGCTCTTTTAGAAATCAGTCCATGTAAAGAGGCATTGTTCCTTATTTTGGCAGAGACCAAGTCTTCTTTGATAAGTGCACATCATTGTTGAAAATAAAAAAAAGAAAGCAGCAAGCTAAGATGGAGATGAGTGACTATTCTGGAATAGAGTTACACAATGATTATAGAAGTAATTTTGATAAAGGTAGCATCAAATAATTCTGGTGGAATAAGGAAATTTCACAGTTGTCAGTTACAGACATCAGAAAAGCACAAAATGTATTCTATATATTTTTGTGTGTGATACTTTCAGGTGGAAGATTACTGTTTTCATGGAGAATGAAATAAATACACAAAAACAGAACCAAGTATATTACATAAATGCATACAATAATAGAACAGGATTTGAGTACAGGCACACTAATGCTTGATTTTAGATAAATTGTCTTTTCTGTTATGAAAAACTTGACAGCTAGGTATTCTTTTTTCAAATATCTTTTAAATAAACTAGATGCTAGCTTCATAAACTTTTTAAAATGCTGAAACTCTGCCTTCATAGATTACACTACGCAATACATCAATGAAGCTTCTAGTAGAGACAAAAAACAACAAGCGCGTTTCCTAAAAGCTCTATTATAGGCCATATTATTTGGAGACTGTAGAAGGGTACTATAAAAACATCACTCTTTATCATTATCCTTACAATAATTCTTTAGGTAGTTACTTTTACAAAAAAGGAAACAAGGTATCAGTTTTGATGCTCTTGAAGAAAGCAGCACACAATGGAAAACAGGAGTAGTAAATTTTTATTTCATTCCCTAAGAGATAAATGAAAGTAAACCCAAAACTTCAATAATGTATTGATCTCTGTGGAAAACTATCTAATGCAGGGGTGTAATATCTGGCACCTTAATTCTAAAGAGATGTAGCCTTTGGGGTTTTGTTTTATTTTTTATGTTGAAACATTTGTACTGGCTTCCTTCATACATATCTGATTTTCAACGGGAATGGAAGTCAAAATTAAATAGTTTTTTTTTTTTGGGGGGGGGGGGGAGAGACAAAGGGAAAAAGAAGTACTGTAGTCTTCATGTTCCTGATGTTTACACTGCACTCAAAAGTAAGTTTGTTTGTCGTCTTTACTACTTCTGCAAATAGACAATACAAACAAACACCCCAACAGAAATCTTCCAGAAGTATTTCAGTCTTGATTATAGATAATACATATTAATCAAGAAATCCATGAGGAACAGCAATAAGAGATAGCATCCATTCTATGAGACCATTTGTTTGAAAAAGACAAATAGTTCAGAACAGCTTGCATGCTTTAAAAATGTTTGAAAACCATTGTCTATGACAAAAAATTAATAACAATAACAAATTAAACAAATGGATCTTCTTCCCACTGTATTTCTCACAGAGAAGATGTACAATGACTATAGATATACCATGACTGATATTTTATTTGGTTGTTAAACTGAAAAAAATAGAATAAACAAGAGAAACTTCAAATTCTTCTGAATACTAGATGTTGATAATTGCACAAACACAAGATTTCTTTGTTTGCTTTTCCAAAAGGAATAAGACAATTCTATTCTTTTCTCTCATGGGATGGTCTCCTTTTTGGACAGAAAGAATTATGTTCCTTTTATTCCCAAGAGATCTTAATCCCACTCAGTAGTGCCATGTTTTATTTAAAACATTCTCTCTCTCTCTCAGTAGCCACTTCTTCTAATTGGCAAGGCAAAGCAAAGTCTCAAAAGCGCACAGCTCGTTACATTCAGTTTGGATTACAAAAACACGATGAAACAAACTGCATTGAAATGTACAAATTAACAGCTCAGGAGTGCACGACACGGATATGGAATTAGATTGTAATATGAAACTAACTCTACAGGGAGGCAGTAGAACAAATCACTAGTGTCTTTATAAACTGTACACAGTTTCCAAATGAGCAAATATAGAAAACAGTGGACAGGCTTTTTATATATAATTTAGTCAAATTGATAAACACAGACAGAAGGGAAGATTTCTTCTCTTCCAACTCCTACATAGATGAAATAGAGAATGAGTGCTACATAACAAAACGGAATAAAATGTCACGAAATAAAAAAAGTTTCTGGCAGTTCTGAACTACTTCTTTCAGGCTAACAATGTGCAAAAAGTATTTTCACAATTAAGTCATATTCAAAAAATTTAATCATTTGAGAACACACACACGGGATGGAATTAGAGCTAATGTTTTAGAAGGCCATGCAGAGAGCAAGGTTAATGAGCTAGAAGTTAGATTAATGCAGTATTAATAGGACAGAAGAAAAAGAAACAGATGCTATAATGGCACAACACAAAGGAGAAATACAGTGCTTTCCCAGGAAGAAAAAATGTTTTCTGTCATACTCATATCTTTCTGAAGTTTTCCTTATGTTCTTTCTGCCTTTGACAATAGATTTTTACTCTTCGTTAGTAAAGTCTGCCAAGCAATCACAGAACCAGAAGAGAAAATATCAAAAAGCAAAAGGATGAGAATATTTGGTTGTAAAGCAGGTTTTTAAATTTCAGGTTTGCAAGTAACAAGTACCTTGTTTTTGCTTTTTAAACAGGAATGATAGACAGACAGACAGACAGATAGATAGATAGATAGATAGATAGATAGATAGATAGATAGATAGATATTACTTACACATATGCATGATAAGAAGGCCCGAAATCAAAACATATTTGTATGGTATAATGGCCAGAATTGGAAGCAGGAACTTTGCAGATGTTCCTGGACTCCAACTCCCATCAATTCTCAACACTGAATATATTAGTTAGGACTAGAGTGAGCTGCAATGAAACAATATCTAGAGGGTCACTATTACTCATCCCTGGATTAGGGAAATCCATCTGTGGTGCAGAAACAAGACCTAAAGTGTCCATTTCATCATTTGGGATTAAGATAACCAAAAATGAACATCTCCTACCACTTCATTCAGCACTCCTACATCATTGGGTGGCCTCTTCTCTCTTTTTTCCCCTTGTCATAAACTAACAGATAACAGAAAGAAAAAGAACTTTTTCCACTCCATGTGTAGAACACTCTTCCCTGGGATGCTCACTAATACTAACAGAAAAGCATGTTCTAGATTTCATTTTAAAGTCATTTTAACCTTGAAGACTTTAAATATTTGTCCGTCCGTCAGTCTATTTATCTACCGTTTTCTGATACCGGTACTTCAATGCTGTAAGTGTTCTGGAACTAAATATGAAAAATTTAGAACCAATCATCCGGGAACTGAACTGAATAATAAAATACCTGAAACCAACATTTTCAATATATGGAAGACATATATACAGTAGAGTCTCACTTATCCAACATAAACGGGTCAGCAGAACGTTGGATAAGCGAATATGTTGGATAATAAGGAGAGATTAAGGAGAAGCCTATTAAACATCAAATTAGGTTATGACTTTACAAATTAAGCACCAAAACATCATGTTATACAACAAATTTGACAGAAAAAGTAGCTCAATATGCAGTAATGCTACCTAGTAATTATTGTATTTACGAATTTAGCACCAAAATATCACGATGTATTGAAAACATTGACTACAAAAATGAGTTGGATAATCCAGAACGTTGGATAAGCAAATGTTGGATAAGTGAGACTCTACTGTATATAGAAAGAGGAGGACAGACATTGTAAAGATGTGCACTGCAGTTGTACTTACATAATCAGTCACATTTATTAACATTTAGAGCCATAGTTGTGCTAATATTTTTTAAAGAGTGGTAAATCAGTTCATTACAAAATGGACAGGAACATAAAAGCACTGTCAGTGTCACAGCATTAATCAGAGAATGTCTTCAAAAACAGTGCTGTGCCAAACAAAGAACAGGCTACAGCTAGAAAGGCAGGTCTGTATGTTGTTAAAATATACCACAAAGCATTGGCCTAATGGAGAAACACAAATTGAGGTGCCAACTTCTATCAAGGTTTAATGCAAGCAAAATTGTACTGCAGCTCTCCTATTCACAAGAGGATGTTCTTGAACAGATAAGTTAAACCACAGCTGCTCTTTCACTGAATGTGAGTACATCATCCTCTGCTTTTGTGCTTTTCTTGCTGCTAACCACAGATTAGTAAATTTCAAAACATAATGGCAGAATTGGGATAGTCATACCTACTGTAACTGTCAGTATTCCACCCAGAAATATTAATGAATAACTGACAGAGTAAACTCTGCTATCTTTGTATCATTTTTTAAATCTGAGCAGCAGAAAGTAGGTAAGCACCGCTTTAACAAGATCCAAATGATTAGACCCAATTGCAAACAGCAGCTGCAAAATAACACTGCAATATTGTCATTTTTGTTTGCGATCTTATAAATTTGCTTTAAAAAGGGTTAAATTTCATATTTCTAGACTCCTATACCAGCAGTATTTATTTAATTTATATACCGCTCTTCTCCCCCAGGGAGAAGAGTGAACTCAAAACTAGTTTATGAGTCAGGTTAAAGAGAAGGGAGCACAGAAAGCACTAGATTTACATACAGAAATGATTTGATTTTTATTTTTGCACAGTAGGGGGTTGGATTGGATAGCCCTTGTGGTCTCTTCCAAGCATATGATTCTATGAATGATGTCTTTACTCACTTGGAGAACCAACTGAGTAAGGCCACAAAATGATATCTAGCATACTTCAGCCACAAAGAGGGGTAAAGCACAAATCTGAAGTACAGAAACAGCACTAAAGCAGCACTTACTTCTGGACTTCTAAAATTATACTCAAGATAAAACAAAGATGATTTTGATATAAGTAAACTCATCTTACAGAAAAGATTCCACTTTCTACTGATATCATTTGCTAATATTTTAACTTGCTGAAGGCTGCTAACAGGAATAATATCATGATGTAGCCCTAGAAAGTCTGATTTGTCATATTTTCTATTCTGTGGGGAAATTGTATCTATACTCAGATGACTAGAAAATGCTAATTCTTGTAGTCAAATCTGGTCAAAATGATGAGATGGAGGACTTGGAATGTTATCACTGCAGTCATGGACCTAGCAGTTGCACCCTTATCTCAAAACCCAGTTGTAACACTACGAACAGTGATTTTTTTTCCAAAGGGAAAGGAAGGACAAAAATTTGAAAACTTAAAAAACAAAAGCAACCCAAACATCTCTCAAAGACATTGTTATGAGTGTTCCTTTATTCATATATTTTTATTAGATTTTTTATCCCTCCTTCTATCACAATGCTTCAAAAGCATCTTTCCTTTGCTTCTCATTATTGGTACAAACCTAAGGGCAATATACACATCCAGACTATAAATTTGAACTATATATTAAGATTATAAATATCGATAACTTAAGGTGGAAACATGTCTCACCCAACTGACAGCAACAGTGAAAAAATTGGAAAACAGATATAGGAGTTGGAAGAGACACCACGGGCCATCAAGTCCAATCCCCACCAATGCAGGAACCCATCACTAAAGCACTCTTGAGAAATGGCAATTTAACCTCTGTTTTAAAACCTTCCTATAAAGAGTCTACTGTTTTCCAAAGTGATATATTCCAATATTCAATAGCTCTTGCCATTAGGATTTTTCCCCTGAATATTTAATCAGAATCTTGTTTTCTGGTAATCATGATGAGTTAAAAGGTGTTCGTTGTGTTCTGAAACAGGATCTTTAACAGACAATTTTCAGAACATTTCCTGTACAACTCTGGACTGATTCAGTATGTGAAATTCAAGTGTACATTTTAGCTAAGCAGTATTTTATCATCTGGTTGTACACCTATTACTACAGTAGTTTTCAATAGTTTTCTCTCCCGTCTCCATATACTCCTGCTAATTCTTCTGTATTTCTTTTAAGGTAGTATAAAGGCATTTTTCTGCAACTAAAATGTATAGAAGAATTAGATGAAAGTAAACCCAGTATCTTAAAAACAAATGTGATTCACTAAGAACACCTACTCCCTTTACAAACGTAGTTGATTTATAGTTTATACATTAATAGTCTTATTATTTGAATTCTGGAGCAAAGGTTTGCTTGGATATTTAAATAATTTTAAAGGATTTCAATTAATTTGTCAGTTACTAACCTTTTTCATTGTGTGGATTTCTTTTTTCTAAAAAAGAGAAAGAGAAAATGAAGTGAAGATCAAAAAATTAAGTTTTACTTCATGCATTCAGATGTTAAGAGTCCAATTTAGTATATACATGGTATTTTTTTAAAAAAAATTACGGTTTAAATATACAGTACATGTGTTAGAGAGTTTGTGGGAAGCCAAGCTCATGGATTTTTTAACCTTTCCCTTCACATTAAAGTTCAATTTAAAAGATCAACATTTTTCTTGTTGAAATGATCTGGCTAAAATCCCAGGTTGTTACATTAATATATTCAAACCTCAGAGGAAAAATGCCAGTTGTCATACCATCAAGTGACTCTCTGAAACAGTAATCTGATAATGGAAGAAAAAAACTGGTATCCAGAAAGTCAAATCATATTTGTACTTCAGATTTTTGCTTAAATATCAATAACACCCTGACACTGCACCAAGTCCCATTTCCTTATGGTCAACTATATATATGATTTATTTGGTACTTAAGATACTTAAAAATGACATGGTGGGATGCTCAAGTTTTCAAACTGCATTAGTTTTTAATGTCAGAATCTATTACTAATACAGTATCTTAGAAATAGGAAATTTTGAAGAAATTTTAATGCTAAAATTAATGACAAGAACTTTGATTTTAGTATTAAATGTTTTCCTTAGTTTTTCCGATATTTAAGAGATAAACATGTTCATTCTGTGCTTCACTTTAATACTACAATCAAATAACTAGTTTCAGTTGCTGCCCTGCTCATCCAACAAAAGCAATACAGAGACAAGGCAGTTAACTGAATGGGTATTTTTCTTGGTATGTGTTTGCTACAAAGAGTAATATCCAGAGTTAGTGTAGTATATGCTTCTGTGAGCATCTGATCAATGAATGGGCTCTAGTTCACAGGTTTATAGCAAACTGATGTAACTACTATCCTCATAGTTTTTGCTACATAATATCTAGTATGCTACACTGGAATTGAACAGCTAGGGAAAAGCAGAAAAGGGTGTACTCTATTCCTGTGGCATATCCTGACAAATTTGTATCTTGTTCTAAACACATATTTACACTTATAACACAATAGGAATTCTGTGATCTCCTCTGGCTACTTACTCCAAACTATTTTGAGCAAAACAATTAACCTAATATTTAACTTGTTGTCATCATCTAGTATTTTAGTTTCTTCACAAAAATCTTAAAATATAGTCACAGGTTTAAAATTCTTTAAAAGCGGCTTGGAATTCTTTAAATTGAATGGGTTTAATATTCTTTAAAAAGTAGAACCGTACAACTGTGAAATTAACCATAGGCATTCCACAACTACTAACATATGCTACCTTGCTAATTTGGGGGTAGAAGCTAGGGGTTCATAGTCTCTGACTAGTGTGAAATCAGGAATGTAATTTAAAGTTTCCTTTAAGTTACATTACTGAAAATAATGTGGACATAACAAATGAATTTGTTCATTCATTTGTTACTACTTCTTTTGATTCTATTGCTTTCTTCTTCTTTACATACTTAAGAGACATTATAGCTGTTATATCTTTCAATTATCATCAAAGCTGCTTTTAAAGATATATCTACGCTAAAATAAGGAGGAGATACTGAGACGAAGCTACTTGCCTAACATCATCTAGAACAGGGGTCCTCAAACTTTTTACGCAGAGGGCTGGTTCAAGGTCCCTCAGAGTGTTGGGTGGCCAGATTATAGTTTGGAAAAAAAAATCAACAAATTCCTATGCACACTGCACATATCTTATTTGTACTGCAAAAAAAAACCCCAATGAAAAAACAATACAATATTTAAAAATAAGAACAATTTTAACCAACATAAACCTACCAGGATTTCAATGGGAAGTGTGGGTCTGCTTCTTGCTGATGAGATAGTCAAGTTAATTAGGATTGTTGTTGTTATTGTGTGCCTTCGAGTCATTTAAGACTTAGGGTGAGCCTAAGTCTAAAACTTAGGGTGGAGGCCAGATGAATGACCTTGGAGGGTCGCATCCGGTCCACGGGCCTTAGTTTGGGAACCCCTGATCTAGAGCTTTAAAAGTTGTATATTGATGCATGAAATGAAATTTACTAATACATTTTAACTAATAACCTCTACTCTGAGTTAGGAATAATATTGTTGTGATGTCTCATGGGCCTCAGAGTTCTGACCCTAGCGCCATCATGGATAATGAAGATGACAACATGGGTTTTTTGCCGTCTCAGCAGGAGACGGAGTTTTTCCAGATGCCTGTTGTTGACAATTCTTGCCAAGAGCCCATTAAAATGGACCTTGAACAAGCTTTTCCCAGCGCTTCTCCCCCCTTCGCGAGAAAAGAGTCCTATGCTGCGAGTTGGGGTCAAAAAGAACAAACACGGAAAAGCACCAGATTAGCAGCCAGACTGAACGTTAATTAGCTAAGTTTCTCCTGGGAATTTGCAGGGAGGAACGCAGCTGGAGAAAGATGTGTTTCGCTTCTCTTTCCCTTGGGAAAGGAAGCTCTGGACACCTGCTCTGCAGGAAGATTGAACTTCTTTAAAAGTTCCCCGCACCGAGGAATCCGTGCGGAGTCAACAGATCAGCTTCAGGACTAACTTCGGATCCAGCCTAGTGTGGACTGCATTTTAAGTCTGCAACTCCAGTTTCCTTGCCTTGCCTTGTCAAGTTTCCATGAACTATCTCGTCGTGTTTCCAGTCTTGGATCTTGTCTTAAGTATCTAGCCTTGTCTCCAGTTCTTGCTTTGGACTTACTTTGTACTTTAGAAATACTTTGGACGTTTCCCCACTTTACTGCTTGGAAGTAGAGTGTGTTTCGGTTTTGGGATTACAACTTTGAACTCTAATATTATATATTGGACAATATATTTCTGGACTATATTTGACCTTTCCAGAAAGGTCTATTGCTGGACTACATTTTCTACTTGTTTTTATTCTACTATAATATTTCCTTAATAAAGATATTAGATTGTATTTGGCCTCCGTGTGTTGGTTCTTAGTGCTCTGCTGCAAGGGCGTGACAATTGTACAACCCCGAATGCTCAGTCTAAGAAGACAGCATTCAAAACACCACTATCACCATCTGAACAAATCTGCCCAAAACCTCTGATCCCTATCTGTAAAATAGAAAGAACAATGGTGAAAGGGGAAAATAAAACATGATAAAACCAGTTCATATCTTCTAGAATAAAAATGTATAAAGTAAGTTATAATGTGGGACATAGATTTATCTCAATTGTTATTAACATGTAGAGTTCAATATTCTATGAGTAGAACATCATGCCTGGGGGCAAGAATATTTTTCCAGATACCACAGTAGTTAAACACAGACCACTCAGCATTATTGAACATAATCAAGCCCTGTCTCACTGAACTCAACATGCAAGTCACTCTGATGTGAGTTGTCTAATTCAAGGGCATTCTCTAATCTTCACCAAGTGAAGGTTTGATTGGTGCCTATACACAAGAGGCTCTTGCTCTTACACACACTGGAGATTATTTCAACAAACTTGAGCAAATAAATGAAGCACCAGAGTAAGGAGAGTCTGATTCCATGCCCACACACTGAGAGACAGATGCCCACATATAATCTTCAAGGAGGGTGTTCCCAAGTGATTTAGATTTGTGTTTTTAAAAGGCAGAAGGGAAAACCCCTCAAAATCAAACCTTTACACTGCACTTACCAGCAAAGCATTTGGAACAGAGATTCATAGTCTTGCTGGACCTGGGGCAAGGGGGAAAAAAAAGGAGAGCTTAACAATTCTTGGTAGTTAAGAGTATGTAGATTTGGGAGTAGAGTATGGGGGAACATGAAAATAAGACAAAGCACTCTAAATTCCCTTTTAAAAGATGAATAAATAGAAAAAGAAAAGAATGTCACACTTTCATGTCGTAAGTCAATCCAGTGTTTGTACATTTGATGTTTGGTAATCTTTAAAAAACAAACAAACTACTTGATTGTTGCTTAAATTAGGCATGTTAGCACTAGTGTCATGATAAATTATCTCACTTTCTTCCCACCACAACTGCTGTCAAAATCAAATTATGTGTGCCAGAAGAATACAAGCCTTTATTCAATATCACAGTTTCATCTGTAGACAACTTGTATATTTCTCTAGCAGAATTTCATGTAGTCTCTGCTAGTATAAGATCAACATTTAATATAATTTGGAGCCAGAATGGATTTGTCTGACAATAAAAACAGAGACAGAATGAGAAACATTAATAAACCTCTCTTTGAAAACAGAAATCAAGAAAAGCCTCACCAGTTTGCATATGCATTTTGCTCAAATATTAAATTTAGTCCAAGATTCAACTCTGATAACAGGTAGGACAGCTTATCTACCTTCATAAAAACTGTAATTAACTGTTGTTACCTACGTTTCTTCCATAGGAGTTACTGTTTAAAATTGACTGTAATACTGCAATTTCCCTAAGTCAATAATACCCAGGATAATCAAAGAAAAGACAATGTTCAAATCTTTCATATTTATGACAATGATGTTCTCGAAGTTTATAAGGGGTCAGTAACTATGTAGGGGCCATTATTTTTCACCCTGTACCCTCCAGGTTCTGAAAATGATGTAATGATATTTCCATTTTTTTTTGCCAAATTTACTAAATTTCCTTTGTGCTTAGAAGAAGTAGGGAGGATCTGAAGGCTCAAGGAAAGCAAACCACTGTGGTTTGGACACATTTGGGTATTTTTTTAGTTAAATAAAATCACTCAACATTGCCCAAATTATAATTATTTTAGTGTAGGATTTTTAAATGGCGCACTTAGGGGTTGCAAAGTCCACATGTAGCCCATTGGCCAAATTTTGCATGCTCCAGTGCAGAGACTACCTTTCATTTTAACATTGATTTTTTTTCCAAATGTAGATAATGGGTACAAAAAATCATAGAATAAACACTGACAAAAGCAAAGGATTATTTATATAATTTATTATCCTACAAATGTTTAATAATACAAGTAACAACACCACAAAATTCATACCTGTTAATAACTACCAAGATGATGACTAAAACAAGAATGATTACCCATTACAACAATTAAATTAGTTTATGATGGAACATTTTAGCTTTATAATATCTTGTCAAACTACTATATTTATTATGTCCCACTACCAGATTTCAACTATGACCACCACTGTAAACATAAAGAAAGCTTTAAATCATCTTCAAAATTTATAACACTGGAGAGGACTAAAAAAACCCCAAAATTCTAACTGGATAAATCATTAACTCAGTATTTTCACAGTTCTCAGATTACAGAGGAATGCTACAAGGACTGGTAGTTAAGATTTAATGTTGAAAGTTTATAATAATTGTTGTTCTGTCTTCAAGTCATTTCCGACATATTACAACATCAAAGTGAAGCTATCGTGTGGTGTTCCTGGCAACGTTTGTCTTTGGTTTCCTCTGAGGCTGAGATATTATAACTTTCTCATGGTCACCCATGGGGTTTCTGTGGCTGAGCAGGGATTTGAACACTGCCTTCCAGAGTTGTGGTCCAATACTGAAATCACTAACTAATGACTGCAATTAACAGTTATACTAAAGGTGGCATTAGCTGCATATATGCAAAACAGATATAAAATATATTGATTTCTTCATCATTCATTAAAACTTCCCAATTGATGAATAAAACTCCACAATCAGTATGGTTTTATATAAATTGTTGCTGTTATAGTTCTGAAAGACTATTAAGTGCACAGATTCATAACCAAAACATTCTTTAATAATCAGTAAAAAAACAACTAGCAAAACAAGTGAGCTTTACTTTCCTAGCATATTCAGGTATGTCCTTGAAAGAAAGAAACTATTATACATTCTGGTATGAAGCAGACTGTCATGTTTTATATTAAATGATTAATGTGCTGACAGTCTGATTTATACTAAAAGAACTATACTAACAATTTAAGATTAAAACAATTAAATAAACACGTACTACCTCATATAACTAGAGACAGGCAAACAAGCAAAGAAAATACCATAAATGTCCATTTAAGCATGAATCCAGGAAGAGAAGCAGAGCAACAGCCTTCCTCAGGAATTTAATCCCTATATGAATAATAATTAAACTGAAAAGTAGATATATAGCACAACACAGCAGTAGTTTATTGACTATACTAACTGCCAGTTTCTAAGAGGAATACACCATATCAGGGAGCCACAGTGGCGCCCTGGGTTAAACCTTGTGCCGATTGAATTGCTGACTTGAAAGTTAGCAGTTTGAATCCATGAGACAGGGTGAGCTCCCGCCTGTCAGCCCTAGCCTCCATGCGGGAACATGAGAGTAGCCTCCAAAGGATGGTAACACATCCGGGCGTCCCTGGGCAATGTCTCTGAAGAAAGACGATTCTCTCACACCAAAAGCGACTTGCCTCAATTCACCTCTGACATGATATAAAAAAAACCATACCAGGAACTGTAAATGCAGTCCAAATACACAAATGACTAATACCTGGAAGAGGACAACATAAGTATCATTCACCTCAGAGAATTCTACCTTTTTTTCTGTTAGAATCAGTCTCCAATCTCTATAAAAGTAAAAAGAATTTTGGGGTTCAAATAAAATGAGAACTGTAACAGTGCAGAGATGACTATTATCACACTAGAGCTGAAAGAGTAAGCAAAGAGTATGCATCCCATCTGAAATCCTATGTCAGGCTCTTGCAGAATTCTTGCAGAATATAGCTAAGGGGAGGGGCCTTTAAAATGATCAGACAGAGAGATCCTGAGCCTCACTAAACTACAATCCCCATAATTCTGCAAGAGGAAGCCACAGGATTTCAGATGGGATCCATATCCTTTGCTTACTCTTCAAGCTCTGGTGTGATAATCAGAGAAGTTGATTTAACCAGCAGCTGGTCTGAAGCAACTAAAATGATAACACTGGAAACGGGTATGTTTGCAGTTCCTTTCCCATTTATAAAGAGCATCTTAGAATCTACTCAATATCCTTCCTTCTTTTGGAATGGTATCTGTGTAGGATAAAGTAGAATAATCAAATTTTGAAGTGCCTTTCCCTACCTAGGAAGGCACTCCCCTCAGTTTTAGGGCTAGAGGGGTGAAAATCACCATACATGGAGGGCATATTGACCCCTTTTAGCCCACCAACCTTTAAAAGGTTTTCTAAATGGAGAAGATAGAAGCCAAACAATTTCTTTCCTTTGAAAAATATTTGGTTTTTTTAAAAACCAATACTATCCAGAGGGAGGAAAAGGGGGGGGGGGGTTAAACAAAGAATAAAGATAAAAGATTTAAAGATTTAAAAATATCACAGTACAGCAAATAGAAACTACATAGATTCCCTTCTTTCCCCCACCTCCAAAGCCCACCTTCAAAAATCCCAGCCCCTTCCTTTCAAAGAAAGAATAAAAAAATAGAAGCCAAGCAGCCAAGCTTGGGAAAAAATAAAATACAAACAAATCTCTTTCCATGGCAGCAAGACAAGGAAGGAGGCAAGGCAAGAGGCAAGGCAACAAGGCAGCAAGGAAGCACACTAGCACAGAGACTGAGTGAGCTGAGTGAGTAGGAGAAAGCCAGCAGCCAGCCAGCACCTGCAAAGGACATGCCCACAATGGGCGCTTTGGGGGCAGTCGTTCCATTGAATACCCTGGCAACATCACCGTTTCCTTGGCCTCTGACTGGCCAAAAGCCCCAAACATCACCTCCTCCTCCTCTGACACATGCGGAAGAACTCCCTGAGCCACGTGAGGAAAGCCACATGGCCCGAAAACCAAACAAAGAAACAGAAACCATGCAACTTTCTCTTTTGTTTCACTTTTTGTTTCATCTGAAAATGGGCTCTTTTGTTTCATGTCATCCGAATGGACAGTACGAAACAAACACCCGAATGAAACAAATGGAAAAATACCGCACATACCTCTACTACATTCTAAATATTTCAGTATACGGACTGACATTTAACAAAGTGAAAGGCCACACTACAAAATAATACAATGTGAATATGAGTAATAATGATAAATGCTAATAAAATAATGAAGAGTCTATCAAGATTGTTGCTTGTTATATTGTGAGACTGTTTTATATAAAGTATGACCATTTTATGTGTGGGCCTGGATTCCAAGACCCACTGTGGCTATATGATACTGTGGGTAATAGGGAACACTATATTTTGACTATACTTGGGTCTGAAGCATACCACATAATGGCACTAAATTGACCTAAAGAGGCCCACAATTATTTCCAGGGCTAGTGAATTTTTTAGAGCATGAATATTGAATCTGTTGATAAAGAGGTTATACTGGACACTAAAAATACAAATATGTGACAGAATTAAATGATCTCTCAAATGTCACTTTTATAAGGTGGACAGAGGGGGAAAATACTTTGATCTCATTCATGAACCCCTCAGCCACACCGCATAATAATATGATTCTATATAGCTTACACTGGCAGTCATATAATCTTTCTGCTCAGCAAAAGTATTTCACAGACTATTTTAAAGTAGGAGGGGATGAATGTTTTAGTGAGTATACAGTTCCAATTTCTGGGAGAGCACAAACATTCCTTAACTTTTTCTTTTAAAACAACTGTTCAGAAAACCAGATGCTGAGGAAGTAGACTTCCTCAGTCTTCCAAACTTATGCAACCAAGTTTGTTCCCTCAATTTCTAAGGCACCACAAGATGCCTTTGCATACTGATATTCCAGACTAACACGGCTTTGGCTTTGACTTCTAAATAAGGATATAAACTCATGTGGCAAAGTTACCATGGTCAAATGTGACTCCTTTAAAAGAGATAGGGTTAATACAAGTTATTTAAAACTTCTTATTTTGCTTGCAGTAAAGAATTTTGACACTTGAGATATGAAAATTTCATGGCAACAACAATAAAAAAGCAATTGTATTTGGCCAAGTGATACAGCAAACAAAAGCACCCATATTGTCAAGTGTTCCCTACCATTTAACACTCATCAAGGAAAGCATTTTCTTAAAATTCACTAATATAAAATGGCAAAGAGTCAAACCATGGTGAAGACAACTGTGTACAACTATGGGCCAAAGGTTATTTTTAATTTCTAACAAGATGTAAGGTCAAGAACTGAGTGTGCAAACATTTGACAGAGAGCAGAACTTATCCATGTCATTTACTATTTCTTATCAGTACACTCTAGCATCAGCTTCCGTGAAACAGATTTAGATGTGCCCATGTGGATGAAAAAAACATGTGAGTTAATCAGCAATCTTGAAAATCAAATTCCCTACTCACTCACCAAACAAAAATGAAAATCTCTCTTTGCCAGTTTCTTGGTTAACATACTGATTATGTATCAATGTAACAAATACTGACTTCAAGTTATTTTAGGTCACTATGTCTGCCAACCAGGGAAAAGCAACAGCCATGAGTATCCATGGGTATATGGGTGTGATTCACCAACACCATGGGATCTGAATTACAGACAATTCCCGAGTTACAAACATCTGACTTACAAATGACTCATAGTTAAGAATGGAGGTGAGACAACAGGAAGTGAGATCAATCTACCCCTCGGAAGAGAAATTCACTCCTGAAAGAGTTATCATGAGGAAAAGTTATCTCCAATAAAGCTTTACCACCAATCCTGGTTTCCACAAGCCAAATGTTTCAAAATCCAATTATCACAGGGACAGAAAGTGAGGTGCAATTTCCTGAACAGGGGCACAGACAACAAAACAAAAACAACAACGGTGTTCACCCTTCCCTATGCTATCAGAAGTTCAATTTATATTCAAAGGTTAAAGATCACCTACTTTTCTAAACAACCTATAATTTGTAATATTGAGAATTATACATTATTGCTATTCAAATTGCCTAGACACAGCATGATTTCGGAGTCTTCCTAAATTGTACTTTTCTTTCATTGTAACCTTGGTTTATCTATGTGGTAAGAACACTTTAATATATATTTATCCAAGGATAGTAATTTTGCCAGATGGTTGGCATTTTCAATCATATCTGTCATGATGACTGCTAGGATACAAACTATATAATCAAGAGTATATTCAAATAGCAAAAACCCTTCTCTTTGGATTAAAAGATGTGGACAAAGACAACACATTTGCCCTCAATGAAGGATCTGTTGCTACACCTGTATTGAGGCATCTCAGCATATGCCCGGTGTGTGATATGTCCAACATAGGTTGAGACATATGTGAAAGGAATGAAATGCAAAAAAACCCAAAAACATTTGCATAATATTACTGAATACATACAAAGAGTATATATAATAATTTAATAAAATAAATTTTATATAAAATGAATATAATTTTATATAAAAATTTATAAAAAATGAGAAAAGTAAGTTTTGCTATCAGGAAAAAAATGTTTCATATTTTCAAGCCAGGGGTGCTTGAATTTATGGGCACAGAATATATGGGTACAGAGGGAAAATTGTATAACCAGCAATGTTATACTATAGTGCAAAGTAACAAAGACTCCTTTCATAGATATCTTTGTCATAACAGATTTTACCACAACAACTTAAGGTTTTTTTAATTAAAAATGTTCAAAACAGGAATTTAATAATTATTGAAAGAGTGGTATCTGAAGAATAATAATGTCAAGCAAAGTTTTCTGTTGATAGAAATATAAGCAGGGACCATGTATTTCAAGGTTTACAGCTATAATAAAACTTAATAAAACTTTATTTATACCCCGCCACCATCTCCCCAACGGGGACTCGGGGCGGCTTACATGGGGCCATGCCCAAGACAATACAATAAACCATAACATAATACAATTAAATAATACATTACATAAAATAAACAGTACAACATAAGATCAAAACAGCAATATAACACGAGCGGGCCGCATGAATACTACATTTAAAAACTAGATTAAAAATTAAAACTCTGGGTGAGAAAGGGATCAGAATAAAACCTCGAGGGACGGGACATCAGATAGTGAACCAGTCTAGAGGATAAATATCGGGGGGGAGTAGCATAGAACATTTACTCTCCGAAAGCACACCGGAAGAGCCATGTTTTTAAATCTTTCCTGAAGGCTAAAAGGGTGGGGGCTTGCCTGATTTCAATGGGCAGCGAGTTCCACAAGCGAGGGGCCACCGCAGAGAAGGCCCTCTCCCTTGTTCCTACAAGGCGAGCCTGAGATATAGGTAGTGGCGACAGGAGGGCCTCCCCCGATGATCGGAGAGGTCGGGCAGGTTTATGATAGGAGATACGGTCACGAAGGTAGGCGGGTCCCAAACCGTTTAGGGCTTTATAAATGATGGTCTGCACCTTGAATTGGGACCGGAAGATGAACGGCAGCCAGTGGAGCTCCTTAAACAGGGGAGTAGATCTCTCCCTGTAACTCGCCCCCGTTATTAGTCTGGCTGCCGAACGTTGGACCAGCTGTAACTTCCGGGCCGTCTTCAAGGGAAGCCCCACGTAGAGCGCATTACAGTAGTCCAGTCTAGAGGTAACTAATGCATGCACCACCGTGGTCAAGTCAGACTTCACGAGGTATGGTCGCAGTTGGCGCACAAGTTTGAGTTGTGCAAAAGCCCTCCCGGCCACCGCCGACACCTGCGCTTCAAGCGTCAGCGCTGAATCCAGGAGGACCCCCAAACTGCGGACCTGTGATTTCAGGGGGAGTGCAACCCCGTCCAGCACAGGTTGCCACCCAATACCCCGATCCGACGAGCGACTGACCAGGAGGGCCTCTGTCTTGTCAGGATTGATCCTCAGCTTGTTCCTCCTCATCCAGTCCGCCACAGCGGCCAGGCACTGGTTCAGCACCCGAGGGGCTTCCTTGGAGTCAGGTGGGAACGAGTAGTGGATTTGCGTGTCATCTGCGTAGAGATGGCAACACCCTCCAAAACTCCGGATGACCTCTCCCAGCGGTTTCATGTAGATGTTAAAAAGCATGGGGGATAAAATAGACCCTTGCGGGACCCCACAGGTCAAAGGCCAGGGGTCCGAGCAGGTGTCCCCCAGCTTCACCATCTGGGAACGGCCCTCCAGGAAGGACTGGAGCCACTGCAAAACAGTGCCACCGAGTCCCATCCCGGAGAGCCTCCCCAGAAGGATACCATGGTCGATGGTATCGAAAGCCGCAGAGATGTCCAGGAGAACCAGCAGGGTCACACTCCCCCTGTCCAGTTCCCTGCGGAGGTCATCCACCAAGGCGACCAAAGCCGTCTCAGTGCTGTGCCCAGGCCTGAAGCCAGACTGCGAGCGGTCCAGAAAATCAGTGTCATCGAGGAACTCCTGGAGCTGCGTGGCCACCACCCGCTCCAGAACCTTGCCCAAAAACGGGAGGTTGGAAATTGGTCTGTAGTTGTTACATACAGATGGGTCTAGCGAGGTCTTTTTTAGTAACGGTTTTACCACCGCTTGCTTAAAACAAGATGGAAATGACCCCTGACCCAGGGAGGCATTTATTATAGCCACAAACCAATCCAACAACCCCTCTTTGGCCTGCTTAACCAGCCAAGAGGGACAAGGATCCAGAGCACAAGTGGTCGCCCTCACAGACCCAAGAATCCCCTCCACGTCATCCGGAAGAACAAGCCGGAAAGAATCCCACAAAATCGGACAGACAGGTGCCTCGGTTACCTCCGCTGGAACTACAATTAAGCTGGAGTCCAACTCATGGCGTATCTGAGCAACTTTGCCTGCAAAGTGGTGCGCAAAATCGCTGCACCTAGTTGCCAAGTCATCAGGAAGCCCCTGGGTCTCAGGAGGCCGCAGGAGCTCCCCAACAACTCGGAACAACTCCGATGGCCTGTTGGCCGCAGACGCTATGCGGGCAGTCGTGAAAGCTTTCCTGGCTGCTCGCAGAGCCACGGAGTAAGCCTTAATAGCGGCTTTAGCCCGTGCTTGGTCAGACACATCCTGAGATTTCCTCCAGATGCACTCTAGTCCCCTCCGCGCACGCTTCATCACGGCCAGCTCCTCAGTGAACCAAGGAGTCGACATGACTCTACGCAGCGAAAGAGGACGTTCGGGAGCGATCGTGTCAAGTGCCCTTGTCAGCTCACTATTATAGCGATCAGCCAGGACATCGACAGGATCGCCAGTCTCCAGAACAGGAAGATCCCCAAGAGACCTCAGGAGTCCATCCGGATCCATCAGCCTCCTGGGGCGGACCATCTTAATGGGTCCACCACCCCTGCGGAGGTTAGAAGACACGGCGAAACTCAAACAGATCAGATGATGGTCAGACCATGACAATGGAAGAATATTTTGCTCTTCCACTCTGACTGTCCCACCGTCCACAATGAAGACGAGGTCCAGCGTGTGTCCCGCCTGATGTGTGGGCCCAGATATAACTTGAGTCAGCCCCATGGTCGTCATGGCAACCATGAAATCCTGAGCTGCACCTGTCAAAGAGGTCTCGGCATGAATATTAAAGTCCCCCAAAACTATGAGTTGTTGGGAGACCAGGGCCGAATTGGAGACCACTTCTGCTAGCTCGGACAGAGAGACTGCTGGGTCGCGGGGTGGACGGTACACCAGCAGAATCCCCAAGCTGTCTCGGGCTCCCACCTTCAGGAAGACACACTCAAACCTCGAAGACTGCGGAACGGCGCATCTGATCAGGGCGATGGACTGCCGAGCAATCACCGCGACTCCTCCTCCCCGCCCCCCAGCCCTGGCCTGCTGATGCACCCCGAAACCTGGTGGGCACAGCTGAGTGAGATTCACACCACCCTGCTCGTCCAACCACGTCTCGGTGATGCATGCCAGATCCGCCCCCTCATCCAGGATCAAATCCTGGATAACAGCTGTTTTACCGTTGACGGATCTGGCGTTCAAAAGCAGGACCTTAAGGCTGGGAGGTCTGTCCTGAAGACTACCACACCTATTCCTCTCCAGGGTCGCAAAAACTCTGTTGCGCTTCTCCCTGGGTCGAAAGTGACCGTTCTTCCTTCTCCCCCAAACCACCTCAATGAGACCCTGCCCGTGGAAACCCTCTCCCCCCTGGAGAGATGACTGATTGAGGTTGCCCATTGAAGGGGATAGTCAGCTGTCCTGAGATAGAAAATCACCAGCAATACTTGGTTGTTTAAAGGAGGGGCCTATCTCCGCTGGTGTAGGAGGAAAGGAGTCATCTAACAGATCATCATCTAGCGTGGGAAGGGGGCTAGGCACTAATGATGTCTGAGAACGGGACTGAGAGGTAACATAGATATGGCCTAAACCTGGGGGATCTTGTCTACCAAGATTCCGCCTGATGTCCAGGGGGCGAATCAATGGGTCTACTAGTACCCTCCTGAGAGTAATGCCCCACTGTTGAAGTTTGGGCCTATACAAAAACAATTCCTCCATCAGTGTTCTGTCTTCCAATCCAATGAGAAGACAAATGGAGCGGTTCCAGGACTGATAGTCTCTACGAAGCCAGTCGATAGTCTTGATCTTCACTTTCGACCAGCTTAAAGATAGAATTTGTGAGAGAGACGTCCGGACCGCTCGCTTAGATGTCCATCTTCCTCTGTTCAATAGTGAGTCTTGCACTTCCACTGCCACCTTATTAGTTCGCAACAGATGTTGGGAATTGCAGTAAGTGTCCAGGGAGTGTCCAAACAGTTCTGGGGACAGCGTGTTGTTTGTCCTCTGAGAGACTCTATTAGTTTCCTTCCGGCCGTCCCTCCCCTGACTCTGACTCTCTTCCCCAGATAAAGACTCCACCCCATCCCTGGCCCCTTCCAAGCCTGACCTATTGCCTTCCTTCTGCTCCTCTAGCTTTTTTCTTCCCTGGCTTTCCAGAGCATTTAATTCCTCATTAATATTAATAAAGCTGGTTGGTACAGTTTGTATAATGTCTATAGGAGAAGGATTCTTCACCATTAGGGAAATTCCTTTGAAAAGATGGTCAATTTTCTTGTTCAGTGTCTCCAACTGTTGTAAAACAGTACTGAACGATTTTCCCAGTAGATCACATAGGAAAAAGAGTTCGTTTTCCCTCGATGTTTCCTGCCAACTCATTCCTATTGCCTTTCAAAAACCTTCCTATAATATACCTCTCTAATCTTTCAAAATTACCCCTCGTTTCTACTATCTCTTTCAGCTCAACAGTATCTCGTCCAACATACACATACCTTCATTCACATTCTGGGACCATCAATTTACCAATCAATAAAACTCAAGAACTCTCGAATCCTATGTGATCACTTCCTATGACCTAAGTACCAGGTTCTCAAACCTGCTTCCTATCAGAGTCTCCCTGAAATTAGATAAAAACTTTCTCACTCCTATCTATAATACACACACACACATATACACACTCAAAAGAAAAAGAGGAAAAAAAAATTAATAATAATAATAATAATAATAATAAAATAAAAAGAAATAAAATAAAATAGATGGCAGGCTGCAGCACTGAAGAAATGATCCAAGCTATTCCTATCTAGAACTTCCTCATTGATTCAGTCTCAACCAGTAAAATTAAACTCTCTAATTAAAAAATAAAAATAAAAAATAAAATAAAATAAAATAAAAAAGAAAGAAAAAAAAAAGAAAAAGAAAAGGCTTGATGGTGTCAGGTACAGGAAAACCCTTCGTCACGCGGCACTGGCCCTAGCTGTTGATTCCAACAGGGCAGGGGCAGATGGAGAGGTCGGCCAAGCCCAGGCAAGTCCCAAGGAGCAAGATGGTACACTCCACAGCGCTGCTTCCTGTGTCCTTTAGGAGGATAGGCAATGCAGGAAACCCCAGCGGATGGTGAATAGCAGCTGCAATAACAAGAATGCCTCCAGGGGGGAAGGTCTCTAACAACAGCAGCAGCAGAAGTAGAAGTCTCTGCAGCCTTTGAGCCTTTGAAGCAGCTAGCACTGATAATTGGGTGTTAATGGCTTCGGAAACAGCCAGTCCCAGTCCCAGATGGAGAGCCGCCTCGGGAAGAAAGCTCGCTGTCACGAGTCAAACAGGTAGGCAGTGTTAGGCAACACAGCGGCCAGCTGCAGAGCAATGATCGGCTCCGAAGAATTCAAAGCAGCGGGAGCAGTGTAAACCCTCCTCCCAAGCTGGTCGTTAGCGATGGAGAGGTTAGAGACCAGCAGTGGCCCTAGTGACAGAAAAGTCAGTTCCAAACAGCAGCAACAGCAGCAGCAGTTGTTTAGTATAGAGAGGCAGAATGAGGGAGAGCGTTCCAGCCCTGTTGTAATGGCGGCTGCAGTAGCCCTCTACCTCTTCTCTCCCGATCGTCTCTTTCCCCTTTCTTCCTGCTGAGCCACGCGAATTAGCCCCCAAGGCCTCCTCCAAGACCCTGGATGACCAAACAAGAGCTCTAGCTAGCAAGGGTGGACTCAGATGGGAGGATTAACTTGGATTATGTTTTCTCTTACCGAGCTGCTGTATAGTTCCTGCTACCTCTCCGCCATCTTAGCCAAAAAAAAAAAAAAAAAAAAAAAAAAAAAAAAAAAAAAAAAAAAAAAAAAAAAAAAAATCCCAGAACATATCAGTGAAATATTGTGCCCTGAGTGTTTTTATTCTTTTTCCCTTCCTGTTTCCCTTTCTAAGAAGAGGACTTTCATGCTCCCCCTTTGTCCAATGTTCTATTGTCTGATCAATCTCACCGACTACAAAACATGAACTTCATGGTTCCATCTTTCAGTCTACAAAGCTAAGATAATACTAAGACATAAAAAAGAATAAATAACTGTAAGAAGATGGTGCAGAAGAACCACTCTGACTAAAAAAAACAAAACTAGGAGTTGTTTGTGGTAAAGATTATGAACTGTTAATTTCAAAGATTAAAGCAAAATGAAGGAAGAACATTACATCAATAATTGTGTTAAAATGCAATCTGAAGAACGCCTCTGTGAAATTTAAAGACCTTGTAAAATAATAGATTTGTACTATTAAGTCTAATTGACCAAGAACCAGAAGAACCCTAGACCAAAGCAAAGGGCATTTGTGAGGGAAGAATGCAGAAAGACACTATCAGCAATCAAAAACTAAAAGAAGCTTCACTGGATGAGTAATCCTCCCTGAGACCAAGGCTGCAGCAGCTAGCACAGGAGGGAAGGAAGAAGTCCGCTCTCTGCATATCCACTGGGACCTCTGTAATGGAAAAATATGGAGAGGCAGAATAGTTTCCAACTGGTAAGGTGGTCAGATCAAGCTGTATTTTATCACTCCACCTGTTTAATCTGTAGATTGAACATAACATAAAGTTGGATTAGACTCAGTGGAAGGAAGCATGAAAATCAGAGTATGCAACATCAACCATTTAAAATATGCAGATGATGTCATACAACTAACAAAAAAAAGGAAAGAAAAATTAAGAAGTGCAAAATCAGGTTTATAGTCAAATATAAAAGAAAACAAAAATAATGATCATAGATGATTTACACAATGATGGATACATTTAAATACTTAAAGCTACTTAAAGCTTTTCCCTACCTTAGCTCAGTAATAAAGCAGAATGGAGACTATAGTCAGATCTTGGATGAAATTCAGGAAAAGGAGGAAGAATTAAAGAAGTGCCCAAATAATAAAAATGTAAATAGGCAGATTAAAATGCCACAAGCCCAGTTACGGAAGTTGTTCATTAGTGAGATGAGGGAAAGATATTTTACACCAGAAAAAATTTTGAGCACACCAATAAATCAGGCAAGTGGGTGGAACACAGACTGAGAAAAAAGGGTGATGGAAAAAAACCCTCCAAGATTTAAAAGAAAGGTGCATTTGTAACAGATCATTAAAAATAACAATTTGGACATATCATGAGAACACATGACTCATTTAAAAAAGAACAATGCTTGCTTGGTAAGTTAGAAGCTGGTAGGAGGATGGCATTTTAGGTGGAAAGATTCAGGGCAACTGTAACCCTGATTTTGCAAGACCGGAGCAGAGCTGTTGACAACAAGGTGACGTAAAAGTCTCTAATTCACTGAGCAGAGCTGGTCCAACAATGAGGCGAATTAAGCGGTCGCTTGGGGCGCAAAACATACGGGGGCGCAGTCGAGACTGCTTTTTCTGTTGATTTGTTGTAAAACATGATGTTTTGGTGCTTAATTTGTAAAATCTTAATGTAATTTGATGTTTAATAGGCTTTTCCTTAATCCCTCCTTATTATCCAACATTTTTGCTTATTAAACAAAACGGTTATAAATTGCTAATGAAACAGACAGGAAGGCTAGCCAGCAGGCTAGTTATTTCATATGAAAATTTCACCTATAGAGAAAGCCGTTTAATACCTTGACAACAGCCTTATGCAATTGATGACTTTAAGGGATGAAAAAATTACACAGGACACAGTCTACCAAGTAATCTGGTTCCAACCCTTTCAGGCTTTTAAAAAGGTACTAGCATCTTGAATTGAACGCAGAAGTAAGCTGGTATTCAATGTAGACGGCATGATTATAGCACTATGCTCAAGACAATAAGTAGTATATATCTTAGTTTCAACATAGGGAGCATAATAACAAATTTATAGAAAGGCATATTCCTTCAAAATTATTTTGTAATCCAGTTCCTCTATAAAGGTACCCATCTCTACTTATCTCTTAGACTGAATTTCAGGTCAAAATTCATAATCAAGCCATTCCGTTTCATTCCACTCTGATATAAGCAGAAATCATTCTAATACAATTCAGAGTCATCATTTATTTGTCACAAAATCCCTGTACTATGACACTGCTTTAAGCTAAGTAAAGCCGCTCTGAGTCACCCATTTGGGGGTGAGAAGGGTGAGGCAGAAATATTGTAATAAATAAATAAATAAATAAGTTCTGTAGCTCATTGCTGTCTACTAACGGACAGCAAATTTCACAATTTCAAGACAGGATTTTTTCCTCATCCTAATTGGTGATTAAACCTCAGACACTATGCATGCAAAGCCATAGTCCCATTTCTATTTCAGAGGGCTCTGAATTCACATGTGGTCTAGTTCTGTGCAAACTCTGAATACACCTTACATAATAACAAGGAAAGACTGGAGTTGATGAATAGATTTTTAAATATGCTTATATGCCATTATTTATCTTGCAACAAAAAATGCAAACCATTCTGAATACATAGAGCACTTCTAAACATACAAAACCTCTTAATACTGCTAATAACAGAGTATATATATACAAGATTAAAATGTATACAACTTCTTAACATATACTTTTTTCTAAAATACTGATGTTAAAAGAGTTTCTACAATACTTCCTAATAGACTAAAGGGTGTTATGAAAGCATTAATTCACCCAGATCACATAGGTTTTATCCATTATGAGTAGCGAGAAGACAGTTTAAGGGCAGTACAGAATATGTTGTATATAGGATCCTGCTGTTACGTATTTTACTCAATGGTGAAAAAGCAATCAACAAAATTAACTAGCTATTTGTGTCATCGTCCCCATCCCTCCAAATTCTGAATACCTTTGGTTTGTGCTTGGAGTTTCTGAAACAGATTATATTTCATCTTTCTAAGAGTAAGAGTGATTACAATGAAATTCCTTTAAAATTTACCTCATTTTAAAAAACGAGCAGAGGGAATGTGCTTTCTTTTCCCCATTTTGATATGCAAGAAGTCTTACTGGGTAGAAATTAGGTAGAAAATAGAAACGCATAGACTTATGCTCAAATACTTCTAACAAAAGACAGCTTCATATACTTAGAAACATTTTCTTTACTTTAAAACCCAAAACATCTACACTGAAATTGAAAAAATAGGGCTCTCTTCTCTGTGGAGTGAGCCTTCTGTACCCAAAGGAATTTGATTCCAAAACTCCCCATAGATACCAAGTCATCAATTTCTGTTATATACAATCATACACACACACACACACACACACACACACACACACACACACACTGTCCACTTTTAGGACCGAGTTAACAACAAAACCACTGGACAAAATGGCATCAAATTTGGCCACAATACACCAACACAGCCAAGGTATGTCCTTCACTCAACCTCCCCGCCCCAAAACCAGATTGGTCTATATCTACTTCTACTCCCCCCCCCCTTTTCGGCCTAGATGGTACGCACCCTTTACTCTCCGCACTTGCCCTAAGGGGGGCGATTGTGTTTACAGATGGGGGAGAGCCCGGCAGGTGAAGAACAGGTAGACAGAGAGCCAGCTGCCAGGGCTGTTCTTCTTGGAGGGGCTTCCCTCCCTCCTCACACACACAGGAACACAAATACCTCCAATTAGAAAGTTGGGGGGGGGGAGGACATGGAAGAGCCATTCTCCCCTTGGCTGCCAGTCAGAAGGGAAGGCCCCACCCTTTTAGGCCCCACCTCTTCATGTCATAACAACCCCCTCAGCCACAATGGTGCCTGGGGGAAAGGCAAGGTTCACTTAGGCCTCTTCCACACTGCTTATAAAATACAGATCAACTGAATTATATGGCACTTTAGGCTCAAGTCCCTTCCACACAGCTAATAACCCAGAATACTAAGGCACATAATCCACAGTATCTGCTTTGAATTGGATTATCTTGAGTCCACCCTGCCATATAATCCAGCTCAGTGTGGATTTTATACATTTGTGTAGAAAGGCTTCATATAATCCAGTTCAAAGCAGATAATATATTATTATAAATATACATAATAAAACATAATAATTACTGTGGTATAATAATAAAGAACAATATAATCTCTAAAATCAGAAAAGTAAATAAAGAGCAACACTCTGAAAACAGGAGAATTCAAGAAAGGAAACAACCAGAACCAGCGAACACCTCCCAACAAAGGATTCCCTCAGGGAGGAAGCAGTCAGGCTTTGAATCTGCAATGCCATTAAATGCTAATTAAGGTGACTAATTGCAGCATTCATATTTGCCTCCAACAGACAAGAGATCCTTCTCCCACCCTAGACATTATTCCACAGGTACGTAAAACCCACTTCCCTGGCTGCTTCCTTCCTACGGGGATCCTCCATTGGCCGCCCTGAATACCACTGAACAGCCTTGCAGCTTCAAAGCCAGGCTGCTTCCTAACCAGGGGGATCCTCCATTGGCCACCTTGAATAGCACTGAACAGCATTTCAACTTCAAAGCCAGGCTGCTTCCTAACCAAAGGGATCCTCTGTTTGGCCACCTTGAATACCACTGAACAGCCTTACAGTTTCAAAGCCAGCTGCGTCATAACCACAGGGATCTTAATCACCAGACTACGCCACAGCAACGCGTGGCCGGGCACATCTAATCTATATATATAAATGAGTGATGGCATCACGGCGACCAACAAAACAACAAAACTACAGGCCCCCCCAACCTCGAAATTTGACAACACAACCCATCATCCATGCCTCTAGGTTGATACAACAAAAAGAAAAGAAAAATAAAGTTCTAATTAGAGGGAGAAGAATAATTGTTTTTATCCTATTGTTGCCAGTTAGAAGGCTTGGTCTCCTAGCAACCCACTCAGCCCAGGGGACAGGCAGAGTTAGGCCTCATTTAGGCCTCTTCCACAGATTATCTAATTTGCACTGGATTATATGGCAGTGTAGACTCAAGGCCCGTCCACACAGCTATATAACCCATTTAGAATCTTATATTATCTGCTTTGCACTGGATTATCTTGACTCCACACTGCCATATAATCCACTTCAGTGTGCATTTTATACAGCTGTGAAGAAGGGGCCTCATATAATCCAGTTCTAATCAGATAATATAAGATTATCAGTATACAGTAGAGTCTCACTTATCCAACATAAACAGGCCGGCAGGATAAGTGAACATGTTGGATAATAAGAAGGGATTCAGGAAAAGCCGATTAAACATCAAATTAGGTAATCGTTATACAAATTAAGCACCAAAACATATTATACAACAAATTATACTACAAAAAGTAGTTCCATGCGCAGTAATGCTATATAGTAATTACAGTAGAGTCTCACTTATCCAACACTCACTTATCCAACGTTCTGGATTATCCAACACATTTTTGTAGTCAATGTTTTCAATTTATTGTGATATTTTGGTGCTAAATTCATAAATACAGTAATTACTACATAGCATTAATGCGTATTGATTGAACTACTTTTTCTGCCAAATTTGTTGTCTAACATGATGTTTTGGTGCTTCATTTGTAAAATCATAACCTAATTTGATGTTTAATAGGCTTTTCCTTAATGCTTCCTTATTATCCAACATATTCACTTATCCAACATTCTGCCGGCCCTTTTATGTTGGATAAGTGAGACTCTACTGTACTGTATTTACAAATTTACCACTAAAATATCACAATGAATTTAAAACACTGACTACAAAAACATTGATTATGAAAAGGCAGACTGCGTTGGATAATCCAGAACATTGGATAAGCGAATGTTGGATAAGTGAGATTCTACTTTAATATAAAATAATTACTGGGATAGAATAATACAGAACAATATAATCTCTAAAACCAGGACAGTAAATAAAGAGCAACACTCTGAAAGCAGGGAAATTTGAAATTCCACAAAGGAAACAATCAGGGCCAGCTAACACCTCCCAAGAAAGGATTCTTCCAGAAAGGAAGCTGAGAAAGGAGTGAAGCACTGTGTATTGCCAAAGTCATTATTATTACTATCATTACTATTATTACTATTATTATTATTATTGTGTTGCGGTCAACCATGAAAATGAATACAATCTGGCTCCAAGTATTCAAAAACACTAATCAGAATATATAAAAATTACTGTGGTATAATAAAACAGAACAATACAATCTCTAAAATCAGAACACTAAATAAAGAACAACACTCTGAAAACAGGGGAATTCCGCACAGGAAACAATCAGGGCCAGTTAACACCTCCCAACAAAGTATTCCTATCATCAAAGGCTAGCAAATCCTCTGTTTTCTCAGGGCCACAGACATAAAATATCGCAAACAACACCACTCTGAAAACAAGGGAATTCCAGACAGGAAACAATCAGGGCCAAACTATTCAGAGGATAAAAATGACTGCAATATGTTCCTTGGTCCAGAATCAAAGGTTCTCCTCAATATCCAAACACCAAAGTCAGAAATATCTAAGAAACTGTTAACCTCCTTCCTTGGGGGGAAAAAGGTATTCAACACAAGTTCTGTGTCTAAAAAATGATTTTTACTTGTAGAACAATCCCTTTTATAAGCAAAAAATGGCACAATAATCCTTCCCTTAATATTTTGCTATACATGAATTCGACAACAAAACCTAACTTTGTCCTGCATGAGAACGAATATGAGCCCATGCTGGGAGCCATACTGAGAAAATGGCAGACTGCTTAATGAAATAAATATATTTTGTCTAAATTGAGATAAAAATTATGTTAATTTCAATAAGTTAATGTCAATTTTAAAAAGCATATTTTTAAGGTGAGTGCTCTAATATACTTTACATTCCTCACAGCATTTCACTGTACATTTTGCAAACCTATTTTATTTATAAGAACTTCCATTACATTTTTACTTCAGAGTATGCTCCCCTTGTTCTTTAAAGAATAGATAGGTATACAATTTGGGACATGACACTAGAATCACTTGTATGCCAATAATTCATCACGGAGAAGACAAATGTAACTACTGTTATTGAGTTATCTCTCACTTTGTCATTTTGGGTGTAAATCAGAAATGTTTGGAATATATGATTCTTTATCTTCAATATCACACAAGAACCATTTTAATTCGTCTAACACTTCATGAGTTTAATTGGTAAAGTATATAGGAAATTCAGCTACATTTTGAAACAAATTTCAGCAGAATGATATTTGGGAAAAACAGAACAGGTTTTCAAAGCAATCTCTTCTTTTTATCCATGCACCCACCCTTCCCCCATCAGTGCCTTTTATTTCCTAAAGGTGACCAATGTATTTTCAATTCTTTATCACATTCATCTTCGCAAAGAACCACTACAGAGCTTTAGAGAATGACTGAATATATATATATATATATATATATATATATATATATATATATATATATATATATATATGAATGGAACAAGCTTACTATGTAAACATTCTAGATTTTTGTGAAGTTTCCCCAGTGTACAATGCAATGCTCTTTGTATAAGGACCTAAAGGTTTGAAGAAAATATCTGACCTCTCCATTATTGACTAGTGACCATTGCAGAACTTTTGGCATTTATATCATGAGACAAGACTTAATAAAGCAATACACTGGCTGTATAGCAGACTTAGTGACACTGGAGGCCAAGACATATTCTGGAAAAAATAGCAAAACACTAAGATCAGGGATGCTGTGATTGTGAATTGCATAGAAAATTATTTATGCATTTCTGCTAAATATTTTTTTTCAAGCTTGGTACATGAGGAATGAAACAGAAATGGGTTTGTGTTCTGTGGTTCTGACACACAGAAAATGACAAAATAACTTCTTTAACACTTACATGGTGAGTAAAATTGCATTTCAAAGTGTCACAGCTTGAGCTTATAATTTACTGAAGGCAGTGTGCTTGTATGTGTCCAGTCTACTATTATAATATAAAAAGACAGGCAACTAGATGTCCTCCAAATGTTTTTAATTATAATGGTCTTCCGACCCGGAAAGCATGACCAATGACTGAGGAATACAAAGATTGTAATCAAAACATCTTATCACTGAGTATCCCTGTATATAGGGTAATTACAGTCCAATCGCATGACTGTGTGTGTGTCTTGTTAGCTAAATTTCTGAACTGAATTTTTTTTTCGTGTCAGGAGCAACCGGAGTTGCTTCTGGAGTGAAAGAATTGGCCGTCTGCAAGGACGTTGCCCAGGGGATACTTTTGATGTTTTACCATCCTGGTGGGAGGCTTCTCTCATGTCCCCGCATGGAGTTGGAGCTGATAGAGGGAACTCATCCGCGCTCTCCCCGGGTGGGATTCGAACCTGGCAGCCTTCAGGTCAGCAACCCAACCTTCAAGTCACAAGGCTTTTATCCCCTAGGCCACCGGAGGTTCCACCTGAACTGAAATAAAATTATGTGAATAGTAAATGTTACAGTGAACAATTTTCTATTCATTCAGTTTTGTTTTTATTACAAATAAAAGTAAAAAGCAGCAATGGCTCAAACATATCTGATAACCTGAAATGTCAGATGCTGTATTTCATGCTGGTGACAGTCTTGAAAGCCTTGCCTCATCATCTAACTGAATATAAAGACCCTGGTCGCTAATGTCCTTAGAGACTAAGATGAAAGCAAATGAAGGAAAACTGACATTTCTATATGTCCTAGTCATCCGCAAACCCAATCAACAATTGGGCCACACAGTTTACAGAAAACCTACACACACAGATAGATGCTTACATAAAAACTCCAACCACCACCCAGGTCAAAAAAGAAGCACAATTAAAGTCCTGGCAGACCATGCAAAAAAGAATCTGCGAACCCCACCTCCTCTAAGGGGAACTTAACCACCTAATCTGGGCTCTACAGGCCAATGGATACTCCACCACAGACATCAGAAGAGCTGCAAGGCCAGGAACAAGCCACAAGAGGAAAGACAATGATTCACCCATAAGCAAAGTGTTCTTACCATAAATCAGGGGAACCACTGACCACATAGGGAAGTTGATGAAGAAACACAACCTGCAGACTAACTACAGACCCATTAAGAAAATCCAACAACTGCTACATTCCGTAAAGCACAAGAGGGATCCTCTCACCTCTGCAGGAGTCTACCATATGCCATGCAGCTGTGAACAAGTCTACATAGGGACCACCAAATGCAGCAGCCAAACACGAATCAAGGAACATGAAAGGCACTGCAGACTAATTCAACCAGAGAAGTCAGCGATAGCAGAACACTTGATGAACCAACCTGGACAAAGCATATTGAGAACACAGAAATGACAAAGCACAGCCACCATGTCAGACTACACAGAGAAGCCATTGAAATCCACAAGTGGTTAATTTTAATAGAAAGGAGGAAACCATGAAAATGAACAAAATCTAACTACCAGTACAGTAGAGTCTCACTTATCCAACATTCTCGATTATCCAACGCAGTCTGCCTTTTAGTAGTCAATGTTTTTGTAGCCAATCTTTTCAACACATTGTGATGTTTTGATGCTAAATTAGTAAATACAGTAATTACTACATAACATTGCTGTGTATTGAACTGCTTTTTCTGTCAAATTTGTTGTAAAACATGATGTTTTGGTGCTTAATTTGTAAAATCATAATGTAATTTGATGTTTAATAGGCTTTTCCTTAATACCTCCTTATTATCCAACATATTTGTTTATCCAATGTTCTGCTGGCCCGTTTATGTTGGATAAGTGAGTCTCTACTGTATTTAAAAATTCTAAAATCAGGACAGTAAATAAAGAACAACACTCAGAAAACAGGGGAATTCAGACATGAATCAGTCAGGGCCAGCTAACACTTCCCAACAAAGGATTCCCGCAGGCAGGAAGAAGCCAGGCGTTGAAGTTGTAAAATTATTCAATGCTTAGCAAGCTGGCCAGTTGCAACATTCACACTTGCCTCCTTTCTCCCACCCTGGACATTCCACAGATATATAAACCCCACTTGCCTAGTTTCCAACAGACCTCATAATGTTTCAGGATGCCTGCCATAGATATGGGTAAAACATCAGGACAGAATGCTGCTGGAACATGGCCATACAGCATGGAAAACTCACAGCAACTCAGTGATTCTGGCCATGAAAGCCTTTGACAACACATTGTATTGACACAGTTTTCAAGTGTTTCCAACATATGTTGTGGTATTCTTTATAACTATAAATTACCAATTTTCAGTTATTTTAAGACTTGAAACTTTGTAACTAAAATAGGAAATTGATTAAAATAGGAAATTGACCCTATATAAAAATATAGAATGAACCATACTATTGACATTATTTTGTGTTATGGAACTACTCTTCATGATTCGCAACACGTAAACTACTACATAATGCTGGCTCTATATAATTAATATAATACAATATTTGTTGTTGTGTTTTCAAACTGTTTGCCACTTATAGCAACCCTAGGGTAAACCTATCATGGAGTTATTCAGAGGCCAAGAGCTTTAGATTCCCTTTCAAGGACACAGAGAAATTTCCATAACTGAGTGGGAATTCAAAACCTAGTCTACAAAGTCGTAGCCCAGCACTTAAATCACAACACCATGCTGGTTGTCACAAAGCCCCCATTAGAGACCAAAAGCTACAAAATAGTTAACAAACTTGTAGAACTTTCATGCTGGATTGTTCTTCTGAAGTGTAACATATGCAGATTTAAAATTAAAACAAACTTTTTCACAGCATGTGTTATCCTACAAATTCAGGTAATACAAGAGGCTAATACCAAAGGGTGCAACTGATTCTCTTTACCTGGATGATATAGTACACTATGTAACACTATTTTTATTCCTGGGTTACAAATGTCATTTCCTAATTAGTTCTAATCATTAAAAAATTGAAAAAATGTACTAAACTGCACAAACTTTGTTTTTGCAGTCTGCACAAAGGTTAAAATGACATATGAAAGGTTAAAAACGGCACATTGAAAGGTTAACAGCTACAAAAATGAAGTTATAACAACTACTTTCAAAGTACTGCACAATTAAACAGGAAATACTTTCAAATCAATAACAGATTTTTTAAATACTTCGTTACATAGTGTTATCATTATTCACTTCCTATATCACTTGAACTATTGCCCTGAACTAGAAACTCTAACATAATGATTCAATTTACAATGTAAATAACTATGCAAATGCATCATTATGAATCCAGAGAGCATGCAGCTTTGGGGGGGGGGGGGGGGTCAGTTGTGAAACTGAAAATAAATTATTTTCTTTATCTTGAATTCGCATTACTTTTAAAAGTATGGATTATCTCCAACATTAGGATAGCAAATAAATTACAAGCATCAGAAATGTTCTGCTAGCTCTTATTCAACTGTGGCTTCTGGAGTTAATCAGGATTGCTTAATAAAAATGCTCAAAATTTCATTTTAAAAAAGAAGTATTTAAAATCCAGTATTAAAATTCCTAGATTTCTTTTACAAGTATTGCTGTCATGCTAGGTGTTACCCATTCTATATCTTTGGATTCAGTTGTTCCTACATCTTTGGATGTAGTCAATTACCAGTCCAACAAGCAGCATCACTGTCTAGTCCACATTTTACTAAGTTGTTTTCATATAAAAGGTCTTGTTAAAGGCCTTACTAAAATCAAGACATACTACATCCACAGCATTCACTTAATTTTCTAAATGTAATTTGAGTTGCTCATTGTAAAGATGTGTTGTTTTTATTTAATTATATTATATATTATAATATTATATGTTATAACCATATATAACCGCTGCCACCAAATTATAAAGATGTTTTTATTTAAACGCTGCCACCGGATTAGTAAAGATGTTTATAATGTTTTCAACGCTTGACACCACCATGGGAAGATGCAGCCACTAGCTACTCAGAGAGGAGACCTTTTAAATTTTGTTTTTCTTGTTTCTTCTTGTTTGCTTTTGATGGTAATATGTATGATAGAAGCTGAGATGTTTAAAAGAACAATAACACGTTTATTCAGGCACAAAGCTTAATGGTTACAGTAACTTTCTCTTTAGAGGCACTTTAGTTAACAGTTGCAAAGCTAGAATGAGGTGTTTCAAACTCCTTAAAATGTCACTATTTCTCTACTGCTTTAAACTGCAGTCAGCCTGTGAATTACAATCACAGATTATCTGTTCCTCATCAGGAGACAGACTATCTTAAAATAAGTCACCAAACTTATTTTAAACTGACTCAAAAATAAGCAATTGAGTCTCCCTGATTCCTTCAACTGAGGATCAGTCTTCCCTGTACCTCATCAGGGCATAGACTACCTGCTTCCTTTCAAACCTGCACTTCACCAAAACGGCAGTTGGTTCCGTCCACTTCTCCATGGCAACCAACTTCTGAGTTCAGAGCAACTGAAATATTGACCCTTTTAAAACACAATTAAACATGACATCTGTAAACCAAAAAATTCACACTTCATTACACTCATCTATTCAGCAGCAGATAACTAAGAGGTACAACATGAGTGTGTAAAACAGTAAGATGTATGTTTTGCTACAAACTTCTGTGGTATTTTTCTCTCTTGGTTCATTGGGAAACATGTAAAAATTGTTAAAATGCACTTGCTTATTAACTCACAATAGAATGTAGTCTGTCATAATCACTGCACGTATTTCAGCTAATATTCAAATCACTGAGCATCGCAGAGACAAATGGAGTTCTGCATCAATTTTCACAGCATAACACTTACATTGTTATTTCAAATGAATGTTTATGCATTTGTAAAGACAATCCCAAATTCGTTGTAACCATTCATTAATAATATCCGTGCTAATGTATCTCAGAAAATATATCTGTTAATACAGAACATCATTATGCAACTGTTAGAAATAAGAGAAACAAAATTTCCCCTCCCACTGTCTGAGGATTATCTGTCTCTGAATTTGCAGTAATCAATTGCTTTGTTGAAGAACTAGTTCAACAAAGTATCTGGCTTTAAAATAGAGGAAATGCTGTCAATCTCTGCCCCACAATGTAACTCTTACTTTCAGCTGACATATTTGAACCCTGTGAAGTTGTGTGAGGCAGAATACAGCATTCATCACACGACAGTCTATAGATTCAGGAAAGAGGGTGCCAAATACAGCTTTAACAGAACAGTTTACCTGGAACTAAGTATCAAGAAAGATTTATTTTATTTTGTGTCAAAAGCATTGTATAATAAATAAGTTTAAAAGTGTTAAAGTAAAGGAATCACAAACAGCTAAATAGTTTTGGACCAAAAGCGGGCAACAGCAATTGCATTGTCCGTAGCTTTAAACAACTCTTCCTCCGTGCATGAGGCAGGGCATTGTGGGCAAGCATACATATGAGGAATTGTTTGTTCAGCTCCACAGTCACACAAGGTGGAAGATTCCTCCAGGTAGTGCCATGTTGCCAGGTTGTCTTTTGATCTGCCCACTCCGCTTCTCAGTCTATTTAGGGGCTTCCAAGTTGCCCATTCTTGGTTTGCCCCTGGAGGCAGACCCTCATGAGGGGCCATCCAGTTGGAATTGCCTGGTTTAGCTGCCCAGAGGGACACCCTTGCTGTTGCTGGGGGGACATCAAGAGGAGTGGTGGTTCTCATGAAGCCCTTCCTTGATTTGAGTCTGGTGGGAGGAGGGTGATAGTCATGCAGTGGATGGCTTTCACAATGTTCAACCTTATTTCTCTCAGTTAGCAGCAACTTCCCATTGCACATCGGTGGGGCAATGCCAGCTAGCTTGTAGTTTATCAACAGGTGTAGGTTTAAGGCATCCTGTGATGATTCTGCATGTTTCGTTCAGTGCTATGTCCACCTGCTTTGCATGGGCAGACTTGTGCCAAACAGGACAGACGTATTCTGCAGTTGAGAAAGACAAGGCCAGGGCTGATGTTCTTATTACTTGTGGGTCTGCACCCTAAGCACTTCCAGTCAGTTTCCGCAGGATGTTATTGCGTGCAGCTACTTTGTGCTTGGTGTTCATGCAGTGTTTCCTATATGTTAGTGTTCGGTCTAAGGTGACACCAAGGTATTTAGGATGGAAACAGTGTTCGAGCTCTTGGCCTTCCCAAGTAACTTTCAGTTTCCTGTTGGCTTCATGGTTACGTAGGTGGAAAGCACACACTTGTGTCTTGGAAGGGTTAGGCTTCAGGTCTTTTGATCTCTCAGGTCTCTTTGTAGTAGCTGGAGAGATCTTTCAAGGCATTAGTGAGCTGGTTTTCAACTGTTTCAAAATCTTTTGCTTGTGTTGTAAGGCCAAGGTCATCATAGAATAGAATAGAATAGTAGAGTTGGAAGAGACCTCATGGGCCATCCAGTCCAACCCCCTGCCAAGAAGCAGGAAATCGCATTCAAAGCACCCCCGACAGATGGCCATCCAGCCTCTGCTTAAAAGCCTCCAAGGAAGGAGCCTCCACCACAGCCCGGGGGAGAGAGTTCCACTGTCGAACAGCCCTCAAAGTGAGGAAGTTCTTCCTGATGTTCAGGTGGAATCTCCTTTCCTGTAGTTTGAAGCCATTGTTCCTTGTCCTAGTCTGCAGGGCAGCAGAAAACAAGCTTGCTCCCTCCTCCCTATGACTTCCCTTCACGTATTTGTACATGGCTATCATGTCTCCTCTCAGCCTTCTCTTCAGCAGGCTAAACATGCCAAGCTCTTTAAGCCGCTCCTCATAGGGCTTGTTCTCCAGACCCTTAATCATTTTAGTCGCCCTCCTCTGGACGCTTTCCAGCTTGTCAACATCTCCCTTCAACTGTGGTGCCCAGAATTGGACGCAGTATTCCAGGTGTGGTCTGACCAAGGCAGAATAGAGGGGGAGCATCAGCATATATAAAGCTCTTTGTGAGTGGTGGTTGTGGCTGATCATTCGTGAAGATGTTAAACAAGGTCGGTGCAAGAACGCTTCCTTGGGGTAAATCATTCTTTTGCCTCCTCCATCTACTTTTCCTGCCCTGAAACTCCACATAGAAGCTGCGGTTTTCCAGGAGGGTCTGGACAGTTTTTGTAAAGTCAAAGTCCCGGGTAATATGGTAGACTTTATGCAGCATTTTTCTAAGCATTGCATCAAGAAAGATTAAGAGCTTATTCTTGTTCCTTTCAATATTGTACCTTTATCTACAATTAATATGACTGGTTTATAAAACAATACCAAACACAAAGACATTCAAAGCTTCTGTTGTTACTTATCCCTTGATCTCATTTTTGGAGTGGTTTCTGCTTCACACGGCCCTCATCATATTCTGACATCATAGAACAACAGTTTGGTGAAAGTAGCACATGCTGTGTTTCAGATGAGAGAAGAGCAAGATCAGGCCATAATGAATGAAGAAAAGTATCTCAGTCGATTAATATGTATGTGTGTTTATATCACAGAACAGCATAATTTGTAAAATTTTACAAGTAGGACAGTGCTAATGGTGAGAACCATATTTGTTGTTTATTTGTTTAGTCACTTCCGACCTTTTGTTACCTCATAATGAGGTCACAAAGTGAACCATATTAGCTTTTCAAATATCAGTGCTAATGTATTCTACATATATACATATATGTACAGTGGCTCCTTAATAATTTTATTTATTTATTTTACCTATTTATACCCCGCCTTTTTCAACCCCGAAGGGGACTCAAGGCGGCTTTACACATAGGGAACTAACTATGCATTAAAACAAATTAAAACATTTAAAAACATTACATTTACTATTAATCACATTATCCGCAATTGTAATCCAGGCCATTCCAGTAGTCATTGCATATAATTCCATATCTATCTATTGCACTACAATTGTTCTCTGAAGGCTTGATCCCAAAGCCACATTTTCACTCTCTTTCAGAAGGTCATGAGGGGCTGATCTAATATCCCTGGGGAGGGAATTCCACAGCCGAGGAATAACCACTGGACTTAACTCCAGGACCACATGTAGATACCAAAATCTAAATATGCTCAAGTCCCATAATATACAATGGCATAATAAAAAAGTGTCTTGTATATAATCCTGTACCAGGGCTATAGTGATAGGGTATCTTTTAGAAAACAAGAGCTCATCTCCTGTGTCTAGACAGCAACCCAGTTGCATACAAAGACAGCTAGTGAGATTTCATTCTTACAAAATAATATAACATTACATTGAACTTTTATGGGAATTGGCACATTTCTACTCATCTAATTACAGGACTATCATCAGTACAGGGCTCACTATTGTAAAGAGGTATTAAGCTATCTCCATAAAGAGGTGCTAAGCTATCTCCATAAAAGTACATGCAAGGGCAGCACAACATATAAGTAAGGATTTCCTTATTTAAGAAATGCTATGATGTCAAAACCTATTTGATTTCCAATGTATTGCACTGAGGTACCTTTACAGACTACAATACTACATATGTATCATGCATTTGATGCTGCACGCAGTACACAATTCTTATACATCTGCAAATGAGCAGGAGAAAAGTTTTGGGAAGAAAAGAGAAAACTGAACATAGAAGATATGGGATAAAGTCAACAAAACTAAGGGAGAGAGAGAAAAAACATAAAAAGTTTTTTCAAAGACAAATAAAAAATAATAGTGTTCAACATCTTTTACCTTCAAAAATTACACAAGTATATGCACTCTATCAGTATGAGAAAAAACAAATTAGTGTGTGATTTACTTTTTCAGATTAATGAACTGAGGAACAGCAGCAATTAGCAAAAATTGCTAATTATTTGTTGTGGTTGTTTAATATGTTTTATTTGATTTGTCATCTTAGGGTTGTGTCAGTATTGCCATGTGAACAACAGAGATAGACGATGAAGAAGGGAATGGAAAAGAAAAAAGTATGGTAACTATTGTTATGTATATAAAGATAATAATAATAAATAAAAACAAAAAAACTTAAGACTGATATATTCTAAACAGTGTTAAAATGTCAGCCTTAAGTTTCAAAACATACTTTCCCTCAACCAGTTTTAAACTTATTCCTGTAAAGGGAATGGTATAACAAAGACCTCTGTATCCCCAACAACAAAACAAAATCCTCCTGTACTTTCTCTCATCTCAGTACATGCTAACAACATTAGCAGGATCTAAAACTAAAGAACTGTTGCATCTAAAAAAAAAGTATCTCCTCCTGTAAATTGGTATAAGCTACTTTCCCTAGCTAAAAAAGCACTCTATTGATCCCATATTGATTTTTGTTATATCAGTCAAGTTTTCAATTCACAACTAAATCTTCAGCATGGCAAACCACATTATATTAATGGTTGCCAACAGAAAGGTTTTTATCAATATTTCAATAATATAAAAAGATTTGGAAAATGTTCATTGAATGGTAAATGTTCTATTGTTCAGATATGATAGGAGATGATTGGAGATATCTTTCAGTAAGATTTCTCTCAGAGGAGTGCACCTATGTTCACATTTTGACAGTTAACTGCCCATATGTAATTTTATTTATTGAATTAGTCTCCTAAAGGAAGTTGTTTTCATATTAACAAAAAAGTCACAATCTTATAAAATATTCAACATTATCATTTCCTTGATATTCAAATCAATATGGTTCAAAATAATTAAAAAGTTTTATATGTTACTAGCTGTGCCCGGCCACGCGTTGCTGTGGTGAAATATGGTGGTATGGGAAATAAAGTATTGAGGAATTGGTGGTAGTTAAGGTCACAGGTAAAGGTTTTCCCCAGACATTAAGTCCAGTCGTGTCTTACTCTGGAGGTTGGTGCTCATCTCCATTTCTGAGCCAAAGAGCCGGCATTGTCCGTAGACTCCTCCAAGGTCATGTGGGATGACTACATGGAGCGGCGTTACCTCCCCGCCGGAGCAGTACCTATTGATGCACTCACATTTGCATGTTTTCGAACTTCTGGGTTGGCAGAAGCTGGGGCTAACAGTGGGGGCTCTCTCCGCTCCCCCAATTCAAACCTGTGGCCTTTCGGTCCAGAAGTTCAGCAGCTCAGCGCTTGAACACGCTGCGCCATCAGGGGATATTATTTCCTAAAGGTTGTGAATATACAATATTTCTGATTGGTTTTTTTTGTTTGTTGGAGGCAAGTATGAATGCTGCAATTAGGAAAAATGATTAGGATGTAATGGCCTTGCAGCTTTAAAGCCTGGCTGTTTCCTCCCTGAATGAATTTTTTGTTGGGAGGTGTTAGCTGGCCCTGATTGTTTCCTGTCTGGAATTCCCTTGTTTTCAGAGTGGTGGTGTTTGCGATATTTTATGTGCTTCTACTGTCTGTGGCCCTGAGAAAACAGAGGATTTTCCAGACTTTGATGATGGGAATACTTTGTTGGGAGGTGTTAGCTGGCCCTGATTCTTTCCTGTCTGGAATACCCTTGTTTTCAGAGTGATGTTGTTTGTGATATTTTATGTGCTTCTACTGTCTGTGGCCCTGAGAAAACAGGATTTGCCAGACTTTGATGATGGGAATACTTTGTTGGGAGGTGTTAGCTGGCCCTGATTGTTTCCTGTGTGGAATTCCCCTGTTTATTTACTGTCCTGGTTTTAGAGATTATATTGTTCTGCATTATTCTATCCCAGTAATTATTTCATATTAAAGAAGAATCTCACTTATCCAACATTGGCTTATACAATGTTCTGGATTATCCAACGCAGTCTGCCTTTTCATAATCAATGTTTTTGTAGTCAGTGTTTTAAATTCATTGTGATATTTTAGTGGTAAATTTGTAAATACAGTACAGTAGAGTCTCACTTATCCAACATAAACGGGCCGGCAGAACGTTGGATAAGCGAATATGTTGGATAATAAGGAGGCATTAAGGAGAAGCCTATTAAACATCAAATTAAGTTATGATTTTACAAATTAAGCACCAAAACATAATGTTAGACAACAAATTTGTCAGAAAAAGTAGTTCAGTACACAGTAATGCTATATAGTAATTACTGTATTTATGAATTTAGCACCAAAATATCACGATATATTGAAAGCATTGACTACAAAAATGCGTTGGATAATCCAGAACGTTGGATAAGCGAGTGTTGGATAAGTGAGACTCTACTGTAAATACTACATAGCATTACTGCGCATGGAACTACTTTTTCTGTCAAATTTGTTGTATAATATGATGTTTTGGTGCTTAATTTGTATAACAATTACCTAATTTGATGTTTAATTGGCTTTTCCTGAAACCCTTCTTATTATCCAACATATTCACTTATCCTGCCGGCCTGTTTACGTTGGATAAGTGAGACTCTACTGTATATTGATAATCTTATATTATCTGCTCAGAACTGCTCAGATCTGAGGCCCCTTCTTCACAGCTGTATAAAATGCACACTGAAGTGGATTATATGGCAGTGTGGAGTCAAGATAATCCAGTGCAAATCAGATAATATAAGATTATAAATGGGTTATATAGCTGTGTAGAAGGGCCTTGAGTCTACACTGCCATGTAATCCAGTGCAAATTAGATAATCTGTGGAAGAAGCCTAAGTGAGGCCTAAATCTGCCTGTCCCCTAACTGAATCCTGGCTGTCCCTTGGTTGCTAGGCAACCAAGTGGGCAGAGATTAGCCCTCTAAACTGGCAGCAATTGGATAAAAAAATTATTGCTCTCCCTCTAATTAGGACTTTATTTTTCTTTTCTTTTTGTTGTATCAACCTTGAGGCGTGGATGATGGGTTGTGTTGTCAAATTTTGAGGTTGGGGGGCCTGTAGTTTTGTTGTTTTGTGAATTGCCGTGATGCCATCACTCTTTTATATATATAGATAGTGGGTTGCTGATAACCATAAATGTACAAGTCCCAATATATACAATGATATAGTAAAATGATGTCCCTTTTAGAAAATCAAGGTCTGGCATTTGGAATTTATCCTATCTATCTATCCATCTATCCATCCATGGATATGGAGAACTGATTGTTTTCTATACTTTTTTCAATTATGTTTTAAAATTTTGCATGAAGTTATTCACAATAATTAGGAAATACTCAGTAAACAGTTATAATCTTTATACAGTAGAGTCTCACTTATCCAACACTCGCTTATCCAACGTTCTGGATTATCCAACGCATTTTTGTAGTCAATGTTTTCAATATATTGTGATATTTTGGTGCTAAATTCATAAATACAGTAATTACTACATAGCATTACTGCATATTGAACTACTTTTTCTGCCAAATTTGTTGTCTAACATGATGTTTTGGCGCTTCATTTGTAAAATCATAACCTAATTTGATGTTTAATAGGCTTTTCCTTAATGCCTCCTTATTATCCAACATATTCGCTTATCCAACATTCTGCCGGCCCGTTTATGTTGGATAAGTGAGACTCTACTGTACCACATTGTTCAGAAGATTCCAGTATGGACAGCCCAACATCTAAGAGTTGAAAAAGTAACATTGCTAAAACTACTCAGTGAGTAACAAATTCAATTCAAATTTATTAATGGCCACAGGAAATCAACAGAATACAGGCAGTTCCTGAGTTACAAACATCCGATTTACAAATGAGTTAACAGGGGTGAGACAACAGGAAGTGAGAGAAATCTACCCCTAGGAAGGGAAATTTACTCCTGAAAGAGTTATCATGGGGGAAATGTATCTCCACTGAAGCTTTATTGCCAATCCTGGTTTCCACAACAAGCTAAATTTTTCAAAATCCAGTTCTCACAGAGCCAGAAAGTGAAATCTTCTGAACAGGGCCACAAACAGCAAAACAAATTCTACAGGGGTGTTAACCCTTATATTTATTTATTTATTTATTTATTTATTTGCATCACTTTTACCCCACCTTTCTCTCCGAGGGGACTCAAAGCGGCTTACAGTAAATAGGCAAAAATTCAATGCCTAAAAACAATGTAAAAACAACAATTCATATAAAACAATCTACAAAACAACAATTCATATAAAACAGATACCATTACAAAATAAAATAACATTATATAAAATTCAAGCATGTCCAAGATTAAAATCCATTCATCCAGAATCCTCAATAAGTCTTCGTACAGGTCATGAAAAGTCCATGTTCTCATTCATTAAAAGCTTGCGTGCACAACCATGTCTTTAAGGCTTTCCTGAAGCCTAGGAGAGTTGGTATCTGCCTTATGTTGCCTGGGGAGGGTGTTCCATAGCCCGAGGAGCCACCACCGGGAGCCACCACCAAGAAGGCCCTGTCCCTCATTCCCACCAGCCTTACCTGCGAGGCTGGTGAGACCAAGAGCAGGGCTTCCCCCGATGATCTAAGAGTTCTAGAAGACTCATAGGGGGAGATACGTTCGGACAGGTAAGATGGTCCAGAACCATTTAGGGCTTTGTAGGTCAAAACCAGAATTTTGAATTGGGCTCGGTAGCATATCGGCAGCCAGTGGAGCTGACTCAACATGGGAGTAGTACGCTTCCTGTAAGCCACTCTTGTTATTAGTCTGGCTGCCACCTGTTGTACTAGTTGGAGCTTCCAAGCCGTCTTCAAAGGCAGACCCACGTAGAGCGCGTTGCAGTAGTCCAAACGGGATGTAACCAGAGCGTGGACCACCGTGGCCAAGTCAGATCTCCTAAGGTACAGGCGCAGCTGGCGCACAAGTCTTAGTTGCCGAAAGCTCCCCTGGCCACCGCTAAGACCTGGGGCTCCAGTCTCAGCGATGAGTCCAGGAAAACACCCAGACTGCGAACCTGTGTCTTCAGGGGGAATGCGACCCCATCCAACACAGGCTGTAACCCTATACCCTGTTCAGCCCTGCGACTGACCAGGAGGACCTCTGTCTTATCTGGATTAAGTTTCAATTTGTTCGCCCTCATCCAATCCGACACAGCGGCCAGACACCGGTTCAGGACCTGAACAGCCTCCTTAGTGACAGGTGGGAAGGAGTGACAGAGCTGGACATAATCTGCGTACAGATGACACCGCACTCGGAAACTCTGGATGATCTCTCCCAGTGGCTTCATGTATATGTTGAGCAACATAGGGGGCAGTATTGACCCCATCTGGGAACGACCCTCCAGGAAGGACCAGAGCCACTGCAGAACAGTACCCCCGAGACCCATCCTGGCAAGGCACCCCAGAAGGATACCGTGATTGACGGTATCGAAGTGCCGCTGAGAGGTCCAGCAGAACCAGCAGGGACACACTCCCCCTGTCCAGTTCCCGGCGTAGATCATCAACTAAAGCGACCAAGGCTGTCTCAGTACCATGCCCCGGCCTGAAGCCAGACTGTGCCGGATCCAGAAAATCAGTATCTACCAAGAATGCCTGGAGTTGTGCGGCCACCACACGTTCCACGACTTTGCCCAAAAAGGGGAGATTGGAAATAGGCTGATACTTCTCCAATTGAGTGGGGTCCAGTGATGGCTTCTTCAACAGAGATTTGATCACAGCCAATTTAAGGTTCGCTGGAAATATGCCTTCCTGAAGGGAGGCATTCACCACCACCTTCACCCACTCGGCCAATCCCCCTCTGGCTTCTCTCACCAGCCAGGATGGGCAGGGGTCTAGGATCCATGTGGTCGCCCTCACCTCTCCAAGCACCTTGTCCACATCCTCAGGCTGAACCAATTGAAATGAATCCATCAAAATAGGACAAGCAGGTGCACTTGTTACATCCTCGGAGACTGCCGTTAATATGGTGTCAAAACCAGAGCGGATCAAAGCGACTTTGTCCACAAAGAACCGAGCAAATGCTTCACAGCGGGCTGCCGAGTTGTCAGGGATCCCGTCCCGAGGGATGGGATATAACAAACCTCTGACAACTCAGAACAGCTCCGCCGGACAGTTCTGTGTGGACGCAATATTAGCTGCAAAGAAAGAGTTCTTTGCAACGTCTATTGCCGCGGCATAAGCCTTAAGATAAGAGCCCAGCCGTGTTCGGTTTGACGCATTCGGTTTTGAACGCCACATGCGCTCTAGTCCCCTCTTCTTTCGCTTCATCGCTGCCAACTCCTCGGTAAACCAAGGAGATGGTTTAGCTCGGGTACTCGAGAGGACGTTCCGGAGCGATCATGTCTATTGCCCTAGGCATCTCCCTATTCCAGAGAGTGACAAGGGCATCGACAGAGTCACCAGCCAAGGTGGCTGGAGACTCCCCAAGAGCCATCAGGAAACCGTCCGGATCTATGAGCCTCCTGGGGCGGACCATTTTAATGGGTCCTCCACCCCTGCGGAGGTTAGGGGGCACAGCAAGTCTAAACCTGATCAGATGATGGTTGGTCCATGGTAACGGAGTGATGGTAAGCTCCTCCACACCGCCATTTTCCTCCCATCCCTGACAGAAAACCAAGTCAAGTGCACTATCCCCCCCATATATATATATATATATATATATATATATATATATATATACACATACATACACACACACACACACACACACACACACATATGGCTGGAGTTACAACTAAAATGTATTTGTTACAACTTACATACACTATCAACTTAAGAACAAACCTATAGAACCTATCTTGTTTGTACCTTGGGGACTGTACTGTATTTTAAAAAATATTCTAGAGGGCTTAAGAGTTAGCCAGTGAGTATTAAGTACAACAGTAAAGATCTCTTTTGAAATATTTATAACAGTTGACAGAATTCTTGATGGGGAGGCGTAAAACAGACTGAGATTGCAAATAAATATGAAAAAAAACTTATTTGTCTATTCCAATTGGTTGTCAAAAGATCAGGCATTAAGCTGTAGAAGAGTCCTAGCAGCTTCAACAAATATCTTTAAAGAAGCTACTAAAGGATTTTTCCACCAGCTAGAAACATTTTTTGCTTAATAGATCAAATTATGGATCTAATTAATATGTGAAAGAGAAACTGCCCTTAGTTTCATATAAAGCTAAGCTATTAGTGAGGTAGATTTATACTATCTATAGAGTCCCTCCTCAAAATAAACCGTAATTGAAGCATTGCCGTGAATGTAAAATCATAATTTAATCAGCACTACTCTCTAAGAAAACTTCAGAAATGTTGCAACTGTTTTATGAAACCCAATTAAGGAGAGAACTTTAGTACAAAACATGGGGAGTAAAGTTTGGGCAAGTGCAAGCAACTTGAAAATGGGATGCAAAAGATTTCCACGGGTGTGAAATCAGAACAGGATGTTCTATGACTAATAATACTGCAGCGGTAAGACTATAATTTAGGAACTCCTTGGCTATCTGTGCAAGTAATAAATGCCCTCACGCTAACTGGCACAATTGTAATTGTCTAAAGGTGGTGGAAGTGATAAAGAAGCCTATATGAAACCATCATTAACAGTGACCATTATTAAAAAGGGCAGTAATAGACATTCTGTGCTCATATCTATCATTGCTACTCTCAGATCAAAAATGTCAACTGACATACATTGTGGCACATAACGTCATGCTCAAACTATCCATATTTGATCAGTAGTAAGATCACCCTCTGAATCCCTCAGCATCAGCAGCAATTATGGGTAGCTTTAGAATGCCATATTTATTCCACTTAATACGTAACTATCCAAGTTACATAAGTTTTATTTTAGAACTATTAACTCATATGTGGATCTGATACAAAAGTCTGATTGATTATATTAGTTAAACAGTAATTCTAGGTTTTCCATCATTTCATATTACAAACTGTTATCTCCATAGTCCTAAGTTTTAAAAGAGATTTTCAGTGTGTCATGGGTGAACACGGCTATGTACTATTAAGCACAAATTTATTTAAATCCAGATAATAATTTCCACTGCCTAATATTTCTAATACATTTAATCAAAGACATTTGAGGCTATATTTACTGGCAACACTACTTCAGCAACAACATCAAATTCAGCCCCACCTTGGAGATGAATGTCTTTCGCTGTACTAGTACATTTTCAGCTGTAGTCTAAATACTGAAATCATTAGCGCCAAGTTTACATTTAGAGTGCACAAATTCCCCCAGGTGAACAACCTTATGCAAACAAGTTCTAAGACTCAATAAATCAATCAACCCTCACTTTTATAATTCATATAAAAAAAGCCAATAAAAGGGCAAGCACCAACGCCAAGCATTATTTTGCTTGCAGGACATCTTAAAAGGCAAATGACTACACAAAGAAAAGTACTTGTTCCTGTCTAGACACTATCTCAAGATTAAGTAAAATTCTTTGATCCAGCCTTAAAGTTCTAATAGTCATTATTTTATAATTCACAAAGAACAGTGGTAGTCTACATAATGCAACAAAGTTCTTCAAGTCAAGAACATTCAAAACACTAAAAAACAGTATGTTTCTTCAGAAATAAGTCCTACTTTCACATCTGGTATCAGCCACTGATTGAGGTTCCAGATTTTAACCTGCCACTTTTGGACTCTGACTTGTTGATGTGTTCCTGTGAGTATCTCTGTAGATCTTAGGAAGATATTTCTTGATTTAAGGTGTTGATTTGCTGGCTGATATCCGAACAGAAGATGGACTGGAGATGTCACTGCCAGGTGGTGCAATGCTGGCTAAACAGTATAATTTCTCCAGTGGTGTAGGGCATAGACATCCTGTGATAATGTGGTATGTCTCATTGGGAGCCACATCCACTGTTTTAACGTGGTTAGATGTATTCCACACTGGCATGCGTATGGGCATCTATGGGATTTACCTAAGAAGTAACTAGCATTCAACTGTTGGCAAGGGAGTTTTAGGAGGGATGTAGTAGCAATTAAATTTGGGACACAGTCGCTATGCTTAATAACATAGAACAACTTTTTAAAGGAATTAACTGCAAAGAGAAACCTAGCAAAACCATGGGAAATACAAAGGAAGGGGCAACAGTCAGTAAGGATGTTGGAAAGTGGAGTTAATTGGTCAAAATAGTTGGGAGGTAACTAAATTATTTAGAATGCTATGACGCTGGTGGGAAAAATATTTTTTTTAGATTTCTAGATTTTCAAACTATTCACCAATAGTTTTAGAACCTCCAAAATTAATAACAAATGGAAGCATTAGTAAAAAAAAAAAGTTGCATTTGCAATAAGGAACTACTTAAAAATATATGAAGTACCATGATAACCAAGTTAATCAGTTTACAGAAAATCAAGGCAGTTAAAAAGAAATACATAAAATGTTATATGTTACAACTCCTATGTTACAGCAGCTCCACTGGCTGCCGGTCTGCTTCCGGTCTAAATACAAAGTGCTGGCCATCTATATATATAAAAGAGTGATGGCACCAGGGCAGCGAACAAAACAACAAAACTACAGGTCCCCCAACCTCGAAATTAGACAACACAACCCATCATTCACGGCTCTAGGTTGATACAACAAAAAGAAAAGAAAAATAAAGTCCTAATTACAGGGAGAGGAATAATAGTTTTTATCCAATTGCTGCCAGTTTGAAGGCTAAGCTCCACCCACTTGGTCTCCTAGCAACCTACTCAGCCCAGGGGACAGGACCAGTTAGGCCTCTTCCACAGATTATCAGATTTTAACTGGATTATATGGCAGTGTAGACTCAAGGCCCTTCCACACAGCTATATAACCCATTTATAATCTTATATTATCCAGTGATTACCTTGACTCCACACTGCCATATAATCCACTTCAGTGTGCATATTAAACATAAAGACAACCATACAACAGACATTCAATACCACCACTACCTCAACAATTTCTCACCAACACCACCAGACAACGCCACAGGAACGCGTGGCCAGGCATAGCTAGTTACCTATAAAGCCCTAAACAGTTGGACTCAGACTATTTGAAAAACCACATCTTCGTGTACAAACCACATCGGGTATTGCGGCCTATGGAGTCCCTGCTTTCAGTGCCTCCCATCTCAAGCACGGCTGATGGGAACAAGATCCCCCCACCCCTGGCCTCTGGAACTCCCTCCCTAGGGAACGAAAAACGGCCCCCTCTCTCCACTCCTTTAAATAGCTTTTTAAAACATGTTATGTCCTGTAGCCTATGTAGAGGAGGATTAGGACACCCTGATTATCCTTGTAAATCCTGCTTGGATATTGGAAATCTATCTAGCCCGGATAGCTGTTGCAAATTGCTTATCATTCATTTTAATGTTTTTGTTATCAGATTTTATTGTGAGTGTGAGTAGTAATTTATTAGTCTTAGTTTTAACTTTTTGGTTATTTTAGGTCCTTAAAAAGTTGTTTTTTTATTTATTGTTTTGATTTGGAATATTTTATGACATTGTATGTTGGCCATTTTTGTTGGAAACCAATCAGAGTCGCCTCGGGGAGATAGGGCGGGTTTCAAATAAAGATGATGATGATGATGATTATTATTATTATATACTGTAACAACTTGAGCAATAGGATAAGGGTTGACTAGTCTCATGAACAAGAGGAAACTACAAATAAAAACTATTATAAGGTGGGCCTATACAAATTAACAGGACAGGAAATAATTATTTGATGGACTAGTTAAGTTATTGATTGACTACGTTTTTCCACTGTGGCCTAACTCATCAGATTGCCTGGTACCACAAACATTAATATTAATTCTATAATGAGTCAATGAAACGTTAAAATTAATTAGTATACATACTCTTACTTTGGCATATTCCGTCAGAAAGAAAAGCTTCATATTTAATGGAGGATATTCATTATATGGTTCTATTGTTATGCAAAGGAAATCCAGAGTTTTGGCCCCTAAAATCAACCCTAAACTTGTACTCAAGTATATACAGCAAGTGAAATGTATTTTTAAACTTCACTTCCCTTTTTATTTTGGCTCCCACTCCCCCATCTTTTGCTATTTATGGAATGTTTTCCTTTCTCTCCCCTGCCTCTTCTTTCTTGTCTTCTCCCTGCCTTCTATCCCTCCCATTCTACTTCTCATCTAGCTACTTTCATCAATGGTTTATTGCCTTTAAGGGGTTTGGTAGTCAAAAGATATAGCTGAATTAATTAATGTCTACCCTGTGCAAATCTTTTTAAAAAATTGGTTGAATTTAAGTCAAATAGAGTTAAATGGGCAAAATACGTCTTCTACCCTGATCTCTGTAGACCACACTTTTTAATAGGGAGTGGGAAGACAGAGAACATGCAACAATTCATATGCTCAAATGCATTCAAAACATATTTGCTATAGAATTGTCAAACTTAATACATTGGGGGATTGTTGTAGACAGCCACATATCATTGCAACTGAAGTGACAGACATCTATCCATAGCAATTTTAACATGATTCATTTCTAATCTTTTCTATGCAAGGTGCTTAAATGAGGTACATATTAGCAGTGATTGGAAAGAACACAAAAATAATAGAGCTACAAATCAGTCAGAATATAGAACTCAACAGGTTGTAAAATAAGAGCATAGACTTGAGGATAGGTTTTCCCAACTGGATAATTTCCAAAGATATTGATGTCCCACCACCTACAATAACAGCATTGTTTACATTGTAGCCTATTTTGGGGGGGGGGGGGATGGCTTTGGGAAAGCAATTTTAAAATAGCCAAAAGAGCAATTTTGAAGATGCCAACAATAAAATGTGCCCTTTACATCTAGGGTGGCAACATTATCTAAATCCCAAAGTCTGTCATATAAATTAATGTTTTGATTAATATGTTAATCAGTGATAATTCAACTAATCAAATCATTTCCATTATCAGTGTTGCTGGTAAAAAAATGTACTTCCCAACTTCTAATGTTTAACATTAGCCAATCAATTTTCAAACCACCATGTTCCAAGCTCCTACTGGCTGCTTATGTCAATATAAATTCACTATAACTTTACAGCAGTATCACCATTTAGCAATGTTATTAATAATTATATGAAGAATATGCAGAACTTTTTACATGTGCTCACATTATATACAAGAAAAACTGTACATACAACTGGGAATTCCGTTAACATTTCTACTATTCAATAGCCAAAACATTGTTTAATGGCTTCCTCCTTTAATTTTTCACTTTATTGCAAGAATGAAAACTAAAAATACCAGTATAGATGCAAAATTATTCCCAGTTCCTTTTTTAAATGCAAACTATACTTATTGCTAATATATCAGCTGACACAATAGTTAAACAAATACTGTGATTGGTTCAATTTAAACAGAAGTGAGGGGGGAAAGGACAACTTCAAACAGAAATTAAAAGCAAACCATGTGTATCATACTGCCGGGAAAAAAATGTGAATTTAAAAAATTACAAAATAAACTGAAATAATTTTTAACAGTTTCTCTTTTCTACCACTCATTATTGTCACATTTTATATATAAATATAAGAACCATGCCAAATCAGACTAAAGGCCCTTTTAGTCCAGTATTGTTTCAACACCTGCTAACCAGAAGCCACACGTGACAAAATATGGAGCATTCTTTTTTTAAAGCAACTAGAGTTGTGATTCTACTCCATTAGCTATTGAAATACATTTTAGGTCAAAATCTTTTTGGTGTACTATGCCAGAGCAGAATAGCGCTATGCTTGCACAGATACAGTATATATTTTTAGGATTGAAGCAGCAGGCAATTTTCATGTAGAGAGAAAGCTGTCAGCTCGAGTATGTCTTCATAGCAAAGTCACTCTAAGGCCAGTATTAGTGCAGTATTAGTGTAGATCAGCCTGGTAGTGGCTATAAAATGCATCCAAACTCACCTAATTTAACTTGAAGAACATCACTTAATGTAGCTGCATCCCAAGTTCAAAAAGCACAGAGGAATGCCTGAATCCTGGTGCAGGATTTGGACTTCCCCTTGGCATTCAGGTAATGCAGATACCACCCCACACTCCTCAGGCTCAGATTGCCTAAGATTGCTGCCCCTTCCTGTCCTTGCTCTCCCTGTCACTGCCAGCTACAGAGGCAATGGTTCTATGTTCTTGCTCCTCTGCGGTCTCCCTTCCTGGTTCTGTGCTATGTGACTACAAAAGGAGAGAAGGAGGAAAGAGGGAGATGATCACTTCAGGATTCTTTGCCACTCACATGGAACAGAACCAGGAAGAGAGGCTGCTGACTATGCGGGATGTCCCCTGTTATCATTACAGCTGGCATCACAGGGTGGGAGAATGGCACCCTGACAAGCGGTGCTGAACTGGCTTTGATGTAGCTAAGCAGCACGAATACTCTCCTGCCCCCAAGATGGCTCAAGGTGCCCCTGCTGGGCCACAGTGCAGTCTGAATGCAGCATTTTTGATGCCACTTCCACCCCACATTATGTGTACTGTGTAGAACTACCCTGGGAAAGCTGCTTTGAAAAACTGCAAGAACCCATTGGAACTTTATTCTCTGTGAGTTTTAAACACACACACACACATAAAAGAGAAGAAATTTTCAAATTGATTGTCTTCAGACTCCCCTAGCAGATGTAAAATATAGTCTAACTATACATATAAAAAGTCAATTAATTATTTTGCTATTTTCACTTTTCACATTGGAGTATTGCGAAATGTAGCTCAATAACAACTGGAGCACAGTGCCCATTCCTATTCTAAATAACACAGACTGAAATAAAATTAAAATTAGAATAAAGAGTAGAGAAATCAAAAGAGGATGGCGAAGCTAAAGGAAATAAGGGGAGCATAAAAAGGGGGGATGTTAAATTACAATTGCAAGTAATTACCATTAAGTGTCTAAGTTCCATCACATACATGTTAAAGTAGTACAGATTACATGACTTCATGGCTTTAAAAGACATGGCTAATAAGGTTTTCCTGAATGGTAGAAACTGGAATGAACAACCACCTTTGAAGATAATTTAGGTGGAAGTTTTGACAGACCTGAGATCTTCTCAAGTCTTTCTGAAATTTTGAATATATCTGCAACAGTCATTTTCTTAAAAGCATCAGGTTAAGGTACTACATTCTCTTAAACTGTACACCAACAACTACATTTACGTACTTGTCAAGAAATGTCTATTATAGAGTATTACAGCTCTTTACAAAATTCACTATACAAAAGCTTTCCTGCCTACATGAAATTCTACTCATCATAGGTAACTAGGTCAAATGACTCTTTACAGGAACACAGCACTGTGCTCACAAAGTTTAGCAATATTCACCTACTGCAGTGGTTCTCAACCTGGGGTCCCCAGATGTTTTTGGCCTTCAACTCCCAGAAATTCTAACAGTTGGTAAACTGGCTGGGATTTCTGGGAGTTGTAGGCCCCAAACATCTGGTGACCCCAGGATGAGAACCACTGACCTACTGCATTTGTGTGCTCAACTCCTTAACTATGGTAAAAACGATAATATACATCCACATGTTACTCTAAATGCAGATAGAGTATTTCTTTTGAACTTTGAACTGTTCAACACTAAATCAACACTTGTATTAAACTGGGGAAGAAAGAGAGATGGAAATCCCACTACACAAAGGGGCCTGTTCCCATGATCTTGTAGCACTGCAAAGATTAGCAAGTTTGTTATGATAAAATGTGTTGTAGCCAAGAGAGTTATAATTGTTTTACTACCTTTTTCTTTGTTCATATAATGAATGTCAAAATATAATAATATTACTGCAACTAAGTAAACTAATACTATGTGTACTAAGCATCTTACCAGAGTCTCTCCTATTCTGTGTACTTCCACTGGATAACTCCAGAAAAGGAGTATTTTTAAACTCCTAACAAACATCAAATTATATAGAAAAAGCCACAACAAAGGGAGAGGGAAGCAGAAAAGCAAAAATAGTACTGATCATCTTCACCCCAGATATTTGTTATTAATTGAAAGTAAAAATATGACAAAGATACAAACTTTTAGACACAGATCTTCCCCACTGGATTATTAATGTATTTACTCAAATCTAGTGTGCCATCAAATCTAATGTACACCTCAATTTTCAAGACCCTGAAACCAAAAAGTATTTGCTGATGAATGTAATGCGCAGCGGCAAAAAGGACACTGGGTTGTTGTATGTTTTCCGAGTTGTATGGCCATGTTCTAGAAGTATTCTCTCCTGACGTTTCGCCCACATCTATGGCAGGCATCCTCAGAGGTTGTGAGGTATGGAGAAATTAAGCAAGGAAGGTTTATATATATCTGTGGAAAGTCCAGGGTGAGAGAAGAGGCCAGTGTGAATGTTGTAGTTAATCACCTTAATTAGCACTGAATAGCTTCATCTCCTGGATTCTTACTGCCTGGGGGCATCCTTTGTTCGGAGTCATTAGCTGCCCCTGTTTGGAACTCCTCTGTTTTCAGAGTGTTGCTTCTTATTTACTGTTCTGAGGGCCTTCTCTGCTGTGGCCCCCCGATTGTGGAACTCACTGCCCGGTGAGATTAGGCAAGCCCCCACATTAGCAGCCTTTAAGAAAGACCTGAAAACATGGCTCTTCCGTTGTGCCTTTGGAGAGTAATCACTACATACATCCCTTTTGCTGCTCTCCTTCAATATTTGTCCTCCAGATTAAACCGCCACTTTATGACCCTGTCCTCTGTGGTTTTTACTCCTACTTCCTTTCTCACCCCGAGTTTTAACCTAGTGTTCATGTGGCTCGCCCTTGGTTTTGTTGTTCTTTTGATCTTGTTTAATGTAGTGTATATTTTCTTTTATTGTTGTTGTTTTATTGTTGTTTAATGTGCTATGATTTATTGTTCTATTATGTTTTGTTATATTGTATTGTTCTGGGCATGGCCCCATGTAAGCAGCCCCGAGTCCCCGTTGGGGAGATGATGGCGGGGTATAAATAAAGTTTATTATAATATTATTATTTAGTTGTTTAATACTGGTAGCCAGATTTTGTTCATTTTCATGGTTTCCTCCTTTCTGTTGAAGTTGTCCACATGCTTGTGAATTTCAATGGGTTCTCTGGGTAGTCTGGCATGATAGTTGTTGGAGTGGTCAAGCATTTCTGTGTTCTCAAATAATATACTGTGTCCAGGTTGGTTCATCAAGTGCTCTGCTTTGGCTGATTCCTCTGGTTGAGTTAGTCTGCAGTGCCTTTCATGTTCCTTGACTCGTGTTTGGGCGCTGCGTTTGGTGGTCCCTATGTAGACTTGTCCACAGCTGCATGGTATACGGTAGACTCCTGCAGAGGTGATGGTTGGAGTTTTTATGAAGGTATCTATCTGTGTGTAGGTTTTCTGTAAACTGTGTGGCCCAAGTGTTGTTTGGGTTTGCGGATGACCAGAACATCTAGAAATGGCAGTTTTCCTTCCTTTTCTTTTTCCATGGTGAATTGGATGTTTGGGTGGGTACTGTTGAGGTGGTCCAGGAACTGTTGAGGTGCTACGGTCAGCAAACGACAAGAGGGATCCTCTCACCTCTGAAGGAGTCTACCGTATACCATGGAGCTGTGACTTCAAACAAAGGATGCCCCCAGGCAGTAAGAATCCAGGAGATGAAGCTATTCAGTGCTAATTAAGGTGATTAACTACAACATTCACACTGGCCTCTTCTCTCACCCTGGACTTTCCACAGATATATATAAACCTTCCTTGCTTAATTTCTCCATACCTCACAACCTCTGAGGATGCCTGCCATAGATGTGGGCGAAACGTCAGGAGAGAATACTTCTAGAACATGGCCATACAGCCCGGAAAACATACAACAACCCTGTGATCCCGGCCATGAAAGCCTTCATCAACACAAAAAGGACACTCCTTGTAATTTGGCCCAAAAAAGGTGTGCATTACAGTAGCTGCCTACTTGGAATTCCTTCTTTAAAAGTAAAAAAAAAGTTAATCAGGTCACTCTGGATGGGAAGATGGGAAGGAAAGGAACAGGGAAACTGGAAGGAGGGAAGATGGAAACAAAAGAAAAAAAGAGGGAAGAAAGGAGAAGATGGATGGAGGCTAGAAAGAAGGTGAGAAAAGAGGAAGGAAAGGAGGGAGAGAGGAGGAAGGAAGGAAGCAAAAGAAGAAAGAAAGAAAACAATGAGAGAAGAAAAGAAAAAAAGGAAGAGAAGAGGAGGGATGGAAAGGATAAGAGATAGAAAGGAATGAAAAAGAAAAAGGGAAAAAATGGATGACAAGAGATTAGAAGGGAATAAGAGGAGAAAAGGAAGAGAGGAGGAGGGATGGAAATGATATGAAAGAGATAGGAAGGAAGGAAAAAGGAACAGGAGGAGATGGATGACAAGAGGATAGAAGAGAAAAATGGAAGAAAGAAAAGGAAGAGAGAGGGAGGGTGGGAGAAAGGAAGGAGATAAACAAGATTCTCAAGTAGAACTATTTATGCCCACCCCCCATTTCTCAGTTAAAAAAAAACATCAAGTCCTCCTTCCCATCTACATTTGAATGGCACCATAGGAGGCAACTGGGTATTTTCATTCTGAGCAGAGTAAACAAAAGGGGTAAAAGCAGTGATGATTAAAGTGACAGAAAGAAAGATTTAAGAGAAAAGACAGGCAGGTGCATGCACAAGAGAGGCAACTGGAGCTCGTGCCAGCCCCCTCCTCCGCTCCTAGGGTCAGCCCCCTCAGATTCCACTCACTCACCAGAGCCAAAATCGCCTCCTTATGCTGGTGGTCAGGCCCCCTCCTTGCACACAATCTAAACTGGACCCCGATGGATACCATCACCGCCTACCAACGCCACCCCAGGAGGTAGTGGTAACAGCCTTAATTCTGGCAAGGCAGTGACCCAGTGAGAGGAAGAAGAGGAGAAGGAAAAGGAGGAGGAGAGTAAAGACGGCAGGAAGCCAGTGGGGGCAGCCTTGGCTCTGGAAAGGCAGGGCCCAGAGAGGAGAAGGAGGGTGAGGAGGGCAGAGGCGGTGGAGCCAGTGTCCAATAGCCCTGGCTCTGACGACACAGCAGCCCTGGTGAGCGGAGAAGGTGGCAAAGGCGGCTCCAACTTGGAGAAAACAGGGAGGCTGGTGCACACTCCCACTGCCTCTCCCATGCACGCCCACCTGCACTTTACCATATTACACAAATGTAATGTGCACCCCAATTTTGGCATGGTGGTTTAGCCATAAAAAGTGCACCTTAGATTGGTGTAAATACTATTAACCATTGCTTCCCACTGGGTGTTTTTGTATCAATGTCTCTATCATTATCAAGGTGAGATGCTCAAAATTAAGAGTGAAATTTTCCTCTTAATTTGGGATGATGGAAGAATAAATGAATACAAATTAGGTATTCCTTATCCAAAATGTATGGGACTAGGATGATTTTGGAACACCTGTATTTGCATTTAGGTAAATAATAAAATACCTTGGAGATGGTACTATGTCTAAACATGCAATTAGTTTAGGTTTTATGCACACCTTACACACCACCCGCTTTGACTGCCAGGACGCAGTGCTATGGAATCCTAGGAGTTGTAGTTTTACAGGCTCTTTAGTCTTTCCTGCTGACAAATGCTGGTACCTCTCCAAACTACAATTCCCAGGTTTCCATAGCAGTGAGCCATGACATTTAAAGAGGTGTGAATTTGTATTAATTCCACTATATAGATGTACGCTGAGATAATGAAACATGGTTAGTTTTGATAGTTCAATGTGCACAAACTTTGTTTCATACACAAAATTATTAGAAAATATTGTATAAAATTATACAGCATCGATGCATCCTAAGCCATCTACGTGGACAGTAATAGAGTATTTTGGATAATGGATGCTCAGACTGAGAAAAAGGAAGGAAATTTCCTTTTAGGGAAATTTCTCTGCATCACTTCAGCAAATGAAAGTGAAGTCCACCAAAAACAATGAAGGAAAAGTAACAGAAGTAGTAGTTATACCTGGGAAGTAAAACAGGGTTGACATAGCATTTAATCATTATATGGCAATAACACACCACATGAGGAAAGAAAAGGGGAGAAATAAGGAAGAGAATTGGTAGATTTAAGTACCAAAAGGATAGGTGAGTAACTTCTGGGAAATAAAGCAGGACTTACATAATACTTAATCATTATGAGGCCATCTACACTGTAGATTTAATGCAGTTTCATGCAACTTTAACTATGGCTCAATGCTGAAGACCTTGCAAAACTACAACTCCCATAAATTCATAGCATTGGGCCATGGCAGTTAACATGGAATCAAAACTCCATGATATCTATAGTGTGGAGGCATATTATATGGCAACAACACTAAAGGAGGGGAAAAAGGGAAGGAATAAATAAGGAATGAAGTGGATAGATTTGAACACTGAAAGGCATGAGGAAAGGATGTTGATGTATTCCATAAGAATTTAGTCTTGGCTGTTAAAGTAGTGTCATAGAATCATAGAATAGTAGAGTTGGAAGAGACCTCAAGGGCCATCCAGTCCAAACTGTCAATTTCTGGTGTAGTTAAGTGTTTCCCAAACTGATTTTCCAGGTGTTTTTGGATTTCTGGAAGTTGAAATCCAAAACCCTTATAATATTATCAATATTGTATGTATATATAATGTATTTATATACATATAATGTTTTAGGAGCCCCCGTGGCGAAGTGTGTTAAAGCACTGAGCTGCTGAATTTACAGACCGAAAGGTCGCAGGTTCAAATCCCAGGAGCGGAGTGAGCGCCCGCTGTTAGCTCCAGCTTCTGCCAACCTAGCAGTTCGAAAACATGCCAATGTGAGTAGATCAATAGGTATTGCTCTGGTGGGAAGGTAACGGCGCTTCATGCAGTCATGCCGGCCATAAGACCTTGGAGGTGTCTACGGACAACGCCGGCTCTTCAGCTTAGAAATGGAGATGAGCACCAACCCCCAGAGTCAGAAATGACTGGACTTAACGTCAGGGGAAAACCTTTACTATATAATGTATATTATTAGCATAGCACAATATTAGTATTATATATTACTATATTGTACTATACTGCAATATTATTACTAATATTAAGTGTAATATAATATACAATTATATTATTTATCGTTATATTGTACTTTATAATTATACCACAATATCTATATATATATAAATGTAATGTACTGTTATACTATGGAATAAACAGCAAAACCACTGAACCAAATGATACCAAATTTGGCCAGAAGACAGTCATCCAGTCTATGTCTTTCAAACAAAAAAACCTAGAAAAATAAAGCCCAAATTAGAGGATGAAAAAGAGTAGTTTTCCCCCTTTAGAAACAGCTAAGAACGGTAGCCCCTACCCCTTTAGGCACCACCCACTTCATATCCTAGCAATTCCCTCAGCCAAAATGGTGCCCAGGGCACAAGCAGAGTGCACTTAGGCCTCATCCACACTGCCTATAAAATAGATTATCTGATTTGAACTGGATTATCTAGCAGTGTAGACTGAAGTCCCTCCCACACAGCTATATAACCCAAAATGCCAAGGCACATAATCCACAGTATCTGCTTTGAATTGGATTATCTTGAGTCCACACTGCCATATAACCCAGTTCAGTGTGGATTTTATATAGCTGTGTAGAAGGGGCCTCATATAATCCAGTTCTAAGCACATGATATAAGATCATAAATCTATATATATAAAAGGATAATGTTGCGGGCGCAGTGACTATAACAACAAAACTAAACATCCCAGAAATACGAAACTTGGCAACACAATGCAAAAGCCTTGCCTCCCGGTTACAACAAAACAATCACACCACAAAACCACAATCCGGACCCACAAAACTCACAACAACACATCATGACTATAACAACACAACTAAACACCCTAGAAATACAAAACTTGGCAACACAAAGCAAAAGCGTTGCCACCCGGTTGTAACAACACAATCACACCACAAAACCACACTCAACCCACAAAACTCACAACAATGCATCGTGACTATAACAATACAACTAAACGCCCCAGAAATACAAAACCTGGCACACAACTAAACGCCCCAGAAATACAAAACTTGACAACACAACGCAAAAGCCTTGCCTTCCGGTTGTAACAATACAACCAAACCACAAAACCACAATCTGGACCCACAAAACTCACAACAATGCATCGTGACTATAACACCACAATTAAACGCCCCATAAATACAAAACTTGACAACACAACGCAAAAGCCTTGCCTCCCGGTTGTAACAATACAACCAAACCACAAAACCACAATCTGGACCCACAAAACTCACAACAATGCATCGTGACTATAACACCACAATTAAACGCCCCATAAATACAAAACTTGACAACACAATGCAAAAGCCTTGCCTCCTGGTTGTAAGAACACAACCACACCACAAAACCACAATCCGGACCCAGAAAACTCACAACAACGCATTGTGACTATAACAACACAACTAAACGCCCCAGAAATACGAAACTTGGCAACACAACACAAAAGCCTTCCCTCCCGGTTGTAACAACACAACCACACCACAAAACCACAATCTGGACCCAAAAAACTCACAACAACGCATTGTGACTATAACAACACAACTAAACCGGATGGCCATCTGTCTGAAAGGTATGGGTGGGTTCTTCCTCCATGACAAAAAGAAAGAAAGGGGTTGGACTGGATGCAAACTACAAATTCCAGCACCCCATGGCATGGAGTCCATGCATTTCAATTAAAGGCCTCTTCCTTCTCCCTTTCCCTGCCATCCAACCCATTGACCCAGTTCCATGGCTCTGCAGGCAGGAAAGGCTGGGACGAATAGAACGAAGGAAGGAGGGAGGGAAGCGAAGCGAAGGAACGCCAAGTACAAGAGCCCTCCCTCTCTGCCCGGAAGGCCAAGAGCAAAAGAGAGAGAAAGGCCATTGATCCGGTTATATTTACCCTCCTTTCTGACCAGTGTGTTCTTATCAGCGAACTCAGGATCGTAGCAGAGAAAGCGAACAGCATAGGAATAAAGGAAACAAGGAGAGCACCCACTCTATCTATCCATCCACTCATCTATCCATCCACTCACCCACTAATAATAAACACCTACACAGGCAAGAATCAGCCATGCACTGAGTCTACAAGGCCATTCAGTGCTCATCCACCTCCCCAATCCCTACATTCACACTTGGCCTCCAAAAAAACAATTACAATAATAACAATAACAACAAAAATAGAATCAACACCATCACAGGCAAGAAGCAGCCAGGCACTGAGGCTGAGAGGCCAGTCAGTGCTACACTGGGCCTCCAAAAAACAATACAGTAGCATCTAACTTATCCAGCCTTCATGACCTCTACAACAACAACAATAATAAACACCTACACAGGCAAAAAAAAAGACTATTGTACCACAGTAAGATGTAAACCGCACTCAGCAGAATCAGACGTCACGATTAACAACAAACCAAAGACAACAGGGATCTCAAGCAATTAGCAATCAACACAAAAATTGAAGAAGGTAACAGACTTCAAATACTACTACTAATGTGAGTATAAAGAAGGGTGAAAGTCACAGCATAAATACAACCTAATGTAGACGGACCAACACCATCAGACTAAGCCACAGCAACGCGTGGCCGGGCACAGCTAGTATAATATATAATATTTACTGTGGTATAATAATACAGAATATAATCTCTAAAATCAGGACAGTAAATAAAGAACAACACTCTGAAAACAGAGAAATTCCAGACAGGAAACAATCAGGGCCAGCTAACACCTCCCCACAAAGGATTCCCCCAGGCAGGAAGTATCCAGGCTTTGAAGCTGCAAAGCTATTAAATGCTAATCAAGGTGACTAATTGCAGCATTCATACTGGCCGCACCGAGACTATTAATTGCTATTCAACCTGGGCAACCAAGGATTCCACAAGGTAGAAAGTGACCAGGCATTTAAGCTGCAAGACTATTCAGTGCAATTCAAGCTGGCCAAACAATGATTCTCCTACAAAGGAAGTAGCCAGGCTCTTTGATTGAAGGTGCCACTCCAGCTCACCAAACAAGGATTCCCCTAGCTATAACACAGCCAGGCATTGAAGCTGCAAGGCTATTCAGTGCAATTCAACCAGACCAACAAAGGATTAACCTTGGTAGAAGGCAGCCAGGCTTTGAAGCAGTGATACTACTCTGTACTATTGAAGCTGACCAACCAAAGAGTCCGCTAGATAGCAAGCAGCCAGGCTTTGAAGCAGCAATGCTGTTCATTGCAATTCTAGCAGCTCAAAAAACCATTCCACTAAGAACATAAGTACCCAGCCTCCCAAGCAGCGAGCCTATTCCATTGTCGAAGAGGCACAAATGGAGAGTGAAAGAGAGAAACGTGCCAAGAGGAAAGCGCATCAAGCCAACCCTGACCGGGACTGCCTTCCATTTGGAAACCAATGTCCTCAGTGTGGAAGAACATGCGGGTCAAGAATAAGGCTCTACAGTCACCTATGTATCCACCATCAAGACACTATACTTGGAAGGCCATCATATTTGGACAACGAGGGATTGCCTAAGTCCGTAATATATAATATACTAGCTGTGCCCAGCCACACGTTGCTGTGGCTTAGTCTGGTGGTGTTGGTCAGTCTACATTAGGTTGTATTTATGCTGTGACCTCCACCTTCTTTATACTCACATTAGTAGTAGTATTTGAAGCCTGTTACCTTGTTCAATTTTTGTGTTGATTGATAATTGCTTGAGATCCCTGTTGTCTTTGGTTTGTTGTTAGTTGTAATGTCTGATTCTGCTGAGTGCGGTTTATATTTTTATTGTGGTACAATAGTCTTTTTTTTGTTTTGCCTATGTAGGTGTTTATTATTATTGTTGTTGTAGTGGTCATGAAGGTTGGATAAGTTAGATGCTACTGTATTGTTTTTTGGAGGCCCAGTGTAGCACTGACTGGCCTCTCAGCCTCAGTGCCTGGCTGTTTCTTGCCTGTGATGGTGTTGATTCTTATTGTTGTTGTTGTTGTCATTGTTATTATTGTAATTGTTTTTTTGGAGGCCAAGGGTGAATGTAGAGATTGGGGAGGTGGATGAGTTGTGTTGTCAAATTTTGTATTTGTTATAGTCACAATGCGTTGTTGTGAGTTTTGTGGGTCCGGATTGTGGTTTTGTGGTGTGGTTGTGTTGTTACAACTGAGAGGCAAGGTTTTTGTGTTGTGTTGGCAAGTTTTGTATTGCTGGGGCGTTTAGTTGTGTGCCAAGTTTTGTATTTCTGGGGCGTTTAGTAGTGTTGTTATAGTCACGATGCATTGTTGTGAGTTTTGTTGGTCCGGATTGTGGTTTTGTGGTGTGGTTGTGTTGTTACAATCGGGAGGGAAGGCTTTTGTGTTGTGTTGCCAAGTTTCGTATTTCTGGGGCGTTTAGTTGTGTTGTTATAGTCATGATGCGTTGTTGTGAGTTTTGTGGGTCCGGTGTGGTTTTGTGGTGTGGTTGTGTTGTTACAACCGGGAGGCAAGGCTTTTGCATTGTTTTGCCAAGTTTTGTATTTCTGGGGCGTTTAGTTGTGTTATAGTCATGAAGCTTTATTGTAAGTTTTGTGGGTCCGGACTGTGGTTTTGTGGTGCAGTTGTGTTGTTACAACCGGGAGAAAAGGCTTTTGTGTTGTGTTGTTAAGTTTTATATTTCTGGGGCGTTTAGTTGTGTGCCAAGTTTCGTATTTCTGGGGCATTTAGTTGTGTTGTTATAGTCACGATGCATTGTTGTGAGTTTTGTGTGTCCGGATTGTGGTTTTGTGGTGTGGTTGTGTTGTTACAACCGGGAGGGAAGGCTTTTGCGTTGTGTTGCCAAGTTTTGTATTTCTGGGGCGTTTAGTTGTGCTGTTATAGTCACGATGCGTTGTTGTGAGTTTTGTGGGTCCTGTGTGGTTTTGTGGTGTGGTTGTGTTGTTACAACTGGGAGGCAAGGCTTTTGCATTGTGTTGCCAAGTTTTGTATTTCTGGGGCGTTTAGTTGTGTTGTTATCGCATGATACGTTGTTGTGAGTGTTGTGGGTCTGGATTGTGGTTTTGTGGTGTGGTTGTGTTGTTGTAACCTGGAGGCAAGCCTTTTGCATTGTGTTGCCAAATTTCGTATTTCTGGGATGTTTAGTTTTGTTGTTATAGTCACTGTGCCCGCAACTTTATCCTTTTATATATATAGACTAGCTGTGCCCGGCCACGCGTTGCTGTGGCTTAGTCTGGTGGTGTTGGTCAGTCTGCATTAGGTTGTATTTATGCTGTGACCTCCACCTTCTTTATACTCACATTAGTAGTAGTATTTGAAGTCTGTTACCTTCTTCAATTTTTGTGTTGATTGATAATTGTTTGAGATCCCTGTTGTCTTTGGTTTGTTGTTAGTTGTAATGTCTGATTCTGCTGAGTGCGGTTTATATTTTCATTGTGGTACAATAGTCTTTTTTTGTTTTGCCTGTGAAGGTGTTTATTATTATTGTTGTTGTTGTGGTCATGAAGGTTGGATAAGTTAGATGCTACTGTATTGTTTTTTGGAGGCCCAGTGTAGCACTGACTGGCCTCTCAGCCTCAGTGCCTGGCTGTTTCTTGCCTGTGATGGTGTTGATTCTTATTGTTATTGTTGTTGTCATTGTTTTTATTGTAATTGTTTTTTTTTGGAGGCCAAGTGGGAATGTAGGGATTGGGGAAGTGTTGGCGTTGTTGTGAGTTTTGTGGGTCCGGATTGTGGTTTTGTGGTGTGGTTGTGTTGTTACAATCGGGAGGGAATGCTTTTGTGTTGTGTTGCCAAGTTTTGTATTTCTGGGGCGTTTAGTTGTGTTGTTATAGTCATGATGCGTTGTTGTGAGTTTTGTGGGTCCAGTATGGTTTTGTGGTGTGGTTGTGTTGTTACAACTGGGAGGCAAGGCTTTTGCATTGTTTTGCCAAGTTTTGTATTTCTGGGGCGTTTAGTTGTGTTGTTATAGTCACGATGCATTGTTGTGAGTTTTGTGGGTCCAGATTGTGGTTTTGTGGTGTGGTTGTGTTATTACAACCGGGAGGCAAGGCTTTTGCATTGTGTTGTCAAGTTTTGTATTTCTGGGGCGTTTAGTTGTGTTGTTATCGCATGATGCGTTGTTGTGAGTTTTGTGGGTCTGGATTGTGGTTTTGTGGTGTGGTTGTGTTGTTGTAACCTGGAGGCAAGCCTTTTGCATTGTGTTGCCAAATTTCGTATTTCTGGGATGTTTAGTTTTGTTGTTATAGTCACTGCGCAAACAACTTTATCATTTTATATATATAGATAGACTAGCTGTGCCCGGCCACGCGTTGCTGTGGCAAAGTGGTGGTGGTATTGGTTAAAAATTGTTGTGTAATTTTTATTTGACGTTATTTGTATTTTTTTATTAATTTTATTTTAAGTTATCTTTTTATTTATTATATTTTATTATTTTCTTGTATTATTTTTAGTTATTTTCTGTTATTATTATAATATTTTTTGTATTAATTTTTAGTGTTTTTAATTATTTTTAGTGTTTTTCATTATTTTTTATTGGGTTGCTAGGAGATCAAGTTGGAGGAGCTTAGCCTTCTAACTGGCAGCAATTGGATAAAAGCAATTATTCATCTCTCTCTAATTAGGACTTTATTTTTCTTTTCTTTTTGTTGTATCAACCTAGAGGCGTGGATGATGGGTTGTGTTGTCAAATTTCGAGGTTGGGAGGCCTGTAGTTTTGTTGTTTTGTGGGTCGCCGTGATGCCATCACTCTTTTATATATATAGATTAGTATTATTACATTAGGTAAAGGTTTCCTCTGACATTAAGTCTAGTCATGTCCGACTTTGGAGGTTGGTGCTCATCTCCATTTCTAAGCCGAAGAGCCATCATTGTCCATAGGTCATGTGGCCGGCATGATTTCAAAGAGTACCATTTACCCTCCCACAGAAGAGGTACCTATTGATCTACTCACATTTGCATGTTTTCAAACTGCTAGGTTGGCAGAAGCTGGGGTTAACAGGGGGAGTTCACCCCACGCCCAACTGCCAACCTTTTGGTCAGTAAGTTCAGAAGCTCAGTGGTTTAACTTGCTGCGCTACCGGGGGCTCCCAATGTACTATACGTTGTACAATATTATTATACCACAATATATATATCGTATATACTCGAGTATAAGATGCCCCGAATATAAGCCAAGGAACCTAATTTTACCACAAAAACTGGGAAAACGTATTGACTCGAGTATAAGCTGAGGGTGGGAAATGCAGCAGCTACTGGTAAATTTCAAAATAAAAAAAAAAACCAATAAAATTACATTAACTGAGGCATAAGTGGGGTACATGTTTTTTGAATATGTACTAAATTTCAAAGAAAATCAGTAAGCTAACTCTGTAAGTGCAGAAGTACGGTCAACAAAAACAATATAGTATCAACAATAACTTTATAATCATCATCATCATCAACAATAACAACAACTTCCTTTGTATCCTGCTCTATCTATCTTCCCATGGGGACTCAGGCCGGCTTCCAACATAGTAACAGGCAAACATTCAATGCCTATATAAACAATGCAGGGCTAGATATAGCTATATAATTATATATACTAATTTCACATTTGCATTTCCCCCCTGAAGTTTGCAAATCCTTTCTCTAAATATGTGCATTTCCCTCCTGCAATATTTGCAAGTCCCATTTATCTATGTTTACATCTATCTAGACCTCTCTGCATGTGTATGCATATTTAAAAGGCCTATATCTATATTAATATCTATCTATTGCTCTCTAAATAGAGAATTATATTTTTTTTAGGACTTGCAGAGACTTGCAAACATGTGAAGGGAAATTCATATATAAAATTAATGTATAAATATAGGTACAGATATACAGGTACATGGAAATCTCTAGATATCTATATGTATATAGGATTTGCAAAGACCTGCAAACATATGAAGGGAAAATTCATATATTAATGTATTTGTAGGGGGAAATCTATATATTATTTACAAGCTTTGGGGCATGCATTTGCCCAAGGAAGAAATGCAAGCAAAGCCCTCCTAAAAATCTCTTTTCCTCCTCTTTCCCGCCTCTTTTATTTCTCCCTCTTTCAAACTCTAAAAGTAGCCAAAAAAGGTTTTTTAAAACTTCTCTCCCTCTCCCAAAAACCCCACTCCATTTTTGTTTCCTTAGGAATAAAAAGAAATACACACCTTCTGTTGCTCTCCTTTCCCTCCCTTTTGACTCAAACGTTCTTGCAATAAAATAATAATAAATCCTGCAAATTTGCAAGTGTCTCTCTTTTTCTTCCCCTTCCACCATGCAATCTTTTTCTTCTTCCTGGCTTGCAAGAGGTTCTGTCATTCACTCTCCTTTCACTTTTAAAAACATTCCCCCCTTGTCCCTCTCTCTCTTAAAAAATAAGGTAACTCCAGCCTGGGAGGAGAAGCGGAGAAGGGAGGTTTTGGAAAAGAAAACATACTGTGGCCTCCAGGCTCTGCTGCTGGCTTGATCTTGACCCGATTATAAGCCGGGGGAGGCTTTTTCAGCCCCCAAAAAGAGATTTAAAAAACTCGGCTTATCTTCGAGTATATACGGTAATATATAATACACTATCAGTATAGAATACTATTAATAGTATATAATATATTGTAATGGCACTCCATGCAGTAATGCCAGCCACATGACCTTAGAGGTGTCTATGGACAACGATGGCTCTTTGGCTTAGAAATGGAGATGAGCACCAACTCCAGAGTCAGCTACGACTAGACTTCATGTCAGGGGAAAACTTTTACCTTTTTAATATATTGTACTATAAGTTGTAGTATATATAATAATATAATAAATTACATTACTACACTATTCATATAGATAATACATTTAAGTATGATTACCTTACAATGTTATTATTCCTATATATATTATCTAACCTAATCTAATCTAAATCTATCTAAATTCTAATTCTATTCTAAATTCTAAATCCATAATAAAAGTGAAAACCCATATGTGTGTATGTGGCACGCATGTCCACTCACACAGACAGCCTCCAGCCTCCACAAACAGGCTACACTTCCCACTGCTCAAAAGCAAGCAAGTCACTACTTTGCACTGACATTGAGGTTACAGCGAGCACCATGAACATATAGCCCAACCCCTCCCAATGTCCTCCCCAAACACTACAAAACACCACCCAAGGAATGCTTTCATTTGGGGACAATTTCATCCTACATTTTGCTATTTCTTCCACCACAGGCAGGCATTCCAGGGTTCTCCATTGCTATGCAATTGCATGACTCTGCCTACCCTTGCACCACAGGCAGGCATCCCAAGGTTCTCCATTGCTGTGAAATTTGCATGACCCCACCTACTCCCCTTCCCTTTCCAATCTGTCTGCAAAACAAACAACAGAATTGAGCTGCAACTAAACTTACTGCAGGAGTTTGGGAGATTGACTGCATCAAGTCAGACCATTGTGACTCCTACTGGGGAATTTATAGGAGTTATAGTTCACCTACACTCAGAACGCTATAAACCCAAACAATGATGGGTCTGGACCACATTTGCCATCCATACCCGATATGCCCAGATTTGAATATTGGGGGGTTTGGAGGGGAATTCTCCTGGAGATTTGGGAGTAGTAGGTACTGGGATTTATAGTTCACCTACAACTGAACCCCACTGATCAGGGACCAGGACCAAACTTGGCACACACGGTCCCCATAACCAATACAACATATTGAACAAGTTTGGGGAAAAGGGACTTATAGTTCATCTGCATCCAGAGAAACAGTGACCCCCACCGACAATGGACCAGAACTAGTCTTTGCACACAGAAACCTCATGACCAACTGAACATACTGCAGGGGTTTGTGGGAATGGGCCTTGATTATGGAAGTTATACTTCACCTATATCCAAAGACCACTGAACCCAGCCAATGATGGATCTGGACCATACTTGGCATACAGAACCAAAATGGCCAACTTTGAATACTGGCAGGGTTTGGGGAAGATTGACCCATGATTCTGGGAACTGTAGTTCACCTACTCTAAACAGAATACATAACATTCAAAGACAAATAATGCCTTTTTCCAATAACCCGGGCACCGCCAGGTCCCCAAGCTAGTATTAAATATATTGAGGAGCTCCCAAGTTTCTAAATGAATGAATGTACAAGTGGTTCTCAACCTGTGGGTCCCCAGATGTTTTGGTCTTCAACTCCCAGGAATCCTAACAGCTGGTAAATTGGCTGGGATTTCTGGGAGTTGTAGGCCAAATCACCCAGGGACCCACAGGTTGAGAACCACTACCTTAAAGAGACATTAAAAGATATACTGGATCATCCTCCACTTTACATACGTTTTGAGACTGAATGACATTTTTGGATCAGATTGTTTTTACCCACCACAGCAAAATGTCCACTTCCTCCTGAATGTTATTAATTACATTGACTCTGAATGCACATGGCAATAATTTTAAAAATTCACTGTTAATAATTGAAGCACTACCTCCCTTAGAAGAATGGGAAACTACATTACAGATTTGTTAATGATGGATAAAATAACTGTACTCTTAAGAGGAGAATCTTTAGAGAACTTTGTTAATGAATGGCAACCAGTGATCTAATATCTCAATGTAAAATAAATCTAAAAATGTGCATAGGGGAAGCTATAAGACTGTAGACAAGGAGGAAACTGATATCAATTTGGAGCCTATAATACCTTTATATGTACTATTTAAATAGAAGACTGTAACCCCTTAATGGAGCCCCCAATGGTGTAGTGGATTAAAGCCTTGTGACTTGAAGGTTGGATTGCTGATCTGAAAGCTGCCAGGTTCGAATCCCACCTGGGCAGAGCGTGGATGAGCTCCAGCTCCAGCTCTATGTGGGGACATGAGAGAAACCTCTCACAAGGAAGATAAAAACATCCGGGCATCCCCTGGGCAACGTCCTCGCAGACAGCCAATTCTCTCACCAGAAGCGACTTGCAGTTTCTCAAGTTGCTCCTGACACACACAAAAAACCCTTAATGAAATATATTATCTGAGAAAGATTATGGAAGACTAATAGCTGAAAGTATTGCACTGTATGCAACAAACACTCACAAATGTATGTATATTTGAATGAATTAAAAATAAATATTACACGTAAAAAAATAATTGAAGCACTTTTGACACCACTTTAAATGCCACAGATTGATGCTACTGGCTCCTGGGATTGGTAGTGTGCACTCTTTGGCAGAAAATATTAAATAACCTTGTGGACTACAACTCATAGGATTCCAAAGTATTGAGCCATGGTAGCTAAAATGGTGTCAAACTACATTTATTCTACAGTGTAGTCCAGGCCTGGGCAAACTTGGGCCTTCCCTCCAGGTGTTTTGGACTCCAACACCCACCATTCCTCACAGCCTTAGGCCCCTTCCCGAAAGGGCCTGAGGCTGTGAGGAATGGTGGGATTTGGAGTCCAAAACAACTGGGGGGACGGCCTAAGCTTGCCCAGGCCTGCTGTAGAAACTCCTAAACCTGAGGAGATAAGAAAAGGGTAGTCAGGTAAGAAAAGAAGGAAGTCTGTGGGTCGATTTAAACACAGGAAAGGAGGGAGACAGGAGGAGAAGTTAGGAAGTGCCTGAGAGAGATCAGCGCAGTTTGCCATTTGGGGAAGGCCAAGAGGCCCGCCCCCCTTTGAACGCCATGAAGATAGGCCCAGGCCTTCAGATAAGGCTTTTGAGGACTATGGCTGCCCTTCTCCTCTTCAGGCCTGGTCCCTCCCTGCCTCCCTCTCTGGGCCGCGGACTCACTCACCCCCAGAATCCGCAAGGGCAGCGGGGAGGCAGGCTGGGGGCCTTGCTGCGCTCGCTGCCGGTGTCTCCCATGGCGGCGGCGGCGGAGGCAACGGCGGGGGCGTCGTCGTCGTCGTCACCAGTTCCAGGCCGGGGTTCGAAGCCGGGATTCCAGGCCGGTCAGCTGGAGTCGGGCGCTACCACTGCAGCCGAGGCTGGGTAGGAAGGTGGGTGGGTGGGTTCGCGAGCAGAGCGGGCGGCGGCAACGGAGCGGAGAGGCGGCCGCGCCCTGTGGTGCCTGAGGTGACACTGAGCCGGGTTGTGACACGGCTGGGGGCGGGTTGTGACGGGGCCCTGAGGCGCCACCCCCCGCGGGCAGCGTGTGGCCCCTGACCCAACAATGCCCTCGGCTCCTCCCCCTCCGCCAGGGAGGGTGGTCTTGCCCGGCCGCTGGAGAGACCGGGGTAGACCGCACCAACGGCCCAAAATAGGTGAGGCCGTGCTGAGGACCACGAAAGGAATTCCTCCCCCCAACGTCACCAGTACTGTCTCGGCTTTGGAGGGAGGGGAAAGCGCTCCCAAAGCCCTCGAGCGTTCCAATAGCGTTTGGGGGGGAGGTGAGGTTCAAGCGTCCCCTCCGCCGCTCTGCCGCAATGGTACAGTCTGAAGAAATGGGGTCCGAGGGTGAGGCAGAGAAGCTCTGCGCATGCGTTAAAAAGAGTCGAACCCGGAAGCGAGCGCAAAAAAGTCTCCTCCCTTGGCTGATGGAATTCCCTGGCAGGGCGGGAATCACCGCGGGAATTCCTATTGGGGTTGCCCAGCCCCCCCCCCCCCCCCGTCCGTTCTCTCTGCGAAGAGAGGCAGCGTTCACGTTGTAGGATGTTCCTACCCGAGAGAGTTTGATACTCTTGTCTACTCTTATCCTATTACATTCAAGAAATATTATAGAGTCTCACTTATCCAACATTTGCTTATCCAACGTTCTGGATTATTCAACGCATTTTTGTAGTCAATGTTTTCAATATATCGTGATATTTTGGTGCTAAATTCATAAATACAGTAATTACTACATAGCATTACTGCATATTGAACTACTTTTTCTGCCAAATTTGTTGTCTAACATGATGTTTTGGTGCTTAATTTGTAAAATCATAACCTAATTTGATATTTAATAGGCTTTTCCTTAATCCCTCCTTATCATCCAACATATTCGCATATCCAACATTCTGCCGGCCCGTTTATGTTGGATAAGTGAGACTCTACTGTAATTGTAGATTTATTTATTTATTTACTACATTTACAGTAGAGTCTCACTTATCCAAGCTAAACGGGCCAGCAGAAGCTTGGATAAGCGAATATCTTGGATAATAAGGAGGGATTAAGGAAAAGCCTATTAAACATCAAATTAGGTTATGATTTTACAAACTAAGCACCAAAACATCATGTTATACCACAAATTTGACGGAAAAAGTAGTTCAATACGCAGTAATGTTATGTTGTAATTACTGTATTTACGACTTTAGCACCAAAATATCACGATATATTGAAAACATTGACTACAAAAATGGCTTGGATTATCCAGAGGCTTGGATAAGCGAGGCTTGGATAAGTGAGACTCTACTGTATATCCTGCCCTTCTCACCCCGAAGGGGACTCAGAGTGGCTTATAAATTATACGTACATACAATATATTATATTATTAACATAGCGCAATATTAATAATAATATAATAGTAATTTTATTCATATACCCCGCCCCAACTCCCCGAAGGGACTCGGGGCGGCTTACATGGGGCCAAGCCCGAACAGAACAATATAAAAACAAAACGATAAAACCAATCAATCAGACAATAAAAGCAAGTCATAAAAAACCACATACAAGATAAAGAGTTAAAATCATGGATTGGGTTCAAAGGATCTAGGCCAAAGTGCTAAAAGTGCAAATATATCATGTCATCAGGGAAGGGTGGCCACTCAGCTATGATGGGTATAAAGTGCCATTATAATACTGGGGAAGGCATACACTGTCAAATGGACAACAGGTCAATCATACAGAGATCAGTCACCAAAAGCCTCTCGGAAGAGCCAAGTCTTCAGGCTCGTCTGAAAGGAGAGGTAATATACATTGTATATTACAGTATTATATTGTACTATACCACTATACTGTAATATTATATTAGTAATATTACATGTAATATATAATATGTAATTAATATTATTATATTGTATAGTTATTAGTATTATATTGTATTACATATGAAATTGTTTTATATTTATGTACCGCCTTATATTGTATGCTGCACCTTGTGGTGTTTTTGTAGGCCGCACCGAGTCCCTTCGGGGAGATGGTAGCGGGATATAAATAAATATTTATTTATTTATTTTCCATATTTCTCTCCCGCCTTTCTCCACCCCGAGGGGGACTCAAGGCGGCTTACAAACGTCACTTAGGCAGTGCCTTGGGCATAAAAACACAGACATGGAATAGAATTATTAATTAAAATTAAAACAGACATAAAAACATAATTAAAATACATTCCATTATGAGACACGTCATCCAAATAACATTTATTATTAATGTGTACATGACCCACGAGGTATACTATACCTGTACACATAGTAAAAGTGAAAATCTGTATGTGTGTATTTGGCACAGACCTGCTCACACAGACAGCCTCCAGCCTCCAGAAACAGGCTATAGTTCCCAGTGCTAAGGAGCCAACTCCCTCCCTCCAAGGACATTGCGGGTTACAGTGAGCACATTCCAGTGTTCCTTTCTATGCCATTTACATGATGTTTTGAATGTTTTAAAATGCATATGGTAACTATTTCTTTTCAAATTAGTACTAGCAACTATCCTTCTCATGTTAGAAATATTGATGCAGAAATAGTTAAAGCATAAACTGAATTTAGGGAGCAATAAGAAATACCAACTGTGTGCTTTTAAATTAAATAATACACAGTGCTCTTGAAAGGACAAGTCCTGATAGGGCCATAAAGCCCCTGGCCATCTAAGATTACCTAGAGAAGAACAGCGCTGGAAGACAAAAAATAGAATTACTATCTTGCTTGAGCCATTTTATACTATCTCTGCTTATGTCAATTTATCTGCTATTGTAAAGTAAACAGATGAATCTTTGCTTTTATCTTCTTTGACGAATGTTACCTGTATTTCAGGCTGCCATGAAAGGAGTAGACATGTTCATAATGCCTATAAATTGCAAATCATCTGAATCCTAAGAATTCTGGAGATGGTAGGCAGCAAAAAAGCTATAAACTCCATCACTAATTCAGAAGGGACTTATATTTTTGTCAATTTCTTCAAAGGTGTAACATCTAGTGAGGTGCCCATGCGATCCTTTATGTGAAATGAAATTTAGTGTCACTTGAGCATTTTCTATAAACAGGATGATACCATATTAGAGTTCTAAAGTGCAGGTCCTCATTTCCCCATTGCCCGATTTGTTCCTGCAGAATTCTGGGAAATGTAGTTCAGGATGGAGTCTTTGGAATTCTCAGCGAGAGGTCTTGTGTCTTGTGTCCTCTGCTGATGGGTTTCTTGGAGCAGGTTTTGAATGTCCAAAAAGGGGAATATCCAGGGAAGATAAATTACCCCTACCTATTCCACTGATAGCAGGATATAACTATATACTTCTAAAGAACTGAACTCTATATGCCCCATCATCTTAGCGCAGTGGTTCTCAACGTGAGGGTCCCCTAGTGTTTTGGCCTACAACTCCCAGAAATCTCTGCCAGTTTACCAGCTGTTAGGATTTCTGGGAATTGAAGACCAAAACATCTGGGGACCCACAGGTTGAGAACCACTGTCTTAGGGTGAATCAACACTGTAGAATTTGACACCACTTTCATGGCTCAATGCTATGGAATCATGGAAGTTGTAGTTTTACAGAGTCTTTAGCCTTCTTTGCCAAAGGGTGCTGGTGCTTCTCCAAATTACAATTCCCAGAATTCCACAACATCAAGCCATGACAGTTGTCAGACTGCATCAATTATTATTATTATTATTATTATTATTATTATTATTATTATTATTATTATTATGTTCATTTCTACAATATGGATGTATCTTTAATCACTGGTTTTAAGATAGCCATTATTGAACAAAGGAGATTCAAAGATAGATTGTAACATAAAACAGCTAAACTAAAATAACTTGAACAGCGGTTAAATTGTATCTCTTGTGTTTTGAACAAGGATATCTTGTTTTAAAAATAGGCTAAATATGGCCATCAGCTCATACATGATAAGATGTCCTTATAATCACCTAGTGAGTGTTTTTGTGAATGGCCATGACTGATGACTCAAGAGTCATCTCCAGTTCTCTCTGGGTTCTCTGTGACATAATATTTGAAGCTGCATTATATGGCCATGTTCAGTTCTCTTTGACTTCATTGTTTACCATTCCAGTTACCTCTGTTTTGTGTGTGTGTGTGTGTTTATGAACTGCTGCCCACAAGCATTTATGCCAATACCATGCTGTTGGCATTTACAGGCCCAAGAGACTTTGGGTTGTTTTTGTTACTACTCCACATTTATCAGCACCATAACCTTGTGTACCTTATAAATGTGTAATGTAACAGATACTACAGTATGTCACACATGCAAGACAGTGATATATTGTCCTAGATATGTGACTACAACACCACTTCAAAATCTCCTAAAAGCTTCTGTCTATGAACAGCTTTCAACAGCTACAAACCAGGTTAAAATCAGGGAGCTCAAGACATTCTTTGTGACATCACAAGTAACACAACAAACAGCCACAAAATATATTAAAGTTTCCCAAGATTGTAATCAAATGGAGACGTAAGAGTGCATTTAGCAAATCAGTGAAGAGTGTTCTGAGAGCACAGCCTTCTCTAATGTGGTTGTAATTTCCTATTATTTCCAGCTACTTCATGTAGTGTCCAAATGCTAGACTGGGAATAATAGATCTTATAGTCTACAACATGTGGATGGCTCCAGGTTGAGAAAGACTGCTGTGAACAACAGATTCTTTAGTTTTGTGATCAATATCTATTGGCTCCATTTATTGTTAGAATCATTGGTATCTTTTTGTCTCTTTTTAACTGTGTATTCTGCTTCTCCATTACATAATATCCGCATTATTCCAGCTTGATTTAATCTATCTATATATAAAAAAGGGTAATGAAATTTCGGCCTAGGACAAAACAACAAAACTACACATCCCAGAAATACTAAACCTGGCAGCACAACCCCTCATCCATGCCTCTACGTTCATACAAGACACACTTGTTTTGACAGGCTTTTGAGTTCTGTTATTGATGTTTTAAAAGGTGCTTTTAGGATGTTTTAAAGATTTTTTTAAAGATGTTTTTAAGATGTTTATAAATTGTTGATTTTAGCCGGTTCTTGTAAGCCGCCCCGAGCCCTAGGGGAGTGGCGGCATATAAGTTTGAAAAATAAATAAACAAATAAATAAATACAACAAAAAAGAAAAGAAAAATAAAGTCCTAATTAGAGGGAGAGGAATAATTGTTTTTATCCAATTGCTGCCAGTTAAAAGGCTAAGCTCCACCCACTTGGTCTCCTAGCAACCCACTCAGCCAGGGGACAGGCAGAGTTAGGCCTCACTTAGGCCTCTTCCACACTGCCTATAAAATACAGATTATCAGATTTTAACTGGATTATATGGCAATGTAGACTCAAGGCCCTTCAACACAGCTATACAACCCATTTACAATCTTATATTATCTGCTTTGAACTGGATTATCTTGACTCCACACTGCCATATAATCCACTTCAGTGTGCATTTTATCCAGCTGTGTAGAAGGGGCCTCATATAATCCAGTTTTAAACAGATAATATGAGATTATAAATATACAGTAGAGTCTCACTTATCCAATATAAACAGGCCGGAAGAAGGTTGGATAAGTAAATATGTTGGATAATAAGAAGAGATTCAGGAAAAGCCGATTAAACATCAAATTAGGTAATCATTATACAAATTAAGCACCAAAACATCATGTTATACAACAAATTTGACAGAAAAAGTAGTTACATGCGCAGTAATGCTATGTAGTAATTACTGTATTTACAAATTTACCACCAAAATATCACAATGAATTTAAAACACTGACTCCAAAAACATTGACTACTAAAAGGCAGACTGCGTTAGATAATCCAGAACACTGGATAAGCGAATGTTGGATAAGTGAGATTCTACTGTAATATGAAATAATTACTGTGGTAGAATAATACAGAACAATATAATCTCTAAAACCAGGACAGTAAATAAAGAGCAACACTCTGAAAGCAGGGAAATTGGGAATTCCACAAAGGAAACAATCAGGGCCAGCTAACACCTCCTAAGAAAAGATTATTCCAGAAAGGAAGCTGAGAAGGGAGTGAAGCAGTGTGTATTACCAAAGTCATTATTATTACTATTATTATTATTATTATTATTATTATTATTATTAATAATAATTGTGTTTCTGTAAACCGTGAAAATGAATACAGTCTGGCTCCAAGTATTCAAAAACACTAAAATTAGAATATATAAAAACTACTGTGGTATAATAAGACAGAGCAATACAATCTCTAAAATCAGAACACTAAACAACAACACTCTGAAAACAGGGGAATTCCACACAGGAAACTATCAGGGCCAGCTAACACCTCCCAACAAAGTATTCCCATCACCAAAGTCTGGCAAATCCTCTGTTTTCTGAGGGCCACAGACAGTAGAAGCACATAAAATATCACAAACAACACCACTCTGAAAACAAGGGAATTCCAGACAGGAAACAATCAGGGCCAGCTAACACCTCCCAACAAAAAATTCACACAGGAAGGAAACAGCCAGGCTTTAAAGCTGCAAGGCCATTACATGCTAATCATTTTCCCTAATTGCAGCATTCATACTTGCCTCCAACAGACAAAAAAAAAACACAATCAGAAGTATTGTATATTCACAATATTTAGGAAATAATATCCCCTGATGGTGCAGCGTGTTAAAGCGCTGAGCTGCTGAACTTCTGGACCAAAAGGCCGCAGGTTTGAATTGAGGGAACGGACAGAGCCCCCACTGTTAGCCCCAGCTTCTGCCAACCCTAAAGTTCAAAAACATGCAAATGAGAGTAGATGAATATGTACTTCTCCGGTGGGAAGGTAACAGCGCTCCATGCAGTCATCCCACATGACCTTGGAGGAGTCTACAGACAATGCCAGCTCTTTGGCTTAGACAGGGAGATGACTACCAACCCCCAGAGTCAGACACGACTGAACTTAATGTCAGGGGAAACCTTTACCCTTTACCTTAACTACCACCAATTCCTCAATACTTTATTTCCCATACCACCATACTTCGCCACAGCAACGCATGGCCGGGCACAGCTAGTTCTTTAAATAGTTGCTCCTTTGTACCTCCCCAAATGCATTCTGAGACTGTGATGCAGTTGAAAAGAGGCAGCCCAGTCACCCATTGATATTTCTGATCTTCAAGGAGGAAGGAAAGCATTTCAGACCTAATGATTCATGTTCTTCCGCTTCCCCAGACTCGGTGTGTGAAACTGTCCCTGCTAATCTTTATGTATTCTAGAAATCTAACTGCCCTTTAGGGTTGGTTGCCTTTAGCACCAGACTGAATCCAATACACTTCAAGTAATCAGGTCCAGGCTGAAGCTGAAAAAGCGGAGTTAATATAACAAAAAAGGAAAGGAAAGAAAGCTATGTTTTGATTTTAAATGGGCCTTTTTAACACTCCATTTGTTATTTTTCATCGACTAGAGAGTCAATGTCTCCTATCAGATATGTTACTTGAAACAAATTTGAATGGGATTATGTGGATAAATGATATCATTTTATCCCTCAGTATGTAAGTATCAGCAGGATATATCCAATGTTCTTCAAATGGAACAATTCTTATAAAGACTCCAATTTTATCAGCACTGCTGCACCTCCTGCTGTGAATTGGCATTTTGTGTTTATGTTTACAGTTTAACAGCAAAAAAGATAGCAAACTGCAGCAGAAGAACATAGGTTTTCAATATTTGCTACGGGATGCCTCTCTATGAATGTTTCTTCCCAGCTACACTTGCATACAACATATAATCTTGTGGGAACTTATAGGCTAATAAATGTTGATATGATGTAAGCTTTCAAGTAATGCAGGCAAGAGACATGGAGTGCTTCCTTAATGGGCAAATGATTAAAAAATGCTTGATTGGAAGACTATAATCAGTGACATCAGAGGGAACAGAAATGTGTGTGTGTGTGTGTTTTTGTGTGTGTGTGTGTGTGTGTGTGTGTGTATATGTGTGTGTGTGTGTGTGTGTGTGTGTGTGTGTGTGTGTGCTAAACAGTGGCCATTAACAAAAAGCAGTTGCATAGAAACATAGACGTAATTGTGTTGATGTACTGATCAGTGCAGGTAGTGAGATTTTTAAAAAGCTTTGAACCATTCAGGTCATGGGGATAGAACTGGACCTCTTGATGAAGTGATTTTCATCTGGTTTACTTCAATCATGACTTTGAAGTTTCTCATATTCAAAAACAACAAATGCATTGAGACTGTCCTAAGATGCTAAAGTATTATCTCACTGGTTTTAGAATGCTGTTATTTGTGATATCAGATGTGTGCCCATTTATTATGATTTTGTACACTGGGATTTGACTTCAAAACCCCTTGTGGATACCAAATTCCATAGACTTTCAAGTAGCATTATATTCATAGGTGTATATAGTAAAATGATGTCTCATATATATAATGACAAAATTAAATTTTGCTTTGGGGATTTTTAAAAAAAGGAAACATGAAAGATTGCCACTATATATTTACTGCAGAAAAAATCATCCATGCCTAGAGATGGAAATAACCAATTATCCCAATGCAAGAAGGATGGCTTACTAAGATTTGTGAATTAGCTGAGATGTACAAACTGATAATGCTGATCAAGAACAAATCCTTGACTAATTTTAAGAAAGACTGGTACTTATTTTAACCTCTACCCCCCAGCAAAGATGGGGATAAACCTCAATTATTGGTTTTCTTATTTAGAAGGGTGTTATTAAAAATAGGGTAGGCATATCCAAAGGGATCAGAAGATAAGAAGTAAAAATCAACAGGCAATAAGTGTAGAGCTTGTAGATTAGTTTCAGCAGTTATAGGTTTAGAATGTGTTTAATAGTGCAGGTTTGTTTATGTCAGGATTAATGTACTGGATAGAACTGTGTTGTAGTTCAGTTTTATATATTATGAAAAACTATTTTCTTGGTATCATTTTTATTTTCTTTACTTTTTGGGCTTGTAGTTCTTTTTATACTTCTGCATTTCTGAATAAAAATCAATGTAGAAAATAGAAGGAGTCAGCTTCTGAGCTATCCTTTCTACTTAAATGATTTTCAGCATAGCAAAATTGCCATTATGACACTGGGTTGTTGTTTTTTTTAGACAAAGTTTTAACAAGTTACTTATACTGCATCAAGAATATTGGTGCCACCCACTCAGTATTGTGACATTACCCAACATCATAACACCTTGAGTACAGTCTCACTTGCTATGGGAGGCTGAGCAGCATCAGATAAACCATGTAGGATCTCCAGGAAAGAATCCTGGCTGGAGAGATGCCACAAGTCAGAGTTGATTTATCTATCCTGGGCTAGATGGACCAGTGTTCTGAAGTAGCATCCGTGGCAGTTTCTTCTATATATCAGCTATATATTTTATGCCACCATTATCATCACAGTGGTGTAGATACATGCTAAGTTAACAACGCTTTCTCAGAAATGAAAGCATAAGGTGTATGGACTGAAAAATCATTCATGTGAATATTTCATAAAATGAATATTCTGAAATAGCAGGTTCTCAAACTTTTTGACTGCGCTTTCCTACATTTAAGTACACAATCCAGAGCTTTCAAATACCATTGCCAACATTTTGATTTTTGATTTTTTGTGTCAGAAGTATGACTTCTGTTTGTGTATGTGAGTATATGTGCGTATGTTTATATACGTGTGTGCGTGTGTTAAAGGTAAAGGTAAAGGTTTCCCCTGACATTAAGTCCAGTCGTGTCCGGAGGTTGGTGCTCATCTCCATTTCTAAGCCGAAGAGCTGGCCTTGTCCGTAGACACCACCAAGGTCATGTGGCTGGCATGGCTGCATGGAGCACTGTTACCTTCCCGCCGGAGCTGTACCTATTAATCTACTCACATTTGCATTTTTTCGAACTGCTAGGTTGGCAGATTCTGGAGCCAACAGCAGGCACTCACTCTGCTCCCCGGATTCGAACCTGTGACCTTTTGGTCTGCAAGTTCAGTAGCTCAGCGCTTTAATACGCTGCACCACCATTTAAAGAAATTGATTACTTCAGAGTGAAAAAGCCCAGCATTCCATCATTAGAAGAGCTAGGGAGCAACAATAAGCAAACAAAAACCTAAACAGTGACATTTCCTTTCACTGCATCTTCATTCTGAGGAAAACTGGTATTTCAAGAAAGGGAGGCTTTGAGCTTCCTTGATCTCAGTCTGGCTGTATGTGTACACACACATGCATGTGTGCATTTAAATGTGTCTTACTGGGAAATGGGAACTTTCTATATCACTGAGTCATTGGGAATTAGTTGCACTAAAATCCAGAATGTAACTTCTTTACCGTTTGAATGTTCTCATCCATTATTTGTAAACTACTTTATGATAAATAGGGAATCTGCTGTTGGAGAATTTTTAAATTATCAAGTTAAATATATCTTCACAACTTTACAAGAGAAATCTGCATGTGTAAATAGGCTTTCATGCATATGGCTGATACTGATGCAGATGTGCATCTGTTATCAAAATGTTATTAAAATGGCCAGATGTCTGAGTGAGAATTTATGCACCCCCATCCACAGTTACTTTTTCATCTCTTTTCTTAGAGTTGAAACAAACTTACCATATATAGCCATGCATAAGTTGACCTCATTATAAATTGATGGCAGGTTTTGGGGCCCCACATTGTGTTTTTATATGATCCATGGATAAGTCAAGGGCCATTTCACAAAAAAGGATCCAGCGTTTCTGCCACCATCATTTTCCCACCCAGGCATTCAAAAAGACCCTTTACCATTCCCCTCAGTCCCCTTCTACACTGCTATATAATCCTGATTATCAAAGCAGATAATTCCCATTTTCTGCTTTGAACTGGATGAATCTACACTGCCATATAATCCAGTTCAAAGCAGATAATCTGGATATTATATAGCAGTGTAGAAGGGATTTTCGAAAAGTGAATGGTGTGTGTACACACACACACACACACACAATAGGTACAGTATTAACGCTTATTAGTGGTACTGCTACATTATTCGGCCTGAGGCCGAAAGGGAGTGGTAGCGAGAAGATTGTCTATTTTATGGGGGGAGGATAGAAGGAGTAAAACTATTTCCCCTTGTTTTCCTGTTATTCCCCCGTCCATGTTGCTGTTGTCAAAATAACATAGTTTATGATAAGGGAAAGGGGAGGAAAATGGGGGAAATGGTTTTCCTTGTTCAACCCCCCATCACCCAATGGACTATTCTTCTCTGCATAGACTCCCTTTTGGAGTCCACCCAGATAATGGAACAGTACCTTACTTTTTTAAAGGAACCATTCCCTTCTCGGAGTAGAGATGTGAAAAGTGAAAACTTCACTCAACAGAGTGCTTCATTTAGGTTCTCCTGGGATGAACTAAGCTCTTAATTTTCCCATTGTACTCAAAGAAGGGGCTAGTTCTCCTGTTGATAAAGGTTACAGTACAGTACTATTACTGAGCAGTAGATAAGTCGACCCAGGTTTTTGGGGTCAATGTTTGAACAAAATTTTTAGACTTATACGTGAGTATATACAGTATGTACTTTCTCCCCTTTGCATTACACCAGTAAAAATAGACTCTTGTCCTTTTTATTATCATCCTCTCATTATCATTGTAAAATCTGTCTCCAACCTGTACACAATCTACCATTTTAGAAGCTAACATTATTTTAGAGTCCCTGGCTTATCACTGCACTCCTTTCAGTTTGCTCTGATGTCCTCTATTATCCTGGGCATCTCAGGTAAAGAAAATCACAAAACAAAATGTCCCCTTCAAAAAGACCTGTTGCAACCCACCTTATGGGTTACAATAATGTTGATGCCCTATATGAAAGGTCTATAAATAAATAAACAGCCATTCTTTGATTAGGTTAGCAGCTGAATATAAATCCTGAAGCAAAATCCCATGTTATAACCACTAACATCATTTGCAGGTAATTCAAACCCGCATGTTAAGATGACATATTTTATGTAGGACTTGTCACCGATGTCAGTCTGCATGAGTCATGTGTAATAACACTTGTCTGGTGTCTTCTAATTACTTTGTTGCTAGCAGCATTTTTGAGACACAGAAACATCTGTATAGGTTCTGAATTATGAATCTTTTTTTAAAAAAATCAAAGCTTGTGGTTTCTTGCTTTAATACCAACAATTCAATATGCCCTGTTTATTAATCTTTTCTTTGTAGTATTTGCATTCAGAGTTGTAAAAAAGGTGAAATTTTATGAGAAACATGTTTTAGATAAATTCTGAAGAATACTGACTGGGGAGAGAGGGGAGAGTTTTAAAAAGTGATTATTTCAATCAGATGAAGAGCCTCTCTAACAGGTTGGAACCATATGAGTGGCTTCCTCATTTTATGGTAATTTAGCCCTCAAGATGGGAAGGAAGATGTGTAGCACTTGTGGTATACTTCACCTGTCTCTCTTTAAGGTTGTCTTTGCATACTTCAATTGGCAATCATATTTGAACCAAAATAAACAAAAGAAAAACAGGCTGATTATGTGCAGGCATAACCTTTATCTAGTAGAATCAACACAGAGAAGACCACTAGGGCATATCCTGATAGCATTGCCAACTTGACCAAATAATAATAATAGGACTAGATTGTGTGTTTTTTTAAAACAAAAACAAAAAAAACATTGAGGCAATTAAAAAAACTTTCAGATTCAGAAGTTGCTCCTAAAGCCTTGAGCAATAGGAACAAGCTGTTTTAAAACACATTTTAAATTGCTGTTTTGATGTTGTGACCTAACAAGTGCAGATGTTATAGAACAGAAGAGGGAGAATCTTCTGTTGTTGATGGTAATAGTTTCCAATTCCTATTTGTTCTTCCTTGCCTGCAACTGTTGAAGAATGAGGGGAAGAGTAGTTCATTGGCATGTAGAAGGCCATATGTTTGCCACCTTTCATTTCACCTTTGTGGAAACTGATGGTCTTCAAACTAAGCATATGGAACAATGGCTTTAAAGAGGAGGAAAGGTGAATAAATGAAGGAGAGACAATGGGCCTAATTTAGTTGATATCTTTATAATAGGCTGATTAGTTTTATATTTATTGAAAATCACCACTTTGCTATTGTGTACCTTCAAGTCAACTCTGACTTTGTTCAAACTATGATTGAGTTTTTCTGTATTAGGACACACAAAGCCCTTCCATACAGCCACTTACTCCAATTCAGGATGTGGAGCAAAAAGATCCAGTTCACTCCGGAGTGCCTACACAGGCATCACATTAACCAGCTACAAGCTCCCATAGAGTCCAGATCTAGCTAAATCCAGGAGTATTTTTTTCTCAGCTCATGCATTGATCCTAAACAGCAATTGTCTGCAGAAAAGCTAGATAATAGAGAGCAAATTTGTGTTCCCATGCTGGGGAGGCATGTTTATCTTCATTCCACTCCTGCAGCTTTAACCCTGCTCCAAATGCTTCTTCCACTTCACAGCACTGCATTGTTTATACAGTGATTGACTTCAGTGCATTTTTGGCATGATCCAGAATTTCCATTGAGTTTTTTAATGTGTGGTTTCCAGCTAAATGTGGGTTGGGAATAAACATTTTGTAGACACCCCAACTTTTAGTTGGCTTCCAGTCAGATTATAATGCCTGTGTGGATGGGGCCATGGAACCCCCCCTCTGAAGACCCCAAATCTCTGGCAGGCTCATTTGGGAAGAGGCAGTATTTCAGGTATTTTCACTACAAGGCATTTAGGGCTTTGTAGGTTAACACCAGCATCTTGCATTGCATTCAAAAGCAAATTGGAAGCCAGAGTAGTTATTAGAGGACCAGAGTTACGTGACTTCTAAAATGCACACTTGATATTTGTCTGGCTGCTGCATGCTCCACTTTGTGCAGATTCCAAATACTTACCACGGGTAGCCCCACATCGAGTGCACTACAGTAATTGAGAAGTAACAAAGACATGCACCACTGTGGCTAATCCGTCCTCCCCCAAAATGGGTGCTGCGAGTGCGGTGGTTCTCAACTTGTGAGTCCCCAGGTGTTTTGGCCTACAGCTCCAGAAATCCCAGCCAGTTTACCAGCTATTAGGATTTCTGGGAGTTGAAGCCCAAAACATCTGGGAATCCACAGGTTGAGAACCACTGTGCTAGTGCATCAGTCAAAGCATTCTTGGCCATGGCAGCAACCTCGCTTTCCAGAAGGAATGCTAAATCTAAAAATTTAATCTGGCAAAAGAAAAATCCATCCCTAGATGCATATTCAAAGAAGCAAGTTCAAATATTTGTGTTTACGTATGTAAGATTTAGCCAACCTGGTTGTTTCATTTCGCATAGCATAGTTTTTGAGATAAAGTGTTTACTCAAACATGCTGATTTGGTATTCCTTTTTTGTTGTGTAGGAACTTATTCCTATTCTTTTCAAATAATTTCTTCCTCTGGTACCCAATTTTCTTTTTAAAAAAGTAATGCTTAGGAATACATCTATTTCATTAACCGGGTTATATAGCCGTGCACGAATTCTAGGTGTGGTCTACATTGTGTGGGCATATATTCTACATCCAGGGATTCAACTACCCACAACTTGAAAATATTTTTTTAATTTTTCAAAAAGCGAATTTTGATTTTGGCATTTTGAAAAAGAGACCATTTTATTACACCACTGTATATCATGAAACTTTAGCATGCACAGATTTTGGTATCCACAGGGGATGCTGTTACAAAATTTCTCAAATGCCCCATCCCACTGTTATTTTCGATGTCTCATTCTCTGCAATGCCAAATAGTTTGAAACTGGAGCAAAATTGCATTGGGCAGGGGACAGAATTTTGATTTTGGGGGCAATGCCCTCATTTCACACACACATTATGCTTCTGAGTAACCTTGTTTAGCATTCACCTATTAGGATCAAAGTAACAAAATATGGAACTTGCTTCTCAAAGAGCCTGTGTCTTTTCTTGCAAACTCTTAGCCCTGATATTCTTTCTAAGTTTGCCATCATAGTGTCAAAGAGGAGCTTGTAAAATTCTCACAGAACCTTTATGTTATTGACGTGTCTAATTACCCATAGCTGTTGCAAAATTGCTAGGTGTTTATTTCTGAAGCTGAGTTGCCAGTTTTATTTTTGTACTGCACTTGCTACAGTCTTTTTAACAGCAGAAATCAAATTTCTGACGTGCAGAAATTATTCCCATGCCAGAAAATGCATCATCTGCTAAATTTCTATATGGCAGGCTGTTGTTATAAAGGTACATGAAAGGGACCTTTAAAAAAAAAGGCAATCAACTTTCCAAGTGTTGTCTGCCAGCTTTTTTCAGGTAAAGCTGCCTTAGATGTGGGGGAACCATATTATTTCACCTCTTGATTGGGCCATCTGAATTCTTTGAAAGACTGACAAATCTTTTCTTGGAAGCTAATAACATAAAGTCTGTTAGTGTTTTTGACTAGGTATGGAAAAGATATTCTGATGAATATGTGATATCTTGGAATATTTTAATGAATTTAATGTGTAGTTTGTATGACTAACAGTGAAAGTGTTTGTGCTTTTTTCTTGTGGAAAAGAAATAAGAAGCAGCTGCTTTTTCCTCCTTCAATTTCCTTTCCCTTTTAAATTATACTTGGATAAGAGACCGCCAATGTAGTCCAGCTGCTATAGCCTATATTTCAGAGGAAGAAACTCATAAAATCATCTCGGAATATTCCTTGCCTATGAAAACATTAAGAAATTCATGAGGTTGCCATAATGTTTACCTATCATGTTTACCTATAATGTTCTCCCACTTTTTATGTAATCAAAACTTTTTACTTTTCAATAAAAATTATTTTAAAACATATTTTAACATGTCCTCTTAATCTTCTCGTCTTCAGGCTAAACATACCCAGCTCATATAGGGCATGATTTCCAGACCTTTTTTTACTATTGTGGTTGCACACCTTTGGACACATTGCATATAATATGCATATGCTAATCTACCAGTCTGTCTATCCTACCATCAATTTGGTGATAGATGTATATATATATATGTATGTATGTGTGTGTATGTGTGTGTATATATATCTATATATATAAAAGAGTGATGGCATCACGGCAATTCACAAAACAACAAAAGTACAGGCCCCCCAACCTCAAAATTTGACAACACAACCCATCATCCATGCCTCAAGGTTGATACAACAAAAAGAAAAGAAAAATAAAGTCCTAATTAGAGGGAGAGCAATAATTGTTTTTATCCTATTGCTGCCAGTTTAGAGGGCTAATCTCTGCCCACTTGGTCTCCTAGCAACCAGCTTGTCAGCAAAGGGACAGCCAGGGTTCAGTTAGGGGACAGGCAGATTTAGGCCTAATTTAGGCTTTTTCCACAGATTATCTAATTTGCACTGGATTATATGGCAGTGTAGACTCAAGGCCCTTCCACACAGCTGTATAACCCATTTATAATCTTATATTATCTGCTTTGAACTGGATTATCTTGACTCCACACTGCCATATAATCCACTTCAGTGTGCATTTTATACAGCTGTGAAGAAGGGGCCTCATATAATCCACTTCTAAGCAGATAATATAAGATTATCAATATACAGTAGAGTCTCACTTATCCAACATAAACAGGCCGGCAGGATAAGTGAATATGTTGGATAAAAAGAAGGGATTCAGGAAAAGCCGATTAAACAAATTAAGCACCAAAACATCATATTATACAACAAATTTGACAGAAAAAGTAGTTCCATGCGCAGTAATGCTATGTAGTAATTACAGTAGAGTCTCACTTATCCAACACTTGCTTATCCAACGATCTGGATTATCCAACGCATTTTTGTAGTCAATGCTTTCATTGATATTTTGGTGCTAAATTCATAAATACAGTAATTACTACATAGCATTACTGTGTATTGAACTACTTTTTCTGCCAAATTTGTTGTCTAACATGATGTTTTGTGCTTAATTTGTAAAATCATAACTTAATTTGATGTTTAATAGGGTTATCCTTAATCCCTCCTTATTATCCAACATATTCGCTTATCCAACGTTCTGCCGGCCCGTTTATGTTGGATAAGTGAGACTCTACTGTACTGTATTTACAAATTTACCACTAAAATATCACAATGAATTTAAAACACTGACTACAAAAACACTGATTATGAAAAGGCAGACTGCGTCGGATAATCCAGAACATTGTATAAGCGAATCTTGGATAAGTGAGATTCTACTTTAATATGAAATAATTACTTGGATAGAATAATGCAGAACAATATAATCTCTAAAACCAGGACAGTAAATAAACAGGGGAATTCCACACAAGAAACAATCAGGGCCAGCTAACACCTCCCAACAAAGTATTCCCATCATCAAAGTCTGGAAAATCCTCTGTTTTCTCATGGCCACAGACAGTAGAAGCACATAAAATATCGCAAACAACACCACTCTGAAAACAAGGGAATTCCAGACAGGAAACAATCAGGGCCAGCTAACACCTCTCAACAAAAAATTCACTCAGGGAGTAAACAGCCAGGCTTTAAAGCTGCAAGGCCATTACATCCTAATCATTTTGCCTAATTGCAGCATTCATACTTGCCTCCAACAGACAAAAAAAAAAATCAGAAATATTGTATATTCACAACCTTTAGGAAACGATATCCCCTGATGGCGCAGCATGTTAAAGTGCTGAGCTGCTGAACTTCTGGACCGAAAGGTTTGAATTGGGGGAGCGGAGAGAGCCCCCACTGTTAGCCCCAGCTTCTGCCAACCCAGAAGTTCAAAAACATGCAAATGTGAGTGCATCAATAGGTACTGCTCCGGCGGGAGGGTAACGCCCCTCCATGCAGTCATCCCACATGACCTTGGAGGAGTCTATGGACAACGCCGGCTCTTTGGCTTAGAAATGGAGATGAGCACCAACCCCCAGAGTCAGACACGACTGGACTTAATGTCTGGGGAAAACCATTACCCTTGACCTTAACTACCACCAATTCCTCAAGACTTTATTTCCCAGACCACCAGACTTTGCCACAGCAACGCGTGGCCGGGCACAGCTAGTGTATTATATATATATATATGTATGTGTGTGTGTGTGTGTGTGTATGTATGTATGTATGTGTATATATAGATAGATAGATAGATAGATAGATAGATAGATAGATAGATAGATAGAAAAACTCCAAGTAAATATACTATTTTCATCAAATAAAAGAGATAATGGATTCTATATTAACTGTAATGATTTTAGAAGGCATCCTTATGGACTGTGGACTGCTCAACAAGGGTCTCAGAAGAAGAAGAAGCAGTTCTGAAAACAAACTGAACGATATGAACAGTACTACATGATAACCTGAATAACATTGAAATGGTTGCAGCAAAATGCTATACAAAATTGGAGAGCATCTGCTGATTTAGTTAAAAAGGGATATAACCAATTGGAGATAGAAGCCACTATTATGAAAAAATATGAACATATTGTAAAAGGTACATAGAGTTTGAGCAGGCTGGAGCCATTCACCATGGAAAACACACAAAGAAAAGAAACACATCACTACATTCAATAATGAACTCTATGGAGAATAAAATTTGGAGGTTCTTGTTTATTCTCTCACAAAATACAAGGGAGTATTAATGTTAAACTGTAAAGGGATGGGGAAAACATTTTGAACATAGTGCATAATTTATCTCATCGCCATGAGATTAAAAAATTGAGTTTAAAAGATCAGTATGAATCAGAATAGGATTATCTATTTATTATTAATGAAGTAATGTAGATATTGCTATTTTAAAAGGATAATTAAATGAGAATGAAGTAATGTAGATATTTCCTAATCTTTTTTTATATATGGAGTAAAATAGAGCACAGTGCTCCTGGCATTAAATTGGTTGAAAGCTAAGCAAGAATCTCCCAGATAATCCCACCAGTGGATCTACTGCTGAATTGTCTTGATGTCTGAAATATTTTGATATAAAAACCACCCAATTGGGACAGGACATCCAAAAGATCACCTCCTCCCATATGAGCCTGATGGAAATATAAGACTGATGGGTAGACTTGACTGGGCTTTTCCTGTAAGAATGTCTGCCTGACTTTTAAAAATGCTATTTCTTATTTATTTAATATTTTTGATGTGGTTTTATCACTTGTAAATACATCAGGGGCCCTAGTGGATCAATAGGTAATAAATGAATGCCTTTAATAAATAATGGGATAAAATATATTGCATGAAGTCAGATTAGAATGAATGGGTATCACATCTGCTTTTCTTTGGCAACCATTGTGGTTCTGTTTAACTGCCTTTTGTGTAGTGAGTAAATAAATTCAGTTTCATTAAGTGCAGAATTTAGAATTTATTGATATATTTTTACAGTACCATCAGTGTTATTTTGTGCCTTCAAGAGTGCATCTACACTGGAGAATTATAATACAGTTTAACACCACTTTAAGCAGCCATGGCTCAATGCTATGGAATCCTGGGATTTGTTGTTTTGGCAGTGAAGGCTAAAGATCTTGTAAAGCTACAACTCCTTTGAGCTATGACAGTTATAGTGGTGTCAAACTACATTAATTCTACGTGTTGATGCATCTCACGTTGTTTCCAATTCATCACCACCCTAAGGTGAAAGGTTTTCTGGCGTTGCGTGTGTGGTGTGCCTAGGGTCACCCAATGGAGGTTGTGGCCAAGTGGGGATTCAGACCTTGATCTTCAGTCTCATAGTCCAATGCTGAAACCCTACCATACTAGCTCTCAGTATACATGGAACCATATGGATGCGGTTGGATAAACAACTAAGGGCACATCTACACTGACCTGTCATCCCAAAAGCAAGATGAAACAACTCCATGGTGGCTGCACAATGCACTGAGGTAATTTGAACCAAAGCTGCTTAATGTGGCTTTCAATTGCATCAACAACAGCAGTAGATTACTCCAAATTCTCCTTGAGAGCAAACTTGTAAGCCATTGGGCTAGTTCCAAAATGGAATAATTGGCGACAACTATTTATGTGACCATTCAATATCTTCTGGGCTCTTCTGGCCCAAGGACACAGAATGTCACTCACTGTCGTCCCCCCCCCCCCCCCCAGTTTTCTTTGCTCTGTGGGTGTGATATGGCTAGTGGCCGTCACCTAAAGTGATGTTGGTTGGAGCAATGGTGAAGGTAGGGGGAAAGGACAAGATTATTCCACCACTCCTGCATCCCTTCCTGTGTCTCTCTGGCACCCCAACCAATGTCACACCTGGCAATGAGTGACAGACACTAGTCATGGTGTGGTTCCTGGCCACTGCAATGATGAGAACAGGTGGGGGGCAGTAAGGGTGGCCATCCAGCAGTGCCAATCCAGCATTTGCCAGTCCAGATCAGTTCTGGGATACAGAGTTTGTGTATATCAATCCTAATATGTCTCTGACCAAATGTAAACCACTGAGAAGACAGCTGAGGGAGGTGGCAAGCAAGGAAAGGTTAAGACACAACAGAGGGAGGAAGAGTGTGAAAGTCATATGTAATAAATGATCCAAGGCTCTTGTGTACATGTGTACACACAGGGAGGGACATCATCAAGACATTTCCCCCAGATAAAAAAATTGCTCCCCTACCTGCTCCAGCCATAAAGTATACTTTCTGTAGTTGCATACAATTTCACATGCACATTTAGAAATATGGTTTAGACATCCAAAGAAAAGGGGAAGAGCAAATTACCAAAGGAGTGTGAACTAAGCAAATATTAAGTGTTCTACGTGTTTTACAATATCTTGTTTAACCATACACCGTAGCTATATCCCTATTATTTTCAGCAGTTTTGTGTACTCAACATTTGCGGTCTCTTGCTATGGGACAAATCCAATTTTGTACTGAATTTCTTGAAGGGAAAAATTGGGAGTAATTCAACTTTATAAAGGAGATTAACTGAGATATGCCAGATAAGTGTGATAGAAAGGGAAGAAATATAGTGTGTATTCCAATGCAAAAAGACAATTCCTGGCTGTATAGGACAGGAGAATTCCTTACAGCAACATTAAGTTGTATTTTCTAGTTGTTACACTATTTTTTTTCTATTCCCCACTTCTTTAGCAACTGAATGCAGAGTCTATCAGGGATTCCAACTCAAAAAGTAGAACTGTACCCAGAATATGAAGGCTGCATTCTGTTACAGAATTATAATAGTGTCAATTCAAATTAAACTATAAGTTGATTCTGGTGTTGCAGAGATCAGAAGTCTGTACCAACTACATAACAACCCAAATCCCCCCAAATCCATCCAGACTGCTTAAAAACACCAGAATGTCCCAGATTTTGTTCCTGTTCTTTCTGATTTTATTTTTAAGATGCACATTTTGTTTATCCCAGAATGTTTTCTGTCAGCTTCTGGTACAATCAGAGATGTTTTATATCACTTACCAAAGTTAGTATATTTTAACTGAGTATAAAATTAGAAAGAACGGGAACAAAATCTAAGACTTTTCAATCAGCCTGGAATCTGGATGTAACTTTACTCTATATTACAGGCCCCCTGCTTCTTGCACGTGGCCATGGCCTAGCTAGTGGTGAACAGGATGGATCATCACAGAAGTTTCAAACTATTTTCTTGTAGCTGGGCATATAGCAACTGGCATCCTTCAGGACTTTCCAGGGTCATCCAGAGTACGGCTTCTTATACTGTGGGTCCCAGTTCCAAATAGGGTCCCCTTAGCTTGATGTTAGGGTCCAAATATTTAACAACACTAAAAGTTTTTTGAATGCCACTTAGTGGCTGTTTTAAATATTTACATGAATCTGTTGTGCCGTGTTGCAGAAGATGCTTCAGCTATTCGTCTTAAAAAGGAAAATTAGCCTGTTTAGCAAGCCTTGCAAATATAGATTTGCTATCAGAAAATGTTTGATTTTTATACCCATTTTATAAATCTACTGGCTATGCCAGACCATACGTTGCTGTGGCGCAGTATGGTGGTATGGGAAATAAAGTATTGAGGAATTGGTGGTAATTAAGGTAAAGGGTAAAGGTTTTCCCCTATACAAACAAACGATAGTCTATGTACAAAGAAAATGTGTCCAAATGACATATATTGTTACAGTTCCCCATACAAAGCTCAATTTGGCCGTACCCGACAAAATGAAAAGGAGCAACAGCTCTAACACAAAAGTTATTCAAGTCTGTATTGGTTCCAATACATATAGGCTTCAGGGATACAGTCAATGAAAATATCTTCCAAACAGATGGTTGGTCGTGTTGCTGTATACAGGAATGAAGAAAATAATGATGGAGCACCGCTCTCAAAAAAGTCTTCAAAAGTAAAGTCCAAATAAAGTCCCAAGTCTACAGGGGTCCCGGGTATTTTTGACCCTGTTTCAGGGAGAAAATCCCCTTCTTCAGGAGTTGTTAAACTCAGCAACAATGAATTTCTATCTAAAACAAAACATAGAGTAACAAGTATTTTACCAGCAGTATTAACAGAAGTAAAGGTAACCCATATAACAGTATTATACTTACATAGTGCCTAATGCTTTCACTGAGTGACTCTGCTTGTGGTGATTTCAACTGCGAGTGATTCTTGAGGTTCATTCAAAGGTTTTTAAAGAGTACTTGAAGGTTTAAAGGAAACAGCTAAAATTAAGTGATTCATTAAGTCCCTGAGGAGAAAAGGTTTTAAACTTAAAGATCCAGTACATTTCCCTTTGGAATAATAGTTTTTCCAAGTCCATGAAAGGTTTTTGAGAGATGCATTCCAGAGCACAAAATTTAAATGAGGTAGATGAATGCTTGTATTGGGTGAAGTGTGAATATAAAAGAGATTCTGTAGATAAATTTTTGATTCTGGATTTATGTTCAGAGATTCTGATTCTCAAGGGTCTGGTTGTTTTTCCGATATACCAGAGATCACAGTCACATGTCAAGAGGTAGATTACATTGCTGCTATTACAAGTGGAAAAATGTTTTAGTGTGGTGCCCACTTTGTTCCTATAATTATATATCTCCTTGGTCTTCCAAGATTGAGGACAACACTTACAGTGACCACAGGGATAATGGCCTCTCAGGGTGCTCTTCGGTGTACTAATGGGAGTGATTAAATCTGTATGGATTAAATATTCTCTAATATTTTTAGTACGCCTGTTTCCAAAAATAGGTAATTTATCACAACCTGAAATATCTTGAAGAAGATGCCAGTGCTTTTTTATAATTTGGATTATGTGTTTGGAGTATTGCGATAATTCTTGTGTCCAGATAATTTGATTTTTAGTTGGTTTAGCAGATTCTTTCAGTAGGGTGGTTCTATCAGTTTTTTCAGCTTTAATTAATGCCTTTTTGATGACATGTTTAGGATAGCCTCTACTTCTAAACTCCTGGCTTAAGGTCAGGCTTTCATGAATGAAGTGTTCATTAGAGCTTGAGTTACGCTTTAGTCTAAGTAGTTGTGAAAATGGAAGATTGGTCTTTAAACCAAAGTGGTGGAAGCTGTTATAATGAAGAAAAGAATTTTTATCTGAAATCACTACAAGCAGAGTCACTCAGTGAAAGCATTAGGCACTATGTAAGTATAATACTGTTATATGGGTTACCTTTACTTCTGTTAATACTGCTGGTAAAATACTTGTTACTCTATGTTTTGTTTTAGATAGAAATTCATTGTTGCTGAGTTTAACAACTCGTGAAGAAGGGGATTTTCTCCCTGAAGCAGGGTCAAAAATACCCGGGACCCCTGTAGACTTGGGACTTTATTTGGACTTTACTTTTGAAGACCTTTTTTGAGAGCGGTGCTCCATCATTATTTTCTTCATTCCAGTATACAGCAACACGACCAACCATCTGTTTGGAAGATATTTTCATTGACTGTATCCCTGAAGCCTATATGTATTGGAACCAATACCAGACTTGAATAACTTTTGTGTTAGAGCTGTTGCTCCTTTTCATTTTGTCGGGTACGGCCAAATTGAGCTTTGTACGGGGAACTGTAACAATATATGTCATTTGGACACATTTTCTTTGTACATAGACTATCGTTTGTTTGTATAGGTACTTTACAAGTATTCTGGGACTTTGTGTAGTAAAGGTTTTGCCCTGACATTAAGCCCAGTCGTGTCTGACTTTGGGGGTTGGTGCTCATCTCCATTTCTAAGCCGAAGAGCTGGCGTTGTCCGTAGATTCCTCCAAGGTCATGTGGCATGACTGCATGGAGTGCCGTTACCTTCCTGCCGGAGCAGTACCTATTCATCTACTCTAATTTGCATGTTTTTGAACTTTAGGGTTGGCAGAAGCTGGGGCTAACAGTGGGGGCTCTCTCCGCTCCCCCAATTCAAATCTGTGACCTTTCGGTCCAGAAGTTCAGCAGTGTAGCACTTTAACATGCTGCGCCATCGGGGGATATTATTTCCTAAAGGTTGTGAATATACAATATTTTTGATTTTTTTTGTCTGTGTTAGCTGGCCCTGATTGTTTCCTTTGTGAAATTTCCAATTTCCCTGCTTTCAGAGTGTTGCTCTTTATTTATTGTCCTGGTTTTAGAGATTATATTGTTCTGTATTATTGTATCACAGTAATTATTTCATATTAAAGTAGAATCTCACTTATCCAACATTCGCTTATGCAATGTTCTGGATTATCCAACGCAGTCTGCCTTTTAGAAATCAATGTTTTTGTAGTCAGTGTTTTAAATTCATTGTGATATTTTGGTGGTAAATTTGTAAATACAGTAATTACTACATAGCATTACTGCGCATGTAACTACTTTTTCTGTCAAATTTGTTGTATAACATGATGTTTTGGTGCTTAATTTGTATAATGATTACTTAATTTGATATTTAATTGGCTTTTCCGAATCCCTTCTTATTATCCAACATATTCACTTATCCAACATTCTGCCGGCCTGTTTATGTTGGATAAGTGAGACTCTACTGTATATTTATAATCTTATATTATCTGCTTAGAACTGGATTATATGAGGCCCCTTCTTCACAGCTGTATAAAATGCACACTGAAGTGGATTATATGGCAGTGTGGAGTCAAGATAATCCAGTGCAAAGCAGATAATATAAGATTATAAATAGGTTATGTAGCTGTGTGGAAGGGCCTTGAGTCTACACTGCCATATAATCCAGTGCAAATTAGATAATCTGTGGAAGAGGCCTAAGTGAGGCCTAACTCTGCCTGTCCCCTGGGCTGAGTGGGTTGCTAGGAGACCAAGCCTTCTAACTGGCAACAATAGGATAAAAACAATTATTCTTCTCCCTCTAATTAGAACTTTATTTTTCTTTTCTTTTTGTTGTATCAACCTAGAGGCGTGGATGATGGGTTGTATTGTCAAATTTTTAGGTTGGGGGGCATGTATTTTTGTTGTTTTGTCGGTTGCCGGGATTCCATCACTCTTTTATATACAGTAGAGTCTCACTTATTCAACATAAATGGGCCGGCAGAATGTTGGATAAGCGAATATGTTGGATAATAAGGAGGGATTGAGGAAAAGACTATTACACATCAAATTAGGTTATGGTTTTACAAATTAAGCACCAAAACATCATGTTTAACAACAAATTTGACAGAAAAAGTAGTTCAATACGCAGTAATGCTACGTAGGAATTACTGTATTTACGAATTTAGCACCAAAATATCACGATGTATTGAAAACATTGATTACAAAAATGCGTTGGATAATCCAGAACGTTGGATAAGCGAGTGTTGGATAAGTGAGACTGTACTGTATATAGATATTAGGCATGTACAAACATCAGCCCTCTGGGTGTTTTGGACTTCAGCTCCCCGAAATCCCATTTAGTTTACTAGCTGTTAGGAATTATACTCTATTATATACCCTTGAGCCCCCGGTGGCGCAGTGGGTTAAACCAATGAGCTGCTGATCTTGCTGACTGAAAGGTCAGCAGTTTGAATCTGGGGAGCTGGATGAGCTTCTGCTGTTAGCCCCAGCTTCTGCCAACCTAGTAGTTCGAAAGCATGCAAATGTGAGGAGATCAATAGGTACCGCTCCGGCAGGAAGGTAACGGCGCTCCATGTAGTCATGCCAGCCACATGACCTTTGAGGTATCTATGGACAACACCGGCTCTTCGGCTTAGAAATGGAGACGAACACCAACCCCCAGAGTCAGACACAACTAGACTTAACGACAGGGGGAAACCTTTACCTTTACTATTTATCCTTTGTGTTCAGCCAGTTATTTGACTTCTCAGTGTCAGATCCAAGGCTGTTAAAGTAATGCATTTCAAGTAACAAGACTATCTGTAACATTACCTGTAACTAAGAGTTAATAGGATGAAGTTATGAAATAATATAATGATTGGGAACACTACCATGTAACACTTCTGAAATACTGCTTTTGGGAAATAATTTGGAAGGTTGAGAGGCATTTTTGTATTTTAAGGAATATGTGTTTTAAAAAATAGTTCCAAAGCAGCTAAAACACATTAGAAATTACTAGTATACTTCAAATACCAAGCAGCAGGCAATGGTAGCATGTCATCTTTAAAAAATGGCTATGTCTTTGTGTGATATATGATGTTATTTAATGTGATGAGTTTAATAATGTTTAATGTTTTATTAGGGGATGGTCAACTTTGATGTTTTATACTATTTTTTATTGAGGGCATTGGATTGTTACCAACACTGTGAACCGCCCTGTGTACCCTTCGGAGTTGAGAAGGGCGGTATATAAATACCACAAATAAATAAATAATAAAAAAGAATAAGTGGCAATGAATTATTTTTCAAAGCAATGCACTAATCCTAGTCCAGTGAGACAATACTTACATGGTGGTTTCAGTTGCTCTCTGATTCCATGGTGACCAGCTGCAGCATGACATTGTACATCTGCTGCAATTTTTGTTTGTGTTTACATCTTAATAGCATAACATTTCATTTCTGTGCCACAAAGTGTTTGACCTAAATTCATAAGAATTTTAAAAGGGTAAATAAAAAAATAAGCACTATCTGATCAAATTCTTAAGCATCATGATAAATGTTTAAGCTTTACTTTAACACCTCCCCTTTAACTGTATAAAACTTAACATATCCTTCAATTTGAATAAATTTGCAGGAGATTTTGTATAATAAGAACTACAGGGTTTATATGAATTGAAGAATGTAATTGAAGCCATGCAATTATTTCATTTTGAGTGATAGTAGAAAGAATACAAGGCTAGAAACCATTATTTTATAAGTATCATCAAAATGAATGTTTGAATCTAAGAGAGAGAGAGAGTTTGCACTTACGTAATTTTGAAAAGATACCTTTAACAGATACAAAAAAGAAGAAAGAACTAACCATACTCTGGAATTTAAAATCTCCTTTGGGACTTTATTTTTGATCATTTCAAACTGCTCTGCTTCTAGAAATGTATTACCTCCTTGAATGCTTTGTGGCAGAAATATCATTAATATGTTGTCAGCTGGATCCAGATGTCATAGTTTGAATAAACCAACTGAAGAAAACAAACAGATTTTTTCTGGTTATTCCAAAGTTTAACAGGCAAAGATTACAGAATAATAGAGTGCCAAAATGGGCACCCAAATTGGAAGCTCCCAGAATCAACCACACTGCTTGTCTGCCAGCACAGTTACTCAGAATCGCAGCAACATGCACCAGATATCCATAGGATGAGTATGGCAAAAACAATGATGGCACTGAAAAGGAAATCTGGAGATAAAAAGAAAAGGTAACTGATGCATTGTTCTTGGTGGGTGTGATTTGATACTGACTGCTGGCAGATTTCACTAGAACTCATGACTGTCCAGAGAATGCTGATATCCCAGAAAGGCATGGTAGAATTTACCGTTATATCTTTGTTGCCCAGCAATCATGATAGAAAAAATATGAGTACAAGTGTAGCACTAATGTATAAATAGCTGTTCAGTGAAATCGTTCACATTAAACAATTTTGCTCAATGACAATATTTTTTTTAAACTGCAAGTGTGAGTGCAAAATAGTTCATATCCCCCCCCCCAAAATCATCATCATACATCTACAACCAATCTCCATATATCTTTGAAGTAGGGAGGGATAGTAACAGTAATTATTCTTCCAACCCTTATTCATTGAACAATAAAAATGCAGCATTTAGGCAAAAGAAACTGAAAGGCCAATCCTAATAATTATTACTACAGTAGAGTCTTACTTATCCAACATTCGCTTATCCAGCGTTCTTCATTATCCAGTGCAGTTTGCCTTTTAAGTAGTCAGTGTTTTTGTAGTCAATGTTTTCAATACTTTGTGATGTTTTGGTGCTAAATTCGTAAATACAGTAATTACTACATAATGTTACCATGTACTGAACTGCTTTTTTCTGTCAATTTGTTGTAAAACATGATGTTTTGTTGCTTAATTTGTAAAATCATAATGTAATTTGATGTTTAATAGGCTTTTCCTTAATACCTCATTATCCAACATTTTCGCTTATCCAGCATTCTACCGGCTCATTTATGTTGGATAAGTGAGACTCTACTGTATTTACTTGGAATGTATCTGTTGTGGTGGGATGCACATAGAAATTGGAGGAACTGTGCTGCTGTGAAAAACGATAGAAATGATGAGAAAGATGGAGGAAGGAAGATAAAGACAAGCCTAACCAGGATAGCTGGGTTGCTGTGAGTTTTCCGGGCTGTATGGCCATGTTCCAGACGTTTTGCCTGTATCTATGGCAGGCATCCCCGGAGGTTGTGAGGTATGTTGGAAACGAGTTAAATGGGGTTTACATATCTGTGGAAAGGCTATTCAATGCTAATCAAGGTGGCCAACTGAAACATTCACGCAACAAGAGTTCTTTCTCCCACCGTGGACATTCCACAGATATATAAACCTCAATTGCCTAGTTTCCAACAGACCACACAATCTCTGGGGATGCCTGGCATAGATGTGGGTGAAACATCAGGAAATAATGCTTCTGGAACATGGCCATACAACCCGGAAAACTCACAGCAAGCCAGTGATTCTGGCCATGAAAGCCTTTGACAACACATTCTAACCAGGATAGTTAAGGAGAAGAGAAATAAGGAAGAAAAGAAGATTGGTCAAATTAAGAAAGATATGCAGAAAGCAACTAGCAACCTTAAGCCCACTGAATCAATATGAGGACAGAGAAGACATCATGAACCTTTGATGTTGAAGACAGAATGCTGTCTTTCTGGGCTTTTTTTTTCTTTCAGTGTGGGAAGTTTTTTGTAATAAGGTTCATGATGCCTATTTGTGTTTTGGGTTTGAGGTTGAAGCAAGCAAGGGGATAGATAGTCTCCTATCACAGCCTAAATGCTGAGGTTGGCTAGGAAATAAATGTATTTAATCTCTTGGCCTTCCTCTGTCAGTGATCCGGAAACTGAAGCTGGTGCAAAATGCGGCGGCTCGTCTTCTCGCCGGGGTGCCGGCGAGGTGGCGTATCACCCCAATTCTACAACAGCTGCACTGGCTACCGATTGAGTGCTGGATTACTTTCAAGATACTGGTATTAACCTTTAAGGCCTTATATGGTTTGGGACGTCATACCGCTTATTCCCCTACCAACCCCAGAGATTACTTCGGTCCGAAGACCAAAATTTGCTTGAAGTCCCTAACATACAGACTTATCATTTGTCTTCCACTAGGCAGAGAGCCTTCTCGATTGTAGCCCCTCATTTATGGAATGCCTTGCCAGTTGAAACTCGAATTGTCCGAGACCTACTTGCCTTTCGGAAAGCCTGCAAAACCTTGCTCTTCCGACAAGCTTTTGACGGGTGAAAAACTCGGGGCTATGTCTGTTTTTATTGTAGTTTTTATTGTAGTTTTTATTGTACTTTTTATTGTACTTTTTATTGTAGTTTTTATTGTAGTTTTTATTGTTTTATTGTTATTTTAAAGCTAATTGTATTGTTTTAATCTATTTCTATAAACAGCTCCGAGCCAAACTGGGAGTAGTGGTATACAAGTCTAATAAATAAATAAAATAAATAATTGTAACAAAAATATCAAAAGTCTATAAAAAATTAAGAAATTTAATATGCTATCAGTTAAAGATACACAGTATGGTTCTCCACACTCCATGGAATTTATCAATGAAAACAGAAAGCTTCTTTTACAAGAACCTTGCTACATGATCCTTGTTGCAGGCATGGGGGTCTATGTAGAGATGGTATCTTTATTATACTGGAAGCTGCTGTTGAATCTTTCTTTATCCTCATCCAGATGAGTTTTTTTTCCTTTTAAATCTTATTCTGAATGATTTCTGATGTATTTTCTGGCCCTTGTGGGAATCTAAATATATTTCAAGAGATAAAAAAAACTCATGTCCACATTCATGTTTATGGATACAGAATCAAGCATTTCCCAATATCGAAACACCCTGAGGGGAAAAACACATGTTCACATGAGGCAGAAATCTGTTCTGACAGGTCTTCTTTTCTGAGGAAAAATGCAAGCACCATAATATATGTATTCTAAAATACTACCATTATAATTTCCAAATGAAAACAAAACCTTGCTATTAACCCAAAATTTAGGAAATTGGAGTAACCCCCTAAAGAAAATAGCTGTTTTTATTCATTTACAGGGAGTCCAGATATTGAGGGTATGATGGGACAATTTTCTACCATAATTTAAAAATAGCCTCTGCTGAAGGAAATGCTGTTCAGTGTATGTCCACTCTAGAGGTAACTATAGTACATGTCACTTTGCTGATGTTCTGACCCTTGAAATAAAATTGTGCTCATGTGGCACACCATCTGCTAATTTTCTTATCTGCTGTCCTACTTGCAGAAGTAACAAGGGGCCAAGGAGGTGGGTAGTTTATTCTGTTGAATAGTACCACTGCGTGATACCTCTCTGGACCTTTTGCTATTTCCATTTTAATGGGAAAATGTATCCCATCATGTTTTGAGTGGTACGGTAGTATATGGCAATATATGGCAGTGTAGACTCATATAATACAGTTAACCTGCATTCTGAAACTGAATTATATGGCAGGGTAGATCCAGCCTATGATTCAGTTGTCAGCATACTATAGTTTAGCTGGTCATCTTACAGTGTCCTAGTGTCACGACCCAGGCTACAGAGCACCAATAACCATACGCAGAGGCCAGATTCTATCTAATATCTTTATTAAGGAAATATATAAAGTTAATAAAAGCAAATGTAAAAGTTAGTCCAGAAGCAGACCTTTCAGGAAAGGTCAAAATTAGTCCAAAGAAACAATGTCCAATATGAAATATTAAGGTCCAAAGTTGTAATCCAATAACCGAAACACTCACTTTGCCAGGCAAAGTGAGGGGAGATGACAAGGTCCTTTAGTCCATGAACTTGAGCAAGGCTAGGAAATAACTTGATACTTGAAACAAGGCTTGAATCGTGGAACAAGGTAACGAGGAACAAGAACAAGGTCCGTGGAATAACTTGGTAAAATCCGTGGAACAAGGCAAGGTTTAGTCCTGGGAAACAAGGCAAGGTCCGTAGGTAAACAAAGGCTGGGAAACAGGAGCGAAGGCTGGAAACAAGGACAAGGCTTGAGCAGGAACGAGGCTTGAAACGGAGCGCGCTGTCCAGACACAACTCGCTCCGGAGGCTGACGAATTGACTCCGCGAAGTTACTTCGCGGGTAAAACACCTATATAGAGTCTAACTTTCCCGCCGAAGCAGTTCTCTGGGAACCAGAAACGAAAGCTAAACTCTGAGACCAGATGTTTGACTCCTTAAAGATTCTCACGAAAAGCAGACTTAATTGGCTACATTCTTAGCTGCTATTCTAGCACTCCTGCGCGAAGCTGCTTCCAAACCCCTCTGTTGTTTACAAAACTCATGGCGAGAGAACACGGGAGATGTAGGCTCAGGGTTTGTTTGACATACTTCTGGGACACAACTTTCTTGCAGGTGCAAGGTTCCCAGATCTGCCTGGGAAAGATCTGGCTGAGAAGATTCCAGTTCTGACTGGGAAGGTAAAAAACCCAAGTTTTCTTCTTCATCGGGCATTACAATGTCATGAGCAGGACTACAAGGCCCATGAGTCATCACACTATCCCCCTCCTCAAGGCCCCTCCCAAACTGGGACTCTCTCCCCGAGGCGCGAGGTCGCGGCTTGGCGGGATAGGTTTGATGAAAGCGACGGGTTAGATCAGGAGCATGGACTGTGGAGGCGTCTTCCCAAGAGCGTTCCTCAGGGCCAAAACCCACCCAGTCAATGAGATATTGCAAGCGGCGGCGGTGAAAGCGAGAATCCAAAATGTCCTGAACCTCGAACTCGTCCTCCCCATCCACCAAAATAGGGACGGGGGCCGGCCGGTCTACATCTGGCCGCACACCATCCGCCGGAAGGAGCAGGGAGCGGTGAAACACTGGGTGAATGCGCATTGAACGCGGAAGTTGGAGTTTGAAAGTCACGGGGTTTAATTGCGCCACCACTGGATAGGGACCAATGAAACGGGCATCTAACTTCCGGCAAGGGCGATGGGAGGGCAAAAAGCGAGTGGACAGAAAAACCCGATCTCCTACCTTGATTTCGGGGCCCGGCTGGCGATGTTTGTCCGCGTGACGTTTATAGTCCTCCTTGGCTTGTTCCAGTTGCTGGAGCAAAAGTTGTTGTACCGCTGTGAGTTCCTGCAGCCATTCTTCTGCTGCGGGAACTTCTGAAGTTTCAATGACAGGGGGAAAGAAACGTGGATGGAAGCCGTAGTTTGCAAAGAACGGCGTTTCTTTTGTAGAAGCCTGGACCCCATTGTTGTAGGCAAACTCCGACAGTGGTAACAGAGAAGCCCAATTGTCCTGTTGGTAGTTTACATAACAGCGAAGGTACTGTTCCAAAGTGGCATTGGTGCGCTCCGTTTGCCCATCCGTTTGGGGATGATGAGCTGAAGATAAACGAGAGTCTATGCCCAATAGTTTTTGTAGTGCCTTCCAGAAACGAGAGGTGAATTGGGATCCACGGTCTGTGACCAAACTCTTGGGCAATCCATGTAGTCTGAAAACATGTTGGAGGAATAAATCTGCAGTCTCTTGGGCCGTGGGAAGGCCTTCACAGGGAATGAAATGGGCTAACTTGGTGAAAAGGTCCACCACCACTAGGATCGTGGTGAATCCACAGGAAGGTGGTAAGTCAGTGATAAAATCCGCAGAAATTATTTCCCATGGGCGAGATGGGGTAGGAAGGGGGTGTAGAAGCCCTGAGGGCTTCTCCCTTCTTATCTTGGAGCGCTGGCATACTGGGCAGGTGTTGACATATTTTTCCACATCTTTGCGGATCTTGGGCCACCAGAAATCTCTTAGGATCAAATGCATGGTTTTAAATAGTCCGAAATGCCCTGCTGGTTTGCAGTCATGACACAGACGAAGTGCTTTTTCCCTGCCCGGTCCGGGTGGGATATAAACATGATTTCTATAGCAAAGCAGTCCATCTTTAAGCGAAAAGGGAAAATGCAGACCTTGACGAAGTTGGTCCTGCGCCCAGGCATCTGCTTGCTGACTAGCCCTGATTTCTTGAGCACAGATGGGTCCTGGAGTAGAGGGAGTTGAATCAATGGGAGTGGATTTGGTGTTCCCCACTGTGAGCGTGGCAAAGTTCTCGGGTTGTAGTAGTTGGGATTCAAAGGTCTCCTTGCGTCCTGCAGCGTATTCCGGTTTACGTGACAGGGCGTCTGCTTGCTTGGTTTGGGCTGGGGTCACATAATGAATCTGGAAGTTGAAACGTTCAAAGAATAAAGCCCAACGTTGCTGCCTCTGATTTAGCTTGCGGGCAGTTCTTAGATGCTCTAGATTCCGATGATCAGTGTGGACTTCAATGGGAAATTTGGCCCCTTCTAGCCAATGTCTCCAAGTTTCAAAAGCTGCCTTTATGGCTAATAGTTCTTTTTCCCAAATGGTATAGTTCCTCTCTGGTGCGGTAAGTTGACGAGAATAATAGGCACAAGGATGAAGATGCTCTCCCACCGGTTGTAGGAGCACAGCCCCAATTGCCACATCAGAGGCGTCCGCTTGCACCACAAAAAGGGTTTCAGGATCTGGATGCTGAAGGATTGGCTGGGATGTGAATAATTTCTTTAGTTGCTGGAACCCTTTCTCTGCTTGATCAGTCCAGCGGAAGGGCTGTTTCCCACGGATGCAGCTGGTGATTGGGTCAGACCAGCGGGCAAAATCTGGAATGAACTTGCGGTAGTAGTTCGCGAACCCCAAGAATCGCTGCACCTCTTTCTTGTTGGTTGGCGCCCGCCATTCCAATACTGCTGAAACTTTTGCCGGGTCCATGGAGAGCCCTAGAGGCGAGATGCGGTACCCCAGGAAATCTACCTCTTGTAGATCAAAAGCGCATTTTTCCAGCTTGGCATAAAGTCCATGATCCCGCAATCGTTGTAACACCATTTTAACGTGGTTCTCATGTTCTGATTGTGATCTAGAAAACACCAAAAAATCGTCCAGGTAGATGATCAAAAACCGATCTAGATAGTCCTGAAAAATGTCATTGACAAAATGCTGAAACGTTGCGGGAGCTCCGCATAATCCATAATTCATAACTCGGGACTCGAATAATCCGAATTTAGTCTGGAAGGCGGTCTTCCACTCGTCCCCTTCTCTGATGCGAACTAGATTATAAGCCCCCCGTAGGTCCAGCTTGGTGTAGACCTTGGCTCCTCGAAGTCGGTCTAATAGATCCGAGATTAAGGGCAGGGGATAGCTGTTCCGCTTAGTGATATTGTTCAATGCTCTGTAGTCCACCACCAAGCGTAATTCCCCTGACTTCTTCTTCACAAACATCACTGGGGAGGCGGCTGGGGATTGAGAGGGTCTGATGAATCCCTTGCGAAGGTTTGTCTCTATGAATTCCCTGAGAGCTTCTTGCTCTGGTTCAGTCAGGGAGTAGAGATGCCCTCGCGGGATCGGGGCCCCCTCCACCAAGTCAATGGCACAGTCATAAGGTCTATGTGGGGGTAATTTCTCGGCTTCTTTTTCATTGAATACATCCCAATACTCGGAGTACTTCTTTGGCAAGGTGATAATGGGCTCGGTGTCTGTGGCATGACAGACCTTGGCTACGAGGCAATGGTTTTGGCAGTACCTTGAAGCAAACTGCAGTTCTCTGTTGGACCAGGAGATGCTTGGGTCGTGAAGTGTCAGCCATGGAATCCCCAAAATCACAGGGAAATGGGGAACCTCAGTAACAAAGAAGGAAATCTCTTCCATATGTTCCCTTATCCACATCCTGGTGGGTTCCGACCACTGGCTTACGGGGCCCGTCTTGAGAGGACGGCCATCGATGGCTTGCACCACACGGGCATTCTTGAAGTCATGATATTGTAATCCCAGAGAGTCGGCATACTCTCTATCAATGAAATTGTTGGTAGCTCCTGAGTCTATCATGGCGTGGATCATGACGGGTCCCTTTTTTGCTGACCATAAGGTGACCACTAGAAGGAACAGGACCCCGGTTGGCGGCTCTTGAATGGGTTTCTTGACCGGGTTGGCGAGCCTCTCTACGCCCGGTCGTTGGCTTCCCCCGCCGGCTGTGTGCCAGCCGCCTCAGACGCCTTCGTCTCCGTGGAGGACGCCGCCACAAGACGGGCGGCGGGCTTCCCTTTGGCTGGGCACTCTCTGGCGAAGTGGCCCCCATTCCCGCAATACCAACAGAGATTTAGGCGTTGGCGGCGGGCCTTCTCGGCGGCATCTAATCTGGGACGCACATTGCCCAACTGCATCGGCACCTCCTCGCTCCCTCTGGGGTATGGGGATGGTGGTGGGGGTCTCCACACTGGGCGCGGCTGAACGCTGGCGGGAGCGGGGGGTTTTGCCCCAGCTCTACCGCTCTGGCCTCGTACCCACTGTTTCCTGTTGGCAATCATGACTTCAGCCCGTAAACATTGATCGATGAGTGCTTCAAGCGTTTGGGGAGGATCCACCTTGGAGATTTCCTCCAGCATTTCAATGTTGAGGCCCTCCCGAAATTGTCCTCTGAGGGCAACATCGTTCCAGCCGGTGTTGTGGGCCAGCACTCGGAACTCGGCTATGTACTGAGACATGGGTCTGTCTCCTTGGAAGAGGCGGCGGAGTTTGTGCCCGGCTGCCTCCAAATTGTCCTCGATTCCCCAGGTCGCCTTAAGGTGGTCCAAGAAATGTTGCGCTGACCTTAGATGTGGGGAGGCTTGGTCGAACAGAGCCGTCGCCCAGTTAGCCGCTGGCCCGTCTAGGAGACTGTAAATCCACGCCACCTTGATGTCTTCCTGGGGAAACTCGGCATCACGGGCCTCTAGATAAGCTTGACATTGGCGACGGAAAACATGAACCTTAGAAGCTTCTCCAGTAAACTTGGTTGGCAACGCCATGGCCGGAAGACGGATTCCGCGTTCCTTCAAACCCTTTATTTCCCCATCCTGTGCATTGAGCTTATCACGGATCCGGTCCACCTCATCCTTGTCGATGGTGTAGGTAATCGGCTGGCCGCCCGGCACGGTTCCGGTAGACATTCTGGCCTTGGTTAATTGGTGCTTATGGGTGGCGGAGTCAAACTGTCACGACCCAGGCTACAGAGCACCAATAACCATACGCAGAGGCCAGATTCTATCTAATATCTTTATTAAGGAAATATATAAAGTTAATAAAAGCAAATGTAAAAGTTAGTCCAGAAGCAGACCTTTCAGGAAAGGTCAAAATTAGTCCAAAGAAACAATGTCCAATATGAAATATTAAGGTCCAAAGTTGTAATCCAATAACCGAAACACTCACTTTGCCAGGCAAAGTGAGGGGAGATGACAAGGTCCTTTAGTCCATGAACTTGAGCAAGGCTAGGAAATAACTTGATACTTGAAACAAGGCTTGAATCGTGGAACAAGGTAACGAGGAACAAGAACAAGGTCCGTGGAATAACTTGGTAAAATCCGTGGAACAAGGCAAGGTTTAGTCCTGGGAAACAAGGCAAGGTCCGTAGGTAAACAAAGGCTGGGAAACAGGAGCGAAGGCTGGAAACAAGGACAAGGCTTGAGCAGGAACGAGGCTTGAAACGGAGCGCGCTGTCCAGACACAACTCGCTCCGGAGGCTGACGAATTGACTCCGCGAAGTTACTTCGCGGGTAAAACACCTATATAGAGTCTAACTTTCCCGCCGAAGCAGTTCTCTGGGAACCAGAAACGAAAGCTAAACTCTGAGACCAGATGTTTGACTCCTTAAAGATTCTCACGAAAAGCAGACTTAATTGGCTACATTCTTAGCTGCTATTCTAGCACTCCTGCGCGAAGCTGCTTCCAAACCCCTCTGTTGTTTACAAAACTCATGGCGAGAGAACACGGGAGATGTAGGCTCAGGGTTTGTTTGACATACTTCTGGGACACAACTTTCTTGCAGGTGCAAGGTTCCCAGATCTGCCTGGGAAAGATCTGGCTGAGAAGATTCCAGTTCTGACTGGGAAGGTAAAAAACCCAAGTTTTCTTCTTCATCGGGCATTACAATGTCATGAGCAGGACTACAAGGCCCATGAGTCATCACACCTAGTTTGCCTAACCAAGCAAATGTTTCCCTTCAGTGCACACAACATCTTAGAACTATAGCATAACACCTATATGTCATATTTTCCTAGTTAAATTGACATATAATGCCAGAATGGGCATTTACCTCTGAATTCAATCTGCTTCTTAATCAGTGTTTTGATCTATCACTGGTGTCTGTCATATTGAAAGCTGCTCAACACAATTACATATCCTAAAGCAATTTATCAGTGACTGTGCTCCTGGCTCTTGTTTTCCTGTGATTGGTTCTGCCACTTGAAATGTCTTTTAAGTGCTCAGAATCTGTTCAAGATTCTCATTGCTCTGAAGTGGCACAGCCTAAAACTAGTTGCCAAAGTTCTTCCAAAGCTTCAAACTGTCTATGATACATCTCACCAGGAACAACAGTCCCCAGTATGCTTTCAGCACAATGATCTCAGGTGGATCCCACGTGTAGATTTTGGTAGGATTCCTCTTACTCAACAACCTTGAATACTAAGCATGCTTCTTCGTCTGTTTCATTTATTATGTGCTGAAGAATGTTATGTGTGTTCGAAGGTTTTTAGCTGTGTTCTTTGCATTCTTCTTAGGACATTGTCATTTTGGAATATCATTTCAGGCTGCTCTATGACTAACTTCACATAGATATCTGCACCAGGTTTTCCCATACCGGCCTCTCATAGTATCCTTATTTCTGCTTTGTCCATCCTGCACATGATATGATGAATGTATTTATTTACCCCATTTGTGACCCACCTTTCTCTACCCCAAAGGGGACTCAAGGTGGCTTACACAAAGTACTTGTTCAGTGCCTTATAGCACATATCAGACAAAGTTTAAAATATTAACAAATTAAAATTCATACAATGACATGAAAACCATACAATCAATTAAAATCATGTCATCCAAATATCGTAGTCTAAAGCCATTCCATGGTCATTGCACATAATGTCCACTTGCTATCCTCCTGCCTTTGGCATGGGAAAAAGATAACCCTTCAGCCAAGCATTCTACTTCTCTACATCCTGTTTCAACTATGAAATGGTATAGGACCTTGTTGTCTCAATACATTCTATTTCTTGGAGCAAAAAGATATCTCAGTGCCAAACTACAATAATATTGGAGAAAAGGTGTTTTCCAACCTGGAACAAAAATTCTTTGGACTGCATGTGACTAACATATGGAGTCATTGTTCACAACTCTACTGGTGACAATGTCATCAAATGCCTACCTTCTCATTTTAGTTCTGTGTGTATTCTGTAAGAAACAATAACTGTCGTGTACTAATATGTTCTATCTGCCAGGATGATGGCAAACATGGAAACATTTTTTTCCTTCAGTCTAGAGATATTTCCCATCCCCACTTCCAGGCTGAACAAAAGAATAAAAAAGAATGCCAACTGAAAAATCCAGCCAATTGAAGTGCCACTGATTTTTTTTTATTGGATAGATAAGAAACATTTACACATTTATGTAACAAAGCTTAGAAACTGTGGTTAAGGTTGGTGCAAACATGATTGCAAGAGGCTTCATGCTATTCTTCTTATGGAAGGTGGATAAAACTTGAGGGAAGGACATTTTCACACGATCGGCAGAGGTAAGAGAGGTTTGATCCTAGGAAATGTATTCATAAAAGGCAGTTTTGTAGCATGGTCCAGTAAGTGAGGATATAGAGAATGTGATGTTCTTCCTGGTGTCACTGAACAATATATCTTCAAAGAACTATGCCCCTTGATATAAAGTTTGCTTGGTATCACAGCAGGCTGAATTGCCATTGGGGTGACAATATATTTTGAATGAGTCACTGAAGTGAAAATCCTATTCCATTCCTGAAAAATATTTACTGAGATTAATTAAATTTGAGCTTTGTGCAAAGGCTCAACCTTTCCATTGTATCCAATCTAGTTTTCTGCTAGCCTGAATATGATGAACCATTCTGGCTCTTCCTTGTCCTTGCCAATGAAAGATCATCTTGATGTCTGACTTAGCTGTCATTATGCCAACAACTGACTTTACTAGAGGCTGTATGTCATTCAATTTGTGGTATATGCCAGGATGTGTATATAAATATTCACTCAGCTATATATAGCATCTATACACATGGAATGCGTGGGTAAGTACTTTATCCATAAAGTGCTTTTTATAATAACAGAAAGGCTTAGCATAGATCCATTCTTGGCAATGCTTATTTTCTCTCATGGGCTAATAACTCTGGCAAATCCTTCCTTCCTTCCAAGTGGATGCCTTTTGTGTACTAAAATGCTGCCATTATTTATAAAGAACTCTGCATCTGAATGTACTTAGAGTCAGTCCTGCAGGACGGTTTCAATCAACTTTGGTTCAATTTATTCCATCTAAATGACTCTGAAGTGTAAATAAAATTAAACCAACGCTACTGTATTTGTCTCCTGTTACAAATGCAGCAGGCTTGAAATGATACCAACTGTTAAATGAGACAAGGATGATACAGAGGGAAAACGGCATTAAGGATGCAGCTCTGAACCTGGGATTTACCCTGAAAATGCCACAGATCCCATGTTTTATATAAATACATTAGAGATGGAGGAGAAATACACTTGTTTGTTTAGTTATAGCCAAAATTAATAATACTTCTCTCTCCTTTTAAGTTGCTGCTGCTTTCCCAGCACACAGGTTGAGTTTCAAAACTCAGGCATGCTCTGTATAATTTCTATTTGAGGCTATTTGAAGTTGGCTTCTCCCAAGACTAGTAGACAAATAAGACTAGCATAATCAAAATTTTGGTAACCCAAACCTGGGACTGCAACATTCTGGCTCTGATCCAGGGAACAATGAGCAGAAGCAGATAACCTCCTCAATGGAAGCCCACTTCAAAAATGACATCAGTCCACCCCAGTGCTGCTCCCTTTTACCAGGGAAGAGGGGCTGGAGCCATAGCCATGCCTCCGGATGGCAACGAGACATGATACTCAAAGGGACATGGTTCAGGACAAGCCAAGGAGTGGTGAACTTCAGTGGTACACATTGAACCCGGTGCCGCCCATGACCTCTGACTTTTAAACACCATTTGGAGCAGAGAGATCAGGAGACCAATTCCAAGCACTTTGTCTCAGAGGACAAGATGGTTGCTCACTTTAACTCCCTTAGCTTGGAAAACAACCACATCTACAGCTCTAATGGCTTCCCTATCCACAACAAAGATCCCCAATGGCAGCAAGCCTAGTCATGCCTGAAAGAGCTACAACAAAGGCTCTCCCAAGACAGAACGCAAAAAGAAACCTGCTCAGATGATTAAGATGAGCTCAACAACGTTATTGTGAACAGAGAATACATCATGGGCTAGTGCCCTTGCTGACGTACCCTTCTCTCTTATGAGCCAGACTTGAAAACGTTGTGATTACACCTGAAGAACTGCTTCTCTCTTTGAATCCTTGTACAGAGGATCTCATGGAGCCCTCACAATAAGTCAAGCTTACACACCATTCGGACAATGATGGGTATCCCCTCTTCCTCGAGTGCCTCTGTAGAGGCCCAGAAAAAAGTGGTGGGAACAGAAGAGGAAATGGAAGTATGAAGCTTTGAAGCCAACCATGTCTTCAACCATAGCCAGTCAGGCTTCCATCCAGCAGCACCATATTTGAACGGAAACAAATTATTTCCATCCATAAAACACCCTTGATTTTCACTTCCAATGATCTGATTCTCCTTTTCGCCCTCTCATTATGAAGCATATAAGCAACCTTTTATTTTGCATGTGACTGTTGTGTGCTTTTCCCCTCTTCTGATAGGAGGCAATTAAAAGCTAAATGTGCAACAAAAATGACATCAGGGTTGGGCAAGCTGACAGGCCACATTGCAATCTATTTCAAAAGGGAAACATAGAGCCCTCCTCTTTTTCTTTCAGTCTCCCAAGCAGCATTTAAGCTTCTCCCCTCTTGTGTATAAGGCAGCTCCCTTTACCCCCCCCCCCCTTTCTTCCAATCAGCACAAGTGGACAACAAAAGGGAAAACATGTGCACACTTTTGCTGGCCAAAACTCACACATTTGTTTCTTTCAAACACACAAGTTTTAAAAGTTTATTACAACTGAAATGTTTTGATATAGGACTTTCCCCATTTTGTTTGTTGCCTATTTATGAATTTCGGAACTTAAAACTTAAAGTTTGATCATGTGTGACAGAAAAGTTCAAGGACACACCAGTCTGGATGATTATTATTTCTCACAGGCATAACTATTAAATCCATTCCGAGATGTGACTAAATCCAGAGCCACCTAGTGACTAAATAGTAAATAATATCATGACATTATCCACACTTGACAAGAAAAGCACCAGGAAATGCTGTTGAAAATGTTTTCCCCACATACCATAGCTTTGCAAGTTTTTACCATAGATTACACTTTTCTTATTGATTTCCCATATCCAGTGCCTCAGTATCCATGCTTGTATAGGGAGAGTCAACTAAACAAACATGTTCAAGTCTTGTCATGAGAACATGCAAGCAAGCCAATCCTAACGGATACAGAGATAATCCTCCACAGCAGCCATGTGATGACTATAATATAAGCAGGTGCCCTGAATTTCCATTCAGCTTGTTCAGGTGTGAAGTGTTGTCCCTTACTTTTTCTTTAAACCAGACACGTGCATTGAATGGCTCTTTAAATAGAGCATTGTCCTAACAAGGATTCAAAGAAAGTTTACAAGGTAAGCACTATCTGAATAGATATGTTTCAGTTTTTTATGTTTTATAGACATGTTTTATAGCATGTGAAGTTATTCAGATTTGAAAAACACAGTCTTCAGAGTGAATATTTCACTCCAAATGGAGTTTTCATCCAAATCCAAATCTCTTTCCAATAAACCTTTCCAGGATTAGAAGGTTGAATAGATCTGGTTAGGGCAGTGGTTCTCAACCTGTGGGTCCCCAGATGTTTCGGCCTTCAACTCTCACAAATCCTAACAGCTGGTAAACTGGCTGGGATTTCTAGGAGTTGTAGGCCAAAACATCTGGGGGCCCACAGGTTGAGAACCACTGGGTTAGGGGGTTAAAGTCTGCCAAAGACCACTGATAGATTAGCGTGAACTTGAAGGCACCCAACAACAAATAGGATATCAAAGCATAGGTCTGAAGATCTGTTGTTAGTCTAAACCCGAAATTTTGGGCTAGCTAGAACATTGTTTGAGCATAGATGAATGGCTATCTGTCAGAAGTGCTGTGTTTATTTCTTCATGGCATGGCAGCAGGTTGGACTGGATGACCTTTGAGGTCTCTTTGCACTTTGTGATCCTATGTATCACTGCAATATTTGAAGGAAACCAGAGCCACGTAGCTATCAGCCTATCGAACAGGTAGGCACATCAGTGGACAAGGACACCTTTACTGACAAGGCGGGCTGGCAAAGGTGAATCTATTTGCTTGACCCTCAACTCAAACCAGCCCATAATAGGTACTCCAAAGTATGTATGCTATTGCTCTCCTTTTTTCTATCCCCATCCCGCTGTGTCTACTATGTCTCAATAATAACTACTTTTGCCAGCTCTGAAAATCTGGTTATTTCAATTGATTCTGACTGAATGGTCACAGAAATTATTTTAAATTGTTTTCTGCTCTGAAATGTGAAACTGCTGAGTGTGAAATGTCTCTCAGCTGGTGGCATCTAGCAGGATCCTCTTGAAAATGACATACATCTTCTACCAGGCTCCATGTGGCCTGCTCCGAGCTGCGCCAAAATGAGAGAGATGGCATGCAAATAGAAAATAAAACACTCTGGGAAATAATTAAATACATCTCTGTCCCATGAATCTGATGAGATCCTTCATGTTCTTTGTCTTGCTTCCCATAATTCTATAAAATGTTTCCGTCAAATTGCTCTCTATTGCCCATGAATCCCAAACGAAACAAGATGTGCCTGGCAAATCTAGTCTGCCCCTCCATGAATGTGTGGAGCAGATTGCTAATGTTATTCCTGCCAGAATCATGCAGCTATAATAGGAACATAATGGCCAAATCGATCTCAGGTTGCAAATCTGTAGCAATGAGCAGAATTACACCAGGATGAATTTGGCTTCCCCCAATTTCTCTCCCTTTTCTTTTAGTTTCATACCCTTCACACTGGCAAGGAGAGATTTATGGCTCCCATTCTATTATTCTCAATAGGAGTTCTATAGCTAAACTTCTTTGGGATATTATTCCCTCTTTGTTGTTGCAACAAGAATTGGCTTGAAATGGGGCAGCAAAAAACCAAAAGATGTCAGTAGAGGACTCCTCTTTGCCATATATAGCATTTGCAGAAGAATATTTTACCCTGTTTAAATACAGCTTGCCAGAAATAATGTCCAAATACAAGAAGTGTGTGTGGGTTTTAAATCATCTCTGCTGACAATTTGTCTTATCCAAATCAAGGCCATGTGCATCAAGATTCAATATAATTAATAAAATTCAGGAGGAAGTGAACATTTTGCTGTGATGAGTAACAACAGAATCAGATCCAAACATGTCATTGAGTCTCAAAACATATGTAAAGTGGAGGATGATCCAGTAGATCTTTGAATGTCTCTTTGAATGTCTCTTTAAGGGAATGGAACACGATTAAAGAAATTATAAAAGCTTAATCCAATGTGTTTTAGTTTATTAATTGTTTGATTAAAAAGAGTCTAATTAAACCTAAAGACTGGAACTGGCACATTTAATTTGAAATAATTTTTCATTTATTTCCCCATGTTCGCACTCATCTAGAGAACTTCCATGGGTAGAAGACTGTCTGTTTTTCAGATCCACATATTTCACAACAGGCATGACTTCAAAACAGGGGTCCCTGTGGGCTGGATGTTGCCCTCCAAGGTCATTTCCTTGGCTCCCGCCTTAAACCTTAGACTTATGGTCACCCTAAGTCTGAAAACACTTGAAGGCACACAACAATATCAATCCTAATTAACTTGACTATCTCATTAGCCAAAAGCAGGCCCACACTTCCCATTGAAATATTGGTAAGTTTATGTTGGTTAAAATTGTTCTTCACTTGAAATATTGTATTGTTTGTTCATTTTTTTTGCACTACAAATAAAATATGTGCAGTGTGCATAGGAATTTATTCATATTTTTTTTTCAAACTATAGTCCAGCCCCCCAACAGTCTGAGAGATCATGAACTTGCCCTCTGTTTAAAAAGTTTGAGGATCCCTGTCTTAAAACATCCTGTGTTGTGGAGTACAAGAAAAGGAAGAAGAAAATCATCTTTTAAGATAGTGCTTGCCCATCTAAAATAAGGATATAATTAACGAGAAGTAAAAAATAAGGATATTATTAACCTAGTACCTGGTTAATCAGGAATAGTGAATAATAATTTTTTTAATTTAAGTGTTTATTTATATAGATACTACATACTGTCTTTGAGCACCTTCTCCATAAATGCCCTTAAGTTGATTTATAACAATACAAAATAGAAGAAAGAAAAATAAGACTGTAGAAACAAACAAAAAATAGCACAATGAACAAACAAATTAAACCCACTGAAAACATGGCAAAATATATACTGTCTTCACTGCCCACATAAGAAAAAACCACTAGAAGGTATTAAGTATGGTGAGCACTACAATTATTGAAAGCAGAAGTGGTTACATTGCAAAAACCAAGGCATAGTTATGCTGATATGGATCTGGGTTAGAATCCATGAATAATTTCCATTTAAGAAGGGCAAAATTTACCTTGAGAAGAGAAATAGAATTACAGATTTGAGAGTAAAAAATATGAATGTTCAAAATGTTAGTTTTCATTCTGGTGGATACCTGCTTCAACCTTTATATCTCACCAGATAATTTACCTATCTGCTTTTATAATGATAATACCAATATCATTGAATAAATATTTTAAGCAATTTATTGGATTCATTAATTACCGTAATAGGCTATGAATCTTATTTTGTTTCTGCTCCAAATAATTATTCCTTATGCAGAAAATTAGAGTGGAGGCTCAGGCCCCATCTACAGTGCCATATAATGCTGTTTCAAAATGCAGTTTAACTGTTTGAACTGCATTATAAGTGAGTGTACATGGGCTTAGTTGCAACAAAGGGATAATTTAATAAAAGGCACTGATGCCTTTGTGTGATATTTATTTAGTTATGACCACATAGCACTGTTATGGAAAATGTTGTTTGTTTCTGTTTTAGATGCTCTGGAATCTGGATAATGTGCTGCTTATTCCAAACTTAATTGGGCGTTTTCAGCAAGAACTCCTTCTGCAAGACAAGGCTATTAGATATAAACATAAGCAGCCCCATTTCAAGGTAATTCACATTTCTCCAGAATATCGAAGTTGATTCACTCAACAATCTCATGATGAGTGCCTCCCCCCCCAACACACACATACACATGTACAGGCATGTAGCCGGGGGGGGGGGGGCTTGAGGAGCTTCACCTCCCCCCCGAAATTCTCAGGGTGGTCTGCGAGAAGGCCTTACATTTATTATTTAAACTGTTACGTTTATTCATATCATGATCTGATTACCATGCTCAATATATCCCATATGCATGGGGGTATTGGGATAACAATACAAAAGGTTGCTAGAATAGATCCTCTCCCGCTCAGACTCAGCCCCCCCCCCCCCGAAACAAAATCCCAGCCCCTCCCAAAACAAAATCCTGGCTACGGGCCTGCCCATGTGAAATGGCAAGGATTCAATTCTACCAATTGACATGTAATGGCCCCAGGGACAAACATGATTTCTTTTTGTTCTAGCTAGAGCTCTTAAATTGTTTTATGGACATTTGTGGCAGAACCCAAATTCATTGAATGTTCTCAGTTCCACTTACTGAGAAAATGTATGATTGCTGTAGATGGATTTCAGTAAGTTCAGAAAAGATTTCTGGAGAATTGTAGTCTACCCCTTGTTAGCTCAACTGCTAGATCTAGGAAGTCTTAAGGGTGGCTTCCTTTCAAGAAAGGGTGATCCAGCTACCTTGGATGCAGTTTGTTGTTATTGTCTAACTGCACCTATTGTGAACAATTGTTCTATAAAAATAAAAAGATTCTTGGAACTCAATACTATACAGATTTATTCAGAAACAAGTGTATTCCAGAGGACTCACTTCCTAGTTAAGCATACTTAGGGGTGTAAATTTATGCTAGAATTTTAGGGTGCATCTGCACTTTAGAATTAATGCAGTTTGCACCAGTTTTAACAGCCATGGCTCAATGTTATGGAATCCTGGGAATGGTTTCACAAGGTCTTCAGCCTTCTTTGTCAAAGAATACTGGTGCCTCAACAAACTACAACTCCAAGGATTCCATACTATTGATCCAAGGCAGTTAAAGTGGTGTCGAACTGAACTGACTACCTTATGAGATGGGTCAATTTGCCCATCATACGCCACTTCCTCTCCACTTTCTGCATGCAGCTTATTAGATGACGCACGGGGACTGGGCTTCATGCTGAAAGAGGAGAGGAAGTGGTGCACACTGCTGCCACAACAACATGGGAGCCTTCCCATGTTACTTTCCCAGCAATGAGGAAGCCAAGCGGCCGTGCTCCCCCCCCCCATGGGATGGGGGTGACAGTAAGGCAGGTGATGTGGGGTGTGGAGCGACAGGTTCTCCCCTCTTCCCCCCGCTGGGAGCCCAGGATTCACCACAATGCATGGCGAGTCCATGGGTCTTTGTGAGTCTTTGTGATGAGATCCTTAGTTTAAATTTACATTTTATTATTACTGTATCATGTTTTAATCTTTTTCTATGTATTTTAATATGTGTATTTTAATGATAATATGTTTTAACTGTGTTTTAGTTCTGTTGTGCCTTGCCTCAAGTATTATTATTGTTTCTGTTTCTATTATTATTATTATTATTATTATTATTATTATTTTCTACAGTGTAGCTGTACCCTTAATTCGAAGCAAAGCTTGCAATCCTGTATTCATTTTCTAGGAATCAGCCAGATTTTATTCCAAGAAAAATTGAACTATGGAAAATATTGAGTTCAGTAAATATGGTGTGGCACAGCTCCCATGATTCCACAGGCATTGATCCATAGCAGTTAAAGTCATGTCAAACTGAAATGATCCTACAGTGTCGATGCACCCTCAGTTGCAGAAATGTGGTATGGTGACCTGCTGTAGGAGCAGAGTGATAAAAACTGGCCTTCACAGAGTGACTCATTCTCTGCACTTGAGTACCAAGTACTAACAGAATGTGGGGGGACATTCTGCAGACATTCTTCTTCCAGGGTTAAAAACCTGGAATTTGTACAAAATGGTACCGTTGGTATAAAGTCAGGATAAAGTGCACAAAGAGCATAATGAATACCTAAGGGAAAACTGAATTCTAACTGCCCAGCATATTCTAAGCTCTGCCTTTCCAATATTGTGCTGTTTCATGTATTATTAGTGATGGTGGACCTTTATCTATAAGACATCTTCCTGGCCCTGCAGATTTTATTCTAAAATGCCTTTTCTTCCTGACTTTCACAAAAGATGACATTTTTTGACATCTGCCCAATGAGCAAGAAAGCAAGCAACAGCAACTATGGCAACGCCCTTGTGTTTCAAGGATAAAAATACATACTGATATGCAAAACTGAAGTTGTACAAGTAGATATGACTGGAGCTGTCACAATGTCTCTTTTTGAAGCTACCCACCATCACCTGTGAATCAAGCGTTGTGTGAAACAGGTTAAGGTTTACTTTCAGGACTTAACTGCAGTGTGCTTTCAGTGCTGGTGTTGGCACAAAATCAAAATTAAAGATTCAGTTGTGTGCTGATTTCTTTTAGTGAGCCAGATCAACTCCATTTTGACAATAGATTATGTCTCCCCATGGCCTATATTATCCACTGAGCTCTGTCATTTCTGTTATGCTAGAAATACATACAGTAGAGTCTCACTTATCCAACATTCGCTTATCCAACATTCTGGATTATCCAACGCATTTTTGTAGTCAATGTTTTCAATACATCGTGATATTTTGGTACTAAATTCGTAAATACAGTAATTACTACACAGTAATTACTGCCTATTGAACTACCTTTTCTGCCAAATTTGTTGTATAACATGATGCTTTGGTGCTTAATTTGTAAAATCATAACCTAATTTGATGTTCAATATGCTTCTCCTTAATGTCTCCTTATTAGCCAACATATTCGCTTATCCAACATTCTGCTGGCCCATTTATGTTGGATAAGTGAGACTCTACTGTAATTGTAATATTATGTGTCCAGGAGCTTTACCTAGAAGCTATGGTTACATACGGTGCCAGACCCTGAGAACATCCTCTTAAATAACAAACTGCCTCTGAGTAAATTATGTCCAGATCACATAAACCTTATATAAGGATTACAATTTAAGCTTATTTCAGATCTTTAGCAACTGTCATTATCTGTATAATTCTGAAGTACTTTAAATTATATGCTTGATAGATTCTTTGGCCAAATATATTGTTTTTTTCTTTCCTGATCAGTTTCCATGCTTGTTCCAGCTCGTGTTTCACTTGGGACATCCAGTAGGGCTGAATGCCTCTGAAATGATTTGGTTCCTGAAGTAAAGGAACAGGCATGCCATTATATCCTGTGATAGTTCTCTTTCCATCTTTGTGGCCAATAGCCCCGGGTTGTAGGAAAAGTGAATGGCTGAAAAGTTGGCCATTTGAAATTTTGCCCTAGTCATACTATTTGAAAATTAAAGGATGATGATGGGAGAATTAAAATGATGCACCTAGCTACTTGGTTAGGTGCAGGGGTCATGGGGTAGAGGAAGTATTTTGACCATGTTTGCATTACCAAGAGTATTTTTAATTTGAGAAATAACAAAATATATACATTAATAATGCATTATTAATCAGTTGCTCTTTAAATGATGGGTAATATTTACACATAACTATCAAACATATAGAGCAACAAATAAAGAATTATTGTATATATTTATCTATAAGTTGACCTCATGGATACATTGAGGGCAGGTGTTGGAGCCAAAATTATGGATTTTTATACGACCCATGGATGTCAAGGGTCATTCTGCAGAGAGGAGAAAGCACCAGTGCCATCATTTTCCCATTCAGGCATTCAAAAAGATAAAAGTGACCTGTAGCAGAGATAATGGAGGTAGATGGTAGGCTTGATCGATCCACGAAAAATTTGATTCTAAACTCGTTTCAAAACTAGAGGGGGGCAGCTTTTCGTTTCTGATGGTATTTCCGAATTTGGCCCCCAAAAAAATTTGAAATTAACGAAAATTTGTTATTTTCTAAATTAATTCGTTAATGGCGGACGCGCATGCGCAATTCCCAAAAACAGCACAGAGGGAGAGGACTTTACAGGACTCTCCCACCCTCATTTTTTGAGTGATCTTCTTCCAACTTGGTACAGTGGTAGAACACATTTAACACTGATAGCTCACCAAAATTTGGAACGTTTCCCTTATCCTCTGATTTTTGGCGAATTTTCATAGCTTTTATAATAAACCATTTTTTAATAATTGCAGAAATCTGTTCCTGGTTTGAAAGTCTTATTTCCTGTTAAATTGGGTTGTCTTTACTGTGAAAGTCATTGTTCTACTTCAGAAACTTTGTTTTTGTGGCTGAAACTTTGTTAAATTGGTGTGTGTGTGATATATACTGTGTATATAGTCCCTGCATAATGTGTGTGTGTGTGTGTGTGTGTGTGTGTATAGGTAAAGGTAAAGGTATCCCTTGACGTTAAGTTCAGTCATGTCTGACTCTGGGGGTTGGTGCTCATCTCCATTTCTAAGCCCAAGAGCCAGTGTTGTCCATAGACACCTCCAAGGTCATGTGGCCGGCATGACTACATGGAGTGCCATTACCTTCCCGCCAGAGCGGTACCTATTGATCTACTCACATTGGCATGTTTTCAAGCTGCTAGGTTGGCAGAAGCTGGAGCTAACAGCGGGCACTCACTCTGCTCCCGGGATTTGAACCTGGGACCTTTCGGTCTGCAAGTTCAGCAGCTCAGTGCTTTAACACACTTCGCCACCGGGGCTCATGTATATATAATATACATACACATACACACAATGTGGAGAATATGTGGAAAGGTAGATAGATAGATAAGTTGGGAGCCACAGCGAAGGCACCTTCCTGGGAGCAAGGTCTAATAATAATAATAATAATAATAATAATAATAATAATAATAATAATAATAAAAAATCCCTTACAATATCCAAGATGGCTCACTGCTACAGAATCTTGGGAGGTTTAGTTTGATATGGTACCATTATTGGCAGAGAAAGCTAAGCTGTAGGAGTTGAAATCCAATCATTTATCCTCCCTATAGAATCAATTTTATATGCATTTTTAGCTACAGAAAAGCTAAAATCAGGACAGTAAAAGAACAACACCCAGAAAATGGGAATTCCAGACAGGAAACAATCAGGGCCAGCTAATACCTCCCAACAAAGGATTCCCCCAGGTAGGAAGCAGCCAGGCTTTGAAGCTGCAAGGCTATTCAATGCTAATCAAGGTGACCAATTGCAACATTCACACTTGCCTCCCACAGACAAGAGTTCTTTCTCCCACCCTGGACCTTCCACAGATATATAAACCCCACTTGCCTAGCTTCGCACAGACGTCAAAACCTCACCGCTGGGCCCCTCTCTGTCTCTCTCGGTCTCTCCATTCCCGGCTCCATCCGCCGCCTTCCCGCCTCACAGAGAGACACCAGGCCTGAGCTGAGGCGAGGCGGCGGCCATTTCCCCCCTCCGTCTTCCTCCTCCTCCTCGGCCTCCTTCCCCCTCGCCCCCTCCCATTGGCTGAGCCCGTGACGCCCCTTTTGCTGAGGGGCAAAAGGAAAGGGCCTGAATGGTGGGAGTTTGGGTGATTTGCAAAAGCTTTTTTTTCCTAACGAAAAAAACGACGACATAACGAAAAACGGCCTCTCGCGATTCGAAACCGCGATATCCAGACGTGTGGACAACCAATGCTTCAAAATTGCTTCAAAACAAACGAAAATAACGAATTAATAACGGTTAACGGGGAAAACGAATTATTTGAGCAAGCCTAGTAGATGGTTATTCTTTTTGGACTAAGCTCTTTCTTTCACCACTCTGCTCAAAGTTAGATCTGTGAGTAAGCCAACCCAGTTTTTTGGGTCAATCCTTTGACAAAAATTTCTAACATATACATGATGACATACAGTCCCTTTTCAAAAAGGTCCCAGGTTCTGTTCTTCTCCTATTCCCTTTCACTGGTATCCCCATTCAGTGGTATGCTAACTGCAACCTTTCTTCAATTTGAGAAGGCTGGCCATGGGGTTTCATGATAAAAACCATGGTGACCTCATGGTTAGATAATTGGAAGGTACTCCAGAAAGAGCTACCCTTAACTATGGGTTTGGAGCTATAACTTGTGTAGAATGCACTTGCAAAAGTATAGAAAAAGTTCCCTGGTGATGCACATATTACACCTGTGCTGAAATAAATGCTAACTAGCTACTGAAGATTCATCTCCATGTAACTGTTGTGGCTCAATGCTATACAGCAATGGTTCTCAACCTGGGGTCCCCAGATGTTTTTGGCCTACAACTCCTAGAAATCTCAGCCAGTTACTGGCTGTTAAGATTTCTGGGAGTTGAAGGCCAAAAACATCTGGTGATCCCAGGTTGTGAGCCTCTGCTATACAGGCATGAGAGTTCTAACCTTTAGCCCTATCTGTCAAAGTTTTTTGGTGCGTCACCAAACTACAACTCCCAGGATTTTTTAGCATTGAACCATGGCAGTTAAAGTGGGTCAAACAACATTAATTCTACAGTATAGCACTCTCAAGATGAATAAAAGGTTTTACTATTGATGTATAGAGCTTGAAAGGCCTAAGGAATGAGACCTCCTTATTCTTTACAAGCCGGATAGGAACTAAAGACCTTGGGTTGTGTCATGATCTACAGATTATCATCTACTAGTATTATTATGCCGTCACACCCGGGCACCTTTGGTAAACTAAGATGTGCTGCTTTCTTTGCCCTGGTGAACTGCAGGGCCTTACTTCGAAGCTCAGGAGTCCCAGTAACCAAGGCCACTTAAAAGGCAGTTTCATCTTGCCTAACCCTACTGAGGGGGCGGGTGGTCCCCAGGGGGGAAAGATTGAGGTCATGTGGGGGAGGAGGAGAAGCGGTCACCAAAATCCCAGGGAGAAGCGCAATAGAACACTTGCGACCCTGGAGAAGGAAAGGCGTGGTAGTCCTCATGACAGTCCCTTCGGGCTTAAGGTCCTGCTGTTGAATGCCAGGTCTGTTAATGGTAAGACCTCCGTCATCCAGGATTTACTCCTGGATGAGAGGGCAGACCTGGCCTGCATCACCGAGACCTGGTTGGATGAGCTGGGTGGGGTTAACCTCACTCAGCTGTGTCCTCCTGGTTTCGGGGTGCATCAGCAGGCCAGGCCCGGGGGGCGGGGAGGAGGGGTTGCGGTGGTCTTTCGGCAATCCATCGCCGTGGCCAGGTGCACTGTTCCGCAAGCCTCAGGTTTTGAGTGTGTCCACCTGAGGGTAGGTGTCCGGGACAGTTTGGGGATTCTGCTGGTGTACCGTCCACCCCGCGACACAGCAGTCTCCCTCCCTGAGCTTGCAGAAGTGGTCTCTGGCGTGGTGCTGGCCTCCCAGCGCCTGGTGGTGCTGGGGGACTTCAACATTCACGCGGAGGCCCCTTTAACTGGTGCAGCTCAGGACTTCATGGCTGCCATGACAACCATGGGACTGTCCCAGGTCATCTCTGGACCCACCCATCAGGCAGGACACACCTTTGACCTAGTATTTATTGCCGACAGTGGATTGGTTGGAGTGGAAGAGCAAACTATTCTTCCATTGTCATGGTCCGACCATCACCTGGTAACTTTAAGACTTACCGTGACCACTAACCTCTGCAGGGGTGGTGGACCCATTAAGATGGTCCGCCCCAGGAGACTAATGGATCCAGACGGCTTCTTAAAGTCTCTTGGGGATCTTCCTGTCATTGAGGCTGACGATCCTGTTGATGTCTTGGTCGATCGCTACAACAGCGAGATGGCCAGGGCGATAGACACGATCGCCCCTGAACGTCCCCTCTCAACCCGCCGACGCACCAGGGCTCCCTGGTTCACAAGGGAGCTGGCCGTGATGAAGCGGTCGAGAAGGGGTCTAGAGTGCTCCTGGCGGAGAACTCGTAGGGTATCCGACCGAACACGGGCTAGAGCCGCTATTAGGGCCTATTCTGCGGCCTTGCGGGCAGCCAGAAAGGCTTTCTCGGCTGCCCGCATAGCATCTGCAATCAATAGACCAACGGAGTTGTTTCGGGTTGTTGGGGAGCTCCTCCATCCTCCCCAGGGGGAGGAGACCCCTGACAACCCAGCAACCCAGTGCAGCGATTTCGTGCACTTTTTTGCAGATAAAGTCGCTCGGATACGCTCTGAGTTAGACACTGGGGTTAGTGCAATGCCAGGTGAGGTGCCTGAGGCATCTGTCTGACGATCTTGATGGATTCATTTCGGCTTGTTCGCCCTGATGACGTGGACAAGTTCCTTGGAGCTACGAGAGCGACCACTTGTTCCCTAGATCCTTGCCCCTCCTGGTTAATCAAACTGACCAGGGGAGATTTGTTAATTTGGCTTGAGAAAATTATTAACTCATCTCTGGAACAAGGGATTTTTCCGTCTAGCCTAAAACAGGCAGTTTTAGGCCTTTTCTAAAAAAGGCATCCCTGGATCCGTCTACTCTTAACAACTATAGACCAATTTCCAATCTCCCTTTCTTGGGCAAGGTACTGGAGAGGGTGGTTGCTTCTCAGCTCCAGGGATTCTTAGACGACACTGATTTTCTGGACCATTCACAGTCCGGCTTCAGGCCTGGTCACAGTACTGAGACGGCTTTGGTCGCCTTGGTGGATGACCTCCGCAGAGAGCTAGACAGGGGGAGTGTGTCCCTTCTGGTTCTCCTGGACATCTCAGCGGCTTTCGATACCATCGACCATGGCATCCTTCTGGGACGGCTCTCTGGGATGGGCCTTGGAGGTACTGCGCTCCAGTGGCTCCAGTCCTTCCTGGAGGGACGTTCCCAGTTGGTGAAGTTGGGTGATACCTGCTCGGACCCCTGGCCTTTGACCTGTGGGGTCCCGCAAGGTTCCATTTTATCCCCCATGCTCTTTAACATCTACATGAAACCGCTGGGCGAGGTCATCCGGAGTTTTGGAGTTGGGTGCCATCTCTACGCAGATGACACTCAACTCTACTACTCATTTCCACCTAATTCCAAGGAAGCTCCTCAGATACTGAACCAGTGCCTGGTCGCTGTAATGGCCTGGATGAGGGCTAACAAGCTGAAGCTCAATCCTGACAAGACAGAGGTCCTCGAGGTCAGTCGCAAGTCTGATCGGGGTATTGGGTGGCAACCTGTGCTCGATGGGGTCGCACTCCCCCTGAAGGCGCAGGTCCGCAGCCTGGGGGTCCTCCTGGACTCATCACTGACACTTGAGGCTCAGGTGTCGGCGGTGGCCGGGAGGGCCTTTGCACAATTAAAGCTTGTGCGCCAGCTGCGACCATACCTCGTGAAGTCTGACTTGGCCACGGTGGTCCACGCCTTAGTCACCTCTAGACTGGATTATTGCAATGCACTCTACGTGGGGTTGCCCCTGAAGACGGCCCGGAAACTTCAGTTAGTCCAACGTGTGGCTGCCAGGTTGTTAACTGGAGCAAACTACAGGGAGAGATCTACTCCCCTGTTTAAGGAGCTCCACTGGCTACCGATTATTTTCCGGTCCCAATTCAAGGTGCAGGTTCTTACCTATAAAACCCTAAACGGTTTGGGACCCGCCTACCTTTGTGACCGCATCTCCCGCTATGAACCCACTCGTCCTCTTCGTTCATCCAGTAGGGCACTTCTTTCGCTCCCGCCACCATACCAGGCTCGGTTGGCGGGGACGAGGGAGCAGGCCTTTTCTACTGTTGCTCCCCGGATCTGGAATTCCCTTCCAGAGGAGATCCGGCAAGCACCCACCCTGGCTTCCTTCAAAAAGCTGCTTAAAACCTGGCTCTTCCGCTGCGCCTTTGGATAACCAAGCCCATAGCTATAGTAGTTGCACAGGCCACCTCTTTGACTTGAAACACTGCACTTTATTCCTCTGCCCCAAAGCATCTTAGAATATCACATTGCATTTTAGTTCTAGTGGTCCCTCCAGGCCATCCTCTCCTCCATCCCAGTGGTCTTTTTTTTCCCTCTTTCTTTGCAGATTCATGTTATTTGAGTGATTATATTCCTTCTGCTTATGTGATTGTTTTAGTCAATTGTTATGTTTTGTTTTTGTTTCTAATTCTTATAGCGTTTTATAGTGTTTTCAGTGTTTTATTGTACAATGTTTTATGCTGATTTTATATTGGAAAGCGCCCTGAGTCCCTTTCGGGAGAGAGCGCGGTATACAAATAAACTTTTACTTACTTACTTACTTACTTCAAGTTGAACATCAAACAAGATTTTTATTTTCTCAAAGTCCTTCACAGACTTGGCACACATAGTTAAGGTTACAAATATAAACAGTCAACTTATAAAATCAGGCAGATGTTTCTTTCTTGCTCTTCCCCTTAGCTGCTGGGCTAACTTCATCCAAAGGCGAAGAGATCCTGAGATGCTCTCTACCCTAGCCCTGAGCTGTTATATTAGAAAGAGCAGATCTTTCCCTATCTAAGCTCAAAGCTAGCTTGGAGATGAAGTAGTTGGAGTTTCTTCCAATGGCAGAGAAATCCTGAGATATTCTCTGTCCCAGTGCTGAGTTGCTATATTAGAAAGAGCAGGTCTTTCCCTATCTACGCTCGGCACCAGTTTCAAAGGAAGGAGGTCAGTACTTAACGATGGCTTGTCTGAGCTGGCCTGGCTTGACCACACAAGCACATCTGAGTTCTTTTCTCTTCTGTAAAAAGCAAAAAGACTTCTCAAAATAGAGATTTCATTCCCAGGAAAAGGGGCGGTCTCAAGAACAAAAGGATACTTTGCAAACTTTCAGCAGCAAAGGCCTTGCAAAATGGTTACAAATCTCTGCTAATGGTTAACTGTCAGGGTGCTGCCGAGTCTGCAACCCTGGAAGTAATGCAAACAGGTGCTATTTCCTACAACCATGGGAAAATGCAAATCAAACCCCTGGGAGACAGAACAATTATCAAAACAGACCTTCTCTCAGCTGGTGCCAATCATTTTTTATACCGGACATTCTAGCAGTTGTACATGGACCAGCATTGTGTAGTGGTTTGAGTTTCCTATAAGATGTAGGTCTGAATCCACACTTGGCCGTGGAAACACAATAGATGAGCTTGGGAAGTCACATTCTCTCAACCTCAGAGGAAGGGAACAGCAAACCACTTCTGTAGAAATTTTGCCAAGAAAACCCTGTAATAGGTTTACCCTATGATTGCCATATATCTGAATTGACTTGACACACAAGGAAAAGAAACAGCCATATACTTTTGAGTCTATTAAAATATACCGTTTTCTCTTAGGAATTTTCCAGTCACTTACCATATTACTTTTCTGTTTCTTAAGTATTTTTGATATTTTTATTTTATGTTATTTATTTGTAAACCACTTGGACATCTTGGTTATTACGTAGATTTGAATTAAGCAAATTATAGCAAAGAAGATAACGACATTCTGCAACCTCAGACATAACAGGAAATACTGTACCCACCACCTCAAGAGGAAACATTTCTACTGGTCAGTCTTAGGAATGTTTGCCATATTAGGCAGAACATTTTACAATTGTATTCCTCACAACAGTAAAAATACTACTATACTAAATTAAATAGCCAGCTATTTACTGCTCTTTGAGTACATCCATCTTTCTCACTTTATCAAATGATAGGTTTAGATCAGAATTTATAGCAACAGCAGCACTACCAACAACAACACCAGGCGCCTATTTCAATTCTGTTTCTGATTGCTGCTTTTTGGGTGCACACAACTTATTTTCCCTAGATGCTTTCCAAGTACAGTAGTGTTAATTTCTTTAGTCAGGTTGGATTGTGAATGAAAGCACTGCTGACATGGTGATCAATAGCAAGAAAAACAGGGTTTATTTTAGATTGCTGAACTCTTTTTCACAAGTTCTTTACATTTTTTAAAAGAAGAATATCTTGTCTTGTTTTGATGATTGTTATATAGGAAGCTTATCTTCAAAAACGTTAATAGGAATTCAAGTCTCATTGCAAAAAGCACCAGGTTTGCTTGCAATTGTTTTCTTGTTTAGCTGGCAAGACCTGACAAGAAAAACAGAAAAATGACAAAAAATGTGGCTTGTTCATCATTTCAGGGTCTGTCATTTATGGAAAGAGATGCTGTGATTTTGTGCAAAAAGGATAAACTAAGTAAGTCATTGCTACCACCAGACATCTTGGTCAGTTTATATAGGGCTGCCCTGTCCTCAATTGTTTTCCTGCTTGACTTTACTGTTACACAACCAGCTAAAGTGAACTCTTCTGAAAAAAAAAATATTTGGGGATTTTATGGCACCATTAATGAAGCAAATCTCTGCCCAGGGTGGAACAGCACTTGCTCCTTCTATCAAAGTCCAGGTCTATAATACTTATAGCTGGTCAGTTTATTGGACCAGAAACAAACAGGTTTCTGGCACATTTCATGGGACCTGTAGGAGATATTGCTTTTAACTCCTCCTATCCAAGAGTATTCTGTGTATACCGTGTCTCCCCAAAAATAAGACAGTGTCTTATATTAATTTTTGCTCACAAAGATGTGCTAGGTCTTATTTTCAGGGGATGTCTTATTTTTCCATGAAGAAGAATTCACATTTATTGTTGAACAAAAAAATGAACATTTATTATATACTGTATAGTAGTTGTCATGACAAACCAGCATAACCAGACAAACTGTGAACTCCTATCAAGAATTTCTTGTTATTACCATTATTTCCGTGTACATCAATCTATGGTACGTGCATTTACCGATCCTGCATGCTCTGGTGTTTCCAAACAAAAACTTTGCTAGGTCTTACTTTTGGGGGAGGCCTTATATTTAACAATTCAGCAAAACATCTACTATGTCTTATTTTCTGGGGATGTCTTATTTTTGGGGAAACAGGGTAGTTGTCAAAGTCAGACAGTGAAAAAGCTAACAGGAGGGGAATCAACGCATTTGGAATCTGATGCTGGGGAGGCATTCTACAGAAACCACGAATTACTAAAAAGACAGTGAATGGTTCCTATACCAAATGAATTCTCTATAGAAGCCAAGACAACAAAGGGTGCATCTATTCTGTTGAATGAATGTGGTTTGAAATCACCTTTGCAGCCATTGCTCAATATTATGGAATCAGAACAGTTGTAGTTTGGTGAGGCCCCAGCACTCTTTGGCAGAGAAGGCTAAAGACTTTGGAAAAGTACAACTTCCATGAATCCATAGCATTGAACCATGTCAGTTTAAACTGGTGTCTAACTGCATTAATTCTAGTGTAGATACAACCTAAACTGAGATTCTTGTACTTTGGACATATTGCAAAATAACATGTCTCACTGGAAAAAGCACTCATGCTGGGTAAAGTTGATTGCAGTAGGAAAAGGTGAAAGCTACATTATAGATGACGTATTGATTTAATCAAAACACACACCCGAGTCTGCAATACCTGAGTAGGCTTGTTGATGACTGGAGATCATTAAAATCTCTCATTCATAAAGCTGCCATAAATTAAAGTGGATTTGACAACAAATTATAGTAACAGATCCAAAAGTTCTTTTTCATATGTGCTCCAGAAATGGAAACCACATTCTACAGCATACACCGAAGCAGGAGAGATATAATATAATTGTGCTTAGTTACACAATAGATCTCCATGCATAAATTCATAGTCTCCATAGTTGGCAGGAGTGCAGTGAAAAGTCATAATGTGAACGTAGTGGCAAGAGTGTAATCTCTCTCCTGATGTATGATTGCTTCAAGTATTCGACTTCTATCTAGCCTAAGGCAATTTCATCTTTTTAATCCCCATTCCTGATGACACTTAAAGAATTGGCTACTTTTAGCCAATAATTCTGCATTCATGGTTCCACAATAGATTTTATGAAGAAAGAAACCCACAGCTTACTATTACAGATTGATGATGATAAATGGAAGTTCTTACATGTGCCTGCGATCCAGAGTCACCCGCAGAACAATAACATGCCACTCAGGTTTGCAGAACAAAAATACAGGAACTTTATTAATTCCAAAAAATAAAAAAAAAAAACAGTAGAATTTACAATGGTCTCTCTGATCACTTACAGAAGTCCACAGTCATAAACAGTCCTTTCTCGGTCCACAAATCTGCTTCAGAGAAGAATACAGTTCTGGTTCTTCACCCTCTTTTCTCAGCAGCAAGCAGGCCTCAAAATAGCAAGGCCTCTCTGAGTACACTGCTTTCTTCCCTTCCTTTCAGTCAGCACTGAAAAACGTGTCCAAACTGGTTCTGCAGTAGAAGAACAGAAACAGTATCAAATCAATCCCCAGGTCTTTGCAGGCTCAGCCAATCGACTTCATGCACTTCATTTTCCAGTTAACATGCACAGCACAGTGCCTTTGCAAACCATGACACTTACAACATACAAAAGCCTATGTGCTTTGAACTGGCATAAGTAATAATCTTTGAGAGATTTGTGCTACATGCTCCCATGGCTTTCTGATACATATTAAGCAACACATTGCTTTTTACAGCTAACAGGATTTCACCTTTTCAGATTATAAGTGTTGGCTGATCATGTGTTACCTTTGGGGGTTACAGCTCACAGAATCCTCCATGTTGTTGTCCGAAGAAATAACTTTTCCAAGCTGTGGACCTAGTTTTTAAAGAATAGACCTTTACTGCATAGGCTGTTCACTCCACATCTAGTTTAAAGATGAAGAACAATAAGAAAAGAAATTGCCCATTAGCAGTTGATACCTGGACAAATAGACTGAGCAGACACATGGGTCATCTGGTGACAATTTTTCCCCATTCATTGTTAACCTGTTTTTGGCTTATGGCAGCCCTTAGGTGAGTTTATTGTGGAGTTTTCTTGGCAAGATTTGTTCAAAGAAGGATTGCTGTTGCCTTCCTCTGAGACTGAAAGAATAGGACTTGCCCAAGGTCACCCAATGGCATTCCACAGTTGAGCATAGACTCGAACTCTAGTCTACAGAGTCATAGTCCAGCACTGAAACCATTACACCTTTATTTTTGTTCTAACTACAGTAATTTCTCTCATATTAGCACAAAATATCGATAAGCAAATGTAAATGTTATGCAAATCTCTGTCCTCTTTGTCCTCTTTTGGTGATGCATAAGCAGTCACCCTAAGGCAGGGACTCTAATTCCCAGAACTGAATTTTATCTGCTTCCATGTTGCATGGAAACAGCAGGTGGTCATGATGGGAATGGAAGGTTACTTTCCAAATAGGAGAGATGAAATGCAATCATGCTGCCTCAATATTTCAGCCGTCCTAAATGAGAGGATGCAAAGCTTCTCCTTTTGTCATGGAGTGCTTGGCACAGGCCCAGGCACATTTTCTATTGTGCTCCGTGCATCGGCATTGTTTTATTAAAACAATATGACAAATGAGCCAACACAGGAGGCAAAGGCCTGCACCCTGTTGAAGGAAGCACTTTTGTATTTCAGCCCTGAACCTCTTCATGTTGATGGAGTGCCCCTGGCTTAAAAAATTAATAACCATTGTAAAAAATGAAATCAGCAGCTGCTAATTATTGGACCTGGCAAACTGTTTTGTGCCTGCTCTGAATGTAAACCAAACCTCTTTCACTCTTAGAGCACTTGGCACTGGCCCCATAAAGGCTTAATTGTTTTTAACAAGACCATCCTTTGTATGTCTTTAATAAATAAGCACTACCTGGTTTTATCTATTTTTATGTGTTTTAATTCTCTTGACAGAAGTTGTCAGATATTACAGCCTGGGTCCTCCTTTTCATTCCTCAAAGAGAAAAGGAGAAATCTCAGGACAAGAGCATTCCCTTGAAAGATATATGTATATGCATTTTATTCATTTATTAGACAGGGTGTTTTTTACTTGAAGGTATACTCTATACTAGGGGTCCCCAAACTAAGGCCCGGGGGCCGGATGCGGCCCTCCAAGGTCATTTACCTGGCCCCCGCCCTCATTTATAATATAATATATTTATATCCGTTTTAATAATATAATATATTGTCTATACATATGATATTGATAATAACATTATCATTTTATACAATATAATACTAATAATAATACCATATAATATTAATTATATGTTATATATTACATATATTACAGTATAGTGATATAGTTCAATATAGTAATATATAATGCTAATATTGTGCTATGCTAATATAATATACTAGCTGTGCCCGGCCACGCATTGCTGTGGCGTTGTCTGGTGGTGTTGGTGAGAAATTGTTGAGGTAGTGGTGAGCTGTTGTATGGTTGTCTTTATGTTTAGTATACACACTGAAGTGGATTATATGGCAGTGTGGAGTCAAGATAATCCAGTTCAAAGCAGATAATATAAGATTCTAAATGGGTTATATAGCTGTGTGGAAGGGCCTTGAGTCTACACTGCCATATAATCCAGTTAAAATCTGATAATCTGTGGAAGAGGCCTAAGTGAGGCCTAACTGTGCTTGTCCCCTGGGCTGAGTAGGTTGCTAGGAGACCAAGTGGGTAGAGCTTAGCCTTCAAACTGGCAGCAATTGGATAAAAACTATTATTCCTCTCCCTGTAATTAGGACTTTATTTTTCTTTTCTTTTTGTTGTATCAACCTGGAGCCATGAATGATGGGTTGTGTTGTCCAATTTTGAGGTTGGGGGGCCTGTAGTTTTGTTGTTTTGTCAGCTGCCCTGATACCATCACTCTTTTATATATATAGACTGTATGTACAAACAGCTGCTCTGAGTTCCCTTCGGGGTGATTAGGGTGGGATGTAAATGTAGTAAATAAATGTAGTAAATGAATAAATAAATAATTTTGGACTTAGGCTCGCCCAAAGTCTGAAATGACTTGAAGACACACAACAACAATCCTAATTAACCTGACTATCTCATTGGCCAGAAGCAGGCCCAAACTTCCTATTGAAATCCTGATAGGTTTATGCTGGTTACAATTATTTTCATTTTTAAATATTGTATTGTTCTTTCATTGTTATTGTCATTGTTTGGCACTGCAAATAAGATATGTGCAGTGTGCATAGGAATTTGTTTGGGTTTTTTTTCCCAAAATGATAATTCGGCCCCTCAACAGTCTGAAGGATTGTGGACCGGCCCTCTGCTTTAAAAGTTTGAGGACCCCTGCTCTATACTAATGTGGTTGATTTTTTGTAATATATTTTTTATTGATAAGACATAAGAAATATGGAGGGGTATAGGAATAGATATAGAGTGGGAACTTAAAAAAATTATATGGCTTTTTCAATCATTGTCTAATACGAAAAGGTTACTTTGATGTTAAAAAAGGAAAAGGCGAAAATTAAAAAAAATTCATTTCTTATCTAGTCTAAAACAAAGGAACAGAAAAGCAAGTATAGAATATGTAGAAACATAGAAGACAGAAAAGTTAAAAAATAGAAAACAGAGAGCCCTATCTAACATGTCCTGCCCTAACACTGCTGCCTTCTTCATAATCAAAATAGCTATCTTTTTTTGGTCTTACATCTTCTTATTTATTTATTTATTTCCAGAATTTATACCCCGCCCTTCTCACCCGGGGGGACTCAGGGCGGCTTACACAGTTGGCAACATTCAATGCCAAGAACACAACAATAAAACAAAAACAGTACACACAATCAATTAAAACTATAAAAATACATCATTAAAATACATTATAAAAATTAAAACATATGTAAATTAGCTCCATTTGTCTAAAAACCTCATGCTCATCTTCTTACTTCTGGTAGATTAACTTTTCAGGATCCCTTGGATATCATTGGGGATCCTGCTATTCTTGTCAATACCTCCCTTTTTCTTGTTAATGTTACGTTTCTTTAATAGCAATTATCTCTTATTATCATGTAAAACACAATGTTTTTATTTTCTTCTCTTCTTTTAAAAAGTGAATAAAATGCTGCCCCTCTTCTTCAGTTAGTAACTGCATGATGATATTAATTATATGTAACCAAAACCAGATTATTACAGTATTCAATTTCTTCTTCAAATTTTGGAAGAGCTGACAATTGTATGAACCTGATCAATTTGTCAATTTCTGCCAGATCCTTCATTTTTGTAATCCAGAAATATTGAGTAGGAATTTCTTCTTTCCAGTAATCTTCTCTTTTTTGTTGAATTTAGACTATATTTAAAGGAAGTTTCTATAGGGTCCTTTATTCTTGTGATAATAGATGCTCATCCAATTCTTCTTCATCATGTGGAGTGGCCTGTTGCTGTTACTGAATATCTTCCTTATCCAGGATGGGGGCGGGGCCTCAGCCAGTAGTCAAAAGACATTAATGTGGGGCTCCATCCCCAAAACTGGCTGGTAGCATCCTAGGACGCTGAATTTGGTGAGTGTTATTTTCTTCATTTGTTAGAGCTGCTGTTCTATGCTAAGTATGTAAACAGAAACAAAAGTAAACATTCAGTGGGCCTTAAAGTGCTTTTGATTCCAGCCAGAAGAAAAAAGCAGATGAACCTACAGAGGCGGTATGGGAAACCTCCATAAACTTGATTAGGCCCATGAGCCAGAAGCTTGCCTCCTCTGCTATATAATATTCTTTTTTCTGTAATCATGTAGCCTCTCATAAAGTAACTCTCTTGCCTTTCTTTCTCCAGAGATTCAGAGTCCTCTGGCTGTGACTAAAATAATGTGACATGACTGCGAGTGACAGGAATGTTCTTCAGGAGCTGGGTATACAGTACCACATGCAGGCTCATTACTGTGGACAGATGGACCATCCCTCTGGTCAATGAGCCACCTCTGTCAAAGGGACAAAACCAAGAGATTTTCTGATTATGGTCTCTTCACTAGCAAGCAGACAGCGAGACTCCTCCTGGCCCTGCTGAATGCAGGCACACTGTAAGTGGCTCTTCTTCTAGATAGAATATTTTTGCACTTCCAGTAACCCAGGAGATATGAATCTCTTATCTTGCTTGCAAACGCTGCCATTATTTTTACATGTGACATTTGGTAATGTAGCAACGGTGCAGCAAAAAACCCTTCAGTTTCCAGAGATGAATAGCTGCTGCCATTTCCCTTTTGTATCCACTGCTGAGCTATTTGAAAAGAGCAGGAGATAAGTAGCCTTATGACCACTGTAGATTAACAGACTCTGAGGCGCCAAATGCAGGTTGTTGCTGCTGGCTGTTGAATTAACGTTAATACAGACCTTTCAGTCCAAAGAACCCAGAGAATAACAGACCATATGTGATGAACTTAGGGGCCATAAAGGCCTGGCAACACAATAAATGCCCTTTTATTCAGGAGGAGTGTCTTTCCCTCCTCCATTATCACCAGTACTCAGTGGATACCAAGCAAAAGATTTTTTTTTTCTGGATGAACAAAGGAACATCACAAGCTTTGCATACATGGAGGAAGGCATTTTTTGTAAAAGGGATGGTAGCAGGATTAGTCCTCCCATTAACTATGGAGAGGCAATTGCTTTAAACAAGGAAGTACATGGAGCAAGTGGCCTGTTTTAACTTCCATTACAACTTGTACCCTCGGTTCGCTTCTGACAGAAGAAATAAATAGTTCCTGGGTGTCACTGTTAAGGAGGATCTGACCTGGGACACCCATATGACAGCGTTAGTTAATTGGGTCCAGCAGAGACTGTACTCCCTGAGACTTCTGAGGAACCAACAACTGAATGAAAAACTGATGGTGACTTTCTACCACTGTGCTATAGAGAGTGTCCTAACCTACTGCATCTGTCTGGTTTGGGAACTGCGCAGTAGCAGATAGGGTGGCACTCCGAAGGGTCACCACTTCTTCACAGAGAATCATTTGTTGCTCTTTCCCCTCTTTGGAAGAACTTTATAGGTTCCACAGCCTTAAGAAAACTCAGAGCACTCTTTGGGATTCATCTCATCCAGCATATTCTTTTTAAAATTTTAAATTATTACCATCTGACAGACAAAGGCAAGGACAAACAGACTGAGAGACAGCTTTTATCCTAGAGCTGTAACCATATTGAACTTCATGGATTCACATTGATATGGCATTGGTAGCTCTGCAGTGGTGATGGGAGTGTGGAGCAATTGATGTGTTGTTTTGTGATGTGTGCTGGGGAAAGCACTTAATTTTGCTGTACAATGTGCAGTGACAATAAAGTTATTCTATTTTATTCAAGCGGCCTGTTGATATATGGTGGATCTATGCATTTCATAGGTTTTCTTAGGGAAAAGAATAGCCAGAGGTGGCTTTGCCAATTCCTTCCTCACATAAATGAGTCAGTCTCTACCTGCACAACATAACAGAAATATAGAACCATGGAGTTGCATGGGACCTCCAGCTACAGCATTCCTAGGAGGTAGGTGTCCAGCCTAGATAAGGAGACCCTCCACCTCTCTAGGCAATTGATTCCATTGCCGTATGGCTCTCACTGTCAAGAAGTTCCTTCTAATGTTCAAATGATATCTGGTCTCCTGTAACAAAATAGTTACACTTAGTTTTCTAGATATTTAATCAGAAAGCTACCCTTTGAGGCAGCGGGACAGCAAACCTTTTCTTCACCAGGCTGACCAAGCCTATCGCCTCCAACATCTCATATGTTTTTTTCTCACCAGCTTTTATCATCCTTGTTGTCCCTCTCTGAACTTGTTCTATGATTCTTAAAATGGGGCCCCCAGAATTGAAAACAGTACTCTCAGACAGAGAGCACAGAACATACTGGAACTATTATTTCCCTCAACTTCCCTAGACTATAATAGCATTTGCTCTCTTTGCTGCATCATCACACTACTAGCTCCTTTTTTATGATAAACAATAATCTCACAGACCTCTTGACATGTACTACTAATACCAGTCTGTTTTCTCTCTCTGAATTGTATACCACCACACTAAAATTACAAAAGGGTTGGTACAAAGCATTTTACTATTTGCAGAGGAGGACAAGATAACACTCCCTATTCAATGAACAGAAGATCTTGCTTTGACCAGCAGTTTTACTCTGGCTGTGCTCTAGGTTAGGGAATTCAGTGCTGCCTTCTTTGTACACACAGGCTTATTTGTTGAAAACCTTGCTACTCCTTCCCATTTCTTAAGAATTTGCAGCAACTTCAGGCTGCCTAATGGTAGAACTGGTCTTGAACCAAAACATGCTGTTATTGCTGCCACAGAGAATAGTCTTCCTTCTGATTCACATTTGGCAGGTAAAGCCGCCTTCACCACTTATCTATGCTGGGAAAAGTTCACCTCACTTTTGCTTCTCTACATGTCAAGCTGTTATGAAAGACACAGCAGCTGAGCCAGCGGGAGGGAGAACTTCTGTCTTTGTTCAATGCTGTTTTGCAGGAGACTTGGGAAAGCCTGCACATCTTCCAATGATATATCGGAAGGTCATCTTACAGCTATAGTTTAGTTTTATTAGAGGTGGACAAATGAGCTTTTCATTTTCTGTAATGTTCACATTTTCCCCATTTCTGCATCAGGTTGTACTGTGTGTGTGTGTGTGTGTGTGTGTGTGTGTGTTTCAAAGTCTATATTACATTTCATGCACATTTTGGGTAAGTATAAACATTTAGTAGTTTTGCACATGGTTCCCCATGATAGATACATTTTGAGGGTGTGTGTGCTTAATATATGCTATATTTGTACAATATTACATACATAGTTTCTGCTAATATGTAAATATTTAATTAGAAAACTGCACCTCAACATTCAGAGATGTACAAATGTCAAATGGTAATGGCATTCTGGTTTGCATATATAAGTTCAGCATGTGTGAATTAGGTTGGTTTGTATTAAAATATGAACCAGGTGAATTTCTGTAACATCTTCTGATTTTATAGCATTGACAAAATCTATACAGCTTAATATTGGAAATATATTGCTCTATTTCAGGCCAAGATAAAAACCACTGGCCATACGGATTGGAAGTAGTTTTTTCTTGCCACAGAGAATGGTTTTCCACATACTAGTTATTCTTTAACACGAGACTCCCACATCCAAATTCTGTATGCTGATGAGAAATGATGAGGCAGGAAAGAAAGTGAATACACTCCACCACAGTTTTGCTTTTCACATGTACAGCATGTGTGTACTAAATTGCCTAAAGAGGACTGTAGTGTCTGATGCTCTACAAGGGGATACGGTGATGAAATGATGTTGGAGTGTCTGATTCAGCCTTGGCTCTGGTTTTGGGATGTTGTCACCAAATGTCCTCTACATTCTTGCTGAGCCAGGATTACTCAAGTAATTGTGACTTTCTGGAACTTTTTCTTTCAGGGCAGTTGTAAGTTGGAGCTAGAGCAGGGGTCTTTTGAAATAGAAAAGTCCCATAGGATTATATCATACATCTCCTTTTCTCACCATTTATCCAATTTAGACTGATGAATAAAAGACCATTGTACCAAGATAAAAACAACGCATGTAGTAAGAGTCAAGGAAGTGTGTGCATGCACACAGAGCTGCCAATGTCCTTGAGATGCAGGCTAAGAGATGCTCTGTCATCACTTTGGAAAGTGTATTGCCATAAAGTGTATTGCACAGCTTGCTCAAGGGTGGTTTAGATGTGAAAGCAACATCTGCCATTCTTGTTTGTCTGCTGGAATGCGAGCAATGGCACTTAAGTCGTGCCAGGCCAGTGATATTAATGACACTTTGTAGTCATCTAGCACCTTCTAATTAGACCCCCCTCCCCAGAATACTTGCTCACATGGAATGCATTTCAATCTTGCCAAATTCCAGGGAAGTCATATTCATATGCATATTAAGGATGGGGAGATGGAGACACCTAGAGGGGAAATTACTTTGCCTAGAATCTTGAAGGTTCTTACCAAACAACCAGTACAGCAAATGTTCAGTTTGCTCATTTGATGCATCAGAGTTATTCTTGACAGTAGTACTTCTGTGACACTACTCAGATGCAGTGTACTATCTCTTCCAGAGGTTAAAAAGCTGTTTCCAACTAGAATGCAGTCTGGAATGTAACTCTAATTTTTTTACACCAAAAATAATTTTATACCAGGGGAAACCCCACTATTCAACCCTGACTCATAATGAATACATGTAAAAATGTGGCAAGCACCAGATCCCATCTGACCTTTGAAGCTAAGCAGGATCAGCCCGTCTTAGGACTTGGATGAGAGACTGCCAATAAATATTAGGTGCTGTAAGCTATGCTGCAGAGGAAGGAACTAGCCACTGTCAAGTATTCCTCGCCTTAGAAAGCCCTATGAATTTCATAGGGTTACTAAAAGTGAACAGATGAGTTGAAGATACATTTGCATACAGTTATGGTTGTTTCTGACTTATGGTGACTGTAAGATGACCCTATTATGGACTTTTCTGGGGCTGAAAGAGTATGAGTTTCCCAAAATCAACAAGCGGGTTTCCATGGCCAAGCGAGGAATCAAATTCTGGTCTCCAGAGTTATAGTGCAGTGCTAACCACTAGGCTTGAGCAAATTTTTCGTTAGTTCATTAAATTCGTTTAAAATTCGTTTCATAATTACTTTTGAATTGATATTGAACCATCTGCTCACTGCCTTACAAATATTACGAATTTGAATAATAAAAGTACCTTTTTTTCGTTTGTTTCTGATGTCTTCGGATGTAGCTGTAGCCCCTCTGAGAGGAGAAGCCATGTTGGCATGCCTGTCAGCCAATCAGAGCGGAAGAGGGAGGGAGGGAGAGGCATGGCCATCGATCTGCTAGCATTTTAAAAATGCCATTGAGACGCGCCCCCCCCCCCCCCACCGGCTCAGTAGAAGCCTTCCGCATAGCTCTCTCTTCCCTTCTCTCTCTCCCCTCCCTGCTTCTCTCTCTCTCTCTCTCTGAGAGAGAGAGAGAGAGAGAGAGAAGCAGGGAGGGAGGGAAAAGAAGAGAGAAGAGACATGCCTGCCTGCGCTTGGCCTTCTCCTCTGGAGCCGCATGTTTGGTTTTGCTTCTTTCCAGACTTTCCAGCCACTGGCTTAAAGGGGAATACCAGAGCCAGGCAAGCCTTCCTAAACGGAATCCTTAGAGCCAGAGGATATCCCTTTAAGAGATATCTCCACTGAGGAGATCTCCCGGAAAGGATTATGGCACCAGCTCAATTGCAACAGATTCAGTGCCATGTAATCATGTGAGCTGTAGTTTTACAAAGTCCCTAGCCTTCCCTGCAGAAGAGAGCCAGTACCATGCCAAACTACAACTCCCAGTTTTCTGTCAAATTGTTTTGGATTTCAACTCCTACAATTCCTAACTCCAGACATGGGCAAAGTTTGCCCTTGCCTGGTATAGAAGCATTCTATTCTTCTTCTCCAGACATGCCAACAGTATTAAGTGATAAAATCTTGGGCATTTTTTCCTTTAATGCTACAAGTTCATAGGTTGTTCAGCAACAGCCTACTGGCTGGGTTGCTATGAGTTTTCCGGGCTCTATGGCCATGTGCCAGAAGCATTCTCTCCTGACGTTTCACCCACATCTGTGGCAGACATACTCAGAGGTTTTGACGTCTGTGCGAAGCTAGGCAAGTGGGGTTTATATATCTGTGGAAGGTCCAGGGTGGGAGAAAGAACTCTTGTCTGTGGGAGGCAAGTGTGAATGTTGCAATTGGTCACCTTGATTAGCATTGAATAGCCTTGCAGCTTCAAAGCCTGGCTGCTTCCTACCTGGGGGAATCCTTTGTTGGGAGGTATTAGCTGGCCCTGATTGTTTCCTGTCTGGAATTCCCATTTTCTGGGTGTTGTTCTTTTACTGTCCTGATTTTAGCTTTTCTATAGCTAAAAATGCATATAAAATTGATTCTATAGGGAGGATAAATGATTGGATTTCAACTCCTACAGCTTAGCTTTCTCTGCCAATAATGGTACCATACCAAACTAAAGCTCCCAAGATTCTGTAGCAGTGAGCCATCTTGGATATTGTAAGGGATTTATTATTATTATTATTATTATTATTATTATTATTATTATTATTATTATTATTATTATTAGACCTTGCTCCCAGGAAGGTGCCTTCGCTGTGGCTCCCAACTTATCTATCTACCTTTCCACATATTCTCCACATTGTGTGTATGTGTATGTATATTATATATACATGAGCCCCGATGGCGAAGTGTGTTAAAGCACTGAGCTGCTGAACTTGCAGACCGAAAGGTCCCAGGTTCAAATCCCGGGAGCAGAGTGAGTGCCCGCTGTTAGCTCCAGCTTCTGCCAACCTAGCAGCTTGAAAACATGCCAATGTGAGTAGATCAATAGGTACCGCTCTGGCGGGAAGGTAATGGCACTCCATGTAGTCATGCCGGCCACATGACCTTGGAGGTGTCTATGGACAACACTGGCTCTTGGGCTTAGAAATGGAGATGAGCACCAACCCCCCAGAGTCAGACATGACGGAACTTAACGTCAAGGGATACCTTTACCTTTACCTACACACACACACACACACACACACACACACACACATATGCAGGGACTACAGTATATATCACACACACACCAATTTAACAAAGTTTCAGCCACAAAAACAAAGTTTCTGAAGTAGAACAATGACTTTCACAGTAAAGACAACCCAATTTAACAGGAAATAAGACTTTCAAACCAGGAACAGATTTCTGCAATTATTAAAAAATTGTTTATTATAAAAGCTATGAAAATTCGCCAAAAATCATAGGATAAGGGAAACGTTCCAAATTTTGGTGAGCTATCAGTGTTAAATGTGTTCTACCACTGTACCAAGTTTGAAGAAGATCACTCAAAAAATGAGGGCGGAAGAGTCCTGTAAAATCTCCCCTCGTGCTGTTTTTTTGGCCACTGCGCATGCGCATCCGCCATTAACGAATTACTTTTGAAACTAACGAATTTTTGTTAATTTCGAATTTTTTGGGGGGCAAAATTCGGAAATGACATCAGAAACGAAACGCTGGCGCCCCCTACTTTTGAAACGAGTTTAGAATCAATTTTTTCATGGATCGCTCAAGCCTACTAACCACTACATGTGGTGGCTCTTTACACACACACACACACACAAGTTTTGAAGGGCCCCTTTGTTCACATGCTTCCCCTGGAAGAACATATCTTCTACTGTTTCTTTAAGGTTTCTCACTTACTTAATGCAATATACCCCTGAATATACAAAAGAAAATCCCTCTGATTCCTACAAAGCAAGAAGTGCAAAATGTACAGCACTTTGCTTTCCCAAGTCATCACAAACCTCTAATCTCCCAAATCGTGTGGGACAAAAAACCACCCATAAACATCTCAAAACTTTGGTCAGTACCAGCATTATATCTTAAAACACCCAGCCACTAACAATTGTACCATACCCTTTCAAAAACTGGATAGGAAAGTGTCTTGTTTTAAAGTAGGCTTCCAATTTTAAGGCAAATAACTCCAGTCCACAGATGCTGATAATGGAATAACCAGCCCAGTCCCCAAGAGACACCAGCATCCACAGAAGCTGAAGCACAATCCAGACCATCTGAAACAAAGCAAACAATTCTGAGGCACAGCCTGAAACTGAAAAGAGCTGCCACAGAAATTAGTTCAGATTCAAGCTAAAGGACAAAAGTCAAGGAGATCACACAAGATTACCAAGAAGCATGAGATATGTTGTCCACAGCAACAGAGTGTCCTTGACTGAGCTAATTTATAGCCAACTATAAATTATCCTATCTTGCCTCATTAACATTTACTTAAGACAGAAAAGAGTGACTTTGGTATTTCTGTTTCTTTCATTTGAATTGTCAGTGCTTCCATATCTGCAGGTGCTGTCTAGAATGGACCAAGCTCTGCTTCTATGACAACAGAGTTGCCAACTTCCTCTGGCTGAAGTTCTTCTTCCTGGCTCTCCTCTTCTACTCTTTCATCTGAGGAGGCCTCCTCCAGGTGAGACACAACAGAAAATGAAAAGTGGAGGCTTCCTACACAACACTTAACATGCGGAAGTTACTGGGTTAAAAGGGGTGGCAGCTAAATGATGCTAGCAGTAAATCCATGCTGATTCACTGCAATGGGAAAAACACCTGTTAAAAAGGTATGCCTCTATCCCATTTCTGGCTGGAAAATGTGCATGTTCTCATCACTATATATCCCTGCACCTGTGAAAAACATGTTATTTCCTTCCCTCCTCCTTATGTACCCTGTTCCAGTGCACTTACATTTTTAAGAAGCCTGAAACAGCTGATTAGGCTGTCAAATGGACACACAGGTGACTCAAGGGAAACTCAAGTGGAAAGCAATTAGAACTCTCTGAAACTCTTTATTTTAAACTTTATAATATTAAACAGAGCTTGAATTAACAATTCGGAGAAAAGATAGATCTGGCAGAAGTTTTTTAAAAAAATCCTTCCATTATGTTCTGGACCTCAAATGCACACATGCAAATCTGCTTATGTTTATATTAAGATATTTGCATGTGCACATATACAGTCAAGTGCATAACAAAGTGAGTTTCTTTTTAAAAAAACATTCTGCCGGATGTCTTCTGTCCACCCTCCATCTTGTTCCAATACAAAGGAAGCCTGTGAAGATAATGGGATCCAATCCTGGGACTAGAAGGTCTGTGTGGGGACCTGCAGTCCAGTCCCGGGATTTTTTACCCACCATTTAAAACCCAGATTTTGACGCTATCTGAAAGCACCCTGGAAAAGACTTTGCAATCTTCCTGTTTCTGTATCTGGATTAAGTGGATGACTGTCAAATCCTTCAATAACCATATTGTCCTGAAAGAGTCAGCAAGATTCTCATGCTAATTATTCAAGTGCTGCTGATAAGAAGCGCAGAGGAAAATTTAAAAGTATCATATCTGAAAAGCTTTTTTTTTTTTTACAGGGAATGGGATGTGAGGAGTCAGACACTACTGTAATTTTGCTACTCTGTTCATTAATACAGATTATTCATACTAGCAAAACTCTGCATCTCTGGTGTAAATTAGATTCACTTCTGATTTAATCAAGTTCAATAAAAGAATGAATAAACAAATAAATAATACCCACTTCTACTTTAGAGTTGGTAACTAGAGATGATCACATTCTACTGTTTGTTTCTGTTTCACCAAGACTGGGGCCCCTTCTACACTGCCATATAAAATTCAGATTAACTACTTTGAACTGGATTGTCAGAACCTGGAAGCTCTTGGAATTAAGACATACTTAGTGAAAATCACTAGAAACAAAGCCTTTTATTTTCCTTTTTACCAGAATCCAAGAAAATTAGTTCTAACCATCCTCTCTACTGCCCCTGGTATATACCTAGAAACCAACCCCCACCTCTCCTGCCGGTTGGCATTCTCACACTCTACACTTCAGTTCTCATAACAGGCAGCCAGATGGCCTTTATCTTTGCAACATTCTCAATTCTTTCCTGTCCTCCCTCTTCTTTGTTGCATGGGCTTCCTTCCTGTCAAAATGACCTGGGCAGCCTTTTCATAAGGCTTCGTCAGTCTTCCTGATGGGATTATCTGGCAGTGTAGACTCAGATAATCCAGTTGAAAGCAGATAATGTGGATTATCTGATTTGATAATCTGTATTATATAGCAGTGTAGAATGGTCCTGGATCTACACTGCCATATAATCTAGTATCCGATCCCAGATTATCTGCTTTGAACTGGATTATATAAATCTATACTGACATATAATCAATTTCAAAGCAGATAATCTGGGATCAGATCTTGGGATATAGGTCAGTGTAGAAGGGGCCCCAGTTATCTTCATGTCCACTAGATACAGGTAGTCCCCAAGTTATGAACAAAATAGTTTTTGTAGATTTGTTCTTAAGATCGGAACAGATACATTTTAAGTGTAACTCCAGCCTTTTCTATCTATATCTATATCTATATAGCTTCGGCTAACATAGGGAAGGGTTCACACCTCTGTGGTGTTAGTTTTGCTGTATGTGCCCCTATTCAGAAGATTTTGCCCCACTTTCTGTTATTGTAATAATTGTATTTTGAAAAAAATGGCATGTTGTGGAAACAAAGATTGGTGTCAAAGCTTCAGTGGAAACACCTTTTCCTTTCGTGGATTTCCCTTTGTAAAGGTAGATTTCTCTCACTTCCTGTTTTCTCACCCCCGTTCTTAACTATGAGTCATTTGAAAATCAGATATTTGTACCTCAGGGACTGCCTGTATATGTTTTCCTCTGAAAGTAAGCACTCTGTCTTTACCATTTTGATTTGGCATTATCAAAGAAACACTTTACACATATTTTCTACTTAAAATGTCTCTGGCATATATGCATTTTCTACATTAACTCTTTGATTGGATGCCATGTTTTACTCCATACTCACAAATCATAATCCATTTCAGCTGTGTCATCATTTGGACAATCATTTTACTTTCATGATTTGATGATTCAGTCTCAACCACATGATTTAAAGTTCTTTCCTAGTATTCCATTTAAAAGCTACTCTGCCACCTTTTGTATATTATGTAGTAGCATTCTGCTTCTGTTCTGGTTCATGTGGAGCCTATTTTCTCCAGGCTTGCCTCAGTGTGTTTGCCAATAACTAACAAATCTAAAATTCTCTTACATAAGACATCTCATCTCAGCATACAGATGTCTCAGCTTTGTATGTCTTGCCGGGTGTGTGTATGTGGCACAGGTAATCTTTCAGAGAAAACTGTCTTGAAGGTCCTAGCTTTTTACCTGTTTCCTAACAACTTAATTTGTCTCCCAGGAGCCTCATAATCATATTTCCCTGCATACTTTATAGTAACTGACTCCTCCCAAGTGCCAGCTATCAGGATATCTAAATGCTATATGATGCCTACAGCCTTCACAAGGCAGGCAATTCACCATGCCGTCAAATCACTCTCTACTAGAATCATAGGCCCCATTTTCGCACTGACAATTTAATACGGTTTTAAACTGGACAATTCAGATGATTACATAGAAAATCCTGGAACCAGTTTGAGACTCAGATGGTGATTACACAAACCACCATTACACACTAAGGGACTTTTTTGCATGCTTTTGTGGGAGTTTGTTGTCTGGCCACCGCATGTTTGAAGCTGCATGAAAAGGTCAGCATAGATGAAGCCATAGAAGTGCAAGTGGCCACAAAGACAACCCAGTTCAAACCCTGCCATCAAGGCACTCCTGACAGATAATAATAAGAACAACAACAACAACAATAATAATAATTATTATTATTATTATTATTTATAACCCGTCCTATCTCTCCAGTGGGGATTCAGATGGCCAACCAGACTTCTTAAAAGCAAAATCTCCAAAGAAGGCAAAGGCTCCACCAAACCCTGAGACATTCTGCTTCTTCTACTGTCAAACAGTAATGACCATCAAGACATTATTCCTTATGTTTAGCTGGAATCTCTTTTCCTGTCATTTGAATTCATTACTTTATGTCATAATCTATAGAGCAGCAGAAAACATGCCTGTTCCATCTCCAATATGACAAACTGTCAAATATTTAAATATGTCTATCATGTCCCCTCTTAACCTTCTATTTTTCAGGCTAAACACATGCAGCTCCTTAAGCTGCTCTTCATTGAACATGGGTTCCAGAACTTTGATCATGTTGGTTACCTTTCTCTGGACACATTCCAACTTGTCAATATCTTTCCTGAACGGTGGTGTTGAGAACTGGACATGGTACTTCAAACAAAGTCTGGCCAAAGAAGATCACTACATCATTTGCGCTCGACAGAAGTACATTCTCAACATGACTAGCTACCTATCTACCAGGGGATTGGATCCATCTAAAACAATGTCTTCTTTTCTTAAGAGTAATAGCCTGTTTCCAAAGACCCTTGTTATCCATGACAGTAAAAAAAAGTTGCCACTTGTGATATGAGATGACACTACCACACCCTTGAAAGCCCTATCTCCTAATTTCTCTGCCCTTTCTAGCTTTTCCAAGCCAGCTACCTTGGCTTTAGGGAAAACGAACCTGTGACCTTATTATTGTACTGAGCAGCCCCCCCCCCTCTCTCAACACCTGCTTGGCAGACAGATATTTGCATGTGTTTCACCGAGTGCAATAAACTAGATAGGCACTACATTCAACCTGGGTTTTTGTCTTCATAGCTACTACTTTGTGTGTGTGCACATATGCTATTTTTTTGTCTGAAGAATATACAGAGAGGCTATGTACAACACCTACTGTGCTCTGATGCTTATCTCACACAGATGATTAACTTGGACAGATACACAATTCCCACTTGGAGGCATGTTTTGTCACTGGCACTTCCCTTGCACTCAAGAGCTTCTGTTACAGTGTTATGACCTTCCTGCTTTAAGAAGGTATCTGGCCTTTAGAGGTATTTCTGTATTCTAATTGTCCTTGTCATCATTGGCATGCAATCCTTTTGCTTCGCTGACATTTTAACTGCTGTTGTTTTCAGCCATTTTTAATGGTCAAGTTTCTATTCTTCTGATTCTTGTTGGTTTTAAGGTATTTTGTTCTTTTGTTCTTAACCATACAATGTGGAAAAAATGTGACAGACCCTTTAAAATAAATGAAAAATTCCAAACAGTCCATTTCTATTTAGAGAAATTATGGCTTGTCAGACATTTAAATTATCAAGTGCATTGAAAAAACAAAATGGTATATTACTATAGAGGATGGGGGAATTTCAACAATATAAAATTGAGAGGATTTTTCAAATTTGCCAGAATTGCCAAGGCTTTTATTTTTGCGGCCACCAAATATGTAGAGGATTCAAACTTGCTATCTCTATCAAATGCTACCACCAATACTTTATTCAGGAGCCTCTTCTAGGTTAGGATATTGAGAGAGAGAGAGACACGCAACACTTTATGTGAGGAGTAACAAGAAATGGTTGTTTATTTGTAGTTTCAACAGTAAATATGCATGATGGTTTCATTAACATTGAGCAGTAAAGATGCTTAACGGTTTCATTAAAGGCTTATGCTTTTCTCTTCAAAGGATGTTCATATAACTTGGTTTCTGTGTAAATATGTTCCTTCACCAAGGAAACACAAACACTTATCCTGGGATTTAAATAGCAACTCTCTAAACTATAGGTTCACAAATATAGTTTTCAGCCCTTCCTTCCTTGAAGACTTTAACTATATTTCCTCAAAGAGGCTTCCTTTTTAAAACACAGTTCGCAACTGACTGAATTCCCAACTCCAACTCCTAACAGACTGATTTTCAAAACCAACTGAAAAAGAATCACAGCTACTCTTAGGACTTTGTTACATGAGACAGGCAAACCAGCATTGCAGCTGGATTGACAACTTTGGTGATGGTCCCTATTACACAACACCATGTGCATCTTGCTGTTGGTTTGCCTCCCCACCCATGATTCTCCCAGGCCCAACACCCACCAATAGCTCCCAATTCCATAATGTTCCCATTACATACTTTGGTGCAGTGGGGTCTGTCTGCTTCTGTGCCAGCATTAAAGTAACCTCAGGGGGTGGAATTCTCCTCTTCCCCACCTCCCAGCTATTTCCAAACTTGCTATTTGCCTTTGCCGTATTACATCACATAATAACAACACTTGTTATCCCTTTTTGTACAAAAAAAGTGGGTGTGACTATTACACAAGTACTAAAAGCAAGTGAATGAGTGAAGCACCCTTGCTGAATCAAATATCTAATTAGTAGGCGTGACTGGTGGGGGCAAGAGTCAGGGCCTTCTCGGTGGTCCCATGGCTCTGGAACTCCCTCCCCAGGGATACTAGATCAGTCCCCTCTCTCCTGAACTTCCATAAGAGAGTGAAAACGTGGCTTTGGGATCAAGTCTTCGGATAACATTTGTAGTGCAGTAGATGGATATGGAATTATGTGGAATGGCTACTGGAATGGCTCGGATTACAATTGTGGATAGCGTGGTTAATAGTGAATGTAATGTTTTAAAATGTTTTAAAGTGTTTTAAATTCTATTTAAAATGTTTATTTAATTGTACATTTTTCTAAGGCACTGAATAGTTGCCTGTGTGTAAAGCCCCCCTGAGTCCCTTCAGGGTTGAGAAAGGCAGGGTATAAATAGGGTAAATAAATAAAATAAATAAATAGCATGTGAGGAAAGCAAAAATGGAAATTTTGCAAACCAAAAAAATTAGAGTGCAGTTGTTATGTGGTGGCAACTGTTATGCAGTGAAACATGGTGTTTTATAAGTATCTTTGCACTTTTTTGTTTTTATGCTGGAATTGCATGATTGCTCTAAAAATAAACATAATAAAATCAACAGTAGTGTTGGAGGGTGGAGTTAGAAGGGTGTGCAGAGGTATGATTGTGGGAATGCCAAATGGAATATTGGTGCAATTGTGCTATTGAAGAGAAGTATGATATCCAAAGTACTCAATGCAGTATCTATCCATTATCAATGCTAATGGGCTGGTGTGATAAATAGATATAGTGAGGCAGAATATACTGACAGTCACAGAGCAGTTGCAAGTTCTTGGAGAACAGAACTATTTGTAAAACAACCTGTTTTGCATCTCTTTAATTACTCTGCTTCATGCAGGTGCAGTTGAAGATGCTGGCATATCTATCAGTGTCATAGTAAGATTCAACTGTCAGTTTGGTCAGTTTATATTTCTGGACTGGAGGCAGAAGCATCTCTTTTCTTGTGTCTTGGACAGCAAATTTCTTGAGCAGGCCCTGAAGGCCCCATTCAATGCAGTGAGTAAACATAGATAGAACTGAGTGGCATCATTCTGTTTGCTTATTAAACCAGTCCAAGTTTTCAGTACTTGGTATTTTTGCCAAACAGTAGATCAGAGCAGGAATAGCAGCGGTTATTTCAAGCTGCAAGAAAGCTCTGGGTTTCACAGACCCTGCTGTGTGAAAAACCCAGAGAGCAACTAGCAGGGGGTGCTCTGGCTCCAGAATGAGAAGAACTGGCAAAGCTGTACGAACTCAGCCATTAGTTCTGTTATATTTCACTCCCTAAAAGCCCAGCCGTATGCCTTTGTTGCATCCTTGCCAACTGCCCCCAGGTAATTTAATTTTGCCAGTGAACTCACACTTTCTCCTGGAAATGCTTAAATTCTTTGCCAAACAATTAACGTTTTAAAAATAACCACAGCTGAGCTGTGTGTGTGTGTGTGTTTTATTCCAAAAGTAAACACATCACAGTCTCATTACATTATATTCCGAGACAGCTGATGGATATTTTGGGAGCTAATTCTCACTTTACATGTTTGTACTTGTGCTCAGAATACACACAACTCTCACAAAATGGGAACAGGAATAAGAAAGTCATTTATTTGATCTCTCAAAGTATCCAAAAGCAAGAGACCAATATTTTCTAAACAGCAGAAGCACAAATCCAATAGTAAGAATTACCAACCTGGAAGAACACCTTAAGGCTCAGTACTTCTTTTTAACCTTAAGGAATGTCTTAGGGTCAGTTTACATTACCCAATTAAGAGTACTATCATTCCAACTTAATTTCCATGCAAAGCCCAGGATTTCATGGGAGTTAAAGTGGAATCACAGTGCTATAAATGTGCTATAAAAATTGGTTTTTCGAAGTGATGGTGATAACCAGTGATATTGGAGAATGTATCCCACATAGATATAGTTATGGGGATCTTACTGTACATATTTGTGTTCAGGAAGGGATCATCAACTACTGCAGCATTGCTCTTTGTAGCTGCCCACAAATTTAATCCTTTTTCTTGGATCAAATTTCTGTGCTACTTTTGGAATACATGGAAAGGTTCCTGATGAGTGGGGAAGGAGATAAATATGGAGGTACTGTTCATCTGTTTACTTCTCAAGATGCAGAATCTTCCTCTTGAGCTTATCAGAGAATTGCTTCCTGGAATGTAAACACCCCTAGCAAAGATGAGTATTTTCAGATCATGTGATATGCATAAAAATGAGACGATGTTCAATTATGACAGTGCAAGCTGATAAAGGAACAACAGTGATTAGGACGGAACGCTGCAGTTCTCCATGGGAAGCTGTTGTGTTTGACTCTGCCTGGGGCGTCCCCTGAAGAGGAACTTCTGTTTGATTTTGATCTGTGCCGGTGAGAGTGTGTGTTTGCAACAGCAACTGATTTCACAGGCTATGTGCAAAAAGGACTTTATTGCACTGGGGAAAGACCTCTTCAAACGTGTTTTGCTTTGCTACATAAACATCTCTTATAAATGGCTGCAGGAAGGGAATTGATGCAAAGAGGTCTGTCAGAGATAATAATAAATGATTACCTGGAGCTAGTCAAGTTTCACTTGCTAGGATTAAGACTCAATCATTTCCCATTTCTGAGTATAGTGTTTAAGCTGTACTTCTGAAATGACAAGCTTTATGTTCCTCCCAAGGTGATCCCAGTGAAGGAAGATCTTGCTTCATTTTACATTTTTAATATTTTGTGAATGGAGAATTCCTCTTTAGTTATCTTCTAAGATTTCCATATCAAGAATACCAGGGATGATAGACAATGTATACTAGCTACCAGGGAGTTCTGAAGAGTCTGTGTTCATAAGGCTGAAACCCTAGCAGTAGATCAAATGCATCCCTCAACTTCTGAAAATTGCTGGGGGTCTTGGAAAAGCACTATATCCTAGAGATATATGGATATGCATTTCCCCCTTTAGTACTGACCAAAATAGTCCATTGCTGTCATTAGAAAAAATAAGTAAATTGCAGAATGAATACAGAATTAATATACTGTATTTATATCCCTCTACAAACTTCAAAGCAGAAGGCATGGATGTTCCCTGCTCTCTCATTTTATTCTTATATGACATGCTATATCTCAAGGTCACTTGGGAGGATCAAAATTCAAGTGAAGATTTGAACCCAGATCACTCCTAGTCTGACATTGTAACCCATACACTATGTATGTGTCTGTGTCTGCATACATTTCTCTTTAGTAATTCTTCACCCATTGCTATTTTTATTTTGTTGTTAGCCATGTTGAACATTCTAAAAATTCATAGAATTCTTTGTAAGTCCTCTGTTTCTTTATCATTCAGAGATATCCTTCCCATCTTTTTTATTACTTAGAATAATAGAGTTGTAGAATTGGAAGAGATCCTGAGGGCCATCCAGTCCAACTCACTTCTATGCAAGAATACACAATCAAACTACTTCTGACAGATAGTCATCCAGTCTCTGTTTAAAAGCTTCCAGAGAAGGCAACCCAACCACACTCCAAGGACATTATGAGATGGCAGTACTGAGAGGCATCTTTCAGTTAAGTAAAGACAGAACTCAAGAGCTGATTGTACCTTCCAGTCCTCCCTCTCTCATTTTCATTCGTTTTCTCATCAGACTTTTAATGCTTCTTTTTGGGTGTTCACTATCTTCCTCATCACACATAGGCAATAAGTCTCAGCTCTCCGCTATTTTTCTTCATGCAGATCTGTCAGAATCCCTTTCCATGGGATGCAATTGTTTTGCACCTAAACCATTGGACCATTGCAACAGAGATGCTGTTTTAAAACATTGCTTTCCATGGGATCCAATTGTACTTCATCTAAACCCATTGGGTCCTTGAGACAGGGATGCTATTTTAAACCATTGCATTTCTGTAAAGAGGGATGACAGCTCGCTGCTAAGGACCACCCATTGCAACACCCCTTTTCACCATCACCATGGCAGGCTCTGAAACAGAACAGTGTCTGACATGAAACCCATCACATGTTGTTTTGAGCCAAAATAATGAATCCTTAGCACTATTTTAGCTAAATTCACGATTTCTCCCCATGATTACAGATCTGCCCAATTTAATGATTGCTCTATAGTTCTGTGATAGGGGGCGGGGGATGGGGGGACAGAAATGATGACTGGAAGTCATCTGATGGCAGCTATGACTCTCAAGTAAATTTATGGTGGCTGCCTGTAAAATGGGGGAGAAAACCGAAGTGTGATGAGGTGGCAAGGCAATGCAGTTCATTGTAGAACAGCTCTCACCACCAGTGGTTTTTCTAATTTTTTAAAATTATTTTTATAGAAGGATATTAGAGGCAAAGATGAAGTACTTTGGCCACATAATGAGAAGACAGGAAAGCTTGGAGAAGATAAGGATGAAGATGGGGAAAATGGAAGGAAAAAGGAAGAGGGGCCGACCAAGGGCAAGGCAGATAGATATTATCCTTGAAGTGACTAGTTTGACCTTGAAGGAGCTGGGGGTGGCAATGGCTGACAAGGAGTTCTGGCATGGGCTGGTCCATGAGGTCTCAAAGAGACAAAAGCGACTAAACGAATAAACAACAACAACAAAATAGACATTGTAGTTCAGACATGAACTGTGTGTGGCTTTGAGCCTCAGTTTCCCATTTGTAAACTAGAAAAAATAATATAGTTCAAAGAACTTTTGTGGGAATGAATGGAAATGGTGTCCTGACATTGTGGAAATTGTTAAACGCGCACACACACCAATTGTGGCACACACCTTTTCCCAGCCTGGTGCTTTCCATACGTGTTGGGCTATAAATGAGATCATCCCAAGCCAGAACTGGCATTTGGTCATGCTGCAGGAAGAAAGAGCAATTACATGGGTGGATGGCTGCATGCAACAATATACTAACTTTTACAGTAACTTGTAATCTTGATCTATTTTGTTGAGAAATTAGAATTCCTGTTGCTGGTTGTGGCCAATGACACGGTGACTTTTAAGAAGCCACAGCTGACTGCAGGCTGCCTGGTTGATATTGACTCAACATAAAGCAAAGCCTACAATTGTGTTTCTAAAGAACCAGTGCAAAGTGATATGAAATTAAAATAAATGGGCACATTAAGTGTTCCCGCGAGTCAATAGCGCTGACACTTAATGGTCAGAGATGTATAGAAGACAGCATCAGCAGTAGCCTCGCTTGTTTCCAAGCCCTTTAGATAGACTTACAGCAAGATTGATTTGCTGGCATCCTTCATTGCTTTTCCCAGTAACTAGGACAGGGGTGGTGAGGTCGGGTGGGGAGAGATGGAGGGGCATCTTAAATTATTTTATTGCTGAATTCACTAGTGAGGGGTCTAGCAAGGCTGCAGTCTGCAAACCCCTCTCCCTCAACAGCTAGCCTCTGATGATAGCAGGTGTTTACCAGTCAGGCTGATGTTCCCACAAGGAAGGGTTATTAAAGAAACATTAAGAAATCAAACCTTTAACAAGGGTAATGACTGGGAGTGAGGAGAGGGAAGGAGGAAGAAGGCCCTTCACCTCTTGCAACTCCCCCCTCCCCCCCCCCCCCCGAAATGGAGTTAAATGACTTCTATTATCTTTTTATTTATCTGTCATCTTCAGTCAAAGGAACACTTTATTGATAATAAACAAGCAGAAACCTCAGTCATCTTTGGAGCAGCAGTAGCTTTCTGACATTTAGAGTTTTGAGGGATGGATTATATTGAACCCAACTGCGCTGTTGTTTATCCACAGAGGGCATTTGAAAAGGCCTTTTTGGAGTAATGGCTGCAGGAGAGGAGGGTGTAGCAGAGTGACAAGCTTAAGCATGGCTGACACAGGTATGGAGAATACATATAGCAAGTTTATACACAGCAGTCCTATATATAGGCACCCACTAATACAGTGGTTCTCTATCTTCATAATGCCGTGATCCCTTAATACAGTTCCTTATGTTGTGACCCCCAACCTTAAAATTATTTTCGTTGCTACTTCATAACTGTAATTTTGCTACTGTCATGAATTGTAATGTAAATATCTGATATGCAGGATGTATTTTCATTCACTGGACCAAATTTAGCACAAACACCTGATATGCCCAAATTTGAATACTGGTGGGGTTGGGATTGGAATGATGTTGTCATTTGGAAGTTGTAGTTGCTGGGATTTATGATTAGCCTACAGTCAAAAAGCACTCTCAACCTAGTCCACAATGGATCTGCACCAAACTTGGCACACTACCTAGATGGCCAACATAGAATATTGGGGGTGTTGTGGGGGGCTGTTTTTGAATACTGGGTGTTGCAGTTCTCAGAAACAGTTGTAGTCTCAGAAACAGCCCTCCCCTTGGCTGAGAGGCCAGCTGAGAGATCGGCCAATCACAGCAGGAGGACAGTTTTTGGTGGGAGAATTTGCCATCTGTTTCCAAAAAGGAAGAGAGGGACAGGCAGAGAGATCTTCAGCTTTCTCTGCCAAAAGGGTTCCTAAGACCATCAGAAATATATGTTTTCTGGTGGTCTTTGGTGACTCCTCTGACACCCCCCTGCGACCCCCGCAGGTATCCCGACCCCAAGTAGAAAGATGTTGAGACTGGAAGAGCCTGTCAAAAAGAGGAATGTGACAAAGTATTGCTGCTTCAGCAGGGATATTTATACATTTTCACTCCTGAACCATGACAGTGATGAGAGCAGAGTCCTGACTGTCCAGTTGGGTCGAACCCAGTTTGGCTTGCTGGATGGTCATCCTTTCGTTGTCTGTTGTTGCTGCAGCAGCTCTTAGGCACTGCAAAAGCATCTACATGAACCGAAGAAAAGAGGGGGGGGGAGCATTCCCTTTCTTTACCCCTTTGTGATATTGACAAAAGTGTTCAGTAATAGCAGGAGCTCTCTGGAGCTTTGTTGCTGCTTCCACAGCAACAACAACAACAACAACAAAAAAGAAATATAAATGCTACCCCCTTTTCCCACTCCATGGAATGCAAGTAAAACTGGATAAGAGCACAGACCCATGTGAAGAGCTGGGCTGGATTGAATTAAAACTGACCCACCAGTTCACTCAAACCTGGAATTGTGGATCATTCTCTGACCTCCGCTAATGTGAGGTAAAATCAGGTTAACTGGTTTTACCTTGTATTAGGGGCTGGAACTCCCTGAACATTATCTGGATGTCCAGATAATGGACTAATTTCTGGCCCAATTTGGGGTATATGGCCACTGTAGACATGGCCTTTGTTTCTGACTCTGCATCCTGTAATTCAACTTATTTTTATAGAGACTTTGCAGAACAGATTTCCCCTCAAATCTCTGGCTCCAGGATCCGTTAATCCTATATCCTAAATTCCCAATGACATCTCAGAAAAGAACTACATATTTTTCTATGAGTTACTTGTTAAACTGAAAGCTGGGGCATTTTTATTTCAGTAAAACACTTCTGTTATGGCTGTTTTATTTTTTTCTTTCCTTGCTGTGACTGCATTTCTTGAGGCAGAAAATTCTATAAATGAATTGTATGCTTTCTATTGTGACTATCCTGCATCAGACAAAAGGGTTAACTGAAAACTGGATGTGTCCAAGTAATGGGGGTATCATGCAATCCTTTATAGTTCATGACACAAACCATTAAAGGGTTGGAAAATTAACTAGATTTTGAAGAAGGACTTGGCTTTCTAAACAGAGATGGGGAGGCTCTTTCGGTATATCAAGCAGTATAGCTGGAAAGCATGAAGGCAGGCAAGATATCAATATTTTTTTAATCAATGGGACTGCTATGTATAATAACTGTTCCAGCTAGTTACAAAGGATGAATCATAATAATGTTCAAAATGCCACCAACATATTTAAAACAATAATTAACAATAATTAACTGCCTTAACAAGCTGGCATAGCAGAGGAAGAAATGTCAGCTCCCATTTACAGGCATACTGATTATCACGGAGGTTTTGCTATTTCTTAATTATTTTCAGTCATGTACTCTTATGTTTAAAGGAGACCTCAAAGCAGGAAGCAATGGGATCAGGGCAAGAGGACAAATGGAAGATCATTCACAGTTTCTCTCTGTTTTTTTGTGTTTTCATTGGGTGAGACTGCAGACTATGGGCTTCCCACTTAGTTTACACAGTCGGTACTGATTTAGGGTGGCCGCTTCTGTTTGTATGTGCTTTCAAGAACCCTGTTGATTTATGGCAACCCAATGAATTTCATAGGGGGTTCTTAGGAAAGGAAAGGTGGTGTTGCCATTTCCTTCCTCTGAAATTCAATCTGCAGCACATGGTATTCATTGGTGGTCTCCCATCCAAGCAGGCTGAACCTGCTTTTCTTTGTATATCATATGGGATCTATTGCCTTTAAGATATCTAGGGTATCAAGGGTCACTTAGGTGTCACCAAAGGTAAGGATAAAAAAGAGTAATGATTTTCATGAAGTTTGCGAGTTCCAATTTTTCCCTACACACAAAATTAAAAACACTTCTATACCATATGAGATCCAGTGTGGCAATTTCAAACGGGATGAAATGCAGGATAGAATCTGAATAAATGTATAAATTCACAGTTGTGAGGTAGTAAATCCACACTACATTTTAGCATCATAGTGGCTTAGTAATTCACACAGAGGGAGGGATAGTCCCTTTTCAATTCACTGCAGCTTCAAGAGGACCAGCAGCAAAATTAACAGTATTTTACACCAGTGGTTCTCAACCTGTGGGTCCTCAGGTGTTTTGGCCTACAACTCCCAGAAATACCAGCCAGTTTACCACCTGTTAGGATTTCTGGGAGTTGAAAGCAAAAATATCTGGGGATCCACAGGTTGAGGACCACTGTTCTACACTGTCGATTTTTTTAAACCCCAACAATGATGGTAAATGGCCGATATGCTTAAAATCTTCCTAAAGTGCCCAGAAAATCTGAAAAAGCTCCCCAAGGACCTCTTCAGATGTGAAACCAGAATCTCTGTGGATTGCCCAACACCATCCCGGCTTCCCCCCACCTTATCACATGGAGGAAGTGTCTGCCAGCCAGCTTGCCCCATTGAGGGCAATGCATCAATGGGAAGCCTTCAGTGTTTTTTTAGATGCAATTGTTTAGATGCAATTCCAGTTCTGTAACAGTAATGCCATGGAGCTGCCCCAGAAGTACTTTTCTGGTGTGAGATTAGGTCATTAGGCCATGACAGTTAAAGTGGTGTCAAACTGCATTAATTCTACAGTTTGGATTCACCCTCTGAAGTAGCTGATCCAATGGTTGTTCCAGCACTCAAATAGCGAATCCCTTCTAACAGAGGAGTGTTGTGCCTAAAGTAGAACACATGACCAACTTGCACTGACCATGTATACATCTTTCTACAGAAGGAAGGTCGAGTAGCCTCCAACTTGCATTTGGAACTGTGCAGTTTACAAAATCAATGTATTTATTTCAAATTATTTATATCTTGCCCTGTAGCTTAGAATCGCACAGTGGTATACAATAGGTTACAATAAATGATTTACATCATACTGAACTATCTTTAAAAAACTGAAACATTAACAATGGTGCTTTGTTGGTTAGTCACAAGTGTAGACCCCTTCAATCAGTTGTTGAATGGTGAGTCAATTCATTGATAATTCCCATTGATTTAGTGGGTCTTCTCAAGTCAGGACTAACAGCAGTGTTTAAGAATTAAAACAGAGAATGCCAGGCACATGGATAAACTGAATGCAATCATTAGACTCCAAAAGGTTATATAACAGTTTCAAAAGCAAAAAAAGTTTTTAAAAATCCTAGTACTGTTAGCAAAGTAAAATAAAATAAAACAACACTCAAAATGCCCTTCAACTCACAACTCCCACCAGTGCACACTCACCCACACCTCCCTAGTGGGATCTGGAAAATAAAAGCTGGAATAAGAAGACTAGATAAAAATGATGTCGAAAGAAAAAGAATTTATTTAACTTTCAAAAAGATAGCACTAGCACTCTCACTCCTGAGTCACAGGCAACAGCACTGCATAGGAACAGAAGTAAGAGAAGAGAAACAAACGAAGTTACACGTTCTCCCCCCAACACACCAACACACCACAAAATGGAGGCGCTCTGCACGGGCTATATATAGACCAGCTTGGCCAAAAGCTGTGTGATCCACTTTCTTCTTCTGATTGGCTATGGCGTGCAGCTGCTCTTCTTAATTATTAGTAAGCCAGCAGCCTCTGGACCTCGCTCCTGGGGCCGCAGAGTAATATTATCACGAAAAAGACATCTGAATCAATACATCTTTTCCAAATTTAGTTGAAAGATTTGGTGGCTTGTGTTTTGTTGTAATAAGGCTTCAGAGGTCCTTCCCGGTTCATATTTTGGCAGCTCGTCTGCCAAATCACCAAAATGATCCAAAATCCAAATTGATGAGGAACTGAAAAATATGAATTTTTAGACATATATTGTATGCACATTAGAAGCAGTGAAATGTAGAAAAATCAGACTCTCTCTGTGTTAGATTTTAGTGATGCACAAGCTGACAGGACAAGCTGGGAGAAGGAGGGCCTGTTTTCTATACATTCTAGTGTGAATTGGTTCCTAGTACAGCTTGACAGGCCAAGAGTGGCCTCTTGATGGATCTCTCTTGGGATCTGTGACTTGTTACAGGCTTTTTAGAGTGCTTAGATAGGAAAATGCTGATTGTGCATATTTATGCCCATGTATGTAAGCATGTGAAGTGACGTACTAATGACGAGATGTATGTAGAAGCATGTTTAAATATTTGAAAGGATGTCATGCTGAGCAGTGAGCAAACTTATTTTCTGCTGCTCCACAGATTAGGGGTGCATCTACAGTATAGAATGCTATGGTAACCTGAGGGTTATAGTTTGGTGAGGCACCAGCACTCCTTGGCTGAGAAAATGAAATACCTTGCAAGGGTTCTATAACAGGGAGCCATGGTAATTAATGTGGTGCCTAACTGCATTAGTTGTGCCAAACTGCATTCGTTCTACAGTGAAGATGTACCCTAAGACACAGACCAGTGGATTGAGACTGCAGGAAAAGAGATTCCACTTCAGAATTAGAAAGAATTTCCAGATGGTAAGAACTATTTGACAGTGGAATACACTGGAGTTTTCTTCTCTGGAGGTTTTTAAATAGAGGCTGGATGGCGATCTGTTAGGAGTGTTTTGATTGTGTCTTCCTGTGTGGCAGGTTGGATTGGATGACCCTTGTGTTTCTTTTGATTGTATGATCGTGTAGGTCCCTGGTGTCTTCTGATTTTTTTATTGAACACTCCAAAATGACAGACAGAATATGAACAGGTGATACCCCCACCACTGTATGTTGCAAAAGGCCAGATAGAATATAAACATCTGAGGTTCCCCCCAGAATTTTATTTCAGTATAGACATTGTCCTGCTGAATTTTTTTAATGTGATACAACCCTTATAGACACTGCTTATCTTGGTGTCAGCCCTCAACGATACAAAAAACTCAAAAAGGATGCCATAGCTCAAATATGCAAAGAGGAATGGGTGAGGAAGATATTTGTCATCGTCATATGTGCACTATTTATTCATTTATAGAGATGAATTCTTCATCTCTGTAAAATGTTCAGCATGGGAAAACTATGGTGTGTGTTCAAGGCACATAGTACCAGATGACAACGATGATAATGATACAAGCCACATGAACACTACAGATGCCTTGAGGTAGCCTTTATTTGCAATAAATAACTAGGACTAACATGCAGCCACTCATTCCTTCCAATATGAGTATAAACAATCTCTGGGATTGTATTGACTATCTGATCACTCCTTATTTGTGTATGCAAGTTCTTAGGCAATTGGCTCTATTTGGCATCATTAGTCATTCACCCCATTCTGGTGTCACTTCTTGGCTCTCTGAGAAATGGCTCTGTTTAAGTTCCTTGTACTGAAAAAAGAGAGGAATCCCACATAGCGCAACAGGAAAGCAGACATAATGCAAACAGCCATTTCACTGGTAGCCTTGCATCACAGAAGCCCTTTAATTAGCTGCTCAGATGGGAAGAAAATTGATTCTGCCTGTATTTGTTACAGGCACAGGAGTGTGATGCTAAGCAGACAAGGGGCCATTTATTCATTAGAATGGAAAGTGTCTTCTCTAACCTTGTGGATGTCCCCAGGTACACCTAATGCTTCCACTTTCTTGGACATTTTAGCAGGTCAGGTCCAGAACTAGGGTAGAAATGTGTTTTCTTTTCACATATGAAGCCAGCTCGTCCTATGCACATCTAATTTGGTTCATATGCAACCATTCCATTTTTTTCATTCCCTTACATTTAGTCAAAGTTGGTTGAAGCTAAATTAAAATGGCAGAGTAAGCCTATCTGCCTTCCCTGCCGTCTGAATCATTTTAAAGTTAAATTGCTTAATACAGGTTGGGTATCCCTTATCTAAAATGCTTGGGACCAGAAGTGCTTTTGAATTTGGATTTTTGGAACCCTCATACTTGCATATATGTCCATAATGAGGTATCTTGGAGATGGGACCCAAGTTCAAATACAAAATGCATTTATATTTCATATTTATTTATTTATTTATTTGCAACATTTATATACCGCCCTTCTCATCCCGAAGGGTGAAATCTTACATTCATATATACCTTCTATTCATAGCCTGAAAGAATTTTATATAGTATTTTCCATAACTTTGTGCATAAGGCAAAGTGTGCGTCCATTGAATCATCAGAAAGCATAGTTATCATTATTTCAGCTATTTATGTGGACACATTTTGAGTGTTTTGGAATTCTGGATAATGTTCAATCTGTGTTAGAACTGGAGGTGGAAATCTAGATGTGAATAAGGTATTACCATGGATCTAAATCTGGACTGTCTTCAAACTGAATGGATTGTAGGGGTGGTGATGATCCTGATCAGTGGATAAATTAAAACAAGAAAACAGTCAAAATCCATTTAACTATGCTCATATTTTTATTGGAATGCTCAAGTACTATATATTTTAAAATAGACCTAGGAATACAGCAGTTGCTCGTAATATGACTTCAGTGACACAGTAGACACTTGTGTTTTGCTCCCCAAGGCCTATTTTGAGATAGGGAGAATGGGGAAAACCACATGACATAATACTTCAGCCAAAGCCCATTGTTATTGCAAAGTGTAGACTTGTATAGCAGACACTAAAATGGGGAATAGTGAAGAGAGCCTTTCACTTGATGCTTATGATCCCAAAGTCATGTCAATGCAGTTGAAGCAAAAGGAAAAAAAATAGTATAGCACTGGAATATATTTACACTATTGTACAGGATGGCTGTTTCTTATAGGGGGGTGGGGGTGGGAAAACTCCACAGTTCATTCACATGACTTAATTTAATGGGCTAGTCTCCAGTATACTTGGAAATGCATTGTAAATAAATAACAAATGAATATTGCCTTGTGCATGTGGCAATGACAGCTATGGGACTAATTTGCTGAGCTATTGTGATGGCACAGAATATTCATAAGCATTCCAATTGCTCAGGGAACAAAGCTGTCAGGCTTTGCAGCCCTATTTCCCTGAGTGTAAGGTTTATTGTCATCTTGGCTTGAAATGAAATCTTACATTGGTCTTAAGGATATCTGAAACTATGGGAGGCTAGCTGAAGTTGGAGAAAAAACAGGGAAGTTCTAAAAAGTAGTGTGAGCCACCACAGAAATTGTGCTTGTTATAATTCAAGTCGTTGCTTAAGCATTGTGACTTGCAATCCTCTGGGGCAATGACAGCCAGGAAACAATTAGGTGTGTGCATGCATGTGTGTCTGAATTTCATATATTGATTTGAACTAACTTGCCAGTTCTGTGACTGCACACCTATAGTAATGATAATAATGCAAATTTGCAAATTGATTCACATTGAAGCAATTCGGAGCTAAAATGAACAGAGAACCAGATGACAAAACAAAACTGGCTAGTTTGGCTGATAACCATCTAGGCAGAAATACTTATATTGCTTTGTTTTATAGAACCACAAATATCTGTGACTATTTTGTGCTGCCAAAGGCAGATAAACCAGGTAACGTGACAACTTTCATTAAATCAGTGTCAATGTTGATAAATATTGGTACTTCTGAGCTTGCAGGAGCTTTTGTTCTGGGAGAATGGGAAATATTTAGAGTTTAGGAAACACTATGAAAAACCTAAAGATATACCCTGCCTAATCTGAAATAGGTCCCTTTACTAACTGTTGCTCTGATTTTTTCCATGTGACTTAAAAAAGAAGCATGTGACAAGAGAACATGTTTATGTTTTTGTCTCTGTTTCTTCAAAGTCAGTTGTATATATTCAATCCTGAAGCAGTGTTCTGCTTTAGACATGTGATACTGCATAACTTATCTAGTTTTCTTAAGGTTATAAAATATGCCATCACTTAGAAGTGTCACTTTATACGTGTCTTCATAACCCCATAATGAGGGCAGGGTGAAGGAGTGGGAGGAGCCATGGCTATATTTTCAACTACTTCGCCTTGAGCATTATAGGCAGAACATGGCACCTGGGAAAAAGATGTCATTGTGATGGTACGCCCGAGCCTTTGAGAAAACTATAGTGTCTGGCTTTACTTGGGAGCTATCTGTATACCTTCTGTTAAGATCTAGACCCTTAACATACAGAGGCACTTTAGGCAAGATGAAAGTTAACCAAAATGAGTTTACTGAAAACTGGAAGAACAAAGGACTAACCCCACCCGGGACTATTGTAAGATAGTTTAAAACAATGCACTACAAAAGGATAGTTTGCTGGTTGCAGTCATCTCTCTGGAATCCTTGAAAGTCTTTTACCTCTGATGTAAAGCAATGGATTATAAGCTGGTGCTTATAAGCTGTCTTGGTCTTCTACTTTGTGAAACTTGGGCTGACCACAAGCTTCTGTTGTCTCTGGGATTGATGGTATATAAATACTGCTAAATGCAGGTGCTAAGGATGCCTGTTTGGATAGCTGGGCCTAAGATTACCAAACAATGACCAGGACTCTAATCGGTGTAGCTCTGATGCAGAAAGAAAAGGGGGCCTAGCAAGAAAGTTCTGTACAGGCAAATGGAACAGACCAACTAAAGCTGGCCTCTAGGGGGATTTTAGGCTCCACCACAAAACTAATACAAATGGAGGTATCTCTACTCTATTGAGAAAACCTAAACAGAGGAAACTGAAGCAAAAGAGAGGAAAAGGCAGAGACAAAACTTCACAGTCATGTCCTTTTGCAATGATTATAATGATATTTATTTATATTTTTCCCAGTATGTCACTCAAGGTAACTCAATCTCATTTTGCTTTTGAAGGATTCCTTCTTTTTACATATAGTCTATGCCTAGTCCTATCAAGTATGCTATGAAACCAACCAATCAGCATGCTGAAATTATCAGCTGGCTAGAATTGCAGGCCGAGGTTATGTCTAGCATGGGTCCTAGGCTTCTGTTGTAAACACCATTTTCAGGTACAAAAGGAACCAGGGTTCCTTTAATTGCCAGATTGTATGAAGTTCCTCAATTAGACAGGCCTGGTGACAGTGTTAGGAGCTGGGCCCACTCCTAATATGGGTGATCCATCACGGGCAGTTAAGAAGTCACTCCATTGTGTTAGAGGAAAAAACATAATTTGCTATCTTCTGCTCTCAAGTCAAGTGGAAAAGACTGGTCCAAAGTTTTTGCTGCCTAAGACAAAAAGCCACCCTTTTGGTTTTCTATGTAGAGAAGCTGATTAGACTGGCAACTGAATCTTATCCCAACAGTTCAGCTGCCAGTCTAGTGAGCTTCAGTTGAATACAAGTTAGAGAAGATACTATCTTCCTCTTCCCTGGAAGCAACAAAACATCTTTGGCCTTGTCCTATCCTGCTGGGTTTGTCTGACCAAAATAATAGTATCACTTGAGCACTGACTTTAGAAGCAGTGAGCTGGAAATAAAATACTTCAAAAGTTGATCCACAGAACAAATTTGATGCTGGCAAGAAGGTGCTACCAATTAATAAGATTTAGTGGCTGAGGCAGCATTTTAAAATATAATAATGTGGCCTTTCAGCTGGAAGGAATTTTACTCACTTCTTTCTGGATCAACACATATTGGGTAGCTTGTAAAGACCCTATGGCTGGCTAAATTCAACAGGATCAATCATTTAATTGTGGAAACAAATGGATGGATTGGGGGGGGGATCACTTGTTTATATTCTGCCTGTCATTTTGGAGTATTTAGTCTGAAAAATCAGGAGGACATCAGGTGCTTAACTCATAGATTGACAGAATCCTAGAGTTGGAAGAGACCTCAAGAATCATCCAGTTGAACCCCCTTTCATGGAGGAATACACAATCAAAGCACTCCCTCCAGAAGCTATCCAACTTCTAAAAAAATCATCGTCATCATCATCATCATCATCATCATCATCATCATCATCATCATCATCATCATCATCATCATCATCTTTATTTATACCCAACCTTTATCGCTGTGGGGACTCAAGGAGGCTTACACTCCACAATAGACAAGTTTAAAAAGTGCAATACAAAAGTTAAAAAAACAATTAAATAATAACTGTGTGGTCAAAACTGAATAAAAATACAGTAACTACACTAAAATGGCATTTTAAATGCATATCCCTACCCTAAACCTTCCCAAAGCCCCCCCCCCTTCCCCTTCTCCAAATGCCTGTTGACATAAGAAGGTCTTGACCTGGGCCATCCTGGTCTCTCTTGAGAGACAAAAATCTCCAGAGAAGGAGCTTCCATCACTCTTTGAGGCAACATATTCCACTGTTGAACAACCCTTACCACCAAGAAGTTCTTTCTAATGTTTAGGTGGAATCACTTTTTCTGTATTCATAATCTACTGAGTCCTCGTGATATCTTTTTCAAAAACTTAGTAACCGATTTGCATACAGAATTGGAGTGTGACAAGTAGAGTACCATACGGCCTAGGACAGGTGTTGTTTAATAACTTTATAAATGACTTGGATGAAGGAGGAGAGGGGGTGCTCATCAACTTTACAGATGACAGACTGGAAGATTATTTCAAATTAAGAGACAGAGCAGGATACAAGATGATCTTGGGCCAAAAGTAACAAAATAATTTTCATCAAAAGTCAATCCAAAGTTCTGTTGTACAATAAACAAGTTTACACATAGAAGATAGCAACTGTTTGGATTAACAGCAGTGCCTATAAAAAAGATCCAAGGCTCTAATATACCACAAAGTGAAGATGATTTAGCTATGTAATGGAAGAGTAGAGTGTATTGTCCACACTGCAAGAAGCAGTACCCAGCAGGGATGAATCTAGGCTTCTTCCTGGATTTTGAATGATTTTATTGAACCTACAGATTACACCAGGATTTTGAATGGCACCTTTAACATTTTGACTAGTGTTCAGAGTCTTGTTGACTTGGAAACATCACCCATCACTGGTAGTACTGCTCTGTTGAGTTTTCTACTCACCTCAATTTAGAAACAACTTTGGTGGTAAGAGGTGGATGCATTACATGCACCTCTTAACCACCAAAGTCGTTTCTTTGTAAGTCATTTCTGACTTATGATGGCCCTAAGGCAAACCTATGAAGAGTTTTCCTTGGCCAGATTTTTTAAGATCAGGTTTGCTATTCCCTTCCCATGAGGCTGGGGGAATGTGACTTGCCCAATACTAACCAGTGGATTTCCATGGCGTAACAGGGATTCATACTCTGGTTTCCTGTCCAGCGCCATACCACTGCATCCCTACTGGCTCTTTTATATCAAAGTTTAGGAATAATATAAAAATACTAGAATGTGTGCAGAGAAGGGTATCAGTGAAGGTGAAAGGCCTGGGTGGGCACCAACTCACATAAAAAGACTATTGTGGAAATGGAATACTGCTTTTCCTTCAAGACTTTGAAGCATGGCACTGGCAAGATGGTTACTTGTGACAACATGTAGGATAGATGTTTGAGCATCACAAACATAATTCAATGCCACTGAGAGGCTAATATTCATGAAAGTGAGCCTAATCCAAAAGGACAAGGAGAATTAAACCAGAGTACCTGGAGTGGCTTTAAATTTGTATCTGTTTCAGTGCTCTACAACTGTTTCCTGGAGGATGTTAGCAGGACTTACTGATATTAGGCAACAATGTTCAGCCTAAATAAGCCAAGAATGGATCCTACAGAGACATAAGTAGCAAAGTTTATTTTAATTACAACCTGGTTATTGTATACAGTAGAGTCTCACTTATCCAGCATAAACAGGCCGGCAGAACGTTGGATAAGCGAATATGTTGTATAATAAGGAGAGATTAAGGAGAAGCCTATTAAACATCAAATTAGGTTATGATTTTACAAATTAAGCACCAAAACATCATGTTATACAACAAATTTGACAGAAAAAGTAGTCCAATGTGCAGTAATGCTAAGTAATTCCTGTATTTACAAATTTAGCACCAAAATATCAAGATGTATTGAAAACATTGACTACAAAAATGCGTTGGATAATCCAGAACGTTGGATAAGCCAATGTTGGATAAGTGAGAGACTACTGTATTTTCTTGTTTGGCTTGCAGAATTGCAGATGAATATTCATTGAGTTAAGATATGCCCAAGAAATTATTCATGGGAACTTCCTCCAGTTACTTGTAACACTCAGAAACAACTTATAGGAGCATTTTCCTCTCCTTCTAGCCACAATGCTCCTTTTTACGTCCATTCCTTTTGGAGGCAAAGTTATGCAGTTTGACTCCAGTGAGCTCAGCAAAATCTGAGAGTTCTAGTCTCGCTCTTTCTCTGATCCCTCGTTCTTGAAAAGGAACCCTTCATCAGACTGGTGACAGCAGACCACTCTAGGCAAAGATTTTGTGCCATGGGGGGAAGTAAAACCATTTTCCTGGATGCAAGGAGGTGAAGTGTTCATTTGTCCTTAAAGCATACAAGATGATTATAATGATGATTCCACCTTTTCCTGAAGATTAGGACTTATATGTTTAAAATATGACAATTACAAATGTACAAAATATTAAAACTAAACTAAGCTATAAGCCATCTTAAAAAAAACAAGAGCTCTAAAAAGATTTTAAATATTAAACAATACAATTTACAACAGCATAGCATTTACAGCCCTTTGTTAAAAGTCTTCAATTTTCAAAGCCTGTATTAATATAAATTACAGCATTTGAACCTCTGGGGGAAGGGGGGAGTTCCAAATTGTTGGGGCAGCCACTGTGAAGGCCCTTCCTCATATTCCCACCAGGCATATATGTGAAAGTAGAAAGAATAATAATAACTTAATAATAATATCTTCATTCTTGTATCCCACCACCATCTCCCCGAAGGGAATCGGGGCGGCTCACATGGGGACGAGCCCAACAGTAACATAGATTAAAACATAATACATGAATTAAACAATATAAACAAAATAAATATAAAAACAGCATAAAACACATAAAACACAACAATTACTTTAAAAACCTGGCCACAAGTACAGCATATGCGGAGGGTGACTAGTGCAGGATTCTAAGTAGGAGAAGGGCCTATATACTGTAGATCAATGGTTCTCAACCTGGGGTCCCCAGTCCCAGAAATCCTAACAGCTGGTAAATTAGCTGGGTTGAGAACCACTACTGTAGATCTTATAGACTGGGCATGTTCACATTGGGAGATACAGTGTGTAATATAGTCTGGACCTAAGCCATTTAGGCTTTATAGATCTTTAATACACTCAGGTGCCCTAGGGAACATTTACTTGAACCAGCCAGTATTCAACTGGCAACCCAGAGGACTGTTGTGTTGGCAGCCCCTCAATTGTGGAATGATCTGCTGGAAGAGATCTGACAGTTAAATGTGCTGTCAAAATTTTAAAAAGTAGTATTAAAGATCAATTTCTTCTGAAAGGCCTATTTAAACTATGAATTTTAAATTGACATGTTATTGGTATAAATTATTTTAATGTGTGTTTTAATTTTATGTTTTAAATCTATGCATTTTAAATGGTTTTATATTTTAGTTATCTATTGCATTTTTCCTCATTGTACCTTACTTTGAGCCTTAGGGAGTGGTAAGTAAGGAATAAAATGGATGATGCAGACGATGCTGATGATAATGAAGAAAAAGAATTATGGCTGGTAACAGTATAGCAGCCAGTGGAACTGCCAGAGAAAGAGAGCTCTATGATTCCTGTAGCCAGTCCCCATGGGGAGAAAGTCTTGACATCATCTGTTTGGGGCACTGTAATAGTGACCTCCAGCACTGATAGGGAGATGGACCTTTGGCATGCCTTTCAACTAGGGTTGCCAGGTCATGTGAATCCCAGACCTTGAAATTTCAGGGCCAGAATCTGAGACCTAGGGAAACATCATGTTAATGTCACAGAAAGAGGAATATGGTGGTGTTCTTAAGCATGACACATAAAGTATCGATCACAGTGGTTCTAAACATCTAATTCAGATAAACACTAATCCAACAAAAGAGGAAAAAAGAATCTGAATAAAAATTAGATTTTCCAGCTTCGCATTCCTGAAGACTTACTCATTTAATTCTAATTTGAGAATTTTAATCTGCATTTCATCAGTGGGCTTTGACTTGTATTTTAACTCTGTGTATCTTGTTCTATGTGTTTTAATAGTTTTTATCTCTTATTTTAACAATGTTGTACCTTGCTTTGAGCTGCCGGGAGAGGTGGATTATTATTATTATTATTATTATTATTATTATTATTATTATTATTATTATTATTATTATTATACAATAAAATAGCACTTCACCCCAGACACTGCTGCTAACTCTGTTGGAATATTTCTGCAAGCAGTCCTTTTATAAGAGCACATGGGAGTGGTAATACAACCAATGGAAGTTTCCCAAACTCTGCATTTAAAAGGACACACTCTACAGTAGCTGTTGTAAATGGTTCCAAGCACATTGTAGTAGTCAGAGAAGTTAATAATTTTCAAGGCTTGAGATGCCTCCCCTTCACCCTGTTGACCAGAGAAGCAGAGCCAAGTCCTGAGCTCTCAAAACTCTTACTTCCAACTCTGTGATATTATTTTTTACTTTGATTTTCAAGCCTATATATTTGATAACATATCAGTAGCAGTCATCATCCGTTTTTCATTTTGGTCTCGCTTCTCTGTTCCAACTGTTTTCTCCGTTAAAATAACCAGAGCTAGGAAATCTAACATTTGTGGAATTAGAAAGATAAAAAAACACACTAGGAAATACCAGACTTCAAAATGTATCTGAAATACAGAGCTGCAAACATTTTTTTACTGTTCCCCCAAATATTGTTCACAATCTACACAGATTGTACCACTAAGTTCTTCCAAGTGTTACTGATTTAAAGGAAAGAGTTAAGCATGTGGCTAAACTTTTCCCATTGAAATCAATAGGTTTTTAAGTGTGTCTCTTTGGTATGATCATTTCTAATCTGATGATAGAGCCAGAAAGTTTTTTCTATGGTTAGGTCATAGACTCTCAATACTTAAGTGACCTACTTCCTTGTAATAATCTGACATGATAGAAATTGAAACTCATTTGCAGCCTACCTGGGCAGATGTAGAGAGGGAATCCTGTTTTGACTACCTCAGCTAATCTGCTAAGGCCTTGAAGTGTATTTGATTTCTCTATGGAAGAATCTTTTCCCCTGCTTTGTTCTTGATGTGATAGAACTGCAGATATTAGAAGCCCCAAACTTGTTTGCTCAGTAAGTTTGATTTCCAGTTATACATGCTGAGATGAATTTTATTGGATGCTAAGTATTCTGATGTAACCCAAGCTTGGGTAAATTACAGAAATACCATTGGAAAATTACAAAATCTTCCAGCCAATGTATCCAAAATAGTGATGCTCTCAGACTTTGATCTCTGCCTTTCTAGTATTTCATTCCAGAAACATAAATGACTGAGATACGTTGTAGTGAAGAAAGCAAATACGATGATCTCCAGGCAAGAATTTGTGTACAGTTTTTTCTATCAGAGCAAAAGTCAATACAAGAGCAAGAATTTGCACATACTGTATTAACAAAAATGATTGTTTTGAAGATTAGCTTTTAACTTCCCCATTAAGATGACTGAAATGATCTAAAATGAGAAAGTACATTTGTTGACCCTTATATTTTGTCACTGATGAAAAGCACAGCTATAAGCTCTTGGAAAACAGTCTATGAACACACACATTTCATCAGACATAACACTGATGCTTGAGGTACTTTCCTTCTCTCCAGCCCATGGCTTCCCACCAGTGTTTCTATCAAGAATGTTTACCCAAGAATTACTTGCTTCCTATAGCTCCCATTTCCCACTGCTTCTCTACCTATAATGTTTATTCTGTAGAGCACCCACCCCTCTGCTGCTCCCTGTGCCTTTGGCTTCCTCTCAAATGTCAGGATTTGACAACTGGCATCCCTGCTTCCCCTCAGAGTCTAACTTCAATTACATGAAAATAATGTAACAAAAGCCTGACAGCTGGATTTGGAGTAAAGAATCAACACGAGTGATTTGGAGGAGAGGTAAACTGCTCATGTGGGTTTCTGATTGCATGCTTGCCATAGTGAGCACTAGTTTAGAATTCTGCAGGACAGAAAAGAAGTTGTGGTAATGTCTTATAGAGGAGAAGAGGTGAGCCAAGGAAAAGGCTAACCATCTCTGCTTTGCTTCATCGGCTTTTTACTCACTGCAGTAAGCATTTATTGAGCTTTGGCTGTACTGGGAGGTATTACATTGACCTTTAAAAACATCCAAATTCTTCTCCTCAGTAACCTTCATGGTGATGTTGATACCCAATCTTTGAATGGTGGCTGGTGGCTTCTATGTTAGTGGAGTTGTGAATCTAGTATAGGTATTATTCCATCTTTTAAAAGGGTGTTGAACGACTATGTCACGTGGCCGCAGGAATTGCTGAATGTCATCACTAGGGCATGGGGAACCCAGTGCTCCACACCCTGCATTGCCTGATTCATCTCCCAGCTGATCCCATGATGGGAAGCGTGGGGCACGCAACTTCCCCCATTGGCTGTAATGGCAGCAAAGGAAGCCTCCAGTGTTGCTGCAGCTGCATATGCCAGCTCCACCCTCCTTCGCCCACGGAGCCACACCAGCATTGTTTGATGACAGCTGGCAGGCTCTATGGGTCTAAACCGGCACATGCCCTTTGTGTTGTGGTTGTATTTTGGAAGCTAAGATTCAGTACCTTGGATAGATGCTTTAAAGTTTTACTGACATGTAAGCAATAGGCTTGTCCGATCGATGGAAAAAATGTTTCAATTCTCGTTTCTAAAGTAGGGGGTGCCGGCTCTTCGATGTAGAAATTATTTCTTAATGTTTCACCCAAAATTTTTGGATATTTCCGAAAATTCATAATGTTTCTAAAATGTTTCTAAAATGGCGGACGCGCATGCGCAATCGCCAAAAAACAGGAAACTGGGGGGGGGACTTTTCTGGGGGGTCTCCCGCCCTCATTTCTTGAGCTATTCTCATCAAAATTGGTACAGTGGGAGAACACATTCCACACTCTTTGCTCAACAAATTGCAGAATGTTTCCTGTCTCCTATGATTTTTGGCGAATTTTCATAACTTTTTATAATACACTATTTTTCAATATTTGAAGAAACCTGTTCCTGGTTTGAAAGTCTTATTTCTTGTTCAATTGGGTTCTTATAACTGTAAAAGTCCCTCTTCTACTTGTGTAGACTTTGGATTAGAAATGCAGCACACGCCAAGCAATGCCTTGACAGGATTGGCAACGTCCTTTGGAAACTATAAATTGCCTTTGAACCTTTTGATCAATGGTGCCACTGGCTGACCTTGTGATTGCAAAAATGAAACTCTGGCTGAGGACTTTGGATTAGAAATGCAGCACACGCCAAGCAATGCCTTGACAGGATTGGCAACGTCCTTTGGAAACTATAAATTGCCTTTGAACCTTTTGATCAATGGTGCCACTGGCTGACCTTGTGATTGCAAAAATGAAACTCTGGCTGAGGACTTTGGATTAGAAATGCAGCACACGCCAAGCAATGCCTTGACAGGATTGGCAATGTCCTTTGGAAACTATAAATTGCTGTGGACCCTCTATTGAATCAAATCAATGTCTAACTTTGTGATTGCAGAAATAAAACTCAGCCCAAGGCTTGGGAATAGAAATGGAGCGTGAGGGAAGTAATGCCTTGGCGGGTGCCCCACATCCTTTGGAAACTATTTTTTCCAATGTACCGTTTAGGTTTGAAAACAATGTGTGTCTTTGTGATTGCTGCAATTTCACTCAGCCTGGGGGCTTGGGATTACAAACGGAGCGGGAGGGAAGCAATGCACTTGCAGGAATGCAGACATCCTTTGGAAACTATTATTTTCAAGTTCCCTCCCCCCCCCCCTTTCAGGATTGCAAAGAAGGGCTGATGTGGTGATTGCTAAATTCCAAAAAAGAAAACAGAAAAGACAAAAGGTCTCCCTCAGGAGTAGATGGAAAGCACCCCAAGCTCAGCACTAGCAGGGATGCAGATGTCCTTTGGGAAAAAAAGTTCCCTAAAGCCAGCCACAGCAAGGACTCTGCCCCAAGCCCCCAGCCAATTTCCCCCCAAAAAAACACAATATCGAACCAGCAACAACAGAAACACTCTACCCCCAGTCACTTAGCCCTCTCTCCCCCAAGCAAGCAAGCAGCTTCCCAGCATGCGCGAAACACCCTCTCTCCTCGGTATCCCAACCCAGAATGGCTTGGCTCAGTTGGGGAGGGGAGAGATCCTCCACGTGGACGTGGAGGACGCTAGCCCCCACCTTTTTCAGCCATCGTGGAAGTCTCTGATTGGCCAGGGAGCGGTAGCCATGTTAGGCTGCACTAGGCTCCAATTCATGTTAGGTTGCAGAAACAAAAAAATTTTTTAAATTTTTTTTAAAAAAAAATATTAAAAAAAAATTTGGAAGGAAAAAATTTAACGAAAATTTTAAGAAACAATTAGAGAATGGGCCAACGATGGTTCCAATTACATTGCCAGTTGTGCCCAGGGAAAATGTTTCAATATTCATTTCAAAAAACGAGAACAATCCAAAATAATTATGAAACGAGAAACATAACGAATATTTAGACAACCCTAGTAAGCAACTAGGTGCCCAGGGCCTCAGTATTTGACCTTTAAGCTTCTCTGTGGATTGGCTTTCCTTAAATATCATAAGGAGATTCTTCATTTTGTTTCCAATGAGCAGCAGAAAAAAATCACCCCAACCCACTCTAGTGCTCTGAACAGGAACCTGGCATTAGAGAGGGGGGGGGGGGCGGTGTGAGAGAATCTGGTAACTTTACAGACCATAAAATGGAGAAAAGGGGAGAGAGAACAAAGGGAAGAGGGCAGGCCATATTTCCTCTGGATATGCACACAAATACATACACACACACACACATGTTGAAGACAATGGTTTTCGCAACAATCTTGTGACTTGATTGGATTTGCCCACATGATCTTTGAAGGTGAAGCATGAGTAAATGAAGGTTGGACTTCTCTGTAAGACTTTCTGTGGAATCAGGTAGCATGGAAATGCAGGCCCCATCTGAATTCTCCTGCCTTTGATATGGGTTTAAAAAAGCTGAGCTGCCACTTCCATTTTGGCCCCCAAATTTTCCCTATGTTTACACTGGGATCAATCCTATTCTCTGCCACTCGATTCACTCAAAAGTGGAGCTATGGGGAGGGGTAGGTAGGTATATTTCCTTGTTGAATCGGAGGCAGTATCGGCTCTTGATGCCATGTTAATGGACTGAAGTGGGAAAAGCATGGGGGTGCCTTAGCATTCATTAATACTTTATGCTTGGACAGGACTTTGACATGACTTTAGGAAATGGCCATGCTATTTCCTCGGTGTAAATGATCTTGAAAAGGAAAGAGCTTGATAATAAAGAATCTTCAGAAGGTGATGGAAAGGGGAAAGGGCCAAGCAAGCTGGGGGGGGGGGGGGAGAAGTGAGAAAAGACCCCCTTGCCTGACTGCATATGGAGAGGAAAGAGGATGGGAAGGCTGCCCACAAGGGTTCAAGTGGCAAAAGTCATGGCCTTGCCATTCACAGAGCTGTTAAGCTGTAGGGCACAATGTTCTCTCTTTTACTTCACTTGATATCAGGGAATGCAATCTATAAATGAGAGGATCAACTCTTGGAGCAAATGATTTGGTTGATTTTATTGATGTTATTTAAAGTATTGACAAAGGTTAGAAAATACACCTTGAGATAATTTTTGATTAAAGTTTTTATTATGTAAATCCTTATAGGTTTTAAAAAATAAATATTATTTTGCGTCCTTATTTAAACATATTTATTTTATCCTAAATCTTGTAGAGCATCTCGCTGCCATTTAACCTTAGCGGTGGGGTGAGGGGGTCGTCAAAGATCCTGGCCATCAAAAATCCTGTAAGAAAGAAAAGTTCCCTATTTGTTTCTGGAGAGCAGATTGAGCAGTTCATAAAAGTCACCTGTTCACAATCTTACTTGCTAGGCCAATTTGTTATAACATTTCTATCTAATTTATAGCAATTCTCTACAGTACTGTATCTCTAGTATGAACTAGCAGCAGGTGCAGTTTTTCTGCAGTCAACATCCTCTTTGATCTTCTTTTGCAGTGATGTTTTTCTCTCCTTTTTATTAGACATACATGGACCCTGTTAAAGACACAAACACTTTTAAAACAGCCACAAATTGACAATCCTTGTTTGTAGGTATAAGAACTGTTTTTTTTGTAGGCTGCATTTACAAGATCATTAAATACCATTGGGTGCTTCTACAGTACAAGCATCCAATTGTATTTAATCATCTTGTAAAGGCAGAAGTCTGTTTATAGTTACAAATAATTACTTTTTGGACTATAATTCCCAGAATCTCTCTGGCAAAAGTATTTCCCTCAAACTGTGCTTTCTCCATTTGCATAAGAATTGCTGTTTGTATTTTCAAAAGCATCTTAAATATGTAAATAGAGGCCCTTAACTTCATACCTTGTCTGTCCATAATACAAATTGCTCAAGCATACCAGCAAGAGTTTCTAGAAAGAAATGCAATTGTTGTAATGGTTCCTCCAGTTTTTGCCTTTACTTGAAGTTTGGGTCCATCACACGGCTGACCAGATTCCTGCTTCTAAATGGTTATGCAATACGCAGCTGCTGCTGGCCTTAGTTCAATCACTGTTCGGCCCATCCCAGAGGGCTCCATGCTTCAAGGCACAGTGAACCAATTCTTGTATGTTGAGTAGTTTATAAAAATGTATGAAGACACTTTCCAGATGAAATCTAATTTTGAAATGCCGCCTGCTACTAATAAAAAACATCTCTTCTGTAAATAACAATTGCCCTTTTCCAGAAGCTTTTGAAATACTTTCTCTCTTCTCTTACAACTGATATTGTTGATTTGTATTTTTTGACTCAGTGGAATACCTCTGAAGCAGCTGAGAGGGTCAAAATGGATAGCTTCAGCCAGAATTATTACACAATCTTTTCCAAAAGCTCAGCAAAGGCTTTCTTTGGCTGCACGCCATAGGCCATTTACCCTCAAAGTTATTCTATTAATGGGAATGGTCAGAAGCAGTCTGGATGCATGGGTTGTGCATTACAGCCTTTATATTCCTGTTACCTGGAGTGGGTTTGCAGTTATGCTTACAGAGCAATAGTTGAAACCACTGAATAGAAATGAAACAGATATAACCATTGTACTTACTCACCTTCAGAAGGCATAGCCTCCTTTTGCCTTTAGATTTTTCATCACTAGTTATTTGTACATGCACACTGAAGTACAAGGACATGTTTATTTTATAACAAGGAATGTGTAACTTTGGAATACAGTGCTAGTAACTATGCAGACTGATTGATAACTGGCAAATAGAGGGAGAAAACCTGGAGGCAGTGACAGACTTTGATTTCTAGGCGCAAAGATTACTGCAGATACAGACTGCAGCCAGGAAATCCGAAGACGTTTAATTCTTCGGAGGAGAGCAATGACCAATCTCAATAAAATAATAAAGAGTAGAGACATCACACAGGTAACGAAGGTCTGTAAAGTTAAAGCAATGATATTCCCTGTAGTAAACCTATGGATGCGAGAGCGGGACCATAAGGAAGGCTGAGGGAAGGAAGATAGATGCATTTGAACTGTGGTGTTGGAGAAAAACTCTGGGAGTGCCTTGGACTGGAAGAAGATCCAACCAGTCCATACTCCAGGAAATAATGCCCGACTGCTCACTGGAGGGAATGATATTAGAGGCAAAGATGAAGTACTTTGGCCACATAATGAAAAGACAGGAAAGCTTGGAGAAGTGAATGGTGCTGGGGAAAATGGAAGGCAAAAGAAAGAGGGGCCGACTGAGGGCAATGTTAGGGATTCCTCTTCTTCAGAAGAGGAAGGGAAGAAGGAAAGTGTTAATGAATCAGAGGGGCAGTTGGAATCTGAGGGGGAGATTTTGCAAGTACCCACATTTGAGGAGAGGTGAAAGGAAACAGAGCAGAGATGTCGTTCAGCTAGAATAGCTGCCAGAAATGCAGCTGAGTAATTGGGAACCACCCTAGCAGCTGTGAGGGAACTCAGGGCTATAAAGCAGAAGCAGGTGCAGTCAGCTTTTGCTGGTAACAAACTGACTCTAATGCTAAGCCTTCGCTCCCCTTGTGCCTGCTTCGAGTCTGTATCTGGGAAACTGCTCCTAAGGATTTATTGCTGTTTCTTTGTCTGAAGTAAGACTGCTAATTGGTTTGTGAATTTATCAGAGACTTAAGAACTGTGTTTGCCCTAAGACTACTTTGCTTTCTTTTGCATTATGCCACTGTGTGTGCTGTTCTTTATGTTTTGCTGAAGTAAAGCAGTTTTCATTTACTTGCCACATTGTTTTAAGGCTGTTCTTGAAAGACAAAACAGGACAGGCAAGACAGATGGATGGTATCCTTGTCTGGCATGGGCTGATCCATGAGGTCACAAAGAGTCGGAAGCGACTGAACAAATAAACAACAACAAATTATGCATATGCTTTCTGTTTGGAAATAGATGCTGCATCTGTTTTCTAGTGCCTGCAGCAGCATGGAGCAAAAACTGGAATAGCAATTTCCACTACAATTACATCTATTCTTACACACAGGTGTATGCCTATATAGATTTTGGTTATTATATAGTCTAGAAGTATACTAAATAAATAAGTATATTGAATTGTAATATAGGATCAGTCCAAGATTATAGTTTTAAAAAGAATCCATCTGGATCAGACCAGGTGCCTATTTAGTTCACACTTTTCATTCATGTTATTGCTTTTTAAAATAAGAGGATTGAAAATAACAGTCTACTTTAGCTTCAGTATTTTCCTTTGAATAACTAAGCCTTAGAATGGGAAAAACATATATAAAAGCCTGGCACATAACAGCATCATGAAAGCCAGGTTGTTTGGCAATCCCTAGAGTACTGAATAGTGACCTGCAGGAAGGCCAAGTCCTCCCCAGGGCCAGAGGTTGCACACCTCCAAATAAAAGGCCATTTAAAACCTTTTTTAAAAAAAGAGCTGAACTACTGATCTTGCTTATGAATAGTGACTATCTGAATGGCAAACTAACCAGCCATGTAGGTCATCCGGTACTTGTCTGCCCTGCTGGTGTGTGGCGTAGGGATTTTATTTTTATTAGAAGTGTGCTAACTTATTTCAAAATGTGCATCTACACAGATACATTAATCGATGCTAATTCTACCTGAGATACATTTTTTTTTTGAAGAGATAGTAAGTGGTCAAGCTCTCTGGAAACTAGAGAAGAGGGTTAAAACATAAACAGAAAGCCTGGAGCAAGGAGAGTTCTTTAATGGCTCTAACTGAAACATTGCCTATAGCATAAAACAGCCTGTATCAGGCTCACCCAATGCCATACATAAAAATGGATTTTCTTCCTTGATATTTCAGGTTTTCTCTTGCTCAGCAAAAGACAATAGAGTACATTAAGCACATTCAGAAGGTGGCTAGCATTGCATTTACTGACACTTCAAAGATCCGATCATATTTTCTTCAAGTGTACTTAGCATTAGCTATCAGACCTGACCTGATAGAAATCACTGTATTACTGAGAGACTTGAGCATAAAGAGAGAAGGAGAAAGAGTGTGCAATAGAAAAGATGGTGCAGGAAAATAATAACTTACTAATGCTTTTTAAAAACAGATAGGTGCCTACCAATACCCTGCCTTCTCCACTTCTGTGCCAGCTGATCTCCCAGCCAGCCATCTCTGTTATCATTTGCTGCTGCAGCAATATGGTCTTCTAGAGGCATTAAGGCCATTAATTTGAAAGGATCTAAGAGGTGCCAGACACAGTTTCAGGTTTCTAAATCTGATCTGTAAAAAAATTAATACATCTAAAAGGAACAGTTAAAAGCATCACCAATCAATTAGTGGTGAGCGTTTCTATGCATATTGACAGCTTGTGCCCATGGTAGCTGGTGGAACTAAGGACAAGGGCAACAAATAGCAGACAGAGGCGGGGCACCAGGGCAACAGGGGCATTAACACAGAAAAGATATTGTGAGATCTAGAGAAGCATAGCAATGGGGATTGGAGGGAGGACTAGAAGGAACTGGAATAACCCAGAAAAGGAGGCTGGAAGGAGGGAGAAGATAGAGAGAAGAGGTGTAAACCAGTGTTGTGGTTCCAACAATTTCCTGGAGAGCTAGCCACCATAGACATCCCTTTGCACAACAAAACCATTCACCATCTATAATAATATAATAGCTTTATTTTTATACTCTGCCACTTGGGACTCGGGGCGGCTTACACATCGGGCAAGTGCCCCTAGATACAAATACAAATGATCCATCAAAAACAAACAAATAAATAAAAATAAAATAATAAAAGTAACCAAATACTGTAGTTAAAAACACAATTTCAATAAAACCTAAGAACATCAAACAGCCAACATCTAATTGCCAACATATTTTTAGGCTGTTCAGACCACAGAGTGGTTGCTGAATTCTAATATTTCTTAGCCACTCTCATTTGTGCCACTGAATGAGGAAAAAGATTCATACATTGGCCAACATGGTTGTGAACATGCGTTGGGCTTTGGTCTAGATCAGTGGTTTTCAACCTTCCTAATGTCATGACCTCTTAATACAGTTCCTCATGTTGTGGTGACCCCAAACCATAACATTATTTTTGTTGCTACTTCCTAACTGTAATTTTGCTACTGTTATGAATCGTCATGTAAATATCTGATATGTAGGATGTATTTTCATTCACTGGACCAAATTTGGCAGTAATACCTGATACACCCAAATTTGAATACTGGTGGGTTTGGGAGGAGATATTGATTTTGTCATTTGAGAATTGTAGTTGCTGGGATTTATAGAGCACCTACAATCAAAGAGTATTCTGAACTCCACCAAAGATGGAACTGAACCAAACTTGGCACACAGAATTCCCATGACGAACAGAAAATACTGGAAGGGTTTGGTGGGCATTGACCTTGAGTTTTGGAATTGTAGTTCACCTGAGTCCTGCGAGCACTGTGGACTCAAACAATGATGCATCTGTACCAAACTTGGCACAAATACTCAATATGCCCAAATATGAACACTGGTAGAGCTTGGGAAAAATAGACCTTGATATTTGGGAGTTGTAGTTGCTGGGATTTATAATTTACCTACAATCAAAGAACCTCTAGAACCCAACCAATGATAGAATTGGCCAAATTTACCATACAGAACCCCCATGACCAACAGAAAATACTGCTCTTTGGCGACCCCTCTGACACCCCCCCCCCAGGGGTCCTGAACTCCAGATTGAGAAACACTAGTCTAGATATTAAAGGAGCGGTTCAGAATGCTGAGTCACATCCCCAGTATAGATTCAGTAATATGAACAAAGCTCAGAAATTTCAGTGAAAAAGCTGCAGTGGATTGACCATAGCAGCACTGGCAGGTCCTTTCCTGGTGCATGAAGACTACTCCAGTAACCTCTTTAAAGAGGAATGAGAAACCAAGCAGCACATGAATTTCCAGAAGAGAGAGGCAGTTCTAAGTTGGATTTATGCCTGCATAAGTCACTGCCAGGATGCCAGCCATAAATATGTCAATTTATGTATGTAGATACAACTTAGAAGTCATTATTATGATTTAAATAGAAGTACAATACTGTGACCAGGTGACTTCTTTGCTTACTGAGCCTGCTATCCAGATGTTGACTATTGATGGGAAAACTCAAGAGCCCCGTTTTCCTTTCTTAGGCTTCTTTATAATCAAACTGGACTCAGACCAGACAACCCATCAGATAAATGATGCTTTCAAATAGATGATTGGCTCTTGGCAGGTCTTCCAGCAGAGACTGCCCTGTGCTTTGCAAAGTAAGATAGATGGCCATGCCAGCAGGGAGGACTGAGTTTTCTCTTGGTTGTACTTTTTCCCATCAAAAAGATATGCATAACTTTTAACTCCTGGGGTAATAGCAACTTAGGTGAGGACATGCTTTTTGGTAGGAAAATTAAACGAGGGAAGCACCTGTCCTATTCCCATTCTATGCAGCAGTTGGTAGCTGGGTTTTTTTACACACAATTCAACATGTTAATTTAAATCTGTATGGCCCTAAATATTAGGGGTGTGCAACTTGGCAAAAACATGCTGTTTTTGATCCTGTTTTCAGGCCCCCCCTCCCGTCCCATTTAATTCCCGAAATCGGAAGGGTGTGCCATTTTCATTCTAGCAAGATTCTCCCCATTGGCACCAATGGGGAAACTTTAGAAGCTCATTTCTCCATAATTTTTAGGTTTATTAAGATGGAACTAGGCTCAGTTGTAGGTCACATTTATGACTGCAACCCTTCCAAGTTTCAGAACATTTCATGGATCCACTAATTCTTGAGAAATTTTTGAAATTTTTACCATAACAATAAAAAAAACACAAGAGGGGATTCTGGGAATTGAAGTCGCAACCAATGCACCGCAAGAGGGAAGGAAAATGGACATAGTTAACCAGACCTCTGATTGGCTGAGAAAGAAATGTGAGAAACAGAGATAAAAACCTCAACCTCCATCATGCCCCAGAGGGAGTGCAGAGGCTCCTTCAATGCCCACAATGCACAAAGTTCTGCTGGGAAAGAAAGTTCTGGAGGAGAGGCCTAGGGAAGCCTTTCCTGCCTTATTTGCCTCAAATGGGTTCTCTCAAATGGTGGTGGTGGGGGGGGGGGGAGAGAGATATCAGGAAAGGATGGAGAGAAGCTGCTGGGAAAAGCTGTTGCCGCCAGGCATCTGCTCTTGCCTGATTTGCGAGGTTGTCCACACGCTGCGGCCTCTGCCTCACGTAGAATGCCGCTCAGCCCGATCACCCCAATTAGCCAAAACAACTGGCAGTCATAATCCATTTCCGTCTGAACTTTTGGTTGCTCCCACCTGGTCCGTTTTTGGTGATCTGCAGCCATATCTCCGAATTTCCCTGAATCTGGAATCGCCAAACGGAATTGTGTGCACCCCTACTAAATATCTAAAGGCCTGGCTCATTCAGGGACCTGTGTCTCATTAAGAACCTGTCTGGTCATTAAGAACTGCAAGAAAAAATGTTATATTCTTCAGAGGGCTTTAATGGTCTTTTTAATCACAGCAACTGTGCAGTTCTGTGAAATTCCAAGTTCTGGATTTCTTCCAGAATTAAAACTAGCCCACCCTGTTAGAGCTTCTTAAAAAACCAAAAAAAAAGTGGAGATAGAATTTTAAACTCATAATCATACAGTGGGATTATGGTATTCATTGGGGTTTGGTACCAGGACCTCATGCGGATACCAAATCTGTCGCATTAAATATAATTGCATAGCAAAATAATGTCCTTTGTATAAATTAGCATATCAGGATTTTATTTTTGGAATTAAAAAAATATTTTCAAGCTGTGAATGGTTGAATCAGTGGATATAGAATTTGGGCTTAAGGAGGGCTTACTATACAGTAACTCTTTACTGTTACAATTACAATTTTAATAGATAATTGATGGCTTTATTTTGGGAGGGGCTTTGTTTTATTTTAATTCTACTGCACAGAAAAAAAAATTAAGGAAATAGATATTCCAAGCACAATAATAATGAGATGAGATACTTTTGGTTCTTCATCTGTATATTTCCTGTATACTTCTCGTGAACTTCTCATTTGAGGGTTTTTTTTAATCATCCTAATTACATCCTGAACCCACAGCGCTTCAGTCCCATTGAACGCCCTTCTGCATAGGGATACATATGATTCTGCCTTAAATCTCAGCTTGCTCCCAGGCTCTGGAAACTCCACCCGCCCCTTTGTTGTCTTTTTGTTATCCTTTTCCTTTCTGCAGGCTTTTTTTTTTTACTATACTGTACTACTTTTATGCTTTGTTTTTAAATCAATATTTTAAATTACATTTATTTGTAGACAGTTTAATAATATTTTAATCAGAACATTGTAATTTTAGCTATAAGAGAATAGAGCTTAAGCCTTGAATCTATAGGGGATATGTTCCCAGACTTTACATGGATATGAAAAATCACAGATAATTCTGAACTTTATTGAAATGAAAAGACTTTTGGCATGAGAATGTCATAGAGTACATTTCAGAGTGAGGATGAGGAACATATTTTGTTGTTATTCAAATGGTAGAGACATTAGGACCCTGAAATCCATCTAGTATGACCAATGGTATAGTATTGTTGCTGAAAACACAATGGAAGGTCAAAAGCTTTATTCCTAGCCATCTCTGAAGGGGACTCCCAGCCATGTGCTTTTACAAATGGTATTTCTGAAGTAAACTCCATTGAAGTAAAAAGCAGGCACCCCTTTTGCCTGATTTAGAGGAAAATGAGCGATCTGACTCCCTCCTGCATTGTGGTCCTGCATCAAGTAAAGCTGATTGACTAAGGGTCCTGGATAAGATACAACATTGCACATGTCATGTGGTTTAATTTTAACACAAAACAAATATTTCCATAGCCTGTAAATTTCCTGCAATGTACTTATCTGGGTGAACACAAAGCTTAACACTTTCTGTTAATTCTTTTATCTTTCAGATACAGGAATGGAAACAAAGACAACAATAACAAAAAAAGAAACCCTTGGATTGTTTGGAACAAAAGCAGTAAAATCAGCACCAGCTGTTTGGCAGTCAGGTTTAGTCTGTCATACCTTCAGGTAAGCTTCTTTTTCTAGACTGTTTATTTTGTTGAGAGGGGTAGTTTTTAATCTTTCTGTGGGGTCTGAGAACACAGTCACATCAGCAGACTCCCATTTTCCTACTCCAGTGCTGCACAATTGGCAGCCACAAAGACAACTGGCCAGAAATAATTTGAACTGACCTCTTCTGTAAGAATGGAACAGCTGCCATGCCAGGTAACTTTGGAGGTCAATCCACCTCAGCACCTAGTATCCAACCACTTTGTCTCAGAAAGGTTAGCAAATGGGAAATGGTCATAAAATATATCACACATCAATAGAAGGGAACAGTAGAGGGGGGAGAGCATTGTTGCTGCTGTTGTCATCATCATACTCTTTGTAATTCTCCACCATCATCTCCTTCTCTGAACAGAAGCTTTGAGAGAGACCCGCTCTTTTACAACAAGGAAATTAATCATTAAATTATTTGCATATTCCCTTTCTTCCATGATGGACCTCAAGATCACATCCATAGAATACTCTTGATCCTGGCACTTCAGACTCAAACCTGCTCAGTTTAAGAGGTCACTGGATTCTTCATCTTCAGACTATAACTTTCAACAGGAATGGTCAACTTCCTAGAGTTGACAGGTGTCAGCTGAACTTTCCAGAGGTTAACCTTCATTAGCCAAACTGCCAGGTGTCTGAAAGCTGTATCTGGAAATGCTGAGAACTATACCTCAGCAAAGTAACTTTTCAGATCTCTAGTTGTATATGCATTTGTATGATAGTTGTTTCTTGCACAGGAGTGCAGAGTCTTCTTTTAAGAAGGACAATTATTAGCTTGAAGATGTCATTCATTTATGTGGTTTATTAGGTCAAATGTGGTTAATAGATGATGATGATGATGATGATGATGATGATGATGATGATGATGATGATGATAAGCCCAATCTTCATCTTTAGTAGGTAGTATCCAAACTGTAGTTGGAGCAGGAACAGAGTTCACTAATCACTGTCTTTTGGCCATGATAATATATACTATATCTTTAATTAAAGTATTGTAATGGTTTCTACATTTGCATATAAATTACCACATGCAGTTTATATATAAACCGATGGTTTCTTCTGTGCCTTCACTCTTCAAACTCAGAACCGTTCTCTGTAAAGTAGGACAAACGGACTCAAATGTTGTTCATGGTATATCCGTATGCAACTTTTGTGCCACTGCAGAAGGAGATATTCAGTATCTCTTGAAAAGCAGCCACTTCATGCCAGGATGCAGTACAGTACAACCCCTGTATATATGGGCCTAGTATCCATGGTTTCATTTATCCACATCTGATAAATGTTGCCCTCCCTATATGTTTTCTATGCCCTCCATCATAATTCTATGTTATGCTTGGGTCAGAAGTCTTGCATTTCAATAGGTTTTACAATTATTCATTGTTTTGTATATCCCTGAAAAGAGCAGGAACATATTGGCCACAAATACAGGGCTTGTACAGGCAGGGTTGATTTCTCCACACACACATTCTTTTTAATTTAAGAGGATTTTTCTGTGTGTATTGAGTTATTAGAACATAGCAAGTTATGAACAAGATAGGTTATGCAGGCTTGTTCTTAAGTTGAATTTGTATGTAAGCTGGAACAGTTAGAGTTTTAAAGTGTAACTCCAGATATACAGTGTGTGTGTTTATGTATACAGACATACACACACACACACATGCATACATGCTTTGGATAGCATAGGGAAGGGTTAACACCCCTGTGGTGTTTGTTTGCTGTCTGTGCCCCTGTTTGAAAATTTTACCTCATTTTTCGTCCCTGTGATAATTGGATTTTGAAAAATGTGGCTTGTTGTGAAAACAAGGAGATACCCTTTCCCCATGATGACTCTTTCAGGAGTGAATTTCCCTCCCTGGGGGTAGATTTCTCTCACTTCCTGTTGTTTCACTCCTGTTCTTAAATATGACTAGTTTGTAAGTTGGATGTTTGTAAGCCGGGGACTGCCTGTATTGTACTTCATTCCACAAAGTCTGTTCCCCTTCTATCCAAGATGGCTTCTCAGTACCATTGCATACTCCTGTTGTGATTTAGTTGCTGGAGAAGGGCAGATGGTACCTGAGCTGCAACTGGAATTTTTAAAAAGATGTTAATGGGAAAGCTGGTGTTAACCAAAGAGAGACATCTTCTCCCTTCTGACTTTAGAAGTGGAACTGGGAGATCTTTCTTCACCTTGCCCTGGCCATTAAAGAGCTATGGGGCATGAATTGATGCAGAGAAAATGCCTTGTGCAGGAGGCAGAAGAAAAGAATTCTTGTAGAAGTACACTGATGGGACTTTACTGTCTGCAAATATGTAGAATTGTGGTCATGACCTTCCAAAAGTAAGGAGATGTATAGCATTCATATGCTGCTTTTGAATAACAGAAAGCACTATTGAGTACTGCAAATTACTTTTATGTTAGGCAATTGGATTTCTCTTCTGTACTTTCAAGCAAAACAAAAGCATAACTAGAAAAAATAAAACCTTCCTCTGGGGCAGGATGGGGCAACTGTGGAAAGCTAGGGGGCAGCATTGGTCCCCTAGGAGGTCATGGAGAGCTGTATTTCCCACTTCACCCCTTTCACACACAGAGACACAATAAAAAGAAAAACCAAACTTCCTCTAAGATGTATGGGAGACATTTTCACAATGTTGGGCATTCAGAGGCCATTCTAGACCCATGTGGGGCCTTTTTTAGCAACAAGAAGAGAGCGGATGTCACCTCCTGTTCATTTTCTGATTCAACAAATGGGGACTTTGGTGTAAATGCCAGTCATATGCCCCAGATACCATTATATTGGGAAAAATGAGCCTGGACACATGAGAAAGCTGAGGACATTAAAAGCAGTCATGGGGATCTATGTGACCCACAGACCACACTTTGCCCTTTTCTACTCAAGGGGCTCGAGCATGAATGACTGGTGGTTTCCACATCTTTTCCAGGTGTTAGCCCAAATGCTAGTGAAGTTATCCAAGGCATTGAACCTATCCTCAACATTTAGGCTTTTAAAAGTTCAGACTAAATCCTGATGGAGACTCATCACATCGACATAAGAGTCACCAGCTGCCACACATAGTGCATGTTTGCCTAGAAGTAAGTTTCACTGAGTGTAATGTGGCTTGCACTCGGGTAAATGCGTATAGCACTTCAGTTGTATCAAATCAGCATGGTTACTCAAAAAGCCTGTATGAAGTAAAGTAGTGGAGATTAGAAGCATATAAAGAAAAATCCCTTTTATCAGTGGTAGTAGTGGTATTTGCTCAGGAAGCTCTAAGATACAAAAGTTCCTTGGGCTTTGTGAGTATATTTACAGTATTTAAAGGTCAAGTAATCTCTTCCATTTCCCTATTTGCTTCAGATGATTATTGTTGAACGTTTTCATTATTCCTTGTGATTCTTCCACACACACAACCTTTTTAGTTTAAGAGGATTTCTCCGTGTGTATTGAGTTATTAGAACATAGCAAGTTTGTGGTCAATGTGTTATTACAGTAACAAGCTTTCCTACACAGCAGATATTTCTTTATCCCTAGTACTGGCAAGCTTTTCATTTGAATGGGGAATGTGGAAGAGAAGATTACAGAGGGCAAATAGCCTGGAATAGAAATTGAGGGATAGAAGGGGTTTCAGAGTTGCTTATTCTCTTGCATTTTTAGTACAAGTGGCAGAAGAAGAATCCATTTGTTCCTTTTCTTATCTGTTAACAACCAAAAGGAATGGATCTTATTCTCATTTGCACACTCCAAAAGTAAGAGGTACTGCTAGCTGTACTGCACAACGTTTTCATTATTGTGTCAGATGATGTCTCACAATTTCACACCATGGTTCAGATTTTAAAAACCAAAAAAGAAGAAAGAAAATCAAATGGCATTACTAATTAATGGCAAAATGTATTACTACAAAGCTTAGACAACAACTAGGATTAAGTCTGAAAAGAGAAAGCAAGGGAACAAAATCAGGTAAAAAGTTTTCATCTAGTTGATTTTCTCTCAGTTGCATACAACTTAGGTTTGTTGTTGTGCATTTTTGACTTCTACAGTATTTATGGCAACCATATCCTAGGATTTTTAAAGATTTATTCAAAGGATATTTGCCGTTGCCTTTCTTTGAAGAGAGAAAATGCAAAGCCAGTGTGCTGCAGTGGCTGAGTAGTCTTTGAAGCCTGGTCCTAATCCAACACTCAAACCAGAACTCCATGCTTGCTCACTGTTCAGCTCAGAAACGGAGACCGGTTTTATACAGGAAATAAGTTTGCACCGACCCAAGTTTAAGCCCAGGTCGGGGATAGCCTTCTGTCCCCACACCAAGGCCACAAAACCCATGCTTTCAGCGGTGGATGTCTAGATGCTTTCCCAGAACCCTCCAGGGAACATCCAGGCACCCTAATCCCCTCCCCAAAACTCCTTACATATCCTTCAACTGAATTATCCCCAAAATCATCCCAAAATTTGGGATGATTCAGCTCGGAAAATGTGAGAGGGCTGTGCAGACTGCCCACTCTAAAGTCCCAGGACTTCTGAGGGGGCATTTCATACAGGGCCCATACTGGATTAGACCCGGGTCCTTCAGAAAGACCCAGGTCTTATCCAGTACCTAATTAATTCAGGACAAAGCAGGGTTTTCCTGCTTTGTCCTGAATTAATCCACTTTTACCAAAGGTATCTTTTGGATGCCTTCGGTAAAAGTGCATGAGCTCGCGTGTTTTGGGCCCTGTTTGGATGGGCTCTGAGTACTCTGTCAACATGCATGAGAGAGGTTTTTCTTGCTTTACAACTTTAGTACTAAAACAGATGACTGGAAGATGTTTCTCCTATAGAAAAATAAATCTGGAGTTGTGGGAAAGTTTGTAGGCTAAGGCAGAAACAAACTGCTGCATCCTATCATATCATGTGTATTTCTCATTAATATTTTTTTCCATCATGACTATAAACATCCCCATTTTCATCTGTGAAAAGTTGAAGGGTATGAACTGGCATTACTATTTTTAAGTGTATGGAACTAATTAGTGTGTGAAACACCTGTTCTTAAATTCAACTAAAGTAGAACCATCAAGTCAATGGGATTTACATATGTATTGACTTACTATTTAGCAACTGAGCCAATGAACATTGATGGAAGAAGCAGCTGGAATGTCATGTTAGACTGAAGACAAATTCAGCAAGACCTTACTGTTACAGGTTGACTTTCCCTTTTAGAGCAATCCAAATACCTAAAGATTTAAATGCCGCCACCACTTCCACTTTGAGAAAAGGGGTCTAGCTACACATCTAGTACCCACTGAGTTTTTTACAAGGAGCTCCCGCTCCACCACTGTCAAAAAAGCCAATAGCCATAGAGTTGGATAATGTTGGAAAGCTGTGAGGCCAATCGGTGCCACACTCGGCTAATGCTTTCATTAGCCAGGCAGAAAGAGAACATGTGGATTGGCCAGGCAGCCAAAGATTTCCAACAGTTCCTGAACCCGTGGCAGCCAGATGCATTTGTGTTTTCCCTTCCTTGATACCTTTATACCTTGTGAAAATCAAGCCATGGAGTTCTTTCCATTTTCCCTTTCCTCTATCAGATTTCTAACAGTGGAAGAGTGACAGTTCCTTGAAAAAAGAAATCAGTGGGCATTTAATGGGTAGCTAGCCCCCTTTCCCTCCTATCTCCCGTTCACTATATATGTATATGTATATGTGTGTGTATGTGTATACACACACATACACATATACAATTCTAAATATCTCTCACATAACCAGTTCCCACCTGCAGTCTTTTAGGGTTGTAAATTCAGACTTGTTTCATTTATATACATGATAATGAGAAACCACATCATTTTTCTCCTAGTCTGTGAAATGGTGAGATATTTCTTGCCATTTTGGTGAGAATTTCCCCTTCCTATGTCTAAGTGTTTTTGCACAAATTGTATCACAGTGTGGGTTAAGCAAAATTACAGAGAGCTGCTGCACAGAGAGTTGTACAGACTTTTACAAATCAGAAGCATTGAGTGTATTGTTTGCTGCGCTTTCATTAACAACTTTTTATATTTGCTCTATGTGCTTCACTTCATCACAGGAAAAGACAGGCAGTCTGGGAAGAGATAGTTTTGCACATATTATTGAAAAAAACACATGCTCCTTGTCTCATTCATGTGCTGGAGGCAAGAGCGCTTGCAGAGACTGACAATTTCTCAGCATGTCAAGACAGCCTTTCTCACTGAAGACAAGAAATTGCAAATATTCTTTACCTTTCTCTCTTGCATATGTGCATGCAGACTCAAGTAATATATGTACATCTATACATTCCTGTGGTTATAATATTGGACAACATGGAATCTATATACTTCTCCTGGCTGTCTGAGAGAGACTGTCTGAAAAGTGGCACAGCATGTAAACTACTTTGCCTTGCTCTGGGCAGCAGATATGTCCTGATTTTTCTTTACGGACACAAGAATGATGTCAAACCCTTTTATTGTCTGAATTTCATTTCTACATTCACAGAAGATTATGCAGGTGTCAGTCTGAATGCATTCTGGGAGGATGAAATGCCTAGTGTCAATACCTGGCATATTTAGGCTGCTGGTGGTCTCCTAGAATAGACTGCTGAGACTGAGCACCTACTTTGCTATCGTTTAGGCACCATCTGAAGGTAGTCTCCCCCCCCCCCCCCTTTAGCACTTGGAACATTATTTCAAATTAATTCACAATTCTGTTTTAGATGTTTTTGTAACTTCTCTTACTGTGTATGTATTGACAATAGCATCTGGAGTATCTTTTAAAATATTAGCCATTTGAACAGTTAACACTGAAAGATTGAACATCATGGCATTATTATTGCAATTATTATGTTTATTTATACACCACCTTTGATGCAAATGCTTGTATCAAAAGCATTTCAATACCATTTAAAATCTACAAATATACAAACATTAAAACAGGATTAAATATCATTGGTATTAAAATATTTAGTTTAAACCCATAAAAACATATTCAAAAATAAAAACCACAGCAACCCCTGACTTGATATTAAAAACCTTCTTCTCTAAAAGCCTGCTTGAATAAAATGGTTTTAGCCTGCTACTGGAAGGACAACAGGGAGAAGGGGCTATTCTGGTTTCCCTGGGTAGGGAGTTCCAGAGTTGAGGGGCAGCCACTACAGCAGTGAAAATAAATATATGTGTAAGAGTAGATTCTTTGCATAACTGTGTAAACGGGGATGAATAACTGGATTAGAATGTGCCACTTAACATATCAGAGCCTTATCCAGATTTTCAGAAACTGAACATGAAATTTCCCAGGGATGATTTTAATACACTTTAATCAGACCTTCAGGGCTTTAAAAAAAACTATTACAGATACAAAATTATAAATAAAGTGAAGGAAAGTTGAGTCTAAAACTAAAGTGATGAATCTCTGGCCTTCAAAAGCTAGACTCCAAACCCTATCAGCCCTAGACAGGATAGACAAATGCCATGAATTATGCTAATTGCAATACAATCATATATAGAGGGCTATGTTTTCTATATGTTTTTGTTGTTGTTTATTCGTTCATTTGCTTCCGAATCTTTATGATCTCACGGACCAGCCCACACCAGAGCTCCTTGTCAGCCGTGGCCATCTCCAGCTCCTTCAAGGTCAAGCTAGTCACTTCAAGGATACCATCCATGCATCTTGCCCTTGGTCGGCCCTTCTTCCTTTTTCCTTCCATTTTCCCCAGCATCATTATCTTCTCCAAGCTTTCCTGTCTTTTCATTATGTGGCCAAAGTATTTCATCTTTGCCTCTAATATCCTTCCCTCCAGTGATTCTGTCCTCTTGCCGACCTCCAATGAGGTGATTGAACACAAACTGCTTTTGCATTTTGAATCAGTATTTACCAGTTGAATTAAAAGGAGGATGAAGGCAGAGAGTGGGAAGAAGATACAGAAACAGTGATATTTTAAAGCCATCTCAATAGTGGGATGACTGAGTAATAATAAGGATTGGTCATGCAAAATAAGGATAGTTGGGGGTTATGATGGAGGCCAGCAAATCGAGAGAGTTTCAAACATAGACATGTACATATTACATGTGTACACAATTCTATTTTTTCATAATTAACTTATCATTATTTTTGCTGGATGTGCCAGCATCAACTTTACTGAACTTAATAGCATGCACTCTTCTTAAACACATGCTGAATTTGTGATCAACCAGAAATCCAAAATATGCAGACCTTCCTGAAGACCTGGAAGAATGGCTGTTCATGATAAGTGCCGACTGACATGACAGCTCACATCACTGGTAAGAAATCATGCAGATCAAATTATTTCTCTTTATGGAGCTCACTCTTGATAGTTCTGCTGTTTGAAGACACAGTACTTCAAGTTTGGAAGCAGTTAGATGATGAAGAAAGAGCTGAGTAATTTCAAAGTTTCCTATCCAGTCTCTGGCTTAGGGCGGGATCTACATTGCCAAATAGTGCAGTTTGAAACTGCATTATATGGTCAACGCAGATCCATGATTTTCTCCCAAGAGTAGAGTCTCATCAGTGGTCTGTAAGTGACTGTAGAGATCTGTTCTGGATCCACGTGGTCTTTCACATTGAGGACGTATTGTCCAGGTGGAAGGTGATCACAACAAGAGTTTGCTTGATGCGCCTTCCTTTTGGCATCTTTCTCACTCTTCAAAATCTATAGCACTGTTAGTAACAGCTAACCTCCAGTTATAACACTTGAGGGCCAGGGTTTCCCAGTTTTATGTTACATTTTAAAGTTACTTTTAAGCCCATTTTTACATTTTTTGTTGTTGTCCACCAACATAACTGCTTTGTGAGACAATGATCAGGCATTCGGACAATGTGGCTAGTTCAGCAAAGTTGATAGCAGAGGATCATCATTTCAATTATAATGGCCTTGGTTTTTCCCAAAACACTGACATTTGTCCACCTGTTGGAGAGTGTGATGGGTGGATGAATACATGGAATTAAATAGCTGAGGTGTGGGCCCCTCAAATAAAAATATACATAATCAAATCAAGTACCAAATTAAGAGGAATGCACCAGAAATGAAGAGCCTTGTACAGAAATTAATTTCCCTTGCTAAAAGTGAGCTTCAGGCTCTGATATATGCAGTATAATAATTACAATTTGCAGCCTTGATGCCTGCTTAGGAATGCCTGGGTGCTTTCTTGGATCAAGGAGTGGATTGATGGGGCATCCATGATGTAGAGTTTCCTACTTTTCTGAGACACTTCAAAACCTGCTGCACAATATTAGTTTTCCCTCTATTACACCTGGGACCAGGATGAGAGAAGATTTAATATAATGCAATGCCTCTTGTGTTCTTTATTTTGAGTAAAGGCCCTGATTAGGCTTCACCTCTAAAACACTTAGGTGGGTTTCTAAGCTCCACTGTACTCTTGGGATTGTTGGAATGAAATAGGAATTACAGATTCAGCTGGTCTGTTGTAATTGGCTCAATTAACTGCATTTTTTTTACAATAGCTGACATCCCACCCTTGGCCTGTATTGTTTTGCTCAGCTCGGCTCTTTGTGTTATGCTAGAAATGCTGTAACTTCAATATTATGTATCCAGTGCCATTCCATTAGATGTTATGGCTACAATTGCAGATGCTGAGAACATCCTCTTAAACAACAAAGAATATATTCTGTGCTGCCCACATAAACCTTAGATATGAATGACCATATATGCATTAGCTATTGCTCATACACACCATGTCTTTTCTGTATAACTCTGAAGTTCTATAAAACACAGATTACTGAAATAAGCTTTCTTTCTCAATCAGTGCTGTGATTAGGTTGGACTGAAAGCCATGCTGGGCTTGGTAGTTCCTTTGGCCAAGGTTATACTTTTTGTTGTCTGTTTGTCTCCTTGCTCAGTTTCAGAACTCATTCTAGTTTGGTCTCCCACCTGGGAGGAAACCATAAGGCCAATATTTCATTCCTACACAACAGAATTTATTCTGAGTAGACATTATAAAAGACTGTAATAGAAAATGTAATAAAAAGTGCACATGTAAAGTTGAAAGTGTCTTACTTTGCCCAAAGCATTCCCCTGGTCCTTATATAGGCTGCATCTACACTGCAAACAATGCAATGGATGTTTTTACCATCTTGTGGGAAGCTTCTCACATGTCCCCGCATGGAGCTGGAGCTGATAGAGGGAGCACATCCGTGCTTTCCCCGGGTTGGATTCGAACCGGCAACTTTCAGATCAGCCACCTTGGGATCCTATGCAGTGTGGTTATCACAGCCTAGTGCATCCACACAATGCACACAGGCTTATGCAATTTAAACTGGGGTGAGTTGCTTAATGCCCTATGGATATGCTGGTCTGTGGCATCCATCATCCCTACCTCTGCTTCTTGGGGATGATGGGCATTGTAGCGTAATAAGTTGGAGGTGGCTGCTCCAAATTACTAAGTGTTTAATAAGAGGGCCATGTACTTTTGGAGATAGCATTTTGTTTGAATATGTGTGAGAGATTTTTAGTAACTGGCTAGGAGTAAATGCTCATTAATGGGGAACAAGTTCAGGTATGAAATAATGAGCATTTGTGTGTGGCCATTTTTAAAGGCGCTAAGGAAATTGCGCAGTGACATGTCCCTTCATTTCAAAAGTAATTTTGCCTATTTTATTTCAAGGAAGCCATTGAGGCTGCTATGAAAATAGAATGCAGCCATTTTAAACCTCAACTTATAAGCAACACAAGACAATTTAACAGATGGCAAGTGGTCAAAATCTTAAAACAGCAACTAGTCAAAACAGTAATAACAGTATCATCACAAAAAATACAATATGCAGAAAACCAGTTCCAAGTTTCATTTCAGGGTGACTGATTAAGGCAAACCCAGATGCTTTAAAAAAGACTTGCCAGAAGTGATAGCAAAGCTTCAGAGGCACAGAGAATGGAACAGTGAAAATTGCAAGCAGCTGCATGGCACCAGTTACCTGTACACCTATAGTGACATAACAAGCTTCCTGAACTGAGTGAATGCTCTCCTGAAGCCAACTGACAGGTCTGTGTGCCTTGCAAAGGCAGAGTGGCAATCTGTCTGTGGGAAAATGTTCTTTCTCAATTCTAAAGTGAACATTAGCATGTCCTTGCTTTTTCCTTTAGCTGTCACCGGCCCATAATTAAACCAACTGGGACTCAGAAGTCCCTCTAAGAGGGGCCAAACTGATCTAAAATTCAAACATTTTCAGAAAAGAAAGTTAAGTCATTCCACTGATATTTTACTCCCTGTTTCCCTCTGCCAGTTTTTATGGTTTTTATATTGCAGATGTGCGGGCTTCAGCTCAAAGGTTAGCTGCTTAAAAGGGGCAGGCCCTTATGAGAGGTCTCTTTTACAGGGCAGATAAAGGGTAAATGTGTCCTCTACATGAGTGTCAAGAGGACTAATGGGAAAACTCAATTCTGAGCATGGGGAATATGTGGATTACTGGATTGCAGTGCCCATCAGTCCTGACCAATATAGCCATTGGAGAGGGATGATGATATTGTTGTTGTTATTTAATTATTATTATGTATGCTGGAACTCAATTGACAGACCCAGTCTTTTAGGCTTGGAACATGCCCATCTGTATTTTATAAGTGTTTTTATGAATGTCTGATGTAATTTAATAACTTTTTAATTGATTCACAATGTATTGTATAATTTTATATATGTGTTTTATTGTAAGCCGCCCTGAGTCCCCTATTGGGTGAGAAGGGCGGGATATAAATATTGTAATAAATAAATAAATAAATAAATTTACACACAACTGTTTCCTAATAATGGTCTAAACACAGGTTTATAAATGTTTAAAAACACATGAAAATATGTGGCTATTCCAAAAAGTTTCTTTATTCCGAAATCCAAAATAATCTGATATATGGAATACATCTGGTCTCAAGTATTTCAGGCAAGAGCTTCAACCTGTATTTTTTAAAACCAACAAAACAGGAGCAAAGATGTAATTTCAAAGTCAGAGTAGCCATGGAGAAGTCAACCTACTTTGCTTCCACCAAACAAGAGGAAATAATGTGACAAAAGGGCCTCTCCTAAAGGTCTTAGTGCTCAAGACTGAAGCCCAGAAATATCTGGAATGTTACACTTTCCCCATCCCAGACTGATCTGGTTACAGGTGTGTACATCCTACAAATTAGCGGCAGAAACTGCTTAGAAAATTGCCTTCCCAGGAAATCAGGATGATATGGAGATCTATATTTGATTACTATTTTGAATGTGTCATTCCAAATCCAGGAGATCTGAACTACATCAGGGAGAATGCAGACGGCACCCGAAAGAGCCCATTTAAAGGAAAACTGTTTGGATGTGAAACACATAAAAAGGATAGAACTGAAGCAGTTGCATTAAAAGCTGAGAGACAGATAAAGTATGTTTATTTTTCCCTTTAAATCATGGAAGATGAATTGTGTGGGTGTGACTTATAATAATATACCAAGTAAATACATTTTGGAATTTTAAGTTGGCTGTATCTCATTAACTTAAACATCTGTCAGAGTTAGAGTCATTATAAATAAATTATGTAGGAAAGTTATGGTAACTCAGTTTTGTACTTAATTTGGAAGAAGTGGGGGAGGAGAGAGTGTTGCTAGCTTTTTCTCTTTTTATTGTTTCTCATGTTGATTCATGTTTTCTTTCAGGAAGTCCAAAATAATAATTCAACAGGGAAAGAGAAGAATTGTTCCCTCACTACTTTGCGGTTCACTTTTCGCAGATTCGCTGTTTCACGGTTTTTCAATAAACTCTAAAAGACTATTATAAATCATAAAAAATTACAATTTACAGCCTAAGGAAAGGAGGAAGGAGAAGCCAAAGGGAGAGAAAAGGAGCCCAAGCAGCAACGGGAGAAGGAGGTGATTTATCAACACACGATTGGTTGATAAAGACTTAAAATAGTGTATAACTACTAAAATAATGTATAAATAGCAAAATAAATACAGTGTCCCTACTTCACGGATTTCTACTTATTGCGGGTAGTCCTGGAACCTAACCCCAGCGATAAGCGAGGGAACACTGTATGTTCCATGCATCCTTTTTAAAAAGTCAAAATCAAAAGCAAAGCATAATTCTCTACACCAGGATTATGAAAGATGTCTCTTGCCAAAGCTTGTTAAGACTAGAGTTTGTCATGAGGAAAAATATGAATATATGGTTTGAATGGAACTGAATGGAAAGAAGAAATGAGAGCTAATAATTTTGAGACACCATTCTAAGATTGAGGCCTGCAATGACTGAACCATTAACTACCTGCTTGCTGAACTGTAGTTAAAATCTGCTAATGAGAACTGAAATAGTTGACCTGCCTGCTAACTGTGATAAGAATTATGACAGTGATAAGATAAATGTTTACAATCTTAAGAAGGAAGTCAACACAAGGCTAACACTAATCAAGAAGAATCAACATCTCATTCAGGAAACTGAGATGGAGCCAGGATGAAGATGTCTGTCATTAATTTTCAACTTTGGGACAACATCAGCAAAATATTGTAATATAAGTGACCTTATGACAATCCAGGAATTGTGGCAGACCAGAGGAGTCTAGCCCACCCACCCTACTCTGTGGAGAGGGTGTATGGGAATGTCAGATTTGCAAGGAAGCAGTCTGGACACTTGCCTCTGTTTCCTCAAGGGAAGAGAAAAGAGTGAATTTTGGAGTCATGATACGTGTTGGAGGGAGTCAATTCTGCTGTATGGAAACAGCGGTCTGATCTTTGGCATTGTTCTTAGGGATTTTGAAGTTTTGGTGTTTTGGAACTCTGCATTGGAAGGTGCAGGGAAGCAGGGTCTGGCCTAACGGGTGTTGTTCTCCAGGAGATGATGGAAGGAGAAATTGTGATGTATGAATGAGGATGAATGTAATGTGAAGTGTAATGTGAATGCTAAGTAAAAATGTAAACCTCCCCTTTTGTCTGTTAGTCAATGTAACTGTACGTTGTGGAATCCAATGCAGTTGCACAGAAACTATATGTCTGTATGTCCAATGTTTTTTGTGAGTAAAAGTTCTGTAAATGTTCTGATATGCCCTCTCACACTGAAATTGCAATAAAAATAACCTATGCGTTAAAGTTATTGAAAGTTATTCATAACATTTTTGGTGTCAGAAGTGGGATATTCTTTTCCATGTGAGTAGGATTTTCTTTTATGAACCTTTGTTTTAAAAAATGTTCATGACAAGTTCTCATATTCTACAAAGAAACAATGTACACACACACACACACACACACACACACACACACAACTACTTACAATTCCTTAACAGAAATACCACAAAGTTATACCTTCATCTCTTGCATAGAACCTACTTGAAAGTAAATCTCATCGAGCTATATAATAAAAGGTAAATGTATTATTATTATTATTATTATTATTATTATTATTATTATTAAACTTTATTTGTACCCCGCTAGCATCTCCCGAAGGACTTGATGCGGCTTACAAAGGCCAAGGCCTCAACACACAATATAACAATACAAAACAAAAGGCAAATTAAAAACAATTAAAACAGTATAAACAACAAGCAATAAACAATACGCTAAAACACAATAAAACTGGGCCGGGCCAGAGTAATGGGTACAAGATTAAAAGTGCTGATGTGACAGGTGATATATAAGGCTTATAGGGCAAGTGCAGAGTGCGATATACGATCTTAGTTCTAATAAAGTGCTTATGGGACTTGGTGTTGGAGATTTCCTATTAATCTGGGAAGGCACATTGGAACAGCCAGGTCTTCAAGTTCTTTCTGAAGACTGCCAATGTAGGGGCCTGTCTGAGATCCTTGGGGAGGGTGTTCCAGAGTCAGGGGGCCACCACAGAGAAGGCCCTGTCTCGTGTCCCCACCAACCGCGCTTGTGACACAGGTGGGATCACGAGCAGGGCCTCTCCAGATGACCAAAGTGAACGCGTGGGTTCGTAGATGGAGATGCGGTCACGGAGGTAGGATGGTCCCAAACCATTCAGGGCTTTGTAGGTAAGCACCTGCACCTTAAATTGGGCTCGGAAAGTAAATGGCAGCCAGTGGAGCTCCTTGAAATGTACTCCAAAAACATCTAAGGAAATAGTCCATACCAACTCATAATGTTCTGGCAAAGGGATATTGAATAAGTTTATAGTCAATTAGTATCAGTCATAAAGAAAGGAATTTAGAGAGACAAACGTGTCTGTAGTAATCCTGGAGCTGTATTCTAATTATGAGTCTGTATCAAACAGCAGCTTTGGTATGAGTTAAAATGAAATGTTTACATGCAGATCCAAAAAGACACAGCTTCCGTGTAAGTAGGGATTCTTCAAGCAGATCACAACACAGAACACGACAAGGTCTCCCAGGTTGTTCCACTTTGTTTTGCTTAAATCTTCCTCAGCTACTTTGTTTTTTTTTACATTGTTGTTACTTCAATGTTATTTGGAGTAGAGAAACTTCCCAAACACTAGATAGAGGAATGAAACAACATACATACACTAGATATGCAAAAATACCCTAAATTAACAAATGCTTTGTGAAAGGTCAGATAATAAATACTTACCTACTTACATTTCTGTTGGTAACACTGGCTCTGATTTTGTAATGTTCTAGTGCAAGCAGACGCCAACATACCCTGATAGCATTTAAGTAAAGCAGGTGTAGTCTATTTTGTCATTAAGCCCTTGGGGGAATAATGTTTTTAATTAAAAATCTAGTATATTTCTTTTTGTAAAAGACATCTCTTAACATCCAAGTTTGGTCTAGGTTCTACTTTTTCCAAAGCACAAAATGTAAAGCTGTAACACGTATGTGCTTTTTCATTGAAATGTACATATAACGAAGAGTCAGTGGACCCATTCTTTATATGTGAGCGATTCTACATGTCCTGGTTTTCAGAGGTCTAGTAGTCATCCCAATATATAACAGTTTACAAGGACATTGGCTCAAGTAAATTACATTCTCAGTATAACATGTTGTAAAATGCTGTAATGTTAATGTTGAGTATGGGATGTGTGTATAATTTACCCTTCAGTTATTGTGGACAGCAATCACAGTGGCCACATGTGGTACGATCACAAATATTCAAACTTTGGGATGTACTGGGAGTATTGTACTCTGAGTGGATCGTAAGATCTCTTAAGTTTCTGGATCTTTTGGGAGCAATTATTGGTGTCCTTTGGCACTTTGGGGCTTCTTGTAATAGATGCAAGTGTTTTGAAATAATTTTTTGGATCTTAGATGAATATTGTGTAAGTGTTAAAGGCCAAATATTGGGGTTGTTTTGTTTCTTAGGGCGTTCTTTTAATAATTCACTCCTATTAATGGAGTTAGCCTTCCTAATGGCTGCATCCAGTATCTTATTCGGGTATCCTCTCTCCCTGAGCTGTTTTTTAAGGATACCTGCCATAGATTCAAAGTCCTTTTGAGTACTAGTGTTACATTTCAGTCTTAAGAATTATGAGTAAGATAAAATTGATTTAAGTGCGTGATGATGAAAACTGGAAAAATGCAAGATCGAATTTTTGTCTGTTGGTTTGTTATAATTTCTCATCTGTAGTCTTTGTTCATTTCTGAATATGATGATATCCAGAAAGTTGATGCTAGTGTGATTCCAGTAGCTTGTAAATTTAATATGTTCATGTAGTGCATTTACCCAGGCACATAACTGATTAGCTATAGCTTGGTACTAACCACAGTAAAAATATTGTCTATATATCTCCCATAATATAAGATATCCATCGAGAACTGATTAGTTGTTGTATTGAAAATATGTCTGGTTTCTAAATGGGAAACAAATAAATTAGCTACCAAAGGTGCCAGTGGACTCCCCATTGCTATCTCAAAGATCTGTAAATAAAATTGTTTATTAAACCTAAAGTAATTATTTTTTAAAACAATATCCAATAGGCCCATTAAGGAGTGAGTTGAGGGTACCAGGGATTCCTGTGTGTCACCTAGGATTGACCCCTTATGATATTATGAGACTGCTGATGGCATTCAGCATGATGCACTAAATATCAATTACAGTTGTACAGATTACCTCATTAAAACAGAAAAAACGAAATGATGCAGTACTTTTATGTATATACATGAAAGTACTTCACAAGACTGTGTTCTCACTTTGAGATTCCTCCTCTTTTACCGAGCGTCCATGCCCTGATATCTGGAAAACTTATTAACCATTGATTATACTGGACGAGGCTAAGGAAGAAAGGAATACACCCATGTCTGGAAGACCACATATTTCCCACCCCTGCTGTATACGTGTATATAGGAGTCAACTCATTTCAGCAGTTGCTGCACTTATAGCTATTTTAAGGGTATTGGAACTTAAACAATAATTAATTGCTTTTAGAAAGCAAATAAAAAAGGTTTTCGTCTGCTGCTAAAAGGATATGAAGTTCATAGTGAAATTCCATAATCCCTGTGATTCTGTCTATACAGATACACTCACATGGCTACAGAACTGAAGTGCATGAACATGGCTTTATCGGAAGCCAATTTTTAATCCAAATCAAGTGTATATGAAAGTATTTCCCAAAGATTAAATCATGACCATAATTAGTTCTAAATATTCAACTGATTGTGTAAAGATTTCCCTTTCCTCTACTTTGTGCCTCATTATTGAATGGTATAATGTAGCACCTGCACTTCTTAGCTGTGTCAGTTATGCCTCTTTCAGAATTTGCTAAATGAATTATTTACTGTCTTACCCACAGAAATAATCAATTTTAGCTGGAATCTTAAAGGGGCCAACAGCCAGCTGAGAAGCTATAGGAAGCTGCTTTGCTGATGGAGATCAGGTTCTCCCAGAGCCTGGAAAAGTTACTTATTTTGATTTCCACTCTCAGAATCTGTCAGCCAGCACAGCCACTATTAAAAAAAAGCATCACCAGCATAATCTTGTTGTTTTGTCTGAAGTAAACAATAATAATATGTTAGCCATGAAAAAATATGGATTGCTCTTAAAGAAATGGGTGTGTCATGACTTTTGAGTATCCTAATGCATAGCAAAGAAAACCCCATAACAGATTTGCTTTTGGATCATCACATTACAGAGAGCCCCGGGTGGCACAATGGGTTAAAGGCTTGTGCCAGCAGGACTGCTGACTGACAGGTCGGAGGTTTGAATCTGGAGAGAGTGGGTGAGCTCCCTCTGTCAACTCCAGCTCCCCATGTGGGGACATGAGAGAAGTCTCCCACAAGCATGGTAAAATATCAAAACATCCTGGCATCCCCTGGGCAACATCCTTGCAGATGGCCAATTCTCTCACACCAAAAGCAACTTGTAGTTTCTCAAGTCGCTCTTGACACACACACACAATAATTATATTTTAGAAAGCAACACAACAAAACAAGTGTGAAGGCAGGCTTACAGTTAAACATCAAGAAAACAAAAATATTGATCACACATACATAACTTTACTGGTCTTGGATGCATAATTCACCTACTGGTATTTCCTCAGTACCTTTTCCCTGAAAAGACCCCAACATGGAGTTAATGCACTCCCATTGGATTCAATGTGAAGGAGAAAGGAAAAGAAAAGGAAGAAAAAGAAAGATAAACTCTTTCCATCTTCCAAGCATCCATCCTAAGCTAGACTTTCGGATGTATTGCTAGAAGTAATTGTATGAAATAGATTATTCATAAACCTATCTTCCTGGCCACACTTGCTTAAGATGAGGACTATTGTAGTCCAACAAATCTCAAGGGTACTGAGTTGTGGAAGGCTGCTTAAAAAATTGGAGCCAAGGAACATGTCGCACTTCAGACATTACTGGGCAGCAAATTCTACCATCCTTTGCTAGCATAGCAATTCCAAAAAGAAATGGAATGAATACCCATCTCTAATTTTAGAAAAATGGGTCATCTCAGCAGATAACTGTTATTTGTTTATTTTTGTATTCTAGCCTGCAAATAGTATAGAATTTTCATTAGGGGTTATTCGTGTGAAATATATTTACCGTCATGTAAGACTTAACTATACTTCAGGTTCACCACATACATCTCTGCCACCCTGAACTTCAGTTTCCAAGGAAACCAACCAAATTCTTTATACTAAATGTAATTTAATTTTTTTCCATTTCAGAGGAACCCTCCATCTGCCCCACCTAGTAAAAGCACAGTTGAATGAGGCTTGGTAGCCTGACAATTGTCTGAAATGTTCAAATAACATTTATGGCATGAAGTGATTTTGTGAGATAAAGGATCCCCATTTGGTTCAAATTAGTCTGGCCACTATTGTAACATCTGGTTTAGACAATTGCTATTCTTTATATGTGAGACTATAGCATGTTCCCTGTATTTATTGAAAATATGTTCTAAGACCTACCCATCTATACCCCTGTGGATACCTGAAACTGTGGATCATAGCCAACCCAATACTTTGACTATATGTGGGCTAGAAACACAACATAGAATAGATATGCAGGACCTAGAGAGGTTATCTGCCAAAATCGTTCAAGTTTCCAAACTATTTTAAGTGATATGTGCAACTCGTACAATTCGACGACGGAACGGCCTCGGACTATCATTTTCGGATGATGTGATTCTAATACTGAATGTAATTGTTTCTAAATGCTTTAATTATTTAATATGTATTAATTTTAAAAATTTTAATTGATTTTAAGTCATTGTCTATATGTTTTTAAGGCATCTAATGGTTGCCATATGTAAGTCACCTTGAGTCCCCTTCAGGGTGGAGAAAAGCAGGGTAAAAATAAGGTAAACAATATATAAATAAAAAGAGGGCTGCAAACTTCTCTGGATACTCCATGTTGTTCTATAGTTTGCATGTTCTGGAAGAATACATAGAATTGCATCAGAGGATCCAGAGAGGCCCATAAACATTTCCAGGGAGATTTTTTGAAGCATAGATATGTGAAACTGTGATCTAGAGTCCATGGATAAGGGGATCATACTGCATAGTAGCTAGACCTTCTATAAAGTAGACTGAGACATTATGACATTACAAAAAAGTAAATTGTTAGATATTTACATGTTGCTGCTTTTTTGCTGTCAAGAGAGGTACAAGATGGTTCAGCAGTTGTATGCCTCATTGCTAAAATAAGTTGGCTGCCTTTGCTTAATATGCCTTTGCCTGGGCGATGACAGCAGAGGAAATGCCAACTGCTGCTCTATCTTAGGTAGTCAAATGTCTTGGTCCATTTTTGTGAAGAACTACCTGTTCAGAAATTGCAAGTTGGGCAGAAGTTTTCTATCTGCGAGTGGTCAACCAGGAACAACAGCTCCCACTACTTTAAGGGTATAAGTCAAAGTGATGTTTAGGTGCTATACAGCTTGTCATATACAGTACTTCAAGCATAGTGTTCTTCCCAGTAATTCTAGTCTTGAGCTAAGATCTGAGGTTAGGTTGATTACTTATCAAGGGTTCAGTTAGAATGTTTGCAAGTGTCCTTTTCACACACAAAATATAAATTTATGCAGAATTCCAAATCCAAAATACTCCAAATCAATTTACATAGATAGCTGAGGTGGTTCAAAGTACACAAATGTTGTTTCATGAAAAAATGATTTTAAAATATTCATGTATAAGATGTACATAAAACATAAATGATTTTCATGTTTAGATTTGGGTCCCATCTCCAAGAAACCTCATTATGTATTTAGATTACAAAATAAAACAATCTAAAATCCAAAACATTTCTGATCCTAAGTATTTTGGATAACAGATGGTCAAACTGTGTTCTATGCCAAGATCCAAAAGTATTCTATACTCACTCAGGAATCACACCCTGAGAAGGATCCACACCATGCCATTCTTCCAATTGACCAATGGCAGCTTGGATGTTCTGGCAAAGGGGCATGAAACGCATGTGTTTTTCCTGGACCCACAGCAACCCAAGGCATTTGGACCCTCCATTCTCCGGTCACCTGCTTTTTACAGGAGCTTTGTGTAAGTCAAGCTGTAGAACGTAGAGCAGTGGTTCTCAACCTGGAATCCCCAGATGTTTTTGGCCTACAACTCCCAGAAATCCCAGCTAGTCTACTAGCTGTTAGGATTTCTGGGAGTTGAAGGCCAAGAACAACTGGGGACGCCATGTTGAGAATCGCTGACCTAGAGTCTCCCCATTTTCTCCCCCCCCCCCAATCAAATTTCTATGAACTGGGAAGCAAGAAACTCAGGAGGCATTGGATGTGTAGCTAGCCCCCTTCCCTGCCCATCCCTCATTCACTATGCATATGAATTTATAAGTATCCCCAAACCCACAAAAATCTAAATCAAAAGATTCCTACCAAGAATTCTGGATAAAGAAGTCTCAGCTTGTACTGAATAAGCATTTACCACTTATTTTTATTTATTTATTTACAGTATTTATATTCCGCCCTTCTCACCCCGAAGGGGACTCAGGGCGGATCACATTATAACACACATAGGGCAAACATTCAATGCCCATAAACACATCAAACAGAGACTGAGAGACACACGCAGAGGCAAGTTAACTTTCTTCTGAGGGGATGTTCGATTCTGGCCACAGGGGGGAGCAGCTGCTTCATCATTCACACTGACGGCACTTCCTCATACCAGGTCGTAAATTAGTTAATCTTGCCTCCCCACTTTTATTAGTGGTACCTTATCTCCTACTTGATAGATGCAACTATCTTTCGGGTTGCTAGGTCAGCAACGAGCAGGGGCTATTTTTTATTTTTAATTGACGGGTGCTCACCCCGCCACGGGCTGGCCTCGAACTCATGACCTCATGGTCAGAGTGATTTAAGGCAGCTGCTCAACAGCTGCGCCACAGCCCGGCCCCAAATATTCAACAAAGTTTCCAATAAACCATAAATCATGGTGATATATTTATTAGATCAAATACATCTACTAGATTTTGCTTGATCAGCATGCTCTATTTGACAGTAAATTTGCATGACTCCATGGTAGTGTACCTATTGAGGAAGTGAAAGATAAATTATGGATTCGTCCTGATTCCTCAGGCTATACTACCTGAGCATTCCACTTCACTGAAGCCTCAGCAACTGTAAATATTTCCGTCCCATATGAAGAAAGATATTACCTCATTGCATTATCTGTGAATACTTAAAATCCATCCCTCCAAACCCTATTTGTAGCTCCATTAACCTAAAGAACTGGTCTGAATGCTCCATTTGCCTTTGAAATAAAGAGCAAGCAGTTGTTCGGGCCTGAAATCCCTATCATTTTGTGTTGCTTTCCGCATTATGAGAGGAACACGAGGGTCCGCAATCATTATTTCTGGCTCTGTCATTACCAAAGGTATGGAAAGCTGTGTTTTCACTCCATTAGCCTTCAGAAATAAAAAGAATGATTGCTTAAGTCTAGAATAATTATTTCAACCAGCTTCCCTCAGCAGTTCGGCACAAAGCAGTCTGAGTCCCAAACCTGAGCTGACAAATTAATTTGTATTATTTATATTTTCTTGAAAACCCAGCATGCTCAAGACTCATTTAGCAATACAAATGGCTTTATTTGGGGGTTTATGTGCTTTTCTCATCACACATGGCAAACAACAAGAAGCTTATCATTTTCCCCATGAAACCTGTCACAAAATCCCATGATTTACATCAGGAATAGTATATAAAGCAGGTGCATCGGCAGCTGCCTGGCTTGCCTATGCAGGTGTTTACATAATTTTTCTCACACAGGTTTGGAAAATCACACTGATCAAGTTTTCCTCAGTGGATTGTTAGTATTTCACATGGCCTGGTCTTGTAATAGCTTCTCTAGGTGTTGAGGCTGAATGGCTCCCCAAACCTTCAAAGCCAGATGCAGTATACCTTTCTGGATCAGGTGCTGGGTAATACTAGATGGTGAGTACAGGCGTTGTATCACCCAGCTGTCCCAACTCAACAGGGACTGTCCAGTTCAATTACTGAAGTCAAAGGTGACCCCCCCCCTGCCCCAATAGAAGATAGTGTATAATCAGGGAACTTATAGTTTTGCCAAGTACACCAGGCTGAAATGATAGAATAATAAGAGTCAAATCTTTGAAAATTTGCAAAAGGGACCAATAAACAAAAGGGAGCAGTGTTTTACATTTCATATATTTACAGCAGAAGGTAACAAATTTATTACTGGAAACCATGTCACCAAAGTTATTTGACCTTTTCCATCTGAGTCACACCTGAGGTAAGGAATTAACGACTCTTCTAATGGTTTCCCATCTCAGTCAATTACTCACAAACAAAAGGGAGCTGAGAAACATTTAAATAACTAGGCTAAAGGTTAGCAAAGAGAAAAAGCCAATTTTAAACAATATGCTTTACAATCTTGCCCTTATTTCTCAAAATTTGAAATGTATTCTTCTGCCTATCTTTCTGCCTCTTTGTATCACCTTTGAGCCCTTGCCATTCATTTCACCCTTCTCTCTCTTTTCTTTTCTTTTCTTTTTTTAAATAAATTTTTATTCAGATTTTCTTACACATACATACAGTACAGTAAAAAATAAAAATGGAGATGGTTCACAGGGGTTGGTGAAAAGGGGAGAAGAGGTAAAGAAAAAAAAAAGGGAAGGAAGAGGGAAGGGGGGGAAGGGAGGGAGGGGATACAGAAGTCCTTCCGCTTTCTATTCTTTGTGGGCTAGGTTTTGTTCCATTTCTTTCTTTTTTACATTTATTGGACTAGTTTTGGTCATTGTGAGTGTCCTCGGATTCTTCTTTGCTTATTTCTCCTTTGCCTTTTCCTTGTATTCTACATATTTTTCCCAGTTAGTTGATTTTATTGTATTACCCCTGTTTATTTTCATTAGATATGTTAATTTGTCCATATCATATATCTCATTCAATTTCTCCAACCAATGTTGATTTGTTGGTATTTCTCTTTGTTTCCAATATTTTGCAAAGGTTATTCTTGCTGCTGTCGCTGCGTATGTAAATATTTTGTCCTCATTTGAGTTCAATTTCATTATACTCTCTGTCAACCCAAGTAAGTAAAACTCTGGCTTCATTGGGAATGATTTTTGTAGTATTTTCTGTGTTTCTTCATGTACTGCTTTCCAAAATGATTTTGTTTCCGAACATGTCCACCAGATATGAAAGTATGACCCTTCTTGCTTTTTACATTTCCAGCATTTATTGTCTGTGTTTTTATACATGGTTGCTATCTTTTTTGGTGTGATGTGCCATCTATGGAACATTTTGAGCCAGTTTTCCTGTAAATCTGAGGCGTACGTATATTTTTGTTTTATATTCCATATTGCTTCCCATTCTGACATCATAATTGAACGTCCAATATTCTTTGCCCATTTTGTGGCACATATTTTTACATATTCTATCTCTGTAGACCATTCTAGTAACTTCTTGTATATTCTCGCAATTTCCTTCTTGCTATTTTGCATCATGGTATCCCAGAAATTTTCAGTCTCATTAAATCCTAATTTTTTATCTTTCCCAAATTGTTCTTTTAGCTGGGCATACTGAAACCATGACATTTTGTTGTATTTTTGTCTTATTTCCTCTTGTTGTTTTAGTTGAAATTGCCCATCCTTTTTTCTTAATATTTCTTTGTATTTTGGCCATTTTGTCCAATCCAAAAATTTTTTCTGATTAGCTTCCAAAGGTGAAATCCATAGGGGTGTCTTCATATATATTCTTCCCTTATATTTTTCCCAAGTTTTTATTAATGAGGATCTGATAAAGTGATTTCCGAAGTTTTTCTCTACTGATCTTTTACCGTACCAGAGATAGCTATGCCATCCCCTCCTCAAATCAAAGCCCTCCAATGCTAGCATACTGTTTTTTTTCTAGGGTTGCCCAATCCTTAACCCATGCCAATGCACAAGATTCATAATATAATTTTAAGTTCGGTAGTCCAAATCCCCCTCTTCTTTTATCATCTGTCATTATTGTATAATTTATTCTTGCCTTTTTTCCCTTCCAAATAAATTTTGTGATTTCCCTTTGCCATTCCATAAAAAGTTTATTGTTCCTTATTATTGGAAGATTTTGGAACAAATATAACAGTTTTGGTAAGACATTCATTTTTATTATTGATATACGTCCTAAAATAGAGATTTTCAGGTTTTTCCAGTTCTGTAAATCTTTTTTAATTTCGTTCCATTTCATTTGGTAATTATTTTTCAGTAGGTGTGCATTTTTTGCTGTTAACCAAATTCCTAAGTATTTTATTTTAGGTATTATTTGGATGTTTGCCACTTTCTCTATTTCCTCTTGTCTTTTCTTTGGTATGTTTTTTGTCATAATTTTTGTTTTCTTTTTGTTTAGATAAAAGCCTGCCACTGATCCATATTCCTCTATACGGTCGAGCCACTTTTGAATTTGGTGTTTCGGATTCTCAATAATACATATAAGGTCGTCAGCAAAAGCCCTCATCTTGAATTCATAGTTTTCTATTTTTGTTCCTTTTAATTGATCGTCCTTTCTGATATTTCTTATTAAGATTTCAATTGTGAAGATAAAGATTAATGGTGATAATGGGCATCCTTGGCGAGTTCCCTTATTTATTGGTATCTCTTTCGTGTATTGACCATTTACTAAAATTCTTGCCCTCTGCTCCGTGTATATCATTTCAATCGCATTATAAAATTGATAACCTATATCAATTTCTTTAAATAGTAATTTGATAAATCTCCAATTTAGGTTGTCGAATGCTTTCTCTGCGTCGATCGAGAGTAGTGCCAATTCTTTTTGATGATGTGTTTCGTAAAATTCTATTACATCTACTATAGTTCTCACATTTTCTTTCATATGTCTTCCCGGGAGAAATCCTTTTTGCTCTGGCCCAATCCATGTTGTTAAGAAGTTTTTGAATCGATTTGCCAATATGTTCGTAAAAATTTTGTAGTCCAAATTTAATAGCGTAATTGGTCTGTAGTTTTTTACCTCCAATTTATCTGTATCTTCTTTGTGAATTGTGATAATATCTCCTTCCTTCCACGATTCCGGAATAATGTTTTTTTCCAATACCTGGTTCATTAGTATTTTCAAAAATGGGATTAACTCGTCTTTCATAACTTTGTAGAAACTTGCGGTAAATCCGTCTGGACCCGGTGCTTTGTTAGGTTTTAAATTTTTTATTGCTTTCTTAATTTCTTCTTCTGTTATTTCTTTATTGAGATGTTCCCTTTCTGTTCCCGTAATTTTGTCCAGTTTTTGTTCTCCTAAATATTTTGTAATCTTTTCCAAATCTTCCTCTTTTTGCTTATACAATTGGCTATAGTAGTTCCTAAATTCTTCTCTTATTTCTTCATCTGTCGTATACTCCTTGTCTTTGTCTCTGATCTTTATTATATATTGTTGCTGTTTTTTCTTTCTTATCTTCCTTGCCAGCCAGGGCCCTGGTTTGTTTGCGTTTTCAAAATTATCTTGTCTCACATATTTCAATGATTTTGCTATTTTTTCCAAATCTAGGTGATGTTTTTCCTTCTTTAGATCGTTTATTTCTTTCTTGAGCTTTTGGTTCTTAGGTTGTTGTTTAAATATCTTTTCTTTATTTTCTATTTGCTTATTAATCTGTTCTATTTTATAGTTCCTAACTTTGTTGGCTCTGGCTTTCTGTTGTATGAAATATCCTCTCATTACTGCCTTATACGAGTCCCAAATCGTTTGTTTTGTTACATTCTCTTTGTCGTTAAAATTAAAAAATTCTTTTGTTAGTTTCCTGTTTTCGAGTATTGCTTTTTCTGATTTAATCAGGTTGTCATCTAATCTCCATCTCCAATGGTTTCTTTTGTAGTTTATTATCATTTCGAGGGGGCAATGGTCTGATTTGTCTCTTGGTAATATATTTATCTTATCTACTTTTGATGTTAATGAGTTTGAGGTCCAGATCATATCGATCCTGGACCATGATTCGTGTCTATTTGAGTAGTATGTAAAGTCTCTTTTATTTGTATTCTTATTCCTCCAGACATCTTGAAGGTCCAGTTCTTTTTTAAGATTTAGGAAGTTTTTTGGTAGTTGGCCCATTTTTCCTTTAGTTTTTCTATTTTTCTTTTTCGATTTATCTAGATCATGATCTATCACTCCATTAAAATCCCCTAAGATTATTATATGCTCCACATCCGTTTTTAAAATTTGTTCTCTCAGATTATTTACAAATTTTGTTTTAGGTCCATTCGGAGCGTATATATTGCAAATGAGGATTTTCTCTTGATTTAGCATTATTTCTACCGCAATTACCCTCCCCTCCGTATCTTTAAATTTCATTTCTGCTGGGATGTTTTCCTTTACATATATCACCACTCCTCTTTTCTTTACCGAATCTGCCGAAAAGAATTCTTTTCCTAATTTATCGTTTTTCAAGTGTGCTACATGTTTTTGGCATATGTGCGTTTCTTGAAGCGCCACTAAGTCGTATTTTCCTTTATTTATTTGGGTCAAGGTGCTTTTCCTTTTTTGGGGTGAGTTCCACCCGTTCACATTGTTTGTGTATATTCTTAGCTGCTGTGTTATTTTACTCTCCATCTTGGTTGTCCTCATTTATCAATTCTTCCTCATCCTCTTCTCCGTCTGATACGTTTGTGGTCTGCAGTCCTGCACCCACTCCCAATACTGTCTCTTCCGGGGAGTTTTGTCTCTGTCTTTTGGGTTTTTTCTTTTTTACTGAGGGTGAAATTGAGGCTGCATGTTCCAGATCTTTTTAAAGATTTTTATAGAAAGCTTTTGCTTTTTCCACCGATGTCAGCCAATGTCTCTCGTCTCGATAAGTTACCATTATCCCCTCTGTCTTCTCCCATCTATAACGAATTTTGTATTTTTTTAACTCTTCCGTGAGGAAAAAGTAGTTTCTCCTTTTGTTCAGCATTGTTAGAGGTATTTCCTTTAATATCACTATTTTTGTTTCTTTGTGATATATTGGCTTTTTGCTGTTTTGTATTAGTATCTCGTCTCTTGTACTCTTTCTTGTGAAATTTGCAATAACATCTCTAGCCGTTTTATTCTTCCTTGAATAGTTTGTCTGTATCCTGTAGCACCTGTCTATTTCTATTTCCATCTTGTCTGTTGTCTTTTGTAATAAGTCAGCAGTCATACTTATTATTTTTTCTCTTATGTTCTCATTTTCCTCCTCTTGTATATTTCTGAATCGGAGTTGGGATTCTAATTCTCTTTGTTCTATTCTTTCTTGTAATTTTTCTATTTTTTGATTTTTATTTTCTAAATTTTCCATTTTTTTCCTTATTTTCTCTTGGGAAATTTCCAATTTTTCGCTATTTTGTTTTAGTTCTTTTATATCCTCAAATGTTTTCCTCACTTCCTCTTTTAGTTGTCCAATTTCTTGTTTTATCTCTGTTCTCATTTCTATCATTTGACTGTTGTATTCTTCCATTCTTTTTTGGGCCTCTATTTGGTAATTTTCCTGTCGTTCTCCCAGTTTCTGGATTTCTTTCAGAAGGTCTTTCATTGACACATCTTCTGATGCTCTTCTTGCCGTAATTTTATTGTCCATCTTAGGTTTTGCTCCTGCCATTTCAATTCTCAAGTATTGATTAGATGCACTTGCTGTTGGGGCTTATAAGCTCCTCTTCTAAGTCTTTAAATCACGATCCTTTTCTTTGTCTGTCTTTTGTTCTCAATCTTCTTTCCTTTCTTTTCTTCTGTCTTTCTTGTCCCTCTTGTCTCTGCGTCCTCTCCAGTTCCTTCTTGGGTCTCGTCCTTCTGTTTACCGGATCCGGCAGTGCACTCGCCTCTGCAAGTGCCTCGGATCGACGGTGTCCCGAGTATCTTGTACTATTTTCCAATGGGGTGGGTATTCTATAATCTTTTCCGTCTTACTAGGCTCTTATTCCCAGAATCTTTTCTCTCAAGGTTCAGCACCTTTCTCTCTGTTCATTCTCTTCTTTAGATTCTTTCTCCTTTGACTCCTGAGTATTGAATTTCCACTTTGCACCAGCAGGGGTCCCCCTACCTACGCTCGATCCTTCACTGTTTTAGTTGAAGCTTTCCCGGTTTCCCCTTCCTCTCTCTTTGTTTATAAAGAAGGGCACCGTAGACATAACAGCATGGCTCCCAAGGTCGTCAATAGGTATGTTAAGAGTTTCTGTTTCTCTTCCCTTATCTCCTCAGGAAATAATAAGGGGTCCGCAGATTTCTGCTTCTCTCTCCCCTCACTGCTTTGGAGGTTCTAATATCACTATTTTGGGTTTTTCATTTATTATTTACCCATTCGTTTGTCGTAATATTGAGGTCAGATCTGCACCACGCTTCCCCTCCGCGACTTGCCGGATCCGGCGGGTTGCCCACCCTTCGGTGGAACCTCGGATCGACGGCAGTCCACTCGGTGGGGTGTCTCTTCCTACCCTCGGTTGCACTTTTTTTTTCTTTTAATTGTATATTTCTATATGTTTATATTAATTTATCCTTTTGTATCGACCCAGAATCCGACATTCAGTCGTTCTTTTGTTTAATCTCTAGTTCCACATCCACTTGGAATAGAAAGCTTTTTTCTTTGGTGAAGTACTTACTTCTCCTGCCACAGCGGCTGTTTGATCTTATCCTTTTCTTCTTTAAGTTTAAAAATGGGCCGGCTTGCGGTATATGCAGAGATCTGAAGAAATCTGCTTCTCTCCTCTCCGTCTGCTCCCCTCACCCTAGAGCTTCAGAGGTCCACACTGGGGTTTGCAATCCTCCCTGACTCGATCCGCAGGGTGGAGGGAGGCTAAAAGCTCCCCCGACCGGAGAATGGAGGTGGCTTGCCAGGAGCTCCTAGCAAGTCGTGCCCGCCGCCATTGCTGCCCACCGGAAGTTCTCTCTCTGTTTCTAACTACCTAACTCCTAATCCCTTCGCTTGTGTGGGATTCCCTACCCCATCTCATGTGTGTTTTCCTTTGTCTCTGGGCGAGTCACCTCAGAATGGTGCCTCCTGACCCCAGGGACCCCTCCCTACCATCCTTTTCTATAATTTCATATTTCTCCCCCACAAGAAGGCGTCAGGGAGGTAGGAGCCCCTCAAAGGTCATTGTGGACCCCAACTGTGTGTAACAGAGGGAGAATTTGCATTGAAGGCAGCCAGCGCTCTCTCATTGGACAAGGAGCACCAAGCTCCCACCTCTCCAGCAAACCCCTGCCAATCACAGCAAGGCTGGGTCCAGCTAGGGGCGGTGGCAATTTTGAACCTAAACACTGTATAAAAGTGTATGCTTTGCTATGTTATGTATCTCAGCTTACTTTGGCAAACTATCTCAGGCTGGCATCACTTTCAGCTGAAATTAAATAAAATACCTTGGTGGCTTTTGCTTTGACTTGGTGAGATATATTCTGGAAATTATTGGCTTCTTTTTTTCTCACCAGGCTTAATCCACAGCTGCTTGGATCTCACTATCCAATGCTGCCCTAAATTGCTCAATAACATTACTGCAAACTTCAATAGGTGCAAATGGAGTTCAAAAAGCAAAAATTGTTTGTATTTAATTAACTCAGTGTGTGAAAGAGGAAAGATAGGGTCAAAGTCTTGCCCCTTCTAGTAGACTCAAGGCAAAGGCAAACTATGGCAGCTTCTTCTGTTCTTCTTTATTAATTGACATTTCCATCTTGACCACATTCTGATGTCACTTGAATGAATGAATGAAACTTTATTTATATCTCACCCCATCTCCCAAAGGGACTCAGAGGAGCTTACAACAAAACAATAACATAAATAATAATAAAACACATAAGTCAAACAATTTAAATCACAAGAAATAAAACTACTCATAATAAATAGGACAGAATATGACTCAAGAATGTTACAATCAATATAAAACTATGTGAAAGTTTAGCATGTAAAACATAATACATATAAACAAAAATGAGTAAACCTCATGTGACCTGTTCTTGCTAGTTTGAGCACTAAGGTCAATTAAAGTTCCGTTTAAACTCTAACGGTTAAAATTATGGTTAGTCGTTTCCAAAAGCCTGCCACACACACACACACACACACACACACACATATACATATACACACTTGGCCACAAATGATTCAGTTTTCATAGAGTCATAGAGCTGGAAAGGACCACAAGGACTATCCATTCCAACTTCATGCAGGAATGAACACTCCCAACACTCCCAATAGACAATCTTCCAGCTACTGATTAAAGCCTCCAAAGAAGAAGACTCTGGGTCTTTCCAGACAGGCCCTATAACCTAATATCAGGTTTTCTGTTTATCCCAGATTATCTGGCAGTGTGGATACATATAATCCAGTTTAAAGAAGAAAACCTGGGATCAAATCCTGGGATATAGGGCCTGTCTGGAAGGGTCCTCCATCATGCTATGAGACAGAAGCCCTATCCAGCTTGTTCAATGGTTAGGTGTTCTGGGAGTTGGAGACACAAACAGCTGGAGGGCCGGAGTTTGAGGATGCCTGAGATAGACACTTAAGCTTATCCCGCATGACTCTCCTTATGTTGTTAGGTAAATAGGCATCAACATAATCAGATGATGAGACATGCTTGATTGAAAAGGGGGGGGGCAAAGTAAATGTAAACAACATAGTACAGGTAGTCTAGTACAGAGTTTCTCAAATTGTGCTCCTCCAGATGTTTTGGACTTCAGCTCTCGCAATTTTTAACAGCTGGTAAACTGGCTGGGATTTTTGGAAGTTGAAATCCAAAACACTGGTTTGAGAAACACTGGTCTAGTAGGTAAAAAGAGTAAACACGGTGTATCTTCTGAGTGTTGCATTGGGATTTGGGGAGTCTGGGTTTTTAATCCTTACTCAGTCCTGGAAACCCATTGGGTGACCTTGGTCAAGTCACACTCTCTCATCCTTAAAGGAAGGCAGTGGAAAAACTCATCAGAATAAATCTTGCCAAGAGAATCCTTTGGTACGGTGGCTATACATCAGATTCAGTTTGAAGGCACTTAGAAACCCCATAGCACCTTGGCCAAAATGCACAATTAAAACAGCTGAATATTTACTGAATCTGTAGTCCATAAACTAACTTTTGCAAACTCTGGGCAGCATTCAGGAATAAATATGGTGAGCCTGTACTTAGAAATCATTTATAGTCACACAGATGCTGTCAGTCACCACAAAGCATTATGATGAAAGCTTGAGCATGTTGGTTAGGGCAGGAGAACTATGGTCCACAATGTAGTCCAAACTCTGAGCAAAATACAATATATTTTAGTATTTTGTTTTTTTTAAAAAACAAAGTCAACAATATAAATTTCTGCATGGAATAGGAGGGTACAAACCATACATATGGCATAGCAGGCAGAGATAGTCTTATATAAAAATCAGTCATTTTGCTTTTTATTTCAACAACGTCTGCAAACTTTGTTTTATCATGTATTATTTTATTATTTTATCTTGAGTTTCCACACTAAAGCATAGCACTCAAGGTGGTTGAAATAACGAACCATTTAGACAGTAAAAACCATTAAAACCGTAATAGTAATAGCACTGAAGAGAAAGGAAAGGAAAGGAATGGCCAGACTGAAAAGAGAAAGAAAGGCAAGGTGATAGACACAGGCACAATGTTTTCAACAACATCAAAACACATTTATATTATGAGGAAGAAAAAAAATCCAAATACATAATATCTCCCTCTCTCTACGGTTTTCTGTGTCCTTTTGTGGGGTGCATTGGAAAGCTCATTCCTGAAGCTGTCAAGCTGAAACGTAGATGCATTGTAATTAATAAATACACTAATGGAGTCTTCATTGCCCTATTAGGGTTTCTAAAATTTACTCTGGGAAACCTTTCAACACCATTAAATACACCTTTGTCACATGATGAAGTGCTCTTCATAATAGGCTCATTAACATTGATAGTGTAATTCAAACCCATCCATTAACAGCTGGCAAGCAAGATTCTCAAATCCTCCCCACCCCCAAATACCTAGGAAGCTAAAGGCATGCTTCCCAACTCCACCTATTAGGAAATCTGAGCATCCTTAATGGTCCATCTTAAAGTCCATCTGTTAGGCTTCTGTACCATTTTTAATTTGTTTCAAAGGCCAAGAGAAATCTATGGGGCTGTCTGGAGAACTGTGGAGAAAGGATATAATCCAACAGCATTCCTCTTCTGTAAACAGATGGATGGTGGAAGGCTTTCAGTAGTGGGGAGAATGTGCTCTGGGTTTTGGTCCAGACTGTAAAGATGCATTCAAGGTGCTGTGCACTCTAAAAAGTTCAGTACTTTGATACTTATTGTAAGTTTGGAATAAAACCTAAATTAGAGTACCACTGTAGCCACAGAAGATAGCCCACATTCTGTTATTAGTCCTCACTAGAATAAGCCAATTGAATGTACTTATGTATTGACTAATCATTCAATAATGAATTGAATGGGTCTACTCTAGTTAAGGGAGCCCCCAGTGGCACAGGAGGTTACACCACTGAGCTGCTGAACTTGCTGACCAAAAGGTTGGCAGTTTGAATCCAGGGAGCGGGGTTAGCTCCCGCTGTTAGCCCCAGTTTCTGCCAACCTAGCAGTTTGAAAGCATGCAAATGTGAGTAAATTAATATGTACTGCTTTGGAGGGAAGGTAACGGCACTCCATGCAGTCATGCCGGCCACATGACCTTGGAGGCGTCTATGGACAATGCTGGCTCTTTGGGTTAGAAATGGCGATGAGCATCAACCCCTAGAGTTGGACATGACTAGACTTAATGTCAGCGGAAAATCTTTACCTACTCTAGTTAAGACCAACCAAAAGGATGCCAGCTGTTACATGTTGTCAAAGAAAGTAAGAACTATGCTGACACAATTTTTTCTCAGTGGACGGAGCCCTGAGAACATATTGGCTCCCCATGTTCTCATTAGCTAAGCCAGGGACAACGCGGGGGGTGGGGGGGGGGGGGTGGGACTGGACAGTGAAGGTTTCCCCCATGTGATGGGGAAGGGGGCGATGCAGGATGCTCAAAAACAGTTTCCCCTGCTAACCGATGGATTTGCCCCGCTGCCTGATAGATTCCACTACTGTCCCCTGGTTTAAGAACCTCAATGTGATGAGATCCTAAGATGAGAGAGCATCTGTCCCACCTGGAAGGTTTTATAGTTTATTACTGTATATATACACATGTATACGGCCTATCTACATTACTCATTTAATGCAGTTCAAAGCTAGCTTCAAGCTACAGTGGCCAGACAACAACCTCTCACAAACGTGAGTGAAAGAAAGCCCGGAGTGTGCACCAGTACCCTGTGATCTGTGTAATCATAATCTGGGACTCAAACTGGTTCCAGGATTTCCTGTGTAACCATCTGCATAGCAAAACCACTTTCTTCAGTGCTGGTTTGAAACTGCATTAAACAGCCAATGTAGATGATGCCAAAGTTGATCTTATATATATGATGGGAGCAAGTTTGGGGCCAAAATTCTGAATTTTGATATGATCCATAAGGAAGTCAAGAAGAGATGCCAGCGCCACCTCAGAGGCCAGCCACTGCAGCTGCTGAGATCACCATTTCCCAGACCATGTGTTAAAAAAATATCCATAACCTGCAGTGCATCAGAAAGAGTGGAGGGGTCAATGCTTCTTTTTGGTTTTCCTAGGACCTACCACGCAGCACTCTATTCAGAGAAGGAGGTGGTTCCCTTTTTATAAGAATTAAGGTATGGTACACACTTAGGCCTGTACAACCCAGTTTTTTTGATTTTTTAAAATTAAAATTTCTAAATGTATACATGACTAAATAGCATAATCTTAGGGCACACAACAACCCGTCTCCACCAGTTGATAGTTAACATGCCATATTTGAAGAAAATACAGTGTCTCAGCCTAATAAATGTACTATATTCTGTTATATTTAATGATCATACATTCATTAATACCCATTAATATTGATTCCCTTGGTAAGCTAACTTGCTTTAATGGACTGCAAAAGGAATCTCTCAGAATATCAAGAAATTATAATTAATCAGAGGATCTATAAATGTTCTTTTTCAGTGGTGTTTGGTGGCATTAGTGTAGGCTCATTTCCCAAGCTCTTTTAGAGTTTGGACTATAACCCAGAAAAGATTCATTGCCCTCCTAGCATTGGAAATGCAACCACCACTGCATTAATTACAGTTATTAAAATTAAGAGCAGAAATGAGCAACACTAAAATGATCAATATTATAAAATTCACACAAGTCAAATAAAATCCATTATAAATCACCTAATACTTAAACAGGCAGTTTACTTGAATTACTTCTTTCTTATCTTTTTCATTTTATTTTGTGGGTATATGTGTGGTAAAGTTATCGCTCAACCTACTTCTCTAGGAATAGGGCTTTTTATTTTCACTGAGACTTCCCAATAAACACATATGGATTGATACCTATAAATTATCTAAATGATTTGCTGTGCAAACATATATTTTGCTGAGAAAATAACAAGGTGGTTAAATCTTTCTTGCTGTATTGTAAATCTTGGGCAAAACTTCATAGCAGTGTCAATTTACTAAAAATCCATTTGCTCATCCGATGCAACCAATATATAGATACAACTGAACACTCTGGCTGCTTCATCACATGGGGCTTTTTTAGTGTCCTGGGATGCTTCCCCGCCAGTCCAGCGATGGATGGGCATGCTGCCCATCACACAATGTTGCTGGACTACTGGCAGGGGTCCTGCCCACAACCAGAGTGGAAACGTTGTGCAACACTTCCCTCACAACTCAGGAGGCTTCCCATGTTGTGCTGGCTTCAATGGAGGCAGCAGGTATCTGTGCAGCTTTGGCGACACTTCCCTTGTCTGATGGGGAACCGTCACTGCGACAAAGCAATAGAGTAGCTCCTCATCCCTGCCGTTTCACCACGGAGGCTGACAAAAGGGGGGGGAATCCCTGTACGAGGAAGTCCTTAGAATAATGCCAAAGCTTGGAAGGTTTTTATAATAATAATTCATAAATTCATAACTCATCACAATGTTTAAAAAGCAAGTGGTTGCTGTTACAAGTCATAACAATGATAGGAAAGGGGAAGAAAGCATTGGTTTTTTAAACTGCTTGTTACATTTCTATTTCTGTTACTTTTTTGAGAGAAGAAACTTTAGGGTTGATAAAACAATGGCATAACATTTGAGAAGTCCCTGCTGAAATGCTTCAAAAATTCCCTTAAAAATAACTCTCTGATATACCAATAAGGCAATTTTGCTCTTTTTTTTACTCTATTACTAAACATTTGATTTTTTTCCTGAAGTTTCCTTTTTGCATACTTTGGGTTAGAACCTTAGGTCCCATCTACACTGCCTTATAATGTAGTTTTAGAATGCACTTTAACTGCATTGAACTGGATTATATGAGTCTACACTGCCACATAATGCAGTTCAATGCAGTTAAACTGCATTCCGAAACAACACTATATGGCAGTGTAAATGGGGCCTTAGATCTCCTCTCTTGTTCTCACCAGCCATGCTTGAGACGGGGGGGGGGGGGGGGGGGTGAGAGGAGGGTCCCCTCTGATGATCGCAGAGTTCAAATAGGTTTGTAGACGGGGATGCAGTTAGTCAAATAGTCTTAATAGTCAGAACCCTTCCTAATTCTTGGGAACCGGGAAGGGCCTGCTGATGGCTTAACCTAGTTTTCCATCCTTGTCATAACAATAGGATTTTTTGTTTTATTAAGAAAACATTTAGGGGTGAGTTGGGCAAGGTCATTCATTTGCCATCTGTTTTTTTTTTAAAAAAAAATACAGTCAAATTCTTGTTGCATGTAGAGTACAGATAAGTTTGAAAACTAGTTGGTAGCTGTTACCTTTTTTTTTTTTTTTTACATAGCCATCTTTGTTCTCCAAAAAGCTAAGAATACTCTTTTCCCAGGTGTATTTTTTATTATTTTTAAAAGAAAAAAACTTCCACAAGCTTTGTGGTACAAGAGTAGACATTTGTCTCTTGGTGGTATATGAATTCTTTAGGTACTGCCATATATTATGGGGCACAAAGCAGATCTAAAATCTTTGTATGTCTTCATTTTCCTTATTTTTTGTGTTAATTCTAAGCTGACCTTCCCTAATTTTAATCCATTGGGTATCCCATAAAGAGTCTTAGTAAAAGTTCTGACCTTTTTGCCCTTTGTCATTGCTTCAAAGAAATCTCTTGACCATTCTGAGACAAATGAAAAGTCTAAAATTAGAATGGCCAATGGCCATTGAGAAAGATGCGCTTTGAAAAAAAATCTAATCTGAAGAAGCAGAAACAGCGAGGAGAAAGTAGACCTTGGGTCCCACTGCTGTACTCTAATACAATTTGAAGGATAAGTAACATGATATTATGGTTAGGTTTCATCATTGCTAAATTGGTTAGCTGTTAAACAAACATCTCATGTGATTTCTAACACATCTTTCTATTGAAGGCACAGGAAACTTAATTTCCTTTGGCATCCAGTGTTGTCCTCCTAGACCTTAGTGTGACATGTATATTTTAAAAGAGGAATATAATTTCTACCCTTTATGTTTTCCAGTTTTAGCACATTTGTCTCACAGGTTCTTCTTCCAAGAGACTAAAAGAAGCATAACTGGGTTTCTTTCAATTAATGCTCCTTATTCTGTACAATGCTGGGGAAAGTTATTTTGGACTACGTTTCCAGAATCCTGTATCTCTACCTAGCAGAATGCTACCAACTACAACATTCACACCATGACTTGCATTTGTACCCAACTGTAACTTTTCTTCAACCATGCTGGGTTTTTTTGTTTTTGTTTTTGCAGTCTGATTCTTCCTTCTAGGAATGGATTAACAGCAGTTTATCTTGAAACTTGCTGCTATTTGGATTTTGCATGCGTTCCTTATGTGCATAACTGATAGGGTTTTATTCATATCCATAAGGAGTACTCATCTTCTCCCGTTCCTCTGTGTCAGAAAACTAGAATTTCAGAGTTCAGCAGCAAAGACCAATATTTTATGCTAGAGCAGGGGTCCCCAAACTAAGGCCCGCGGGCCACATGCGGCCCGCTGAAGCCATTTATCCGGCCCCGGATGGGGGACGGGCAGCCAAGAGGAGGAAGGCTGCTGCTGCTGCTTCTGAAGGCTGTTGGCAGCGAGCAGGCGGGCAGGGGGGGGAGGGACTTCAGGAGCCCCCACGTGTTCTTCTCTTTTTCCTTTCCTTCCTTCCTCTTTTCCGACGTAGCAGGCATGGCAAGGACGTTAGGAGCCTGCGTGTCGTCCTTCTCCTCTTCCTCTCCTTCCCTCTCTTCCAAAGTGGTGGCGGCGGTAGCATGGCTGCAGGCTGGGCGGCATACTTTCCTCTCCTTCCTTCTTTTCTTCCAAAGCAGTGCTTTCACCATGGCTTTGGATGAGGAAGAAGACGACGCACTGTCTCTTTTGCCAATTTGGAAGAGAAGGCAGGAGAGGAAAAACAGGAGACCGGTGATCGGGCTCCTAAATTCTCTCCCCCGCCCATGCTTTGGTAGAAGAGGAAGGAAGGAGAGGAAAAGGGCGAGCTGGGTCCTAAAGTCCCTCCCTCCGCGCTGCTTCTGTAATAAAGACATTGTTTTTGGAGGCTTTCATGCCTGGAATCACTGGGTTGCTGTGAGTTTTCCGGGCTGTATGGCTGTGCTCCAGAAGCATTCTCTCCTGACATTTCACCCACATCTGTGCCAGGCATCCTCAGAGGCTGTGAGGTCTGTTGGAAACTAGGCAAGTGAAAGCCTCTGGTGCCTGGGATTCCTTGGCAGACCTTTGGGGATTGATTGGGGAAGGGACTTTTTGGACTGCCATTCCCAGAATCCCCCAACCAGCTGTGCACCTTTTTGAGCAGTTCTAATCTGCAGCATTGAGGAAAAAGATCTGCATGCATGGACTTATGGCAGCCCTATATATTTCATAGGGTTCCTTATGCTAGGAATCCCTTGTGTACAACGCAAACATTTCTCTTCTGAGTTGTGGAAGGCTTTCATGGCCAGAATCACTGGGTTGCTGTGAGTTTTCCAGGCTGCATGGACATGTTCCAGAAGCATTCTCTCCTGACGTTCGCCCACATCTATGCCAGGCATCCTCAAAGGCTGTGAGGACTGTTGGAAACTAGGCAAGGGAGGTTTATATATCTGTGAAAGGTCCAGGGTGGGAGAAATAACTCTTCTCTGTTAGAGGCCAGTGAGAATGTTGCAATTAATCACATTGATTAATATTGAAAAGCCTTGCAGCTTCAAGGCCTGGATGCTTCCTGCCTGAGGGAACAAATATGGAACCAGACATTGAGCATCTTATTAGCCAAAAGCAGTGTCATAAGATATGTGCAGTGTGCATAGGAATTTATGTTTTTTTTTTAAAAAAAAACTATAGTCCGGCCCTCCAACGGTCTGAGGGACAGTGAACTGGCCCTCGGTTTAAAAAGTTTGGGGACCCCTGTGCTAGAGGATAGCATTTAAGTTTGTATATTCCCAGTATGCACAAAAGCAGGCAACCTGGGGACTTCCTTGTCTTAAAAATAAATGTATGTATAGGGGGGAGTGGGAGAAGCTGTAGGAGAGATTTGATGGTTTGTATTGGAAATTATTTTGAGCACTGGTTGTGCCTCAACCAGTTTAGAAATGTTACCTATGATCATGCCAGTTGGGGAGATTCAGTGCCTTTTAGTCCAAAACAAAAACATTTCCAAACTCTGGCCTGAATCCACATAGTGTTGTAAGTTTTGGAACACTTTCTCTCCCTGTTTCTGTGCTTTGAGACACCTCTGCTGATTTGAATCTCTGCCCTATCCTTATGTTAATATGTTCTTTCTTACTTTGTCTCTTACTATTGACTTTCTTCAACCACAAGGTGGCTTTGTTGACTTTTCATTCATTTGCATCCTTGGTCCTATTCTTTGTCACTGCAAGCAGGTTCCAACAGCCTGAGTTCTACCTCTCGAAGTAGACCTATAGCATCAAAGTCCCAAGCTCCCTCAATGCTCTGAGGTGAAGTGCATTCGATGTGCATTGGGTTCATCATAGTAGCGTCTGGCAGCATTCCATTGTTGCGCTGTTGCTCTGCATTCACAGGTAGGTTGCCTTCCAGCCCTGACCTGTGATACTCTGTTTAGCAGGCTGCTCACAAATGTTTCCACTTTATTTCCATTTGTGGCTCCCTTTTCCCCCTTGGCTCTTCAGAAGCAGCCAGGAAACAGATGGCAGCTTTTATCTCTTGGTAATCTCTGTGACTGTCTAGAATGAATAGCCAACTATATAGGTCTCGTAAAGGGCACAATATTTCTGTGTTGCAAGGTTAAGCCAATATAATTACCATAGCTTCTCCTACACAGAACATTGCAAAACAGGAAGTTTTTTCTTCATAAAACTACTCATTCCACCATGTTTTGGAATAAGCCATTGCAAGTCTGTCTATAAAATAGCTGACGACAGTTGGTTGTATCTATGGTGCAAATGCAACAATTATAATGATGATGATGATGACGACGACAATGATGATGGTGGGTGGTCCAAGCTCAAATATGTCATTGAGGTTCTATTTAAGATTAGTGCTGTCATATTTCAGGGTCTGATCCCACTTTGTAGAGCGAGGAAGAGAAATCTTAGAAAAAGAGCATCACCTTGAAAGGTGTGTATGCCACACACATGTATATACGAGGGTTATCCAGAAAGTTCATGACGTTTTGGAATTAAAAATAAAGTATAGGAGAAAACATTTACCATATTCAGTTGAAAGCCAGACCCAAATACTTGTTCTCACCATAGTCCCCACTGAAATCTAGTTATCATAGCAATAAAAGTGTTTGAAAAGCCCTCCCCCACCCAAGATTCCCGCTTGGCTTGCGTCCTGAACCAGGCTGGCTTCCCTTCTCTCAGCTGTCAAATGGTGCGCTCAGCTTTCCGCACGATCTTCCTCAATCACTCTTTTGTTTTGCAGATGCTTGCAAAGAAGGTGCACTTCTAAGGTTTTGCAAGAAGCACACCTTTCCTGTCCCAAAAAAACCTTCCTTGCAAGCATCTGCAAAACAAAAGAGTGATCGAGGAAGATCGTACGGAAAGCTGAGCGCACCATTTGACAGCTGAGAGAAGGGAAGCCAGCCTGGTTCAGGACGCAAGCCAGCAATACTTTGTTTGCAACCATGGTTTATGTTTAATGTATCATGCTTAATATTTTCACTTCTTGTAACATCACCACTGCAAAATCACAAAGGCCAGGCTCCCATGTCATCACAACAGTTCTTTCCTCAGGGTTTGGCCCTGAAATCTCATAGTCTTGGATAGTCCTGACCTGGCAACTCCATTTAAGGTATCATACCCTCCAACTGTCCTGATTTTGCATGGCCTGTCATGATTAATACTTTGTCATCAGACTTTTTTCAACTGCTTAAAAAACTTCTCAGTTTCTATCTCCTCCTCTCATTTTCCTTCTTTGTCTTCAGCTTACTTAAATTACTTGAACTAAATTTGTGGTGCAAAAGTAGCTGACTCATTTAGAAGAAAGAAAAGGAGGGGACGGAATTTTGTCCTTCCCAGTTGGATCAGTTGAAAGCAAACAGTTGTCGTCTCCCCTACAACCTCATCAGATGGGACTATTTTTGGCATCATATACTGGATCAGCTGTAGTTTAGTCATGGAGACCACCAGCTCCCATCCCAAAATGTACACCTAATTCCTGCAGGGCTCTGTGGCTAAACTACAGCTGATCCAGTATATGCTGCCAAAAATAGCCCCATCTGATGAGGTTGTAGAGGAGATGACAACTGTTTGCTTTCACCTGGTCCTACTGGGAAGGACAAAATTCTTCAAGTAAGCGGCAATATGTGAGGCTTCCCATATTGTATTGGCATATTGTATTGGCAACAGTGGGGAGGAGCTGCATGGCGGACGCTTCCCACTATGGGATGGGATTTCTGGGGCATGGGGAGATGGGTTTCCCATGCTCCCAATGGGCACCGCCGGATTTGCTACAATTCATTGCAATGTTGGTGGCCAATGAAGTCCCTATTCTGTCAATTGTTGCTTTTTTCATTAATAACTCTTGTCATTCTGATCATATTGTTATATGACTCCACATGTCCTGGTTTTTATTTCTGAAACGTTGGTGCATATGAGATGTTAACCATACAGACTTTAAACATGCTTTTATCACTCCTTTATTACCTAGTCTAAAGGTTGCTGAGACACTGAGACTACAGCATGAATTGTTACTGAAATATTGAAAGTTTTTTTAAGTTGATAAAGTTGTGACAAAAGGCTCTGAAGCGTACTCCCAACTTTTCTGCCTCCTGTCCCACTACTAGCTTCAGTCTCTCTGTGCTGGGTCTCCTGTGGACATGTGGAAGGGACCCTGAGGATGTGTCTCCATTAGTAGGCAAAATTTGCATCAGAAGCAAGACAGTCGTGAATATTTCATGAGTGAGAATGTTCTCATGAGATTCACTGTCCTATTTCTGGACCATAGAATTTCAATGAAACAATCTGACTTCTGGATGCAGAATCGCATATCAAACTTTTCATTACGAACTTGAAGAGAAGGTTAATTAGGTTGGTATGTCACTCCTCCAGGCCTTTTTTCCTGCTCCCTTTGATTCCTTGCCACTCAAATATTTTTAGCGCAAAATGGCCAATCACACCCATAGCAGCCTCCTAGGGAATGTGACTGCTAATTCTGGACAACTTTTTTCAAACCAGATGGAGCCAATAACTTGCCCATTTATTGGCTTTCTACATATGTCTAGTTTTTGTTTTGTGCTGGTGGGAGATTAGTAGTGATGACCTCGAACTAGCTCTATGTTTGTTTGAGTTAGAATTCCATCTCTGGGATATGTATCAGTGATTGCCAAAATAAAATATCCTGCCAGGACAGGGCCTAATTTATTGTTTCCTTTGCTATAACATAATGGGTATAACATTTTGATCACAGATTACTTTTGGGTTTTCTTTTCTCCTGCAGCTTCCTCTCTTCTTTCAAAATACAATAAAATAAAATAAATGATTTGAGAGGACCAGGAACTGCAGAAAACAAATTTGACAAGATGCTGCAGGAACAATTCTTTCACTCTCATTTGCCAAAATATATGTGCTTCTGTAAGCCACTCCGAGTCCTTTTGGGAGATGGTGGCGAGATATAAATAAAATCATCGTCGTCATCATCATCATCATCATCATCATCATCATCATCATCACTTCCACTGGAACCAATCTAAATCTGATCACAAGAAAAAATTCCATTGTGAAGAAGTAGAGAACCAAAAATCTACCTACTTTTTGCTATCTTGATATGGTCTAGGATGTTTCTTGAAGTATTTTTTACACATTTGTCTATGCTTGAAAATTAATGGAGGGCTTTGGAGGCTGCAAAAGTGATGCCAAGATTTTGTACTGTACTGAATCCTTGGTGGAGAATAGTAGACATTTAAGGAATCAGACTCTGTTTCTCTCAATCTCTCCTTCTGTATATACTAATTCATTCCTTTTCCCTCATTTAAATTATTCTATGCAATTATGTTTATCTTTATTATGAATGTCTTGATACCATTTTGAAAAATAAAATCAAGTTCTAAATGGAAGTGGCATCACAGGAATATTCTGATCCGTCAACATTTCCAGGGCACCAGCTGAGTAGTTTCATCATTGTTATGGGCTTAGCAGTAGTGCTATATAGCAGTATTACCTCAGAGAAAGATGAGGATTGGGGCATACCAAACTGCTACATGTGTCTGCAATCCCTACCTTTTTCATGAAAGCAAGCACCTGTGATTCCCACCCATTTGGGGCAGGGCCATCATTCATAGGGTCAGGTTTTTATTTTAAAATTGTACCCCTTTTCTTGTGACAGATAAGCAACATGGAGATCCCTGCTGGTTCCACACTGAAAAGTTTTATCAGCATGTGTAACGACACCCAATTCTTGGAAAACTACTTTTAAAAAGTAATATTTCCCCATTATATTACTTCAAAAACCATCTGGTTTAGATATTTATTACATTGTTGGAAAGTCACTTGCTGCCATTAGGGGTTGCAATGTTGAAAAGTAGCTCATTATGCTTCTTGTTGTGCTGCTTATTATTTTTCTGTTGCTTGCTCTGCATCTCTCTCACTAAAAAATCAATAGGATTAATAAAAAGATGACATAAAAGTTTGAAATTTCTTGTCCATACACTTCTAAAATGTCAGAAATTGTAGTGTAAAGGTAATTGTAAAACATTGGCTTTACCCAAATAAAAGTTGGTTCATTACATGATTGGTTGATTAGTTTATTACTTAGATCTGGAAATAAAGTCCCTGGCTTACCGGGCATCTATTATTCCCAGGCTGCTGGGGGAGGCTTTTGAAACCACATAGTTGGGAGTCTACCCCTGGTGCCCACATGATCCAGGACAGCCAGCAAAAGGATACATTTCTGCTTGAGGGGTGGAGCCAGCTTGTCATGCCACAGATCTCCAGCCCACCCTCCTCTCTCCACAAGTTCAATTATTTTGTCACAACTTGAGTATGGTTGGTTGGCATGAGTCCTGGATTGGGATAAAGGGTGCCAAAGCTCACAAGTACTGGCAAAGTTTCCATGGAATGAGGGGGATTCAGGCCTGGAGCGTGGTGTGGAGTTTGCCTGCCCAGGTGGGGGTAGGCTCACACTGCACCAGCAATTGCGAGAGCCTGAGACAGATTACTGCTGAGACAGAGACAGATTACTGCTCGGGTGGTCCAGCAGGTTGTGTCAGACAGCAAGAAATGAACATCAACGGCAAGAGTGCTGACAGTAAGCAGATCCATGATCCCTAGGGTGTGCCAATCCTGGTAAAATGTACTCAAATTGTGTTTTTTATTATCAATATCTGTGTCATCTAGTTCTTATTCTGCTAGGATTGCTGTCATCCATTCATGCTCAAGAATATAATTCCAGTAATGGTTGTTACCAAAGAAACATCTTATTGCCATTAATTATATTAATTTGTCATTTTCTACTTCCACGTTCTGCTTAACCAAGGTGCAAAAATGAATGCAGCAGCGTAGAGCTGTAGCTTTGGGACATGGCTTTGCTGATCCAAAACAGTTCACTTTATCAAAGAGAGCTGAGAACAACGTAGAGCTGCAAAGAAATTCTGTTCTTCGTCCTCCTTAGTTCTGGGGAGTGTAGCAAACCAGAAAATAAGGAACTCTGGCTAGGTTGGCCAATGATATACAAGTCCCTGTGAATTGAACAGTCTCAGCACTTTGACCATGTGAGCCCTGGCTCCATTACCCAATTGGTGCATTCACACCTCATATGGACCTGTCACCCTGCTTTCCAAAGAGATTTGCAGCTACACAATTAAGAGGCAACTAATAGGGCCTTCGGCAACACCAGGCAGAAGGCAGCACCGCTGACAATAAGGTGGGAGTTCTTTTATCTCCCATGTTTTGTTGAAATAATTGCATCTGGGAAAGAATACAACTGTCAAAACAGCTATAAGAAATAGTTGCACAAACCAGCCAAAGACAGAGTGCTTAACTGTCACTGATTCCAATATGAAACACTTTAAAATGAGCTTAGCTCTCTCATAGAATGCAACAGGTACAAAATAATCAATGCTTGTTTGTGTCCATGGGCTTTATAAGGAAAGTAACTCTATTCCTGGTATTTTTGTTATTAAAAACATTATGAATTCACAGTTAACCCTCTGTATCCATCTACAGAGTTAACCATCCACCACAGCTTAAAGATATTTTTCAAAACATTTCAAAAGGCAAACCTTGACTATGCCATCTTTTATAAGGAACACACTTTTATTACATCACTGTATATATGGGACATTGAGTATCCATAAATGTTGGCATTCACAGGGTAGAAGGTTTCCAGATCCCAGTAGATACCACTGACTTACTCTTTTGCTGTCGTTGTTGTTGCCTGTGTACAGGATCACACCTAGTCCAGGGTTTTCTTGGGAAGATTTATTCAGATGAAGTTTGCTTACTCAACATAACCTAGTGGATTTCTATTGCTGAGTGAGGAAATGATGTGGGGTGCATCTACAATGTAGAATTAATGAAATTTTGCACCATACAATCATAGAGTTGTAAGAGACCTTGTGGGCCATTCAGTCCAACCCCCTGCCAAGAAGCAGAAAAATCACATTCAAAGCACCCCTGACAGATGGTCATCCAGCCTCTGTTTAAAAGCTTCCAAAGAAGGAGCCTCCACCATGCTCTGGGGCAGAGAGTTCCATTTCTGAACAGCTCTCACAGTGAGGAAGTTCTTCCTAATGTTTCTAATGCACTACTTTAACTGAATGCTATGAAATCATGGGAGCTGGAGTTTAACAAGGTCTTCAGCTTCTCTTCTAAAGAGTTCTGCTGCCTCATCAAACTACAAAGCCCAGGAGTTCAGAGCATTGAGCTGTGGCAGTTAACGGGGTGCCAAATTGCATTAATTCCATGGTACAGATGTACACACTATTCAACAATCAAACCATTATGCCATGGTGTCCCAAATTTGCAGTTCCCCTAAAGACTTTACTTTTTGAAATGAGTATCCCCCTCCTCAGTTGATAGTGTATATGTAACAAATTCTGTTGGTCTTTCTACACCGCTCACCCTAGGCTTTTTATTTATTGGGCAACTTAGTGGGGAGGGGTCAAGGAAAAAGCACCTCTCTCCAGTGGACCAGTTTCTAAGATTCATGCTACTCATCAACACTTTATTTCTTCCTTCAGATCCTCCCCACCTCTCCCGCACCCCAAATGCTCTGTGTTGTCTGTTATTGTGGTGTAAAAATGATCTGTGTTGACACAGAACTGAGTGGGCACTTTGTATTATCAGCTCCAGCGTTTTCTTGGGTCCTTTATTTCAGATAATAAAAGCGTATTTCACAGCAAGATGGTTTCTTAAAAGGTTTTCAGCTGACAATTTGTCTAAAGGAGAGACACTGATCTGGCTATTTTTATCAAAGGCAGAAAGCTAGTTTTCTCAAATGAATTCCACGAAGTTAATGGGAAGCCTTTGAGACTGAGGCAGGGCTGGTAAACCCAGAGAATAGGAACGCCATCTTCAGCGCCAGCAAAACGGTTGGCATATTCATTCTAGTCTTTGAAATTGCTCACTTCATTGTACCGCCAGACCAGAAACCTTGTTGCATTTCAGTTTGGTTCGCTTTTGTCATTCAATATCCCCTTTAATTTTCCAGCATTTCCCCAATAAATGAGCTCCTGGAAACAAATTGCTGTTATGATTATTATTAATAATAAACACTGAGTCTTTTGCAACACCCATATACAGGGTGATACATCTAAATATGGCTTGCTAGAAAAGAGAGATAGGCACTTGCCAAACTGATACAGTTATGAGGGAACAGCATTTATCCCAGGAGCATTCATGTTTAAAAATGTGAATGTTCCTGGGTGCCTGTCCACACACACTCCAGAAAGCCCGTGCTTTCTGGGGTGGGTGGTCAGATGTTCACCCGGAACTTTCTGAGAGAACATGCGGACATTGTCACCCCAAAACTCAGAAAACTACGGTACAGCTGTCTGGACTCCAGTCCAGACAGTGGAAGTAGTAGGTTTATCCTGTACCTTCCTGGAAGGCACAGAATAAACCCACTATCAAATTAATTTGCCACAAACCAGGGTTGTGGCGAATTAATCCATAGTTTCCAGAAACGTCGTCTGGACAGCCCCCTTTTTGATATGGGAAGTCCTGCATTAAAGAGGCTGTCTGGATGGGCCCTTAATTTCTGGTAAAATAAATGACTTCTTGAATGTGCTTGAAAATCTGTTTCTGAATGAAATGGCAGAAATGTATCACTGAACCTAGTTACAGCATGGTGTAGTGGTTTGAGTGTTGGGCTACGACTCTGGAAACCAAGGTTCAAATCCCCCTTTAACCATGGAAACTCACTGGGTGACCTTGAGTGAGTTATATTCTCTCAGTATCAGAAGAAGACAATAGCAAACCTCTTCTGAATAAATCTTGCCAAGAAAATCCCTTGATGGGTTTGCCATAGGGTCATTATCTGTTGGAAACTCAAAGGCACACAACAAAAACAAAAGTTCTTGTAATGTTGAAGAAAGAAATGTTGGCCAATGGCCACAGATTCCAAGGAGCCCCCAGTGGCGCAATGGATTAAACCCTTGTGACGGCAGGACTGCTGACCAACAAGTGTGGTTCAAATCGAGGAAGAGCGGGTGAGCGCGCTCTGTCAGCTCCAGTTCCCCATGCAGGGACATGATCAAAACCTCCCACAAGGATGGTAAAACATCAGACATCTGGGCATTCCCTGGGCAATGTCCTTGCAGACGACCAATTCTCTCACTCCAGAAGCATTCCAGTTTCTCATGTTGCCCCTGACATGAAAAAAAAACTCACAGATTCCATGCAAAAGTACTCAATCATTGAGTATAATCTTTCACCCACAAAAAGAAACACAGAAAATGGGGTCAAAAATAATGCCACAAGCCTGGGTGTGATTTTAAAAAAATCTTTCCTCATGAGAACATAAACAGTAGCATGCAAGAGGGAATATTCATGAAACCAATTTAAATCAGGCATACAAAACTTTGTTTGCCTCTATAGCATAGTGTGATATCTCTTCTGAATTCCTTCCTGCATTAGTAACATTTTCATAACGGAAAAAAAATGCTTGAGAAGGTTTGATGGCAGAAAGCATTGGAGGCGTAGCAAGTGAGCTACTGAAGGCTCCATGTTGGAGATTCCAACTGGACACACACACTCAGCTCCTAAGCTAGGATAGTTGACATTTTAATTTCAATTTGATTTAACTTAAACTGGGCTAAGACTAGTCTATCTTGTGGGCTCTGGATGGTTCTCTATGGCCATTATGAGGCCCATAAGGACTCTATAACTCACATTTTTATTACTAAGATACCCACAATCCCTAAACAATCAAGGATAGCAATTTTGCTGCACCACCTGACACCCACTGGTCATTTTAGGTTGAAGACAGGTCTATTCATTACTATTATTATTGTGAATTTTAACCTACATTTTAATGGTGTGGTCTAGTGTTACATGTATTTTATCATCTGTTTCAACCCTGTTATACTCTGCCTCGAATCACCAGGGGATGCTGTCACTCCATCTCCTTGTCAAAGAGCTTTCTTTGTAAATTTCCTCTATTTTCTGATCAAACGACAAACCTAAAAACCTCCCCGCTTTAATGCAGTTCCTATTTATCTACTTACATTTGTTTTCAAACTGCTAGGTAGGCAGGAGCTCACCCTGACCTGAGCTTCGAACTCTCAACCTTCTGGTTGGCAAGATTTATTGCAGCTTGGTGATTAACCTGCTGTGCTAAAGCCCGGCCTTTACAATAACTCAGTACATTCAGCAAATAACAAAATAAAAAGGCTAATGTCAGCCTTTTAAAAGTAGAAGAGAAACATCAAGCCAGAATGGAGAAGGTAAACTCTAGAATGCCATTTCAAAGCATTTTATATGGTGTGATCAGGAGTCTTGGACTGGGGCTTGAGAGATCCAGGTTCAAGTCCCTACTGAGTGATCAAACTCACAATGTGACATTGGATCAGCCACTTTCCCCCAGTCTGAACTACCTTGCAAGGTTGTTCTAAATTAACACTGAATATAAACAGTCATATATCCTACTTTGAACTTGCTGGAAGAAACGTGTGATATACATTTAACAAATAAATCAAAGTAAGCTAAAATGCAAAAAAGGCCATAGATAATATTGAAGTGGGGGTTGCTTTTAGAACTTTGGTCTTGGGAACAAGAAGGCTACCCTAATGTTAAATATAAACAGAAAATATGTGTTTAAGTCATTCCATAAAATTGGTCACAGGCATTGAAATCACTGGCTCATTGCTGAAGCTTATGTCCTCTGCAATACAATTCAGTCATACTGCTGTTGAAATCCCACTGCTGAAAAAAACCTGTGTCTGCTAACACAATTCTCCCTTTCCAAGTAACAAGCTCATTTTCATTGTTGGTGAAATGTTTTTAATTCAGTTGCTGGACGTTGATAAAACAATTTGTTGGTAGTTCTTTTCAATAACACACAAATAAAGAAACTTGTAAATTTTAAAATGTGATAATATAAACTTCTAGACAAACATAACAGAGGCTAGGGAGTAAACCAAGGAGACTGAACAATTGGGTGGCCCCAGAGACCCAAAGAAGCCCTTTGCAGACCTGCTTTTCCATAGGCAGTCCTGATCTTATCTCTTCAGTTTCACTGATATCATTCATGTACTAGCTGAATTTGAATTTTGACAGCACAGTTGTCATATCGATGGCTGAAAAAATGATTCAGTGGTAAGTAAGATTTCCAGCATTGTATCATGCCATGGGATTTCACAGGTTAGTCTGTGATTAGTTTTACATAGTTTTCCAGGAGTCTAAGGTGACTCCAAATTATGCAGCAGCCCCATCAATACATGATGTATTCAGAAATTGCTGACTTATGCTTGATTAGGACTGTATTGAATGTTTTCCCATGTAATTTTCAGGCTGCAAATTAACAAGTGAGAGGGTCCTTATTTTTAAAAACCTAGCATTTTTATAATATTTATTTTTGGATATTGTTCATTTCTATAGTTATTCATATCAGCTGGACATCAAGCAAAGTTCCCCTCCACTAATGGTTACTTTCTCCTCTTTTAGTGGCAGTTGCATGAATAATTCCATATAATTGGGGATCATGCAGATGACCTAATGGAATGGTATAGGTAATCATATTTGGATATTTGATGCACCAATCAGACCAAAATAAATCAATTAATATAATGAAGGTAGTATTTCCTGTATCAATCATAGGTTGAATTACTTTCAACTGGAGATCACAGCATGAATGGGACAGGCACACTCTCCAACTGTCCCAAATTGGAAAGGGCAGCCCTAATTGATCTTCTATCATCCCACTTTTACAGCTACTTTTATAATGTCCCAGTTTCTCTTGCCTCTTATCACCATTCTCCATTGTTCTCAGCTTACTTCAATTGCTGCAAGCTGAGGGCAAAGGGCAAAAGTATTTTTTACTCCATCCAATTGGCGGGGAGGAGAGGAAACGGCAGACTCTAGGGGCCGAAGTAGTGCAATGGGTTAAAACCCTTGTGCTGAGCTGCTGAGCTGAAGGTTTGTGGTTTGAATCCATGAGATGGGGTGAGCTCTCGTCTGTCAGCCCTAACTTCCCTGCCAAGCAAGCAGTTCAAATACATGCACATGTGAGTAAATAGGTAATGCTTCAGGTAGGAAAAGACAAGACATGCTCCAACCAATCTTGCTGGCCACATGATCAGGAAGCAACAACGTAGGCTCCTCGGCTTGAAAATTGATGCAACCCTGCACAGCATCTCTCAGTATACACAGCCACTCACTATACTCATTGTCAGTCAGTCCGGGATCCAAGCCAAAGTAGATTCAAACAACAAACTATGCAGGGATAATCCAGAAAGCATAGTCAATAGTCCAATCCAAAGGTCCTCACCAACACATCCAAACTATATGTAATCCAAAGTCCGAAGTCAAGGTCTAACACATAAGGCACATTAAGTCATCCGACAGAGCTCCAAGCTGTAGCAGGTTCCAAACATTACTCCCAGCAGAGACCAAATCCAAACTGCCATTCTTTATGCTTCATAGCACAAGGGCTTTCACCTGTTTGCCCTTCTCTGTGCCAACTGGGCAGATCTATGCAGCTGAATAGCATGAGTCCTCAGTTGCAGTCTTTCCGGGATACTTAACTCTGCCTCATTGCTCTCCTGACCCTGAGTTAAGGGCAGTTGCAGACAGCTCCTTTAATGCGGGACTTCCCGCTTCAAAAAAGGGGCTGTCCAGACAACATTTCTGGAAACCACTAATTAATTTGCTACAAACCAGGAAAACCCTGGTTTGTGGCGAATTAATTTCCCACTGTCCCACGATTTTCTGGGCTAAATTAGCCTAGAAAATCGCGAGGACAACAACCCTCTCTCTAAACCCCTTTAAAAAGCATCAAAAAAGTAAAATAACTTACCTAGATGGCATTTCCCTTCTGCCGGTCCTTACGAGTGACATGCTAGGAGAAGGAGGGAGGAAGGAGGAGGAAAATCACTCCCTCCCCCCTCCCCCAAACCCCGGGCACATCATTCTTAAGCTCCAGGAGAGGGCTGGCAAAAGGGAAATGCCGACTGGGTAAGTTATTTTACTTTTTTAAAATGATTTTTAAAGGGGTTTGGGGAAGAGGTCATGGTGTCTGGGTGTTTTCTCAGAAGGTACCAGGAGAACATATGGACACCCAGCCGCAAAAGTGCAGGCTGTTGCAGCTGGTGCATGGACTACAGTCTGCCCCAACCCTGGTTTTTTAAACCCAGGTTGAAGTGGACTTTTCCGCTGTGTGGAAGTACCCTAACTCATGACTCCCACTTGCCTGAGGCTTCCTCAGTGTCAGACTGCAGCTGTTGTTGTTCCCTGCTTTCCAGTGACTCAGATGTTGGGCCTGGCAGCCCTTCATCTTTGTCTGTAATGCAGACCCTTACAAAAATGGAGGAAAAAACATCTCCCAGAAGCCAGAGATGAACACCACCCGCAGAAGTCGGAAATGAAAGAAGCCTTGCCTTTGTTTGTGTTTGTGTTTATCACTGTATCTGTGATTGTAAGGGCATTGACTGTTTGCCTATGTATGCAAATACTGCAATCTGTTCTGAATCCTCTTGGGGAGAAGGGTGGAATATAAATAAAGCATATTATTATTATTCCCCTCTTAGTAGGGTCAGGCAAAAGCAAACTGCTTCAGCTTCTAATGGCTTGTGTGTTCCTCATTAATAGCTTTCACCATCTTGAACACACTCTGCTTTTGCTTGGACATATGTGTTTTGATCTGTGAACTGTTGGAGGGCATTGGTTGGCATTAAGAAATACACAGTGAATTAGTTGTGGCTACACCACAATATTAATAAGGCAGTGGAGATGGAAAAGACAGTATCAATGAACAAATGTTTACAGAGTGTGGCATTTCCCATTGCAGCTGAAATTGTATGTGAAATGCAGTGAGTATTGACTCATTTCTATTCTTGATGTTTTTCCTTGTTTGCTTAAGAAGAGAGAATTTCATGGACAGGCTAAGGATACTCATATTTTTTTTCCTCTCACTTAAATTATTTCATTGTATCTTTGCAAACCAAATAATAGTTGATTTTGTGGTAAAATGAAGCTGAACATGCAAAGTGGCTTGCTCTTGCTGTATTGACTCTGTGGTTATTACCTAATATCAAATGTAGTTTCACAAGTGACATTTCTCATTGGAGAAAAGGCTTGCTGGCTTTCTATGCCAGTGTTATGCATTTTTCAGCTCTCAGAGCAATAAAAAGCCTGGGAGCAGCATGACAACTAGGTTTACTTTCCTTTGAACGAGACAGTACTGGAAACGACTGAAATATTTATATTGATTCTATTTATACCCACATTTCCACCAAAAAGAAAGGTGCTGAAGGTGGCTTTATGATAATTTTACCTAATATTAAACTTAAAGTGCCTATCAATTTGGGAGTAAAATGGGCTTGCTCGGATATAAATTAGTAGATATGACACAGAGCTCTTTTACACCATATAGTTATTACACTTCCATCCTACTTTAATTGAAATGGTTTCATCTCATGGAAATGATGGAATTTATAGTTCTATGAGGTATTCAGAATTCTCTGCCAGACAAGCCTAGTGCTCCCCAAACAACAAAACAAAGGATTCCACAGGATGCAGTTGTGAAAAGTGGTGTAATTATTATGTAGTGTGAGATGGCCCTTATTTAATACCACCCTGGCTTCAATTCAAATTCTAGTCCTGACCAGAGTATGTCCATTGAATCAAGGGGAAATTATATAATATTGATTTACCATTCAGCAAATAATTCAGTGGATTCACGCTATTTCAGACTAGCAGTTAGATTTTAGCAATTTAGTAATATATGGCAAAACACGGAGGTGTAAATTAAAACTCGGGGGAGAGGGGGAAGGAAAAGTATATGTACACACACACACACACACACACACACACTTTTATAGATACAGCCAGCTCACTGTAAGTATGTATATGTGTGTGTGTATGTTTGTTTGTGTGTGTGTGCATGACTACTACCACCTCTATGCCCTATGTTTTTTTTAACTATCCTATGTTATTTTATTAATAGGGATTTCAACATCCACATATTGGTTATAAATTTAAAGGTCCTAGAACTTACTCCCTGCAGACACTCAAAATCTACTGTATGTGTGTGTGTGTTTGTGTTATACATTGGACTTCCAGGATATATAGAAAACTGAAGTATCAGTGAAGGTATGTTGGAGGTTTTGGGGTGAATATGGAAAAGAAGAAATAATCATTTTCCTAACACCTTTAAAAACAACAACAACTATGGAAGCAATTAGGGTTGAAGGGATAAATGCTGTGAGGTTAGTAAACAATGAATATCTTACACTTCCTAATTTCAGCACTGGGAAAAATGATAAGGAGTATCTTTTGCTGTCCTATTCTCCATAATATTTCCCTTGTTACCATGCTGCAGACTCTAAAAAATGAAATGTTGAGTTGGTAGCCAGAAGTGCCTCTTGTTTGAGTGGCTGGACATATGTCACAAAGTTTTGTTATAACTGACTAAATCCTGTTTTAAAATACAAGAGCATCATGGAGCAAATAGCTTGGAAATGCAGACAAGATATCTATCAATCCTGCCTCAGATATTCTGAAGATATAAATTTTGGCTCAAAGGTCTTGACCCTTCTTCACTCATCCTTCAGCTCTTTGTGTTTGCACAAATCCTCAAATTGCAGAAATAGCCAGCACTCCTCTCTGATTTTGCTGAGCTCAGTCGAAAAAAATCTCTCCAGACTAAAGCTCCTTCCAAGGAAATATCAGTGATGATCCTTGACTATTGGCAATCAATCTAAGTATGCTCACCCAGTAGCTATAACAATAGTGTCATTTAATGTTGAGAAAAACCTAAGTCTCTTACACCATCTCCTTTGCTGTCTGGAAACTGAGCACTTCATTTGGATGGCAGCCAAAGTAATTTAAGGATGAGCAGTTTCTGAAAATGAGTTCAGAGAACACCTCAAGAAAAGGCTGAGCAGTGATTTGCTGGTATTTCTAGTATTTCAAAGGTGGTCACATAGAAGGAGAATCAGTCTGTTTTTCCAAAGGGCAAGGCCATATCTAATGCAAGGGAAATCTTCCCGATATTCTCTAGATCAGGGGTCCTCAAACTTTTGAAGCAGAGGGCCGGTCCACAATCCTTCAGACTGTTGAGGGGCCGAATTATCATTTGGAAAAAAAACAAAACAAATTCCTATGCACACTGCACATGTCTTATTTTTTGTAGTGCAAAACAGCAACAACAACAATGAAAGAACAATACAATATTTTAAAATGAAAACAATTTTAACCAACATAAACCTATCAGGATTTCAATGAAAAATGTGGGCCTGCTTCTGGCCAATGAGATAGTCAAGTTAATTAGGATTGTTGTTGTTGTGTGCCTTCAAGTTATTTCAAACTTTGGCCGAGCCTAAGTCTAAAATTAATTATTTATTTACTGCATTTATTTACTACATTTATATCCCACCCTTCTCATCCCGAAGGGGACTCAGAGCAGCTGTATGTACATACAATATATTACATTATTAGCATAGCACAATATTAGCATTATATATTACTATATTGAAGTATACCACTATACTGTAATATTATATGTAATATATAACATATAATTAATTATTGTGTAACATAATATTAGTATCAATACTATATGTATATACAATATATTATATTATTAAAACTGATATAAAAATATTATATTATAAAACTGAGGGCGAGGGCCAGGTAAATGACCTTGGAGGGCCGCATCTGGCCCCCGGGCCTTAGTTTGGGGACCCCTGCTCTAGATGTTTTGAAATGTAATCAGCCTGGCCAGTGGTAAGGAATAAGGATATATTTCATAGTGGTAAAATGGTAAAAATCAGTTTTCTGAGAGAGAAGCTCTCCCATTGAGCAAAAACTGTACAGTCATCCATTGAGGATGATCTGTTGATCTAATGCAGTTTGACATGACTTTAGCTGAGTCAAAGCTATGGAATCATGGGAGCTGTAAGTCCTTAGCTCTCTCTGCTAATGAGTGCTGGTGTGCCTTGCCAAACTACAACTCCTATGATTCCATAGTATTGAGCCTTGGCAGTAAATGTGGGGTTAATGCATTATATCAACAATGTAGATGCATCCACCTCTCTATCCAGCAGAAATGGGTGACCATGAAGGGGCCAATTCTGAAAGAAAAAGAAATCTTACAGACCTTCATGCACAACCCCGAAAATCAGGTAAAAATAAAAGCAGTTCACCTCCCCAGACACATGAGGCTATTTGGTTTTGTGGGGTTTGAGGAAATATTTTGGCTGTTTCCCACTCACAGAGACAGGATTGTCAGTTTTCTGATTTGAGCAGACTTAAAGAGCTACAAAAAGTCCCTTGGGTCTCATGTGAAATCCATGAGCTACAGTTTGTCTACCCATTCCATAGACAATTTATTTAGTATATCTAGCAATTTAGTACTTGTGCAGAAGTATCCCAGCTAAGGTATAAAACACTCAAGAGTTCTTGTGGCTTCTGACTGCATGTGTAAGAAACGGATCAATTAATAGTTGGAGAAAAGGAAGCATACATGTGAGCTGGCCTGATGTATTGCTGCCAGCAGAGGGCAATGCTGCATAGATACATAAGCCAATTGATACATATGGCACAGTCACCCTTATGTGCAGAGGCACGGTGGAGACCACAAAGCTCCCCCAGTGCCCAGCCAATCAAAAGAATTATGGGCAGGGTAACTTCCTGCTGTCAGTATAAATTAGATCTTTAAGGTTAATGTACTGTTTATGTATTTTCCATATCACATTTTTCCTAATATGATTTGCATCCCCTCAAGGTTTGCAATTAGCTGCAGGCGCCTTCTAATATATGCACAACACAACATGTCCCCCAGCGTTGTCTTTAATATGCTGTGCTCATGAAGGAGTGAACAGGGCAGAGTGTAAGTGCGTTTTTTCTACCTAATGTCTACAGAGCTAAAAAGCATTGCAATGTTAGCCTGCCTCACCTTTTCACACATCATGCCCTTCTCTTCATGAGTGTTCCTGATCTGGATGCTTGACCTCCAAGCCTCCTAGATCATAAGAGAGGCAACATCATACAAAAAAAAAACCCACTTTAAGAAGGAGCTGATCATTCTATACAATACTTTAGGGAACAGAGATGTAAATAAAAGCTGAATATAATATGCCCCTGGATCTGCATTACTGATACTCATGGTTACACTTACATATGATCTATGCCTGCTTCTGCTGGCTGAGTTAGTCTTTGTCTTTTCCTCAAGTGAGGCAGAATGTGAAGGAAGGAGACAACACACAATCCCCCTACCTGCCTGCCCCTTCCTTCCTTCCCTCTCTCTCTTCTCTTTGCTTCCTGTGGAAGTCAACAGCCTGGAGAGAGGGCCCCGGGTGGTGGCACTCCTTCTGCTGCTATAACTCAAGGAATTCACCATGTGGCTCTTCACCCTACAGGCTTCAGCCTAAAGTTCAAGAGGAACACATTGTGGCCCAACATATGTGTCTTTACTTTGGCTACTCTCCCCTCCATGGGGCAGCAGGTGACCAGTCAGAAGGGGATATTTTGACTCTTGAGAGTAAAATAGGGTTTGCTTGCTATTATTCAGTGTCACATATCCACACAAAGTCTTGAATCAAAGACCCTTGAAATTTTCACTTTGATGGCTACAACTCTCTAAATCCTCCAGCCAACTCTCTCTATAGGTTTGAGGTTCATTCCTCAGCTAGCCATTTTTTATCATTAACATATATTTTCTGCATTTCTGTTTGTTCAGAAAACAAAACTGCCAGCAGTATTAGTGGATACCCAATAGTCTTCTCTCAGTAAACTCATCAGGGTAGGACTTTGAGGTAGACATCCCTTCTCAGCAAAATAAACAGATAGGTCTTCAAATACAGAAAGATCAGGTTTAGAACACCGTATTTAGAAGAACATCACTTAACAATATCGATATTTTTAAAATCTCCCCCACTAGTCCAGGCATGGGCAAACCTTGGCCTTCCAGGTGTTTTGAACTTCACCTGCCACAATTCCTAACAGCCTACACTAGTCTCACTAGAAAAAACTTACTGAATCAACTGCTGAACAAATATGTATAGCCTAGTGGTTCTCAACCTGTGAATCCCCAGGTGTTTTGGCCTACAACTCCCAGAAACTCCAGCCAGCTTATTAGCTGTTAGGATTTCTGGGAGTTGAAAGCCAGGATTTCTGGGAGTTGAAAGCCAAAACATCTGGGGACCCACACGTTGAGAACCAATGGTATAGCCCCTTGATATAAAAGTTCACTGTAATTGGGACTAAGAAATGGATTAAATTTCAACCCTGCTTTGTTTGTTTTTTATTTTGCAAAAACCATCTTGAAAACTTATCTTCGCTGCTCTGACTTTTCCTTGTCCATATTCAGTTTTTCCAGGAAATCACTTGCAAGTTGAAAAAGATTCTGTGCCCATCTAACCATTGCTGGCATCTGTGTTGGAATCAAGCTTTCCAGATGAGTTGCTAAGCACCTTATAAATTATCTTTCAGATTCTGCCATGAGGCACCATGTTAGCTGGGCTTAAAATATTAATTAAAAAAAAGCCCGTTCATAATACTCTACTATATTAAACTTATAACACTATAAATTGCAATCATAAAAGTGTAATGCATCAGCTGAACATACCGTGAGGCTGACATGCTGCCGCAGGGACATCCAAGATGTTAACAAATAGCATCAGGCATAAAACTGCAACAGGCATAAAACTTTCTAAATTTTATTCCTATTTGTTTTCCATTTACAATACCTCCATGGACAAAAGATTACAATGGCAAAAGCAACTACAAGCAAATCAGCTCAGAAAAATAAAAACTGACTGCAGGTTTGATTTGTTTTAGAATTTGCCGGTGCTCTGACTGGAGAGTTCCCCCCACATGCACCCCCACCCCCTGCTGCCTTCATCTTTTGTTCATCTTTCAGAGAAGCCAAGGACAAAGAAGAACAAAATGTAAGGTGGTTCCGGAACTGCACTTCTTCAGACAGCCAGAGACCATAAAGAGTATCCCATCAAAAACGATGCAGATAATCTGTGCTTTGTTCTTAAGATCTGCAAAACTACTATTCAACTCCTCTGCTTCTGTTCAAGATCAAATGGCAATAAATCTTTCTCATGGACAATTTTACTCTTCAACTATGTGGTGTGTGCTGCTAATACCTTAGAAGTAATTGGTTACTAAAAAACAAGTTCACTAATTCCTTTTCCCAGTAATGACTCTATAAATATGACAATGTGTATCATACAAATATAGAAATTCGATGTTATTTTAACTGTCATGTTCCAAGCTACAAAATCCTAAAATTTCTAGTTTAAGAGGAATGAAATTGTACATCCCATTCCTCTTAACTATAGCCCTCTACATTTCTGGCAGTGAATTCTAAACTGCAAATGCTAGGTTCCCAAAATTTGATTCATCACTGTTAAAGTGATATCAAAATACCAGAATTGTTCAGTCTGGATATATCTCATATCATATTAAGATAATGTCTTTAAAAGACAAAAGCAAATTGAAAGATTACATGAGAACTCTAATGAAAATCTGCATCTGTGAAACCCCACCTCAGTTTTGTCATAATTTGCTACACAATGAAAAGAAACCTGGAGATGAGTGTTCCTTTGACTGGAGGGAGCCGGTGAGATTCTTGTTCCATATTGCACAGGGCAGCTGGCATTGGACAAGCACAGCTTCCTTCTCCCTTCTGTATTTTTCCACCTTGATCTCTTCCTTATACGGTCATGTTGGAGTCATAATGTCTGGCTTTGTCTTGCCTATTTTTGATATGCAGAATGATATCAAGTTTGGTCTGGTACATTTCAGATTATGCCTCAACCAAAGCAGGCCATTTCTTTCTGATTTGGAGTTCATACAAATTGCTTCAGATCAGCCAAATCTTCTTCATTATCTTATCCATTATTGTGATTCTGATGCACCGGATGCACAGCTCGAGTTTTCTACCTCAAGTCAACAGCTTGTAGCATTCAGATTTAAGTAACTAAAGGTAAACATTTAGTTACATTAAACATTGTACACATGATAACTTCTGGATATAATAAAAATATAACTGTAACCAACTGTATAAAGTAAAAGTGTAACTGTGACTAAACTGTATGCACTGGAAAGGATAAAGTATGACCAATTACTCTGTCAAAATAACATTGGAGGCTCCGTGGCTACTATTTATTGCCTTCTCTTATTCCCTAGTACAATTATTAAGGCAATATGAGTGAACTTGTATAGCTTATTATTACAGTATATTACCTTTGAATAAAATTACACTGAATGTTGTTCTCATCATTTTGTGCCTTCTTCTTAGGGAAAAAAACACTGTAGGGAAAGAAAACCAAATCCTACTTTTCCTTTGAAATGTGTAGTAAGCTTTTGATATTTCAGCTAAAACATGCTAGCCAGTGCATGTTAAAATGATAAATGACTATTAGTATTTGTTCACTTGTTGTCAAAATGTTCCTTCAGCTGAATTGCTGGGCATTTATATAATTCTGTTGCAAAAGCAATACATGTAAAGTTCTTCATCCCAGAATCATCTGACCGAAGAGTAAAATTGATGTCTTCAAGACATCTGTCTCATCAATGAGCAGTTAGAAGCCAGTCATTATATACAACCACTTGTTGTTTGAGTCAAGTAGTTACTACAATTATTACCAGAGAATTTGCTGACTAGCTCCCATATAAGCTATGAAATTCATGACTATAAATCAAAGAGAGAGGTAGAATATAATTTTTCTAGACATCAAATCTAGTTTCTTGCCTTCCTTATCTGAAGGAGTGGTTTGTTTCCACTGGGCATATGTAGACTGAACTACATCTACCATGGTGGAGTTTAGTTCTGAATGATGAAGGAGTCATTCTGAACCAGATTCTATTGCTTGGTAGCATGAACATCATCATTTGAAATTGTGTTTGTTCAAGACTTGGCGGGAGAACACATAGGAGGCATATCAGAGGACATAGAAGAATAACCAGTCTGAACACCAGATACAGAAGAATATTGAATATGTGAAGCCTGTAAAACACAAAGAATAGAAGGAGAGGTGAGCACTTATAAATCAGTCTTAACAGTAATGGATTCCTCTGCAGCAAAACATCAAACTGGAGACCTATGCTTGGTGAATTGTATTAGTGGCAATTTGAATAAGTATCATGAGGATGGATAGATAAGGAAGACAGATGCTTTTGAAGTGTGATGTTGGAGGAAAATTCTGAGAGTGTCTTGGATCATAAGAAGATCAAACCAGTCCACACTTCAGGAAATAATGCCTGATTGCTCACTGGAGGGAAGGATATTAGAGGCAAAGCTGAAGTACTTTGGCCATATAATGAGAAGACAGGAAAGCTTGGAGAAGAGAATGATGCTAGGGAAAAAGGAAGGGAAAAGGAAGATGGGTCGACCAAGGGCAAAAGATGGATGAATGTTATCGTTGAAGTGACGGTTGACCTTGAAGGAGCTGGGGATGGCCACGGCCGACAGGGAGCTCACAAGGTCACAAAGAGTTGGGAGTGACTGAATGAATAAACAACAAAAAAAATCATGAGAATAATCAGAATCCTAATAATAAACAGATGACAAGATACATTCAAAATGGCAATGCCTATGTGCCCTACACCAATCATAGCTCCTATTATTGTAATACTACATTGCTCAGTAGAGCCATGATGTTAATGGCAATGTGGAAATTACTTGATTCCTGTAGAGCAAGAACGAGAAGAGGAAAATTTTCTGTCTCTAAATGAATATAAAATAAAAGATGGAAGACATTTAACAGAACACTGAGGTGGAGATGGGTAGCTGGAGGTTTAATCTTCTTGGAAGTATGCACTATAACCACCGTTGGGAGCCCCTTCTACTACCTCCAACTGGTATTATGCTGGTAACTGAGTGGGAGGGAGACAGCCAGCCAGGCACAGCTACATTGTATCTTATATAATATTTATGTAATAATTATTGATTTTAGGTACATTGAAATCCTGAAGGCAAATTAAATTTTTGTAAGCCACTCTAAATGCCTTTGGAGCTGAGGAGTGGGCTAAAAATTCTTAAAATAAAATAAATTAAAATAATAGATGGACAGAAGGTACCAGTGTAGGTGATCTGACATTGCATGGAGGACAACTCAAGTGTCTCAATCTCTAAAGCAGAAACAATTCAAATGGTTTAAGAAGATTCTTGAGGAGAAGGCCCGGCTGTTCCTGATATGTATCAGAAGACTGAGATGAATCCAACTGCTGCAGCTCCTGTCTCAGGCCCAGAGTCAAACTGGTCAGTTGTTGTCCTGGTCCAGAGTCATGTATGGAAGATGAATCCTCAGCATGTCTCAACTTCTACTTCTTGTATGTCTTCTTGTACTACCTTTTTTCACCTTAGGTGAAGAGGGGGAATCCCCTAAATCTCCAAACAATGAGATAGTGTAGAAGGAATATAAGTCTGAGTGTTGGTAACAAGTGACAATGTCAGTAGAGAGGAAATTTTGGATGAGAGATTGAGGTAGATGCATTATTTTTAAAGCTGTCCTTGTTTGTCTCCTCTTGAGTTCCAATATTTTGTAAAAATTTTAACTGCTACCCAGACTGATGAGCCAGATGCAATCAGAGCTGAAGAAGACCAAGGCAGCACCCAAAGTAGAGGGTTTGCTAGAGATCATCCATGTCTGTTGGCATAGCAACAGCTTAAGTCTTGAGGAATGGTTCTATGCCTAAGGGATAACCTTAAAGTGGACACAAGATCCCACATTATGACCTCTGCCAAAGCACAAAATGGATCGTAAAGGCCCATCTTTTCGGGGATTTTGATCTCACAGGCTGTACATTTCTTAAACAAACCAAAGGAAGTCATAGTACACCACTGAAGTAAAGACCTGGTAACTAAAGGGAATGTCACCAGTTCAAGTCAAAACACAGATAGAATCAAAATCATTCAAAATACAATCCAAATGATAGCATAATACTGTATCAACCCAAAATCAAAGAATGCAACAAAGGCAAATCAGAATCCAAGAGTGAAGTGAAAAAACAGGACAGAAATCTAACCAAAAGAGTGAATTGCTGAGATTTCCTTCAGCGCTGTTGCAGAGGCTGAAAAGGAAGGGAGGGGTTGTTGGTAAGTGTGTGGGACTAAGATGCCTCAGGGAGGGGAGATTACTAACAAACATTTATGTAATAGCGATGGAAGGTTCTAAACGCTGTACTGCACAGAAGCAGATAATCCTGATTCTATAATTCTATGAAATTCTTTGGTGCACCAATTATCCAATATATGTTTGTGATGTATGAATTAGTCCATCAAAATTACTTAAACTTTTCTTTATTGTTGTTTGGATTGATTTCTCCCAACATTGAAGATTCCCATCAAACATATACCTTCTTAATCTTCTTGCCCTCTGCTGCACATAGATATTTTTCTTCCAACCTTTTCCTATCTTGCCTAAGACAATCCTGTGAAATTCATTGGGGTCCCATAAGTAGACAGGTAATTTGAAGACAGAGATAGACACACATTTCTCTGTTGGCTAAGAAAGGGGTTTCTGATGCTCAGGAGATGCTTATAGTGTATTTTCTATAAGGAAACTCCACATAGATATCTGTATAGAAAACATGTTTTTTGCAAAGAAAACCCACATGTATTTCTGAATGGAAAATGCATGCTGTTTTCTACATATTGCTGCACAGAAAAACTGCATTTATTTCTGCTCAGAAAGTTTGTTTCCGCCACAAAAATACAATTTTTGAATAGAAAAAAGTATGTTTTCGCTCAGGCAAATACTTCTTGAAGCACAAACAATGCAGAATATCTTTATTCAGTTATGAAGTGAAGACAATGCTGTTGAAAGTATTTATTCTTGTCTGTAAGGATGAACAACCGTAAGTTGTGTATCCCTAATATATGACTACTTTTCACTCATAGACTACAACTATAAAGCAAGAATGGGAAAATGTGGCAGTTTTTTGTGTCCCACAGTTTTTTTTTTTAAGAAAATGGAAATTGAAAGAGGCTGGAGGTGCACGTCTAGGGTTGAAAAGTAAGGTTGTTGTTTGTGTTAATGTTAAATAGGGTTAGGCAGTTGTTTCTCTGTGTATAACCTATGTAGAAGGTGAATTACTCCTCCTACAGTTTTGCTATTCAGAAAAGCAAAAAAGGCAGCGCAGAAAATCTTAGGAGGACACAGACTACAGAAAGTCACTGAGTTTGCATGCAACGTATTAGCTTTGCCCCCATCATATATATTGATACATTTATTTTGAGTCATAGTTTTCCAAGTACAATATTTCTATTCTCTTCTTAAAGTTCCATTATCAAAGCAACTTGCATGTAGAAAATAGCTTTACATCCAAAATATTATGAGTATTACAGACAAAAACATAGTAGCATGGTAACTAGCATAAAGTGGTTATTATGGAGCTTGGCAATGTCCCCAGAGACTCAATCCAGAATCAGCTATCTACAACATTAGGTTATCATACAGACTTTTATAAACATCTTGCATAATAGACTATACATCCCTGTGCTAAAGAAATGCAATTTCCCATGTTAAGCAGCACAAATGAAGAGCTAGGTGTTTCTTTCTCCTTCCACCAAATGTACATGCATCAAGATTAAACAACACACTTGTACACGAAGGAGAATATCTCTCACTGTAAGCTACATATTCAATTTCTGCCTTTTCACATTGTAAAGAGGTCCAGAAAATGTATCTTCAGTCATCCAGAAGAATTAGTTGTGCATTTTTATCTATTCTTTTTAATTTATTCAATGTATGAGATGTACATAAGCGTATAATAAACTAAAAAACACCCCAGCTGAAGCAATATATAGTGCCCATGCAGTTTAAAGCCCTTTCCATAACAATTTCAGGTCACTTGCCATAGCTCTCCTGAATTAAAAGGGGGAGTGGAGTACCGAAAGAGTGACAAGGAGGAGACATCAGGGCTTTTCTCCTTTAGTAGGGTGTTCCACCACCTGGGAACAGCCACTGAGAAAGTTTCTGGCAATCTGTTTTTCACGTGCCGTGGAAATGAGCTGGCCTGCTGCCCCTCAGGCAATAACAGCTTTGTTTAACTAGCCATCTGTGATCTTCATTCACTGTTGCTTGAACTGCCAACTGCATGGAGGATGCTGGCATGATCCACTCATTCAAATCAGCTCATATCTCTGGGCAGATGCTGCCATGACTAGTGACTTGAAAGGAGGCAAGATATCTATCTGGAGATAACCTATATTTAGATCAGGTAGGTTTGGGTGGTTGGAGCCCAAGCACCACACACATTATAAGATTCCCAAAAGGTAAGGGAGTCAAGCAAGGCTGCATATTTACATCTTGTTTAACTTGTTCACTGAACACATAATATGCAAAACTGGATTAGACTCTGAGGAAGAAGGCATGAGAATTGGAGGAAGGAATGTCAGCCATTTAATATATGCAGATGACACCATACTACTAGCAGAAAATAATCAAGATTTATAACCAGTACTAATGAAAGCAAAAGAGGAAAATGCAAATAGTTTAGAATTGAATATTAAGAAAGCAAAAATAATGACCAGAGTAGATGATGAAATGGAAATTGTTCAATATTTTCCAGACCTTGGCTCAGTCATCAATCAGAATGGAGACCGCTGTCAAGAAATCAGAAGACCTGGAACAGCAGCTGTCAACAAACTAGACAAGCCTAAAAACATATAATGAATGCTAAAATTAAAATTCTTCATTCAATTGTATTTATATTTCTATATATATGGTTGTGAAAGCTGGTTAGTTAAGAAAGCAGATAAAAAGAAAAAATTTCATTTGAAATGTGCTGGAGAAGAGTTGTATGAATACAGTATGAATACTGTGGACTGCTAAAAAGACAAATAAAAGGTCCTGGAGGAAACGTAGTCTTCCTAGAAATTCAGATGACTAAACTGAGACTGTTGTACTTTGTCTACCTGAAAAGACATAACACACTAGAAAAGAGAATACTTGGTAAGGTGGAAAGTAGTAGGAAATTAGGAAGACCATATTCCAGGTGGAATTATTAAATCATGCCTGCACGATCAGGGCAGGGCTATTGATGGTAGGGTGGCTTGGAAGTCTCTCCTTCATAGGGTCATCATAAGTCCGAGTCTTAGGGCCTGTCCAGACGGTACCTTTATCCCAGGAGATCCCCAGCAATTAGGAGGGTGACCAGATGCCCTTCCCTGTAAACCTGGAAGCAATCACTACAAAAGGCAAAAACTGTGAGATTTCCAGGTGAGGGAATATCACTGTTTTTAGCTGAATTGGTCAGTTCCTAAAAAGAAGGTGACATTTGAGTAGAAGAGGAACTTCATCCTTCACCTGTTTAATGAAGTTGTGGCAGAAAAATGAAGTTCCTGGGGTGCAACATGTACTTCCACATTAAGTAGTACACAATGAAACAGGAACAGAAACTTTCAAACCAGGAACAGAATGTTACAATTACTGTAGTTAGTCAGACCTTGTTGTATGGTCATCTATGCAGACAGGTTTCGTGGTGTATTTGTGCCAGGGAACAACAGCATGATGTTGCCGGGTTATACATGTTGGTTCCTCATTGGTTGTATGCTGACAACATGGATACAGTTTAGTAAATGGCAAAAACTTATTACTGGCTGTTGGGACATGGATGTGCTGAAGAGGAATGTAAATCCTGAGAGCCAAGGTCATGCACGTGGCTAATAGGAACAGCCATGTATAACCCAGGAACAGCACCCTATTGTTCCATGTCACAAGTACACAACCAAATCTGTCTGGACAGATGGCTAGTCAGCCAGGACCTAAAAAGTGTCAATAATGACAAAGTTATATTCCTGACTTGAAAGTGTGTGTTCCTGTTTCATTGTGCAGTGCTGATTTGGGTAATAGTGGTCCTATCCCATGAGGTTTGTTTGTGTGGCAGATACTTCATGAAATGTTTGGAGGGCACAGTTTTTCTGGCCAGGACAAAGAACAGAACTTTTGCAGAGATCCACATATCCATATATCTGCATCACGGGGCTTTTAAAAAAAGCTGATGAGGTTTCTGGTGGAAGTCCCACAGCGGCCATCTTGGGAGCCTCTAAATCTCAGAACAAAGCAGCACGTCTGGATTATGGAGGCAGAAATCCCAGGACTAACAGGTCTGTATGTGGACCTCTTCTGAAGTCCTGGGATTTTTGCCCCTGTTTAAAACCTGTGATTTAGTGCTGTCTGGAAGCACCTTTAGAAAATGCATCCAACAACCACAAGCACTCCCTTTGAAGAATCATTAATACATCTTCTAATCTCAGGTGTTTTTTGTGCTATAGATTCTTCTTTGCAAAGAGATTCTCAGGTAGTGTCTGTGATCAGAAGTGTCTGTTTTAACTTAAGTAACATCTTATTCTTATTATGTTATTGTTTGCAAAGTTACTGTATTTTATTCTAGATGTTAATTTTATTAGTCATTGGGTAGGAGGGATGAAGGATTAGAGAGGAGATTTTTAAATAAATAAATAGTTGCATCTGATTTTTTGAGATCACGTAACCCTGAATGTGAAACACCACATACATATATAACATAACTTTTGTATGCCTATACAGGCAGTCCCCAAGTTACAAACATTTGATTTACAAATGACTCATAGTTACAAATGGGGGTGAGACAACAGGAAGTGAGAGAAATCTAACTCTCGGAAGGCAAATTAATTCTTGTTATCATAGGGACAATGTGTCTCCACTGAAGCTTTCTCTTCAATCCTTGTTTCCACAACCAGCCAAATTTACAGGTTGAGATTTCACATAGAGGATCTTTGCAGGTACGTATAGAGTTCTGCGAAGATCATGTATTAGTAAATTCCAATACTGTGCAACTGAATGCACAAACAAATGTGAAGTGCATAATTACAAGCTGGATGGAAATTTGTATGTGCAATGAAGTATAAATATCTGCATGTGCCATATACAGAGGCAACAATGACACAATTGGCTCACCTTTACGACTACAATCCTCAACTGAATATAGATCAGGCATGGCCAAACTTCATCTCTCCAGGTGATTTGGATTTCAACACCCACAATTCCAGCTGTTAGGAATTGTGGGAGTTGAATTCCAAAACCTGGAGGGATGAAGTTTGCCCATGCCTGGTATAGATGTTATGCCATAGGCAAAAAGATATAACTGCAGGTGAAAGGAAACCTATACATGCATAAGTCATTAGCAGGATACTTGCTATAAAGTACACGTTTTCTGAAAATATCGGAAACATGGACTCGAGGGACGACAGTTGGAAAAAAAAATCAAATACTGAGTTGTAACAGTTCTTGGTGTTCTTTCCTATTGTAGCTAATTGCCAGCATTCAGAGGATTAAGTCTTATTTCTATTGATGGGGGCATGTTAGCAACAGGAGGAATTGACTCTAATATTAAGCTGAAATTTAGTATGTACAGAAGGCTGTCAAGAGAGAAAAATAAGAACAAAGGAGGCTATCATTATCTTTTATTATTATCTTTTAATTCCCTCTATTCCCTTTTGCGCGACTTTTCTCTCGGTCCTCTCTCTTTCAATAATTACAATAATCAACATAATAATGATAACAGAAATAATCTTCTTCAAGATAACTAAACAAATGGCATACTATCTCCTCTGTACTGGGTTCATGTACTGCCGATATATCCATTTTTAATGGGAACGCCAATACAATTTTAATTTAGAAAACGCACACAGTTGTCAGCAGAAATTCAGAAATGCCTGGCCACGTGGGCACCTGGAGGTTTGTAATTCCTTGTATTAGACATCTTGGGGCGAAGGGCAAAAAAAGAAGAAGAAATAAGAAAGTCTAACCAGCATGATCTAAACCCCAGCAGAACCAAACAATACCTGACAGGTTTCAGTTGCTATAGTTATGTTGCTTCATTAATGGCACAAATTGCCTGGGAATTTAAATAAGCAAACCCAGCCTGATCTTGAACAACAGTCACATCTCCTTTTGTCGTGGCTGATGGTAAGAATTGAGCATTCTAATTAAAGTTGTGGCATCTCAAGTTCACAGTGGTGACTTTGATAGCCCAAGAGATTTAAATCAGAGTGAGCATCTTTTATGCCAACAAATTTCTACAAAAAGTGCCTCCAATAAATGAAAAGACTCCCAGCCTCTAGGGAAAGGGAGGAGAATGATTTAGGCTTCCAGATGTTGTTGGATTGCAATTCTCAACATTCTTTAAGACTAACTATGCTGGTTCTTGGCTGATGGGAAGAAATGAGCATTTTAATTAAAATTATGGAATCTCAAGTTCACAGTGATGACCTTGATAGCACAAGAGATTTAAATCAGTGTGAGCATCTTTTTGTGGCAACACAACTCTACAAAAAGCTTCCCCTCCAAGAAATAAAAGGCTTCTCAGCCTCTAGGGAAGGGGAGGAAAATGTTGTAACCCATCCTGAGATTGGCCTCATTCAGCCAGTGATCGTCCCTGCACCTGCCTTGCCAGAGGACTCTGGGTTTGGGCCTGAGATGCAGCCAGAGCCTGAGTTTCAGCCAGAGTTTGTCCCAGTGGATTCTGGGACCAGAGACAGAATGTTTGCAAGCAGGCATTTTGGATTGCATTCCTCACAGCGGTCAAGGTCAGATCTCTAGGTGCCGGATGGACATTCTAGTTTGGATGTGGGAGCGGATACATTGGAGGGAGATAATGAGTTTGACAGGAAGGCAGCAATAACTCACCAGAGGAGGGAACGAGAATCTTTGAGAAGAAGCAAGCATTTGCTTTTGAAGCAATCTAATGAGCAATTTTCTCATGGGAGAAAGGCCTTGGATTTCCCTTAAAAAGGTTTGCTTTCCCTGCCACAGCAAGAGGTGGTAACATTGCTTATTCAAGGAAGGAAGATCTTTGCTCTGTGTTCCTGTGTATTCCTGAAGCCGTGCATCTTGCTTCAAGTTCCAGCCTCACTTTGGCCTGTGAATCCGGTTGGATATTCCAGTGACTTTGCTGTTTGGTTTTAATTCTAGTCAAGATCCTCGCCTTGTGTTTCACCATTGACTTCATACCTTGGACTATCTTGGAGTTAATCCTGCACTCTAGCCTTGTTTTCCTGTGGTTATCATTTGACTCTTGTCTTGGAATGAATCTTGTTTGGACTATTCCTGTAACCTTTCTTGGGACTTACTTTGATATCCAGTTTTGGACTATGCTCTTTGAGTGACTTTTAAAGACTCCTGCTTCAAGATTTTCAAGTACCTTGCTCTTGTGGATTTAAACCTACGTTATTGACTCTGCACTTTATTTTGCTATTACTTGCATATAACCTGCAATAAATAGCTTCCTTGCTTATATTCTGGGGCTTCAGTGTGGTTTTGAGGTGCCTGCGTAGCCTAGGGGTGCAACAGAAAAACACGTAGTCTTCCAGATGTTGTTGGATTGCAATTCTCAACATTCTTTAAGACAGTGGTTCTCAACCTGTGGGTCCCCAGATGTTTTGGCCTTCAACTCCCAAAAATCACAACAGCTGGTAAGATGACTGGGATTTCTGGGAGTTGTAGGCCAAAACACCTGGGGACCCACAGGCTGAGAACCAGTCCTTTAAGACTAACTATGTGTCAGGACCCAGGCTGCAGAACACCAATAACCATGCGCAGAGGCCAGACTCTATCTAATATCTTTATTAATGAAATATATAAAAACAATAAAAACAAGTGTAGAATATAGTTCAGAAGCAGACCTTTCAGATAAGGCCAAATATAGTCCAGAAAAGTATTGTCCAATATAAGATATTAGAGTTCAAAGTTATAATCCACTTGACCGAAACACACACTTTGCCAAGCAATAGTGTGGGGAAATAACAAGGTCTTTATAGTCCATTGAAGCTTGACAACCAGGCTGGAAATAAACTTGATACTTGACTTGACCCAAGACTTAAACGAGGCAAACTTGAAGCATGAATGAAGTCCACACACGATCTCTCTCCTCAAGCTGATCAATTGACTCCGCAAAGTTCCCCTTGCGACAAACACCTATATTGGGTCTCGTTTTCCCGCCAACAGAACACTTTCCCTAGAGAACGAGAAGCGAAACCCAACTCTGTCCAGATGCATGACTCCTTAGAATTTCCCAAGGGAAGCAGACCTAATCAGTCAGTTGTTTGGCAGCAATTCTCAGACTCCGGCGATTAGCCTCTCTGACTCCCCTTTCCTTAGTATAATTGTCCCTCCGGTAAAACGGGGGGGGGGGGGAGTTCTGCCCAAGGCCTGTTTGGCTGAATTCTTGAGGGCAAACATCCTCCAGGTGGAGAGGCTCCGGCTCTGACTGAACCGGCAAAAATCCCATGTTTTCCTCTTCGTCTGTCACAATAGTACTAGGAACAGGACTACAAGGCCCATGAGTCATCACACTATGGTGGTTCTTTTATATGCAGTTCATCAATATATGGAATGGGGCACAATTCCCATCTCTTCTGTGAGGTCTACTCAGATCAGTTTTCTTGCAAATTGAAAACAATAGACCAGACATGGGCAAACTTCGGTCCTCCATAATTCTTAACTGCCTACCAATTTGCAATATAGTCATTCCTGCACTGTATATGCAGTTTCTCACTTCTGTGGATTTGAGTATTACAAATTTGATTATAATGTTCCCTATAGGAATCTCTAGGTCCTCCAATGCAATTCTATGGTCAGCACCCAGGGGGAGTTAACCATCGAATCATACTGAAAGACTTACAAATTTCTAGAGAGCAATTTCTTTATATGGTTTTTCACTTCCATGGTGTCATGTGCCCCTAACACCAGCGAATGAGGCTACCAGGCAGTAGTTCTCAACCTGTGGGTCCCCAGGTGTTTTGGCCTACAGCTCACAGAAATCCCAGCCCGTTTATCGGCTGTTAGGATTTCTGGGAATTGAAGGCCAAAACATCTGGGGACAAACAGGTTGAGAACCACTGTTGTAGAGGGACTTGAGTATCCATGGATTTTGATATCCATGGCAGATCCTAGAACCAAACTCCAGTGGATACTAAGAGCCCCGAGCTTTTACAAAGAATATTTAACTTATATTTCAAAGGGATCAATCCAAGGCAACCTCTGAAGTGTTTTACAATGAAAACAAAAGTGGGGTTTTTTTGTTTGTTTTGTTTAGAATCCCACATGAACTGCGGTTTAGTAGGAATTGTGCCATGGATTCTTCTGAGCATTAATGTCAAAGACAGAACGCCACAAGATAAAAGATAACAGAGTTTATTGGAGTTACAGAACCAAAAATGCCCGTAAAAGACAAGGGCTAGGCAAACACTGGCCTTAAAAGTAAAAAGAGACAAGAAAAACGTTCAAAAGATAAACCGAATTAAACCGGAGTTTAATTCGGACTAAATCAAAACAACTTGCTTCAGCCTGGAATTAAACAAACAGAAGCTGGTGAACAAAAGGTTCAAAAGAATGCAACTAATTGGCAGCAGATGCTTCTCTGCTGCCAAAAACTATGTTTGAGTAACTTAGAGGTTACTCCTCCACACAGCAGGCAAGTTCCCAATACAAACACAGCAGACGAGGGTTGAAGCAGTCAGCGTAGTCCCAGTTCGTTCCGAAGGTCGTAAGGCAGATGCAGACGTTTGTAGTTCACCAGTTCCAATGACAGACACAGGTAGGAGAATCCGAGGCCGTAGTCAGTTCAGTCCGTAAATCCAGAGTAGCAGATGGCGTCCGTCAAGAAGACGACGGAAGGTCAAAGCTATTAAGATTAAGCAGAGGTTGCACAACAAAACCCCACACAATTCCTCCCGCCGTCTGAGCCCAATGTCCAGGATAACTTACGTAGTCAGCAAACGAATCACACCCGTCTTCAGGAAAACTTCCCACACAGATCCCAAGCGTTCGTCCAGATTACCTTGCCCAACGCAATTTGCTATTGCTCCCAAACCCCATTTTATGCCAGTTACAAGTCCTCATCGCTATCAGCTGTTCTCCTTAGCCCGGGCGTTTCCTCATCACTTTCCTCATCAGAACTGGAACACCTCTGACTACGCCCCACAGCATCCCCAGCTGTGGATCCCGTCCCATCCCTCCAGCTTGTCCACGGGTCTAATCCTGAAGGTCCCCAATCGTCTTCCATAGTATCATTGCCAGTGGCACCCAAATCCTCCCTTACCCGAGTCCATTCCATATCATCTTCTTCCGAGCTAACCACCTCTTCCTCCATTCTCTCAGTAAACCCCTCAAAAGAATCCTCGTTAGATGGTTCTGCAAAGATATCTCGCAGCCGCTTTCTTTCTCGCTCCTCGAGAGTATCTGACTCTCGAGGAGTCTTGCGCCCACGTCTCCCAGTAGTAGAGCCATGAGGCTCAACCATAACAATTAATGAATGCTGCTTTGAACAGATCCCCACATAGGAGGGGCATTTCAGAACAAAATGTACATGCACCTTTAATAAATAACTGTCTTTTATTGCTACCCTATAGAATCAACCCCACCCTCAAAAGGCTTCCCCACAACTTTCCTGTATAAGATGTATACAGCTTTCTCCCACCTTCCTTTTTAAAAAGATGTTGAGTGGCAGCTCTGACAATTGTTCCCAATATTTTGATTACAGAATTGCCCTGTTATTCCAGCAAGTCTGAAATTAGATACAGGTGCAAATTAACTGGCTAAGTCACAAGTGCATTAAAGTTGGTAATTTTTCTGTCAAGAGGCATGTTGAAAGGTTGCCGAGAATTACGATAGCTGGTTGGAGCCAACTGCCTGGCACAGGTGTGCCTAGAGTTGGGAAAACATTCCCCTTGGATGATGTGAGGTAAGCATTTATTTTGCATGTTGCCCTTTGGGTGGTGAGAGAGAAGGTTTGGGAGAGAGAATTTTATAAACTAATCAGTAGGGATAGCTGGGATAGTTAGTATCTTTATACAGAAAGAGGTCAGAGTTAAATGTTAACACAGTCCCTCAATGAGATGAAGGGGCAGGTAATGAGGCATTTTATGTGTGTACATGAAAGGGAAAAGTAGAGCTTGGAAATTTCCATTTTGGGACTATAACTCTAAATGGCTGTGCTGTCTGGGGATTCTGTGAACTGCAATCCAAAAGGAGATCTTCCCTGAAGAGCTTAGAGACTTGGCAGGCTTCTACAGAGAGATATGGTCCTTTAAATAGGCCCTCATGATTTGGACAGGTTGCAACCATACTAGGAAAATTCCTCTATGTGGGAATAGAGAAATTCATGAAAAGGGCATTGTATTAAGCCTAGTTCTAGCATTATTATTCCAGAAAGAAGTTACTGAGTTGACAGCAGCCCATCCCCTGAGACTTCAGGGCCAAAATATGAGATTACAGGCATTTCCTCATAATGTTAAAAAGCTGAGGCCAGGAAAGATTGGCAGGTGAAGCCAGATCAACTGATTATGGAAACAGACAGAGTTCAAAATGTAGACAAAGCTCAGCTGACAAAAGTAAAGAATAACTACATAGCTGGTCAAATGTGCTCTTTAGATGTAGCCTAGTGATTGTCAACAGCTTAGATTGGGCAGTGGTGGGAAAAGCATAGCCGACAGCCTATATGTGGCCAAAGAATACCCCACTCCCTGATGTGTTCCCCAACTCTTTCCTGCAATTTTTAAAATGCCTTGTCATGATTTTTAGATAAATTTTTCCCCAAACCATGCCCAAAGCTTAACAAATTTGACACAAAAAGGTTGACATGCATGCACATATTTTAAAGCCATTTCACATGAAAAAACAAACAAACATTTTCTTCTGACCATGGTGTTCACCCTGAAATTCTCATTCTTTCCTAGACCCACAAAAGCAGAATAATTCCCTGCAACTTCAGCTGGTGTCCTGCTTTTTGGTAACCCTTTCTTGAATGGAGATGGAGCTGTGGTTTCCTTAGCCATACTCTCAGGGCCCTTCTAAAGGGGACAAAAGGTAAAAGGAATCAGCATTGAAATTGCCGGCTCTCTTTGCTTTTTTGTGGCCAGGCAGGGGTACAAAACCCCACCTGTCTGTCTGGGGGGGGGGGGGGGGTTGGCTGGCCACCCAACCATGCCAACAAGTGACAAATCAGGTATATTCCAGGTTGAAACGGAATAATGTGTAGCATCATCTGGACATCTGTTTTGCTGTGTAAATGAAATCTTAAGATTTCTGGATTCACTCCTAACCTTCTTGCACTGAGAGAGAAGCTTTGAAGGGAGATTCAAAGCACTTGTTGAGACCTGTAATTCACCAAGGAGCAGCTTTCAAGGCAAAAAAAGAATAAGCGCTATATTAGAACATCTTGGGGAACTATCATTCAGGGAAGTGTAGTGGAGTTTTGCAGTAAGGAATTATATGAACTTTAACAAACTACAATCCCCAGATTCCCCTAGGAGTTTAAAGTGGCATCAAACTGATTTATTTATTGTATCAGAAGCAAATCAAGGGTACAGTTGTAATGTATTTAAAACACAAACAAAGTTAAAAACTTGGATTATGGTCATGGTTGGTCCTGAAAAGGTCAGTCGGTTTGTTTGTTTACTTGGTTGCATGCTGGAAGTCGCTTCTGGTGTGAGAGAATCAGTCATCTACTAACATGTTGATCAGGGGACACCCGGATGTGTTTTGATCCTGTGGGGAGACTTCTCTATAGAATGGTATAGTGCAGAACATTTTTTAAAATCACTACTTGTTAAGGAAATCCAATATAATACAAATTTCTCAAATTTTCTAAGGATGTTTGACAAATAGAGAGAATTGCGCATCAGACCTTCTCATTCAGTGGCGTAAAGTTAAGACAGTCAGTGGCATGTGGCTAGTAAATCATGTTGACTGAAGGATTCTGGGAATTGCAGTACAAAACTGTAATGATTCTCAGCTCTGCTTTAAAGATCCTTGGGGACATAAAACAGAACATCTTTTAAATAAAGCATTATGTGAATTAGCCTGGTGTTAATGTGATAAGGAAAACATGTTCAGGAAATCAAAGGGGATATTCACATCCTGGCTTCATTGTGCCTATGAGGAAGATATAAACAGATGGTGTAACTCTTTAATTAAATTTAGTTAAAGTGTTTCATGGGACTGAAACACCTGATTATATAGGTTCCTGATCATAGCAAGGAGTGTAATCATGTTCAGCCAAGGAGAATAGCAGCCACATTTCTACTCTTTCCATCAATGCAGGGAATTTGAACCTATAATGGGTGGAACCAGAGCACATACTTCACCTTTTCTTCTTTAAATTCCTGAACACCAGAGTTTTCATACATTATTCTTATTATTTCTCCCACCTCAAGAGAAAGTTCCCAGAACCTAGAATTAATCCTGTGAGTTGGGCAATTATCTTCTTTGCTGTTTCCTCTCCCAAAAGCAAACTTTTCACTCACAAAGACTGTCAGCTCAGTGCTCTCAGCTACCTAAACTATTTGAAATATTCTAGCCAAAGTTTCTATGCAAAATGCAAGGTTGCTTCAGTATATTACCTCCACCTAGGGAAATTGGTACTATCCACCAAAAGCATAACATTAGTTTTAGAAGTTGCATAAGGAGTTGTAAAAAAAACCAACAACCTTTTTTGGAAGTCCTCCCATCTCATAGGTTTGTTCCCCAGTGCCATCAATGCGCTTACAGTGCAAACCATAGAAGCAATGTTGTCGATACATCTGTGCCTCTTGAATGCCTTCTGGCCAAGGCAGCTCTGATGCTCAAGCTATGGGAGTGCACCTGCTATACCTCATTTCACCTGGGGGCAGCTGGGCTGTATGCTAAACCCTCTCTAGACATCTGTAGATCAGATACAAACCTGCTGTGATCCTGTATCAGCTTTTCCTGTGTCAGTTTAGAGAATATTCACAGCACCAAGTGCAGCTGATAAACACTAACAAATGGCATCCAAGGATGCCCAAGTATAGCAGTATGCACAGTTTAGTGCTTCTAAATACTGAATTCCAATTTTAGTTCATAGGGACTGGGAATATAGTTGAGCAAGGTTGCTTCTTCTTGCTAACAGTTATGCTCTTTTAACGTCAGGCATCAGTAACTAACCACCTGGGAGTGATTTTTATAACATCACCCACAAAAAGTAAAGGACACTTCACTGAGCACCTTTTTTCTAATAGTTGCTATATCAGGTCAAAACCTAAGGACAGCCTAGTCCATATTTCTTCAGAAGTGTTAAATCAGTCAATTACCACAATGCTAATGCAGCTAATCTGACACCTGAAGGTGGCAATAACTAGACAGTCAGAAGGACCTGGATTATTTATTTAATTTATATCCCACTTTTCTCACAATATGGGATCAAAGGCAGAATTCTTCTGAATGAAGCGGAGAGTGTTTGAAGATTGGGACATCTGTAGGGACACCAAGGTGCTTGTTTATAAAGCTATTGTCCTCCCAAACGTAGACGTGACACTCAACTCCTGGAATGATTCCACAAGTGTTGCCTCTGAAAAATCCTGCAAATCTCTTGGGAAGACAGGCAGACAAATGTCAATATGCTGGAAGAAGCAAAGACCACTAGCATCGAAGTGATGCTCCTACGCCATCAATTCCACTGGACTGGCCACATTGTCTGAATGCCCGGTCACCGTCTCCCAAAGCAGTTACTCTACTCCTAACTCAAGAATGGAAAACAGAATGTTGGTGGACAGGGAAAGAGATTAAAATATAGCACCTCTGTTCACTGGTCATGCTTTTATTCTGTGAAGCTGTGTTGTAGAGTTGATATATTAATTTGTTGTGATTGTTATGTATTTTATATTGTTGTATTTTATATCGTATATTTTAGATTGCTGTATTTTGGTGTATGTTGTTGGGCTTGGTCCCCATGTGAGCCGCCCTGAGTCCCCTCAGGAAGATGGGGCAGGATACAAAAATAAAGTTATTATTATTATTATTATTATTATTATTATTATTATTATTATTATTATTGACACAACAACATTGTATGACACAGCAAACAAGATAGATATGCTGGATTTCGTATCACAAAATCACAAGTCGAACACTTCCCAAGTGTTTAGGACTGTGTGATGTATCGTAAACTGAAGATCACAGGTTTGTACCCCGTCCGTGCCTCCACTCCCCCCCCATAGGTGTTGTGGTGGGGGGCTTAACTCTTCCAATGATGCTGAGAGCTGTGCTGGCGGTCCAACCAAGCCAGAGAGGTCTCAGCTGAGGAGTGGAACTAAGAGCACCTAACCCATTAGCATTATGGTGAATCAAACCAAAACGAAGTCTATACTGGCTCAGTCGTCGCCCAGGATAAAAAGGACCTTGGTGGATGCTGCCGATTCTGGACATCCATTGACAAGTGGGCTACGGAATCAAAATACAAATGAACAGTCACAGAAGCGGCAGAAATATACAATGCCAGAAAACCGCATTATTATTATTATTATTATTATTATTATTATTATTATTATTATTATTATTATTATTATTAAGATGGGCTTAAAGCTAACCTCAAAAACTGTGGCATAGACACTGAGAACTGGGAAGCCCTGACCCCTGAGCACTCTAACTGGAGGTCAGCTGTGACCAGCAGTGCAGTAGAATTCAAAGAGGAATGAATGGAGGGAGAAAGAAAGGGAGAAACATGCCAAGAGGAAGATGTGTCTAGCCAACCCTGACGAGGACCACCTTCCACTTGGAAACAGATGCCCTCACTGTGGAAGAACATGCAGGTCAAGAATAGGACTCCACACTCACCTACGTACCCACTTTTCTCATGTCCTTCTTCACAGAAAGCAACATTTTGGTTTTCTCTTTTAGAGAAGAAAGCAGCTCCATGGGATTCGATTCCCAGCAATGGCTGCCAATCCATCTTCAAATGAATGCAGACCAGTGTTTAGGACTTCTGTAACCTTGTCTTGGGATGTTTCGCCTACATATCTTTGACACTTTGAAATGATCAGTGTAGGTTTTCTTCCCATGAAATTTTGCTTTAGATTTTTTAAAGGGCTTTTTAATTTAGATTGCACCAAAACATGACAGTATGGTTTAATAAATACTGACCATTCTCAAAAGGAACATCTCTCATAGATTTTAAGAAAACTTTACAGCATATAAACTTGAGATGGCTTTCTGAGTATGAACATAGATGGATTGCTAGAGAACAGAGGAGAGGCCATGGATGGTACAAGGAAAGGGAAAGCTCTTTTTCTTCCCCTAAAATGAAAGTACAAAGAAGTGACATTTCAGGGTCAAACTAGCCAGGACATCAAACATATCACAGGGGTGCCGGCACTGCTGAGTGCCAGTAAACAGAATTGAGGGAGGGATGATAGGGAACATGCAAGGTTTAACCTTTCCCATCATTATCCACTGAAAAATCCCACCAAATATGTCCTTCAAGGCATCATTTATTAGAAGGTTGTGTTTGTTGCAGTAAACAACCTTAAGTTTTTTTTGGAAGTAGAAGTATTTTTGCATGAAAGTTGCAGTGGAAAAATATGATTGTATATTTTCAAAGGATACCTTTCAAACTTCTCAAGGAGTTGTGTTAAGCAACACACCTATCATACAATAAGATGGCAAAAATTTAAAAACACAAGGCTAAGCCACATAGTGGCCTAAATCCAACATTATGCTAGTGGCTGGTTATTCTCATGATGAAACATTCTTCTCCTCTTCAGTCTTTTTAAGTCCTTTATGGCACCTTGAAATATACACTGAAGGTTCTCCAAACCACAGTTAAGTTTGAAGCGCTTATGAGGGGCAGCAGGCACAGGAGAATGGGGTTGGGAGAAATGTCCCTTTTCCTAGTGTTCTTGGTGGAAGTAATTCTGTCACCAATAAAACTTTACATGGTCCTGCTTAATAAATATATACAGTAGAGTCTCACTTATCCAACATAAATGGGCCGGCAGAAAGTTGGATAAGTGAATATGTTGGATAATAAGGAGAGATTAAGAAAAAGCCTGTTAAACATCAAAATAGGTTATGATTTTACAAATTAAGCACCAAAACATTATGTTATACAACAAATTTGACAGAAAAAGTAGTTCATTACACATTCATGCTATGTAGTAATTACTGTATTTACGAATTTAGCACCAAAATATCACAATGCATTGAAAACATTGACTACAAAAATGCGTTGGATAATCCAGAACGTTGGATAAGTGAGACTCTACTGTATATGCAAACATCAAAGCAATATAATAAAATACAAAAAAAAACCCTACCAAAAACTCCAAGAACTGCTGTCAGGAACTAAAACACGACACCCAATGATCCACACATAATGGGCACTAAGGTAACAAAGATTTAACATCTCCTATAGAACCATAGTTACTGTTTTTTTAAAAGAGGTAAAACCACAGGAGAAACGACAATGTGTTTAACATTGGATCCAATTCCCAAGAGGTAGCAAAGCAAAGCAGATATTTCACATATCACAGATGGAGCCATCAATTATGATTAAACAAGGTAGTAAGCATGGAGCCTTGTGTTCAGAATATCATTAGTCTTATAGTTGCCAGGAACTGAAAGTGAAAGGCAAAGGGCACTGAGTTCTCCACAGGCTGGTAAATCCATGCCATTTGTCTTAACCACCTATGGCTTTCCATTACTAGGAGCAAAATGCTAGGTTAGGTGAACTTTAGAGTGAAAAATATTTAGACAGATTTTAGGGGTTACTCATGAATAATTGAGTGTTTTTTGTTTTTGTTTTGATCTGGACAAGCATGAGTAACTTTCTTCCTTCTGGTTGCTTGTGTGCCCTTTCCTTTTGCCTTTTCTTTCAATCCTGTCTGTTTCTCTGCAATCAGACATTAAAAATATGACTCAGGCCAGTACCTAGTCCAACATGCTGTTCACACAAGAACCAAACAGATAACTCCAGGAAATGCACACATTGGACACAAGTGCAATAAGACCTTCTCACTTGTGTTTCCTGGCAATTGCTTTATGCACACTGCCTCAGGAAGTTAGTGTGATGCCAAACACATGAGGAATGATTCGCTGGTCAGGAAGCAGGTAAGATTGTAGCAATCTGCAAAGAGTGGTGGACTGAAAGAACAAGCAAGAAGCTCTTTAAATCAGTAAAGGGACAACACTGAATGCTCTGTGGCAGTAATAAATGATTGCAATGTTCTGCTTGCAATGGGAATAATAATAATAATAATAATAATAATAATAATAATAATAATAATAATAATTTATTCTTGTATCCCGCCCCATCTCCCCGAAGGGACTCGGGGCGGCTCACATGGGGCCTTGCCCAACATCACAATATAAAATCAAAACAAAAACACAAATTTACAACAATAAATCAACAATATCGGTAAAACAATCGAAAAGGACAATCTTACAAGATGAAATGTTAAAACAGGTATATCAAACACAAGTCTGGGCCGAAAGGTGAATGTGTCAAATCGGGAGGAGATAGTTACATAATTGACATAGTCAATGAAGTACTATAAATGACAATAGTGACAATAAAAGGGCAGATCAGTGGGTCTATTATTACATAGGCAATCTTAAACCAACAAAAAGTCACTCATCAAAAGCTTTCCGGAAAAGCCAGGTTTTCAGATTCTTCCGGAAGGAGAGGAGGGTGGGGGCCAGCCTAATCTCCCTAGGGAGCAGGTTCCAAAGCTGGGGGGCCACGACAGAGAAGGCCCTCTCTCTCGTCCCCACCAACCATGCCTCCGAGGGTGGTGGGAGCGAGAGGAGGGCCTCCCCCGACGAGTGAAGAGATCGTGCGAGTTCATAGGGGGAAATGCGGTCTCTAAGGTAGGCGGGTCCCAAACCATTTAGGGATTTGTAGGTAAGAACCTGCACCTTGAATTGTGCTCGGAAAGTAAGTGGCAGCCAGTGGAGCTCCTTAAACAGAGGCGTTGAACGTGCCCTGTAATTTGCTCCAGTTAGAAACCTGGCTGCCGTGCGTTGAACTAATTGCAGTTTCCGGACCGTCTTCAAAGGCAGCCCCACGTAGAGCGCATTGCAATAATCCAGTCTAGAGGTAACTAAGGTGTGGACCACCATGGTCAGATCAGACTTCTCGAGGTATGGTCGCAGCTGGCACACAAGTTTTAATTGTGCAAAGGCCCTCCCGGCCACGGCTGACACCTGAGCTTCAAGCGTCAGCCCCGAATCCAGGAGGACCCCCAAGCTGCGGACCTGCGCCTTCAGGGGGAGTGTGACCCCGTCAAGCACAGGTTGCCACCCAATACCCCGATCGGACTTTCGACTGACCTGGAGGACCTCTGTCTTATCAGGATTAAGTCTCAGCTTGTTCGCCCTCATCCAGGCCAACACAGCGGCCAGACACTGATCCATTATCCGAAGATCTACTTTCTGGAAGGGCCAATTTTTTCATTAGATACTCTGGCTGCCTTTTTTAAAAAAAAGTCATGACTCTTTCATGAATATCAATTCCCATAGTTTTTTTTTTCCATGTCAGGAGCAACTTGAGTCGCTTCTGGAGTGAGAGAGTTGGCCATCTAGGTTCTTCATATTAAGAAAGGTTTGCCTAGCATAACTTATTTTTGAGAAACTGAGTTTAGGGAAGTGGAAGACCTCTCTGTCTGAGAATTCTACAGGCCCACCTTAAACCCCAAGCCCCAAAATTCTGTAGGAGGAACTGAAAGTGGGAACCAGAGCTTTAAGACCTTTTCACACGGGGCTAAAATCAGCAGCATGCACTGGTTTAGCCTGGGTCACCCACGGAGCCTGCTGGCCCCCATCAAATGAAGCCAGCATGGTTCCATGGATGAAGGAGGGTGGATCCGGCACATGCCTCCACCACAGCAACACGGAAGGACTCCCATGTTGCCATTGAAATCCACAGGGGGAAGCCGCACACTCCAAGTGCACTCTACGTGCACTCCACGCTGTACCCATCTGATTGCCCTCAGCTGGAACTGGGCAATGTGGGTTGTGGGGTGCTGGGTTCCCCACACCCCTCGATGAAGTGGAGCACCTCTGGCAACCATGTGACAATGTTGTTAATGTTATATCATCCAAGGACACAGCAAATCATAGGGGAAAAGATTCCATATCAATATTAGGAATAACTTCTTGATGGTGATAGTTGTTCGGCAGTATAATATCCTGATGCAGAGTGTGGTGGAGTCTTCTTCTCTGAAGGTTTTTAAGCAAAGGCCAGGTGGCCATCTGTTGGAACTGCTTTGATGTGTGAACCTGCATGGCAGGGGGTTGGACAGGATGGTCCTTGTGGTCTTTTTTCAAGTCTATGATTCTATAAGATGGTTTTACCACACAATGTAGCTATGTGAGTTAACACATAAGGCTCAACTCAAAGTTAGTCTCCATAAAAAGTGACCCACTGAAATAAATAGGAAGTGTTTTAAGTACAATTAATACAATCTCATTTACTTTAATGGGTCAGCTCAAAGAAGGACTGACACTAATTTAGTCCATAGTAATTTCATCATGTAGGTCAGTGGTCCCAAAATCCAAATAATCCAGGTGTTTTGGACTTCAGCTCTCAGAATCCTCAGCTGCTGTGGCCAAGGATCAGGGATTCTGGAAGCTGAAGTCCTGGAAGATCAGAGTTTGGAAACACTGATGTAGGTCAAGAAACTGAAATTGAGGTAGAAGGCAGCACAATCCAATTGTATAATTATGGACCTCATCAGATGGCCCTTTGAAAAGTGAGGAAAAGTGGGGGAAATCATGGAGCAGCATAGGGAACTGTCACACTGTGTTCCATACTGCTGGGGTTCATGGTATGACATTTCCCATGACATTTGACCGCTGTCCCCCGCTTCCTTTTCAGCTCTTCTGTGTTTTTCTATGAGGAGTTGGGTGTATACTTGACTCCTCTGGGCTCTGTTTCTCTCTGCTACCTTTCTGCATTGTTGGCATGGAGTCCAAAACACTTGGAGGAGCACTGTTTGAGAAACACTGAGTAGATAATTGAATACAGTCCCAAAGACTCTGGGGAATTCTGTTTCATTCAAGGGAAAACTACGATACCTTGAACAGAATATAAAAATAAGCTTCAGAAAGGGAGTGTCTGCCTCTCTGACATATCCTGGTGACATTATGCTGATTTAGGGGAGAAAGGTGCTTCTGGTTTGTTTTTTAAAAAAACATCATAATCTGTTCTTTGATTCTGTGTCCTTCTGGATCATTAAGAAAATGGGTGGCAATGTTGTGTTCCAGATGTAGTTTCCAATTAGCTTTTTAACTGTAATGCATTAGGGAGTTCTAAATTATTATCGGCTCCAGGGCCAAGAATAATTAAAATCAGCAACTCATAGCAGGCTTGGCAATTTTTCAAGGAAAAGAATAAAGTTATAGCAAGCAAAGACATACATACTTGGGTGCTTTTCCTACTTTCATCTGAAAAAAGATGGGAAAAGCCAACTACCAAAAATCTCACAAAATGTAAACCTATTATTATGCTGTTTTGGTGACTATATGAATGAGAGATTTCCAAGTCATTCTTTCATTGACAGTAATACTCAAGTCTGCAAGACTCAGGGTCATGTCTTCCTGGATTGGGTCTACCCATCTAGAATTAGTCAAATCAAATGCTCACCTTTTTTGGCTAAATTATCTTGCCAAAATAGATTCGATGGCGCATTAGACTCGAGTAAAAATGAGTCTCTTAGGTTTTGTAATTTTGTATGCAAGAATAGATTTTTATGAATTCTAAAATGATATTCAATAATTTGCATAGGTTAAATATTTGTCTCTTCATGTTGTTTTTGCTACCAAATTAGCTAAAAGCAAAGAAGTAAAGCTGTAATTTTATGTGTACCCTCCTGTGAGAAAATCTCATTGAACTCAGTGGATCTTACTTCTAAGTCCATAGGAACCGCATATGCAAAAAATGAAGTCACCCAAAAATTAGAATAATATGACTAAACTGAAAATAATTCTGTCATCCACACAGTCTTGGAAGCCTGGAGAGGACTGGGGCAGCCTGCCTGCATAAGGGCTCTCTGAAGGGAAACTCTGCCTAGTTTAAGAGGGGAAGAGTCATACTAACCATGCCCTATTAAATGGCAAACTTAAAAAATTAAATATTGCCTGTACTAATAGCAGCTAATTTTCAAGGATGGTTCCCACATCAGATAAGGGAGTATCAAATATAGTTTTAAGACTTACTGAGATTTTTGGACAATTGCATTTCAAATCTAAATGAAGAACAACAGAGTCATGCTAAAGTCTTCCCCTCCAGTATATTCATTATAGTGGACACATGCTGAGAACAACATTCATCCAGATTTTGTTGTTGCCCTTGTTCCTACTTCTTGATTTTAGTAATTTTCTTGTTGGTTAGAGCATAGCTTTTTGCTCTCCTTTGAAAAACATCCATGTGTTGAAATATAGGTTGCCAGGTCAGAAGGATCCCTCACTGAAATTTCAATACTAAAATCAAAGACCAAGAGAATTTGTTCTTTCCCTCAAATTGAACTCATTTTTTTCTAGTATGAACTCAGGGTTGAAAGCTTACCCGCCTCCACATTGCTTTTCCTTTCTTTTCAAATAAACAGTAAACTGCTCTCTCCAAGTTAATTTCTGGCTTAGCTATAGTTGACCTGCATGCCTATGTCTCACTAAGAATACTTGAGGAAAATATCTGTGTGGCCACGGTGACTTTACATCTTTAGTCTGCACAGCTTCCCATCTATTTTTACCTGTGTCATTGATTTCTCAATAGCGCACTGCTGCAGGCTATTCTTTAAGACTGTCACCTATTAGCGAGTTAACAGACTGTTCTTTTTTTTTTTTTTTTTTGCTTTCCTCTTTGAATACCTTAATTATAATTTGAAATCAGCTGCTCAAATTAGGGGACACAGTCAGTATAGCTCCTTACATGACTTAAATATTTCCATTAAAATTCTTTCATGGCTTTCTTCCCTACCATAATTATTACTGATAAATTAACCTCATTGAAGAAGCATGCTTTTGTTGTCATCCAATGTAAACTGTTTGAAAGCATGACTATTTCACAGAGTACCCAAGAATATAGAAATATAACAGTGAATCGCTGCTAGCTTTCACTTCTCACATGAAAATTGCCATTCTCCAATGTGAAAATTCTGTTAGAAAGTATCCAGAGGTCAGATTCTACTTGTTTAGATGTGCTTCTTGTTTGCCATTCTCGTCTTAAGACTTCATCACATTGAGGCTCAAAACATGGGCAACAGTGGGGGGATTTGTCAGGCAGCATGGCAAATCCATGGGGCAGTGGGGGAAACACGGATCACCTGCATCACTGCTTTCCCCATCACACAGGGGAAAGTGGAACTACCCGGCTTTCCCCTGTGCTGGCACCACTCTAAACAAAGAAAAAAACGGGAAACCTCCTGTGTTCTCTAGGCTCCATCCTAGGATGCTTCCAGGATGCATCCCCACTGGAAGTAGCCCAACGTTATGGGATAGGCTCCATCCTGGAAGCGTTCAAAGATGGAGCCTAGAGAACACAGGAGCTCTCTTTCCTGGCTTCTCCTGGAAGCGTCCTAGGGCAGAGCAAGAAGGTAATGTGATGAGGTCCTTAGTTAACATTTCTGCTATTATGAATGGTCATTAATCTTAAACCTTAGGCAAAATGTTCAGAAATCTAATTTTGACTGACTGACTGATTGATTGATTATTTAAATAAATTTCTTGGCCATTTGATCCCATCACTTTTCTCTCTAGCTTAGCTTGAAACTCAAGGTGACACTGAATGTTTCAAATGTTGCAAACTGTTAATCATGCAAAGGGATATTTCCTTCTATTTCCCATTGCAGTCCCTGTGATCCCTCCAGATTTGCTCTGGTGGTTTCTTTTTCTTTCTTCAAAATTTCCCACCCAAGTCAATTTTAATTTTGCTGGAAGACAGACACGGCTGGACACAGTTGAGGAACAAAGACACAAACTTGTTGTGTCTGACAATCCAATTACTTCATATAGTCAGCACATTTTTTTTGTAGAAGTGTTCCTCGAATTCATTTTATAGCATTTGGTTGTTCTCAGTGATACGTTTTTTTTCTTTAGTGTACATTATTTTGAAATTGATCAGTGGAAGCTAACACAGGCTGAATTTGAAAATCTAATTGTCAAGGCAAATATGTCTGAGGAAAACCAATTGTAGAAAGGAAAAATTGTTTGTTTGTAGGAACTATACATTTTCCTTCATTAGCCTAGGACTGATTCTGAAGGTTTTTCAAAGTCAGAAGACTTGCCCCTCCACATTTCGTGTCTTTCAATACCTCTTCCCCCACATACCCCACCCAATTTTTATTATAAAACTGCCACAGGTTGAATATCCCTTGTCCAGGATGCTTGAGCCCTGAATTGTTTGGAATTCCAGATATTTTTTCCAGATTTTGGAATTCTTACATTTGCATATATATACTATGAAAATTTTGGAGCTGAGGCCTAAGTACAAACACAAAATTCATTTATTTTTCATAAACATATACGCTTTATACCCATAGCCTGAAAGTAATTTATACAATATTTTAGTAATTTTTTTTACATCAGCTAGCTATCCATGTGGGCCATTTTGGATTTTGGGATGCACAGCCTTTACTGTGTGTTTCTTCCCTGTAGTTGGGAACTTTCCATTTTTTACATGTAATTCACACTATATAAATTAAAATAATCAGTTACAAATTCTAGTCCCTGCAGGGTGTGTTTGTTGGTTTGTCTGCATGTATAGATTTGTTTTGTTTTGGGGGGGGGGGGCAATGTTAAACCTTTTTAAATATCTTCTCCATTTCTGCTGGCCCAGGGAGAACAATATTGAAAAATGGAATCCTTCCAGCTTCACTTCTGAATAGTTCTGGCCTTGAAGGCTGCCTTTGCTTATAAACTCAAAGAAGGATATTTCTGTGGCTAGCATGAAAGGATATAGATAGTGGAAAATAAAATATTGTTTGACAGAAGGGTTTCCTTGCGAGTGTATGCCTTCAAAAGCAACCTCAGATAAGGATAACATGTCTTCTCTGAATGGATGGGGCCCAGATGCCACCTGCCCACATGAAACAGCGACTACATAGCAGAAAGTCCTGATTGTCTGCAAGAATGCCCCTTGCCACTAGCATGAAGGCACTTAATATCTCCTTCTACTCGTATCCTAAGATACTTGTGCCTTTTTAAAAGCACATTTACTGGCATAATGGAAGGTTTTGCCAGCATATATCACCAACTGAATTCCAGCCACATCTTCACATTTACCAGCAGAAATTTCTGAATTGTATTTGGAGTTCAAAATGGGTTCCCAACATACCTTGTAGCATGTGTGATGAATCTGTGCCTGTTCTAAAGTTGTTGGACTCCAACTTTTCTCTGTCTTAGACAACAGGGCCATTGGTCAGTGAAAAGGAGAACTGAATAACTGTAGATCGGGTCTAGGGGTGAGATGATGGTTTCATTCATGTCTGCAGGATTCATTTCAGAAAGTTTAATTGAGGGACTGGTACTCTGCTCCACAACATTTAAACCGTGGAGCCTCATGTTCTTTGATACCAACCTGGGGTTTCTGACTGCAGAATAAATATTTCTAATTATGGAGTTTTCTCTGTTTACCCAACGTTGTTGTTGTTGTTGTTGTTGTTGTTGTTGTTGTTGTTGTTGTTGTTGCTGTTGCTGTTGCCATGAAACTGAAGAGAAACTGAAGGTGCTGAATGACTATCTTGATCCAGTAACAGTTTGGGTGAGAATCTTCTCTTAGATCTCCCATCTTCAATTTCTGTGTCACTTACTGTTCTCCCTTTAAGTTCCTGCTAAATCCTTTTAAGTTCCTGCTAAATGTGATAGCACTGGCTGATCCACAGCTGCATGCCACCTCACAAAGATGGATTTATAGTATTTTCATTTTGTAACCTGCTTTGTAATTTGAGATTTACCAAAAATGTACTTTAAACCTTTTGGGGCAACTCATTACCACAAACAAAACCTCCTGGAATGAAGATCAGTGAGACGGATGTTTCCCAGGCTTCATTTTCAGCAATGATCCATTAGAGCCGACAACTGTTTCTAGGCCATTTGCTTTTGCCACAGACAGGCTGTCTCAGCTCCAAAGAAGGATTTTTGAGCAACTACTCACTCGTTCCTCAGTTCAATGGATTTTAATCCTGAGAGATAGGAATCTGGGACAGCAGCATGGCGTAATTTAGAAAGAAGGCAAGACTAATAATGATATTAAAATATTACTTTACCTCAGAACATATTCTTTGAAATCTGTTATGGGCTTTTGTCAGGAGTAGAAAACAAGCTACCTTTCATATGGAGACTAATGCTGAACATGAAAATCTAAGCTATGAGAAATTATGTCTATTATACATATGGAAATAATATAGATAAGATAGCCAAACATTACCTCTACCTCTTTACACGGGGCTAAATTCGGTAGCATGCACCAATTTAGCCCTGGTCACCCACTGAGCCGGCCGGCTCCCCTCAGATGATGCCAGCATGGCTTTGTGGGTGAAGGAAGGCGCATGCCACCGCCAGAGCTCCTGTGTTGCCATTAGAATGCATGGGGGCAGTTGAATGCTCCACATGCACTCACGCTTCTCCCATCTGATCACCCTCGGCTGGAGCCGGGCAATGTTGGGCATGGGGCAGTAGGTTCCTCACGCCCTTCTATGAAGCAGAGCACCTCCAGCAGCCATGTGACAAGGTCATATATTCATTGTTCAGGCATTAGTGAAATTGGTTGTGTAACCAAAATGGCACAATTTCAACACAAAATGGAAGTTATCAACAAGCTTTCAGATGTATAAGGTTTGCAAAAATATAGAAATGAAACAGGAAAAAGAACTTAGAAGAGAAGACTCCCAGACCAATTCAATGTGGTCTGAATATGTTCAGTGTCCTGGGTTGTTGAATGTAAGGCTGAGCAGGAATGGAAAGTCGGTGTAGAAGGACTGCAATGAAATTTCTGGGAGGAAGGTATGGCTAACTAAAAGGGTGAATAAAAATACTCCACAACATGGAAATACTATTTAAAGTGCAGGTGCTGATGGGATGGATTTTATGTGGTCTTATTTGCCATGATGTCAGCTTTGACTTATAGCAGCCTTATGCACAACAGAGGTCCAAGAACCCCTGTGCTCTGTTCAGGTTTTGCAAACTCAGAAATGTGGCTTTCACTAATTAATAACTTATAATGTGATCTCTCTCTTTCCCTACTGCCTTCCGTTTTACCTAGCATTATTGTCTTTTCCAAAGAATCATGCTGTCTTGTGTCTTATGATATATAAAAAGTACAATAGCTTCAGGTCAGCCATCTTTGCAACTAGTGCCAGTTATCACTTGATTTGTTCTAAGATCCATTGATGTGTCTTTTAACCAGCCTACTGTATTCATAGAACCTTTTATTTCATCACATAATCATTGCCACCACATCCAGTTTTTGGGGTGCAAAATTGGTATTTTGTGATCTTCACATAATAGTCGCAGAGACATTTAGGGCTGATTCGCCCTTCCTTCCTTCCTTCTTTCTCCAAAAGCATAGCAGGTTAAAAACTATAAAATTGAGGTCTCTGGAACTCCACTCTTCTCTCCCCCTCCTTCCTCCAAGGCAAGACAGTTTTAAAAAACCTGAAATTGAGCTCTTTGGAGAAAGGAGGGAGGGGGAAGTTCCTGACACCTCCATTTGAGGAACTGCCTTGTTGTACCTGGACTGTTGGGAGCGCTTTGGTTGTGTGTCTCTGCATGGCAGGAGGTTGAGCTGGGTGATCCTTGTAGTCTCTTCCAACTCTGTGATTTTGGAAGTGGTGCACTTCCTTATACTGCAGGCACTCAAGGAAAATCTAGATATTATTAGGCTGCCTGAGACAAATAGAGATGATATTGCACCTCATCCCACAACACCTGAAGTATCGTGCTTAGTTATGTATCTAGTCTTGAAGGAGAAGACCTAAGAATGAAGCATATACCATTTCCTTAACAATTGCCTAGCAGCCAAGATGTGGCCAAAAGATACTGCTAACATTTTGAAATATATGTTGGTAGAATGAAACCTGTGAAAGACATTAAGACATTAAATGAGCAGAATTACTGTATATAGTTGGGTCTGATCTCAATGGCCATTCATTCCTTTTTGAAAAATCAAAGCATATTTAACAAGGTTATTCTTAGTTTTGGTAAGCAGTGCCAGAATCCTCCTCCCTCTCTTTTTTCTGGAATAGCTGGACAGTCTCACAAGCTTAGATATAAACAAACACTGATGCTTTTGTTATTTACCGAGATACAGAATTTATGTGCCAGCAGGCTGGTGATGTTCAAAAATGATTTTTCTTGTTTGCTTTGCTCTGGTGCATTATAACTAGAGGAACAGTCTTCATTCTCAAAAAACAAAACAAAAACATTCTCTTGGTGTAGTCAAATACAATCACTGTACGGATATTAGGAAATGTTGCATTGGTTTATGTACATATAAACGTGTATAATTTTTTATTTCTGTTCTTTTCTATTACTGAGCACATTTAAAAATAAAAAATGGATAGACCAAAAACGTTCCCCAGTTTGGAAAAGAAAATGAGCTTGTTGTTGATAGCGGTGTGCCTTATCATGGGATCTTTTGTTTAAGATTTTTTTCTCAGTGTGGGGCAATTCTCTGTGTTGCCCTTTTACAAATGAAATTGCTGGCTTTCTCTCACTCTTTAAATTATCTCTTAACATATATAATGGTGGTGATTGCAGTATAAAGGAATTGAATATAATTTAGACTGTGTTGTTTAGAGAATAAATAAACAACATCTTAGGATATATTTCTTAGCTCTGTGGTGATGCACTATATCTCAGAGACCTCTGGTAATGCACTGCTGAGAAAAGATAACAGTCAGGTCAGATTCTGGGCCAGCTTTGAAAGTTCCCATTTGATTGCTTGGCTGCTAGTAGTCCCCCACAGCATTTAAATGTCTCAATCAAGTGAGCAGCCAGGAAGGCAGACTCTTTCTGTGGGCAGGACAGTTCATGAACATCCATAGCTATGCGCTATCTAGGATGCAAGCCAACCTAAAGCAAGGCACAATTTGGCTTCCCTTCCCATCTCGGTCTTAGCACAGCAAAAGCAGCAGCACCGAGATTAGAACGCTGCTGGATTCGAAAGGTCCCATTTTCTCCATTAAAAAGTCACTTTGATAAAACTCCAGGTTCTTTAATTTCAGAACTTCTGCATAGAAATTTGCTACAACAATCACAACTTTCTATGTGTGTTCATTGGGGTGGGTGGGTGGTAGGGTCGTGGCTAAGGCAGAGATTGCACAGTTAAGTCTCCTGGTTCCCATGGCAACTGCTTTGGTATCGGAGCTCAAAAAAACCCGATATCATTGCAATGTTGACAGATTCTGATTGACTGTTGATACTGGTTGGCAGGAAAAGAGGAGTTGTCCCAACAGGTTAATATATTTATTTCCAGAAAGAAGACAAGGATACACAAATCAGATTCCTGCTGCTGTTAAATTTCAAGAGCTCCAGAAATGAAAGTTCATATTAACACAATTTAGTACCCAGTGGCATAGTAGATCCTAGTTGCCTTGTATTTATTTTCTCTGATGGGCTGTCTACTAAAACTGTTGCTTGATCACAGTTTTTCCCATCTAGATGAGATGTGACTTTATGCATACTGGAATCCTCCTAATTGCCACAGAGGGACTTATTAGTGGTACCAGCTGAAATGCCTTATGTCCCAATCAGAGTAGATTGATTTAAAATTAGCGACTTAAATCACCAAGTGAAGCTGTGATTTAAATCATCAATTTAAATCAACTTTTCCATTTGTTCTTGAGTTATTTTCCAGAGGCAGGGACGTTCTCACTGGTTAGTATAGCCATGAATACATGTTCATTTGCAATTAAACTCAACATGCACACAAATGCAACACTTTTTAGTCTACCTTGGAGGATACACTAAACCGATATGCATATATTTGGCCAATTATACAACTTAATGATGCTGCACTTTTTATTTATTATGTATTTTTAGTTTGTGGGGCACATTTATTTTAATCCAAAGTTCCAAGAATCACCCATAAGCAAGGACTATTTTTGTTTATCTGTTTCTTTTATTTAATATTGATACCCTCCAGATAAGAAATGTCCTTTGAGTTATTTACATTAATTAAAAAAAACAAAGAACTAAGGACACCCAAAAAAAACCATTCTAGATGCCTCTCAATTGGAAGTCACACAGCACCATCCAGAAGAGCAAGAAGGAACATCAGCCGGGAACTTGGAAGGAAGAGGCAGCCTTTGCCTGCTGTGGGCTGTCTCTGAACTGAGCTCATGGTGCAGACTGAGGCCCTAACTGAAGGAAAGGTCTGGACTCCCATCAGAAATACCTGCTTGCCTCCAGAGGCCGGGGACAAAATGAGAATGCCTGCAGTGATGGGGTCACCACCAAAATTGGGTTCGCCCCTTTGGGGGGGCCACTTCAGGGGTGCTATGAGGGTGAAGGTCTGTCCCTTTGCTTGACTAACCTCAAGTCTATTACTTTGTCTTTAACATCTACATCACCTGATTTTTCATAAGATTTTTGTTTGTTATCTGTTAGCCTGCCCCATATAGGAAGGATGCATTTCCTAGAAGAGGGAGGGAGTCCTCAGATTCATGGGGCATTGGAGTCATACAGGGCAATGGAAGATGTTGAAGGAGGAGACAGTCTTAGTACATACAAAATGGGGAGTGAAATAGGATGCTTATTGCCCCAAACTGTCTCATATAGCAAATAGCCTGGAAACCTAGGGTGACAGTCCCCCTAGACTGAAAATGCTGCTCTTGAATGTCAGGTCAGTAAATGGAAAAACAATTGCCATCCAGGACTTGATTCTGGATGAGAATGCTGACCCGGTTAGTATCAAAGAGACCTGGCTAGAGGAGACCGGGGGAGGGGGAATCTCTTTCAGCTCTGCCCACCAGGATTCTCTGTGCAACAGCAGGCAAGGCCTGGGGGTGCGGAGGTGGAGTTGCAGTGGTCTATTATGATTCCACCTCCCTGACCAGGTTCCCCATCCCACAGTCAATGGCATTCGAATGTATTTACCTAACGGTGGGCAGCTGGGACAGAACAGGAATTCTCTTGGTGTACTGCCCACCCTGCTGCTCAACAGTTTCCCTTCCTTAGCTAGCCATAGTTTTCTCAGGGTTGGTTTTGGAGTCTCAGCAGCTAATTGTGCTGGGAGACTTCAACATCCATGTTGAGACTGCCCTGTCAGGAGTGGCTCAGGACTTCATGGCCTCCATGGCAACATGGGCCTGTCCCAAATGGTGTCTTGCCCTACCCATGATGCTGGACACACTTCAGCCCTTGTTTTCTGAGCAGGATGGGATGGTGGTGGTTGTGGTGTGGGCGAACTTGTCACAGTTCTGTTGTCATGATCCAATCACTACCTGGTCAAGTTTAGACTTGCTGGGACTTCAAATCTCCACAGGGGTGGGGGACTGATTAAGATGGTCCATCTCAGGAGGCTTATGGATCCAAATTGATTCCTGATGGTTCTTGGGGACTTTCCTGTCATCTCAGCACGCAATTCTGTTGAAGCTCTGGCTGATCTCTGGAATGGGAATATGGCCAGGGTGGTGGACACAATCACTCCTGGATGTCCCTTTTCACAGAGTAGAACCAGACCAGCCCTTTGGTTTTCCAAGGAGTTGGAGGAGATGAAGCGAGATAAAGACTAAAGTGACATTGGCAGAAAACTTGAAATGAATCTGACCAAGCACAGGCTAGAGTGTATTTGAAAGCCTACTCCACAGCAATGGAAGCAGCTGAGAAATCATTTATTGCTGCCACCATTGAATCTGCAAGGAACCATCTAGCTGAGCTGTTTGAGTGGTCAGAGCAGAGGGCTATCATATTCTGATCTTAATGGTCCTGAGAAATTTCTGATAATTCAACAGCCTGCTGTGAAGAATTTGCATGGCACTTTGTAGATAAAGACTCTCAGATCTGTTCTGATCTGCTATTATTGATACAGTTCCAATGGATGTAACTCTGGCTCCTGCTTGTCCAGTGTTGATTAATATCTTTCACTTTGTGCAGCCTGAGAATATGGACATGATCCTTGGAAAAGTGAGAGGTACCACATGTATTTTTGATCCTTACTCTTCCTGGCTGATCAAACAGGCCAGAGAGGGACTGGCAGAGCGAGTGAAGGTAGTGGTCAATGCTTCCTTGAAACAAGGCAAAATTCCCACTTACCTAGGCAGTTGAGAGACCTATATTTAAAAAGCTAATCCTGAACCTCTCTATAATGGCCAGCTATTGGTCAGTGTCTAATCTTCCATTTTTGAGCATGGTTTTGGAGTGTGTGGTTTCTGGATGAAATGGATAATCTAGATCTACTTCAGTGTGGTTTCAGGCCTGGCTATGGAGAAGACATCTTTGATTGCCTTGGTGGATGACCTGTGCAGAAAGCTAGACAGGGGAGTGCGTCCCTGTTGGTTCTCCTGAACTTCTTGGTGGCTTTCGATACCATTGACCATGGTATCCTTCTGAGTCATCTCACCAGAAAGGACTGGGAGGCACTGTTTTGCAGTGGCTCTGGTCATTCTGGAGGGCTGCACCCAGAAGGTGATGCTGCGGGACTCCTGTTCAAACCCCTGGCAATTGTCATGTGGGGTTCCTCAGGGTTCTGTTTTGTCTCCCATGCTCTTTATCATATATATGAAACCACTAGGAAATGTCATCCAGAGCTCTGGAGTGCAGTGCCACCTCTATGCAAATGACACCCAACACTACTACTCCTTCCCACCTAGAGCCAAGGAAGCTGTCCTGAACCTAAAACAGTGTCTGTCAGCCATAATGGACTGGAGGGCAAACAAACTGAAACTGAGTTGCTCCTGGTCAGTTGAAATAGGGATCCAGCCTGTGCTGGTTAGGGTTACACTCTCCCTAAATTTGGGGGTCCTCCTGAACTCAGTGCTGAACCTGGAGGCCCAGGTTTCTGCAGTGGCCAGGAGGGCATTTGCACAATTAAAACTTGTATGTGAACTTTAGTTACTTCCCATCTGGATTACTGTAACACACTCTACATGGGGCTGCCTTTGAAGAGTGCTAGGAAACTTCAGCTGGTCCAAAGAGCTGCAGCCAGATTGCTAACTGGGGCTGGCTACAGGGAGCAGACCACTCCTCTGTTGCAGGACCTCCACTGGTTGCCAGTTCGTTTCCAGGCACAATTCAAAATGCTGGTTATGACCTATAAAGCACGATATGGCTCAGTTTCAGGCTATTTGTCTGATCATGTGTCCTTATATGAATTTGCTTGGACCCTGAGATCCTCAGGAGAGGCCCTTCTCTTGGCCCCACCCCCATCTCAAGCCCGGTTGGTGGGAACGAAAGAGAAGGCCTTCTCGGTGGGTGCCCCTCAACTCTGAAACTCCCTGTCCAGGGAAGCCAGAATGGCCCCCTCCTTACTGTCCTTCTGGTGGCAGGCTAAAGCCTATTTATTCAGCCAGTCTTTTAAAAAAGAAAGTTTTTAAGATTAAGTAAAGGCATTTTTTTTAAAAAAATGTTTTTATTGTTTTTAACTGAATGTTTTAATACCAAAGGCATTTAATCCTGTTTTAATATTTGTATATATGTAGATTTTAATTTGTATTTAAATGATTTCAATGTAAGAGTCTTCTTGTGGAAAGAAAAAGCAGGGTATTAACAACAACAACAACAACAACAGGTGACTGATTAGCTATTTTCCATTATAGAAGTACAAAAAGTGCTTTCTGACTAATTCATTGAAATAGCAGGTACAGAAAATAATGTTATGTTTCTTGGTGAAGGGGAAAATGGAATGACTTCATTTTTATCCTAACTTTCTCCAAGAAAAATCATAGTCCTTTCCTTTTCTCCCACTACATTCCCTTCTGTATTTGTGGAGAAATTTGAAAGATGGAATGGGGGAAACTGAGAGAGCCTATCCTGTATTGAAGCTCCTTCCATGATTGGAGTGGGACCTTCCAGTTGCTGGAGAATAGCTGACTACAGGGAGGAAAAATTTCCCTTGCTGCAACAGTGTCACTGCCTGCTGATGTATTTCTGGTTACAATCTATGTAGTCCTATATGGTTCAAGTCAAAGTTAAATGAAGGATCATATGTGAGCCTGTCTGAGGTCTTCAAGGGAGGCCATTCTCTCTATCTCTCTACTCTCATAAGTACATATTGTGGAAGGATCTTTCTAGGTTCTACTCCTAGGCTTTGAAACCCATTTCCTAGAGAGCTTAGACAGGTTCCTACCTTGCTCACCTTCCATAAGGAGGTTTTTTCCTTTTTTCAGCAGGTCTTTGAAGGCTGATTACTTGGCAGGTTCTGATCTCTCATCTAAGTAGCTGACCCTACTAGGTGGGATCTGTTGCCAACAGTTTATTTAGAACCATGACTAATAACTATCTTTCTCTTCTTGGAATCAGAGAATGCCACACGTAGTATAGCATGAAGTTGTTGAAATTGATTTCCCTTTGTTAATTGATCTCCAAGATCTGATTGTTTAGGAAAGAATTTCCACAGTTGAGACTCTCCTTAGGTGGATTATCTTTCCTACCACCAGAAGGTGTTCTTCCCTGAAGTGCTTCAGGTGCTTTTTATGGTGTTATGTATGTGTTCCTACCTCATATCACACTTTGGCCAACACCGTGTAGGCAGCTCTAGAGGGCTGGTATATAGTTTCAATTCATTGCAATCACTTATCTGGGTAAACAAGCCCTTTCAGCTTTCCCGAATTTTGTTATAAAGAAATGAAACAGAAAGGAATATCCCTGGAAGAGTCAAACAACAAATGTAAACAGAATTGTAGGAGATGCACAATATTAAATCACAGAGCAAATTGGAAGGGGCCTGTAGGGCATCTATTCTAACCTTCTGTTCTGTGCAGGAGTTTTAGAGCGAGTACATTCTCAACAGAGTCTTATACAGCGTCTCCTTGGAGACGTCTAGTGTGGACAAGATCAGATATCATTACATGGGCTGTAATTTAAGCCCATGTAACCTAATTTTGCCCTTAGGAGCAACAGAGAACAAATCTTAGCCCTTAGGTTTCAGAATGGACCTCTGTGTGTGTGTGTGTGTGTGTGTGTGTGTGTGTGTGTGTGGAGGGAGGTTTGCGTATACAGCCATACAACTATTGGTGCTTATTACTTTTGTCCTAAATGAAGGTAAGTATGAAGTGTAAAATATCAGAGTCAGAGAAGTCGTGGATGTGGACAGTATAGTGATAAATGGACATATTTCCCCACCACTGTGCATTGTTCACATACAAAAGAAAAATATCAAAGGGGAAGAAGATAACAGTGGGTGAATAAAGATCCAGGAGGTATATCAAATATTCACTGGACATTAAATGTATAATCCTGGGTAGATTCCACTGTAAATTGCTAAACGCTGTCTTTTATTCCCTTGTAGGGATTATGCAGATTTATTGGAACGTTACAATGATACCCAGAGAATTTTCTTTATGTATGAAGAAAAATGTTCTTGTTGAGGTAGATAGTCCTCAAAAAGTGCTTAAAGACAACTTGAACACACAATAATCTGCTCAAAAGTTGGGTTTGTATCCAGATCTTCAGAACTTCCATGAAGGGAGCAGAACAATCTCATTTTTGGCTTCCTGCTTTTGTTGATTAGCATAACCGGCTGTTGAGAAGCACAGCAGGCAGGCGATGACTGTCTGCTAAAGAACCAAGAGCTTTTCCTCTCATCTGTTTGGTCTTTTTGCAAAAGGACTGTAGGGGCTTGCAATTTCATAGAAGGTCACCCTGGTATATAGGAGCTGTATCTAACCAAGAGGAAGCTATGCTACCTTTTACTGTCCATTTTAAACTAGCCTGCCCACTACTTTGTGGCTCAGAGGGGTATTTCTTAGTATCAACAATGTGCTTTAATTAAACTGTTAAAAACACTAGTTCAGCTGTTGCATTGCAGAAGAAAGATAAAAGCACAGCAAGACATCTGTGTGTAGGAAAAGACTATGCAAAATATAAACACCTGCCTTTTGTTGGTGACAAGCTGTGGAAACATAAAGAGGACAGGTGCTCTACCTCCTGGCACTCAGATATTTCTCTGTGCCCTTTAAACATTCTCTCCAGAAGGCCCAATACTCCTCCCCGGCTGCCTTCTTTCCGGAGCCAGGACAGCCATGCTGTGTTGACATGGTTTGAATAAAACAGCCCCAAGATCTATAATAGACTTTTCCTGTGACATTTACTAAATCTTTTTGAAGTTCCCTTCTCTTTTCTGCACTAAATATCAGTTGCCCAAGATAATCTATGAAGCTTGTAGCCTGGCCATTAAGCACTCCTCTTGTGACTGGGTTAATTCGCAGCAAATTACAGAGATTGCGGAACCGGCAGGCAGCAAAGCACTGTAACATTTTCCTAAGAAAGGGAGAAAGAGCAGGGAACAATAATCACACTCCTTTCCTCAAGGAACAAAGAGGCTAGGTATCCTAAGGTGACCGGAATATGATCATTACTGGGCTTCTGAACGTTGGATCAGCTTTTGTATGAATTTATGGTGCCAGGTTGAATATAACAAAGAAAAAATCTAGAAAATAAAGGATACTTTATGGCTGTCTTATCTTAAACCCATTTCTGTTTTTCTTTATTTTTTTATTTTTATTTTTTATATTTTTCATTCTATTATTATCTCATGTTTTATCAAAACCATTGCTCATTCAATATATTGTATATTTTGCATGCAAATAGTTCCAGGGTCCATTGCTGAAATTTCAATGTATGCCTGGGAAAAACATCTCCTTGAAACTTGGAAGTGAGCTGCCAGTCATTCAATGTTGAAAATAGTGAATAGTAGTAGTAGTAGTAGTAGTAATAATTTTTATCTATCTCTTCTTATGGCTCGAGGCGGGATACAACCTGAAGATGAATAAAATAACTTAAGAAGAACTCTATTTAATCAGCACAGCAGCTGATGGCTTCTATTCAAATCTCAGCCTAAACTGAGCTGTCTAAGGTGCTGAACCTTAGCTTCAAAATAAATTCAGAATTGAAGCTATTTCCTTCAAATTTCAGATTAAAACCTGTACTGGATTTACTGCCCCAATGAAATGGAAAAGACCAATGGCCATCGCTTGATCAGATCTACATTGTTATGTGCCTTCAAATTGATTCCAAACTATAGTGACCTTATAATTGGGTTTTCTTGGCACGCTTTACTCAGGAGACATTTGATCATTGACTTCTTCTAAGGTTCATGGGCTGTGATTGTTCAAGTTCACTTCGTACATTTCTAAGCTGAATGGGAATTTGAATCCCATTCTCTTAGACTCCTAGTCAAACACTCAAACCTATTAAATCATGCAAGTCCTCTGACCAATCCTATCTAACTCTTTCTTTTCATACAGCTGTATATTATATTACCAGAGAAGAACATGATTTCAATAGCAATCTCCCAATCATATTGTCCAGCAACTGGTAGTTAGACAAACTGTCTATTCATATCTAATACTAGTATATAGTATATAGCTATTGGAAGCTACATTTTCTATGGATGTGTCTTTTAAAATCCTGCAAGTTGGTGGCCAGACACTACATCTTATGGTAGTGAATTCCATAATTTAATTAGGCATTTTGTGAAGTCATAATTCTTTTTATATGTTTTCCGTTTTCACACAAAGTACATCTAGAATTATAAGAGACATAGAAGATCCTCTTCCTAACTATTTTTTTCCTCACTATGCATAACATTCTGCACTTCTGTCATTGGTCATATTGGCTTGGACTGAAGGAGGAAAACAACCATTGAAGGAGCACAGCTTCCCTATCAGTTAATTATGAAAGTGCTCACAGTAGGCTTCAGAGTTTCTAACATGACTAACAACAACACATCATCCTGAAAATATGTTCGACCTAAACCTAATTTGGGATTAGATTGTTTCTCTTTCTACACAGTCACAGTAACATATGAACCCTGTTGTACTTTCCTGATGTGGTTGAGAAGGTGGCATATGAAATATTTGTGCCAGCTAAAGGTGAAACTTATGAAGAGATGAGGATTTTCTAGCCAACACATATGGGTACAGAAACATGTTTCCATTTTAAAGGCAAAAATGCTACTACAATGCAATCTGACTCATAGATGCATGGTGCCAGGTTATCAGATCTCAGTTTTCACACACATCTGAATTTTGTTATACTGGTTCTTAATCTCTTGGCACTGCATTTTTCCTTCTTCATTTGGGACGCTATCATGATATACATTTGGATCATCACTTTCTATAAAAGGTAGGGTTTTGACATTTTGGAGGAAAACTTTGGTTTTGATATCTCATAAATTCCCTCCCATTCAGAGCTCTCCAAAAGGGTTCAGAGAGTTTGCTTTAAGAAACTCTGTTGCTCGTCAATACCTGATCCATCCCCTGTTTGACATTGTAAGTCAGGCCAGGGCTTAATGGATAGAAACTCGACTCTCACTCTTCAGCATCAGCTTTTTAGTGCTTGTTAGAGCCCTCAATCCACGAATTGGAAAAGCATTGGCTTACGCTGCCTTTTCTCCCCTCACTTAAACGTACTTCATGACCTTCAGGCAATACAGCAATAGTTTTTAAGCTTGCATTCCCCTCTGGCTCAGCTTCTCTGCTCTCAGCAACAAAGCACATGCAATAAAAATATTTATTACATTCCATGGGGGATATCATTTTTAGAGAGAGCCAGGCTCTGATATCTCCCCAAAGACTGACTGAATTACACATTGATTAATAGTACAACTTGTGGTCTCCTTACTCCTTGCAAGCAGAAACTTAAGCCCTGATGTTCTAAAGGGGGCTATCAAGTATTGCAAAGCTGAAATGCCAGCAAATCACTGCAAACATTAATCATAATGTTGGCAAGAATTAAAAAAAAAACAGGATAGTAAGTGATCAGGGATATCTAGGTGCAGACTTAATCTTGGGGAATTCATGCATGGAAAATGCTTCTAAATATTATTCACATCTCAATTAGACATGGCCCAGGCTCCTCTTTGTTCCTGTTTTTGAGAAGACTACACTCTATAGGTTTGATCAATGGCAAGGGAGAAAAGGGGGAAATGAACAGCAGACCAAAGCCCTGGGTTTTCCTAAAAGCTGTCATAATAATTTATGACCCTGAGAGATAAAACTTTGAACTAGTCAGACACAGCATAGAAAACTTGGAGTCCATGGACAGAACCACGAGATCAGAGAAGGAAGGAAAAATGTTTAAAATGTTCAGGATACGCCGCAAATTTTCCATTCAGGATCAAAATCTAGAATGGATAGGTATCTCTGATACATTGTATCTTATTCACTGATGTCTCTATGTGTCATGACTAGAATGCTTCTTTGTATACGTGCACATGTTCAATATATGGGTTTAAAAGAATGTGTTCCCTTTCCCAAGCTAATGAAGTTCACTTCCAAATTTTCATGAGCTATCTCTGAAAATACCAGTGGCTTCCATCAGAGGAGCATCTCCCAGTTCATCAATGGGTTTCCCATTCACTATAACATGCTTATCAAGTTTGCAGATGACACCAAATTGGGAGGGATAGCTAATACTCCAGAGGACAGGATCAGAATCCAAAATGACCATAACAAATAGATAGCTGGACAAAAACTAATGAAATGAATTCCAACAAATCTAAGATACTACACTTAGACAGAAAAGAAATGAAATTCTTTTTTGTAAGTGTAAATTTCAGATTTAATTTTGCATAGAAATTATCCAACATTTTGCCCTTTTTATTTTAAATCTGAAACCTTCTATATGATGAAGTCCAGAATGGATGTCATTGGGCTTGAAAATAGTACATGTGAAGGAATCTAGGAATCTTAATAGATCACAAGCTGAACACAAGAAAACAATGCAATGTGGCAGCTAAAAAACCAGTGCTATTCTAAGCTACATCAGGGGGCTCTACTGAATGGCTCTTGTGATCTCTTCCAATTTCATGATTCTCTGTAGTTTGTCTATACCACATGCTTATTGTACCATTCACTTCATCTAACATTGGAATTTTTCACATCAGAGAAGTTACAATTGCTGAATTTCCATGGAAGGAAAAAGTCAGAGCTTTGTCTCTAGCTGTAAAGTGGAGAGCCAATTTTTCCTATGGCCTCCAGGATGCTGTACCATGGAAGCACTAAGTTGTATTGTAAATCCAATCTAATTGCATTTAATGAGGCTTAATTATGAAGAGGTATCAATGGAATAGTCTATAAGATGCACAGCAAGCATTAATATCATATTTACAAGGCATGCATAGGTGAATGTGTATGCAAAATTAAAGTACATTGTTGTATCAGACTTGTTTTGCATCTTACATTGCAGGGATTTGGGGTGGCCAGATCACTCCATGCCTACAGGCTACAGAATGGAAATTTTCTCCCCTCAGCGTCAGTTGTTTATGAAGGAAGGAGACAGCAGGAGACTTTGGGTGATGCCACTGAGTACTGCTTCCAAACATTTTTTTTCTCCCCAGTAGGATGTTTGTAAATAGTAGGGAGGTCTCAGAGGGGCTCTTTATACTTTCACTTGTTTGTTCTACAAATCAAAGCACATAGCACGTATCGTAATACCATTTATTTTCTTCCTAGCTGGCAACATGAAAGCCAGCATGCATTCACAAAATCACAAACCTCATGGCAGGCCACTGAAATTGCACCGTTCATTTAATTTTTAAAGGAAAACTGGGTACACTGCATTAGTGCCATATTATGAACATTAAAACTCAGGCAATCATTAACCCCATTTGGTAATCCAGACCCTGGTTAAATTGTCCCCATTTTCATCATTCATGGTGGAGTGATCAAGATGCAGGCCCAAGTGAAGATATTTTCATTTGTTCCCTTGATTTGAGAAACCTGATAGCAACTATTGGATGCATTTGTGTAACTACCTACTTCATCATCCTTGCAAAATTCAGTCATGTCTTTGCTCCAGAGAAAGAGGGGGGAATAATCATTGGACAGATGTCCTATCTCATATCTTGGTCTCACATACTTAAAAGAGAAAAGCCTTGTCCTCTTTTGAACAGTTTCACTCTTACGCATCATAAGATTTGATGGGTATCCTCCATATTTTTCCATTACAGTTCCACAATATTAATGAGAGACAAAAGTGAGCTATAGTACAAAATCTGCAAGTCAGATGAACTTTAAAGCAGCAGTGACCATTAAATAAGCAATGCAAATCAGCTTGCACATTAGAACTGAGGAATAAATATCAAATGGTTAATGGGAATAGAAGTATGCATTCCCTTTAGAGACATTTTATGGTTTCCATCAGTGGATGCTACTTTTCATAGAAAACACTTTCATAGCATAAGATTGTAGGACTCTAGGCGGGATACATTTTTGAAAATGTTTAGTTTTATAACATATCAGCCTGTTTTAATTACTGAATAGGCCAATACTAATTAATTAAATCATAAGTTATTAAAATAAGTGGATAACAAATCAATGAATAGTTGGGAAGGGCAGGGAGAGTTAGATCAGACTGTAGGGGTCAGGTTCTTCAACCCTTTGTTCCCATTGTAGTCCTCATCAAGATTCGTACTACCCTTCCATCTGCTATTTTCAATAGGATGAAATCTGCTGTCTCTCTCTATCTTCAATATTAGCTCTGTCTGTGTATTTTAAAATACAGTGTGTCCCACATATCCATGGGGGATACACTCCCAGGCTTCACATGAAATATAAATGCTGTTGTTGTATATCATGTCACACACCTTTCTAGAGACTCAAACAATTAACAGTTTTCTGAATGTCACCTAGTGGCTTTTTAGACAGTTACATAAATCTGTTGTGCAGTGTTTACAGTGGATGCTGCAGCAGATGCTTCAACTGTACTTCATAAAAAGGAAAATCAGCCTGTTTAGCAAGCCTTGCAAATGCTTGTTTGTTATAAGTAAATGTTTGATTTTTATACCTATTTTATATACCTACACACCTGGGGTCACGTAAACATTTATTGGGCCGAAAAGGGTCTCAAATGGAAAAGATTAAAACACCCTATTGAAGAGAATCGAAACATCTAACAAATCTATTTGTATTTTCTCTCTGATTCTATCAGGAGTAAAGTAATGGGGATTGGAGCTAAAAAGTCATTCCCCTGAAATGGGCATATGAATGTACCCATAAGAAGTACCTCCAAAACTGCAGATAACAGTGAAGCTTAATACAATGAAGGACTCCTGGAGCATCTAGAAAATGCGCAGAGAAGAAATATTTTGTTGGACATGGACGACTGAAGTTGCAGATATGTGAGTTGCACAGTTCTTGGATCCTTCAGGTGTTTGGGAATTCAGTTTCCAGAATCACTGTGTATCCCCAAACACTTAGCTATTCCAGAACTCTGCATTCCAGAACTTGCCATATGGTTAGTTTGATTAAAGGCATCTTCAGACTTCAGCATGACCATATGCAGTCAATCCACTTTGTTGTCAGTGTCCAGGGGCCTTGAAGATTATGCAGACCAGATAGGTCTGAAACAACTGCCAAAATCTCTTAAAACATCGTAGTTGTCATGGTCTATGATTGCTGGAAAACAACAACAACAACAACAACAACAACAACAACAACAACATTGTAGTCCTCCAAAATAATGGACACAGCAGACTTTTGCTTCTTCTATCATTTTCCTTTGCTCTCCTATACAGTTCCATGAAGAATGCCTCTTACCATCTCACTGGGATCATATGTCTGAATCTTCCTTCAGACATGTCAGTTCTTCATAATATGCTTGAGATCAAGGGCTTTCAGCTCTGCAATAACATATCTGAGTTGTGGATCCAGCTCTGCAACCTTCAGATCAGGGAACTGGCAGAACCATCCATATTTATGTCATCTTAGCTACATAAAGGAATCTAGCTGACAGACAGGTAAACTGAGAGACAGGAAAAGACTGAGTAAGAATGTAGAGGTGGTCTATAAAGTTGTCTCTTGTGTCAAGTGGGAAGTTCTCTCGCAGGATTGCTGCTGGACATTCGGTGTATTGTCTAATCCTTCTTAAAGGAACTGTAGCTGTATATTTCATCTCTGTAGGTAATGTGGCAGAAAATTGGAAGAGAGAGTTCTGAAAAAATGTTTACAGGAAAAAGTTGTTCTTCCTTGCTTGTAATGCTAGAATCATGGGCCAACTACCAAAGCCAAATAATGGAAAATTTAGGACAGGGAAAAACAACAATTTCTTCAAATGATTTTTTTTTTTTTGCTGCAAGATATAGTGGAGGACAGGGCCCCTGATGGCACAGCAGCACTGAGCTGCTGAACTTGCAGACCAAAAGGTCCATGCAGTCATGCCAGCCACATGACCTTGGAGGTGTCTATGGACAACGCCGGCTCTTCGGCTTAGAAATGTAGATGATCACCAACCCCCAGAGTCGGACAGAACTCGACTTAATGCCAGGGAAAACCTTTATCTTTACCTATAGTAGAGGACACTACTTTGGATCATTTTACAACAGTGTTCCCAACCTGTGGATCTCCAAATATTTTGGCCTTCAACTCCCAGAAATCCTAATAGCTGGTAAACTGGCTGGGATTCCTGGGAGTTGTATGCCAGAACACCTGGGGGTGCACTGCTTTACAAGAAACATAGAATTAATGAGATTAATAAAGCTATCAATGGCTACTAATAATGGCTTATTCATTCTGGTTATAATAGAAACATTGATTGAATGTGATGCAATGACTTCTCAAGTTTTCATTTACTTAATAGATATACTTTATCTGGGCTAACAATTCAGAGAATGAGAGGCAGGTCTGGTGGTCATTCATGGCATGATACCATACATTTTTCTTATTCACTATCAAAGTACAATGAATGTCTATTTGCATTGAGCTGTACTAACCCAAACATCTCCTTGTTACATCTCCATTTGGCAAGATTCTGGCTCTTGGCATAATGGTAATGTTAGATTAATGCTTTTAGGGTTTTGTTGTGTTTTTTTTTTGCGGGGGGGGGGGGTGTCCCAGTGTCCAGTGCATTAGGCTCACACTGAATCAATTTGTATATTTCTTGTCCAAATTATAGAGGACAGAGAGATCCTATTATAGTTGTTCCTAGTTTATTTGGGTTTTAATCACCCTGAATATTTATAGTCATTTGCAAACTCATGTCATAGCATGCTACAATATTTTCATCAGTGTGTTTTTTTAATCCCCCCCCCCCCCCCACACACACTTTATCATGAGTTTGGTTTGCCAGAGTTTTCACTCCTTTCTATTTTCCTCAGTTGCGCAATACTTTTAAAAGAAAGCATTCTTGCCTTTTATAGCTTCTTGCATTCTTCTTGTAAAGCATGCTGGCATTTTAAACTGTGATGTATAATTTATCTGAGTGTCTGTTTTAATTATTTCAAATAACCTCCAAGTGTCTTGAAGATTTTAAGTGTGGCGCGTTCTCTTTTCCTTTTAACTCTTCCTTTGTTTTGGAGAACTTGCCTGACATTAAAATTTACCCTCTCTGGTCAGCTTCCCATTAACATATATGTTCACTTTGATAGCAATGTGGTCGCTGTTTCCAAGCAATCCAATAACATTTTTTTTTTTGGCACACGAACTCCTGAATACTACCTAGCATTTAATTGCACCATCTGCCCTTTAGTTCCCTTTAACTCCAAAATCCACTAACTGGAGCCAAATGTACAAGCCATCATACATTTGAAATGAAAGAACTAAGATAAAATAAATCCAATGCCTGTGACAATGAGATCTAGTGAATCAGCTGCAATGATTCAATGGATCTTCTTTAGTTGGTAACAGTAATTGACATGGCTTTTGAGCCAAAAACTGGCTTTGGGTACTGAGCTCATCCTCCATGCACACAAGATACACATGTGCTGCCCCTTCACATTAAACAATTGTAGTGCTATAACTCCCCTTTAACTGTCATGGTTTTATCCTAAGGAATCCTTGGATTTGAAGTTTAATGGTACAACAGAGGAGACTGAATTTAGTCCAGTTATGTTTTTCTTGTTCATTGCACTCAATACTTTCTTCAGTATGTAGAGCAATACCATTTCATAAACACCCTGCCTGTAGATCTGATATTCAGGGATTACCACTTCCCCTTGTTTCCTACTGTTCTCCATGTCTTTTTTATTATACCCACTTTATCTGTGTTGTTGTCTTTCATTTCATGGACTCAAGTTCCATTTTGGCTTGGGGGCTACTTGCATTAATATATAAAATCACACCAATTTCTGTTAATTGTATGTCGTTAGAATACCCCTCTTCAAATTTCCTTTTTGCATGTAATTTCCCCTGCAATTTTGTGGCACACACATGCACTCAGACACAAAACCCTTACAATAAATGTGCTCTTCTCAATAGCACAGATATTTTGTCTCGAGAACAAAATAACAAGCAAAAGCACAACATAGCTCAATCTGTTCTCATTTGCAGTACACATCCTTCCTGAAAAATAAATATCCCCTTTTTCCTTCCTTCATGCCTCTCAAATTATCCAAACCGCATCAACATTTGGTCTAACACCATAAATACTTAAATCTCAACAGCTACAGCTGGATGAACCAAAAAATTGCTTGGCATATTTGCCTGCATTACCTATGAAACTGACAATCCCATGTAGAAAGATAACTCCAAATTTCCAGCAATCCAGTGGATCTCTATACTGTGCTTCCTACAAATTGAAAAATGAAAAGCTTTGCTATGACTATAAATGTGACTTCTACATGATTGCCCCCCTCCTACACACATGCGCGTGCACACACACATGTTCAATTGTACAGCACCTAAATTAATTGGATCTAAATAGTCTGTTCATTTGCCTGTATCTTGTGTTAGCAGTAGCTCTAAACTGGGAGTGATGAATACCGGACTGGAATGCTAATCCTAGCCCTAGCCAACACATCTAATAGTGAGAGATTGCAAGATTTGTAGTCCAGTAACATTCGAAGGGGCACATAGTCTCTTTTACTAATTTATATCAATTGTTGTCTCTGATCTAAGCCCTATCATATGAAATGTCATGATGAGTAATGTATAGACAATGTATTATTAAATCTCAATTCAATAAAGTAATAACAATAACATAGTAGGTATAAATATCCAAGCAAATCAATATACAGAGAAGCTACAATGCATGTATATTTCAGATTTTGTATTTGTTTGGCTATCTTCCTAAACTTTAGGAAAGGTTTCATGGGCATGTGTCCATGTAAATTCAAAAGCAAAAGAATTCTAGTATGTAAGACTACCTGTCTTTACAATAATTAAAGACCATGACTGTGTGGTGCATTATAACTGTAGTGTAAACATAAGGAGCTGTCTTCCATGGCATTCAAAGTCGGGGTGCTATGAGTAAATGCAGATACCTGGTTGACTACAGCATCTCTATTCCTAACAAGCAATCCATAAGGGCCACTCACTTCAACTGGTTGGTCTAAAACCTGGACTGGAAACCTGATCAAAAACCTGAAATGTGCTTACCTCATAATAATGTAATAGGTTAAGGCATCCCTTGTGGGATGCTTTTGCTATGGAAGCATGGTTCTTATAGTATTTAGTAACTCTTAGCTTCCATTCAGTCAAACAGCCAGGAATCTGAAAAGAACCAAGATGTCCTTAACCAAAACTCTATTAAGTGCCCTTGAGATCAATCATCCAATGTGCATTTTGATTACAGTATATACTTATGGGGGGGGGGGGGAGTGGTATAATCACCAAGAACTGAGAAGCCCGACACTCAAGCATTGTAACTAGATGTCAGTGGTTATAAACATTGCTATGGATTTTGTAAAGGCACAAATACAGGGCAAAAGAAAGAAACATGCCAAGAGGAAGGCAAGCCAAGCAAATCCTTGTCATGGCTGCCTTCCATCTATCTGGCACAGGCCCGTACTCAGGATTTTGATTTGGGAGGGACTGGGATTTTTGGTTGGGAGGGGGGGCTGAGTCTGGGTGAGGGGGGATCTACCCTAGCAAACCTTTTCTATCATTATCCCAATACCCCCATGTATATGGGATATATTGAGCATAGTGATCAGATCATGATATGAATAAACATAACAGTTTAAATAATAAATGTAAGGCTTTTTCGTGGACCACCCTTGACACTGATTTTCTAGATCCGGCACAGTCTGGTTTCAGGCCGGGGCATGGTAACGAGACAGCCTTGGTCGCCTTAGTCGATGATCTACGCCGCGAGCTGGACAGGGGGAGAGTGTCCCTGCTGGTTCTGCTGGACCTCTCAGCGGCCTTCGATACCGTCGATCACGGTATCCTTCTGGGGCGCCTTGCTGGGATGGGGCTCAGAGGTACTGTTCTGCAGTGGCTCCGGTCCTTCCTGGAGGGTCGATCCCAGATGGTGTCATTGGGGGACACCTGCTCGGCCCCACAACCATTGACTTGTGGGGTCCCGCAGGGTTCAATACTGTCCACCATGTTGTTCAACATATACATGAAGCCGTTGGGAGAGATCATCCGGAGTTTCGGGGTGAGGTGTCATCTGTACGCAGATGATGTCCAGCTCTGTCACTCCTTTCCACCTGTCACTAAGGAGGCTGTTCAGGTCCTGAACCGGTGTCTGGCCGCTGTGTCGGACTGGATGAGGGCTAACAAATTGAAATTGAATCCAGACAAGACAGAGGTCCTCCTGGTCAGTCGTAAGGCTGAACAGGGTATAGGGTTACAGCCTGTGTTGGACGGGGTCGCACTCCCCCTGAAGACACAGGTTCGCAGTCTGGGGGTCCTCCTGGACTCATCGCTGAGCCTGGAACCCCAGGTCTTGGCGGTGGCCAGGAGAGCCTTCGCACAACTGAGACTTGTGCGCCAGCTGCGCCCGTACCTTGGGAAGTCTGACTTGGCCACGGTGGTCCATGCTCTGGTCACATCCCGGCTGGATTACTGCAACGCGCTCTACGTGGGGCTGCCTTTGAAGATGGCCCGGAAGCTCCAATTAGTACAACGGGCGGCAGCCAGATTGTTAACTGGGGCGGCTTACAGGGAGCATACTACTCCCTTGTTAAGCCAGCTCCACTGGTTGCCGATATGCTACCGAGCCCAATTCAAAGTGCTGGTCTTGGCCTACAAAGCCCTAAACGGTTCTGGTCCAATTTACCTGTCCGAACGTATCTTCCCCTATGAGCCCACAAGAACCTTAAGATCTTCTGGAGAGGCCCTGCTCTCGGTCCCACCCGCCTCACAGGCACGGCTGGTGGGGACGAGAGACAGGGCCTTCTCGGTCGTGGCTCCCCGGCTGTGGAACTTCCTCCCCAGTGACATTTGGCAGGCCCCATCCCTTTTGGGGTTCAGAAAAAAAACTGAAGACCTGGCTATGTACGCAGGCATTTGAAGAATAAGCATGTGCTGGCTTCGACTCGGTCTGAATTACGGCTCTTGTATAACGTCTGGTGGATGAATGGCATAAGCACTTTGCATTGTTTTAAACTTTGTATATTGTATTTTATGACTATTTTATGACTATTTTATGATTGTTTTAACTGTTTTAATCATTTTAGTTTATTGTATATCCGTGTAACGGCATCAATTGCCACTTGTAAGCCGCCCTGAGTCCCCTCGGGTGAGAAGGGCGGGGTATAAATAATTGAAATAAATAAATAAATAAAATTTCTGGGGGGTGGGGTCTGAAGCCCTTCAAGCCCCCCCCCCTCCCCTGGCTACATGCCTGATTCTGGCATAACCTGTGATCATGTTAACTGATACTTCTGTGAACTATAGTCCTGCAAAAGTAACCATCACAATTTGTAGGCTTTCCACTCCACTGTCACAACCAGACCATACTACAAACTCTAAAGTGGATATAAAAATCCAACTTACAGCTGTTTTGTTTTTGAGAGTTCTGACAGTAAAAATACTATATGATTAGGTAGAAATGGGAACCAGTCTCTGAAGCCATTTGCTCCCCTTAGGTCCTTTTCAGTTTCAAGCCCGTTACCGTTCTCTAGTGCAGTGGTTCTCAACCTGGGGTCCCCAGAGGTTTTTGGCCTACAACTCCCAGAAATCTCAGCCACTTTACCAGCTGTTAGGATTTCTGGGAGTTGAAGGCCAAAACCATCTGGTGATCCAGATTGAGAACCACTGCTCTAGTGACGTAATAGGCTTTCCTCACTTTGATGCCATTCCAGTGTTTCGGACTGCAGTTCACACAACCCTTCACTGTGCTCAATGGAGCTGATGAAAGCTCAATCCAAAACATCTGGAGAGCACCAACTTGTTGAGAACTGCTCTAATGTAACTTGGTTGGTGAGGACGTGAGAAAGAGCCTTTGGAACTTGCCTCTGGAACTCTCTTCTGAAAGAAATTAGAATGGCCCCATACTCCCCTCTTTTAGGAAATTATTAAAAACTTACCTATGCACCCAGGCCTATGAGAAACAGCTTAACCATCTGGCTTCCCATGAAATGAATGTTAATGGATAAGACTTTTAAATATGGATATGTGTTTTTAATTTATCGACTCAGCTTTTAATGTTTGCACAAAATATACCTCACTACCTCTGAGGATGCCTGACATAGATGTGAGCGAAACATCAGGAGAGAATGCTTCTGGAACATGGCCATACAGCCCGGAAAACACATAAAAACCCTGTGATTCCGGCCATGAAAGCCTTTGACAACAATTTACACAAAATGCCTGTTTGCTCATGTGTTGTTTATTTGTTGTTGTTTGTTTTGTTTACCTGTGTTATATTATTTGTTGTATTTACTGTAAACTTCTGGCATTGAGGGCTGCCATTTTTGTTGTGAGCCATCTCAAGTCCCCGGTGGGGAGATGGGATGGAATACAAAATAATAATAATAATAATAAAAATAAAATAATAATAATAATAATAATAATAATAATAATAATAATAATAATAATAATAATAATAATAATAAGGACGACTTTCTAGGAGAAATCCTGCGAAAAACAGGTCAATTGATTTTTTAACTAAAAATTGCAAAGGATGAAATAAAAATGCATATTACATAGTGCCATTGCTAAAAAGCAGCATACTGCAAGGATATCTGTATTTTTGGTAGCCTGTTTAAGCCTCCTGAGAATGATGTTACCATCTGCTTTTGGAGAATAAATCACATGTGATCTGAAATATTCAAAGGGTGCAGAGTAACTAACTACCCAGGGGGTAGTCTTAATGACATCCCCAGTAGCCAGTTCATACCTCAAGTCCCAATTGCCTTGGAATCTTTCTCCTCTGCCTTGTTTCCCCATAGCTCTCAACGGTGTCCCCAAGGGCATATTGTGGAAGAAGATGCAGGGTAAGATAAGAGGCTTAAGGAAACCTTGGCTATTCCCTGGGGTCCCAGCATGCCTTGTTCATGCTCTCTATGTGGCTGTCGCTCTGTGCTGCCAAGTCAGCAGTCCTCCTGCTGTGTCCCCTCCCCTCGGCCTTACTGTCCCCTTTCTGAAATATTATTGCATCTGCCCTTGCTTGCTCAGTGGCCTTTGCCAACTGTCCAGTGAATTTGATCAGTTGCAGTCACTCAGGCGAAACCTGACCAGCTTGAGGAGCAGCAGGAAAGCTGTAAGGCAGCACTACTGTGGCAGCGAGCAAAGCTAGCACAATGACTCCTGCACTACACCACAGTCTCAGCAGACTCAGTGCCACCCATTACATACAAACCCCTCTCTCTGGAGCTTTGTTTGAGCTTGGGGAGCTGAGGCAAATGACAAATTATTTGCTCTGGAATTGCTTGATTGAAAAGGTAGGTCTTGGCAATGTACTGAATGTTAAAGGGGTTTTCAGAAAAATATGAAAGGAAGATGTGAATAAAAGCTGGCTCTAGCCCAATCTACACCAACCATTTAATGCAGTTTCAAACTTATAAAGTGGTTCCACTGTGCAGATGATTACATAGGCCAGTGGTTTTCAACCTGGGGTCCCCAGGTGTTTTTGGCCTTCAACTCCCAGAAATCCTAACAGCTGGTAAACTGGCTGAGATTTCTGGGAGTTGTAGACCAAAGACATCTGGGGACTCCAGGTTGAGAACCACTGACATAGGGAATCCTGGAACCAGTTTGAAGCCTGGATGTTGATGATACAACCACAGAGCACTCATGCATATTAAGGGCTTTCTTTCATACACCTTCATGGAAGTTTGTTGTCTACCCACTGCAGTTTCTAGCTAGCTTCAAACTGCATTATATGGTAAGTCTAAATATCTCTGATCTCAGTGTGTACAGCATGAGTCCCCCTTATCAACAGGAGATTTGTTCCTGAACTCACCATGGAAAATAATGAATAATAACAACTTATGCTACAAGTCATCTAGATCATACACGTATGATCCATATAATTCCTACAGGGATATTTTCTCCTGGAATTTGCTAGATCCTCATGGAAATTTGTAATATCCACTTCTCCAGTCCACACTTTTGATTTTATATTTGATGGTTTGTTTAGTATCTTTGCACTCTCTCTCAGGCCTCAGGGCAGAAGAATGATTGTCACCATTGGTCTAATCCACATGTGTCAAACGTAAGACCTGCTGTCTGAATCTGGCCCACCATGTCATTTTATTTGGCCCTCCGTTGGGCTACAACGGTTGTATCATTAGATAGTAACATCTGGAAGGCTGCAGTTTGTCCTGTTTACTCAGGATAGTTTGCTTTATATACAAGGCTTGTGAAGTTTAAATGGTCTTTAACCTTTCCCCAAACCTCAGAGCTCCAAGAGCTGTTGGGTTGTAATTCCCATTATCCCCAGTCCGTATGGTGGACAATCACAAATTATTAGTCACATCTGGAGATTCAAACTGGGTAAAAACTCAAGAGCACCAACTATTAAATATGTATTTGTGTGTGTGTGTAGAGGGAGAAAGAGAGAGAGTTGGTTGCTGTATCCACAGATTCTCTGTACATGGAGTCATTGTCCATTTGAAGGCAATCATAAGGCTCATGTGGCCCTTGATGAAAAAGAGTTTGACACCCCGGTTCTAATCCTTCCTTTTCTAATGTGAGCTTCATATTCCTATATCTCAGTGACAAAGAAATGGGAGGAGTGGGGAGGACTTTTCCTTAGAGTCAAGTATGAAACTGTCTTGTGAGAGCAGAGGGTTATTATTCGTCTGTTGTGAAAGCAGCACTCGATGGGTGGCTCATTAATAGGTAGAACCTGTCAAACATTGGGAGGGAGAGCCAGCTCATTGGGCAATGAGATGAAAACTTATTAACTCCCACCAAAGGGAAAGAGGTGGCGATTAACTAGTGCGATGACAATATGAATTGTCAGAGGCACAGACAGCAAGCACAACTGTTCATTATTATATTAACAGCCTTAATTTCTGCCTTTAAACACTGGTAGCCTGTCAGTTCAATTAGAGAGCGCTTGAGTGTGTTTAATGTCGATCAATACATTGCTGCATCTGGTGGATTTTCCCCCCTCCATCTCCTGGCTAGGCTTTGTTGTGCAGAGCGAGATGCAGGGGGAGAGGGTGCTCGCAAAGCCTCCTTCTGATATTCTTTTTGTCCTTGGGGTAGAAGGTGCTTTGCAAGAAAGGTAGTTAGATAATGATACATGATCTGATTTGAGGCAAGACTAATCAACAGTGATTTGTGAAATTCCCACAGAGGTGGAGAGCCACAGGAGTGTTTTGAAAGGTCTCAAAAGATCAGGCCAAGGTAAAGAGCAATCTAATATATTTAGCAAATGACATTACAGGACACTGGGAGAGAAAAGAAATAACAGCATAAGGAGGGAACACTCTGTCAGGCTAGGCTATTAGAAAGGGATAGATTCTGATCTCAGCATTACCAGTGCAAATCAGTGAACCAATGAACCTTGCCTTGCAGCTGGTGAATGATCAAGGCCACAAAAGATACACCTGGTAAATGGGATTTCCTAAGGTGGTTCTTAATATAACTCCTCTCAGTCTGTAGGATGATTTTTTATAAACAAATAGAACAATTTTGAACGTAAATGGGACTTTTCTTCTGTACCCACCACTCGTAATTCCCTCTATTTTTATGTCAGTAGATAGGGTGCCTTCTCAGATGATGTAGCTGTATGAGTGTTGGACTATGCTTTGGAGACCAGAAGATACAATTATCTTGGAGTCACAATAAATTGGAAATGACTTGAAGGCAAACAACAACAACTTTGGGCAGAATCATGCTTTCATCCTTAGAAGAAGGCAATGGAAAACGTTCTCCTTTTGAGCATTCATTGCCTAAGAAAACCCTATGAAATTAATGGGGTCATCGTAAGTCTATGGTTCTCCTGAGAGCACACACACTTATCTTAAGTATAATAAGGTAGTTCAGGGAAGCTAGCCATTAAAATATCTTGGGGTCCCAAGCAAGCTTCCTATTTATATATCTTCACCAGTCAGCTTTTTTAGAACATGATCAACAATCCTTGTGTTTCCAAACATAGCACTACTTGCATGTATCATAAGAGAGTGGGTGAGTACAGCAATCCTGTTTTCCCTCCTCTTAGTTCTTTAATTCTTACACCAGACTTGGTGCTCCTGCAGGTAGGAGTTCGTGATATTTGTTGCTGTGGTTTTCAAGGTTTCTTTGAAGATCCAAATGGCATATCTATTGTTTATTTTCTAGTAAATTCTGGCATCAGCTGCAACTTTCTATTCCCTCCTTCAAGATTTTTTTCTCCATTCCAATGTATACGAGAACAAAACAGTAAAATTCTCCCTTTTCTGTTTTCAAAACGTAGTCAGATAGTGCAGTGGTTCTCAACTTGTGGGTCTTCAGGTGTTTTGGCCTACTACTCCATGAAATCCCAGCCAGTTTACCAGCTGTTAGGATTTCTGGGAGTTGAAGGCCAAAACATCTGGGGACCCACTGGTTGAGATCCCCTGATATATTGCATCACTGAAAAAGCAAGGAGGGAGTTTGATTTGGGGTCAGACACCTGGGAGGTCACATGGCCTGGTTGTTTTGATGATTGAGATATTACAACTTAGAGTTGAGCAAATTGAGTAGTTTGAGAAACAGCAGGAAATAAAAGCAGGAAAGCCCTATACTGCTTATATACTCTCAATGTTCTGATTGTTAATAGAAGTGGGAGTGGTGGATAAGATTTGACTACAAAAATATTTTCCAACATAAACTGAAGGAGCATTAAGACTAAAGAGAAACCTAATATCCATAGATGACATGCTCCCTCTATGCTGCTGCAGCAGAGACCAGGAGTAAATTGGAAGGCAGCAATTTGGAAGGATGTGTTTTGATCCTTTTTTTCTAGTAAAGGGAGCTTGGAAAGCTGCAGCAGTTTACTGTCACTTGAGCCTTCTGGAAAAGGCAAGATTCCGCCCCTTCTTTACCTCACCTTCTGCTGACTTGTCTATATGCATAATTTTTGTCCATTGAACCCAGTTTGCGGGAACTGGAGCATGCAGAGGACAAAGAGTGAAATAATCAGAGTAGAGAAAAACTGAGACATTGTAAAATTAGCTGAAAAAAAATTGGATGACAGAATTAACTGGTGCTGTCCCTGTAAAATAGGAACAGCTGAAGGTGTATGGAATATATCCCTCAAAACAGAATCTAGAAAGTTAATTTCAGGATGAAGGTATACAATGCTGAGGCAGAATGTATAGCTCTGAATTCCTCAATCCTCCAGACAGCATAGCTACTGGGAAGTTATGCCAGTTGAAGCCTGCCCTCCACGTTGTATCCTCACCCCCCCCCCCGCCCCGCAAAGAACTTTTCTAAGTTCTATGTTAAAGCATTTATAACTGAGCAATTGTAGGATGATATTCAGGGTGACAAAAGCATTCTCCTAGCACTGCTGAATCACAGATGGTTTTGGCATGTCATTACAGTTATTCTTCTTTAAAATAACTTCCCAAACTCTGTTCTGGATCTGTTTCAAGGGAGGAATAGTAGTTTTGACTGAATCATTGGGTAGCCTAAGTATAGCATTGCAATAATAATAATAATAATAATAATAATAATAATAATAATAATAATAATAATAATAATAAAGCAGGGGTACAAGAAACCCGCACTACAAACTACAGCTGACAGCTGGTTCATTGTCCCCACTGCTTTTCATTATTGCCATGATCCCTCTGTCAACAATCTTACAAAAAACAAATCTCGGCTATCAAACATCTAAGAAATCTCACAAAATTTCGCATCTGATGTACATGGATGACCTGAAGCTGTATGGGAAAATGGAAACTGAAATCCAGTCTCTGACTAACACTGTCTGAATTTTTAACACTGATATCAGCATGGAGTTTGGTTTGGACAAATGTTCAACAGTGGCATTGAAGAAGGGAAGAATAATTGAAAATGAGGGCATAAATATGCCTAATGGCCAAACAATAAAGTGTCACCAGCCAGAGGCCTATAAATATCTGGGCATATTACAGCTGGATAACATCAAGCATGAACATGTGAAAACTGTGGTCAGCAAAGAATACACACAAAGGGTCAGAAAAATTCTCAAAAGCAAGCTCAATGGAGGCAACACCATCAAGGCCATACACACCTAGGCCATACCTGTCATAAGATATACTGCTGGCATTATAAATTGGACACAGGCGGAACTGGACAATTTGGACAGAAAAACTCATGACCATTCATCATTCACTGCACCCTCACAGTCAATGTTGACTGGCTATATCTGCCTAGAAGATCTGGTGACAGAGGATTCTTACAAGTAAAACAAGCAGTCAAAGAAGAAGAACATGCCATGGCAGAATATGTAAAGCAAAGTGAAGAATCTGCTTTGATTGAAGTCAAAAAAATCAGAAACTCCTCAAAGCACAGCAGACAAAAAACAGTACAAGAAAACCGCACTACAAACTAGAGCTGACAGCTGGCACAACAAAGCATTGCATGGAAAGTTCCTTGACAAAATTGAAGGAAAAGCTGACAAGGAGAAGACCTGGCTATGGCTCACAAATGGGACATGGAAGAAGGAGACAGAAGGCCTGATCCTTGCAGCCCAGGAGCAAGCCATCAGAACAAATGCAATTAAGGCCAAGATCGAAAAATCAACTGATGACCCAAAATGCAGACTGTGCAAGGAAGCTGACAAAACCATTGATCACATCCTCAGCTGCTGTAAGAAAATCGCACAGACAGACTACAAACAGAGGCACAACTCTGTGGTCCAAATGATTCATTAGAACTTATGCCTCAAGTACCATCTCCCTGCAGTAAAGAACTGGTGGGATCACAAACCTGCAAAAATATTGGAAAATGAACACGCAAAGATACTGTGGGACTTCCGAATCCAGACTGACAAAGTTCTGGAACACAACACACGAGACATCACAATTTATGGAAAAGAAAAACATTTGGATTATTGATGTCGCCATTCCAGGTGACAGTCGCATTGATGAAAAACAACAGGAAAAACTCAGCCTCAAGATTGAACGTCAAAGGCTCTGGCAGAAACCAGTACAGGTGGTCCCGGTGGTGATGGGCACATTGGGTGCTGTGCCAAAAGATCTCAGCCGGCATTTGGAAACAATAGACATTGACAAAATTACGATCTGCCAACTGCAAAAGGCCACCCTACTGGGATCTACGCGCACCATCCGAAAATACATCACACAGTCCTAAACGCTTGGGAAGTGATCGACTTGTGATTTTGTGATATGAAATCCAGCATATCTGTCTTGTTTGCTGTGTCAGACTATGTTGTTATGTCAATAATAATAATAATAATAACAACAACTTTATTTTGTACCATGCCTCCATCTCCCCAAAGGGACTCGGGCGGCTTACATATGGCACAAGGTACCTAAAACAATGCATAAAATAAATACACAGTACAATACAAAATAAAACCACTAGTATATAAAACAAGAATTTGAACTCAGAACAGCGCCAATAACCTATAGTGTCATCTGTCGTAAAAACATGGCCAACAGGTGGTTTCATGTGAAATATCAAACTAGTGGGACACTTTTAAGTCTGAATAATAATTAAAACAATAAGAGACCATATCTTTGCTTATGGGGTCTTCAGAAAGTTTTTATTTGTGTGCCTGGTAGTCACTTCTGGCCTATGGTGACTCTAAGGTGAAACATTCACAGTTTTCTCGCTAAGATTTTTTCCCAAATGGAGTTCTGCCTTTATCTTCCTCTAAAGCTAAAAGTATGTAACTTGCCCAAGGCTGAGTGGGAATTCACAACTACATCTTCAGAGTCATAGCCCAATGCTCAAACCACTACACCACACTGGCTCCCTCTTCAGAAAAAAATTTCTGCAATGCCTCTCATATTTTCATTTTTCGGGTATTTGGGATTTCAGCACTCATAATTTGTGACCATTAATCATGATACCTTAAATCTCAGCTAAGGATTGAGAGAACTAGCATATTCAATTACTTTCTCTCCCCCCCCCCCCCACTATTTTCCTCTTGTTTTCCTGATTTCCATATTAACCTTGCCACATTTTGTGTATTTGTGAATGGGGGAGGGGGCTGCAGTTACCAAATCTGAGTACATTTGTCCAAAAACAACAACAGCAACAACAACAACAACAATAATCTTACTATATTTTGTCCAGTTGACCTGACAGCTATTTGGCTATCTTTTCTTTAAGTATCCTGACCTCCTATAACTCCCGCAAATGTCTTACAAATAAAGAGCAAGCAAACAGAGAAAAACTCTGCATAAACTTTACCATGGTACCATCCTATGGACACCTGTGATATGCAGTTTAGTGAGATAGTTAGAGTTACCATCTAAGAGCTCTAGTGCAATAGTTTAGTACAACAGCAGAGAAGTCTTATGCTTCATCTACACTACAATTATAAGCAGATTGAACTGAATTATATGGTCAATGTAGACCAGGGGTCCCCAAACTTTTTAAGCAAAGGGCCGGTCCACAATCCTTCAGACTGTTGAGGGGCCGAATTATCATTTGAAAAAAATATTCCTATGAATACTGCACATGTCTTCTTTGTAGTGCAACAACAACAACAACAACAACAACGAAAGAACAATACGATATTTAAAAATGAAAACAATTTTAACCGACATAAACCTATTAGGATTTCAATGGAAAGTGTGGGCCTGCTACTAGCCAATGAGATAGTCAAGTTAATTAGGATTGTTGGTTGTTGTGTGCCTTCAAGTCATTTCAGACTTTGGCCGAGCCTAAGTCTAAAATTAATTATTTATTTACTGCATTTATTTACATTTATATCCCACCCTTCTCACCCCGAAGGGAACTCAGAGCAGCTATATGTACATACAATATATTATATTATTAGCTTAACACAATATTAGCATTATATATTACTATATTGAACTATACCACTATACTATTATATAATATGTAATATATAACATATAATTAATATTATTATATGGTATTAGTATTATATTGTATAACATAAGATTATTATCAATATTATATGTATATACAATATATTATATTATTAAAACTGATATAAAAATATTATATTATAAAACTGAGGGCGGGGGCCAGGTAAATGACCTTGGAGGGCCGCATCCGGCCCCCGGGCCTTAGTTTGGGGACCCCTGATGTAGACTCATATAATCCATTTCAACGCAGTTCAATCTTAAGTCACATAGCCTCTCCTACACCCTTAATTTACCATGCTGTTTTTAACTATGCCAGAGGATACTATGACTTTGCCAGTGTTAAAGTAAGATTCAGCTGCTATGTGGAGGTGAGGAGAAGAGTGCCATCTCATATTTTGGCTCAGGCAGCAACAAGTCTCAGGCAATCACCTCTGTCCTGGCTATTTGTTATAGCTGCAAGTATAGGACTAGAATTTGGGAAAGTTACTTTTTTGGACCATAGCTCCCAGAATCCAATCACCATGCTGTAATTCCAAATATAACTTTTCTAAGTTTGTCCCAGCAACCAGCAGTAGCAGATCTAGGAGCTTAAAGACATCTACACCCTACATCCTTTTTTCATTCTTGCCCTGCTTACTTAGAAAGCTGGGGCTTCTGGAAAATGTGACCTTTGAGCGCTGTTACTTAGGAGGAGGAGGAGAAACAGCCCTCGTAATCAAATTAAGACTTCCTGGATCAGCAAATTACTAGACATCCATTACTAGATATCAGCCTCATCCACAAATTAATAGACATCATTTCTCATACTGCCAGTGAATTGGCATGAAGGAGGAGAGGACTCTTTCCCCATTCATCCTGAGCCCAATTGTCTCTGCTTAAGTGGGCGCATATGAGCGCAGAGCCTGCCAGTTTATAACCACCAAAACTAAGTACAAAGGAACTCATTTTGAAATGCTGGACAATGACAGAGGGAGGCTGCAGTTAAGTAGGATGTTGATAACAGCAGAGGTCTTTCAACACTGTAGTTGCTACCTTTCAGTTCAGCCAGTTCGGGCGGTTTGTTATGTAGACAGATTGGAGATCGAGGGTGAGTTAGGTGTCAGTAACAGAGATTCAGTGTTTGTCATGGACAAACATAAACATTATTTATTATCAGAGGCACAGAGACAGGAACTTATGAGCTCTCAGCTGCTTGTTCACAAAAGCCCCATTGGTCTTTTCTAGGTGTCTGGTGATGAAAAAAAGAGATTTTTTTAGCGTATTGGCCAGTGATGTGACCAGGTTATTTGGACAGGTTATTCTGTGAGATAAAGAATTATGATCTAATCCAGCCAATATTGCTGCTGTTGTGGAAGGGACCACAGAGGCCATCTAGTACAATCTCCTGCCATGCTGGAAGAGTTCCTGTTGTCTCAGTACCGTTCAGTTGCAGGATTCAAAAAAGTCAATGGATGCATTTAGAGTGCCCAACCTGAGAAATGGAGTGTGTTCCTATACCTTTAATGGCTATGGAGGGAATGCAACCATGTAACTGGCAATACCTACTGTATTTCCCTCATCTACCCAACCATTAAAGGTTTGGAGTCCTCTATTTCATATGTCAGTCCTAGATGCATAAGACACCTCAACGTAGTGGAAAGATGCACATCGAACTCCCATCAGCTCCAACTAGTATGGACAATGGAGGGAAAGCATAGGAATTATGATCTAATAACATTTGAGAAATACAGGTACAGTCTCCCTGCCCTCTACTGTTAATTTCCCCATAATATCCAGAGTTGGGTAATGAAAAAAGATTACAGACAATTCTTTGTCACTATAAAGACATGAAGAATTTGAAGGGACTGTAGAGGTCAGTTAGTTTAACAATCTGTTCAGGACAGAAACCCCGCAAAAGAGTCCTTGACGGAAGATCCGCCAGACTCTGCTTAAATATCTCTAGCAAAAGAGTGTCCAAGGGAATTGTTCACAGAATTAAAAGAATATCATATCTCCCCTTAATCTTTTATTTTGCATGCTGAAGATATCCAACTCATTTTGCAATTTCTCAGAAGACCTCGGCCTAAATCCAGCTGAAATCTTGTTGGTTATTTCCAACTAGATTATACTCATCAAATCATTTGTTCAGATATGAATCAACATAATTAATTCTAATTGAAGCAATGTAATTGTATTATAGTCAGGACTAACAAGATTATGGGCTAATTCCTGGCTGGGAGTGGACCTATTGCATCAATAGGAAGTTGATAAATAAATACATCTGTAAATCCCCTTGATTTTGTGCGTCTAGTCTAGCTGGTAATAAACATTAGCTTCCAGATACATTTGTCCATATGCAGTCTGATTATCCCAGAATAAAATGTAGCTAAAATTGGCCTTCTGTACTGAAGGGTTCTGCATCCATGGATTCAACCAATCATGGCTTGAAAACACCCCCCAAAAATCCAAAAAGCAAACTTTGATTTTACCACAACATTGGTCTGTAGGGATCCTGCCATAGCCTCCTGCCATTTCACATATCCTCAGGCTTTCTCCATCACTTGTTTTAGTAGTTTGTCACTTTATATTAGGGGTGCAATTTTGCTATGCCATTTTATAGAATAGCACTTGTATATCTTCAGATTTTGGTATCCAAAGGAGATCCTGGAACCAAACCCCAATAGATACAGAGAGCCCACTGTATCTGTGCTTTGGATGCAATGCCTCTGTTAATACAGGCTTAGAATGCAAAAGCTCTTGAGTCTTGTTATTTTCCTTTTTCTGTCCTTTTCCCACTAGATCTTTCCCTCCTGTCCTCCTTCTGCCTTGCTCCCTCTTTTTAATCATATACAAGCAAGAGGAAGATGAGGCATACAAGAAAATGTGCCTTTATTCATATTTTACGGTGCTGCAAAGAATAGGATAAATAGAGATTCCAGCAACACGTAAATGAACAAACATAAAAAATAAATGGCATGTTTAGAAATAAATAAAGGCAGAACAAAGTGCTATGATAGCCTTGGTTAGGAATACTTAAGCACAAGGCAACAAAACCAAGGCAAAAAAAAAGAACAACCTCAGTTACAGCCTTTGAAAAATGCATGTTCAAAAGTTGCTGCCAGCAGCTACAGATATATAGCACCCTACTTGGCAGCTACCCAGCTCCTTGGTTGCTGATAGAGCTTGTAGCTGTGTGTCTGGGCAGCAGTTTCTAGCAATTCTAGGCACCAGGGAATAGGCACAGTCTGGTAAGAAGCCATGCCATCAATTGGAATTCAGTATTCACTTAGTCTTAACAGACACTGGCATCTCATGTCAGAGGCATTCTCCATGTAATTCAATATCATGCACCTGGCAGCATTTTTAGGGAGAAAAACAAAATAAAAACCCCTTTGTAAGAGAAATGGTGAATCAGTCTCATGGTACTCCATAGTGAGGGATTGCTGGATCTGCACGTGTTTTCCAGGACCCTGGAGAGGGCAATTCTGGCCCTACTGTAAAGAAGGCTTGTGCAATTCAGCTGCAGAGCAATCAAGTTTTGGCATCCAAATTTTGTTAGGCACCCAGACCCATTTTTGAGAGCCTCCTGAAAATTGGCTAATGGAAGTATCTGTTCACGACTAGGCAGCTGAAAGTTCCAGGAAGATCTGGCCAACTGATGGCAATGGGGAACTTACAAGGCTCCCCTTTCCATTCCTGAGACCCTTTCCTTTCTGCCTTTCTAGGGAGTCTGAGCTTCAGCAATGGGGCTAAGGAAGCAGTGTATGAGACACGTCAGGGCATTCTTCTATTCAGAATGGCCCACTGGGAAACCCTGTAAAAGCAGCACATGGAAGCTTCTTCACATGCATGATGCCAAATAGGGGAGGAGGAGCCGTGATTGGCTGCCAAGTGGTCCTCTAATGGATGAAAAACATGATGGCTGGGACCTTACCATCCTGGCCATCTGGCCAAGCTGGATTAGCTGAAGGGAATTGACCACTCTGAATCTATGCACAAGTCTACTGTAAAGTATACTGAGATAACTGCTTCTGAGATCTACAATGGAAGTCACCAACCTCTTTCTTATGAGTCATTCTCCTACTCAGCCTCTTTCTCATTTCCTAAAGCACTGTTATGCTTGAGGTGAGGTGAGGGCCTTCCCACTGCTAGTATTGAGATAAAATTCAGCTACCAGTCCAATAGACTTTTGTATGTAGTGTGGCAATGATTACTTATCCTTTATTTGGTCCAGATCTTTCTGCAATTTATTATCAGTAGTAGTAACTTTATTTTTATCCTGCCTTTCTTCCCGTAAGAATTCAAGGTGGCTAACAAATATTCAAGATGGCTAATAATTTGTTCCTTGCGTGTGGTCAATCTATCTATTCTAGCATATGCAACTTTTTATGCATATCTGTGAACTTGGACACTAAACACTCTTGCTGAGTGGCTGCAGTAAGACAATGCCACAAACCTACAGTATCCTAGCATAGCTTTTATCTCCTCCACTCAGGATGAGATCATTCTTCATCTTGATCTTGATCCAGATTCTAGGGTTACCATTCAATTTTAGATTTGCACAGGGTGCACAGTTATGAATGGTCAAATCATGCAATGAAGAAAGGCACTGCCAAAAGAAGAGACTTTGTTATTGTGTGCATTCAAGTTTGTTTAGATTTATGACTTCATCATACGGGCTAATTTGCCTGTTGTACGCCAGTTCCTTTCCCCTTTTGCCATGGAGCCCATTACATGACGTACATCTACTTCCGCTGGGGCTTCATGGCAAAAAGGGAGAGGAACTAGCATATGCTGCCATGGTGGCAACATGGGAGGCAGATGCTTCCCCCTATGGGATGGGGCCAAAGGTAAGCTGGGCGATGTGTAACATGGACCAACGGATCATCCATCAGGATCTTATGGACAACTTAACTTAAGAGATCTGTTTGGCATTATTCCCCCATTGGTACCCTGGCTTTTCAACATATGCAAGTTATCATCTGAATCCTATCTTAGGGTGCATCTACACTAGAATGAGTGCAGTTTGATACCACTTAAAGTGCCATGGCTCAGTGGTAGAGCAAGTTATCCTGAGTAGATTTAAGCTGATTTGCACTAACACTTCCTTACCTCTTAGGGCTGGTGTGAAGTTACAACACTCTTTTGAGTGCCTTAGAGAAAAGGGAGGATGTGAATAAAAAAGGTTTAACAAATTGGCTGTGTTTGCTAACTTTGTTGGTTAATCCTTTTGTTTCTTCTGCTTACTATGCCATTCTCTTTGGAGAAAACCAGACTGGAGCATAAAGATTATAAAAGAATCCTCTGGTGGGCAATGAAGGAACAATCATTTTTTTAATTTTTTTAAAATGCACTTTAGGGCTTTTATCAGCAAGGCATTGTGTCCATTAGGAAACAAATTAAGTCATTCTACAGGCAGCCTAAGTGCTGTTTCCATGCCAGAATTAATACCATCTATGTCATGGATGCTGAAGGTTCCTTCCCCCTTCTTCTCTCCCTTCTTCTCTCAATGCACTGGGAGGAGAGCTACTTTTAGTTCGTAGAGGGGGGAATTAATCAGCATCAGTCCTTTGCAGAGCTCCTGAAATAGAAATCACAAATCAGGGTAGCTGGGAAGGAGTCTGTAAAGTGACAACTGTAAAATTATGTTGTACTTTGTTTAGTGTGTGGAGGTAGCACAAAGTAAAGAACCTGAATACAGTGGTTTTATTGGTCAGCAGCCTGGTTGATCTCACAATCAGTTGCTTACATCTGTTCTCAGTCTGGGCTCAGAATAGAAGTCAGGTGGCACAGGAAATGGGGAAATATATATATATTCACAACACAGCTTGGGAAAGTTGCTTTTTTGGGGCTACAGCTGATAAAATCTGATAGCAGTAAATACTGGAGGAAATTATCAGTAGTAGGATTTGAAGAATAGTAAATGTAAGTAAGGGGTAGAAGTTAATGTCAAGTATTGTCTTGGGGTGAGTCTACACTTGCCGCTGAAGTCAGAGCCTGATCCACCTAGCCAAACCTGTTGCAGTGCTGTGTTGATGTCCAGAAAGTCTTGTTCTTGCTGAATAATTGCTTCACTCTTTATGGACTTCTTCACACTGCCCCTGGGGCCATGCCATTTTGCTGGCAGTTGCTGATGCAAGGGAAGGTGCACGGGGTACCTCATGGTGCCCTGCATGCCCTTCCTCCTTCCCCTGTCATGTGGTGGGAATGGGACAAGGTGCACTGTTATTTTATAGTATAAAAACTTTTTATGTTAAAGTTAAAAAAAGAATCTTTCAACAGTGACTGGAGAATTCCAGGAGCTAGGTCAAATTGTTAGCTACAGCCTGAATAGACCCAGTGCATTAATGGGAACTTGATGGATAAGTCAACACTTAACATAAGTTTCATTGATTCAATGCATCTTCTCTCAATGGGATTAACAATAAACTTAGGCCTTGGGCTGAAGCATCAATTTTTCCAAGCTCTAGTTTTAAATCTATCAGACAAAAATCAGAAGAAAGAAACTGTGCAACTATAGATGTATTTTATCCACAAGAGGAGAAATGTACCAGAGCAGAGTTAATAGGAATGTTTTCATAGTGTTTGAAGGGCAATAGGATCAAAGAAAAATCTCAGATCGTTAGTAATTCTAATTCTAATATTGATCTCCATTTCAGAAGACACGTGGTTATTGGTACCTTACTACAGTTTTATACGGTACTTTGGTGAGTTTGGCTGCGAATCATTCTGCTTTTTCTCTACATACTACAGATATTATGTAGTACTGAACATACATTATAGTAGTCAGTATATGGTGCTGGACATCATTAAAGGCAATTGAAATATTTCATGAGGGCATATTATTGGCACCCATCATAGTACAATGTTAAGAGCACATCCATGCATTGTAATTATGCTCACATGTGTGTACACAGAGCGAATGAAAGGAAATAAGTTAACTAGGGCAGTACCCAGAAAAATCTAGCATTATGTCATGGTACACAATAAATTGAGACTGAATTGAATTTGCCTAGATGCGAACATATAAACGGATTCAAACAAAGAGACTTTGTTACATTGTTTCATATATTTTTAGGTTTTTAAAAATACTTTCTGTTGTTTTAAATTTTAAATGCTTTATATTGGGTTTGAATGTTGCCCCGTGATCCCATGATATAAAATGCAATATCAATATTTTGTTAAATAAAAAAATTGCCAGCCCTACCATTATTTAGAGCAGTGGTTCTCAACCTGTGGGTCCCCAGGTGTTTTGGCCTACAACTCCCAGTTTACCAGCTGTTGCCACAGCTGGCAAACATTTTAGAGGTGATGATGATGAAATTGCTGACTGAAATTGTCTCCTGCTCCCCAGTGTGGGACTCTTTACAAAAGTCAAAACAGAGATAGCTAGAAATTCCCATAATAGAAAAGTTAAAAATAGAATTAAAGTCACAATGAAATTAAAAACAGTTAAAAACATTGGCTGTCAGGCTAATTGCAGCTATGAATAGAAACTCATAGTCATAATCACATATTCAAGAATGTAGTGGATAAAGCCTATGACAGGGATCCTGTTTTTGATTGTTGCAGTGGGAATTTGTATCTGAAAAGCATATACTCTACTCCTAATCTCCAGGGATTATAATAGGAAATAATGGATAGAGCACAATTCTGTTCTCCCCTCCTAGCTTTTCCTCCCCTCCAACTGTTCTCCATCTCAAAGGACTACAGACAGCACATATTGAAGTGCTGTTATGCAACCATATATCCCTCAATGCAATAAATCTGTTCTTTAGCAGTTGTCTGAGTGATGCAGACTGAATTATATGCTTGTCTTCTTGTAGGAGAATTACCCCAAATGACAACAGTGCTTCTGCTTTTCAGGCTGCTGCCAAATTATAAATGAATCTTATCTTTATAGGCTGCCCTGCTTGCCGGTGGCTATACCTAGATCATCGTCACAATCCACCCAAGAGGGATGATGCTTGCATCACGGCTGTTCTCACAGGCTGTCGTCTTTCACTAACTAGAGTCAACTAGGATGTAAGGAGAAAGCATGAAAGCAGATGACATTGGCTCAAACCGGGCAACAAGAATAACAGAGACCAAGGTTAACTCAGGTGTCTGTCTTCTTACATATTTGAACCTTATGAAGAATATGTCCCTCCAATTGGGCCTTCTTTAAAAGAGTGCCATCTTTGAATTGTGCCTGGACACCAGTGTAGATTGTGTGGCTGAGGAGTCATACGGTTCCTACAACACACTCCATTTGATAGCAATTTTTTTAAACTCAGAAGGGAAAGAAATCCTACTAATATATCTCTCTATCTCTATAGGGATATCCCTTGCGGCTGAGTATGATTGTCTTCCAAAGGTAGATTCTTGGTGGTGGGTCCATAAGACAGAGACCTATTCTGGATCCACATGGTCTTTTACAATGAGGACACCAATTTCCAGATGGAAGATAGTCACAAAGGATTACTCAACGTGCCTTCCTTTTGGCACTTTTCTTCTTTTATTCTCTATTCGTGGATCTTCAAAATCCATAGCATCATTATAACCCACATCTGCATATATGTAATAAATCAAATCATTCCCCCCCCCCCATCCTATAGTAGAGGCAGAATCAAAAGCAAAGAAGCATGCAGATTTTCTTAGAAAAATCAGTGCTGGTAAGTATTTATAACAATACACAGACACACCATGAAATTGGCTCCTCATTTTGACAATTTTTCTTCATCCCTTTAGCCAAACAATGTGAAAATGTTCACAAAGGGATGGATGGATCAGTGAAAGAAGACACATTATCATTTCCCAGGCAATTGGGCGGACACCCCTAACACTAAGTGGTGTTTCTCATGTTGTTGCTTCAGGTTTTGTTGTGGGTGTTGAAGACAAGACAAAGTTTAAATCACAGTTAGGAGCCCCTGATAGTGCAGTGGGTTAAACCCCTGTGCCATCAGGACTGACTGACTGACACGTTGACAGTTCGAATCCAGGGAGAGCGGGTGAGCTCTCTCTGTCAGCTCTAGCTCCCCATGCGGGGACATGAGAGAAGCCTCCCACAAGGATGCTAAAACATCAAACATCCGGACATCCCCTGGGCAACATCCTTGTAGACGGCCAATTCTCTCACACCAGAAGCGACTTGCAGTTTCTCAAGTCGCTCCTGACATGAAAAAAAAATCACGGTTCAACAGCACTGGAAATTTCACTATCACAATGACAAACTACATTGAGAAGGGCTTGGAACTCAAAACTAATTCTTTCTAAGAAGCAGTGTACTAAGTGCAAACCTGGCATGCACTAAGTGGGTTTATCAACAAAGTTTTCCCAATTTAGAATTGCCTGCCTCCCCACAACCCTATTACTCAGGATTAGCTCACACATGGAGTAAGAAGGCAAGAAGGAGGCATTTTCCCCTGCACTCTTCCTCATTCCTGAAGTGACAAAGGACAGTAGATTGCTCTCCATAGCCTCAAGTGCATGATGACATCAATCAAGAGGCTCTGTCCATCTGCCATGTCCACTTGGACATCCTTTCATGCTGCATTTCAATCTTGTTGACAGATTGTCATCTTACACAAGCTCCCAATAGCCATCTTCTTTCAGAGGTGTCATTCTCCAGCCAACCCATTTCATCTCTTCCTGGTACTAGCAGGGAAGGAGATTGATGGGCAAATGTCAGCAGGCCTGACTCTGAACTCCCCCAAAGTTTTCAAGTGAAAGAAGGTATCCGCCTCAGCTTCCCCAGACCTGTCAATCTTAGCCATAATGATTGGAGGCTCATGAGAAAGCGTGGGAAATCAGCAGGGCGGGGGGAGTATATGCTTTCTCCTCTGGTGTGGGTTTCCATGGCATTTCTTCATTATTGGAAATTCGGGATCTTTGGGAGATAAATACCCCCTTTCTGAGATTGGGGTGTGAAAGGAACTGGCCTTGTTTTCTTCTTCTTGATGATGATGCTGCCCAGTGTTTCATTAGCCTTAAAACAAGTTGTGCTCTCTTTATGTTTGTGTTTCCATTCTGGAGAAATGTCCTGGAAGCTCCAATTGGTTTTAAAACTCTGGAACTCCTTGTCTAGAGAAGCCAGACTGGCCCCTTCCCTGCCGTCCTTCCAGTAGCAGGCTAAAACTTTTTTTCAGGCAGACTTTTAAAGATAGTTTTTAAGACCAAGCTGCGGGTACCATATTTTATGTAGTTTAATAGATCTGTTTATTTTGTTTTTGTTTTAATGGTGTATTTGTAATATTTCTAATTCTATTTTAATGTTTATATGTGTTAGCTTTTAATTCACACATTGTTATGGCTTTTAATGTTAACTGCTTTGAAGCAGAGAAAATGCAAGATATAAATACATATAATAATAATAATAATAATAATAATAATAATAATAATAGTCTTTAAAACAAGTTGGTTTTAAAGCAAGGTATGTGTGTTCACTATGTCCTTGGATTCAAAGCAGAAATGTTTTTTTTTAAAGTTGTGTGCTGCTGTATTTATTTATTTATTTATTTTGCTTCAGTCGTCTCACTGAATTTCAGCAGCACGTGCTGGCTGGACAAGAGAGTTGCCTCCAGTGAGTTAGAGGAGCAATACAATTTCCTTGACATTGTTTGCCTTTTCTAACCAATGTTACCAAATGGCTCAATCCACTTCCCATTCCACTTCAAGTTTCCATGAGAACTGCAACTTTTATCAGTCAGAAAGTGGTAAATGAGCAAAAACTGCTCTGTGCTTATTGTTACTAGAATTACACACAAAGGTTCATACAGGGTAAGAGGTTGTGAGATACCCTTTGGAATTGACAGAGAGTCACAATGTGAATAGTTTTCATTTACTGAATCTAGTCAATGACAAACTGATATCATTTCAAGCTATGACAGAATCTTATTAATTGGCTTACCATTATCAAAAGATCCCTGGGGACAAGAGACAAGGCCTTCTCAGTGGTGGCCCCTCAGCTATGGAATTCCTTCCCCAGGGATATTAGATCAGCCCCCTTCCTCCTGATCTTTCATAAAAGAGTAAAAATGTGGCTTTGTGACCAAGCCTTTGGAGAACTTGTGCAATAGACAGATATGGAATGATGTGCAATGACTATAGGAATTATGCTTATGGATTGTGTGATTAATTGTGATTATATTTTTAATGTATTTAATTGTTTAATTGCATTTTATTATTCTATTTTAAATGTTCATTTTAATTTTAATTGCTTTTAAGGCATCGAATAGCTGTCTATATCTAAAGTCCCCTTGAGTCCCCTTCGGGGTAGAAAAAGGTAGGATAGAAATGTTGCAAATAAATAAATAAATATTAAGTGTAGGGAAAAATCCCTTTGTCTCCATCTTTGAAAATGAATTTAAATATCCTCTTCTGTACATCAAGAATAGTTTGAGAATGGAAGAAGTGAGGAAACTGGTAGAGTTACAGGTTGAGTATCCCTTAGTAAGTGTTTACGATTTCTAATTTTTTTTCAGATTTTGGAATACCTGCACTGGCAAATTTATATATAATGATATGTATCGTGGAGATGGAACCCAAATCTAAACATGAAATTCATTTTTGTTTCATATACATCTTATGCACAGGCCTGGAAAGTAATTTTACATAGCATCTTTGATACATTTGTGCATTGAAGAAAAATTAGTGTACATTGAACCATCGGAAAGCAAAGGTTTTACTCATGTCCACAATTTTGAATTTTTAAATTCTTGATAAGGGATGCTGAACCTCTATTACATTTGGCTAGTGTTTCTTTAGTTTGAAAATAAAAAGCATTACATACTTGAACTACAAGTAGAGCTGAGGAGGAGCTAGAGGAGGAGAGACGGATTACTTCTTGTACCTGGATCTCTTTAAGTCTGGACAATGAAAACAAAACAAGTTTGGTTATCTCAGCACTGCAGACCAGAGAGTTGTTATAATACCTGTTTCTAAATCACAGCATATCCAAGTAAATTTGTGGGAAGGCTTGACGCAAAAGGCTCATTTATGAATCATGTAAATAGGGGGCATGTAGAGCATTATGGATCTTTGCCCAGGTGCTGTGTCAGCTCTCAAAGGTCCTGGGACTGTGGACTCTGTGTTAGATTTTTTTAAAGTCCCTTTTTTTGTGATAGGAACTTGCATAGAAGTCCAGAGAAAGGAAGCAAAACCCTTCAGGGGTCCAAACAAAGAGGTTTTAATTGTCTGCGCACTGTTTCCTGCCATGAAATATTCATTGAAGGTCAGGGAGCGTTTGTCATCCAATCTGTACAGATTCCAGAATTGAGCATTAATTATTTTGCAGTGGAACAGTCAAACCTGGGGCTAGCTGGGGGCAGGTTTGACAGCTAGCAAATGATCTACACCTATATGCCCAGCCTCTCCTTCTTGATGCCAGCTTCTGGGAATGGGTTTGACGTTTTGATCACATTGCCACTCTGGGAATTAAACACAACTGTTATCAAAAGGGATTTTTAAAAAACACTCTGATGAACTAAGCAGAGAATCTCTGAAGCACAATAAAGAGAGAGATGGTATTATAAAGAGAAAGACTAACAACTATAGCAGTACGGTATATCTGTTATTGTACCAGAAATATCCACAGCAGGAAACAGATTTGGTTTAATCAACATGTTGTTTATTCATTCAGTTGCTTCTGACTCTTCGTGACCTCATGGACCAGCCCATGCCAGAGCTCCCTGTCGGCCGTCCCCACCCCCAGTTCCTTCAAGGTCAAGCCAGTCACTTCAAGAATACCGTCCATCCATCTTGCCCTTGGCCGGCCCCTCTTCCTTTTTCCTTCCATTTCCCCCAGCATTGTCTTCTACAATCTTTCCTGTCTTCTCATTATGTGGCCAAAATACTTCATCTTTGCCTCTAATATCATTCCTTCCAGTGAGCAGTCGGACATTATTTCCTGGAGTATGGACTGGTTGGATCTTCTTACGGTCCAAGGCACTCTCAGGATTTTCCTCCAGCACCACGTTTCAAAAGCGTCTATCTTCCTTCACTCAGCCTTCTTTATGATGCAGCTCTCAACATACTTACAGTCAAATGATCAATACTTATAAAATACAATGTCTTCTAGAAACTGAACAAACTGTATTGGATCTGGATTTAGGCATGTGAAAAGGAACGTTTCTTTTGACTACAAGTCCCAAAATTCAGAAGTATCATGGCAGTGACTACAGAACCTGGAGAATTTTAGTTCAAAGACTAACAGTCACAAACTCTGGTAGGGAGAAATTTCTCAAAACTAGGCACTTCCATGTAGTGTAAAGGCATCCATATACTACTCCACAAACTAGAGCAGTGATTCCAAAACTCTGATCCTCCAGGTGCTTCGTACTCCCAGAACCTTTGGCCATCAACTAAAGAGGGTGATCTTGCTGGGAACTGAAGTTCAAAACACCCGAAGGACCAGTATTTAGGGATCACTGTACTAGAGTTTGAAGTCTATGGACTTTATCATAGAAAGGTTCTATTCCATAGCAATCACATGAGCAATGATAATGGATATATACCAGCATGAGCACCTTGTTATTACATATTTTTCCATTCACCCAATAGTGCCAGTTCATATCATAACCCCCATATTCCTGCACTTCTACTTCTCTTTAATTTTTAAATTATTTTAAAAGGATTTTTCCAGGTCCAGCAATGATAAATTAAAATTAGTGTAAAGTAAAAAAAGAAAGAGCTCTGGAATATAAAGGGGGGGAGGGAGGATGAGAATCGCACCCCATGGTGTTACTTTACTGCTGGCATCCCGGCACAGAGGTGGAATGGCCCTGCCACACAAGTCAAGACACAGGAACATTGTAAGAATGGAAACTATTGATGGGTTTTCCATCAATAGTGGGGGGAAGTTAATCACAGGGAGGAGCCAGATTGGCAAAAAGTTGTGAACAGCATCGTTTGATGGGGACTACCATTCTTTCAATGATGAAAAAGCCCCACTTGCGGATAAATTCTTAATAAGCAGGAAGTGGATGGTCTAACCATATAAAAACTGCAGCTGTCATACAAAAATGTGAATCTGAAATTATTACAGCTCAAGATCCTCTGTTCAGACCATGCAGTCTTCAGCCCATGCTTAGTAATTCTTTCTATTCATTACTGCAACACATATTATCTGGAGCTCAATCACCCCATCAAAAGCATCTGTCACAGCCTATTCCTGATGAGTTTCGAGTCAGATTAAAACCTGATAGACAAAGAGGAAGCTTGGATCAAATGATTTCCAGTACAAATACCCCCCTTCACAATAATGGCCACGTTTCTTTAAAATCAAGGTGTAACATTTTAATCAGCAAACACCTCAAAAGTATTGAGTGAATGGAGCGCCCAAGAGAGTGGTGGATGAAGATGAATATCTTTTTTTCCATATGCAGAATCTAAGGCTGGGTGTGATCTCTTTGACTTAAAATAAAACATCAAAGTATACTTGCATCAAAAAAGCCACTTTCAATCTTGATGGGTTTAATGGATTTGTTTTGTCCATGCACACAAATGCCAAATGACTGCTCAGGCTCTACTTTTCAAAGCAGATTAATATATTCATTAATTAATCCAGTTCCAAGAACACTGCTGGGGTTCATTATAAGCTTTTCCAGATGACAACTGCTTGCTTCTTCCCCCTTTCTTGCAAGTCAGTCTTTGATTCACAGCATTATTTCTTCTACAATGGCTTACATTTCCTTATAGTTTTCCAGTGAATGACTTCATATCAAATATTCTCACATAATTTTTCTTCTTCTTTATCCACAGTTTCATTGACATCTTCATAGATCTTGAATAGATTTGTAGGCCTGTGCTGTCTTCTGTGTACAGTCATTACGTTTCTAATTGGCACTCGGTACTGTTTGCCTAGAGCCAAAAGAAAGTCATCCTGTTATTTATTTTATAACTTGTGCTCACATTTCTTGAAAGAAAAGGGGAGAATGGTCTATGCCAATCCAGCAGTTGTCCCATTTAGCTGATTGATTTAGTGGGAGATTATGAAATTCACTGGAAGCGGTAAGGAAATGTGAGCAATCATTTCTGCTAGGAAGCGTTAGGATCTCAGCCATGGGGTATGATTTGTGGGAAGGTATAAAATGACCTTTCCTTGGCCATACAAACACAAAAAATATGTAATATTCTCAGTTGGGTTTGGAGGAGGAGGAGCAGGCAGAATGCTTCAGGATCCCTAGATGTCAATTACACATCCACACCAAGAGTGTATAGCAGTGGTTCTCAACTTTCCTAATGCTGCGACCCCTTAATGCAGTTCCTCATGTTGTGGTGACTCCCAACCATAAAATTATTTTCGTTGCTATTTCATAACTGCCATTTTGCTACTGTTATGAATCGTAATGTAGATATCTGATATGCAAGGTGTATTTTCATTCACTGGACCAAATTTGGCACTAATACCCAATACACCCAAATTTGAATACTGGTGGGGTTGTGGGGATTGATTTTGTCATTTGGGAGTTGTAGTTGCTGGGATTTATAGTCCATCTACAATGAAAGAGCATTCAGAACTCCACAAATGATGGAATTGACTTGGCACAAAACTACCATGACCAACAGGAAATACTGGAAGGGTTTGGTGGGCATTGACCTTGAGTTTTGGAGTTGTAGTTCATCTACATCCAGAGAGCACTGTGAACTCAAACAATGATAGATCTGGACCAAACTTGGCAAGAATACTAAATATGCCCAAATTTGAACACTGGTGGAGTTTGGGGAAAATAGATTTTGACATTTGGGAGTTGTAGTTGCTGGGATTCATAGTTCACCTACAATCAAAGAGCCTCTTGAACCCAACCAATGATCAAATTGGGCCAAACTTCCCACACAGAACCTCCATGATCAACAGAAAATACTGGTATTTGGCGACCCCACTGACATCCCCCTCATGACCCCTCCAGGGTTCCCAACCCCCAAGCTGAGAAATGCTGGTCTATAGTGAAAGGGTTCAGCTACACTGTAGAATTAATGCAATTTGGCACCACCTCAACTGCTATGGCTTAATGCTATGTAATCTTGGGAGTTGTGGTTTAAAAAGGTCTTTAACCTTCTCTGCCAAACAGTGTTGATGCTTTACCATATTACAGCATTAAGCCATGGCAGTTAAACGAGTGCCAAACTGCATTAATTCTGCATCAAGTTGTAAATGCATCTATAAATGGCAAAGGGTTATAAACTAAAAATATAATGACCAGTAGAAGTTAAAGGATGAGCTTAATAGCTTTGGGTACAATTTCTAAATAAATGTTATCATTTGAAAATCACAAGCAGATATGTCCTTTGGTCATATACCGTCTTCCTTGCAAAGAAGGATAGAGATCTGGTTTCTTTCCTTGCCCTCTTTTTTATTGCTAACCTGCAAACATTTGTGCAACCTGCCCAGAGGAAACGATATAAAGCTAACAGAATCATAAATAATAATACCTCATTGAAAGGGAAGTGTTTCCTTTTAGTACTATTCTATGGCTTTGGTAATGAGTGAAGGGAAAGCTAAACCTCCCTGGCCTGTTGCAAGACTTTTACCGATTGAGCCATGCTGTGTCGTATAATGCTCAGACTCGCTTGCAGATGTTCCATTTGTTTTACAGTGCTCAGGGCAGTGTAATAAAACACCCAGAAGCAAATCAAAGCCATATTTCTGCTATGCTTTCATATAAACAGCTTTCTTTCATGCATGGTATTTACAGTCACTCTAGAATGCATTAGGGTGCATATGGTGACAAATTTAATGGCACAGTTCAACTCTTCTTTTCTTTGGTCACTTATCTTTCCATTTATTTCCCCTTGCTCCATTTTCCTGCCCTTCCTATATCAGCTGGCGGATGTAAGGTACCATAAGATATGGGACAGATAATCTATAGAAGCTGGGTCATTTCTGAGTATCAACCCAGGAAGCTCAGGGCCCTTCCACACAGTCATGTAACCCAGAATATCAAGGCAGAAAATCTCACAATATCTGCTTTGAACTGACTTATCTGAGTCCACACTGCCATATATTCTGGTTCAAAGCAGAAAATGTGGGATTTCATTCAGCTGTGTGGAAGGGGCCTCAATTTTTCCGATATGAAAACTGAAATAAACGAGACTTCAAGATTAAGTGCACTTTCTTTCTTTCCATTGTGTTTCTCTTAAATTCTCTACTTTGCTCTCAATGTGGTTCCAGATGGAGGCTTCTAGATTTTACCAAGGCAAAGAAGGGTAATCTGCTAATGGTTCACAAGCAATATATAATATAAATATTACCATTAACAGGATGAACAATGAAGTAGGTTATATGGCGAATCTTGCAGATACTCCCCCTCCCCCCCCCACACACACCAGATGTCCTCTGTATATTTGAATATGTTCTTTTTTCAGATGAAGAGTTTAGAGATGTTACTTTTTTGGACTACAGGACACTGAACTATCTAGCCAGTATGACTATATTGACTGAGATATTCCTGGAGATATAGTCCCAAAGGTAAATTTTGAGAACTTGTTTCAGATGAATAAGTGGAATGTTCATACTGGACATACTTCATTGTCTTTATCTACTAGTAGTGTTACAAACACACACACACACACACACATCTATATACAAATGATTGTTTCACCTGTAGAAGATCATTGAGTGCTGGTGCACAAATCCTCAACTGAGCCACATTTCTGCTTCCTCGTGATATTCCCAGTTTTACTTATGTGCAACATGTTTATATATTTTTCTAGCAAATATTGAGGTTCACAAGGTGCATTTTTTGCAGGGCAGTTTCCTTTCCCAAGGTAGCTTAGGTTTCCATTCATGCAATCTTATTCAAATTTTTTATCAGGTAAACAGTGTTTTCTAGCTAAGCTTTGTGTCAAAGGAAAACCCCCCTCTGTATTTAAAGAAATCTTCAACTTTGTAATTGCCCCTGGTTTATTATCTTGGGTCATTCTTGTTTTCTAGAACCTTGTAGCATTGAAGTAAGATGAGCTTTTTCCTGTGATAATGCTTTCAGGAGTGAATTTCACTTCCTAGGGGTAGATTTCCTTTCCTGTTGCCTCACCCCATTCTTAACTGTGAGTCACATATAATTCGGATGTTTGTAACCCAGGGACTGCCTGTAAATGGTAAAAAAAAAAAATGGGCACAAGACATCATAATCAATTTTGGGGTTGTAGAGTTAGAGATTCTTCACTGCTATGCATGGATATCCCAGAAGCAAACACCTCCACAGAAAAGCTACTTATACCAGTTCTCTTTGTAAGAAGTTATTTGGATCCTTTCATGCTGAATTACCTTGTCAGAAGGCTCATAAATGAAAGGCATACAAAATATTCCCCCCACTTTTTTTAAAAAAAAGCATAGAAGTTCTTGTAAGATATATGAGTTGTGTGAATATGCATAAAGAAAGCAATCACAAGGTCTGAATTTACAGAGCGCCACTGTGGTGTAGTGGTCTGAGTATTGGGCCACCACTCAACAGACTAGTGTTCCAATCCCCAAGTGGTTCTCAACCTGTGGGTCCCCAGGTGTTTTGGCCCATAACTCCCAGAAATCCCAGCCAGTTTACCAGCTGTTAGGATTTCTGGGAGTTGAAAGCCAAAAACATCTGGAGACCCGCAGGTTGAGAACCACTGGACTAGGTGATACCGCACAAGTCACAGAATCATAGAGTTGGAAGAGACCAAAAATGCCCCCTGAAAGATGGGCATCCCACCTCTGTTTAAAAACCTCCAAAGAAAGACACTACACTACCAGTGCCTTCCCCTGTTAAATAGCTCTTACCCTCAGAAAGTTCTTCTTAACTTGCTCACATACTCAGCCACAGAAAAATCTGTGATAGATTCATCATATGTTTGAAACTACTTGAAAGCACACTCTGTTAATACTGCTACTACTATTACTACTACAGTAGAGTCTCACTTATCCAACACTCGCTTATACAACGTTCTGGATTATCCAACACATTTTTGTAGTCAATGTTTTCAATATATCGTGATATTTTGGTGCTAAATTCATAAATACAGTAATTACTACATAGCTCATACTGCGTATTGAACTACTTTTTCTGCCAAATTTGTTGTCTAACATGATGTTTTGGTGCTTCATTTGTAAAATCATAACCTAATTTGATGTTTAATAGGCTTTTCCTTAATGCCTTCTTATTATCCAACACATTCGCTTATCCAACATTCTGCTGGCCTGTTTATGTTGGATAAGTGTGACTCTGCTGTACTATGTTCACAAGACTTTCTGGTATTGATGATGATGATGATGATAATGATAACAATAATATAGCAAAAAGATGGAGTAGACTTTCTGCTGTTGTTCAAATATTGGGTGACAATCTAAAAGTTTTCAAAGAAATGAACAAAAGAATTGGTAGTTGTCCAGAGGCAAGTATGCTACTTACAAGATATACCATCCCATAAAAGGTTGTGTTGACCCCTGAACCCTTCTCTTTGTTAGAAATGAGATGGATGTGAATCATCCTGAAGTAAAACTGTTGATTTTGTTTTTCATGTCAAGCAATGCTAACCATGGAAAATGAGTATTCTGCTTTATTTTTATATACTAGTCACAGAGAAGCCCATTTTAACAGAATGAACAGAACACAATTCCTTTAAACTGAAGTTATTTCACACTGCACAGAGTGTTCTTGCATTGACCCAATTTGGAAGTGTCACGGGGCTAATTTTCTTTCATGTGTATTCTCTAATCAAGTAACAAGTGAGAGTGACATGGCAATCAAGTGCTGGGTGGAACGTGATCACCTCCATTAATCCATCAAATAATTGGTAACTTGACAAGTATTTGTCTTTTGTTTTGTAGATATATGTCATCAGGTTTAAAATTACCTTGGCAGTCTAATCTCCTGGCTATGCAGGTGTTGCATGAGAAAGAGAAAACTCTGCTTGTTTCCTCCCCTCTTTGTGAAAAGAGGAGAAGACTTACTACAACTGAACTTAGTACAAAGACATGGAGCTACAATCACTTTTTTCTTCCAGAATAGTTATACATTTGTGAGAACGGAATCAGAGTTAGACTTTTGCCATTGTGTACCAGGATTCATCCATCTTCCACTAAAGAAATAAAAGCTAGAAAGCCATAAAAAATCTGGGATCGATGGGAGGGAATCTCTCGCAATTAAGTCATATTTCAAAAAACAATCCTATGAGGTGTTCTGAACACATTTTCAATAATGTCCAATTTCTTGGGTTCTGCTGTACCAGCTGCTCTGTAACTGATGGAAAGGCATCACACAAGGATATGACTTTGTGTAAGAAAAGAGTCACGAAACAGTAGCTAGCTCAGGGCAATTGTGACCCAAAGCTAAACTAGGCAGAAGCAGTAAGTAAACACAGATTCTGTGAGATGGCTGCTTAGGGGGCCATTTGAATCCAGTTGATGGACCTCCATGCACAGGCATCAATATTGTCAAGAAACTATCATGGCTGTTTCTAATTGGTTCCCATGTTGGTTTTCACAGCTGAGGTGCCTAGGATCGTGTGAAATGGTCTTTTCTCAAGAGATAGTTCTAATCTGAACATTAAGGCTGCCACAGAATGACATTGCTGAAGAATATGGGAATAATCCCAAAATACTTTAGGACCTGACTCAATATATGGCTCCTTGGCAAAATATTCTTTGTCTAAGCTGAAAGAGATCTTTTTTTTAAAAAAAAAAAAAACCCTAAATGCAGACAATTTCTAATGAACCTTATTTTCTTTGGACTTTCTATGTCTTGCTGAATGTAGTTTTGCTCCAGTAATGAAAAAAAGGTGGGTTAGACTTGGATGGAAGGCACTTTGCCTGTAATGCTGTAACTCTTTTCCACTCTTCTTGCATTGCATTTTTAAATAGAGGAGTTTACTTGGCGCTAAATTTTGTAACTCTGCATTTTCAGAAAGGCATTACGTTATTCAGGAGGCAGGCTTACATTTGCACTGTGACAAATATTTTATCAGCAGGGACACAATATACACATTGCAAAAGAGCATCTGGAATAAAGTATCTCCCTATTTCTTGGAGGAGACATGTTTGCTATGCAGATGGCTGGAGTAAATCTGGTCTCACAATTAAAATCTGTTTAGAGTATGTAGTGCGGTGACTGATGGATTAGGCTTAGTGCTCCATCAATCCGCTGTGCTCTCCTCTCTGTAGAGTAGTATTGACGGCACATCATAAATAGCCATTTGTACAAAGTGCAGGGATTCTTTAAGTATATCACTTTATAGCTGGTGTATATTTTCCAAATGGTAGGCAAAATGCAAAGTACTGTGCTTGCAGTGTTTAAGTAACAAGGGCAAAGGGACCCAGGCTATAGGAACAATCCCATACTGAAGCACATATTTTGCTACAAAATAACATCTGCCTTCCCATCTTGGGCTGTTTTTCAATTTTAAAGTATTCCAACATTAGGATACTGCAAATCAAATTATAGAATGGACCAGATTTGGCAGTTCTAACATGGCAAGGGGTGGATAGGAATATATTTTGCAAGGCTCAATCTGGAGAGGCACAATTCAGACTGTAGGTCACATTGTAAATGGAAGAAAAAAGGAATCCAAACTATAGGTCATGTTTGAGGGTGTTTATGGGAATATATAGCATTTCCCTGTATCTATTGCTAAAGTTGCTAATAGCATTATTTCTGAAGAACAAGCAAGATTATGACCAACAGATGATCAGACCCTTTCCTTTAGCTTGGAGAAGACATGTTTGAGAGGTAACATGTCATATTTGAACGACTGAAGAAATATCAAGTAAAAGGTGGAGCAAACTTGTCTTCAGTTGCTCCAAAGTACAGATCACAAATGGATGCAATCTAATTACGGGAAAAGTTATTCTACCTAAATATCAGGAAGAAATTCTTGACTTGCATGACCTGCTTAACAGTGTAATGGGCTTCTTTGGAGAGTGGTCGGCTCACTTACTTTGGAGGTCTTCAAACAGAGATTGAACGGACATTTTTTCAGAAGTGCATGGCAAGGAGTTGGATTATAGCCTTAGGAATCCCTTCCAGATCCATGGATCTGTCATTTCATGTCCCCCTGTATCTCTGGACATTGAGGAAATATATTTTTTCTAACTTACTTAGGTAATATCTCGTTGTCAGAGTATGATGGCCTTCCAAGTGTAGTGTCTTGGTGTTGGATACGTAAGTGTCTGTTTTTCAATGTCTGAGCTTTATGGTTAAGATCAATCAACAAACTAGAAAACATCAAGTAATTTTTTCAGGATTTTTCAGACTGAACATGAAAATAAATAATGAGAAAGTTTCTAAGGGGAGGATTTGGCAAAAAGAGCCACTGTGGACCACAGAAAATTTGAATTAAAATAGAAAGCATTATTTCATTAACTATAATGTTAATGAAATATAGAATAGTAGGACAGGATGCATGCAGGATGGGACCCATTTTTACCAGTCTCTGATGTTGGTTGGCCATGTATATCCCATTTTTCATCAATGAAATGTTGGAAATAATGGAGTATGTGGCCCCCTTGATGTGGGGTCAAATTTCTCCATTGATATATGGATCTCTTGCAGGGCCGGCCCGAGATAATTTTACCTATTAAGCGGGGGGTGAAAATTGCGCCCCCTGCGCTGCGGGAAGCGGGGCCATGCGCTGCGGGAGGCCCTGCCTCCCACGCCCTAGCCCCGCCTCCCACGCCCTAGCCCCGCCTCCCACGCCCTGGCCCCGCCTCCCGCGCTCTGGCCCCGCCTCCCATGCTGCTCGCCCTGACCCCGCCTCTCGCGCAGTGTGGGAGGCAGGGCCAGGGTGCGCTGGGCGGGAGGCGGGGCACCGCACTGACGGGACCCCACCTCCCACCCCGTGCACCCTGCCCAGCTGACCAGGAAGTGGCGGGAAAGTCCCTCCAGGCTGCGGCGATCGTGGCCTGGAGGGACTCCCTCTGCATCCTGGCCAGCTGGGCAACGGCAGCCGGGCCAGGGCAAGCAGCGTGCGAGGCGGGGCCAACCCTGGCCCCGCCTCCCATGCTGCTTGCCCTGACCCCGCCTCTCGCGCAGTGTGGGAGGCGGGGCCAGGGCGCGCTGGGCGGGAGGCGGGGCACCGCCCTGACGGTGCCCCGCCTCCTGCCCAGCATGCCCTGGCCTGGCTGGTCTTGCCCAGCTGGCCATGCTGAAGCAGGAGAGCTCGCTCATCGCCGAACAGGCCTTCCTGTTCACCGGCGAGCGAGCCCATGTTCCCCGCGGGGGGGGGGGGGGAAGCTTGACAGCGCCGCGGGGACCTGCGCCCGAAGCGGCCGCCTCAGTGGCCTCCGTGTTGGGCCAGCCCTGATCTCTTGTCAAGTTGGCAGCTTGACCTATTTCTTTTAGGAGCAAGTACCACTTCATGTGAACCCATTTAATTTCTCCCTGTGGAAGTGAATGGGGAACCTGTCAGTACATTAAATGTATCTGTGCTGCTGTGTCCTTAAGGAACCGGTAGATTGGGGAAGGAGTGCCATGTTAAACATAGTACATGCATTCAGGGCACCTAATGAGAATTAATTGTAATGGCTGCTTTTCAGAGGGCTGCGGGAGGAATAAATTAAAAATCCTTTATGTGTGAAAAACCTGCCAGCCACTGGCCTTTCAAAGAGTAGCATGGATTTAATTCTTCTCAGCATTTGTTTATATCCTCCTCTCCAGATACCAGCAAGAAGGAAGGCACAAGGGTGACTCTGAAGAAGAAAAGCACATAATAATCCATCCTATTTGGAGGCTTTGTTATTACAAAAACACAAGGCCTGACAGCAGGTACTAGTGGAAGAACCTGATTAGCTGACTTGGGAATTCAGGAGTGGATCCCTCCTTACAGCAGCAATAGCAGAAGCCATTTTAGCAATATTATATTACTGTTCCTCATAGCACAGCATTGCTTGCCTCAGCTGGTTAGCTGGCTCTTTCTCTCTCATGTTTCAATGCAGCTTAATATTTTAGCAGCCATGGACAAAAGGTGAATTTTAGGGATGCGCTTTTCTTCACCCTGCCCCTCGCCCCATACCCCATAATAACAAATTCCAACTCATTTTGGTCTCACAAGGTCTTCATATCAGTCCGTGGTATTTGTGTCAACCTTTAAAATGGTAAAAGATTTAGGAAAAGGGTGGCAATTGTGTTGCAACTAGGAGAGGGACTTCTTGGCTGTGGTATCCCTCATTGGGAATATTCTCTCCAAAGAGCAATGTCTTTTAAAATGTCTTTACATTAGCAGGTCTTTCAACATCTAATTGTATGAAATGCATGCTGCAAAAAGATTTGATGTTTTTGTGATATGTTCTTGTGAAATCCATCAATTTAGGATTCCTTTGTTACCTTCATTTTTCACCACCTTGGTAATAATTGATGTTGGAAGATCGGGCATAAATAAGTACATCATTTTTTAAAGATCATGTATGGATAGATAAATCCTTGCAATTCAGAACCCACTTTTAAAAATGTTAATAATAATAATAATAATGATGATGATGATGATAATAATAACAACAACAACTATTTCCATAAATTACAAAAGACTGGCTCATACAGGCTTGTTCAACACAATCCAGTAATGATGTGTATGCAATAGTAGATTATTTCAGATATCTTCAATAGCAAAGTAATTCTGATTGACACAAAATATACATGTCCCTTGGTTTCTCCATTCTCAGTTCTTATACACTTGATCAATGGATGGACATCTAACAGTCTAAAGAGGTGGTTCCCAACCTTTGGCTCTCCAGATATTTTGGACTTCAACTCCCAGAAATCCCAGCCAATTTACCAGCTGTTACCGTGTTTCCCCTAAAATAAGACATCCCCAAAGAATAAGACCTAGTAGGGGTTTGGGGGGATTGCCAAATATAAGGCCTCCCCTGAAAGTAAGACCTAGTAACTAAGAATGGGACCTTCCAGGCTGCAAGAGAGTTCCATTGGGAAGCATGGCTGCAGGGCAGAAGCAGCATTCATACGCACTGGAGGGAGGGAGGGAGGGAGAGTGCTTGCTTTCTGTGCCTCCCTGCCGGCCTTGCCTTGCCTCCTGCCTGTCCCCCAGCCACGGCTCAAAAAACCTTCCGTCTGTGCTGCCTGCCGTTTCTTTCTTCCTTCGGAGACAAGGCTCCATCCTGGCCATGCTCCCTTCGTCCCAGAGGCTTCTGATTGGCTCCTGGTGCCAGGGCAAGGGAGGGTGGGAGGGAAGGAAGAGGGCTTCAACACCCTTTCCTGCTCCTTCTGCTTCTTAAAGGTACAGGACGCATTGGGATTCTCCTCCCATTCTTATTCCTATCCTATGCCATGAAACCTATTATTTTATACTATTATTATTACCATATTATTAGCCTCATATTCTGTTATTATTATATCCCATTATTATATTATCCTATTAATATATATTATATCATTATATTCTATACTATTATTCTATTATTATTCTATTATATTATCATATTATTATTATATTATTAGCATATTATGTTATTATTATTATATTCCATTTTATATTATCCTATTATTATATTATTATTATGCTATTCTGTTATTATATCCCATTATTATATTATCCTATTAATACCATATTATTATCATCATATTCTGTTATTATTATATCCTATTATTATATTATCCCATTAATATATTGTATATAATTATATTATTATTATTATTATTATTATATTATATTATATTATATTATATTATATTATATTATATTATATTATTCATGACTACATTGAAACTAGAATAGAGAGAAATCAGTGTGGAAACCTTGTGAAACCTAAACTGCAAGAGGTACCATAGATTGTTGTACATGTAAATAATGGTAGTAACAATAAATTCTTGATAGGATTCACAGTTTGTCTGGTTATGCTGGTTTGTGATGACAACTACTTTACAGTATATAATAAATGTTCATTTTGTTGTTCAACAATAAATGTGAGCTCTTCTTCATGGAAAAATAAGACATCCCCTGAAAATAAGACCTAGTGCATCTTTGGGAACAAAAATTAATATAAGACCCTGTCTTATTTTCGGGGAAACAGGGTAGGAATCATGGGAGCTGAAGTCCAAAACGCCTGGAGGCTCAAAGGTTGGGAACCACAGATTTAAAGGTAATTTGAGGTAGTAAGAAAAGTCAAGATATATATATATATATATATATATATATATATATATATATATGATGTTCCATTTTAATATGAAAATGATGGTGTTGTAGTCATCAAATCATGAATATACTTTTGTGATCCTCACCTATTTTGAACATTCGGGATACAAAATAATCACATATTCATATCCAAATCAATCCAGTAGTATCGGTCACCTCCTTCTGACAGAACTGCAAGTTAATTCAGACATCTATTAAATAGCCAATTCCTTTCCTTCACATGATTTTTTAAATGTATCCAACTGCAGAAATGTTTCTTTGGTTGTTGGAGATCATGGTTCACACAGGGATTTACAGACACATTCCTTTATACTTGGAAAGAAACTACACACAGTTATTTGGACATCCAAAGTAGCCCTGTGACAGCATTTGCTGCAAATTAGCAATAGCAGGGAACGTTTCTTCGTATTCTCTTATTGCCATTTTCTCTAATGATCTGCAATTGTGAATCATGTTTTTCAAGGGATGCAGCATACTTTCTTCTTCTTAGAACAGTTGTGGCCTGACAGCAGTGATGAGGTTTAATTGAGAAATAAACAAAAAATTTAATTATACACATAATTACATGTGTATTAATTTCTTGTTTATTCTGTAATTATTTCTGTTTATTTTTGGCTTAGTTGGAAGCTCAAGACAGAGGCATGAGGACTTTGAAGTCTGCATGCTTATAAGAAACAGAAGAAAGGACCAGAGCAGCTCCATCTTTCAAACTTATTGTGGCAAGGCCCTCAATAACTGAGTGACAACCCATTTTTATTCTGAACCTCAAACTGTTCAAGGTGAAAAGACCCACTCATTAATCATAGGCATTTTGAACCGAATCACTAGTTTATAGAAGCAAGGTGGCTTTCAATGTGTTGGCTAGTCAAATCCACAAAATGTAGAAAGTTTCATTGGAAAGCACAGACAACGAGGGACCCCTGGGGTGCATCCACACCATAGAATAATGCAGTTTGATACTGTTTTAACTGCCACAGTTCAATGCTATGGAATCATGGGAACTGTAGTTTTATGATGCCATTAGCTTTCTCAGTCCAACTCAGTCAGTGTTGGTGCCTCACCAAACCTTAACTCTTATGATTCCATAGCATTAAGCCATGGCAGTGGAAGTGGTATCACTGATGTATTAATTCTACTGTGTAGATCCACCACTGGTTGGGTTATGGAAGAAATTTTCATTTTATTAAACTTGCTAGATTAAATATAGTGATGGAACTGAAAACCATTCAGTTTTCACTTTGATGAAAATTGATTCCACTTCCCAAATCAGTATACAGACAGAAATGAAGTTCTTCTTTCTTCTTTTTCTTCAGCATTTTTCCTGTTTGATGATGGGGTCTGCTGCTGGTGCCATTTCATCCCATCATGCGCCTGATCAGGGTGTAGGTTAGCAGTCTTCGGATCATTGTGCAATGTGTCTAGCCAACTTTGCTTTGGCCGTCCCTTTGGTCTCTTGCTAGGCACTTCTAAATCAAGACCAATTTTGCAAATGGACTCGTCTTCACCTCAGAGAGTATGACCATACCATCTGAGGCATGATTCTCATAGTATGTCAGTAATTGGAGCAATGCCGAATTATTGCTGGATGTCATAGTTGTAGATGTGGTCAAGGCGTGTGACATCAGCTGTGACTCATAGCATTCTCGTCTCCATAACACCGAGGAGGCATTCTTTTGTTGCCAGTCAACATTCAGCTCCATATACTGTGACAGGCCTTACGGCAGTTCAATACATTTTCGATTTCAGGTGATTGGACATCTTCATGTCACAAAGTACACCTGCTACCAAGCACCGATTCATCCAAGCCACATTAATCTGTGTAGTGACTTTGTCAGAGAGGTTGCCATCTGAAGTTATCGTCGATGTGAGATACTTGAAGGTGTTGACTTCTGGGAGATCCACTCTGTCCACCTGAATGGTACTAGTCTCCTCCTCGTTGGTTGTCAGGTACTCTGTCTTTTTGACGTTGAAGCAAAGACCGAATTGCGCAAACCAATCACCATGCTTGCGCTTGACATTCAAGTTCTTCCTTGTCCTCAGCATTATGTTGTCAGCATACAGAAAAGTCCAAGGTACCGGTTTCTGGAGATCTCTAGTAACTGCATCCATTACAACAACAGAAAGGAGTGGAGAGAGGGCTAAGCCCTGATGCACACCAACATTGATGAGGAGCTCCAATGATATGCCAGCAGCAGCCTGCACCCTGTTTTTAGATCGCTGTACAGAATTCGGACAGAATTGATAAGTTCTCTGGAACAGTATGTTGTCATAATGCGTACCAAATAACTTCATGAGGTACATGATCAAACGCTTTCTCCAAATCAAGGAATGTGATATGAAGTGGCTTTCATTTCTCATGATGTTTCTTGACCAGGAGTCGTGCGACATGAATTTCACTGATGATACTGCAACTGGAGACGAAAGATGGACAATTTTGAGAATTTTGTGGTCAATGACATGTTTAAAGGATTCTCTTTATACGGACTTTGAAAGTGATCTGACTTACACCTATTGGAATAATGTGCAATTGGCATCCAGTTCATAAACATGGATTGTGCATTTTTCTGAATGTTCTGAAGTACTTCTCACTTTTACTATTGTGGTATACATCAGATGGGATGATCTCCCTGCTGTAATTAGGAGAATTTCCCATGTTAAGTGTTTCTGTCATTAACAAAAGACCAGTTTGTTGGCTAGGGATTTTCCCAATTATATTCCTAATTTTTAGCATTGTTTGTCAATTACAACTGTCACTTACTGAATCATTTCAATGTTATTGTTTTCTCCTATTGTTGTTTTGTTGTTGTTGTTGTTGCTGTTGCTATTATTATTATTATTATTATTATTATTATTATTATTATTATTATTATTATATTGGTAGTAGTGCCATTGCTATTGGCTTTATTGGATTTGTTTTTAGGTCTGTGCTTTTTAAAATGAAAAGTCCCAAACACGTTGTTCAATAAATAAATAATAAATAAGGTCTTTCTTTTAATAAATACAATCAAAATGCAAATTTGTAGATAAAATACATTCCAATTACCTCTTCAAATGCAAATTTAAATGCAGATTTTAAAAATAAATCACTGTTCAATGTGAAAATGGGATGGCTTGTATTTATAAATGAACACATATGAAAGTGCCCTGGGCCAGAAATAGGTGGATTTGTCCCTCCTTATTGTGTATGGATGGACTCTGACTACTAATAATTTCACACTGTGCATAGAAAAAACCAGGGAGGGAAAGGAGGAAAGAAAAATCAGTGAAGTCACTGTATGTCTGTGTTTGTGCCTTCAAGTCACCTGTCAACTTATGGCATCCCTTGAATTTCACAATGTTCTCTTGTGCAAGAAATATGCAGAAATGGTTTTGCAAATTCCTCCCTCTGAAATATAAGGCAGAGTATTTGAGTGGGATTTGGGGAATCCAGGTTCTATTCCTAACTTGGTAGCCTGAAACTTTCCGGCCAAAATGCCCATTAAAATGCCTAGAAATGTCATTTTAAAGTAATTATAAAAGTGAATGGAAAACATTTGAGGTAACAATATCCAAAAGACTCATCCTCCCATATGAACATTAGGAGTATCTGCTTTTAATTTACTCATTTTAGAACTCTATATAAAAAGGAGTTTTTCTAATGTTGTAAATTCACTTTCAGTTATACATTTAATGTTTAGGGGATCTTGATATCATGGTTTGAGTTTTGGACTACGACTTTGGGAGGTTAGGGTCTGAATCCCTACTTGGCCATGGAATGTGTGCTCAGAGAGAGTTTGCCTAGAGCAATGGTTTTCAACCTGGGGTCCCCAGATGTTTTTGGCCTTCAACTCCCAGAAATCTTAAGAGCTGGTAATTTCTGGGAGTTGTAGGCCAAAAACATCTGGGGACCCCAGGTTGAGAACCACTGGCCTAGAGAGTGCAACTTGCCAAAGGTTACTTTGTGGAGCTTCAGTGGAGGCTGAGCAGAAATTCGAGCCCTGGCCACCAGAATCATAGTTCAAACCATTGCACCATGCTGACTCCAGAACATAGTGATAGGTAGAGCTTTGTGGGTGGGATGGAAAGGTCACTATCCATCCCAAAAAGTAGACTGATTGAATCGCTGATTCTAAGAACAAACAAAATGATCTTTCACCATCCTTCTCAATATCATACGTGAAGCATCTCCTATATCATTGATTTCCAGTTTATTAATCAGAAAGCTGGCTTGCTGCCAGGGACCACTAATGCAGTTCTATTAAAGTGCCAAAAAAGAGGAGGGGATGAGATAGTGACCTTTCCATCCAGATCATAGAAAAAAGCGGCACTAATAGCACTTGGCAGTCAAAGAGCTGCTTAATCTAGCATGAGTTTCTGACAGCTCACTGGCAATGTCTTTTACTTCTCTTCTGTTATGAGGAAGACACATCACCACAGATGGTAGTAAACCCGTGCTGCTGCTTCAGACCGGACAAGATGGACATGTTCATGAGAGAAGAAGAAGCAAATCAAATTTCCTATGGGTAGTGATATCATCATCATCAGTCTTTTCCCAATCTACGACCGAAGGCAAATTACAAGTTTAAGAGATACAGCAAAAAAAAAAAAATCCACACTATTGTTAACTTTCTTAAAGTCAACTTTAATACTTCAAAGCATGTCTAGTTCCTTTATAGCTGCTCTTCCAAAGTCTATGTTGAATCTATGCAGTAGATTTAATGCATTCAGCACAATTTTACTGCCATGGCTCAATGCTATGGAATCCTGGGGGCTCTAGTGTGATGGAGACACAATCACTCTTTGGCAGAGAAGGCTCAAGTCCTTGGAAATTTACAACTCCCAAGATTTAAAGTGATATTGGTATGCATTCTAAGTCTTCGTTTAGTTTCTTGATTGCATTCTCCATTCTTTTTAATGTGAAAGGATCCATTTGCAAACAAGAAGACTCATTTTGCAGAGCTAAGAAATCCCCCCCCCTTTTTTTTTTTTTTTTTTACTATAACACAACCTAACAAAATATATTTGTGTCTTGGCTGGGGTTATTTGGGGTACTGATTCAGAAAAACTACACTAGATAGACCACATCAGCTCTACTTTTTTAGGCCACTTCCATACTGCCCTTATATCCCAGGATCTGATCCCAGATTATTTTCTTATCCCAGATAAACTGGCAGTGGAAAGTCATACAATCCAGTTTAAATCAAATAGTCCGAGATCAGATCCTGGGCTATAGAGTAGTATAGAAGGGGCCTTAGATAAAGTTATCATGGTTGTCTATGGATGAGCAGATGGCAACTGGTAGCAGGTATATATTTTGTATGTCAAAAACTAGAGCTGATAGGGGAAAACTGGTGCCATTTTTTGAATTGGCAGGTCAAATATTTCCAGTAATGGTGTTAACATTTGAGTCACCAAAATGTGTGTTAGACAGTGCAATTTTCAAAATATCTCAGTTATCAATACCACCCAAAGTGAGGCAAATGGGTGTTGACGAGTCAGAAGTTAAAGAAAAAATAGTGGGTCTATTGCGCCCACACACACTGTACCTGTGAAATACCATATATATCATGTATAAGTAGATCGCATGTATAAGTCAAGGGCAGGTTGTGGAACCAAAATAATGAATTTTGATATGACCCATGGATAAGTGAAGAGTCTCTGTGGAGAAAGGGCCCTAGAAGGCCTTCAAAAGGCCATGATTGAGAGTAGAGAGAAGCTGGTGGTACCTTTAGGTTCTCCTAGGATATAATAAGCTTACCACTCAAAGAAGGGGGTGGTTCTTTTTAAAAAATAATAATAATAATGTTGACCTGTGGATAAATCAAGTCAGTTTTTTAAATTGATTTTTTGTCCAAAATTTCCAGGCTTATACATGAGCATGTAGGGTATGTCTACAAATTTTCTAAGTCCTCTTTCTAGGTGATTCTGTGGTCTGCTTCCAACAGAAGTCATTTATTTAAATACGTTTACTGCTATCTATGGTTTCCTGTTTCCACAGTAAGTTCAGGAATGTAGCCCCCATGGATACAGGGGCTGTACTGTAGTACAATTTTTCCCAAACTCGCATGTAATCTAGATTGGCCCTTAAAATCTGTCTGATTTGAATTTCCCATGTCAACTGCATACAAAATCTTTTACACAACTGCAAAGCAAAGCAAAATATTCTTCCCTAATGCAGAGCCTCAAATCTATTTTTCAGCAGAACTGGAAAAATAATTTAAAAAAATAAAAAGTAAGGTAGGGGAGAAATTGAGTGATGGAGACTGTGCCCCCTCCCTCTTTCAACTGATAACTTGCAAAATGAAGGATGCCAGCTTTTAGGCCCTCGTGGCAGCTGTGCTGACTTGGGATATTTTTGCACTGCTTATGGCAAAACAAGTCAAACTAATAGACCTTTCTGTTCATTCCCCTCTTTGGACTGGGTTCATTAAAAGTTAAAAGAAAAAGAGATCGAGGGAAAATATGATGGCTGAAGTCAAGAAACCAGCAAACAAGCAAGTACACAAATTTATTTATTTATTTATTGAAGTTCAATCGTGCATGGTGCATTAAAGATCACAGGGAGAGAAGTCCTTGTTTTGATTAGTCTAGTTTCCAAAATTCAAAGCAGGGGAGAAAGCAGGGGGGAAATGGGGAGGGTAACTGGATAAACAGTGAAACAACATGTCATTCTTTTGATGCAGATACCCAGGTTTCATTTCAGGCAACTAGGCATATTCTTTAATGTGTGGATATCACAATCTCCATCTCTCACTACAAAGATATAGAAGTGAACTGGTGATATAAGGAAAGCAGTCTTCATATGGTCAGAGCCACCCAGTTCTCAAACTAAACCTGCACATGTAGTAAGACTTTAGCACAGGAGGCTAGTAAAGTGATTTTATCATAAGGTGATGTCATCTTTGCTCACTGCTCACCATATGACACCATGTTAGTCCTATAGCTGATTTGTATCTCATTCATTCCAGGAGTACATTTTTCAATGGATAGATAATTTTTTTCAATACCTCTTAATCACATGGGTTTTCCGCAATGGATTCAGATGTGAAAAATTCCTCCTACTGCAGTTCTACTTCTTAGAAAGTTATGGGAGGTGAACAAGATGATTTTATAGTACAGTACCATTGCCTAGTTTATCCTCCTTCCCTCCCTCCTATGGTTTCTTTAGCAGGATGCACCCAGCTCCCCTATCTCCAAAGAAGCAATGAAAGTTCTTCCTCATAAGGAGACTTCTTGTGAAAAAGGACTCCATTGCTTTTTTGTGGGATGTATTTGGCTTCCTCTTCCAGCAAAGAAGCATAAACAGTCTTTCCCTGCTGGGGTGACTTCCCTACATGAGAAAGGACTCTCATTCCCTCTTTGATGGAGTGTATTGCCATAATTCATAGGAGCCAGCACAACATGGGAAGCCTCTCGTGTTGTGAGCAAAGCCTCTGGAGATGCATTTACCACTACTGGAGACAGGGCCTCAGCCAGAAGTCAGATGGCGTTGTGTGATGGCTGGCGTGGGGCTCCCTCGTGAAGCCAGGGTAAATGTGTCCTAGGATACTTTGTTAGTTAAGTGTGAAGGGGTCGCTAGTGTGATACAGACAGATGCAAAACTGATATGCTTCTATTATTAGCATAACATGATTTTGATAGAATAGCAGACTCATGTGATGAAGTCCATAGTCCCAATTCAAGATTGATCTGAAGGTATATTTGCTGAAGGAAATTAACTGATGCATTGAAGAGTGAGTATAAGTAAACAGATTCGCTTCTGTGCACAGCCTCATTTATGCACACTTTGTAAAATGGGAATGGACACATTCAGAAAATAAAATTTGGTTTGGATGCTAATGGGGGAGGGGATACAGATTTACTTAGATGTTAATGCTATTGAATTCATTGAAGCTTATCTATTGGTAAGTATGTTTAGGAGTGTAACCTAAAATATTATGCTTGTAATTCCATTAATCAAACAGTTTTTCAGGACTATGTATTGCAAATGTGGCTCTGGTTAATTCCCACAGTAATAGTTTATGTCAGCTTTCTCTAATGCAGCATTCTTCAGATGTGTAGGCTTGCTTTTCCCATCATGCCATTCTGCAGAGCCACTGGCTATGCTGGGCAGGAATAGATAATGAGAGTTGCAGTCTGTCACAACTGTGCCAGGCTGGGGAAGGCTCGTTTACACTCACATTACCTTCATAGTTAAACCTCTTTTTCATCTAAGGATATCATTTCATGTGCACAGTTATCTTTTCTTCTGTGAAATAACAGTCATGACTCCTTGTGCACCTACATTATGTAGTAAGAGAGTATATAGTACTTCTTCTCTAGCATCTCATGATAGGCAGCACCATGGGAGGCAGAATCTTGTAAGAGATCAGCTATAGGAGCTTTCTGCATTAGAGAGACAAGAACACTGGTGTACAACAGTCTGGCAGCTTTATTGCTTTCCCCTTTTTACATCGTGGATAACCGATGGTTGCACCGTTAGAGAAGGACAAATGTGATAAATAACCACAGAAAACAGATCTAGTGAGATGGATATTCTACTGTAAACCATATGTCTCTGTCCAGTACCTCTGCAGAGTCATTACTAAAAATGGCAGGGTATTAAACAGCAAGATTTCCTCAATTTCACAACCATCCGGCATAACAAGAGCAAGGGGAGCAGGCACAGCTTATGCTTAAGAATGCAGATGGAAATGCAATGGTTTCATGGAATGATTCGAGACTAACCAGAAAGATGTTTTTTTGAAGCAATCAGTAAATATCTTTTCCTTTCTCCTGCCTCCGGCTCTGATTATTCACATAGCCACTTTTTGGTCTTCTTTTCCATTAGCTATGGTATTTTCCTGTTAAATATGGAACCACATTGCTGTATTTTAAGTGATATAAAGGCAAAGCATTGCTTTCACTCATTGAGAAGTCACACCTGATTATGTTTAAAAGGAATGTTAAAAGTTGACTTCACAATCTAGTAACACAGGAAAGTCTATGAAGTAATAATTTCATCACCACCATTGAGACCCAACATTTCTAACCCAAAGCAGCCTGAAAGGAGCTCCAGGTTTGCACATGGTTCTCAAATTATACAGGACTATAATGAGCTTTGCATAAGAAAAACAGGGAAATGAAAGGGCGGGTTCCCATTAGATCCAGGCTGTCTAAGGCGTTCTGCACTGCCATATAGCATAGTTTGAGGTTGATGTAGACTCGTATAATGCAGTTCAACTGCACCGAACTATATAAGTCTACACCAACTATATCATGCAGTTTCAAGATGTATTATATGGCAGTGTAAATGGGTCAAATAATGTAGACTTACCTTTTAGCTGGTGTGAAGTGGATGTATGACATATGAATGAATGAATGAATGAATGAATGAATGAATGAATGAATGAATGAAGCTTTATTTATAGCCCTCCCTATCTCCCCGAGGGGACTCAGGGCAGCATGCAACAAATACACAGTGGCAAACATTCAATGCCAACAATAATATACAAACAAAGAAAAACAATTCAATAAATATTTGTGTTTGGCATCTAATGGTTAATACAAAGAGTTTATGTAGGAGAGTTTATGTAGGAGAGTTTATGTCCACTCTGTCATTGATAATGACACATTGAAATTAAATATTTAAAGAATGGAGTTGACTACTTTAGGTTCTCCATACCTGCATAACCACCACCTGAGGAAGACTATACAGTCGAAACCGGTCGTGGATGGTGACTAAGTGTTATGGTTGAGCCTTCGGGCTCCGGTAATAGAAGAAGGGGTCATAAGACTCCTCGAGAGTCAGACTCTTTCGAGGAGCGTGAAAGAAAACGGCTCCGGGATTTGTTTACAGACCCGACAGATGAGGACTCATTTGAGGGTTTTTCTGAGGGTTTGGAGGAAGAGATGGCCAGCTCGGAGGAGGACGACATGGAATGGACTCGTGTGAGGGAGGATTTGGGTGTTGGGGAAACAGGCAATGAAAGCATGGGAGGTGATTGGCGGGTTGCAGGATCAGACCCATGGACTGGCTGGAGGGATGGAGCGGGATCCACAGCTGGGGATGCTGTGGGGCGTAGTCAAAGGTGCTTAAGCTCTGATGAGGATGAGGATGTTGGGGCACCTGGAATTGGGATGGCAGCTGACAGCGATGATGAGCTTGAACTGGGATAAATTGGGGTTTGGGACCAATGTCTAATTGCGTTGGGCAAGGTAATCTGTACGGACGCTTGGGCTTTTGTTGGGGAACTTCCTGAAGACGGGTGTGATTCGTTACTGGATACGTAAGTTTACCAAGGACACGGCATCGACGGCGGGAGGAACTGTGCGGGGTTTTTCTCTGTGCAACTTGTGTTTAATCTCGATAGCTTGGACCTCCGTCGTCTTTTTGACGGGCAATATCTACTCGCACTGGATTGACGCTGGACTGACTGACTTCGATTCCGGATTATCCCTTCTGCTGGCTATCAGTGAGACCTTTGGATTTCTAGACGACTACGCTTGGCTATTGACCTCTGGACCGGATTGGGACCCTGCTGACTGCCGTTACCCTGACTGCTGTGCCTGGACCTGGATAGCGTTGGCCGCTGAACCTTAAACTGAATCCTGACTACGACCACGCTTTTCGTTCGCTGCAGGAAGGAATAAACAAGCCTGGTTTATTCTCCTGCTGTTTCTGAGTAGCAGAGAGGAATCTGCTACCAGTCTGTTGTTTACATTCTGACTCCTGTTGATCCTCTTTTGTTTGCATTGTTTGCCAGGCTGAAGTAAGCACTTTTGATTTAATCCGGATTATACTTCTGTTTAACCCGGTTTATCCCTTTGAACCGTTTTAGCTCAAACTGAGCTGTTTTTTGTTACTTATCACACTGAAGTCAAGTGTTTGCCCTGTTCTTTGTTTCCTACGGGCGTTTTTAGTTCTGTAACCTCAATAAACTGAGTTTTGTTTTACTCGCTGGCGTTCTGTCTATGACACTAACCTTGGACTTGTTTAAAACATTGGATTTCATAAAGGATTCACTTACTTGGACGTTTAAATTTGGGCTCACAATTAGTGACTTATACAGTCCTCCATGTGGAACATGAACTCTGGTGGGCACTGGACTCACAAACTCTGAATATAGAGTTTTACTTTCTATGAGTGTATGTGTGTTGGTAACACATGGATTATATTTTGGTTTAATTACTGTTCATATTATTGGATTACATTTCTAGCTATAGTGGACTCTTGCCTGTGCATCTAATGGTTGCCGGTTGTGAAGCCGCCCTGAGTCTGCCCACCCCAGGTGTGAGAAGGACAGCATATAAATGTATTAATTAAATAAATACTGACAAAACAATTCAAACTAAGTTTGACACAATATACAAAATTGCAAACATATTAAATCCTTAAAATCTAATTAAACCATTTCTAAACTTAGGCTAAAATTGTTGGAGGGGGTGGTAAACCATAGATTAACAGGGCGGATATTAGCAGCCAGGTGAGAGTGCATATAGATATACTTAATTCTCCTCCCCTCCATAGGCTAAATTGCATAGATGTGTCTTTACTGGCTTTTAAAAGAAAAGGAGGGAGGAGGCCACCAGAGGTGGTGAGTGGTCATGGAGAAGGCCCTCATTCTTCTTCCCACCAGCCGCACTTGAGACAGGGGTGGGATCGAGAGGAGGGCCCCCTCAATCGACCGCAGTGCTCATGTTGGTTTGTATACAGAGATGCAATCTTTCAAATAGCTTGGGCCCAACTGTCTCTAGGCCTTTATAGGTAATGACCAGCACTTTGTATTTAGCTCAGAAGTAGATCGGCAGCAAGTGGAGGGGCCATAACATAGGAGTTGTCAGCTCTCTGTACATACAACAGGTTTGGGCTGGATCAGGCACAATCCAGTATCCATGTATACAGCATACCCATTGCTGTGTCATTGACCATAATCAGCTCCCTCGCAGAGGATTCTTAGCAACGTCACTTCGGGTGAGGTCACAGCAGGGCACCCTGCCATGTAACCAGGAGAACAATGTCACCAGCAAGTTTCTCTGAGGAAGATACAGAGATGGTGACTGCAGCCTCAATGCACTCTCAATTTGGCTCTGGGGACACTCCCAGGTTGCATCTGGACACCTCCAGAGCAATTTATCCCTTGATATGTCGGTACATGTAGATTCAGCTGGTGTCATATCCTAAGGACCACAGGAGACATCTAAGGTTATATCTGCCTGCTCCTTGGGAAATGGCATAGTTGGTTAAATAAAATGGGTAAAAATAAATAAATATAATTTGCTGGCAGGTGATGTCACATGAAGTTGCAGAACATGTAAGGACCAAGCTGCCTAGAAAAAGAGGAGCCAACATCTAACAGGCTTAGGTTCAGACTGAGTTGAGGGCTGGATTCAACATCTCTGTTCAGTACCTGGTTCAGTGACTTGCTGGTTCACCCGCTGGTTTTCTGCTGGTTCTGGTATCCATGCTATTTAAGAGAATTCAATAAGTAATCATCCAAATAAAGTAACTTGGCCAGGCTGAGATAGGTTTCATCTCTTCTGCTGGTGAGAGTTCTTGTTGTTGCTCAGAGTGATGGCCACATCATCAGGCAAGGGTGATTCAACACAATTAGGAAGATTTGCAAGAGAGTGAAGCCCTCTGTTTTCTGAATGACCCGTTTTATTCTCTATCTGAAAGCATGTTCTCTGAGCAGAAGATAACTAGACATACACTCTATAGTTCAGTAAGTACTTCCTCAACTCCACTGGAGGACAAATGGGGCAATTTTTGTGATCATCTTCGCTGATGGTAATGCCACAAGACCCCAGCTCTAACTTCAGCTGACTTGCAGGTTTGGGGTAATACTATGAAATTTCCTTCATACAACTGTTATTCCTTCAGAATAGCTCAGAACATCACCTGTGGCCTCATCCTTCCTTGAAATAAACTTGAGAAGTAGGTTACATTTCTCAGTGACTGGCTCAAAGACACTGATGTTCATGGCTGAGTAGATATTTGAATTCAGATGAAAGTCCCTCCAAAAAAAATCCCAGATTGCAAAGAATGTCCAATGTAAGCTTCTAGTCATGATATTTTGTCTCCCTGTGCTGTTGGCTTCAGTTTTCACTACAATGTTAGTCTACTTAAGCACCATGTAGTTGGAAGCTGGAAAATACATGTAACAAGCAAATAAGTAAATAAATTCCACCTGGATCAGCTTACTGAGTTGAAAAAGCAGCTTCCTTTTATTTTTGCCATTCAGTGTGGGACATCTCAGTCTGATCCAAGCTAAATTCTGCATATGCCGGCAAATACTTGTCATCATGCTTTGTCTTGCCAAAAGAGTACAAACTTGGAATTTACCATGGACTATTTTTCCCTTGCAGCTTATAAAGCTAAAATGCAGTTCTACATTTTTGGTATATAAGTAGTTTCTGTGTATATTCCAGTTTAACATCACATGCTTAAATTCAGTTATTAGTCCAACTAGAGGAGACCTACTAAATCATGGCATTTATATACATGTCCATGACATAGTAAAGGTAAAGGCTTTCCCCTGACATTAAGTCCAGTCATTCCCGACTCTGGGTTGGTGCTCATCTCCATTTCTAAGTCAAAGAGCTGGCATCGTCTTTAGACACCTCCAAGGTCACGTGGCCAGCATGACTGCATTAGGCGGCATTACCTTTCCGCGGAAGCCATACCTATTACATGTTTTTGTGCTGTACCACATTTGCATGTTTTCGAGCTGCTAGGTTGGCAGAAGCAGGGGCTAACTGTGGGAGCTCACCCCATTACCCAGATTTGAACCGCTGTCATACATGCAACTAAAATTATTTCAAATAAATGTGTACCTAGACAACTTCTGAATCGGACAGAATCTCCAAGACTATCTGGAAACGAAGTAAAACAAAGAGAATGCATTGCATTTTAATGATTTTTTAGATAAGAAGAAGCAGCTCATATAAATGAAAAACAATATTTTTGTGTTCTGGTACTAAAGCTCATCTGTTTGCTTATGTGTTTTAAGGATTTCTCTGCTTGATACATCTACATATGTATTTATCTATCTATTTCAAAGCAGTTCATAAAAGCAGAACACTTGTTATAAAAGCAGCAAAACAGTCAAAAACAAACAGACACACATCGACATAGAAATCCACAGAGAGAACTTTAAAACACAAAGAAATTATTATATTGTTGCCCTTGTAATCATTGTATCTGCTCAACAGAGTGAGATTCTGTCCTGAAATAGCAATGAGAATTAGTAATGTGCTCAAGTAATGTGCCTTTGTGTTTGCAAAACTTTTCCTTTATTTTCCCCTTACTTTTGCAAAAATCTTCTTTTACAAGCCTCTTTGGCAAGAAAGGCGTAATTTTGCAGAAATGTCTATCTGGGGAGTGGGAAATCAAGGGTTCTGTTTACCTTGTTACATTTACAAGGTAGCTGAGAATTCTTCTATTTGTCTATCAGTTTGTTTATTTATTTATACTTTTAAAACTTGCTGCATACACTCACAACTATTCAGGGCACATAGCGCGCGCACGCACGCACACACACACACATTTTCTGCTTGACATCATTGCTTGGAATATCCATCCGGACATGGTCTTGGGTTTTGCAAAGGTTGCCTTGTTTGACTGAATGATTCATTTATGGATGGATGGATATGATTCATCCTACCATTTTCCCAATGTGGGATCCTAAAATGCCTTATAATATCAGTATAAAAAAGAGCTACAAAGAGGTAAGATAGGAAGGTCACAAAAACATTAAACAGTCAATCCAGTTAAAACATTGGCCAAGATCCCGCATCAAGAGGCGTATGTCTCTCACTGGATGCTAGTCCCACATACTGTAACTCACCTTGAAGGCAGCTTTCCCCTCATTTACTGAATATAGGCATTTCCTTGTTATCTGAGAGCAGGAGAAGGAGTGGGGATGCAACCATTTTCCTGTAAGTGGAAGTTCTGCCATAGGCATCTTCAGGTGACATCTTTATGGGATTTTCAACGATCAGAAAATTGTTGAATGCAACCCTATTCCAGCAAGACAGAAGTGAAGGGGGGGATGTTGCATACAAGTTAGATTTTGGAGGTGATTTTGGGTGTTGGTTGGGACAGAATTCTGACCTCTTCAGTGACCAAAAGATTAAGTTCTGATGGCATTAAGTTGAACTTATACTTTCAAAATACATGAGCAAGACACCAGCCATTGATTTTAACATATCACTTTAAAACCATTAAAATACTTGCAGCATAGATTGCATATTTTATAAATTGGAAATGAACTGAGCTGATGCATTTGTGCTTTTTTCCTTTGTCAGAATCAGATTACATTTACTGAGACATATTTTGAAAGTATGAGTTGGACTTCAGGAAGATGTTTGCCAATTTTTTGTTCTACTTGTCTTTAAATTTTAATTTTTAAAAAAATCACATCCTTATTTTTTTGTTGGAACTGGATGAAATTTGCTTGGTTAGCTACTTAACAGCAGAGAGGCTCTGGAAGTTAATGCAGCCCCTTAAACATAGACAGTTGTTCACCCAACTATAATAAAAAAGGGCACATCTACACCTCCATATAATGCAGTTTGAAACTGCATTATATGGTTGGTGTAGTTTCATATAATGTAGTTCAGTGCAGTTAAACTGCATTATATGAGTCTACACTGACCATATAATGCAGTTTCAAACTTTACATGGCAGTGTAGATAGGACCAGAGACAGAAGTACAGTCCGCCCCTGAATTACAAATATCCAACTTTCAAACGATGAATGGTTACATACAGGAGTGAGATAGCAGACAGTGAGAGAAATCTACCCCTTGGTTGGAAGATAAATTTGAAAGAGTTATCATGGGGAGAAGGTGTCTGCACTGAAGCTTTACCACCAATCTTTGCTTCCACAGCATGCCAGATTTTTCTGACTTACACACAAATTCAACTTTTAAAAAACCTATAGAACTTTGTTCATAACTTGAGGACTGACTGTATAGCACATCCAGTGTTTTCCAAGGAAATATGCAGCACTGCACTTTTCCAGTACTTAAAACTGGATCAGGTCTGTGATATATTACCTCAGTACTTCTTCACTAAAGCATTGGGATTGGGAAGCCTTATTAAATTGTATGCACTGTGATTAAAAGTTAATTTTCAGCCACAATTCTCTACCTTTCCTTCTTTCCCTGTTCTTCCCACCCTGATGATTTCCTTATATGGAGAGCTTGGGGAGAAATCTTTTGGATATACTCTGCCCTATGTGCCTCAGAATCTAAATTGCTAATGAAACTTCAGGAGTACTTTCTGTAGAGTTAGGTTTGTTCTATTTTGGAAAAGCCCTGGTTTAATTCAAACATCTCCCAAAGCTTTCTGAATCAGCCTATTCCAGAATTCATCCAAAGCCAAAGCGCATGTTTGCTAGATTCCTTTAAGGCATTGCCCTCATTCACAAATTCATTTTAACAGAAATGGTGGCAAAACTCTTGAAACATTTTGTTGGCCTCACCTCTGCAACAATGCCATGGTGGCTTAAGGAGAGCCTCCTGACTGCAAGAAAACCTCTGAAGAGCATCTTGTCATTATGTTCTTATTTTTCTACTTCCTGAGAACCACTTCACTGTAGGTGTATGAACTGAACTCTTTCTTTTAAAAAGAAACATTATAGGAAGGTGACACAGCATCATCATTTTTCTGCCAGAGCTTGCTCTCTTCTATAAAAGAGAATTGCTGGAGTAAACCTCCTACATGATTACAGGGAAAGCGTCAGAGCAAAGAGCTTGTTTATGAAAGGGGGAAATGCAGGTTGTTTGATCAAACCAGCAGATGAATGGAAGTGAAAATGAATACTCCTCAAGGATAGGAAAACACAAGCCAATCAGTTACTGAAGTGGCAATACTGCTATAGCAACAAATCTCCAGGGATGGTGGGATATAACAAGAAAGCCAACCTTAACAGGACACTTGATCATGGCTCCAAATTGTCATTCCATGTTCATGGGGCTGTCTGTGGAGCACTCTGAGGCAGATCGCCAGAAAAGATTATAGCATACAACAGATTCCAGGCTTAATTATTAAATAACTCCTTGTTAGTGACTGTCACAGTCAATTCCTGAAAACACTGTACATTTTCTGCAGAAGGAGCCAACTTGACAGATCAGTAAAGCAGGACATGTGCTAGAGGAAATAAAGGTGCTTCCAGGCAATGTATTTATATGCCATTGCCCTGCATCATTCACATAATTATACTGGATGCTCAGGCCAATGCACTATATGGCCAGTGTAGACTCATATGATGCAGTCAAACTGCATTATATGAGTCTAAACTGACCGTATTATGCAGTTCCAAACCGCATTATATGTCAGTGTAGATGGGGCCTCAGATATCTTCTCAGTATAAATCTTTTGTGTTTTCCTGTTTCCTCTCACATGGGAGAAGAAGAAACTAAAGAGCTGTGTGATGCCAAGGAATTTATTTTATTGGAGAAGAAGACCTCAGATATGTGAAGGAGAAAAATTCTCACAGGGCAGAATTTGGAGGACAGCCATGATCAAAAACTAATGTAAACTAATGAGGTCAGTCCAGCTCTAACTGGGAATAACTAAACCAACACCACTGGTGGGAGGGCAGGCACAGAGATATAACTTTCCTGAAGCAGAGTAGTAGAAGGCAGAGACTTGAGAAACAAAAATACAAGGAAGGAGGTTAATCGAAGCTAAAAACATTTAGCCCAGAAGCTCACTTAGATTTATTTGTGGGCACACAAGGCTGCAAAGAGATTACCTAATGGCCTAGTGCCTGGGAACAAAGTTTCAAAAAGATGAACTCGGTCTGAAATCACTATATCTCTGTAATCACTATATCTCTGACAAGCCATCCATGAATGAAATTCTTATCTTGAAAGAGAGGAACACAGAGATTCAAATGATTGCTGCCAGATGCTTCTCCTGGATCACAAATAACTTACCCACAGGTTATATCAAAATCCATAACTTTGGCCCCAAAGCCTGCCAACTTAAACATGAGGTTGACTTATATATGAATACATACACTAAATAACATGGACTAGGCAGATTCTGCAAGTCATCCTGTCACAATGAGCCGAACTAAGATGACTCTGATGCACCCGGATTTCTCCGCAAACTGTTGATAAAACTGTCCACTTGAAGTTCCTTCAAATATGTTGCCTTCAAAAGCTAGGAAGACTAAATTTGTTTTTCTCTGATGAAGCACTGAGTGCAAAAATTGTGTCAGCATATATGTCAAAACTGCGAATGATGTTTCTCACACAGTTGTAGCTGCACTAAAGATGAATTCTGGAGCCTGCAAAGTGCATGTGCATGAAAAGGCCAACTTATACATGTACACTGTTTTAGTAGGAGCCTCCAGTGGTGCAATGGGTTAAACCCTTATGCTGGCAAGATTGCTTACCAAAAGGTTGGCAGTTCGAATCCGGGGAGCTGGATGAGCTCCTGTGTGTCACCTCCAGCTTCCCATGTGGGGACATGAGAGAAACTTCTCACAGGATGGTAAAACATCCGGCTATCCCCTGGGCAACGTCCTTGCAGACAGCCAATTCTCTCACACCAGAAGCCACTAGCAGTTTCTCAAATTGCTCCTGACATGAAAAAAACAGTTTTAGTATGTTTATAAAGTATTAGGACCTTATCTCATAAAGCAAGTAGATTATATCAGGGAACAATGCGACTTTTCACACAACATAATACAATGTTTCCCCCAATGCGAGACTATTGGGTGTGTTTCTTTTTAAAAAGAAGGTTACTAACAGATTTGTTGTGTTTGTAAAAGAAATGCATTCCAAGTTGTCCCCCACCAGAAAAAGAAGAGAACAACATCATTTGCCCCCTCATTTGCCCTGGCCAATTACTCCAGAGATGTTGCTAGATTATCTATCATGACACTATCTCTGGAGATTGGGCAGTTCCTGACTGCCAAGCTTAACAGGGGCCATCACAACCACACATACTTTCGTAATATCCATTTCTGATAGGAATTTAGAGCATTTTTTAAAGTGGGGGTTCAGTTAGGAGATGACCATTCTTGTTGGAAATATAAGATTAAATCAGAAAAGTATATGACATCAGATTATTGTCCAGAAGCAAATCTTTCCGACTCTTCCCTGCAGATATAATCACTACATAATTGATGAGGTGTTCAAGAGAGTTTTTGCCTTCCATCTCAGCATAAATTATGGATGACTGCAGCCCATCTTTTACAGATATTGTAGACTGCTGGGCCAAAGAGCATAGCCTGTGCTATGTCTCATCTCAGATATAGGAATGTAAATCTTTTGTCAAGAGTTCATTATTCAGATTTAATAGGGGTATTGAGTGAGAGAAGATCAAGGAGATTCTTGTTTGTTTATATAGGGAAGTTATGGTAATAATATTAGTGTGGGTTTTTTTTTCTTTTGATAGCAAATATGCTTTGAAGGCTTTGACAGTTTTTTACCTAATTATTTAAACATATATATCACTTACATGGCTGGGTTTTGACATAACTGGCTTTCTAGTGGTTAACTACATCTTGAATATGTTCTATTAGGCATTACATTTTCATTCACTATAAGCCAAGCACCTTTTACTAGAATTAAGCAAGGCACCCAACAACAATGATTATGAAGATGGCTAACTTTATTTATGTCCACCTTTTTTCCAAGGCTGGGACTCAAGATGGATTACAATTTAATCAGAATATTATAAAGGTAAAAATGTACAGAAGGTCAACACTAAAACAGAATTAAACTATTAGCAGTAAAAAGCAATTAGACACAGTATTATTACATTACATTACAGCACCTTTTAAAAAGTGAAAGCCAGCATGGTGTAGTCTGAGTGTTATTATTTCTTTCTTTCTTTCATACATTAATATACCGTCCTTCTCACCCGGAGGGGCGGGGGGGGACGATGACTCAGGGCGGTTTCACAACCGGCAACCATTAGATGCCAAACACAACAAATTATAAAACAATTACAGTTAAAACAGATAGCTAAAAACATCAGTTATAAAAGCATCCCTTTAAAAATTACACAAATTCAAGTCATAATCCAAGGTCTGACCATTGTCAGTGACATAAATCATTCTCATTGTTATCACTGTACCTGCTGCTTGAATGCTTGGTCCCACAGCCATGTTTTCAGTCTTTTCCTAAAGGACAGGTGGGAGGGGACTATCCTGATTTCATTAGGGAGGGAGTTTCACAGACTGGGGGGCCACCACTGAGAAGGCCCGGTCTCTCGTCCCCACCAATCACGCTTGCAAGGGTGATGGGATTGAGAGAAGGGCCTCCCCTGATGATCTTAACCTCTGAGCTGGATCATAAAGGGAGATAAGTTCAGACAGGTCAGCTGGCTGGAACCGCTTAGGGCTTTATATGCTAAAGCCACCACTTTGAATTGTGCTCTAGAAGACTGGCAGTCAGTGGAGCTGACAAAACATGGGATGATATGCTCCTTGGACACTGCTCTGATGAGAAATCTGGCTGCTGCCCATTTAAGCTTCCCAACAGTCTTCAAAGGCAACCCTATATAGAGTGCATTGCAGTAATCTATTCGGAATGTAACAAGAGCGTGGACTACATTTCTAGAGACCAGGGTTTAAATCCCACTTTAGGCTGGATCTACGCTGCCATATAATGTGGATTGAACTGTGTTATACATCAGTGTAGACTGATATAATGCAATTCAATGCAATTTGAACTTAATTATATGGGTCTATACTGACCATATAACGCAGTACAAACGTCATTATATGGCAATGCAGATCCACTCTTAGCCATGGATAACCCTGGGCAAGTCACATTTCTCAGCCTCAGAAGAAGTCATATTCAAACCCCCTATGAATAAATTTGGGACTTCAAGATACCCACAGACAGAGGATGAGAAGAAAAGAAGGACAGGGATGAATGGGTATAAAAACTTTGTTAAAAGATTTTTCTTTTTCAGAGGCATTGTTAACTGACTTTACAACCTGGATAATGCAGTCTGCTGCTAAATTTAGAACAAGGAAGCCTGAGGAGGAAGCAAATAACATTATCATCCTTTCTAATTAAAAAATCCCAGCAATTCATCCTGTCATATCACAGACTTCTCCAGAGAAGGTGGTCTTGATGATACCGTATGGCTCTGAGATTCTGGAATCCACCAGGAGCCAGGATTCCAGAGTTTTACTGCCACCATATCATTTCCTTTTTCTCTCTGGACAAATAATGTGGTAACAGCTTAGTATCATTATCACATGAATGCAGAGGTGAAGCATGCGCTCCCAAATGATGTGGCCTCAAAGCAACTTGGAGAAGGGGCTGATGCATGTTTAAAGTTTTTCTGTAGACTCAGGTCTTCTGTGAAAAGAAATGGAAAACAGTTTTTTGCCATGTACGGAGTAGAAACAGATGGAATTTTTGGCACTATTAAAAAGTCCCCAGCTTGTTGCCAAGACAACTAAGAGGAACAATTTTAATTATTATTTTACATTCTTCATTGTCTTCTTTAAAGATAACAAAAATGGCACCGAATAAACAAACCAGGCTTTGCTGTGCAAACCAGCCATATAATTTTTTTAAAAATTAAACATTTCTCATGTTTTGCATTCTGATTATGATCGAAAGGGCAGGCTCACTGTGGGTTATTTGGGAATACTTTCTTGGAAAAATGATTGACATATGTTGGGCCAACTTAACTCTGCACTGGAGGTCCAGCCTATAAATATAGCCTCACAATGCGAGCCAAAGATTGTGTGAAAAACCTAGACATCTGAGAAATAAATTTATGGGCCAGATTTTCTTAGAATTTTCAGAAATTCAAATTTAGATTGCCAGACTTAAAACTGGAGATAGTTTTTATAGCTTTCATGATTGTGCAGGAGAGGGAATTTCAGGAAGTCTTGCTTGTCACATAACCAGCGAACAAGAAACACCTACTGAATTTCCCTCTTCTACACAACTAGCGATGATACAGGATCCCTTTCTAGTTTTCACTCTGGCAATGCTAATTCAAAGACTAATCTACTTTTTCCTCACTCCAATAATTTGAAGACTTCTGAGAAGACAAATGTGAGTGGATTTAGGACCCTGTATTGATATCATTTGTGTCAACAGGAATTTGGGGACCTCCTGGAAGAACTTCAAGGTTACTGAAGAATATTCTTCCAGTGCCAGAAAAAACTTACTGCAGGCATTGTGGTAAGTCTCCCAAAAGGATTCAAATGCTAATATTAATAATATTTATTAAGATTACTTATATTAAAAGATGCATGGAACACATGGAACACACAATTTACTGGATATCAATCCAAAGAAGGCTAAGGCACTATCTCTTGTCTGACCTTGAAAGCTAACCAGAGTCAGTTCTGGTTAGTACTTGGATGGGAGATTTTTGCCAATGAATACCTGGTGCTTCAGAAGAAGTAACTGGCAGGACAACTTTTAAGTATTCCTTACCTAAGAAAATCCTTTGAAATTCACTGGGAGAGATCATCCGGAGTTTTGGGGTGCGGTGTCATCTGTACGCAGATGATTTCCAGCTCTGTCACTCCTTCCCACCTGTCACTAAGGAGGCTATTCTCCTTAGTGTCAGACTGGATGAGGGCGAACAAATTAAAACTTAATCCAGATAAGACAGAGGTCCTCCTGGTCAGTCACAGGGCTGAACAGGGTATAGGGTTACAGCCTGTGTTGGATGGGGTTGCACTCCCTCTGAAGACACAGGTTCGCAGTCTGGGTGTTCTTCTGGAGTCATCGCTGAGCCTGGAGCCCCAGGTCTCGGCAGTGGCCAGGGGAGCTTTCGCAGAACTAAGACTTGTGTGCCAGCTGCGCCCGTACCTTGGGAGGTCTGACTTGGCCACGGTGGTCCACACTCTGGTTACATCCCATTTGGATTACTGCAACATGCTCTACGTGGGGCTGCCTTTGAAGACGGCTCGGAAGCTCCAGCTGGTACAACGGGCGGCAGCCAGACTAATAACAGGAGCGTACTACTCCCTTGTTGAGTCAGCTCCACTGGCTGCCGATATGCTACCGAGCCCAATTCAAAGTGCTGGTTTTGACCTGCAAAGCCCTAAACAGTTCTGGCCCATCTTACCTGTCCGAATGTATCTCCCCCTATGAGTCTTCTAGAACTCTTTGATCATCGGGGGAGGCCCTGCTCTCGGTCTCACCAGCCTTGTAGGTAAGGCTGGTGGGAACGAGGGACAGAGCCTTCTCAGTGGTGGCTCCTCGGCTATAGGACACCCTCCCCAGCAACATATGGCAGATACCAACTCTCCTAGGCTTCAGGAAAGCCTTAAAGACATGGTTGTGCACGCAAACTTTTAATGAATGAGAACATGGACTTTACATGACCTGTATGAAGACTTATTGAGGATTCTGGATGAATGGATTCTAATTTTGGACATGCTTAAAATTTTATATAATGTGATTTTATTTTGTATTTGTTTTTATATGAATTGTTGTTTTGTACATTGCCTTATATGAATTGTAGTTTTGCACATTGTTTTTAGGCATTTAATTTTTGCCTATTTATTGTAAGCCACTTTGAGTCCCCTCGGGGAGAAAGGTAGGGTAAAAGTGATGTAAATAAATAAATAAATAAATAAATTTAGGATGAAAGAATGGGGAATAAGTTTATGAATTTAGAAACAAGAAGTGTTTGGATGACACATTTCCTTTCTCGTCTAAATGTGCTTTTGTATTAGAGGAGGACAGATCATTTCATTTCCAGTCCTCATGAATGCCTTATATGCATGGGTACCTTTCCATTCTAGGTCTGCCAGATGAAAAATCTCCCATTCCTTTTAATTTCCATGCCAGACCCAAGGAGCAGCCACTTGTGAAAGCAAAGGGTTGTTATGTAACAATTCCAAAATGATATGGGTGTGAGACATATAAAATAGATTTGATGCACTACCTTCTAAATAAATAGAAGCTTGAAGATGAGTGGCCTTGAATTTGCAGAAAGGTATTGACAATTGGGATTCACAGAATTCTGTCTTAATAGAGTGAATCAGTCAGAGCTGACCTGATGGCAAATTACAACATATAGATCATCAGAGGGTCCAGTTCTACATAGACTAATAGTATTAATATTAACACACAATCGATATTTTCATATACCAAAAAGTTATTTTGGATATCTAAACATGTTTTCTAAGCTTCCTAGCTTAATGAGTAACTTATCTATTAATTTGTATTACTAAGACTAGATGGGTTGTCGGGCTGAAAAACACTTCATGCAATAAAATCAAGTTTTCTCAGCAGCTCCCTGAGATTTGAGCTTGTGCAGCTCTAGCCTACTCTTTCCCCCTTTTTAAAAGCCAAGCAAATTTTAGCATTTAATGTGTGTGCATTTCCCACTAAAATCCACATTTTTTTTGCATATTTTCTGTATGCAGTTTTAAAACCTAGAACTATACTGCCGAATTCAGAGAAGGATAACGGTTGTCTGATCTGCATATTACTTGGGGAAGTGCAAATTAGATCAGTGGAGAATAAACTTCTCCAGCATCCATTATACATGTAGCCTGAGAATTATGATACGGATCCATAACTCTGTCAAAGAACTACTATTCCCAAGTTCCCCCAGGGAGAAGGAGTGATTGTTAAATCATATAACATCTATAGTGCTGTGTGCCTTAAATACCAGCATCTGTAGTTATTCCTCATTTATTGTAGAGAACCAGCCCTCTTTTCTCAAGTTATTAGGACATTGTAATTAAGATCTGTGGATGTTAACATTTAAGGTAAAAACATGATAGCTTGTTATTGTATGGCTTCAGTAGCTTTACTTTTCGAGAAGCCAAATGAATCCTAGGATCCAAATATAGGAGGAACATTTATGCAACTCTTTTCCCCTGAAATATTCATGCCCTAGGAGAATAAAAAAGCATACTGATAAATCCCACTTCTGGCACCCTAGCTTCTTTTCTGTACTGGAATGTGTATGTAATAGGGAACCACTAATGCAGAAACATTTTTTTAATGACAAGACCTATTTGGGTAAGCACGCGAGTACAAATGAAATTTGCCAATAACGTCATAAACTTTTGTCTCATTATGGACTTCGCCACCCATGTGGCCCAATTTTTCTATGTATATAAACGGGAAATGGAGCTTGAGGGTCTCTTCTTGTTAAAATCTGCTTGCTCCTTCATTAGTTGGAATAATCAGCCTTTTCAATGTTTAGCAAACATGTCTTGAAAAACAATAAGGGAAGTTCTTCGTTCCTTTATAATGAGCTTGAAACTAGCTTGAAATATAACATCTGAGCTCTCTTTCACTGGAAGGTTTAATTCTCCCATGTCCCCATCTACAACGGGTGAGATGAAGTGGAGCCAAAATTTGTGGGGTCAAAGAATTGGGATTCCTTGATTAGTAGAGACAGTAATAAAATCTGTTACACCTCTTAAAGTACTCTGTTTCATTTGAGTTCTTGCCACAACCTCACAGTAGTTGGGAGAAAATTGATTTTCCAACAACAACATTTTGTAAACCGTCCTTGTTGTAATCAAAAGTATTTGGAGTTTGGTTTGGAGTTGAATGAACAGTTACTATCTGTTACCTTCACAAAGATGTCTTCTTGGCATACATTTACACTGAGGAATTAATGCAGTTTGACACCACTTCAGCTCAATGTTATGGAATCCTGGGAAGCTATAGTTTGGTGAAACATCAGTACTCTTTGGCAGAGACGGTTAAAGACCTTGCAAAACTGCAATTCCCAGGATTCTAAAGCATTGAACCAAGGGCATTAAATTGGTATCAAACTGCATTAATTCTACATTGCCGCTGTCCCCCTTGTGGATTTGAGAGTTCTGGAATTGATTTGTTGACTCTGTGACAGTGTTTCTTCCAAGTAATGGGGAACAGAGCGCATCAGAACTCTTCAAATGGCTGTTTTCTTCATTTTGCAGACATGCAGTCTTTCCAGTCAAATTTTATTATGTGAATCACTAAATTGCGCTTTGCCAGTGTAGCTAAGTATTCTATGACAGTCTGATGAGCCCAATAAATTGGGTATACACTTTTATTCTTTAATCATGTAACTATACAGACACACAAACATATTCATTTAACACAAATTTACAGAGAGATGGAGAGATAGTGCTTCTACAATGTGGAGTTGATTCAGTTTGACACCACTTTAATTCCATGGACCAATGCTATGGAATCCTGGGAGCTGTAGTTTTACAAGTCTTTAGCATGTCCTGCCAAAACGTGTTGATGCCTCAGCAAACTGCAAATCCCAGGTTTTCATAGCATTGAGTCATGGCAATTAAATGGTGCCAAACTAAGGATCTCTTCAAACCATCCCTGAGACCGTGCCGTTTTGCCAGCAGTTGCCGGTGAATGGGCCGTTGTGCAGGGCACCTCATGGTGCCATGTGTGCCCTCCTTCCTTCCCCATCACATGGTGGGAACGGACACCCTGTCCCTATCATATGGGTGAAAAGACGGCAACGAGTGTTGCCACTTTGGTCTTTCCCCAATCAGATGGAGGAAAGGGCAGTAAAATGCAGGTAGCTCCATTGGAGCTACCCAAAATATACTTTCCTCCTCGTGGTGGCAGAGAAACCATGTTACCTGGCAGGGGAGACACCATGATCACCCGTATTATTTTGGTTATATAGATATAATCTTTCAGAGAGGCCTCCTGGATTTTCTCTAAGAGGCAGAAACTTGGGCTGGACGGCCCTTGTGGCCTCTCCCAACTCTATGATTTTATAATTCTATACTGTAAAAGCTGACATGAAAGAGGTTTCTTTGCCCTCTGACATGAGATTGTTATGCAGTTTTTAAAATCTCCAACTGTACTGGGATTTGAAGTGTCTGCAACAAGAGTTTTTCCTTTGCAGAATCCTGATATTTTAAGTTATGTTCAGTCCTCTGAAGCAATTCATTTTTAGAAAACAGCTATTCCTAAGTTGACGCTTTCAGTCTTGAAACATGTACTACATTTCAGATTGGAGATCTCAATGTAGAGCCAGACAGGATTTCCACTCCTAAGTACCTATACGTAGAATTGAAATCATGCCCCATAAACTTAATAATCAGCTTTTATTTGTAATTTGTTTTGAATGTTTGTTTTAAATGACAGAGTTTGAAAGCAGTAAGATATTTAAAGTCCCAGTGACTGCTGCTGCTCAGTTGTTTAGTCATCTCTGACTCTTCGTGACCTCATGGACCAGTCCACGCCAGAACTCCCTGTCAGCCGTCACCTCCCCCAGTTCCTTCAAGGTCAAGCCAGTCACTTCAAGGATACCGTCCATCCATCTTGCCCTTGGTCGGTCTCTCTTCCTTTTTCCTTCCATTTTCCCCAGCATCGTGATCTTTTCCAAGCTTTCCTGTCTCCTCATGATGTGGCCAAAATACTTCAGCTTTGCCTCTAATATCCTTCCCTCCAGTGAGCAGCTGGGCATTATTTCCTGGAGGATGGACTGGTCGGATCTTCTTGCGGTCCAAGGCACTCTCAGGATTTTCCTCCAGCACCAGAGTTCAAAAGCGTCTATTTTCCTTCGCTCAGCCTTCCTTATTTATGGTCCAGCTCTCGCATCCATAGGTTACTATGGGGAATACCATTGCTTTGACTATGCAAATCTTCGTTGCCAGTGTGATGTCTCTGCTTTTCACTATTTTGTCAAGGTTGGCCATTGCTCTTCTCCCAAGAAGTAAACGTCTTCTGATTTCCTGGCTACAGTCTGCATCAGCAGTGATCTTCGCGCCTAGAAATATAAAGTCTGTCACTGCCTCCACATTTTCTCCTTCTATTTGCCAGTTATCAATAGGTGTAGTTGCCATAATCTTGGTTTTCTTGACGTTTAACTGCAACCCAGCTTTTGCACTTTCTTCTTTCTCCTTGGTGATAAGGCTCCTCAGCTCTTCCTCACTTTCGGCCATCAGAGTGGTATCATCTGCATACCTAAGGTTGTTAATGTTTCTTCCAGCAATTATAACTCCAGCCTTGGATTCCTCAAGCCCCGCATGTCGCATGATGTGTTCTGCATACAAGTTGAATAGGGAGGGTGAAAGTATGCAGCCCTGCCACACTCCTTTCCCAATCTTGAACCAGTCTGTTGTTCCGTGATCTGTTCTTACTGTGGCTACTTGGTCTTTATACAGATTTCTCAGGAGACAGACAAGGTGACTTGGTATCCCCATACCACCAAGAACATGCCATAGTTTATTATGATCCACACAGTCGAAGGCTTTAGAATAGTCAATAAAGCAGAAGTAGATGTTTTTCTGAAACTCCCTGGCTTCCTCCATTATCCAGAGGATATTGGCAATTTGGTCTCTGGTTCCTCTGCCTTTTCTAAACCCAGCTTGTACATCTGGCAACTCTCGCTCCATGTATTGCTGGAGTCTGCCTTGTAGGATCTTGAGCATTACCTTACTGGCATGGGAAATAAGTGCCACTGTACGGACGTTTGAGCATTCTTTAGCGTTTCCCTTTTTTGGTATGGGGATATAAATTCATTTTTTTCTAATCTGATGGCCAATCTTGTGTTTTCCATATTTGCTGGCATATGGCATGCATCACCTTGACAGCATCATCTTCCAAGATTTTAAACAGCTCAGCTGGGATCCCGTCGTCTCCTGCTGCCTTGTTGTTAGCAATGCTTCTTAAGGCCCATTCAACCTCACTCCTCAGGATATCTGGTTCTAATTTACTCACCACACCGTCAAAGCTATCCTCTATATTCTTATCCTTCCTATACAGATCTTCTGTATATTCTCGCCACCTATTCTTGATCTCTTCAGCTTCTGTTAGGTCCCTGCCATCTTTGTTTTTGATCGTGCCCATTTTTGCCTGAAATTTGCCTCCGATGTTTCTGATTTTCTGGAAGAGATCTCTTGTCCTTCCTATCCTATTGTCTTCTTCCACTTCCATGCATTGCTTGTTCAAAAATAGTTCCTTGTCTCTCCTGGCTAACCTCTGGAATTGTGCATTTAATTGGGCATATCCCCCCCTATCACTGTTTCCTTTCACCTTCCTTCTTTCTTGGGCTACTTCCAGTGTCTTAACAGACAACCATCTTGCCTTCTTGGTTTTCTTTTTCTTTGGGATGCACTTTGTTGCTGCCTCCTGAACAATGTTGTGGACTTCTGTCCATAGTTCTTCTGGGACTCTATTTATTAAATCTAGTCCCTGAAATCTATTCTTCACCTCCACTGCATATTCACTGGGAATATTTTTGAGATCATATCTAATTGGTCTGTGTATTTTCCCCATTCTCTTTAGTCTGATTCTAAATTTTGTAATAAGAAGTTCGTGATCTGAACTACAGTCAGCTCCAGGTCTTTTTTTCACCGACTGGATGGATGTCCTCCACCTTTGGCTGCAAAGGATGTAGTCAATCTGATTTCGGTGTTGACCATCTGGTGAAGTCCATGTGTAAAGCCATCTTTTAGGTTGTTGGAAGAGAGTGTTTGTTATGCACATTGAGTTTTCCTGGCAAAATTCTATCAGCCTACATCCTGCTTCATTTTGTTGTCCCAGACCATGCTTGCCTGTGATCCCGGTTATCATTTGACTGCCCACCTTAGCATTCCAATCTCCTATAATGAGAATAATGTCTCTTTTTGGTGTGTTATCCACTAAGTGCTGCAGATCCTCGTAGAACTTATCTAATTCTGCTTCTTCAGCAGCTATGGTTGGGGCGTATGTTTGGATCACTGTGATGTTAAATGGCTTGCCTTTAACTCGAATTGAGATCATCCTATCATTTTTTTGAGTTGTATCCAATCACTGCTTTCACAACTTTATTATTAACTATGAAGGCTACTCCATTTCTTCGGTGTTCCTCTTGTCCGCAGTAGTAGATCTGGTGGTCATCTTTTGTGAAGTGGCCCATTCCAGTCCATTTCAGTTCACTGCCCCCAGAATGTCTATCTTTAATCTTGACATCTCACCAATAACCACATCCAGTTTGCCCTGGCTCATAGATCTTACATTCCAGGTTCCTATAGTGTGTTGATCTCTAGAACATCGGATTCGTCCTTCACCTCCAGCACCATCGGCTGTTAGCCTTCCTTTCGGCTTTGAGCTAACTGTGTCATCACATTTGGGGCTACTTGGACTAGTCCACTGCTCCTCCCCAGTAGCATTTTGACCATCTTCCGACCTGGGGGTCCTATCTTCCGATGGTATACCGACATTTCTCTGGTTGTACTGATCCATATAGTTTTCATGGCAAGAATACTGGGGTAGGTGGCCATTACCTTCCCCAGGGATCATGCTTGGTCTGACCTCTCTGCCATGACCTTCCCGTCTTAGGTGGCCCTGCACGGTATAGCTCATGGCTTCATCGAGGCACTCAAGCCCCAGCACCACGTCAAGGTAATGATCCAAGCTGAAGGTCATGTCCCAGTGACATGACTCTGGATTTTCCTTGAGGACATGGCTAAGGCAGCTGTCCTGATGCATCTCACAATTGTTAACAGTTGCTATGTGCGTCCATTCACTTATGGGATGCATGATAAAGAGTCTGAAATGAAAAAACAAGATTCCCACTAATTTGAAATCTCTGCATTTTTTGAAACTAAATGCATAGCAACTGTTTTGTACTTTGCACTAGCTCAGGGACTAATTTAGGCATACTGCTACATTGTTTTTCTGAATGAAAGAAAAACAAGGCTTCTCTAATGGGAGAGTCATAATAATTAAAATGTTCCCCGCAGACTATTTCTGTATATTCTTCCTTAATTTTTTTGTGTGTGTGTGTCAGGAGCAACTTGAGTCACTTCTGGAGTGAGAGAATTGGCCATCTGCAAGGACGTTGCCCAGGGGATGCCCGGATATTTTTGATGTTTTTACCATCCTTGTGGGAGGCTTCTCTCATGTCCCCGCATGGAGCTGGAGCTGATAGAGGGAGCTCATCCGCACTCTCCCCGGGTGGGATTCGAACCTGGCAGCTTTCAGGTCAGCAACCCAACCTTCAAGTCCCTTAGTCCACTACGCCATCTGGGGGCTCCTTTCTTCCTTAATGGCAGTTTTGTATCCATTTATTCTCTTTATTGTATCCATTTATACATTTGTGACTATCTTGAAAACCAATTTAAAAGTCAGGAAAGGACAAGAAATCCCTGACATGCCAATATAAACTCTGCTTTGCACTGCCCTTTTCTTAGCTTTGATTCACCCACCCCATCCCACCCACAAGGCATTAAAAAGTTTATGCCTTTGTCTAGTTCTGCTTGGAAACACAGTGTAGATGTGGCCTTAGTCAAATGTTTTTAACCAGCGAGCTCTTTTTTAAAAACTCCACACCTGTCACCTTAGGAAGTTTTTTTTACTGAAAAGAATCTAGCATACTCGTTGCAATCTGAGAAACAGTTCAAATGACTGGGATTGGAAACATTTTAGGAAATGAAGAGTCTTGGGGGAGGTATACAGCTGGTACTGTTGCTTCCAACCCACTCCTCCCCCTTTCTTTTGAACAGGCCTCTAATCACAGTAATCCAGTTTTTTTTCCAAAGGATTCAGCATCTGTCAAGTACCACTGTTTCCCACGTGGTCTGAATAATGGGAAGGGCTTAACTTTCCAGCAAGCTGGAAACTGTAGAAACGTTTTATTCATGCCTACTCAGCAGGAAGACTGCATTCAACATGGAGAAATACATTAAGATTGTAGTCTAAATCATAACGACCTTGTCACATGGCCACTGGAATCGCATCGCATTGTTGGGGGGTGTAGGGAATCTGGCATCCCACGCCCCATATCGCCCAGTTCCAGATATGGGTGATCCCATGTGGAGAAGCATGGACTGAGCAGCTTCCCTTCCCTCATTGCTTCTAATGGCAACACGAGAAGCCTCCCATGTTGCTGCGGTGGCTGCATATGCCGGTTCCGCTGTACATCACACACGGAGATGCGCCAGCATCATTTGATGAGAGTCAGCATGGGTGATGTAGGATGGAGCCAGCGTATGCTCCCGAAATTTGCCCTTTGTGATGAAGTAGAAAATTCCTCAAAAATCTCAACCTCTTGAGGAATTTAAAAGAACTGGCCAATGAAGCACCATTTAATAAATGAGGAGAAAGAGGGGAAATATACTTTTAGTTAATACATAGCCATAACAGGGTCTCTTTCACATTGCACAGTTATACCAGGTCATTATCACTCAAACTGGAGCCCCCGGTGGTGCCGTGGGTTAAACCCTTGTGCCAGCAAGACTGATGACTTGAAGGTTGGGTTGCTGACCTGAAGGCTGCTGGTTCAAATCCAACCTGGGGAGAGCGCAGATGAGCTCCCTCTATCAGCTCCCTCTCCATGTGGGGACATGTGAGAAGTCTCTCACAGGGATGGTAAAAACATCAAAACATCCGGGGGTCCCCAGGGCAACGTCTTTGCAGACAGCCAATTCTCTCACACCAGAAGCAATTTGGAGTTTCTCAAGTCGTTCCAGACATGAAAATAAAATCACTCAAACTTCCGTAGCCAGATCCTTTAGAATCCTCAGAGTTATAGTTTGGATAAGAAAGAGTAGAGAATTCAAAATATAGTGGGCCCTCCACTTTTGCAGGGGTGAGGGGGGCAAAACCATCACGAAAGGAGAAAAACCTTTAGAAATGTAAACTTTTTTTTTTAACCAGGGAGAACATTTCTCTAGGAAACTCTGGTTCTTTCAGTACAACTCTGTAGAAGACCCTGAGATTCCTAAAGAAGGGTTCAATCTCTAACCCCCCCCAGCAAGAAGTTCTTAGAGAAAATATATTAATCAAATCCATGTGTAATCAAATCTGTAAAAGTTAGCCCCACAAATTTGGAGGGCGGAGTGCATATCTTTTAGAATATAACATACATCTGTTCCTTTTGCTCCTTCATGAGAGCAGGTTGCTTTTTAAAACATCATTCCCAGAACCCTGTCATCCAGTACTGGCTGTTTGGGAAATTCTGGGAACTATCATCTTGCCGTTTCTGCATCATTCCCACTCAGCAGTTCTCACATGGGCAGAAAATGTAACTTGCCCTAGTTTTTTATGTCCCCCTCCCTGCATCATAGTATTTTTTGTGGAGGGGGAAAGAGAAATTAAGTGGGTTGGAAGAGCTTCCCCCAGGTCTCCATTGAGATAGAACGGAGAGAGCAAGATTCCAGAGGGCAAAGCACCTGACCTCTCTAATTTTATCTGCGAAGGTACAGATCTATCTTTTCAAAGCTGTTTTCAAAGTGACTCTGATAAGAGAACTGCCTACAGTTAGGACTATAATGATTATTCAAAGCATTAATCAGTGGGAAATTATGCTTGTTACTGATTAGCTAATTACTGCAATCAAATATTCTCTCTGCTCTTTGGAACAGTGGATGTGGCATGGGGAGAAGACTGGGGAGGGAACACAAACTGGCAACACTGCGATCAAAGAAAGAGAGAGATTAATGGGCTTTGTGTCTTGATTTGAGGGGATCCTCAAACAGAAGTTGGATTTTTGGGGTAACTAGAAAAGGGGGGGGGGTGTTTCTCAAGATCTTTTGAGCTTTGCCCTTGCATCATATTATTTATTTATTTATTTATTTATTTATTTCCAGAATTTATACCCCGCCCTTCTCACCCAAGGGGACTCAGGGCGGCTTACACAGTTGGCAACATTAATGCCAAGAACATAATAATAAAACAAAAAACAGTACATATAATCAATTAAAACTATAAAAAATACATCATCAAAATACATTATAAAAATTAAAACATAAGTAAATTAGATCCATTTGTCTAAATGAACAATTAGGTACAATTCCTCACAACAGATCAAAAATTATTGAAATACTAGCAAATAAGAAGGGAGTTTTATTAAGTGCTGAGCAACATAGAGCGACCCTTGCTAATGGCAGCAAATTAGAGCCTCAGTAATTTTGTTTATATGGGGAAATTCTCCATTCTTCTATTGCGTACACTCGGCCTCTGGAATAGTTGGGATTGGTTGTGCTAATGAAGTAACTGAAGCCTCAATTGAACTGAGAAACATTTCTGATCCGGATTTGCCAGGAGATGCATATGTGTGTGGCATAATATGGGATTGGTTAGCATCCTGTTAGTGGCATAGACAAGCATAATTCTCCATTAAGGTTGTGTAGATTTGTTGCTAAGATTGATATTCCCTTCCTCCCTCCTCAATGGCCAAAGCTGTCCCCAAACTCACTGTGTCATTCGAACAGCCCTCCGCATGGCCATGTAATGACTGATGAAGAGTTGGAGGAGTCCCTAGCCGTGTTCCTATTGACAGAAACAGACCAATGACATCTATTGAGAATTCTAGATGACTCCATTGTATCTTGGTGAAAGAGGTCCTCAGCCTGCATCTGACAATAATAGCTAATGGATCCATAGCAAGATGCTTTCTTGATCATCTTCGCACACTTCACCAACAAAGAAATGGCGGTGCCATTGAAGTGATACAGTGAGTTCTGGAGCTGGTAATGAAAGAATAGTGGAATTTGCCATGTGTAACTCTTTCACTGCATGCAACCATGTAGGATCTCAATCAATGAGTGCTTGGGACTGGAGAAAAAGTAATAATAATAATAATAATAATAATAATAATAATAATAATAATATTTATTTATACCCCACCACCATCTCCCCGTGGGGACTGAAAAAATGAAATTTGACTTCCTTTGAGATGATGTCCATAATGTAGATTAGCTGTCCTTATATTCAACCTTCATCATTTAGATTATTTGGTTATATACCTTATAACAACCATGTTGCATAAGTATTATTTTCCTCCATAACAGAGAGAAAGGGGGCTTCTTTAAGGCCTTATAATGAGTTTATGGACTTCCTGTTTCATAGTTTCTTTTTTTTTTTTGGCTTAGACAGCTGCATAGATGTCAAAGGCACCCAGTGAACAAGTAGCTTGAACTTGAACTAACTATGAAGTCATTTAAGAGAGATATTTGTTTGACACATGAAAGCATAAATAATAGCTAATGGGGCAGCATGTCCTAAGTTCACTTATAAATAATGAAAGGGGAAACAGGCATTTTATTTTTATTTTCCCCATGATTTCTGACAGATAATGGTTGAATAATTGCATTTTAAATTGGTGTAGATTTTCTACCCAGGAAGAATTTTTTTAAAGAATGTAAATGCTAATTGCTGTTTCAAATTCAGAATACACTGTCTGGTGAGAAAGCAATTCATATTGCATTCTGGAATTTAAAAACCCATTTAACATAATATTAGCTTCTTACCAACTTTATTTTAAGCTTTTAGAAGTAGTTCCTCCACCCCCATCCCCTCCAGCTGATTTCCTTGCCTCTATATCAGCACCTTTGAAATTACTGGATTTTTTCCAGTGAGTGAAATTCATAGGGAATTTGTTCTGCACCTGGAATATTAAAATAAGAAAAAATGAACATTGGATGCTCCCCAAAGGCTGTACAGATAGATTTCAGTGGGTTCTGGATGAGCCATGTGGTTGTAATTTGTGTAGATTTGGGAACAGAACTAGTAGAGAATAAATGAACATACATCCAGGATTTTCAAAAATTTACAGTATATGGTGAGTGCATAGCTGTTGCTTACAATAGCAAGTGATGTGCTCTATAATATTTCCATGACAAAGGGGAAAGAGATACTGTCATGAAAAAGATGAAATTACACTCCAAGGTCATTATTCCTTAAATATCCAAATGAACAGAAAAAATTAGAAAAAGTGCTACATCAGACTTTCATACTGAACTGTGCAAAGGCTTTTACAGTGGTTTCATTTCATGATCACACACTCAGAAATTAGAGATGTAGTAGTAATGGGAAATTTCAACCATATTTATATTTGTTGGAAGTCAAAGTCTATCAAGAATATGTGATTTAAAAAATTTCACTTGTCCTGCAGACAACTTAATTGTCCAGAAGATGGGAGAGCCAACAAGCGGATTGCGTATTTTAAATATGGTTCTAACCAACAGTGATAAGCTCAGTAATGGAGTGGAAGGGACAAGCTTTTTAGGTGGGAGTGATCATGTTCTTCTAGAGTCTGTTATACAATAGAAATGGAAAGTGAAGCTTAGTTCAGACTTTAATCTGATTTCAGATTGGAGTTCATGAAGGATGGGAGTTTATTAGAAGTGAAATAGAAAAGGTATAATTTCAAACAGTTCCAGTGAGGAAGAAAAATGGGAGGTGACTAAAGGAACCAGAATTATTAACTAAAGAACTTCCAAATTAACTAAGTACAAGAAATGGAAAAGTACAGATATCACCAAAGACAAATTCAAATGAAAAGCCAGCATGTGTAGGGAAACAGTAAAAAAAGCCAAAGCACAGGATGATCTCAGGATTGCTAAAAAGGGCTCTTGAAAGGACCACTGCATTGAGAAGATGGCAAAATGCTAACAGGGAACAGAGAAAAGGCAAAATTGCTCAAGCCTTCTTTGCCTCAGTCTTTTCACACAAGGAAAATGATGTTTAACTTGAGGGAATGGAAAAATGGATGTAATAGAGGAAATGCAGCACAGAATAGGTAAAGAAGTACTACATGAATACCTGGCTGCTCTACATTAATTCAGGTCTCCAGAACCAGATGAATTACATCCAAGGATAGTAAAGGAACTAGCAGATGTAGTGTGAGAATCACTGACAATAACCTTTGAGAATTCCTGGAGAACAGAACTCCCACATACTGGTGGAGGGGAGGGGAAAAAAGAAAACCATAACAATTTCCCTCCCGTCAACCTGACCTCAATATCAAGAAAGAATTTAGAACATATCAATAAGCAATCTGTAAGAATTTGAAAGGAATCCTGTGATCACTAAATGTCAACATGGGTTTCTCAGAAACAGTGCATGCCAGACTAATCCCCCCTCTCTCTTCTAATAAAGTTACAAGCAGGGTAAAAAGGTAAAGGTAAAGGTTTCCCCTGACGTCAAGTCCAGTCATGTCTGACTCTGGGGGTTGGTGCTCATCTCCATTTCTAAGCCGAAGAGCTGGCATTGTCTGTAGACACCTCCAATGTCATGTGGCCAGCATGACTGCATGGAGCGCTGTTACCTTCCTGCTGGAGCAGTACCTATTGATCTACTCACATTTGCATGTTTTTGAACTGCTAGGTTGTCAGAAGCTGGAGCTAACAGTGGGCGTTCACTCTGCTCCCCGGATTCGAACCTGCGACCTTTTGGTCTGCAAATTCAGCAGCTCAGTGCTTTGTGCCACCGGGGGCTCCTACAAGCTTGGTAGATAAAGGAAATTCTGTTGATGGGGAATATCTTGATTTCCATAAGGCCTTTGATAAAGTTCCCAGTTATATTTTCACAAAGAAGCTAGTAAAATGTTGGCTAGACAATAATACTGTTAGACAAATTTGTAATTGGTTGACCACCCAAATCCAAAAGGTGCTTACCACTGACTCCTCTTCATCCTGGAAAGAAGTGACTAGTGGAGCGCCAGTGTTCTGCCATGAGCCCAGTGCTCTTTGGCATCTTTATCCATAACTTGGATGATGGAATAGAAAGCCTGCTCATCAAATTTGCAGGTGATCAGAATTTAAAAAAAAAAAAAACCTTAACAGCTTGGAGAGCTTTATTAAAACTAACAAAAAGAATTTCATCAGGGAAAAATGCAAAGCACTCAGCCAGAAAAAAAAATGAAATGAATCCCTGGTTAATAAATGGAATAAACTGCTAGCCAGGGCTATTGACACAATGGTTCCCAAACATCTTCTTTGACCCTTTACAAATCAGGTTCCCTAGTATACAGAGACCCTCAAGGAAATGAAATAAGGACAACATCTAGAGTGCAGATGGTGAAAAACTAGACTTCTATGCAACAAGACACGGTATGGGGGCACCTTTGCCCCTATAAGGTGGCAATATGTCCAGCGAAGAAAACTCTCTTCTCTGCACGCATTGCGTCTGCAGATTCACATCCAGCTGAGCTGTTCAGAGTGGTGAGATGCTTAATTCAGGTGCCCTCCCCTCTGAACTCATTGCTAGAACCTTCAGTAGCTCACTATGATACTTTTAACAACCCTTTTGCAGATAAAATCTCTCGCATAAGAACCGACTTAGATGAAGTCATTGGAGCAGAGGTCAACAACAAGGTGTCTAGCAACTCTGCAAGTGGGATTATACTGGATCAGTTTCAATTGGTTAGTACTATTGATGTGGGAAAGCTGCTGGGGCAAGTAAGAAGACAAGCTCTGCTGTCTTGATCCCTGCCCCTCCTGGCTGGTCATCCAGGGAGGAGATGCAATTCAATCTCAAATACAAAAGTTTCAGGGAGGGAAACTTTCCATCCTGTTTAAAAGAAACAGTAGTTAGACTGCTGCTGAAAAATCCCTCCTTGAACCCCCTGGACTTTAATCATTACAGACAGGTGTCTAACCTCTATTTTTGGGCAAGGTGATTGAGAAGGTCAACTCCAGGCAGTCTTTGATGGCACACACTCTTTTGACCCATTTCAAACTGACTTCAGAGCAGGATACAGAGTAAGACTCCTATAGTTGCCTTAGTGGATGATCTTCGTTTCAACAACAACAGTGGGAGTGTGCCTCTGTTGCTGCTTCTAGACCTCTCAGCAGCTTTCGATGCCATTGAACATGGTATCCTTCTGGAGGGGCTGGGAATTGGAGGCAAAGTGTTGCAATAGTTCCGGTCCTACCTATCAGGCAGATTTCAGATGGTGGTGCTTGGGGATAGCTGCTTCTCAAGAAAGCGGCTGTTATGTGGTTTCCCACAAGGTGCCAATCTATCCCAATGCTTTTTAATATTTACATGAGAGCACTGGAGAGATCATATGTAGGCATGGGGCAGGGTGTTATCAGTATGCTGATGATGCCACAATATATTTCTCCATGCTTTCAAAAACATTTTCAGCTAAGGATAGTGTGTTTCCTCTGAATGAATGTCTGGAAGAGGTAATGGGCTGGATGAGGAAAAACAAATTGGAACTGAATCCAGATAAAACAGAGGTGCTTGCCATCAAGGGTACTTATCTTGAAACTCCAGGCCAGCCAGAATGGTTGCAAGAGCATCTAGGAGTGAGCATGTTACACCTATCCTAAAGTCACTCCACTGGCTGCCAATTAGTTTCTGGGCAAAGTACAAGGTGTTGGTTTTGACCAGGGGTCCTCAAACTTTTTAAGCCGAGGGCCAGTCCACAATCTTTCAGACTGTTGAGGGGCCGGATTATCATTTGAAGAAAAAAATACAAACAAATTCTGATGCACACTGCACATGTCTTATTTGACATGAGATAGTCAAGTTAATTAGGGTTGTTGTTGTTGTTGTTGTTGTTGTTGTTGTTGTTGTGTGCTTTCAAGTCATTTCAGACTTTGGGCGAGCCTAAGTCTAAAATGTATTTATTTATTTATTATTTATTTACTGCATTTATTTACTACATTTGTATCACAACCTTCTCACCCCAAAGGGGACTCAGAGTGGCTTACAAATTATATGTACATACAATATATTATATTATTAGCATAGCACAATATTAGCATTATATATTACTTTATTGAGCTATACCACTATACTATAATATTATTAGTAATATTATATGTAATATAGAATATATAATTAATATTATTATATGGTATTAGTGTTATTAGTGTTATATTGTATTACATTATAATATTATTATCAATATTATATGTATATACAATATATTATATTATAAAACTGAGGGCGGGGGCCAAGTAAATGACCTCGGAGGGCCGCATCCGGCCCCCGGGCCTTAGTTTGGGGACCCCTGGTTTTGACCTTTAAAGTCCTACATGGTTTGGATCCAGGTTACCTAAAGGATTGCCTTCTCTCATACAATGCACCCCAAACACTTAAGTCCTCTCGGGGGCGGTTACTACAACCAGCCAGAAACCGACTGGCAACAGTCACCCAGATTACCTTTTCATCGGCTGCCCCAAGATTGTGGAATTACCTGCTAGAAGAGCTTCGACAGTTAAATGAGCTGTCAGAATTTAAAAACCATCTAAAGACCTATCTCTTCCAGCAGGCCTACCCAGCCAGTTTTAAGCATGAATTTTAAACTTGTGTCCTTTGGTTAATCTCCATTTTGTGTATTTTAATGTGTATCTTTTATGGAAATACATTTTAATATGTGTATTTTTTGTATATTTACAATGTTTATGTGTTTTTATTATTCTGTAACCTGCTTTGAGCCATAAGGAGAGGCAGGTAAGAAATAAAATTGTTGTTGTTGTTGTTGTTGTTGTTATAGGAAATGACATCTGGTTTAACACTGGTACATGTGAAAATGACCTACAAGTACTACTATTTATTTATTTATTTACTAACTAAACTTTTACCTTGCCCTTCTCACCCCAGAGGGGACTCAGGGAGGCTTACAACATGGCAATAATTCAATGCTGTTTAAAACAATTACAAAGAATTACAGAAAGTCATTTAAAATACACATGAATTTACAATAAAACACACTTAAAATAATCAGCATCATGTGATCCAAGAGCAAGGTCCACGGGGTATAAATAAAGCAAGGTTCGGGCGGTTCTATTAGTCAAATTCCAAATCTTTCGTATCTATTGCTGCACCAGGTTTTCAAAAGCTTGGTCGAAGAGCCATGTCTTCACTTTCTTGCAGAAGATCATGAGGGAGGGGGCTGATCTGATTTCCCTGGGGAGGGAGTTTCATAGCCATGGGGCCACCACCGAGAAGGCCCTGTCTCTCATCCCCGCCAGTCATGCCTGTAAAGCAGGTGGGAATGAGAGCAGGGCCTCCTCAGACAATTTTAAACTCTGAGATGGTTGATAGGAGGAGATATGTTCAAACAGGTAAACTGAGCCAGAACCATTTAGGGCTTTATAAGCTAAAGCCAACACTTTGAATTGTGCTCGGTAGCAAAGTGGCAGCCAGTGGAGCTGGAGCAACAGCGTGGTTGTGTCTTTCCTGTACGCAGCTCCGGTGAGCAATTGCAGCTTCTGAACAGTCTTCAAAGGCAACTCCACGTCGAGCATGTTGCAGTAATCTATTCGGGATGTAACTAGAGTGTGGACTACCATGGCCAAATCAGACTTCCCAAGATACGGGCACAGCTGGCACATAAGTTTTAATTGTGCAAAAGCTCCCTTGGCCACCACCGAGGCCTGGGGTTCCAGGCTCAACGATGAATCCAGGAGAACCCCCAAGTTATGAACCTGCGTCTTCAGGGGGAGCGTGACCCCGTCCAACACAGGCTGTAACCGTATGTCCTGTTCGGCCTTGTGACTGACCAAGAGTACCTCTTTCTTGTCTGGATTAAATTTCAATTGGTTCAACCTGAACCAGACCATCACAGCAGCCAAGCACCGGTTCAGGACCTGAACAGCCTCCTTAGTAGCAGGTGGAAAGGAGTGATAGAGTTGGACATCATCTACATACAGGTGACACCGTAACCCAAAATTCTGGATGATCTCTCCCAGTGGCTTAATGTAGATGTTAAACAACATGGGGGACAATATAAAACCCTGCGGGACCCCACAGAGCAAAGGCTATGGGGCCGAGCAGTTGTCCCCCAACAACACCTTCTGAGAACGACCCTCAAGAAAGGACCGGAGCCATTGCAAAACAGTACCTCGAAGGCCCATTCCTGCAAGGCGTTCCAGAAGGATACCGTGGTCGACGGTATCAAAGGCCGCTGAGAGGTCTGCAATGTACTATTTGTACTACATCACAAACTGAACATCAGTGTGATATGTGGCTAAAAAGCCAATTTGATTCTAGGCTGCATTAATAGGAATCAAATATCTAGATCAAGGAAAATACTAGTACTACTCTATTCTTCTTTGGTCAGACCTCAAATGGAATACCGTATCCAGCTCTGGTCATCACAGTTCAAAAAAGATATTGACAAGCTGGGATGTGTCCAAGGGTGATAAAAATGCTAGAAGATCTGGGAAAACCATGCTTATGAGAAGTAGTTTACGAAGATCGGCAGGTTCAATAGTGGAAGTGTAGTAGAGTTTCCTTCTTTGGAAGTTTTTCAATAGCTACTGAATGGCCATTTGTTAGGGCTGCTTCACCTTTTATTTATTCACTAGCTATGCCCGGCCACTCATTGCTGTGGCATTGGTGAGAACTTGTTGAGGTAGTGGTGGTATTGAATGTCTGTTGTATGGTTGTCTTTATGTTTAGTATGCATTTGGTTGTTTGTGTACTGTGAAAGTGATGAGGGTAGAGGGGGGTCTATGTCCCTGTGTAGTATTGTATAGTATTTATACGTTGTCCATGTGTTGGGAATGCTTGGATTGTGTCCTGCTGCATAGTAGAAAGGGTTGGGCTGGATGGCCCTTAGGGGTCTCTCCAAACTCTTGTGCCTGTCCCCTGGGCTGAGTGCGTTGCTAGGAGACCAAGTGGGCGGGGCTTAGCCCTCTAACTGGCAGCAATTGGATAAAAACAATTATTCCTCTCCCTCTAATTAGGACTTTATTTTTCTTTTCTTTTTGTTGTATCAACCTAGAGCCGTGGATGATGGGTTGTGTTGTCAAATTTCAAGGTTGGGGGGCCTGTAGTTTTGTTGTTTTGTCCGCTGCCCTGATGCCATCACTCTTTTATATATATAGATGGCAGTAAGTTAAACTGGAGCGCTGTGTGGTATCTTCCAACTCTATGATTGTATTTTATAAATAGGTAAAAGTAAAGGTTTTCCCCTGACATTAAGTCTAGTTGTGTCCGACTCTGGGGGTTGGTGCTCATCTTCATTTCTAAGCTGAAGAGCCGGTGTTGTCCGTAGACACCTCCAAGGTCATGTGGCCGGCATGATTACATGGAGCGCAGTTACCTTCCCCATGAAGTGGTACTATTGATCTACTTACATTTGAATGTTTTCGAACTGCTAGGTTGGCAGAAGCTGGAGCTAACAGCGGGAGCTCACCCGCTCCCTGGATTTGAACCTCCGACCTTTTGGTTAGCAAGTTCATCAGCTCAGTAGGCTCCCATTTTATAAATAGAATCAAATGTATAATTAATAATTTAGTTGTATTTTAAATTTAAATAAATATTAAACAAGCAATGGAATTGAAACAAAAACAATCTGTAAGATCGGTGCCAAACCCCATTACTGATGAATCTCATGAGCAGATTTCTGTTTCTAAAACAATACTAATCTATTTGTTGATTTTTCCTGAATATAAGTTCCAATGTCCTAAGAAAAACCACATACCACGTTAATTTTGATGTTTCACTAAACAATTTCATCTCTGAATATGTGAAAAAATCGAAGCTGAAAGAAGGCTTGGTTTAAACTTCCTTTCTTCCTGATGAAAATCCATAGTGATACATTGCTCAGTGTACTTTTTTATTTATTTCAGGAGCAAATATATTTTCCAGCTGTTTCAGGCAATCTCACAATGGCCAAGTAATCATTCTCTGCCTGTCATCATTTGCCATTGCAGGCATGGCAGTTGGGCAGTCCAAATGGAAGCTAGCCCTGTGGCATGCAGACAGCATGTGATTTTGCTAGGCATGCACAACCTTCTATATTAACCTTGTCGAAGTTCCACATTCTCTCAGGTAATGGACAACATCATCTAGTCTAGGTAAAATCTCAGAGATGACTGCATTTGATTGATATGAGCCCCTTGGGGACTGAGCAAATCTCTTAGAAGCAGCCATGGGGATTTACAGATGAGAACAATACAATAGGATATGTGTTAGTGTGTCAGGTTAATGCTTGCTTGCTTCCTCCAATACAAAGAGCAGCACCAACTAAAGCTACTCTTTTTCAAGGCCTTTTCAAACTAAGGCAAACCGGTAATGAAGAACTAGCCACCTTTAGTGATAGTCCCTATTGCATGACACCACGTGCTAAAAATCTCCCTCTTTGCCACAATTAACCCATGCTGGCTGTTGATGGGAAAATCCATCAGTAGCTGAACAACCCCATAATGTTCCCGTCACTTACATGGTGCAATGGGGCTGTTCTGCTTATATCCTGGCATACGAGTACTGAAGTGAGATCTGGGGGCAGGATTTTCCTCATCTACCATACTCCCCACTTCACTATTCCTGAGCATGTAATTTCTGAATTTTCTCTTATATTTGGATTATTTTCATTGGCTATACCTGGAATTGCAAACTTGCTTAAAACAATTTTGTTTTAAGTTCTGTTGTTTATGAGTTATATTTAGTTTAGCTTTTTCATGTTTCTTTATGACAGTTGTTTATTTGCTCCTGGCATTGAATGTTTGCCATTTTTGTTATACTTTGGAAACTGCTCTGAGTCCCTCCGGGGAGAGGGGGTGGGGTAGAAATATATTATTATTATTATTATTATTATTATTATTATTATTATTATTATTATTATTATTATTATTGGTATAGATCTGTGAATAGAAGATAAGACAATTGTATTATGTTTTAAATGTTTTGGAAATTTTAAAGAAATAAAAAGATATTTAAAATAAAAAGTATGTGGAAGTACAAGAGAGGTACCATGGATTGACAAATTGATGACTGTGTGAATGGAGAGACATGTGGTAATGAGGGTCCTCATGCCAGTAGGCAGCCATTATTAGTGACAAGTTGTTCTGATGGTACACTGGGGTTTTTCTGTCTATTGAAGACTTGTATTGCATCTTCCCATCACACAAATGTTTTAGCAACCAATTCACCAAACTTCTGATGATGTCGCACCTCAGGTTAGCTTCACCTTGCTAAATACACCAGGCTGCACACAGGTTGAAGTATTTTGTAGTTTATTAGGAAATAAGAAATAATTAGTTCTTAAAAAGCAAAAGTAAAGTTCTAAAAGATTGTTGCAAAACAAGGCTATAAAGAATAATCCAAGAAAACATTAGGCATAAAACAAGGTCCCATTAATGCATGACAAAGTCCCATGAACATGAATACACAAAGGCTGCAAGATAATCTGGGAAAGCAAGAGCTTGCTTCTTGACTCGAACGAGAAGTTGCTTTGACAAAGGTTTCTCTCTCAGCACAATCTTTTAATACTCTTTGCATAGCATTTCTTTGGCCTCTGACCTCCCTCTTGTTTGCTATTCTAACACTCCTGCGAACCTGGAATTCCAAACGGCCAGCTCGATATAAAGATTCCATTTCATCAAGGGCAGACAGCTTGTTAGCATTTGCGTCTGTCTGCATGCTATCAGACTGGGAGCTGTCCTCCCTTCCTGAGTCAATTTGCACCTGGCTAGCTTCAGTATCATCTTCAGTATCATCAACACTATTCCCTGCCATGGGAAAGCCTCCCTGTTCCTCATCTTCCACAGCAGGAACACTCTGAACCTGAATCCCATAATTCCCATCAGAGTCATCTTGAACCTGAATCCCATCATCTTGAACCTGAATCCCATAATCCTCATCAGAGTCACTCTGAGGCTCCAGCTGAGTCACAACAGATGACCACCTTTACCCCCAACATCTCTTTCAAACACCACACAGTATTTACAGAGTGCACCTTGTAAATGAAATGAGTAGGTTAACTAAGGATATCTGTTGAACCATTTGGGTTGAAAACTTAGATGCCTGTTTTTTATCCACAGGTAATGCATATCCTGGCAAAGGTCTGTGGATTTTGTACTAATTGAGCTTTCAATTGGTCATCAGAAACAGTCTTGTTCATATAAAGTCCAAGGCCTAACAATGACACAGTTTCTTGTCTTTGCTTCTGTTCCATTGTTTCTTTGGCAGGGCTTGAATTAGATGAACCAGTGGTAGACAACTCAGTTTCCACCTGCAATCCAGGTGTGCATGTTCTGGGATCTTCATCAGTACAGGCTGCTGAAATGGTTCTCAACCTGATGCCTTCTTGATCTTCAATGTTTGGCTTTTTCTTTTTTTGTCACAAACTCAAAAAATGTTCAGTTGCTTTGAAAGATGTTTAGGCATCTTTTGGAGGATGAAAGAAAACACTAACAGCAACTAACAGGGCTAAGTCTCAGAACAGCAATTCAAGATAGCAGACAATTGCACAGTAAGACAGCTGTGTTTGGAATGACCCACAACTGCTTTGGTGCCTTCCTTATATATTCCAGTGGGAGGACCAAGAAGGAGGATGTAAGAAAGAGCTCTGAAAGGGGCCTTAGGCCAGATCTACACTGCCATATAAAACTCAGATTGTCTGCTTTGAGCTCAATTATATGACAGTGTAGACACGTATAATCCAGTTCAAAGATGATCATGTGGATCATATGATTTGACAATCTGGAATATATGGCAGTGTAAAACCAGCCTTTGAGTCTCGCATGAGTTTTGAAACCAAACAGAGTATTTCATATATACTCGCAGAGGCTTAAAGTCCAACATGAGGCCTGAAACAAAGTGGCATCTTCCAAATAGATTGGCTGCGATATAATGCCAAAAATTAGTCCAGAAACAAAATGAAGACCACCCCCCCCCCCAGTATGTTGATTAAAGCCTAAGATGAGGGAGAAAACCAAATGAGGCCTCAAAATATATTGTCAAGACTTAAAGCCTAACAAAACAGAGCCTCTCCAATATATTGGTAAGAGCTTAAAGCCTAACATGAGGCCAAAGCTTAACTGCTAACATGAGACATGCAATAAAATGTAGGCTTCAAGTATTGTAGAGGGTGAAAGGGGGGGGAGGGAGAGAATGTGATGACACAATTAATGAGTGGGATTGCCTGTGGCTTCCTTTGAGGCTGAGAGTGTGTGGCTCCCCCTCAGACAACAATTCATTCACATTTTTTTAAAGGAAGGCATTGTCTGCAGCCTTCCTCTGTGGCCTGGCAATCATGACTTAAGGCTGAGAGAATGTGACTCACCCAAGCAACAATTTATTAAGAATTTATTCTGGGGGGGGGGGGGGGCAAACCTTCTCTGCAGAAGGTGGGAACCCTGCTTAGTGCAGCCACCCAAACCTCCAGCTGTTATACTCTGCTGGGAAATCCCTGCCAATAAATGCCAAGGACAGACACTGCCAAAATTGTAGGGTGAATCCCTGGGGCAAAGGCATCGCAATGGGAACCCTGTTACTCTATAGAAAAGGGGAGGGAGCAAAAAAGGAATGTCCTAATTCCCCATTAGTAACCTGCCTCCTTCCTCAAGCTGAAATAAAGAGCACAGCAGGGGGTCAGAACAGCCTTACATAGCCTGCAGCTCCACCTCTATCAAGCACCCCCACCAAATCTGGCCTCCTTCATGGGAGCCTTCACATTCCCTCCTGTGTCTAAGGCTTTGCCTGCCAATTGTGGGTGGATCAATTTGGTTGCTCCCACTATATCGGCTATTGCTTCTATTGCGATGTAAATTGGTAGAACGGTAGGTAATGACAATATGAACAAATTGTCAAAATTTGGTTGAGCTAGTGTTTGCAGTTCTATGGGAACTCTTAATGCTTGCTTCTCATAGACTTAGCATGGGGATTTGGTTAACCAGTTAAAATTCACAAGTAAAACAGGTATTATACCTGAAAATTTTCAGGGGTGGTTTGAACCCTTAACCCCCCCCCCCGCCCCCAATAGCTTCAGGCTTGGCTGGTACCCAGGTGTGCTTTCACTGTGATTGGGTTGTATGGCCCTTGTGTATGTCTCTTCCAACCATGTTTCTGTGATTCTAATGCAGTGGAGAAGAGACATCTGCATCTAAAAGTATACAATTTAATCCTAATTAAGGGAATATTTATGTTGTGGTCACAGAAAGGTGAGTATGACAATGGAAAGGGATTTGAAGAGCAGGTCTCTAACTTGTTTCATCCTGGAATGAAACCTGACCCAAAACATATTACTAGATTGTGGAATATCAGCTAGATCAGGGGTCCCCAAACTTTTAAAACAGGGGGCCAGTTCACACTCCCTCAGGCCATTGGAGGGCCGGATTATAGTTTTTTAAAAAATATATATGAACAAATTCCTATGCACACTGCACATATCTTATTTTGAAGTAAAAAAACAAACAAATAGGGAACAAATATAGCCTCAATGTTAATAATAATGATCATTATCACCATAAAAATAATAAAGAGGGTTGAAAAGACCCTCATCTACTCCAACCCCCTTCTGCTTTTGTGCACCACACCATAATCAAAGCACCGCTGACAGATAGCCATCCAATAATAATAATAATAATAATAATAATAATAATAATAATAATAATATCACCATAATAAACATGGTTGGAAGATACTCCTTCGGCTATCTTGCCCAACCCCCTTCTGCCTTTGTGCACCAAAACATAAAGCACCCCTGACCAACAACAACAACATTAACAACAACAACAAAAATAATAACACTGTAATAATCACGGTTGGAAGAGATTGCTAGCTTTCAAGAAAAAAGAATCCACAACAGGGCTGCAGAGTATTCTTTCAGTCATTCACACTGGAATGACTGAGGAGGGAGAGAGGCACATGCGGACTCCCTGCTTGTGTCCTCCGTGACAGCGAGAAAGGTGTGTGCGGGGCGAGGAAAAGGCGTGCGCCTTTCTCTCCTCCCTCGCCTGGCACGCACCTTTCCTGCTGCCTTCCTCGGTGGTGGCGGCGGGAAAGCTGCCTGCGGGATGAGGGAGGAAAGGCACAGGCCTTTTCCTCGCCCCATGTGCATCTTCCTTGGTGACGGCGGTGGCGGGAAAGGTGTGTGCAGGGTGCACATGGTGCAAGGAAGGTGCGCATGGTGCGAGGAAAAGGCCTACGCATTTCCTCCCTCGCCTCACAGGCAGTTTTCCTAACGCCACCACCAAGGAAGGCAGCGGGAAAGCTGTCTGCGGGGCGAGGGAGGAGAGAAAGGCGCAGGCCTTTTCCTCGCACCATGCGCACCTTCCTCGGTGGCAGCAGTGGAAAAGCTGCGTGTGGGGCGAGGATTTCTCTCCTCCCTCGCCCTGTGGGCAGCTTTCCCACCGCCACCATCGAGGAAGGCAGCGGGAAAGCTGCCTGTGAGGCGAGGGAGGAGAGAAAGACGCAGGCCTCTTCCTCGCCCCGCACTCACCTTTCCCGCTGCCGCCGCCACCAAGGAAGATGCACATGGGACGAGGAAAAGGCCTGTGCCTTTCCTCCCTCGCCCCGCAGGCAGCTTTCCCGCCACCACTACTGAGGAAGGCAGCGGGAAAGGTGCGTGCCAGGCGAGGGAGGAAATGCGCAGGCCTTTTCCTCGCACCATGAGCACCTTCCTCGGTGGCAGCAGTGGAAAAGCTGCGCGTGGGGCGAGGAAAAGGCCTGCGCCTTTCTCTCCTCCCTCGCCCGGCACACACCTTTCCCTCTGCCTTCTTCAGTGGTGGCGGTGGGAAAATTGCCCGCGGGGTGAAGGAGGAAAGGTGCAGGCCTTTTCCTCACCCCGTGAGCACCTTCCTTGGCGGCAGCAGTGGAAAAGCTGTGTGTGGGGCGAGGAAAAGGCCTGTGCCTTTCTCTCCTCCCTCGCCCGGCACGCCTTCCTTGGTGGCAGCAGTGGGAAACTGCCCACGGGGCAAGGGAAGAAAGGCGAACGCCTTTTTCTCACCCCATGTGCGCCTTCCTCGGCGGTGGCGGTCAAAAAGGTGTGTGCGGGGCAAGGGAGGAGAGAAGTGTGCATGCGCGGGCCGGATAAATGGCTCCGACGGGCCGGATATGGCCCGCGGGCCGTAGTTTGGGGACCCCTGAGCTAGATCATACTATCAGTAAGAGTAAGAAAAGGCTTTATTCACCCATAGAACCATTTCTTGCAGCTTTCCAACTGAGGCAAAAGGCTGATGGTGACCTTTGCTGATTAAAAATGGGAGAATTCTTGTACGTATCCCTCACAGCATGGATTTTATTCGAAGTCACTTCTCATAGTGAGCCTTGTCAATCCCTTTCCAAATCAAGCATCTTCACTGACAATAAAGTCAACATTAAAGAATAAGACAGAGGCTCCAAGTTGATCTTTAACTGAGACAAAATTATACCATTAAGTTTAGTCTTAAACTCTCTTTGTTTAGAATAGAATTTCGAAGACTGGAAACAATAATTTTCTGGATCCATAAAGTAAGACTGAAGCAAAGAACTACAAGAGTAGAAATCTAACTCAGCATATTGCATCTCTTGCCAACCTATTGTCTTTATTGAGTCAAACGATTAGTAATATTTATCTACTTAATCTAATATCCAAAATCTTAAGAGAAGATGGTGGAGTAGAATTCCATTTCTGCCATGGCAGAACTGGACAGAATATAGCGTTATATTGAATTCTTTTCCCCTGATTTTCTGAGTGTACTAGACAGTACAACCAACATGGTGCTTCACCACTTCATATTTCTGTGTTTCTGATATGCACTTTCTGAATAACTCTCTCAAAAATCAACATGGGGATTTCCTGAAACACAAAGAGAAATCGATTGGAAATTTGTTGATGAGTAAACCCATGAAATTCTTGGGGAAAGTCACAGAGACAGTAGTGTGAGAGAACTATATAGAAGCAACTACGTAGAAGAACTGCGTAGAAAGACAACTACTATTCCTCATTCCAAGCAGAATGAAACATATGGCATCCAGCCCAAATACATTCTCTAATCCCCTTCTCTTATTAAATCCCTTTCTTTTTAGATTAATGCTTGAAGTCTTTTTATTAAAAAAAACCTGTCTGTTTAATTTGGAAGGAGTCAGATTTTCCCCAGACATGGTACAAAACAGGCGCATGAGTTTGAAAGGTCAGTGAGTGGTCAAATACTATGATTGTCTAAGAGATTTCCAAGGTATTCTAATGAACTATTGTATATATACATAGAAATATTATTTGACACTGAATACAAATAGAGAAACAGATTAGAATTAGGAGACATTTAATTTTCAGGTAGGATGCATGTGGAATCTCTCTTATGGACCCTTCCGAGTACAAATTAATCTGGACTATCACTATGTTAATTATTTATTCAATGTTCTGCCTATAATGGCATCTACATTATTGGACCCAAGACATCTCACAGTTTAAGTCAAAACTAAATCCAATTTAAACAGAGAGCAATACTAAAGTTTAAAAGTACGGGCAGTCCCCAAGTTACAAACATCTGACTTACAAATGATTCATAGTTAAGAACAGGAATGAGACAATAGGAAGTGAAATTCACTCCTGAAAGAGTTATCATGTTGAAAGGGTGTCTTAAGTGAAGCTTTGTCACCAATCCTTGTTTCTACAACAAGTCCAATTTTTCACAATCCCATTATCACAGGGACAAAGTGAGGTGTTATCTTCTGAACAGGGGCACAGACAGAAAAACATACACCACTAGGGTGTTAACACTTCCCTATGCTATCAAAAGCTAGTTAGATATATATAGATAGATATAAATATATGTGGCTGGAGTTATACTTAAAAACCTGTTCCAACTTACAAATACATCTTAAACCATATTAAAAATAATATAAAGTGGTTTAAAAGGCCATTAACACAAAATAAAAGTGGTAAAATACAGCAGTAGATTTGGGACATTTAAGAAAGCTGATAATCTGTCATTTAATCCACACAATACTGATATAAATGTTTGCAAATATTTAAAATGCATATATTTTTCAAGTTGCCATTCACCTCCCCCCCCAAAAAAAGCATGATTTCTATACGAGTGGAGAACCCATAGGACACAGCAAAATTCATTATCTCCAGTGATCTGTTACACCCATGAGATAAAATTCAATTCATCTCAAGGATTTAAAACTCAATTCAACTCAAGGCATTTTTCCCACTACAATACATCCACAACAAAGTTGGGCCATATTGGTACTGAGAAGTAAACTACCATAGCACATACCCAACTACCTAATAATATTCATTGTAAGCTTTAGATCTCCACTGGTTACTGGCAACAGCTTTGAATGGCTTATGAATGTTTATAACCACTTTGAGGACCTCATTCCATGTAGGTCCTTAAGCCAAAGGATAGCAGGGGAATCAGTTAGGCAGCAGGAAGAATCTGTGGTGCATCACTGGAATCCGTTGGGCAGATCCCCCTTACCATCCCATGTAGTTTACTGTCTGTCCCAGACTTGATCCTGCGCAGTATCTGGTTTACTAAATGCTGCCGCTTAGCATGCTGCCGAGACACAGCATACATGGAGCTGGGACAGAACCCTGCTAGAAGAAGCCCTGTGCTATGTGATGGGCTCCATTGGGCTCTGTCCTGGTTGCATCTCAGCAGCATCCTAGGATAGTGCTTTTGCCCATGTGATGAGATCCTGAGTCTCCTTTGGGAGACAAGAATCAGGATATAAATAAATGTAGAAGGACAAGGAAGAGAAGAAGAAGCAGTAGGAAGAGGAGGTGGCATGGTGGGATTTTGGGTTTTCTGCAGAGCTCTAGAGGGCTTCACCCATGCTGAGTCTGCCATTTTGAAGAAGTGACAACACATCACTTCTGGGTTCCTCTCCAGTTGCTTGGGGAAAAGCCTGGCTGTTTCAGTGAAACAACTCCACAAAAGGCTTTCCTATATTTTAAAAATGAGACATTTGGTAGGGGAGAGAACCATTTGAAGGATTGTGGAGGGGGCACAAAGGGCTTCCTATTATTCCAATTCCTGCCATAGACAATTATGCTTCCCTTTTATGTGCCTTTCTGTAAGTCCTGCATTTGGTTACAGCTAGCTGCTCAGCTTTAAAAGGTTTGCTCATCAGCAACAGCAGAGATTCAAACATGGGAACCCAATCTTATGACAAATCCATTGGCCAACAGCAGTTTTATATTTACTCTACAGGACCTAATAATATTGTCCACAAGCACTGGAGTTTATACACCTGCTTGTCAACCTATGTGATGTATGCCCTAATATTCCAGTAATGCCCTATTGATTCAACACAGAAGAAATAGGCTAGGCTCTCTGCAAAAGAATAAACTAATACAAATCTGACCCTCAGAAATAGCAGTACTCAGAAAATAACAGAGAAGCAGTTCAGTCTCACAAGACACGTTTTCTCTCATTTAAGGGTGTCCATTGCATATCAAAGACTTGTTATCACACTATGCATCTTAAGCCGGTTTGAAACAGTGGAAAGTCTATGCTAAACTAGGTTTAAAAAACATGGGTTGGGGCAGACTTTAGTCCGCACTCCAGCCCCAAAAGTCCTCGCTTTCCGTAGAGGGTGTCTGTCTAGATGTCCTCCTGGTACATTCTGGGAGAACACCCAGACACCCAAACTACCCCCAAAAAGACATGAAAAAATAAAATTACTTACCCAACTGCTATTAAACTGCTGCTGGAGCTCTCCTGGCACATCATTTCTACACGCCAGGAGAACTCTGGCAGCAGTTTAATGGTAGCCAGGTAAATAATTTTATTTTTTCATGTCTTTTTGGCGATGGGTTTGGGGAGGGTGCCCTCAGGGTTCTCCGGGCTGATTCAGCCCAGAAAACCCGAGAGGTCTGTGCGGACTGACCCTTCGGTAGTCCCAGGTGTCCATACTGCATTAAACCCGGGTCTTTCAGAAAGACCCTGATCTTATGCAATATCAAATTAATTTGGGACAAAGCAGGTTTTTCTTGCTTTGTCCTGAATTAATTTGGTTTTACAGGTAAAACCACGGGAGCTCCCGTATTATGAACCCTGTGTGGAAGGTCCTTAATCAGTCAATGAAGGGAAAGTGGTCATAGTTTTTATGTTACATCCCAGCTAGTATTTCTTAATTACCACTGTTTATGTAATGATAATCATTTATACTTTTTGCATTTCAGTTCCTTCTGAATCCATTGATTACATTCTCCCAAACATGTATATAATAATTTGCCAACTGAGGTAAGTCTCCATGCATTTTTGGAAGTGGGTTCATGAAAACATGTGCCATAACTAACATCTATAAGTGAACACAAGTTTCGTTGTTGTTGTTTATCTATTTTGCATGTGACATTTTACCTCACATTTCCTTGATATGTTTGGCTTTGACAGGCTTCAGATGTGAAGTTTCATGAGCTGCCAGCTGTCAAATACTAATTACCATTGTACGTCATCTATCAAATGTTATCTATATGTCAACTATCAAATGAAATCTAATGTTAAATACTTTGCATGACTACTAACAAATACTGTCAGATATAATATCTTGTTATTTTCTGAGTTGCATTTGGAAAACTTTGGATTGTTTGGGAATAATTCCTTAATATGAGTTCTTTAATATGAAGAGCTTCTTAATACCACCCGGTAGGGATACATTTCAAGACAACCCTCTCTGTGGATAACTGAAACTATAAATAAGAGTGAATCCAATAGTTTGATTATATTTTAGCCAGAGGCATACTATAGAATAGCACTGGAGGACCTAGAAAGGCACACACACTTCTGAAGGGGAAATGTTTTTTTTAAAAAACATGGCTATGTGAAAACATGGATATTGAGTCTGCAGATAAAGGGGTCATTCTTATTGTGTAGCTGAAAGACAGAAGGGCTAACACCCCTGCACGTAACATTTATTTTGCTGTCTTCACCTTGCTTTCACCTCACTTTCCTTCCCTGTGACAATTGGATTTTGGAAATTAGGGGACTGGTGAGGAACCTTCAGTGGAGACACCTTTTTTCCATGATAACTCTCTCGGGAGTGAATTTCCCTTCCTAGGGGTAGATTTTTTTCCTATTGTACCCTCGTTCTTAACTATGAGTCATGTGCAAGTCAGATGTCTGTAACTCAGGGGCTTTCTGTCCAGAAAGAAGCATTTTAAATATATAAAACTACCAAAGCTACATTCACAGCTACATATCACCCAGCACCACTGTACTATATGGAAGCAGCTATTAAAAAAACAAAAACAACTCCCCCCCCCTCGCTCCAAAATTACAATTTTTCCATGCTCCATTCAAATGATAATATGATTTCACCAGTACTTCTAGCAACTACTGATCCATGAATCCCAGAATAAAGAGATGCCTTTATCATTGTTAAAATTTATGAAACGGCCACAATCTTTCTTAAAAGTTAGTCTAAAATTTCTCTTTAAGCAGTATAGCCAGTTTGTTAATCAGAGATTATTCTTCCATTGGGATAACTGGTTTCTTCCATCACTAAGCATATACAGTTTTTGGAACAGTTATCATATATTGTAGCATTCTCCCAACTTTTCTATCTAAATGATCATTTAGCATTCCCTACAAATAAAACTCTGGTCTCATCATAAATTTAACCTTAACAATATCATCCATTTTATTTTAGTCAAATGTTTCTGGTCCTTTCCACAACATGATCACATAGGATAAAACATCCCAACATCATGCTCTCAACGCTTCCCTCTTAAACCATTTTTGATTAAGTAGTCTCCAAACTTGAATCACAGACTGGGTATCCACGTAGTGCCCTCTCAAACTGAAGTGCAGCATTCTTTACTGACTTAATACACAAGGCATTTGATGAGGGAAAGGTGTATGCAAGTTGGCAGGTGTGGAAAAAAGAGAGTTGAAGATGACTGCCAAACTGAATTGAAAAAGCTACAAGGTGAGATGTCATGCTTTAAAGGTAAAGGTTTCCCCTTGACATTAAGTCTAGTCATATCCAACTCTGGGGGGTTGATGCTCATCTCCATTTCTAAACTGAAGAGCCAGCATTGTCCGTAGACACCTCCAAGGTCATGTGGCCAGCATGACTGCATGGAGCACCGTAACCTATTGACCTACTCACATTGGCATATTTTTAAAGTGCTAGGTTGGCAGATGCTGGGGCTAACAGTGGGAGCTCAACCCGCTTCCCGGATTCAAACTGCTGACCTTTTGGTCAGCAAATTCAGCAGCTCAGCAGTTTAATCCACTGCACCACCAGGAGCTCCGTCATGTTTGGCACATTTGGGTGTGTTAGATTTCCACAACTCCTACAGAATAATAATATTAATGTGCCAGCAAGTTTTAAAAATATATAAGTCAAAGGAAAGGAACTTTAAAAGAACAAAAAGCACTAATTTGAAAGACTGGTAACTTCATGTGCCATAAAGTGAAAGGTGACAACCGGCATACAATTATCTGTAGATCCCATGGTGTACCGCAAATCATTTTAATAACAAGAAAATGAACAAGAACTCATCTAATTAAACTATTTCTGTTATTAGTGTTGATAACAATGAATTGTTTTCCAGATTTCTAATGTTAAAATTATCAAATTAATTTTCAAACCTAATGTTCCAACCTCTGGGGATAAGTGATGAGAAATTTATTTCAGTTCATTTTAAATAATAATAATTCAACAACATTCACAAATGTCTTCGTATTTTGCATGGCATTTTTTTTAAAATGCATCAATGAGAAACCAAAAGTGACAGTAAGGACACCAGAACAGTTTTTAGGAAGTTATGAAGGCTCAACATTGGCAGACAGGTTTTTATTAATTTTGCCTACTTGCAGTGAGAGGGAGAGCAATTACTTTCCCCATACATTGTCATGCAAACACTCTTAATCATGAAGACACTTACAAGCACGATGTGTGTGTAGAAATGCCTTTCATTTGTTCACTGCAGCTTGCTCCAAAATAAATGTGCATAATCTACAGCTTTGATGATTCCTGGGAGGGCTCAATTGCAACCTTATTATTTCTTATTAAAAATATAAATATTTCTAAGTGCTGGAACATTTAGTACATTTCCCCCTGATAATATATGAGGAAGCCCAACTACATAGATGTTTTATTGTTGTTGTGTGCCTTCAAGTCATTTCTGGTATATGGCGTCCCTTAGGTGAACCTATCATGGAATTTTAATATTTTTTCAGAAGGGGTTTGCTAATGTCTTCTTCTAAGGCTGAGAGAGTGTGACTTACCCAAAGTCACCCAGTGGCTTTATGTGGCTGAGCAGAGATATGATCCCTATTCTTTAGAGTCATAGTCCAACACGGAAACAACTACAGCACCCTGGCTTTCATATATGAGTCCTGGTGGTCCAGTTTTGTCAGGCTATTTCAGAGGAGGTGCTCAACCCAAACAGACCAGTGTTAGGGCAAACTCAAACCCTTGCTATTTCAGGGTCCAAAACTGATAGTTTTTCCCATTCAGGTTTGAGTATCTTTGTATTGATACTAGTGTTGATTTTACTCTTTTCCTTGTTTCAAAGAAACAAGGATATTCACATTTATTTTTATCCAAACTTGATTTATCTCTCTAGCAATCAGATATTCCATTGAAGCTTAAGGATGGCTATGAAACGAGCCAGGAGACAGGCCTGGAAGGCCATGTTCTCATTCAACAGCCTTTTCATCAGTAGTTTGTAATGCCACCTTATTTTTTTATTCTTGGATCCCTTTCCTCCTTGCCGAGTCCTTGCTGCAGCCTGCATCTCATACATAGCAAGGCCCTCATCACATCAAGAATTCATAATCATCCAAAAAAAAATCAATAGGCATATGAAATATTTACACTTGAAAGACTGTCAAAAGGAAGCATTGCAATCCTTCACCAGAAGTGGTTTGATATGAGATGATGTGTGAATGATACGTGCCAGAATGTGCTGGAAAGTAACACAGTTGGTTTTCCATGTCCCTTCCCTGGCCTGGTGTTTTTCAGGAAGAAACAAGCTTTGCCACCACAGAAGATATTGCCCAAGTTAGCCAGAGTAATACTGAACAGAAGCAGTCCTTGTGCTCAAATCCTTTTCCTTTGCTGCCCCCATCACAGCCAATCTTACTATCCTGAAATCTCAGATTATTCTATATTACTGCAATAATAATACACTTCTATATATTCCACTTTATTTATATTCCACTCTATCTCCCTGAGGGGACTCAGAGTGGATTACAGAATACATATGTGGCAAACATTCAATGCCGTTACACAATTAACAACAAGACAGACAGTGCATAGAGGCAAGGCTTTTCACATTTTCATCTTTGGCATCTGGAGGCTGTGCTCGATTCAACCATGGGGAGGTGCTGTTGTTTCATTTTCTACACCAAGGAGGCTGTTGTCAATTGACGTCTTCCTGATTAAATTTGCCGGCATGTTTTCAGGGGTGCCTTTTACCTCTTTGCTGAAGCTGTACCTATTTATCTACTCACATTGTTGTTTTTGAACTGCTAGGTAAGCAGAAACTAGGGCTGATGGCAGGAGCTTACCCTGACCCATGGCTCGAACTGCCGATCTTCTGGACAACAAGATTTTCAGTAGCAGGCAGTTTAACGTTCTGTGCTAGCCGTGGTCCCAAATGTGATCCTTTGTTCTACATGTAGTTTTCACCCGATTATTCTGTGAGAATTTCTTCTTACATATCACCATCAGAATCCTTCTTGCAAAGTGCTTGCCAGTTTATTGCAAGTAAGGAAGGTAAGATTGAAAATGCACATGTATATCCTATACAGAAACACTGCATATGGCTGCATCCACCATGTCAGTATTCGTAAATGTTGTCCAAGATAGAAAACAGCATACAGTAAATCTCATGTCACTTGTACATCATTTATGTGTGTGACTTGCAGTAACTTTTTTTAAAGAAAGAGTAAAATGAAACTGCTGGGGGAGGATTGCTCTGAGTACTGTTTCTATTCTGCCTGCCAGCGTCAGTTTAAAGCGGTGGATTCACTAGGTAATAACTTAGACCTTCCTGAGGTTTTAGTGCAAGAGGAGAAGAAAAATTATGGATGGGTAGGCTAGGCAGCATAGTAGAGTTTGTGTGCATCCAAGAAGTAAGCAGCACTGGAAAAGTCAGCAGGAGACTTCTAATTTTTAAATTACATAAAAATCATTTTTTATGGATAGACAGAAGTAACGCACAGATTAATTGCTTGTTTAAGTTTATTAAATTAAGGAATTCTTATGTGTGTGTGTAGGGGGGGAGATAAATTAATAAAAATTCTACTATGGAATCCAAAAGCAAGTGTGAAGGAGGAAGAACAGATGTACTACGATACTATTGTCTGTACCGTTTTATTTTCTCTCTCTCTTGAATTGCGATTTAGGCTGTAAGTTTTCCAAACTGGAACTTGTCTTCTTATAGTGTATAAAATACCATGCCCATTGATTGTGCTATATAAATCCTAAAGTGAATCCTATTAGAATTATATTCAGTAGGGAATATATAAAAAGTAGCTATTTTCCCCAAAACAGAAAGAAGGTCCAGCCTGCAAACAGGTAAAATAAGACAGCCAGTATAGCGGATTTGGGCTGGCATGAAAGGGATGCCAGTTATCAGTTCATTTCTTTTTGTTGCATTTAGCTGATAGGGAAGAGAAGATGAGCTTGTCAATCTTTCTGCTTCAGATGCCCAACTTTGTTTGGCTTACTACTATCCAGCATGTTATCTCTTGTGCCTCAGACAGCAAAATATATTAGACAGGTCAGTGCTAGAAGGGCAATGGATAATCTTACAGCTACACGAAGAATGAATTTTGTTAAGTAGGAAAGTCACAGTAGGCCATTCATAAAGCCTTCTACTGAATGACTGCAGTGGTTTTCCGGTACAACTGCTGCCATAAGTTATACGAAATGCCAAGGAAGTCTATTTGATGATAGAAACCTGCAAGAAACTCTCCTGATTGCATGAGCAGTGAACATAGAAGGACTGGGATTTCACTCGGACTGACTCTGTCCCTCAATGCTGACATATTCCCTGCTACAATCCCAGAACTCTATGCATCTGGCATTAGCCTGAAAAGATTGCTAATGCACTCTCACCTTTCAGCAGGCAAAAGGCCTTTTTATGCAGGTGGGCTTTCAGTCCCTGACTACTTTCCAAGGAATGAGTCTTTTAATGGACAGGCACTGTAATTCTTATTGATGTGTTTTTAAGTGGCTCTTAAATTTGATTTATCCTTTTACAATATAATTTGTTGAATTGTGTTTTAATATTATAAATTTTTCCAGGTTGGGGAAAAATGAAGGCTATAAATCAAATGAATAAATGGCTCAAGATGGGAACTGGGACACATGTGACCAAGCAACATCTGAGTGTGGGAAAGATAGCTAAAGGTTTGAATCAAGACCATTATGGGATTTATTAAAGGTCACAATTTTTGAACAAGGAATATAAGTAGTTGAACTGAATTAAATTCACAAATTCCAATCTGAATGTCTTTCAGATACCCTGTATCTCAGCCACTAAATATCCATGAGGGTGTGATTACCACAGAGAAGCTGCCTTCCTCGTAGCGTGGAAATAGCAACCCAGTGGTGCCAACTTGATCGAGCCCTTGGATTTCAGATCTAAGAATCTATCAGTCGGCATGACCCATTAGAGTTACTTTTGGCTCTGATTCTTAGTCATGGGATATGGCTCTTGCATGTATATATGCATATGAGTATATAATTTGAGCAGTATGTGGTCCATTTGTGTGAATGTGCATCTTGACTTTCTACATCTGAGCTTTAACCTGCCTCTGCATTGCAGCCACTATCCGACCTCAGCCTATGGCCCACAGTTTCTATCAAAAGGGCTCCAATCCACTTGACCAATTAATATTCCCTAGATGCCATTTGATTAGCCCAGAGCCATTAGCAATATTCATATGGTGGTTTAATTTCACAGAAATTGTTCAAGCAGGTCAAATTCTTAGGTCTTCAAAGTCCCCTTTGGGTGTCCCTTGCTCAAGTCTACTAATAGCCAAATGGTCAGAAGGTAATATGCATAATATGAGTTCTGGGGGCTGGCAGACTAAAAGTGGCAGTGTGCGTATACCCACACACTCTTTTTGCAGGTAATCAGTAGAAATGTTGGACAACATTATAGCAAAAAGAGAAAGACACTAAGAATCCAGGACCAGCATCATGTTAGTGACTTGCATGTAAATAAGTCAAGCACATGCATGCACAAATCCCTTTTTGGATGGGGCACACAAAGTTATTCCCTTGCCCTTACACTTGACATGAAAACTTCCCACACCCAGTAGAGTCAAGCCCCAAGAGGGACCTCTACTTTTTCTCACTACAGGGAATGGAAGGGAATAGAGGAAGAGGAGGAAGTTTGTGCCATGAAAATCTGGCTGATCTGAGCCGCTGGGGCAGGGGAGGGAGGGCAGGAAGAATATGAGAGAAAATTAGTGTCAAGATCAAACAAGGAACTGATTGTGTATTACCTTGGTCTTTTCTGCAAAACTTCTCTTTTTCAGAATGAACTCACACACTTGCTTCTGGGCTGCCTCTCCTGGATGGCTTACACATGGACGTGCTGAGTCAGGTATTGGCAACTGGAGATATATACTTCTGGGAGAACAAGATTACCACTGGTGGGGTGCAGTTTGGCGGGGAAGGGAAGAGTGTGCCACTGTGGAGGAAAGCAAGGATTAGTCCTACAGCTCAAACCTAAATAACATTGGCAACATTGTCTCTGGACTAAACACATGCGGTTGCTCACTGCTAGGCTGGTGAATGGCACAAACAACAACAGCTCAGGTAGCTCTTTCCACAGTCATTCATAGACATGCCAGCTTGACTTGGCTTGTGTCACTGAGACCTGTCTGGAAAGGGTTTTTCCTTCTGGATTCTCTGAGCCACAAGCATGGACTGGAAGGAAGCTGAAAAATGGTGTTGGATATTATGTTGCTATCATTCTCATCAAGTGTCCTTTCCTGTAGATTTTCATGCTGTTGGATTTCAATATCCATCTGAAACTCTTGTGTCAGGAGTAACTCAAGAAAACGCACTGTCCATACCAACCATGGCTTTTCCCAATGGTATCTAGTTATAGGTCACTTTCTGGACCTTTTCTATGCTGAGCAGGATGATGGTGATCTGGGTGTAGAAGAAATCTCAGCAGCTCCATTATCAGAAATAGATCACTACCTGGTGGCTTTTGACTCATTGGGTCTCAGAGCCTTTGCTGTAGTGAGAGAGCTAACTAAGATAGTCTGTCTCAGGAGGTTCTGATAAATATGAATGCTTTTCTGATGGCTATTTGAGAGTTTCCAATTAACTTGGCAGATGGTTCTGGTGAAGCCCTTGATGAACACTAGAATACAGAAATGATAGATAGCAGATAATAATTTTCCTGTGTCTCGTTTTGTGGATGGGGCCAAATAAGAACTCTTATCTATTAATGGGCTGATGGTTAAATGTGTGGGAAGGAGGTTAGAAATATTGGTAGCAGTAAGCTTAGATATTACTGAAAACAGGCTAGAACCCAGTCGATGTCTTACTCCAAGTGACAAAGAAAGCATTCTCGTCTGATACTAGTAAAGCTGCACAATCAATCAACAGAACCCTCTTATGGAAAGGCTGATGATTCTGTGACTCACCAAACCACTCAGTGGTCCTCTGTAAAAAAAGTTGCATGACAAAATCATGATGATTCTTTCTTAAAATGCAGATAAGATCTTTGAATTGATGAGCACCGCAATGTGCATGTTGGACCATGCCCTAACCAGTCCAGAGATTGTGTATCTTTGCCTTTCTCTGAAAGTGTACAACTTGTCTGAAGCCACCCAGTGGATTTCCGTGGTTGAGTAGGGATTCAAAGCCTGGTCCTAGTTCAACCAATAAAGCACTACAGTATGTTGAAAACTATTGCTATAAGAACTTTCCTGAAAGGCCTGCTTGTACTCTAATATACTAGATAATTTCAAGCCAGTTTCCAAGATCCTATCCTACACAAAACACTGGGGTTTTTGATGGCCTTCTAGCTCCAAAGCTTCCTAGAGCAGATGGCTTATCTAGATCTATTTCAGTCTGGCTTTAGGTCTCATTATGGTCTGGAGACTGATTTGTAATCTTGGTGGATGACCTAGACCAGGAGCAGGGCAGGGAAAGTGCATTTCTCTTGGTTCTGCTGGATCTCTTGGAAGGTTTCAGTAACACCAACTATGGTATCTTTCTGGGCAACCTCATCTACTGGATGGCATTTGGAAGAAGTGTTTATTTTAGAAAAGTATTATGATTTTTATAAGTGCTTGTGCTTTTGCCCAAGAATATAACAGTGCAAACTCTTGCATTGTCAGAGCGCTATATGTAACCTCATATAAACTCTTAAATACTTTCCTCCCACATATATGGATGGAACTCTTCCATTTTGTGACAGAGCTGTCAATCCAGCACCTTTTCGCTTGCACAAAATTTTCTCAAAAATAATATTCATGAAAGAAGGAACTTCAGATTAAATGCTTGCCTAGGGCAAATAGGATGATGCCAAGAAGTAGGCTGGCAAATAATTAACGATGCACTTTTAACTTTTCTGGTGAAAGATGCATTGCTTTCACTTTTTTGTCATTAACATCATTAAAACTTCTGTTTAAGCTCCAGCTCTGGCACCCTCAAAACTGGGCAAGTTGTACTTGGCAGCATCCTTCTCCCTGGGGCAATCCAACAAGATGTTTGAAAAGAAGCAAGAAATGGCTGACAAAATTTACAGTTGCTCATCAGTGGTGTCAGTCAATGGTGGTGTTAGTCTGCGGAATGAGTGGCCAATGAAACAAGTTAAAATAATTTCCAGTGAGGGGCAATCATTCCAGAAAACCACTTTTCCTCACACTAGCAGTCAGGAAGCACTGTGTCATCATGATATCTTGTCTTCTGCACTAGATTTGCCACAAAGGAGGGCAGAAGGTGGAAATAGTGTAAGAACAAGTGAAAGTTACAAGTAAAGGACAACATCACCTTAAACCTTAGGGAGATTGTGAGAAAGAAGCAGGACAGAGTTCAGAAAAAAAATACATTTCTGGATCTCAACATCCAGAATCCTCCAACTAGCATGACCACTACTAACTGGAGGATTCTGGGAGCTGAGGTCTCAGAAACTCTGAAACAGGGACTCTCATAAGATCCAGCCAAGTATCATATTGTGGGCTAACACAATTATTTTAATGGTGGCACAATCCATAGGACCACCAAAGCCAAAATGAAACTCATATCCAGCCATCAACAAACAGATATAATCTATCTAAAATGGGGAAAAAATCAGTCTGGTTATTGTAATGGGGCACACTAAATGTGCTCTGCGTTTCTCTAATCCTGGATATTTTCTAAGAACTGTTCAGAGAACAGTCCATCTCTCCACATCCTATGCCTTTTCCAGTGGGAGCTGGGTCTAAGGATTAAGACAGAATGATGAATTGGATGAGGTTAATTCCTGAAATGAATGAAGTCCAGACAAATTAAATGTAGATAACCAAGTAGAAAAGAAATGAGGGAAGGATTATCAGACTAGAGAGGAAAGTAGGAACTGTCTCATCCAGACTGCATAGGACAGGAATGGGGAGATAGGCACAGATGCCTGACAATGACTTGTTCAACCAGGTTGTGCAAATATAACCATGACATACGAAATCTGGAACAGCTCTAGGTAAAAGTCTGCTCATTTTACTGTATTGTTTTATTTTATTTATATCCCATTTTTGAGTCAGCACAGGAGTTAAGGACATTTGTTGTGAATTACCATCAAACTGGCTTTGACACTAAGACTCAGGGTGGTGGCTTCTTTGATTGAAGCAATCTACCTGTAGTGCACTTACCAAGTATTATTTATTTTCTAATGTGTCATTTCATCTCATGTTGTGGCCAATGTGTGACAGTATTTTGCCTTCTAGGGAGAGTTTTGGTTTTTCATTTGCTCTAGGACCCATTTACTGGTCATTTCAGCAGTCCATGGTATTCAGTAGGGATGTGCAGGCCATTAAGAAATGGTTCAAAAGTCATTACAAAACTGGGAGGAGCTGGTATTTCATTTCTATTTTGTTACTATTTCGTTATAGTAATTGCACATAATTACTATAATTGGGGAAACTTCAGGGGCTCCTTTCTCCCACACTTTTACAGCTATTGGGGTAAAACTTGCGATAAGAGTAGAACACATTTTTTTCACCCCCAAAGGGATTTTTTTTATTAATTATTATTATTTTATAATACATAATCATAGGTACAATACATTTTCCTTTTCCATTCCCTTCTCCCTCCCCACATCCACCCCACCCCCTTCCATTGACAATTTAAACCTTTTTTTCTTGTTACACGAGCCTTCTTTCCATTCTATCCAATTTTTTCTTACAGCTTTTGTCATATGGTGCAACAATCTGTAGCCATCTGCTAAATTGGGTCCATATTTCTTTAATTTTCTTCTGTTTGTCTTACCATTTTTTTTGCTTCTTATAATATCCATAATATCCAGTTGTATTTGATCCCACATATATTCATACCATGTTTCAAGTGTCCATTTCTTTTTATCCTTTCACCCCCACACTATTACTGCATGTGCAGCTCTAAACATTATCATCATTAATTCTTGGTCTTGGTCCTTAATTCTTCTATCGCCATATATCCCTATTAACAAAATTTGTATATTTAGAACACATCTACCACTCTTAGCCCACCAGTTCACAATGTTTCACTAATTCATGAATTTTTGTGGGATTTTCAAATTTTTTATAAACAACACTTTTTTAATAATAGACAATATGTTCCTGGTTTGACAGTATTATTACCTATTCAATTGTGTAGTCCTTACTTTGAACACAGTAGTTCTACACTTGGAACTATGTTTTTGCACCAAAATTGTGTTAAATGGATGGATGACCAGGCTGTGGTGCGGGGCCGGGCTGTAGTGCAACTGGTTAGTAGCCAGCTGCAATAAATCACTACTGACCAAGAGGTCATGAGTTCAAAGCCCGGGTTGGATTGAGTGACCAACCATTAATACCCCCAGCTAGTTGTTTACCTAAGCAACCCAAATGACAGTTGCATCTGTCAAGTAGGAAATTTAGGGATCGCTTATGCAGGGAGGCTAATTTAACTGATTTACGTCACCATAAAAATGTCCAGCAGTGTACAATGCCAGAAGATGAGGAAGTACTCCATCAAGGACTCGGCGTCACAGTGGATTATGAAGCAGCAGCTCCTCCTGTGGCTGGAATCTAGCATACCCTCATAAAGCCAGAAGCTGGAAAAGTTAAATAGCCTCTGTGTCTCTGTCTCTATGTGTCGTATGTCTATGGCATTGAATGTTTGCCATGTATATGTACATTGTGATCCACTCTGAGTCCCCTTCGGGGTGAGAAGGGCGAAATATAAATACTATAAATAAATAAATAAATAAATAAATAATGACCATGTTAAATTGGTGGACTAGATAGCAAAATGTGCTATAACATGATGTCCCTCATGCAAATACATTTTTTTTGCAGTTTAATAAACATTCACCATGTTTTTATAATAGAACCAATTAGGAAATGACATTTATAACCCAGGAACAAAAATCATAATTTATTGGAACTCTGGCTGGCTACAAAGGGGCAAGTCTCTCTGATGCTGAGCAGTACACTGCATTCTGGAAAATGTAGTTTAGGGCAGGGCCTTTTGAATTATCTGGCATAGGGCTCCTCCCTTCCAAACCTACATTTCTCAGAGTTATGTGTTATTCTCAGAAAACACTGTCCCCTCTTTTCCTTGCTCCTCAAGGTGAGAAGCCATTAATTTAGAGGAAAGGCAAGGCACTAAGGCTTTGGCTTTGGGTTGTTGTGAGTTTCCTGGACTGTATGGCCATGTTCCAGAATACAGCCTGAAGAACTCACAACAACCCAGTGATTCTGACTATGAAAGTCTTCCAACGATGCTTTGGCTTTGCTTTTTCAGCTTTGCTTCCTTGCACTGAGTATGAAACTGACTTTGTGAGCCTTCCGAGATTTACAAATCTAAAATGAAAAACATGGGGTAAGTTTTTGTGTCTTAAATTTTTGGCACAGCCCCCCCCCCCACACACACACACACATATCAGATATTGCCTCATAAGTACAAATCTAACAAATTTGATCTGAATTACAAGGACTAATAAAAATGCACACCCCTAGTATTTAGTAGAACCTTTCTCAGGGCAATTCAAATTTTTGGATTCTTTTTCTGAAAGTTTATTTTGCTATTTAGCTTTCACAACCATATAATGAAATTGGAAGTATGATGCCATGAATAATCTTGATTTTAATATCCAATGATAGAATTGCAGAATAGAATTGCAGAATCCTAGAAATAGAAGAAACCACAAGGGCCATCCAGTCCAATCCCCAGCCATGCAGAAACACACAATCAAAGCAGCCCTGACAGATGGCCATCCAGATTATGCTTAAAAACCTCCAGAGAAGGAGACTCCACCACACTCCCATATTCCACTATTAAACAGCTCTTGCCTCCAGGAAGTTCTTCCTGATGTTTAGATGGAATGTTTATCTTTTCCCCTGAAATTTAAATCCATTGCTCTGCATCCTGGTCTTCAGAGCAGCAGAACACAAACTTACCTCCCATGTGGCATCCTTTCAAATAATTAAACATGGCTATCATGCCCCCCTCTCAGCATTTTCCCCCCAAGTTAAACATACCCAACTCTCTAAGCTGTTTCTCATAGGACTTTCAATTTCTTGTATATGTCTCTTTGAAATATTAGCTCAATTGAAAGTTCATTAGACATCCATTCTGTTTTTTAGACATTTTCTATTTTTCCTCCTCATTGGAATTGTTTGAAACTGCACCTCCATTATCTTGCTTTTCAGAAACTCTCATCTATCATGAAATCCTTTCTTTTTTTTAGTATTTCTGACCATGCTCAGCTCCATACATTTACTTAAGTTAGCTTTCCTAAAGTCTAACCATGCTTGACTTCCCTTTTCCACCGTATAATAACGTCTAGACAAATATCATCATTCCTGAGTCTAAAATAGCTCCAGAGGGTTAGAAAACACACTTAAATTGTTCTGGTGAACTGAAAACCTGCTAAAAATGCTCCCCACCTTTCTGAGAGATCATTCCATGTATTCAGTGAGGGGCTGAGCCCCGCTATGTTTTCTAGGGACCTATTTTGAGCCCCAGCCTGCTACAGTTGTCCACTCCTGTTTTATCATAAGGGGAGTATTTTAATTTCTTTTAAAGGTGAAACTCAAATTGGCTTTGTGTTATATTTTTATCATCTCAGTGTTATGTTTGGTTTGGTATTTTTATATCACTGTTGGTTTTACCATCGTGTTTTGGATTTTGGTATTACAGTTCTTTTATATGTTTTACTACATGATACCTAAAGAACCTGATTTGTAGGCACCTTAAACATGCAAGTCATAAATAAAAATAAAATAATAAATCTAGTTTGGCTCTTTGCTGAACTGTAAACAAGAAGATATAATTCATATAAGAGCACTTGGCCAAACACAGTGCAGAAGGAACCAAGGAGCAGTAAAATTCCTGGAGTGACTTGAGATTTTCAAAGCTTGTTTTCTGCTGCTCTAGAGACGAAGGCACAGCAGAACAATGGATTCAAACTGCAAGAAAAAAAGATTCCATCTCAACATTAGTAAGTCATTCCTGATGGTTATAGCTATTTAAAATGAAATAGCAAGCCTCAGAGTATAGTGGAGTCTCTTTCTCTGAAGGTTTTTAAGCAGAGGCTGGATGGCCATCTATCAGAGGTGCTTTGATTGTGTGCTTCTGCATGGCAGGGGTTAGACTGGATGGCCCTTGTGGTCTCTTCCAACATTACGATTCTGTAAAATTAAGGTGTGTACTTTCATGCATGTTGTTACAAACTGTGAATGGGAAACCTCCATGCCATCTCATCAACAACAGGTCTACTCAGCTCTTGCAGAATTAAGGTCATGGCTCCCTTGATTGACTCTAGCCATCTGGATGGATTCTAGCCATCTTTTCCTACTCCATTCTACCTTTCCAAGCATTATTGTCTTTTCTAATGAGTCATGTTTTCCTGTCATATGACCAAAGCCTGATAGCTTCAGTTTAATCATCTTGGTTTCTAAAGTTAAGGCCTGATTTGCTCTTAGACTCATTGATTTTTCTTTCTAGCAGTCCATGGTATCCTTCAAAGACCTCTCCAACACTTCACATGACATGAGTTGATCTTCTTCCTATCAGCTTTCTTCACTGACCTGTCCTCTGGAAGATCTTCGGATAGAGAACTTTAATGTGGCCAACCAAACAGAGACCAGGTTGCAGATGATCTCCAGGTATTAGTGTTCTAGTGATTGGATTACCACATTTCACTTTCCTTTTGAAGTAAATCGGAATCAAACATACTTAAATTTGAACCTCAACCACTTTTCACAGAGGAAATTCATTTTATTTTGTACTTTGTGTCTTGCTTACATTGTCTGCCATAGTATTTTAGATTTCTTTGTATGTTTTCTGTCTCCTGAACAAAGATAATTTGAATATCTATTTTAAAAAATCTAGTTGTTCTTCTATGTTTCTCATTTCAATGATATCTTGTGACAAGGAGTCCCAAGGGTTAATTATCTATTGTGTAAAAAGAGGATTTCCTTTGATCAAAGCTCTTTCCAATTCACTGGATGTCTTTTCGTGCTTGGATTACCAAAGAAGATAACTACGAACTCTTGGTTTACTTTTCTATGCCATTAATTGTACTCCTTCATCACGTCCAATTTCATTCATCTACTTTGTGAAGCAAATGGTTCCAGCATTTCACTCTCCCCTTGCACAATACCCTTTTCATGTCTTTAATAATTTTTGTCAACTGTCTCTGGAGCCATGGTTTTAATATATTTTGTGTGAAGCAAAGAAAGCAGCAACTAAGTAACTCCACCATATGGGAATACAACACAGATTCAACAAAAAGGAATATAATGTTTTAAAGTTGCTCTCTATTTTGTTCCTATTTTCCATTCCTCTTGGCAGTTTGCTTGTTTAGGAGTCCACTGGGACACCCACTTTGGAACAATAATTTTAATTGTTTTCTCTCGGTGATTATAATCATAGCAATGCTGACTGTTGAAAGGGGAGGGAGGAATGGAGAAGTATAAACACACAGAAGAACATATCCGAAAATGATTTAAAAGTAGCAATGGCTTTTTTGGTTACAGCTTTGATAGAGATTGGTGCTATCTAGGGCAAGGATGCAATTACTGATCAAGTCGTGTTGATTAGTGACCATCAAGTTTGGCTTACTTCACTCCTGGAAGTTGGCAAGAGCCACACATAGGCTCATAATGTAGTGAATTTCAACCTCAGTGTGAACATCTGTGTGGCACTTGCCAGCATCCAGGAGTGAAACAAGCAACATCAATTTCAAAGTGGACAAGATTCTTAGGAAACTGCCCTGAATCCCCTCAGGAAGATAGGTACAGGATATAAATAAAGATGATGATGATGATGATGATGATGATGATGATGATGATGATGATGATGATGATGATGATTAGCATAGAGGCTCTTTGTGAATACTAATCGCAACCTCTAGAACACCAATTGGAAATCAAGCAATTCTTTCTCATCTGCTAGAAATGGATCCTGTTCAATAACCACGTGGATGAAAATTATGACAAAAGAAAAACACCCATTAGCAAGAACTAAATCAAAATGTGAATTAATATGATCAAGACATGTTTTCCACACCCATGGATATCTGCAAGTAATCTTCTCCCCCAGGCCAAAGTTGATGGCGCATCTTGAAGCATGTCATCAATTATAAGTGGGTGGGGAAGACCTCTGAAGACCTACTGTATTAATGCTCCCCAAGCTGAATTAACAGAGAAGTGCTTCAGAAACTAAGACACAGAGCAGTGGATTCAAACTACAGGAAAAGAAAGTCCACCTAAACATTTAGAAAAATGTCCCAACAAAAAGCGCTGTTGACAGTAAGGTGTGCTGCCTTGGAGTCTTCTTCTTTGGCGGTTTTTAAAAAGAGGCTAGATGCTTAGGCGATCCCTCGTAGTTCGAGGATGATGGTCCTCCATTTCTTGGAAGATGCCTGTGCGTGATTTTTTTTTTAATGTGTGGAGGTCGGTGCACGGCCAGTCAACACACAGTCTTCACAGATTGAGGTCCCAGCAGTGGTGTGATTAACACAACGAGAGTGGCTTCTCAGTCTGTTGCAGCCTTCTTCCGCCTTCACAGCCGTTGTAACATGTACCATGTTATCCTCCGCCTGCTCCGCCGTCTTCAGATTGTTCTTGGTCTGGATCCTCCCCTGTGGCGTGACTCCCGTGGTTGTGCCCGCAGGTTCATTGGAACACGTAAGCCCCCTCACCATGTCAAGGTAACAATCCATCGAGGGGGAGAGGGTAGATGGGTATCTGTTGGAAGTACTTTGATTGTATTTTCCTGCACAGCAGGTGGCTGGACTGTATGGCCTTTGTGGTTTCTTCAAACTCGATGAATCTATCAATCTAAGGCATAATAAATTAACATTCTTAAATCATAAATACCAGAATTCAACAACAGAATAATGTAATAGGTTTGCAATACCATTATTGGAAATACAATCACAGCAGCCAGAGCGTGGCTTTTTTAAAAAAATTCAGTCCAAAATTGTATCATGAGCTGAAACATGTCCAGTTAGCCAATTAGAGATCCATTAAGTGTAACAGCCAAGCATGCCACATACAGAAAGTCACTATACCTGTTTTTCAGTTTTCCAGACTAATCCCGCAGTTGCATTATGTAGGTGACATAAATCCACATATATTATTGTAATCAGTATTGCAGGAAGGGAAAAGGAAATGATAGATCTCTTAGGGGTACAGCAGGGCCTTTTTTGGGTCAGATGTGATCCATGAGCCACAGCCTGGGAAACTCTCTTGCATTATAACTATGAAAATTAAGAAATGAAGTGTGGGTTAGAAAAGGAATATGCAAAGCAATGCGAAAACATCACTTTATCAGTTAGGTAGTGGAAGGCAATGTGATTGAATTGCCTGCAGATTGCTATTATTGTTGCTTTTATTTGGCTGGATGCTCAGTCTGATTGTTTCATCCTGTTTTTCCCATTGCAAGCTTGCCATAGATATTAATATTACGTAAAGCAAATGATGACAGTGCCAGACCATCTGCACCTAATCTTGATTTCCCCTCTTTCAACCATGCATCTCCTGTTGCCAAACAGATTAGGAGCTTATTCCTGGAATTTCCAGTGACACTAAAACTATAGCAGTGCATCACGCATGGTATGCTTTCTTTGCACAGCAGGCAAGCTTGGCACATGGCTGAGACTGTGAGTGGTGCTTCTCTCAACAAACTAGCCCACTCCCTGCTTGAACCTATCTTGCTATAGCAGAGACATAAGCAGGAGACCATCACAACAATAATCATGTATGCACTTTTTACTATTGCTGGACTGCAATTCCCAGCAGCTCTTGTCAGCATAGCCAGTTTGAATATACAGATCATAGAACTGATCTTGCTCTTATCACTTGATAGTAACTTGTCTGAACTCTATCCTGCTTCCCAATATCAATTTCACAGGGATGTTGTATGGAATAATGACTGATGCTAGGGGCAAACTAAGGTGTTTTTGCAATGTACAATGAAAACACTGTCATACCACATTCACTTCAATGGCTGCAAAATCCTGGGCTTTGCAGTTTGATAAGGTATTTGGCCTCACTAGCCAAGAATTCTAAATAACTGAACAAACTACAAATCCCATTTCTATGATAGATAAAGTAATGCCTAAGTTCTAGAATTGTATTGTGTGGATACATCCTTTGGTACATTGTTTTTAAAATGGAATTTTATTAGTCCTTCATTGTCTGTCTACTCCTTTTTACAGATAACAACTAGTGCGATAAATAAAAATGTTTCAAAAGTCATTAAAAAATTAAGAGGCACTGGAATTTCCTTTCTAAGTGTTTCTAAGGTATTGTCACTGAAAATTTCATGACTATAATGAGAGTAACAAAATTTCATTACTTTTTTGTTATAGTAATAGCGCAAGTGGAGAAATTTCAGTGGCCCCTTTCTACCTCATTTTTACAGCTGTTGAGGTGAAACTTGCTGCAATTGTAGAAAACATTATCTCTGTTAGCTCATCAAGTTTCAGAAGGTTTCACTTATCTATGGATTTCTGGGGAATTTTCAAAGTTTTTATAAGTAACATTTTTTAAAAAAAAACTACTAGAGCTATCTCCTTGAATTTTCTATACAATGTCACAAGATAACAGGGGATCATTCCCCCAACTTTCAGAAAGATTCATATATCTATTGATCTTAGGAAATCTTGAAATTTTGACAAAAACATTTTTTAAAAAGCTGCAACAGCTATTTCATTTAATGTCTCTCATATTAACCAACAGAACTTCCATTTAAGGATTTCTTCCCAGCACAGAGATTTACCTACTAGAACTATCAGTCAGTCCTCTTTTTTGTAGATTCAACAGTTTATTGGAACTCTGGCTGGCTGCTGCTATTGATGAAAAATAGTTCTCCTCTATCCTGAATGGGGCTTTCTGGTGCTGAGTAGAATTTTAGGAAGGGTAGTTTAGGGCAAGGCCTTTTGAATTCTTTGGCATAGGGCCCCTCACCTTCCCAAACTACATTTCCCAGAATTATGTGCTTGCTTTCCCAGCGAACTTTGCTTTCTCTCTTCCCTCTCCTAATGGTGTGAGGCCATTAATTTAAAGAGGAAAGGCTTTTTTGGATTTGCTTTGCTTCCTTGCACTGAAAATGAAACTGAATTTGGGAGGCTTCTGAGATTTACAAAATATAAATGAAAAGTATTAGGTAAGTTTTGATTCTTAAGTTTTTGGCGTGGGCCATGCCCGTGCATTGGATATTGCATCGTAAGTATAAATTTAACAAATTTGATACAACTTACAACAAATAATGAAAAATTTGCACACTCGAAATAACTACTTTATTTTTAACTTTGTATTCCCAAGCTGTAAATTACATGTAAGAGAACAGTCTTTGCAGAGTTTAGAGATACATTTGTAACAAATAACAATGATATTGCTGGCATTTTATTTTTGTAACAAAGGTCTAATAATCTGTCACTCTATAATATTCAAGTAATTTGCTAAATGTTTGCTCTAACAAGTAATATTTTCTTGCTACTTGCTACATGACATGAGTCATTTTCAAATTATTTGATGGTATTTTATTATTATTTTTAAAGACCAAAAAAAGAACAAAAAAGTAATGTAGCATGAAAGAAATTTCTTAAAAAGAAATAGCCATCAATTAGTAAGGAAATGAACAACACTAATGATTCACAGGTGTGGGTTTTTTTTGCTCTAACAAAGAGTTTAAAAGTTTTAATGTGTCCCTGCCTCCCAAAAAATTCTGAAATGTAAAACTGGCACTAAAAAGCAATTGTACAGATAAGCAGTTGACATGACAGTCTGCTGATGAAAGAAGTAGATGGTGGATATGCAACTGAAGCAGTTAAAGAAACGGTTCCCAAACCTTGGTCATCTGGATGGTTTGGACTTCAGATCCCAGAATTCCTGACCATTGACCAACCTGACTGGGGTTTGGGGTAGTTGAAGGCCAAAAAACTGGAGGAACAAAGTTTAGGAATCATGGAGAACATGTGAAAGATGACACAATAATTTACCTTTGCAAGTTATCATTCAATGTCAGATCTGTCCAGCCCTTAGGCTACAGTGAAGTAGGTGAATCAGACAACAGCATTGGATATCAAGAAGGGCAGAAAACTGAAAGTTATTCTGTTTGCTAATACTGCGATTATTTGTTTCCTGCTAGAGATGAGATAGTGTTTTAGAGATTGTCGGGTAGCTCAGCTGGAAACTGTCTGATCAGTACTATGCATTTTCACTTGGTGAATACTCCATTTGCAAATCTGCCTCAGACAGCAAAATATATATGACAGGTCCTGCTTTGTATTCACTTTTCTTCTGCTTGCAGACTGGAACCTTTTTTTTCTCCTAGCCACTGCTTCAGGTTCCAATGTGTCAAGAAGCATGTCCAGCCTACTAGGAATGCTTACCAACAACTTCATTAAATTTATCAAGTTGACCTAGAAAATGTGGGTTTAATTAACCACACAAGAACAGCAGAACAATGGAAGACTGTTTTTCTTGCAGAACAGTGAGGTTTCTTTTTTTCTGGATTCTTTGCTTAACTTCTCCACCACAATGTATTTCTCCCTCTTTCTCCTTTCTCTCATCCTTTCCAGATAAGCGTTGTTTCTTTAGCCCTTCCACCTCTTTGAATCAGATGGAATTTTAGACCATTCTTCTTATTCCATATGCACCCTGTGACTCAGCTTTGTAGAAGAAACCATTCTGGCCCTGGATTCTCAGAGAAGACAAGCTCTGACTTGAGGTCAGAAGATTTATTATTATTTATTTATTTATTAGCAACATTTATATCCCACCCTTCTCACCCCAAAGGGGACTCAGCGCGGTTTGCAAGTATATATACATACAATATATTATATTATTAGTATAGCACAATATAAGCACTATATAAAAATTAGTAATATGGCATGTAATATAAATATACAAAAATATATATACACACACACACACACACAAATTATAAAAGATACTACTATTCTCCATTGACAACTGCTCTCCCCATGAAACTGGAGCAGTGAATGCAGGTTATAATCTAGACTTTAAATAAACTTTCCAAGGTGCTCAACCCTATCCACAAAACAGGTTCAGAACCATGGAGAGTTCCTTGAAGCTATCCAAGAGATGGATGGATTCCTTGCTCCATCAGCACGAGAGTCACCAGCCCATATTCATACATTCTCTAATGTTCTTGTGGGAAGCTCCATCCAGGCTCCCTTCCCCTTGTTTTCTCTTTGCTTTTCTCAACATGTTGGCTGCATGAAACCAAAAAGAGCCAGGTGCCTGCTGCACCAAGAGGCAATTTGAAAACTGTGGGTATTTTGTCTGTTTACTTGAAAGCACAAAAATTGTCACTTGTGTAAGTAATTTGCTGCTAATTATGAGCTTACAGTTTGCAGATAGGAAAATCAGAGCCAATGTGCATTTTCAGAGAAAAAGGAAAATTACCCCAAGTACCATATAATTATGCACTTAGTTTTGCTTTGCTCCTGGATTCTTTCTTGGATTTTTCCTGTTGCAGCTTTGATATCAAGGCATCTTCCCTCACCTGCATGCTGCCAAAAATATGTGGGAAGTACAGTAGACAGAAATAGGCCACCACTCCCTTCTTTTGTTTCCATTTGCTTCACATGCATGTTCACATGTAATGTTAGCAAACATCAAATCACATGTTGAACAATGACAATCCCACATTACCACCAGGTGCATGCTCAGCAGGGAGTTGCAGGCTGTGCCATTCCTCTGACAAGAATTTGTTCAAGAAGATACATTTCCAAATGCTTGTTTGGCACAAGTTATGCTTTCTGGAATATCTAAAACTGCAAAGAGCCAAAACAAATGTCATCTGATTTTCTTTTTGTAAAATTGTAGTATGTCCATATGGAGGAATAGTTTGTTACCTGCTATTAGCTTCTCCACCCCAGAGCTTGGGAAAGTTACTTTTGTGGACTACATAGTCAAAATATTCTTTGTAACACAGAAGGGGGAATATATATCTCACTGAATGCTTTAGCTATACAAACTCTTTGGTCCTTCGTGTCTCTTAAGAGCCTTGTAATGAAGAGAACTCATGAAGTGTTGAAAACTTTCTTGTCACTTCCATCTGAAACTTAGAATTCTTACTCATAGGGCCACCACAAAATAAGGCAGAGAGTTCCACTGCTAAACAACTCTCACAGTTAGGAAGTTCTTCCTGATGTTCAGGTGGAACCTCCTTTCCTGTAGTTTGAAGCCATTGTTCTGCGTCCTAGTCTCCAGGGCAGCAGAAAACAAGCTTGCTCCCTCCTCCCTATGACTTCCCCTCACATGTTTGTACATGGCTATCATGTCTCCTTTCAGCCTTCTCTTCTGCAGGTTAAACATACCCAGCTCTTTAAGCCGCTCCTCATAGGGTTTGTTCTCCAGACCCTTGATCATTTTAGTCGCCCTCCTCTGGATGCTTTCCAACTTGTCAACATCTCTCTTCAACTGTGGTGTCCAGAATTGGACACAGTTTTCCAGGTGTGGTCTGAGCAAGGCAGAATAGAGGGGTAGCATGACTTTCCTGGATCTAAATGCTATACCTCTATTTCTGCAAGCCAAAATCCCATTGGCTTTTTTCACCGCCACATCACATTGTAGGCTCATGTTTAACTTGTTGTCCACGAGGACTCCAAGATCTTTTTCACACATACAGTTGTCGAGCCAGGCGTCCCTCATTCTGTATTTTTGCATTTCATTTTTTCTGCCGAAGTGAAGTATCTTGCATTTGTCCATGTTGAATTTCATTTTGTTAGTTTCGGCCCATCTCTCTAGTCTGTCAAGATTGTTTTGAATTCTGCTCCTGTCTTCTGGAGTGTTAGCTATCCCTCCCAGTTTTGTGTCATCTGCAAACTTGATTATCGTGCCTTCTAACCCTTCGTCTAAGTCGTTAATAAAGATGTTGAACAGAACCGGGCCCAGGACGGAACCCTACGGCGCTCCACTCGTGACTTCTTTCCAAGCTGAAAATGATGCATTGGTGAGCACCCTTTGGGTTTGTTCATTTAACTAATTACAGATCCATCTAACCATAGTTTTGCCTAGCCCACATTTGACTAACTTGTTTGCCAGAATGTCATGGGGGACCTTGTCGAAGGCCTTACTGAAATCCAGATAGGCTACATCCATGGCATTCCCTGCATCTACCCAGCTTGTTACTTTATCAAAAAAAGAGATCAGATTAGCCTGGCATGTTTTGTTTTTGGTAAATCTGTGTTGACTATTAGCAATGACTGCATTTGTTTCTAAGTGTTTGCAGACCACTTCCTTAATTATCTTTTCCAGAATCTTGCCTGGTATCGACGTGAGGACGGTAATTGTTTGGGTCGTCCTTTTTCCCCTTCTTGAAGATAGGGACCACATTCGCCCTCCTCCAATCTGCTGGGACTTCTCCCGTTCTCCAAGAACTCTCAAAAATTATTGCTTGTGGTTCCGAAATAACTTCTGCTAGTTCCTTCAATACTCTTGGGCATAGTTGATCTGGCCCTGGAGGCTTGAATTCATTTAGAGCAGCCAGGTGTTCCTGGATGACTTCTTTCCCTATTTGGGATTGGATTTCCCCTAATCCTTCATGTTGCTGAGGTTGAGGCTGGCTTTCTTTTTGTGAGAAGACTGAGGCAAAGAAGGCATTCAATATTTCTGCCTTTTTCCTATCCCCTGTCAGAATTTCCCCATCTTCTCCTCGCAGAGGCCCTATCGCCTCCTTGTTCTTCCTTTTCCTACCGACGTAAGCAAAGAAGCCCTTTTTATTGTTTTTAATGTCTCTGGCAAGCCTGAGCTCATTTTGCACTTTAGCCTTGCGAACCTTTTCCCTACAGGAGTTGACTATTTGTTTGAATTCTTCTTTGGTGATTTCTTCCTTTTTCCACTTCTTGTGCATGTCTTTTTTGAGTCTTAGACCAGTTAGAAGTTCTTTGGACATCATTCTGGCTTCTTTGCATTTGTCTTGTTTTTATTCTTTGTTGGCACTGTTTGCATTTGCACCTTGAGTATTTCACTTTTGAAAAACTCCCATCCATCCTTGACTCCCTTGTCTTTTAGTATTGGTGTCCATGGAATGCCGCTCAGTATTTCCTTCATTTTTTGGAAGTCAGCTCTCCTAAAGTCCAGAATGTGGGTTTGACTTTTTCTCATTTCAGCCTTCCTTTAAGCTTTAAGCAGGCGGTGGTAAAACCATTATTAAAAAAGACCTTCCTGGACCCATCTGTATGTAACAACTACAGACCAATTTCCAACCTCCCGTTCCTGGGCAAGGTTCTGGAGCGGGTGGTTGCTCCAGGAATTCCTCGATGACACTGATTTTCTGGACCACTCGCAGTCTGGCTTCAGGACTGGGCATAGTACCGAGATGGCTTTGGTCGCCTTGGTGGATGACCTCCGCAGGGAGCTGGACAGGGGGAGTGTGACCCTGCTGGTTCTCTTGAACATCTCAGCGGCTTTTGATACCATCGACCATGGTATCCTTCTGGGGAGGCTCTCTGGGATGGGGCTTGGTGGCACGGTTTTGCTGTGGCTCCAGTCCTTCCTGGAGGGTCGTTCCCAGATGGTGAAGCTGGGGGACACCTGCTCAGACCCCTGGCCATTGACCTGTGGAGTCCCGCAAGGGTCTATCCTATCCCCCATGCTATTCAACATCTACATGAAATTGCTGGGAGAGGTCATCCGGAGTTTTGGAGGGCGTTGCCATCTCTACGCAGATGACATGCAAATCCACTACTCGTTTCCATCTGAATCCAAGGAAGCCTCTCAGATGCTGAACCAGTGCCTGGCTGCTGGGGCGGACTGGATGAGGAGGAACAAGCTGAGGATCAATCCTGACAAGACAGAGGCCCTCCTGGTCAGTCGCTCATCTGATCGGGGTATCAGGTGGCAACCTGTGCTGGACGGGGTTGCACTCCCCCTGAAATCACAGGGGTTTGGGGGTCCTCCTGGACTCAGTGTTGACGCTTGAGGCGCAGGTATCGGTGGTGGCCGGGAGGGCTTACGCACAACTAAAACTCGTGCGCCAACTGCGACCATACCTCGTGAAGTCTGACTTGACCACGGTGGTCCATGCCTTAGTTACCTCTAGACTGGACTACTGCAATGCGCTCTACGTGGGGCTTCCCTTGAAGACGGCCCAGAAATTACAGTTGGTCTAGTGTTCGGCGGCCAGACTAATAACTGGGGGGAGTTACAGGGAGAGATCCACTCCCTTGTTCAAGGAGCTCCATTGGCTGCTGTTTATTTTCCGGTCCCAATTCAAGGTGCAGACCATCACCTATAAAGCCCTAAACGGTTTGGGACCCACCTACCTTCATGATCGTATCTCCTATCATAAACCTGCCCGATCCCTTCGATCGTCAGGGGAGGCTCTCCTGTCGCCACTGCCGATATCTCAGGCCCGCCTTGTGGGAACAAGGGAGAGGGCCTTCTCTGCTGTGGCCCCCCGAGTGTGGTACTCACTGCCTTCAGAGATTAGGCAAGCCCCCACATTAGCAGCCTTTAAGAAAGACCTGAAAACATGGCTGTTCCGTTGTGCCTTTGGAGAGTAATCACTGCATACATCCCTTTTGCTGTTTTCCTTCAATATTTGTCCTCCAGATTGCACCACCACTTTATGACCCTGTCCTCTGTGGTTTTTACTCCTACCTCCTTTCTCACCCCGAGTTTTAACCTAGTGTTCATGTGGCCCGCCCTTGGTTTTATTGTTCTTTTGATCTTGTTTAATGTAGTGTATATTTTCTTTTATTGTGTTGTTTAATGTGCTATGATTTGTTGTTCTATTATATTTTGTTTATATTGTATTGTTCTGGGCATGGCCCCATGTAAGCCACCCCGAGTCCCCGTTGGGGAGATGGTGGCGGGGTATAAATAAAGTTTATTATTATTATTATTATTATTATTATTATTATTATTATTATTACTATTATTATTATACCTTTGTATTGCAAATTGCAGGAGCACATGGTCGCTTGCCCCTAAGGATTTGACCACTTCAACTGCATTAATTTGGTCCTCCGCATTTGTTAGGATGAGGTCAAGAGTAGCCAATCCCCTTGTTGCCTCTTCTACCTTCTGGACCATAAAACTGTCTGCAAGGCAAGTGAGGAATTTGTTGGATTTTCTACTCTTGGCCAAGTTCTCCCATGTATATTGGAAAGCAAAATTTCAGCATGTATCTGCAAAAGAGATGGTGCCATTTCAGACCACAGTTTATCCATTGCCTCCCATCCACAGTCCTCCAATATCTGTATTTGACATTAGTCCAAACAAGTATGAGTGTTGTGTTATAGACCTTTGAGCTTGGTCAGGATTTGGCAATTGTGTCAATTCTTCACCCACTCTCTCTGCCCCGGAGTGTGGTTGAGGCTCCTTCTTTGGAGGCTTTTAAGCAGAGGCTGGATGGCCATCTGTTGGGGGTGCTTTGAATGTCATCTTCCTGCTTCTTGGCAGGGGGTTGGACTGGATGGCCCATGAGGTCTCTTCCAACTCTATGATTCTATGATTCTATGATTCCATCTATTAATTTTAGGGTGGCTAGCAATGTGGACCTGCACTAGGGATCATTCAAATGGTAGAGAGGATGGATGGATGGAAGGAAGGAAGGAAGGAAGGAAGGAAGGAAGGAAGGAAGGAAGGAAGGAATCTGGAGCATAGTTTCCTAGTGTTTTGTGGGTATTTTGCTGTATACAGTATGTAAGCCTCACCAAGTCCCTTCGGGGAGATGGTGGAGGGGTATAAGAATAAAGTTATTATTATTAATAATAATATACTTCTTGGAGGATAGGTGGTTATGGATATAATACAAGAGAGATGATTCTGTACAGGTTAAAGTTCTTATGGCATGTCTGTATAATGCAGGGGTCCCCAAACTAAGGCCTGTAGGCTGGATGTGGCCCTCCAAGGTCATTTACTCAGTCACTGCCCTAAACTTTAGACTTAGGGTGATCCTAAGTCAAAAACGACTCAAAGGCATATAACAACAATCCTAATTAACCTGACTATCTCATCAGCAAAAAGTAGGCCCATACTTCCCATTGAAATACTGGTAAGTTTATGTTGATTAAAATTGTTCTTAATTTTAGATTTTGTATTGTATTGTTCTTTCATATATATATATATTCTCACTACAAATAAGATATGTGCAGTGTGCATAGGAATTTGTTCATTTTTTTTCAAACTATAGTCTGGCTATACAGGATACAGTTATAAACTATTCATAGAAAATGTAAATAACTTAATGGCAGGTCAGTTAAAATCAAAATAATCAAAACAATATAAAACATGAGTAAGTCATAGTAAGATAAAAACACAACCCTCTAAAATGATACCCATCATGCCATAGGTCTACCTCAATAAAAAGATCTTTGCCTTTCAGCAAAAGGAAAAGAGAGAGTTGTCATGGATAGCTTGGAAAACAAGGATGAGGAGATGCTGGTGGAAGGCTTTTGGGGACCTGCAGAGAGAGAGGTCTCAGCTGTGCATGTCCTCGAGATTAGCTGAGAAATGAGCTATCAACATGTAACACCCGTGAATTTAAGATTTTAGGAGCTCAAGGGTGGCACCTATCACTGGCAACAATGTCAGTTCTAGAAGTTATGATCTCAGACTCTTGCCATCTTGTGTTCCTGGACTCAGAATTTACCTTTGGACCTTGGCTTACGAATTCTGATTCAATCTTGTATTCTGGACACTCTGGTATTCGGCATACAACCCTGGAATGGTCATTCGGCTTCTCTATTGTATTATCCTACTAATGTTTGTATCTCTGTTGGTCTATCGGTTTGACTTCAAACGGTTTATTAACACTCTTCTAGTATTTGGGGGTCAAGGCTTCTGACAAGAGGGCACAAACTCAACCTACCAGGGAATTCCTGAGTCTTCACCAAGCATACATGTGATGGTGGTGGGATAAAGAGAAAGCATTCCCTGAAGATCTTAAAACTTGGACAGACTCATATTAGCAGATAAGTTCTTTCAGACAGTGTGCACCCAAGCCATGTAGGGATTGAAAGGTCATAGCCATTGTTTGGATTTTCAGCTTTTCCTCCAACATAATGAACTACAGCAAAAATGTAGCAATCTTTCAGCATTACTTGCTCCATCTGGAAGAATCTGCCTTTCCTATACCTTACTGTAGCAAAACTGTTCTAGGAAGCTGCCTAGAATTGTCCATATGCGATAGCAGCTATGAATTTGGGTTAGATATAATTTTTTACTCCCCAGCCATGACACTTAGCACTTAGCTGAAGCACTCTGTTAGGAGTCCATGTGAATAAATTATACCTGGCTCTAAAATGTTATTTCCTTTCATTATAATATGGGAGTATGCATAAGAAGATCACACTCATTTTCATTGTTGCCCTAATATGAAGATAATTTGAATTAAGGTTTCTAAAGTCAAAAGGCCCAGCGTGGATTTGTCTAGTGTACCAGCTAAAAGCCAAGCATTAACAAGGCTAATCTGTAGCATTACAACTTTATTTTGTCTTCTGTCTCTCACATAAAAAGAAAACCCAAAACATTTTAGAGAATTAAATCATACAATTGCGTGGATAATAGCACAGGGGGAGTGAAACATGAGTCAGAGAGAAAAGAGATAGTCAGCTGAGATTTGAAATGAAATGAAGAGTTGATGAGGCGGAGAGCTACAGGAAGGAAAATGTTAAATACTTAATTAATTTTGCATCTGATTCTTTAATAGTAAACTAAGGATAGGTTGAGAGACTTTGGAAATGAAAAGATGTATTAGCCCAGCTTGTGCATAAGCCTCTTAAAATAACTTTCACTTTCATCCTAAACTCACCCAAATATTTTTAATTATAATCCCTCACTGTATCCATTCAGAATACTATAATAATGTTGAACTAATTCTCTTTTACAACTTGATTCTTTCCAGTGTCTCCCCAATATATGCACAGCATCAGGTCAAGTGCAGTGTCACAGCTTGTATTGGTCACCATGAACATTACCTGAATCAAAATATTAGGCTGGGGCAGATGCACATGGTAGCAACAGTTTACTAATGGTGATAATGAACACATGGCACTAGAGCAATTCACCAGGTTTCAGAAAATTATATGATAGAGAGCAGACAGGGATCTTTAAGAGATTGACTGTTTTTAACTCTATGCTTTTGCTCATGTTTCTTACTTTCCCTGTTTGATTGCATTGTTAACTTTCTCATATGAAAGAATTCTACAGAGTTGTATAATGTATGTATATGTGAGTTATTAGCCATTCTAAGTACTGTGACCAAGGCAGGCCTGTAGCCCGGGGGTGGGGGTAGGGGTTCAACTCCCCACCCTGAACATTTTCAGGTAAAAAAAAAACTTGGTTTACTCATGAATTTTAACTGATTAACCAAATCCCCATGCTAAGTCTATGAGAAGGAAAAATTAAATGACTCCCTCCAGAACTGCAAGCACTATCTCAACCAAATTTTGACAATTTATTCCCACTGCAATAGCCAATATAGTGGAAGCAACCAAGTTCACCCACCCATAACTGGCAGGCAAAGCCTAAGGCAAGGGGGGATTTGAAGGCCCTCATGAAGGAGACCCGACTTGGTAGGGGCAATTGACAGGGGTGGAGCTGCAGGCTATTCTTCATGATTCACTAAAAAAAAGTTTCAACCCCCTCCATTTTTTTCTGGCTATGGCCCTGGACCAGAGATATAGTGAAATAATTTTCATGGTAGGTGCGAGGAGGTGGGCAGCATGATTGGAGCATTGCTTCAGTTAATGCATTGTAAGTTATTAGGTTAGTAATATATTGCTCTTTTTTCCGATATACCTCACAACCACTGAGGATGCCTGGCATAGATGTGGGCGCAACATCGGGAGATAATAGTTATGGAACAGGGCCATACTGCCCGAAAAACACACAACAACCCTATGATCCTGGCCATGAAAGCCTTCAACAACATATTGCTCTTTATCCTCAAGGTTTCTCAGTAAGACTTACACATAGTTAATTTGAGAATTTTCTGTCCTTGAGCTTACAATCTAAGATAAGGCACAAGGAAAGGAGGGTGGCAATGTAGTAAGGGATTAATTCTTGCAGATACTGCCTCTTCTTTTCACCCTTTTGCAGGGATAGCAGTAGCAATTGGGATGAAGGCAGGGCTCTTCATCTGTTTCTGGGCCCCATATGGAGCTGTGTCTGTCTCTTATTCGTGTCCTCTGCAGCCAAGAGGAGTGGCAGTTGGGATGGAGGCCCTAAGCACCAGTTAAAACAGATTATGCAGCTTCCAGGGGGAAAAGCCATTTAAAATGCATTATTTTCCGCATGCAAAATACTTGTGTAAATTAGAAAAGAGAAAGTAAGAAATAACTGCATCTGCACTGTTCAAGTCACTCTGCTATGATTATCTGAACTGTTAATAAAGTCTAATGAGCTGTGATTTCTCTACAAACTTGCAAAGAATTTGTCCACTTGAAAGTCCTTCAAACATATTCTTTTCAAAAACCAAGATGACTGAACTTGTTTTCCTCTGATGAAAAATTGAATGCCTGGATTGCAATAATAATAAAAAACTTTATTTCTATTCTGCCCTAACTCCCTGAAGGGACTTAGGGCAGATTCAAACAAACAATGGCATACATTCAAAGCCTTCAAAAAACAGATAAATGTTAGCATAAAATCCCAACAAGACCCCACATATGAATATAGCATTAAAAACCTAACATCAAATTAAACCTAAAATCAGTGAATTAACATCAATAACCTAAACCAATATAGTCAGACAGAATCAGACAAGAATTATATAGTGACATAAAATCTAAATAAACGTTCACAGTAATTCACAAAAGCCAACTGAAATTCAACAGAGTTGTGTAGGTTGGATTATGTGGCCTACAGTGGTAAATGGGCTGACATAGACCAGTGTGGTTCAACCTGCGGCCCGCGGGCCACAGGTGGCCCACCAATTCATTTTTGTTGGCCCTTACCTTCTGACTGGAAAAATATTTTAATTTAACATTTGGAAAAAACTTGTTTACCCTTCTTACTGCTTTAAGTTTTTAAGGAACATTTTTTTTCTGGAATGTCTCTGGCCCTCACATTCCTATACTAAAGTTTGATTGGCCCTCGGGTAACTAAAGGTTGGATCACACTGACATAGACTAACAGAACCCAGATACAGCATAGTTCTCAATCAGGATCTGGAAGTGGTCTCTCATTCATTAATCCTCCCCTTCTCCATATGCTAATGGGCAGAGCAAGGTCTTTAGTTGTTTTTTGAAGGAGAAGAGGGAGTGGGGCAGGCTTATTTCTTTAGGAATGGAGTACCAGAGTTTGGAGGGCGGGCAATGTGTCAAAATTGAGAATGAATGTTTGTGTCCTAAAGGATTCAAAATGTACATGCATGGCAAAGCCTTCATTGTACATGCACAATATTTTAATGAGAGCCAGCATGGAACTCTGGATGTCATTGTCCACCCAGCCATGGAAACTCACTGCCTGACTTTGGACAAGCCATACCATCTCAGCCTTGGAGGAAGGAAAATCTGGCCAAGAAAACTCTGTGATGGGTTGCCATAAATTGGAAATGACTTGAAAGCACACAGAAATATTTGGGTAAATTCATACTGTGTTTGAGTTTTGGATTTGACAGCATTTTGCTATATCATTTTCTTTGGAAACCTAAACTGTATTTATGCATGCTTGGCTGAAATGCTAGAAATTTGGAAAGTGAAGGAACATTTAATGGAGAGGTGGAGATTTTTTATTGGGGGAGCAATGCCTTCCATTATCACCTCATCACTGCACTCCTGACTAAGACCATGATAGAAAGGTGAGATGTATTTCAACTTAGATAAAAGGAAAGAGAAAGATAGAAACATGAAAGTGGCTTGGAAATGCCTTAACAGAAGGCAGTTTTCTCTACTGAATCAAATTGTCAGTCTGTTGTGTCCACCTGAGTGCATTGCTACTTGAAGAAGCTATCCAAGCTATCCAAGGTGCTGAGGCTGTTTAGAGGACAGAATGCAGCACTCTGTCTATTCCCTTCATACTTAGATTGAAACCCCTGACATCTTAGCCTGAGACAGAACGTTTTTAATGACACTGATGAAGATTACACTGCTTTAATCTAGCATATATCTCTCAGATGTAATGTTTGCATTTAGTACAAGGCAAGTATTCTGGCACTCCAAGTCCTTCACTGACCCAAAATCACCCTAAATCCTTCACTGACTCTGTTTCAATTGTGATACAGAAAACTTCTTATCTCTCCTCCTGTCCATCAAATTACTACAATAACAGAAGGGTAGAGGTATCTTTTCTCACCTTGCTCCTCCTAAATGTTCTCTCTCTCTCTCATCCTCACTTATACTTCTCATTCATGGTAGTAATGGGAACACATAGTGCCACCCCATCTGTAAGGCAGAGTGAAATACCTTCCACCAGTACCTGATTTTGAGTGCCCATGAAAGAAAACTATTTAAAAAGAAAGTAGGTGAGAAATTAACATGAAAGGATACACAGAATGTAACTCAATGTACAATTTTTAAAAAACCACCCAGTTCCCCATTAGAGCTGTTTCAGTAGTAGTAGTAGTAGCAGTAGCAATAATAATAATAATAATAATAATAATAATAATAATAATAATAATAACAGCAACAACAGGAAAAACTCACCCGCTATCAGGACCTCAAGACTGAACTTCAAAGACTCTGGCAGAAACCAGTGCAGGTGGTCCCGATAGTGATCGGCACATTGTGTGCCGTGCCAAAAGATCTCAGCTGGCATTTGGAAACAATAGACAAAATTATGATCTGCCAACTGCAAAAGGCCACCCTACTGGGATCTGCGCGCATCATCCGAAAATATATCACACAGTCCTAGACACTTGGGAAGTGTTTGACTTGTGATTTTGTGAAACGAAATCCAGCATATCTATCTTGTTTGCTGTGTCATACAATAATAATAATAATAATAATAATAATAATAATAATAATAATAATAATAATAATAATAATTTATTTCTTACCCGCTCTCTTCATGGCTCAAGGCAGGTTACAGCATATTTAAAACACATAAACATTGTAAAGATTCTACAAATACCCATATTAAAATGTATTTCTATAAAATACATATTAAAATACACAGACCAGATATTAAAACATAGTACATATGTTTAAAATTCATGATTAAAACTGGCTGGATAAGCCTACTGGAAGAGAGAGGTCTTCAGATGTGTTTTAAATTCCTACAGCTCATTTAGCTGTCTGATCTCTTCTCACAGGTCATTCCATTGTCTTGGTGCAGCTGATGAAAAGGTCCTCTGGGTGACAGTTGCCAGTCGAGTTCTGGATGAATGGAGTTGCCACCCCAGAAGACCTAATTTTTATAATGTATTTTAATGATGTATTTTATAGTTTTAATTGATTATATGTACTGTTTTTTGTTTTATTATTATGTTCTTGGCATTAAATGTTGCCAACTGTGTAAGCCGCCCTGAGTCCCCCCGGGTGAGAAGGGCGGGGTATAAATTCTGGAAATAAATAAATAAGCATTCAGATACAGAATGGGGGACTCCTGGCTCGATAGCAGTACATCTGAAAAAGATATTGAAATCCTTGTGGGCAACAAGTTAAACATGAGCAAACAAAGACATGCAGCAACAAAAAGCCAATGGGATTTTTGCCTGTATCAATTGGAGTATGGTATCTAGATCCAGGTAAGTCATGCTCCCCTTCTATTCTGCCTTGGTCAGACCACACCTGGAATACTGTGTCCAATTATGGGCACCACAATTTAAGGGAGATGTTGATAAGCTGGAAGGTGTCCAGAGGAGGGTGACTAAAATGATCAAGGGTCTCAAAAACAAGCCCTATGAGAAGCAGCTTAAAGAGCAAGGCATGTTTAGCCTGTAGAAGAGAAGGCTGAGAGGAGACATGATAGCCATATATAAATATGTGAGGGGAAGTCATAGAGAAGAGGGAGCAAACTTGTTTTCTGCTGCCTGGAGACTAGGACATGGAACAACAGCTTCAAACTACAGGAAAGGAGATTCCACCTGAACATTAGGAACAACTTTCTCACTGTGAGAGCTGTTCAGCAGTGGAACTCTCTGCCTGGAGTGTGGAGGAGGCTCTTTCTTTGGAGGCTTTTAAAAAGAGGCTGGGGTGCTTTGAATGTGATTTTCCGGCTTCTTGACAGGGGGTTGGACTAGAAGGCCCACAAGGTCTCTTCCAACTCTATGATTCTATAATTCTATGATTTGGGGGGAATTGTATGGGAGAAGGCCATCCTGTAGGTAACCTGGGCAGCTTTAAAGATCAAAACAAATGACGTATATTCTGTTACTAAGGGCAATTGAGCAAATCTAGCAAATGAGCAGAAAGCATAAAAGCTAAAGTGAATGACACACAATCCATATTACAAAGTGGCTCCACACAATCCATATTACAAGCACTGTCATTGGAGAGTTACGTTAAGATTACTACATCTGATTTCATGTTAGAACCATCAGTAAGATGTTCTGCATCAAACCACCATAGTGTTTTCTTTACCCAGCCAGCTCATTGAAAATGAGAGATGATCATTTGGCAGGATGTATGTCTGTTCTTCCCCTCAAAGCAATTGTGTCTGACTTTCTCTTTTCTGACCAGCTTTTGATTTTATGAAATATTTTTTTCATAGTTTCAGTCCATATGTAAGGGGAGAAAATATATTTAAATTTTAAATGCAGTCATTCCAGACGATATTACATTTCCACATGAAATTTGGTATATGACATGTATTTAATATCTAAGCATATGTGACATGAATTTAATATATGTGTATATATTTATTTGAAATATGAGGCACTTAACTGTTCCGCATACTTCTGAGGCTGCAATGACAGATGGCACCAACTTTATATTAAGGAGTCTTTCCACACATGAAAAGGAGAGTGCCTAGAGGGTGAATCGCCACCTCAAAATCAGAGCTTTAAAACACTACCTTTTGGACTACAAATTTCCTAGCCATCTTAGCCAGTGGGCATTCTGGTTCCAGTTTTCAAGGGCTTATAACCCCCTCCCCTTCCCCTCCCCCCCCCCAAAAAAACAACAACCACCACTTTTCAAGCTCCGGTGAGAAAACAAATTAAACATTTGTACCAAAAGCTCACAAGATATGTGAAAACATCCAATCTCCACAAGTATCTCAAAATATATACTATCTTTAAAATAGTTGAAATAGTTCAGATTGTTGAAAGAACATGTTCCAGTGTTACTTCCTTTTCAACATTGCAGAGAGAAATAAAGGTATTTGGGCTTACTCCAGGTCAGTGGTTCCCAATCTTTTTTGAATCGCGACCCCATTTTATAAAGCCAAATTGACCCACAACCCCGATACATTAAAAATAGGTGACCCATGACCCCAGTACATTAAAAATTAGAGCGGTTGGTGCTGCTACAGTGATGACTGTGATGTTTGGACCTTGCAGATTATTCTTGGCTGGCTGCTTGGCTGGCCAAAGAAGGAAAATAACACAATGTGTTGGGCATCAGATCCCTGGAAGCAGGATCGTTTTATTTGTGTCGACATAAGATTTATTATATTTTGCAGAATTTGCTAGAATTGAAAAAAAGCCGCCTGCAAGAAACAAGGCTAGACACTCAGTGCATATGTATCACTAAGATCAACCAATTATAAGCTGAGTAGCTCCCACATTCCATAGTAGTCTATGCGCATTCAGAAGAAGACCTACAAGCCACTCTAAACACCTTTACAGAAGCATACGAGAAGCACAGCCTCTCATTGAACATTGAGAAAACCAAAATGTTCTTCCAGCAGGCACCATCCAATCCCTCTGCAATGCCAGGAATACAGCTTAATGGTGTAACATTAGAAAATGTTGACCATTTTTGTTTCCTTGGCAGCCACCTCTCCACAAAAGTCAACATTGATGCTGAAATACAACACCTCCTAAGCTCTGCAAGTGCAGCATTTCTCGGAATGATGTAGAGAGTGTTTGAGGTGCTTGTTTATAAAGCTATTGTCCTCCCAACCCTGCTATACTCATGTGAAATATGGGTTGTCTACAGATATCATACTAAACTCCTGGAAAGATTCCATCAGCGTTGCCTCCAAAAAATCCTGCAAATCTCTTGGGAAGACAGACAGACAAATGTCAGCGTGCTGGAAGAAGCAAAGACAACTAGCACTGAAGCGATGCTCCTATGCCATCAACTTCACTGGACTGGTCATGTTGTCCGAATGCCTGATCACCATCTCCCAAAGCAGTTACTATACTTCCAACTCAAGAATGGGAAATGTAATGTTGGTGGACAGAAAATAGATTTAAAGATGGGCTCAAAGTCAACCTTGAAAACTGTGTCATAGACACCAAGAACTGGGAAGCCCTGGCCTTTGAGCACTGTATTTGGAGGTCAGCTGTTGCCAACAGTGCTGCAGAATTCAAAAAGGCATGAAATGAGGGTTTAAGGGAGAAATGTGCCAAGGGGAAGGCACTTCAGCCAACCCTGGCTAGGACGCCTTCTCTCTGGAAACCGATGTCTTCACTGCAGAAGAACATGCACGTCAAGAATAGGTCTCCACAACCACCTATGCGTCCACCACCAAGACACTACACTTGGATGACCATCATCCTCGAACTACGAGGGATCACCTAAGTAAGTGCCAACCACCAAATTACGCATGAACCTGGACCTGACAACAGGCTGACTCAACAAATGAAATATCATTACATGTTTGCACAAATATCTGCACAGCATGTGATGATGGGATTTTTTGATTTCTCTTTTAAAAATTTTCATTGCTCAACACTGCCCAGCGACCCCATAGAAAACCCTTTGCAACCCATTTGGGGTTGTGACTCAAGGACTGAGAACCACTGCTTTAGGTGGATGCAGCCAATAGTGAGGATATTACCCTGGGTTTCCACGCAGTTGCCTGATCCGATTTATGCTATATTCTGTGCGAATTCTGGTTTGGGTTCAGGGAACTCCTGTGATTTATAAGTAGGTTTTACCTGGAAAGCCCCAAATGATTTTCAGTTGGAACATTTGAAAAATTGTTACCTCCCCTATAATTGTAATCATGCATTGTGTTTGCTATTAGAGGACTGCTTTGAATGGCAGCATCTTCAGAAGCACAAAATGGCTGGACTTGAAGGCCAGCTGGCATTTGATTTGGCCTTCTCTCATTTAAATGACAGGTGAGTTGCAAAATCTAATTGATTGTGCTGGGCTTCCTATGTCTCTAGTTTTTCATGCAGATGGTTTTGTCTCACCCTTTCTTTTATAGTATGAAAGTAATTGTATTAATTCCAACTGTTTCTATTAGTTCAACTTGTCCTTGTTGTGAAATGTGTATATTGCATTATCATGATTACGGTGGTGATTTATTTTAAGCTATTTTATCTTTAAAAAGTGGATAAAACATATTCAATCCCAAAACTTTTTAGAGACATGTGGTTGAACATGCTCCATCCCTCAGAAAATGAGCCTCAAAGCCCAAGTGAGCTGGGATTTACCCGTGGCTATATAGAGAACCCAACGAAAATGCCACAGCTGTCATTTCCCTTATAGATCTATTAATAGATTCTTTTCTTGTTCCCTGCACTATCTGTACAGCTGGGCTAATACAGCAAAATAACTTTTCATGAATAATTGTTTTAATTTGTAAACAAATTTATTTCGCCTGCATTCACACTGCTATCTCTGTAAGCAACAAATTTTCCTCCAAATGGATTTGGAAACAACGCATATATCCCTGTACACACTGTGCAATGAGCTCCTCCAATAACTTGGCAACGAGTCTTGCTTCCTGCTCATCTCTGTCTGCCAAATTAAAATCTGAACAAAATAAAATAGGAATATTCTTTGTATTCCATTGTTGGGGACATGTCTTGAAAAGAAAAAAAATTGGTAGTTTGCCTTTGTTCACAGACTCACACCCATCCTTTTGTGAAACAATATATGGAATCAGATTTTTCTCAGCTTTAAATGGAATTGATAACTTGTGAGAGAATGAATGAATAAAGCTAAAGGTCATACAATTATACCTTAGCAAAAGAAAATTGAACTGTTGTTTTAAAGATATATCAGGGACTGCTCTCTTGAGGTATGCATCCAATGAAAATAGTATTCTTTCAAATATAGTCATTATTATTAAATATAAGGGATGTATATTCTGTTCTCATTCCAGAATATTCCAGGAAATTAATGTTCACATAAAAGCTTTAATGAGTTTAAATATAACATTTGAACAAAATTGGGTAAATAAAATAACATTTAGTAATATTATTATTGACATAAATTTATGTCATGCAAGCTTTTAGGGCTTCATTGTCCAAGATCATCAAGCTTCATCAGCCAAAGATGTTATAGGTAAAGAAAAATGATGATGTTAAAGTTGTTTTGTCTCAGATGTAAGTTCTGTTGACAGGTAAGAAGATCTAAAACACTGCATGTGAAAATGTGGGTCCCAACTCCAATGGGTTCCTTTGGCTCAATGTCAGGGTCTTGAAAAATTTGGCAATAATAAATGTTTCCTGAATGTCACCTAGTGCTTGTTTTAGACATTTATCTGAATGTGTTGTGCAGTGTATAAAGTGGACTCTGCAGAAAATGCTTCAGCTGTATTTTAGTAAGTCTTGTAGAGGATGATTTGTTATCAGTAAAAGTTTCATTTTTATACTTATACTTATATACCTATATACCCAGGATCATGTCTTGGGTTGAAACGGGAGCAGCATTTCCCAATCTATGGTCCTCCAGGCATTTCGGACTTCATCTCCCAGAATCCCCAGCAGGCTTGTCCAGGTGTCAGGAATACTAAGGCCACTTCTACATTGCCATATAAAATCCAGCTTGTCTACTTTGAACATTATTATATGGCAATGTAGACTCATATAATCCAGTTCAAATCAGATAATATGGATTTTCTGCTTTGATAATCTGGATTATATGGCAGTGTAGAAGGGGCCTAGGAGCTCATCTATAAGGATATCAATGAAGGTAGAGGCCATTCCCCTTCTTGGCAGTGTGGAGACTGGAGGCATAGGGAAATTAAAAAAAAATCAGGCAATAAAATTTCAACTCTACAAACAATAGAAATAACTCTTCTTCAGATCCAGAATGAATTTAAATGTATGACCTGTGTTTTGTGGGGTTGAGGTTTTGTTATGTTTTATTTTTCTGCTTTCACATCTATATAAAGAGATCAGTAATGCTATAGTATGGGTGAGACTGACTACATTATTAAATTACATATCTTTATACGTGAGCCCTTGGTGGCACAGCATATTAAAGTGCTGAGCTGTTTAATTTGCAAACTGAAAGGTCGCAAGTTCAAATCCAGGGAGCGGAGTGAGTGCCCTCTGTTAGCTCCAGCTTCTGCCAACCTAGCAGTTCGAAAACATGCAAATGTGAGTAGATCAATAGGTACCGCTCCGGCAGGAAGGTAATGGCGTTCCATGCAGTCATGGCGGCCACATGACCTTGTAGACATCTACGGACAATGCCGGCTCTTCAGCTTAGAAATGGAGATGAGCACCAACCCCCCAGAGTCTGACATGATTGGACTTAACGTCAGGGGAAACCTTTACCTTTACCTATACCTTATCTATTTATGCAAAAGCTTCTGTAATCATTATTTTTGTTTTGTTTTGTTTTTTAATATTCAACTCTAGCTCTGCTTGGGCACTTCCTTCCTTAACTTTCATGTCCTTGCAGACAGCCAATTCTCTCACACCAGAAGTGACTTGCAGTTTCTGAAGTCACTCTTGACACACACAAAAAATTAGCAGCTATTCTGAGACAATACTTACATAGGACTTGGGCTGTGTTTTCATTAAATCAAAATGGAAGGTGAATAATCCATTGGTAAAGATTTATTCTATTGGATTTAACCTTTCCAGATGGATCTATGGGACACTAGACTATGATCTCTTTCCTCATTTGATGTATATAAGAAATATCTGGGTATCATGTGGCCTCAAATATTTTTATTCTTCTGTTCTTTTGCTCATCTTTCTTGCCATTTCAGTCTTTCTTGCAGTTCCAAATTCCAAACCTATATCACAGGTCACAGGCTGCAGTATTCTTCCAATTGCTGTCAGTGATCTGACTAGCTAGCAGTAATAGAAAGGAAAGCAAATCCTTATATATTATTTCCTAAATTGAATCCATAGATAAATTTGGTAAATAAATTTAGTAGTGCCAGTTCCAAATCAAGGATGATTCAGCATTCCAACATGTGGCTAATTTTTGATTGTACAGCTTGTCAGAAGATTTCATCACTGGACAGTCTTACCATCTATGAAAATATAGCCCTACCAAAAAAATTCTCCTCCATAATTAAAAACTAATAGTCAAAGAGGCATTGGGCTGTGTTCATAAGCTCTTTGAATAAACTAAATGAAGACATTCCCCATTTTCATTTTTTGTAAAGTTGTGTACAAAAAGGCCCATACGAGTATCAACGGCTTTATGGGCATCTGAAGAGTAAATTGCTAGTGACTTTTAATTTCTCTTACTGTATAGGTGACATCTAGAAATCTCCTAATAGAATCTTAAATTTGTCAGTATGATATAAATCCAGACTGATCTTTATTAATGCATTTCATTATGAACTAATTTATTCTGCTAGCTATGACTAAGGCTGGATCTACACTGCCCTATATTCCAGGATCTGATCTCAGGTTATCAGTTTTGAACTGGATTCTATGAGTCTCCACTGCCACATAATCTGGGATAAGGAGATAATATGGGATCAGGTCCTAGGATATAAGGCAGTGTAGAGTGGGTCTTAGTTCATCAATTTGGCACTCTGGTTTATCAAAGATATAGTTTGATGCAAATCTAAATATTCTGAGTTTTTATCTGGCTTATGTACCATCACACTGGAATCTCCCCTTTAAAAAATGTCACTGAATACATATATCGATTGGGATCAAAAGATCCTGAATTTTCTAATAAAATCTTGTAGTTAGGCCATTAGTTTCAGGTTTGTTTTATGTCTATTAATGGCAACTAGCATTTCTTTCTCAGTAATTTGTGCATTAAGTGATTTGCTTTGTAATTCAGTTGTCTGTTCTAACTGCATTTCATCAATATTTATTTATCCTACAGACAGGATAGTATTTATTATATATTTCCAGTATTTTCTTTGTACTCCAAATCAGAATTCAGCAGCTATCTTTAATTAAGGATTTACATTTAATATTTATATTTCCTCAGAGCATTTGTAAGAATCTTTCAATTTTTAATTCCAAATTCATAATATTTTTGTTTCATGTACATTATTTACCATTAAAGCCTTCTTTTCTGTAGGTTCTGTAAAAACTTGTGATGCACTTTAATTTCCTCTGTATTTTGTGCAACTTTTAAAACTGAACAAATACTGACAATGGAGATTTTTACAAATCTTATTGTCCTTTTAAAATATTAAATGCTCATTTATACATGTTTCTCTTATTGCAACTTTCATGGCACCCCATATCACAATACATGAAAAACTAAGTGTCTCATTGAACTGAAAGTACTGTGTAATTTCTTTCTTAGTTTTATCTATGCGAAGAACATTTTGTAGGAGGAATGGATTTAACCTCCAGGCATTGATGGCTTGTATTTCATTTTGCAATTTAAGTTGAAGAAATGTTGCTGTATGATCTAAGTTTGTTTAGATGTATATATTGGCTTTTCCTGCAATGGAAGCACAAACTGATGAGATCAAAAATAATCAATTTGTTTACACGTTTGATGTCTGGCCAAATAATGGGTATAGTCTTATGTTCCTGGACCAGTGAGTCTCTAGGAATCCACCTGTTTTCTATTTAGTGAGAAGGTCTGAAAAACTTGGTAATAGTCTTTTAATAACTTTGTTCTGAAATAATTGCTTATCAAGCTTTAGACCTACTAACATATTAAAGCCACCATCAATAATCACTGTTCCTTTCTGGACATTTTCCAGGTTTGTATCCACAAAACATGCTGGCCTGTATTGAGGGAATACAGAGATTCAGAAGTGTACATTGTGCCTTTTAACATTCCTCTGATAAAAAACAGATCTGTGACCCTGGTCTGGGAAAACATCTTTTGTTACAAATGGCACTGAAAATACAACAAGAATGTCATCTCCCATGGCTTTAGAGATGCCAGGGGCTAAGAATTATGTCCAATATATTTGTGACAGATTGATAATTGGCAAATAGAGGGAGAAAATGTGGAGGCAGTGACAGGCTTTGTATTTCTAGGTGCGAAGATGACTTCAGATGCAAACTGCAGCCAGGAACTCAGAAGATGTTTACTTTTTTGGGAGGAGAGCAGTGACCAACCTCGATAAAATAGTGAAGAGCAGACATCACACTGGCAGCGAAGGTCCACATAGTTAAAGCAATGGTATTCCCCGTTGTAACTTATGGATGCGAGGGCTGGAACATAAGGAAGGCTGAGCAAAAGAAGATGGACACTTTTGAACTGTGGTGTTGGAGGAAGATTTTGAGAGTGCCTTTGACCACAAGAAGATCCAACCAGTCCATATTCCAGGAAATAATACCCGACTGCTCATTGGAGGAAAGGACATTAGAGGCAAAGCTGAAGTAATTTGGCCACATAATGAGAAGACAGGAAAGCTTGGAGAAGATAATGATGCTGGTTAAAATGGAAGGAAAAAGGAAGAGGGGTCGGCCAAGGGCAAGGTGGATGAATGGTTTCCTTGAAGTGTCTGGCTTGACCTTGAAGAAGCTGGGGTGGCCACGCCCAACAGGGAGCTCTGGCGTGGGCTGGTCCATGAGGTCATGAGAGTCGGAAGTGACTGAATGAATAAACAACAACATATATGTGTTTGAAATTATTTATGTTTTCAAAACTACAGTGAAGTCTCCTCCAGGAAAATTATTTTAGGAACTTTATCAGAGTCTATAGTTCATCTACTATTCCTATCCTTCTGACATTAAATGAGAGGTATTTCAAATCACCCAAAGTTTTAATTCTGATATAGCCACATCTTATCCACTAGTTGGGGCCCCTGGTGGCACAGTGTGTTAAAGCACTGAGCTGCTGAACTTACGGACCAAAAGGTCCCAGGTTCAAATCCCAGGAATGGAATGAGCGCCCGCTGTTAACTCCAGCTCCTGCCAACCTAGCAGTTCAAAAACATGCAAATGTGAGTAGATCAATAGGTACCACTCTGGCGCGAAGGTAACGGCGCTCCATGCAGTCATGCTGGCCACATGACCTTGGAGGTATCTACGGACAACGCCGGCTCTTCGGCTTAGAAATGGAAATGAGCACCAACCCACAGAGTCGGACACGACTCGACTTAACGTCAGGGAAAACCTTTACCTATACCTGTTTATCCACTAGTCTGCATCACATTCCCATGACTATTTGCAAACTGTCCAACCTTTTTGACACTACATGTATAGACAAGTTGACCATGAAGTGAATTCCCAACAATCCTAATCTTTGGTTAGAAAATGCTGGATTGCATGGTATCTCCCTAGATATACTATTACTGTTGTTATCAGACCATATTAACCTCGATCGATTATGATGTAGATTCTTATCATCTACAACCCTTTCTCTCTGTTTATCAGAGTCCGCTGAATCTATTATAACACATAGCAGATATTTCATCCACGTTTCCCTGTACATTTATGTCTCTATGCACATTCTGTAGACACCTCTTCAAAATTCAACATGTAAGACCTGCAAACCATGAATAATGGAAAATTGTTCCCCCAATAGGCAATGCACCTCAGGATATCTCTGAAGCTATTTCCCCCTCCACCTTCACCTTAGAGGTTTTTTTTCTTTTTGAGATAATTTTGCTCCTGTGTTTACTTTTAGTCTCATTCTTGTGATTATCTTTAGAAAGTTTAACCCTTTTATCTAGATGTTCAAAAAATCTATACAAGTTCAGTCTGTTTTATTTTGGTTGTTGAATTCTATGATACTCCTTTTATTGCATTTTGTTTCATTTATTGTGTTTGCTTTTATGTCTTGTGAACATTTGTCCTATGTGTAAGCCGGCCCAAGTCTCCTCGGGAAGATGGTGGCAAGATATAAAAATAAAGTTGTTGTTTATTATTATTATTTAGATTAGGACTTTTCTAATTTTCATTATTTTTGGTTTTAGGCACTCACTTTGATAATAATAGCACTGAGTGTCTTGGTCCCCAAGGATTTTGCATGGTATGTAAGAGAGATTGTATTATGAGGTCCATAATGGATCTGTTTAGGATTTTTGAGTGCAGTATTCTCTATATTTGAGGCAGCGAGTTCCATAACTATGGAGTGTTGTTGTTTTTTCTTCTTTATGTTTTTGCTGGTGTGTTTTAGTCTGTTACATAAGGCTTCCCCTTTATGTAGTTTATTATGTAACTGAATTAATGTCTCTTTTATGTTTGTGTGTGTGTGTGTGTGTGTGTATATACACACACACACACATATACAGAGAGACAGAGAGAGGGAGAGAGGGAGAGAGATTATTAAATCTGAAGTATCAAGGTTGGGCAGGGTATTTATACCTTTAATAGTTACAAGGAAGAAGAAATTTCAGCAGATAAAGCTTGCATGGCAAGCAACAATTGCTGAAATTCCTGTTTTATATATCCATTAAAAAGCACATCATCTCTCACATCTCTTCCAGGTGTCTGCCCAAAGTAGCATTGGGAGTCATATAGCCTCCCAAATCCTTTTAAAAAACTGGGTAGATCTGTTTCAATATAAAAAGAAGATGCAAAAGGGGAAAATAAGTTTTTGGTGTTTTAGCTTGAAGTTTCATGGCTTACAATCCACTTATTTAGATGGCATAATACATGTGGCACTTACCCAGTTGTAGGGTGGTATGTTGGGACTACAAAGTTTAACTCTTGCTACTCACCCAAGAAAATGCTAGACAAGATAGAGAAATAATCTGGCCTCCTATAAAATAGCCTTTTCTTCCTTTCTTTTTTTCAAAAAAGCGAACTGCTAGCTTCTTGTTGCCTAAATTTGGGTTGGAACATCTTTGGTCTTTGCATCTTCTAAAACTGCAGTTCCCATAATCTCTCATTAAGGCTTTTAGGAACTGAAGTCTAAAACATCTTAATGGCTAAAGTTTCCCAACCTGTGGCCTAAGCAGAACCAGAGATAGTATGCCTCTGATATCAGTTCCTGCAAATGCAACACACAAGTCCAATACCATTTATATCTTACTGAAGAGTGTTTCATGAGCAACCATTTGGCCATAGTGTGAAAAAAATACTGAACTAGAATGGCCTTTGGCCAGTTCCAGCAAGACTCTTCTTACATTCTATCAAGGCACTTTTTCTCAGACTTCTCACAGAAGTCAACTATACTTCCTTTCCCTAAAATTTGCACTGGATTAGAGAAGAATTGATAAAGTTTGGTACTAAAGTTGTCATTGGACTGTAGTTACTCAGCATGGATTGTGGCATTTAAACCCAATGGAAATCGTAGTCCAGCAACATCTGGAGAATTGTGCATTGCCCAACTTAGAATTAATGCTTTTGAAAGAGAGGCTTAAAATGAGCTTCCAACTTGGAATGCTGGCACTGCAGAGATCTTTCCTAAGAGATTTCATTCATGTAAATTAATTGTGAGAGAGGTTAACTCAGGATAACAAGCTTAAATTACCCAGCTTTAAAAACATCTCGAGTAGCTTTGATTATGAGCTTGTTGAAAGATTTGACCCAAATTTCAGGAGCTGGACGTTTACTGTATGACACTTGAATTGTTTGGAAATCCATCAGTAGGTTACTGCTCTTTGTAAAAGGCCAAGTCAGTTGTGAAGAACTATAATTAAAGCAGATGAAATGCAGTCTATAAAAAGAAACGAACAAAAACAAATGAGCATCCTTTGCTGAATATAAACAACCTAACTTTCCAATGCAATTCTTACTCATTTCAGTGGGTCTTCTAGAGAAGAAATCTATGAAGGTGCTGTGGCCTCCTATATGTTGGTACATTATTTTCACTGCTGGTCAAGGCTGATGAGAGCTTCAGTACAAAAACATCATGAAGGCAAAAGTTTCCCCATTCCACTGAACTGTATGTTTCTCCTAATCATATTTAAGCAAAAATGATATCAAGAGAACTCCAATGTACATCACAACTGATTTTTCAAAATTAAGCTCTTTTTGCTTCTTGTTCACCATTCCTCTTCCATTCTGAAAACCCTGTATTTTGATATTGGGATATTATGCATATTCTTTGAATTCGACAAAGATGAATACTGGTTCAATGAAGATGAAGTCTCCAGGTCCTTCTACGCAGCAGAAAATGCACAGGGACCTGAAATTTAAAACTCTGGTTTCCTGTGCATTTGGTGCCCACGCAAAGGTGTAAAACCTTGACTTTTTGGCGAGGGTGTGGTTACATTTCCTCACATGCTTAACCAGTGTCAGCATGGGGGGGTATGGCCACCACCCCTTGTCTTTCCTTGCCCCTTCTCCTGGTTGTAAAGGGTTAAAGGGGCTACTTACCAAGGATGGAGGTTTTTAAGAGCTTTATTTTCCATCTAAAAGTCCACAAAATTTTGGGAGAAAGAAGGGGGAATTCCCCTTCTCGAGCTTCCTTTAAGGATCCTTTAGAAGGAAAACAAAGACCTTAGAAGCCCCCAAGGTTGGTAAGCAGTCTTTTTATCCCTTTACAGCAGGAAATAGAGTGAGGGAGGGGAGGGTGGCATTGCCATCCCTTGTCTGTGTGCTGCTTTGAGCATCACTGTGGAGAGTGCTGCTGAGATCACATATGGTGATCACAGCAGCCATCTCCACAGGCCCCACACCTCCAAAGATGAGAACCGTAGGTAAAAGTGTGGCCCAGGCAGACATGCTGGCAACACAATTGGAGATGTCTAGGGATAACAGGCACCTTGGCATGGAAAAATGGAACAAGAGCATCTCTCCATGGTTGGAGTTGAGCATTGCCCCCAGACGCCAGAGATGAAAGGGGAAGGCCTTTAGCTTTGTCTGTGTATTGTATGTCATTGTTGTTCACTGTATAAAAAGGCATTGAATGTTTGCCTTATATGTGTATTATAATCCGTTCTGAGTCCCTTCAGGAATATAAATAAAGTGTATTCGTGAAAGGCCTGGATTTTTGGAGTTTGTTAAACCCAGAATAAACCTCTATTTCTAGGTTTATTCCAGGTTAATCTGCATTACCATCTGCATTGTTTGGAAGCCCTGACCGCATTTCCATGCATTGTAGATAGGGCCTCCTTTAGCAAGATTCCCAAATGGAAACACTTACTCTCTTGGGTCTCTCAAACTAGTTTTAGCAAAGGAAGGCAGCCTGCAAGTTTCATTGCAAAAAACAATAATTACATTTAAAGGTACATTAAAACATATACATATATTGCCTATGCCCTGGCAAACTGCAATAAGAGGAACAGCTTAGCAGAACTTGCACTCATAATCTTGAGGGGGAATGAAAAGAGAGAGAAGCAGAGGGTCAGGAGTATTTTTTTTGTGCTTGCCAACACAACAATGGTGTGGTTGGTTTGATATATTCTTGCAATGAGTGACACAGCAAATAAGAAACGTTTTAGAGGCAGCATGTATAGGATAGAGGCACACACAGGAAACTTTTACTGTCCCAAGCCTCATTGCTCTAATAGCAAATGGATGAGAGGGTTAAAGAGAATGCTCTGTTAGGAAGCATTTTTAACACATATATTAAGGGAAGTGTTGGTTGCTAGACACAGCCCATCTGCCTCTCCCTCCATGGAAAAAATATTATTTAACTTAAGGTGGCAGTTATGTAATTTGGTTCTTATGTTCCATTATTAATGAATTTTATCATGAAAAATTTAGCCTCTTTCTCTGTACTGCCTTTTGGAGTCCTGGTTATAATTATGTCAGATCAAATTTTCTCTTTCTTTTTTTTAAAGAGGTATTTATTAGCAAATTTGTCCTCTGTGCCTCTGACATTAGATGTTTAAAGCTGCAATTGTATATACATTTACATGGGAGTAAAGCCCTTCAAAGCCCATAGGAGCTGTTTTTTTTAAGTAAATGTAACTGCACATGGATCGGTTATTTGTCTTCTTTCAATTTGAGTTATTTTTATAGTTGAAACTGACTCTTGTACTTACCCTACCTCTCATTTTATAACTAGACTTTGGTAAGCACTTGTTTACTCTGCTGAAATGCACTTTGATGGATTTCAAAGGGGAAAAATTGCATTGAGGAAAGTGGAAGAATAATGTAATGAAAGCCAAGGGAGTAGGACAGGAGGCTCAAAAAGTCCAGCAAATGAAGTCTGGTGAGGCTGCATAAAACTGCCGATATCTGCACCCAGAGATTCTGGAGACTGCTACCCTATACTCAATGGTTGCAATAGGTTTTGAAGCAGGAGCACAAAACCATAATTGTCCTCCAGGCAAGTTCAGTGGGAAAGGCTGCCCCTGCTTCCAAGTGTTTTCCTTTTAATTTAGGAGAGGCTGCTAATATTTGGAAGCCATTTTGCTTTGTTAGGGTTCAGAAGAAGGTGCTGCTCTGTGGTTCTCCTCCTCCCTGTAACTCCTAATGGTATATGTATTCTCTCTCCTTTCTTAATCTTTCCTCTTTTTTCACATCACCTATTTCCTCCTTAGTTCCTAATTCTCTTGACTTTATGTATCTTCTCCATCTACAGGCAAGCCCTCCATATCCATGGAATCTGTTTCCACAGGTGTGTCTATCCATGGCTTGAAAACATTTTTTAAACTCCAAAAAGCAAATCTTGATTTTGCCATTTTAAATCAGAGACATCATCTTACTATGCCATTGTATTTAGTGGAATTTGAGCATCAACAGATTTAGATATTCCTCATAGAGTATCCTGGAACCAAACCCCAACAGATATCAAGGGTCCATTGTATTCTCATCCTCTTCCTCTTTCTCATTTCCTTTCTTCTTGCAGTTCTATCCTCCTCATTTTCCTATGCCTTTGCTTCCTTTATAATAAAAACTTTTAAAATCATAACTGAGATATTTTCATACATTCAGAGTTTTAAAATTGCCTTATTAAATTTAACTGAATGTGCTTCTAAGAATACATATATAAATAGGACTGCCTTCTTGGCTTCTGTTGCCCTGTTAGTTTCCCCCTCCCCATCACTTCCCTCCCTTCCCAGAAATAACATATTTAAATATCACAGATGTGGCCAGCACATGACATTCATTAATGGGAATAATACATTACAAACTGAATTTTGATCCTCATTTGCTTCAACAAGTTTCTTTAGTTTGGAATACAGTTGTTAAAATCAATGCTTCCTAATGTGTTAAAGCATAGTTGGAAAAGAACATGAAAGGCACTGCAGACTAATTCAACCAGAGAAATGAGCCCTAGAAGAGCACTTGATGAACTAACCTGCACACAGTATATTATTTGAAAACACAGAAATGCTTGACCACTCCAACAACTATCATGTCAGACTACACAGAGAAGCCATTGAAATCCACAAGCATGTGGACAATTTCAGCAGAAAGGGGGAAACCATGAAAATAAACAAAATCTGGCTACCAGTATTAAAAAAACTCCAAAATCAAAACAGTAAATAAGGAGCAACACTCTAAAAACAGAAGATTCCAGACATGAATAAATCAGGGGCAGCTAACGACTCTGAATAAAGGATTCCCCCAGGCCAGGAGGTTAAGCTGGAAATAACATTTAATGCTAATTGAGGTGATTAATTACAACATTCACACTATCCTCCAACAGACAAGAGTTCTTTTCTCCACCCAGGATCTTCCACAGATATACAGTAGATTCTCACTTATCCAAGCCTCGCTTATCCAAGCCTCTGGATTATCCAAACCATTTTTGTAGTCAATGTTTTCAATATATCGTGATATTTTGGTGCTAAATTCATAAATACAGTCATTACAACATAACATTACTGCATATTGAACAACTTTTTCTGTCAAATTTGTTGTATAACATGATGTTTTGGTGCTTAATTTGTAAAATCATAACCTAATTTGATGTTTAATAAGCTTTTCCTTAATCCCTCCTTATATCCAAGATATTCGCTTATCCAAGGTTCTGGAACATATCCTGGATGATAATGATGATGATGATGATGATGATGATTATTATTATTATTACACTACCAAAAGTTGCCCCTAAATCTCAGGATTTGGCACTGAACTCTCAGGTCTTGAGATGTGCCTGACTGGAGCACTTTAAGAATGTGAGAAGAGGAATAAGTTTTTGGGACATACTTGAAACAAAAGACACTAAGGAGTCCTGGATCTCTTTGTCCTGCTGGCAGTTGTGCAGAGGGCGTGGGGATCCCCCTCCTCACACTCCGTTCTGTTACGGCTTCCTACCTTCCTCATCACATGGGGGGAGCCCTTTTTCAGTGGCTCAACTCATTTTTCCTTATGGAAAGACCTGGAGCCTGACATTGTCTGCCATTGCCATTTTTGGCGGCAGCAGCACTCCAGCCATGGAATTGCCCTGGAAGTAGTTGGCTGGAGTGTGATGGGAGTCATCAGGCTCCATGGCTGAAGAATAAAATTCCAGCTGACATACCTTCTCCATATCAGGCAATAGTGTATGGATTGAGGCTCACATGACTTCTACCATATTTTTCTGTTCCACATACCCACGATGATCCTTGCACATAGAAAATTGGATGCTGTACAGAAGCAAGTCTCCACTGTGATATGAGCACCCACCTCATGTGTGAATTGGTATATTCTAGATAGATATTTACTTTCCTTGTCTGATATTTTTAGAAGTTGGCCTTCACCTAAGAAAACTCAATTTTTATTATTGCTCTTCAGATGATTTCTTCCCTTGATGTTACCTCTTGAAGCAGTGTCATTTCCTGCCTCTCTTTTGGTTTCTGGTGTGATTATTCTCACTCCTGTTTGCACACACAGATGGAGCTCAATGGGTCCCTAATAGCATACTTTACTTAATTAACATGCAATTAGCTTAATGAATATTTTAACCTCATTATGTAGTTACTCATCTTTATCTGTTGAATAAGCTTGGTGCCCAGCCCCAGTCCATTACAAAGAAAAACCAAATGATGTTTTTATTCACCAATTGCTTGAGAAAGTGTTGTTTGTACCTTTCTTTCTTTTGATCCTCAGTGTGGAAGGGATGACAGTGCGGTGACCATGGTATATCAGAAGAAGGGGAAGGTTTTTTAAAAAATAACTTATCTCCCACAAATTGTCCCACCCCGAACTGACAAGCGGTTGCTCCAGAAACAATGTAGCAGTTCCTTTTGTCCTGATGGAAATGGTATGATATTTTCAGATTAAGGTATAATGCTTAATTAATCATCATTATAGATCACAATCTGGAAAAATAAAAATGAGAAATGAAAAGCAGGGAGCCAAAGAAAGCATTTTTAAATTAAATACACAGCTCCTACAGATGTTTGCTTATTTCTTTTATTTATTGCCCTCAGGCTCTTCCGGGTAGGACAAATGTGCTGAAAGCTTAAAGTATTCGTTACTATGCTTTGGTCATATCATTAGAAGACATGACTCACTAGAAGAGGCAATAATGCTTGGTAAGGTAGAAAATAGTAAGAAAACAGAAAGATGACATTACAGATGTGAATATATTCTATCAGGGACACCATATTGCAGAGACTGCAGGGCCTGAACAGAGCTATTGCTTGGTTGTTGTGTGTTTTCTGGGCTGTATGACCATGTTCTTGAAGCATTCTCTCCTGACGTTTCGCCCACATCTATGGCAGGAATCCTCAAAGGTTGTGAGGTCAGTTGGAAACTAGGCAAATGGGGTTTATATATCTGTGGAATGATATCCAGGGTGGGAGAAAGAACTCTTGTCTGTGGGAGGAAAGTGTGAATGTTGCAATTGGCCACCTTGATTTGCATTGAATGGCCTTGCAGCTGAAACAGGCAATTGTGAACCCTGCACAATCCACAGATATATAAACCTGAGTAGTCTAGTTTCTAACAGACCTCACAACCTCTGAGGATGCCTGCCATAGATGTGGGCAAAACCACAGCAACCCAGTGATTCTGGTCATGAAAGCCTTTGACAACACATAGAAAACTTATATTTTAAATTGGCCACCTTGGCTTCTTTGGTGAGAAAAAGATAGAATATGCATTGAATGAATAAACAAATATTTCTTGGGTCTCTGTGTGTGTATAAAGGAAGAAATGTGCCAAGATGCAGACACATCAAGCAAACCCTTGTTGTGACTGCCTTCCATCTGAAATCTATGCTCTTGATGTGAAATACCATGTGGTTCCAGAATAGGTCTTCACAGTCACTCCCAAGATTACCTCGCATTGAGCAAAAGCATTCCAGGTGATGTTAATCTGCGTTAGGTTTACAGTGTAGATGCACTCTAGGCTGGCTCAAAAGCCTGGATATTTTTTATTTAATAAAAACATTCAGAGTGTAGTAGATGATAGCTCCTAAACTGTAGTTGACTCCTGCTCTGTTGCCCTTCATCTGGCAGGTTACATTTTTAAAAGACAAGTCTCTGAAATGTAAATTGGTCTACTGTGGAAGAGAGTCCAAATGGCTAGGTGCATGCTCTAACTTTCATTGTGATTCTAAATGTATTTTAACACTCCTGCTTTTTTGTTAAAATTGGGCCAAGAACATAGCTGGGAGATGCCAAAATAAGGGCAGTGCCCACCCAAATAAAAATTATGTCCTCCCCTATGAAATATTCCTTCAATCCCCAAATTTCTACCATTGAAATTGATACTGGAAATTATTTACACCTAGAGCTCTCTCTCTCTCTCTCTCTCTCTCTCTCTCTCTCTCTCTCTCTCTCTCTCTCTCTCTCTCTCTCTCTCTCTCTTTTTGCTGTGTTCATATTCCCTTGGTCACTTAAACTTAAACTAGAAATTTGGAGAGTGAAGGAACATTTCATGGGAGAGGCAGACTTCTTATTTGAGAGCTCAATGCCCTTATTTTGCCCCCACATTATCCCTGTAGGTACACTCCTGGATTCTATCATGATGATGTCTATATTTTATTTTTTGCCTTCTGCACTTGGGAGGCAGAAAAACAGGTGTAAAGAATATAAAGTGAGTTTCCTTGGGGATTGTAGCAGAGAAGGAAAATCTCCCCACATGTTGTCCTGGCTAAATTGCCCACCTCATTATCTGCATTTTTTAAAAATGCATGGGACTATAAACAACCCTTTTAGCTCCACATTTATGCTATGCGGTTTGCCACTACTTAAACTGCTATGACTCAATGCTATGCAATCCCAAGAGTTCTAGTTTTACAAGGTCTTTGTCCTTCTTTGCCTAAGAGTGATGGTGCCTCATCAAATTACAGCTTCCAGCATTGAATCTTGAAAATAATAATAATAATAATAATAATAATAATAATAATAATAATAATAATAATAATTTCATTTTTATCCCGCTTTTTCCAGTGGGTGGGATTCAAAGTGGCATACAACATATAAAATTCATGCAAATACATCCTACCACAATACATAATCAGTTAAAACATCATATTCAGATATAAAAAACCAATTAACATAATATAAAACCATTTTAAAACTTACAGCAAGCACCATTTAAAGATATCCATAACCCCCGGCCACTGAAGCTATTTGTCAAGTACTATCAAAACATGATGTCAAACTGCATTAATTCTACACTATAAATGCACTGTAGATTTTTGCTTCTCTTTGGGAACAGGGTTGCAAACTTGGGCACAGTTACCTAGGTTGAACACTGTGAAAACCACCCATTATATGGCTACCAGCTCCTCCCAGTAGACTTAAATCAAGGAAAAGTTTTATGAGAACCACCAATCCTCTAAATGTTCCTCCAGCAACAGCAAGAATATCCCTGTGGGCAGCAAAATCCGGCAATTCCAACTGGATGGCCCCCCATGAGGGTCTTCCTCCAGGGGCAAACCAAGAATGAGCAACTTGGAAGTCCCTGAACAGACTCAGAAGGGAGTTGGCAGATCAAAAGACAACCTGGCAAAATGGCACTACCTAGAAGTATCCTCCACCTTGGGTGACTGTGGGGTAGAATAAAAAACTCAGCATCTGTATGCTTGCCCACAATGCCCAAATTTATGAACAGAGGAAGAACTGTTTAAAGCAACAGATAATGCAGTTGCTGTTACCCGTTTTTGGTCTAAATCTGTTAGCAGCTTGTGATTCCTTTATTTTATCAGTTTTAAACTTCTCTATTCATGCAATGCATTTGACACAAAACAAATAAATAAGTAACATGGGACTTATGTCAGAGTAAAACATGAACAAAATTTTGGTTGTATAGCCACAGTCTTAGGCCCACTTATCCAAGAAAATATGCATTATATTAAGACTCAATAAAGGATAAAAGTAATCTTTAAAATGTCAATGAAAAGTTAAAAGAATAACTGCAGTTCGTATTGTCAAGAGTGCTGGCCAAACCATGCCAACCATATTTTTTAGAGGAAATTACAAGTAAATGACCCAGTCTCTTTATGGGAAGTAACTGATGGAAGGATGGTTTCTTGAGAAGTGGAACAATATGCTAATGTATTTGAACTTATATTGTCTTTACATTAACCTTTACCTATTGTGGCCATTGTAAGCTGCTCTACTTTTGCCAGCAGGTAAAGACCTTTTAATTTAAATAGACATTTATTGATTCATTTGTTTCAGAAGGGCTATTTTATGAGGGATGTGCTATATTTGTATCTGTATTTATGTGCTTTTAAAATTAGTTTATTCTTTTTAAAATAATGGTGTTCTAATATGATAACTTGTTTCATTGTGTTTTAACATTGATTTCTTTTTTGTTCTGTATTTTTTTATTGTAAGCTGTCATAGATCCCATGCCAGGAAAAAGGCAGGTTAGAAACAATATAAGCCAATGGAGAAAAAAAAACCTGGACAGGTATGAACATATTTCATTTCTCTTTGGAGAAGCTGTCCTTCCTTTCATAGTCCCGAGGTCTCTTCAAGGCACTACTACGGCTTCTTGAACTCTGAACTCCCTTTAAACAAGGCTAGTAATACAACATTTGTCTTTGTCTCCCGTTCTGTTTAGGTCAAGAGAAGGACCAAAGTGAGGAGACCTTCATATTGAAGTTGTTCAGTCATTTTCTGCTTGTAACATATTTTGGATATGTTCTCTACTTGGTGCAATGCACTTGTAAATGCTACATTTATAGATGCCCTTAATGTGTTGTCTTCATGCAGGTGCACCAGCTGAAACAAGAAGCTATGGGAATTGTGAATTTAGCAGATTGCTTGGACACAGAATTTTAGACATGAGCAGATTGCTTTATGTAGCATTTTAATGGTTTATGTGGTATTTTAATGGTGTATTACGTATTGTATTTAATAATCTGGTTTTTATGTATTTATGTGTTTGTCCTGTATGTGAAATACCTATGGTCTAAACAATCCGGAGAGAGCAGGTGAGCTCCCTCTGTCAGCTTACCATGTGGGGACATGAGAGAAGCCTTCCAAAAGGATGGTAAAACATCAAACATCTGGGTATCCCCTGGGCAACGTCCTTGCAGACGGCCAATTCTCTCACACCAGAAGCAACCTGCAGTTTCTCAAGTCGCTCCTGACACACACAAAAAAACCCATTAAACTCTCAGTATTTTGTCTAATAACACAACATAGCAGGTTTACTCAGGATTTTATCACATGAAGCCACAATCCCGCAGCAATCTCATGATCATCAATAGTAACAACATACCAGGATAAATACCTTTCATATCATATATCTTAGCATTTGAATAAGTTAGCCAATTCACCAATCCATGGTCCTGTGGCCATACTTATGCTTAACCTTGTAATTCCACCTTTCCGCAGTGCCACTGCACTATAATGTTTTTAAATAATGTTAAAGCCAATTTTTCAATTACAACTAAGGTTGTAAAATGTCTAAAAGTCAATGCAGTGCTGGCATGTCAACACAGAAGTGGAACGGCCTCATCACATAAGATAATAGGAAAGTGACCTGATCTGTAGCTATTGATGACTAATAATAATAATAATAATAATAATAATAATAATAATAATAATAATAATAGTAAAACAAGCAGTCAAAGAAGAAGAACATGCCCTGGCAGAATATGTAAAGCAAAGTGAAGAACCTGCTTTGATTGAAGTCAAAAATCAGAAACTCCTCAAAGCACAGCAGACAAAAAACCAGTACAAGAAAGCCACACTACAAACTAGAGCTGACAGCTGGCACAACAAAACATTGCATGGGAAGTTCCTTGACAAAACTGAAGGAAAAGCTGATAAGGAGAAGACCTGGCTCTGGCTCATGAATGGGACCCTGAAGAAGGAGACAGAAGGCCTGATCCTTGCAGCCCAGGAGCAAGCCATCAGAACAAATGCAATTAAGGCCAAGATCGAAAAATCAGCTGATGACCCAAAATGCAGACTGTGCAAAGAAACCAACGAAACCATTGATCATATCCTCAGCTGCTGTAAGAAAATTGCACAGACAGACTGCAAACAGAGGCACAACTATGTGGCCCAAATGATTCATTGGAACTTATGCCTCAAGTACCACCTCCCAGCAGCAAAGAACTGGTGGGATCACAAACCTGCAAAAGTATTGGAAAATGAGCACGCAAAGATACTGTGGGACTTCCGAATCCAGACAGACAAAGTTCTGGAACACAACACACCAGACATCACAGTTGTGGAAAAGAAAAAGGTTTGGATCATTGATGTCGCCATCCCAGGTGACAGTCGCATTGACGAAAAACAACAGGAAAAACTCAGCCGCTATCAGGACCTCAAGATTGAACTTCAAAGACTCTGGCAGAAACCAGTGCAGGTGGTCCCGGTGGTGATGGGCACATTGGGTGCCGTGCCAAAAGATCTCAGCCGGCATTTGGAAACAATAGACATTGACAAAATTACGATCTGCCAGCTGCAAAAGGCCACCCTGCTGGGATCTGCGCGCATCATCCGAAAATACATCACACAGTCCTAGACACTTGGGAAGTGTTCGACTTGTGATTTTGTGATATGAAATCCAGCATATCTATCTTGTTTGCTGTGTCATAATAAAATAATAATAATAATAATAATAATAATAATAATAATAATAATAATAATAATAATAATAATTTTATTTCTTGACCACCTTTCCTCATGGCTCGAGGTGGGTTACAGCATTACTAAAACATAAACAAACACATAATCATTTTAAAACACCCAATAAAAGACACATATTAAAGTATACCTCCATAAAATACTATCAAAATACACAAGAGAAAAACAAGGCACACAGTATTTAAAATTCACCATTCACCATTTTCCATTCAATAGCAGAAGATACGTTTATCACATGGAGGTGGCAGACTAGCAAACGGTATGCATGATATTGTGTGATAATCCTGCTTTGCCTCTTCATCTAATAAAAGTATTTGGAAGTAAGCTTCCTGAATTCAGTGGGGCTTCTTCTGAGATAAAGCTTAATTTGCACTAATGGTCACAGACGCTCGGCTCTGATAAGTGTTTAGATTCAACCTAGGAGTGTATGAATGTGTCCAGGAGTGAATGCAAAATTCATCTTTACCAATGAAGGAGTGGGGAAGGGGGGAGCAGAAAAAAATGGAAGTGCCTGGCCCTCTGCTTTTAATTTGGACATTCTTTGAAGGAAGATACTGGGAGGGTGTCAAACTACTTCAAGCAAAAGCCATGGCAGAGTCTGTGTAGATATAGGGCAGTGGTTCTTAACCTGTGGGTCCCCAAATGTTTTGGCCTTCAACTCCCAGAAATCCTAACAGATGGTAAACTGGCTGGGATTTCTGGGAGTTATAGGTCAAAATACCCAGGACTCACAGGTTGAGAACCATTGATATAGAGCCTACAAGAAACAGAGATGGTATTTTTGAGGTCACATACAACCTCTGTACTTTCCGTCTCTGCTATGGAGTGTCTGTATACATGGGGAAGTAGGGAAAGAGCTTTCACATCAAAAGGTGGCACTTACAATTAAATCTGATATCTGAACTTTTTAAAAGGTCTAGACTTTACATGCTTGTAATGGATACTAGAAATTTTTCAAAAAAGGCAAATGTGAGTAGACAATAGGTACCACTTTGGCGGAAAGGTAACGGTGCTTCATGCAGTCATGCTGGCCACATGACCTTGGAAGTGTCTAACAACAACAACAACAACAACAACAACTTTATTCTTATATCCCACCCCATCTCCCCGAAGGGACTTGGGGTGGCTTACATGGGGACCAAGCCCAGTGAAACAAAAGTTAGAATGCATCACTATAAAATACATTTGCATTACAAGGCATAACCACATAAAAACATGTAAAACATTATAAAAACATGAACTCAACAACAAGTGAAACCAGTAGCCAAGCACAATAGGTGTGGCCAGAGCTAAAAGGACAATGCTGGCTCTTCGGCTTAGAAATGGAGGTGAGCACCAACCCCCAGAGTCGGACACAACTAGAATTAATGTCAGGGGAAAACCTTTACCTTTACCTAAAGGATGCAGTATTGCAGTCTGAGTTTAAATTCCCTGCTGATTACTCCAAAATCCATGGAAGTCAGGATGTTAATCCCTGAAACAAAATTATTCCCCAAACAAGACTCTTTTTTTCTTGTTCTTTTTGTGTGTGCCATGCCACTAATTACATTATATTACACCCTGGAAATAGTCCTCCTTTTGTTTCACAGGGAGCAGTCTGGATTTAATGTGGCAGTGAGGTGGGATAAATTTGAACCCAAATATAGTTTGCAAGATGAAATTTACTCTTCTCCATGAAAAGAGTAGTTTAATGTTAATCGTCTGACTATAGTCCATTTCTAAAATCTTTATCAGATATTTTCAACATGTTCATGGGTCAATGACATTTGGTTGATCTTGTTAACCAACCACCCCACTTCTATCTGTCTCAGCATGCTCATTTTAACATGCTATCAAGAAAATACAAAGAAGCAGGCAATCATTAAAATCCAATAGATGAATTAGAAACATTACACAGCATCAAAATATGGCTTAAGCATCCCTTATCTAAAATGTGCTATATTTTGGATTTTGGAATATCTGCATATGTATATAACTAGCTGTGCCCAGCCACGCGTTGCTGTGGTGAGTATGGTGGTATGGGAAATAAAGTATTGAGGAATTGGTGGTAGTTAAGGTCAAGGGTAAAGGTTTTTCCCTGACATTAAGTCCAGTCGTGTCTGACTCTGGGCATTGGTGCTTATCTCCATTTCTAAGCCAAAGAGCTGGCGTTGTCTGTAGACTCCTCCAAGGTCATGTGGCATGACTGCATGGGGCGCTGTTGCCTTCCCACCGGAGCAGTACCTATTCATCTACTCTCATTTGCATGTTTTTGAACTTTAGGGTTGGCAGAAGCTGGGGCTCTCCACTCCCCCAGTTCAAACCTTTCAGTCCAGAAGTTCAGCAGCTCAGCGCTTTAACTTACTGCGCCATCAGGGGATATTATTTCCTAAAGCTTGTGAATATACAATATTTCTGATTGGTTTTTTTTTTGTCTGTTGGAGGGAAATATAAATGCTGCAATTAGAGAAAATGATTAGGATGTAATGGCCTTGCAGCTTTAAAGCCTGTCTGCTTCCTCCCTGAGTGATTTTTTTGTTAGGAGGTGTTAGCTGGCCCTGATTGTTTCCTGTCTGGAATTCCCTTGTTTTCAGAGTGGTGTTGTTTGCAAGATTTTATGTGCTTCTATTGTCTGTGGACCTCAGAAAATAGAGGATTTGCCAGACTTTGGTGATGGGAATACTTTGTTGGGAGATGTTAGCTGGCCCTGATTGTTTCCTGTGTGGAATTCCCCTGTTTTCAGAGTGTTTTTCTTTATTTAGTGTTCTGATTTTAGAGATAGTATTGTTCTGTTTTATTATACCACAGTAATTTTTATATATTCTGATTGTAGTGTTTTTGAATACTTGGAGCCGGATTGTATTCATTTTCACAGTTCACAGCAACATAATAATAATAATAATAATAATAATAATAATAATAATAATAATAATAATAATAATAACTTTGGTAATACACACTGCTTCTCAACCTTCTGAGCTTCCTTTCTGGAAGAATCCTTTCTTGGGAGGTGTTAGCTGGCTCTGATTGTTTCCTTTGTGGAATTCCCAATTTTCCTGCTTTCAGAGTGTTGCTCTTTATTTACTGTCCTGGTTTTAGAAATTATATTGTTCTGTATTATTCTACCACAGTAATTATTTCATATTACAGTAGAATCTCACTTATTCAACATTCGCTTATCCAATGTTCTGGATTATCCAACGCAGTCTGCCTTTTAGTAGTCAATGTTTTTGTAGTCAGTGTTTTACATTCATTGTGATATTTTGGTGATAAATGTGTAAATACAGTAATTACTACATAGTATTACTGCGCATGGAACTACTTTTTCTATCAAATTTGTTGTATAACATGATGTTTTGGTGCTTAATTTGTATAATGATTACCTAATTGATGTTTAATCGGCTTTTCCTGAATCCCTTCTTATTATCCAACATATTCACTTATCCAATGTTCTGCCGGCCTGTTTCTGTTGGATAAGTGAGACTCTACTGTATATTTATAACCTTATATTATCTGCTTAGAACTGGATTATATGAGGCCCCTTCTACACAGCTGTATAAAATACACACTGACGTGGATTATATGGCAGTGTGGACTCAAGATAATCCAGTTCAAAGCAGATAATAGAAGATTATAAATGGGTTATATAGCTTTGTGGAAGGGCCTTGAGTCTACACTGCCATATAATCCAGTTCAAATCAGATAATCTGTATTTTATAGGCAGTGTGGAAGAGGCCTAAGTGAGGCCTAATGCTGCCTGTCCCCTGGGGTGAGTGGCTTGCTAGGAGACCAAGTGGGCAGAGCTTAGCCTTCTAACTGGCAGCAATTGGATAAAAACAATTATTCCTCTCACTGTAATTAGGACTTCATTTTTCTTTTTTGTTGTATGAACGTAGAGGCATGGATGAGGGGTTGTGCTGCCAAGTTTAGTGTTTCTCGGATGTGTAGTTTTGTTATTTTGTCCTAGGCCGAAATTTCATTACCCTTTTATATATATAGATAAAAGATCTTAGAGATGAGACCCAAGTCTAAACACCACATTTCATATACATCTTATATTACCTAAAGGTAATTTTATACACAATATTTCAAAGAATTTTGTGTGTAAAAGAAAGTTTGTGTGCATCAAAACATCAGAAAGTAAAGTTAACACTATCAGAGCTGTACATGTAGGCAATTTTCAGTTTTGAAATATTTCAAATTTTGGAATTCTGGATAAAGGATGTTCAACCTGTATCAAAGATATCATCAGATGTTAAGAAACCTGTTGGAACACTATGGTAGTAAAATCTCCCCCAAATACTAGTGGTTGTGCTTTTCTCTGGACTGCACTGTGATAATGGAGAAGCCAGAGAAAATTATAATTCAAATGAAAGCTAGTGCCTCTGAATGGCCAATTTCTCCAAATCTTAGCTTCTGAGTGGGTCATGAAAGACAAATGTTGGAAAAATGTCTTTGCCACAAGATCGCTAGGAGGGCACAGTGTGTGCACTACATTGGGCGAAACCATCGGAGGAGGTGACACCAAAATGTCTGTCTGTAAAATCTGTGAGAAGTGTTTCAACTGAAACCTATTTTAAATAAAAAATATCCCTGCAATTAGACTTAACCACAAAAACATTTTTCATAAGCCCAGCTTTCATGTACTGTATCAATAGATCCCCAACACTAAAACTCTCTGCTGATTTGGTTTTTGAACCTTCTAATATACATGCACCTCAGTCAGAGTTGTCATTGCTACCCAATTGTAGTGATGCTTTAAAACATATGGTTTTGTATGGATGTGCTTCATTGTCACTAACATTTTCTAGTCACTAATTTTGTCTGCTTTTCTGGTACTTTAGCTACAATATTGTGGTCTGGTTTGGGAGGAGGTCCATGGGAGTGACACTAACCCTGGTGACTGTGGATTTTCTATCCCAACCTTCCTTTCAAAAGCCCACTTGCAATCCATCTAATGAAGAAATAGATTCCCATCACAAGAATGATGATCTTCATCACATTTTTGTTCCACCTTCACTCTTGGTCTCTTTTTCCTCCTGCCAATAATGTGCTGCTGTTGCCTGTGGCAGAGTACTCCACAAAAATTCTGTCCTTTAGAAACCTTGGGGAGCACCAAATAAACATGATTCAAGATCAGAGCATTATATATTCCAAAACTGCAACAGAACAATCCAACCATATGTCCACTCCCTAAACAACAAAAGGGAGTTTGGTGCTACTGTTGAGAACATCCTTTCATCCTACTGTAATCCTGACAACAGGATCATATCAAATGGAACTTACGAGGAATTCATAGCCAGATGCACTCTGAGAGTAAAACAAAACACACAAAACAAAACACACTGGTTGGCAACCATCATCCCTGGTTGGCAGGGATGATGAAAGTGCATTTTCAAAGTTCCTGAGACCTGTTGCATGAAAATGAGCAGCTCAATTTTAGTACTCTTACATTTATTAAACTACTTAATGTTCTTTTTAAAACCATGCCTTTGCCCTATTGATTATTTCAACCAACAGATGTCAGCATGGAACTCTTCCAGCTCTTTCTTTCCTTTTGATTCTATCTTTCCATAAGAGCATTCTTTTAAAGAGTGAAAGGGGGAAACAGCCAAATGTTGTGCTGACTGCCAAAGAAGGAGAAACCAAGTAGGCTTTCTGCTTTCTTAAATTGGTGATGCTAGCTAGCAAGTTCTGGCAATTGTAACCCAAAAAACAAAAATTATAAGTTCGGATCCAAATGCTTGACAGGCACCTTTTTCATGGATTCAAAGAACTGGAAGATAGTAACAGACATTATCCTTGGACAAATATCAAAGAGGAACTAGGTGAGTCTAGTCAAGCTTCAGTCTATAAGAAAGCATTACAAAACTGTTGAGATGAGTGAAAGTAGATATAGTCTACTACAAAAAACCCTCAGGCCTTGTAACATTTCCTGCCATGCATCCAAGCGTGCATATACACACAGCCATATCTTTTGTTTAACATTGCCTTGCAGGAGTCTAGGCTTCAATATATCCCTTCATCTCTTGCTTCATCAGCTATTATTGCTTTAGGAAATCTATGAATATAGATAACTTCACCACAAAGATAAAGGAAAATGGCATGAAATGACTTTAAAGGATACTAAAAAGGAATAATATTCAATTGTTATATGCTTGAACCTTTTATCCTTTAAATGCTTTGGACTACAACTCCTATAATCCCATACCATGCTTCCTGTACATGCTTAATGGGGCTGATGGAAAATGCAGGCTAAAACTTTTGGAGGTTCTAGCCACCTTGAGTCCCAGCTTTGCAGAAAAAGTTACATATAATTAAAGATAATGCCAAAAATGATTTATTTTCCACTGATCGGTTAGAAGAAGAGTTGTCTTATGGCCTCATCATTCATGGATATTTTGGTGTCCCAGGATGCTTCTTCCCCAGTTGAATCACAGAGACCCATGCTGCCCATCACATGACATAACCTCATTTCCAGTGGGGCTCTGTGACTCATTTGGGACAGAAGCATCCTAGGATGTTATGCTTCCAACACGGGAGCCTCCCCATGTTCCATTTGGAACAACAGGGCTACCGTGGGGAAAACTGCATGCCAATGCTTCCCCATATGTAGTGAGGAAATGTGAGAGGCTGGCAAGGTGGGATGTGAGGTGCCAGGATAGTGCCACTGCTCCTCAATTCACCATGGAGGCTGGCAAATCGATCTGGAGAACTTCATCAATTTGATGAGAGCTTAAAGTTTCTTTTGAACTATTTGAGACATTCTTCCCCCAAATGAAATGGCTTTAAATGACTGTTGTGCCAAACTTCTGTTGATGAACTTTAACTTGGCCCCAGAGCATACACATATGAAGGCTGTAATTCTAAATACACTTGACTTGCAAAGGGGTAAATCTCACTGAATACAGTAGGCCTCTTATACATTTTATAGTTGTGATGTGCCTTTAAGTCAAATCTGATTTATATCAACTGTATCTCAGGTTTGTTTTCCTTCATATTTATTCTAAAGAGGTTTAAATGTCACATGTGTCTGAGAAGAAGTGACTTGTTCAAGGTAACCCAGTGAGTTTCCATGATTGATGGGGATTTGATCCCTGGCCTTCAAATTTTTAGTCCAGCACTCAAACAACTAGACTATGAAGGTTCTCTCATATATTTCCATATCTTGAAATTATGCAGCATGACCTTACCATGCAGATGTAAGTTTTATCCCAATTGCAACCAGCATTATTATTCCAGGCAAAAGTAATAACGTGCTTTCCAGTGACTCAACTATGTTGAGTTCACAAAGGAATCTAGTGAGAGAATATATTGAAACTGAGATTAGACATAGAGGAAAAGCTGAAGCAGTGATTAGAACAGAGGAAGGTGAACATGCACATAATATTCCAGATGATGCACAGATGGAAATGTTGTGACTGGTATTCACTAAGGTAGTCATTAAGGTGTGACCTAGAGTTACACATTCATTTCTGTTTGGTATTCACGATCCCTATGCATTTTCAAATTTAGGGGATGTGTTGGGACAATGAAAGTTTCCCAAACTTTACTTACCAGCCATTATCCACTGCTTTAAAGGGGGGGGGGGGTCTGGTCTGTTGATCAGGAAGCAACTCACTGAAGTTTTCACTCTTGATTCGTACAAGCAATATCCAGTGTAAGGAGGGACTGAGACTGAAAACCTGCTTCTGGCTCTTACACTGGAATTCATTCACAGGAGGTGTGTGTGTGTGTGTGGGGGGGGACATCGATCAGAGCAAAAGACCTCCACCAACCGCAGCGGTTGTTGGCCAGTAAAAGGGGATTGGGGAATGGCAGCAGGGTCAAAATGGAAGACACTATGTAGTTATTAGGCTTGAGCGATCCATGAAAAAATTGATTCTAAACTCGTTTCAAAAGTAGGGGGCGCCAGCGTTTCGTTTCTGATGTCATTTCCGAATTTTGCCCCCCAAAAAATTCGAAATTAACGAAAATTCGTTATTTTCTAAATTAATTCATTAATGGCGGACGCGCATGCGCAGTGGCCAAAAAAAAAACAGCACGAGGGGAGATTTTACAGGACTCTACCGCCCTCATTTTTTTGAGTGATCTTCTTCAAACTTGGTACAGTGGTAGAACACATTGAACACTGATAGCTCACCAAAATTTGGAACGTTTCCCTTATCCTCTGATTTTTGGCGAATTTTCATAGCTTTTATAATAAACCATTTTTTAATAATTGCAGAAATCTGTTCCTGGTTTGAAAGTCTTATTTCCTGTTTCATTGGGTTGTCTTTACTGTGAAAGTCATTGTTCTACTTCAGAAACTTTGTTTTTGTGGCTGAAACTTTGTTAAATTGGTGGACCAAACCATAATATGTTCCATCCATGTCGCTTGCACAAAGTTCAGGCAGTGTCATAGATTTTGCCATGTTTCTATGACAGAACCAATTAGGAAATGACATTTATCACCCAGGAACAGAAATCATAGTACACCATCAAATCCTTCCTGACAGATGGCCATCAGCCTCTGAATAAGGAAATTAGTTCCTGGTTTGAAAGTGCTATTTCCTGTTCCATTGGCTTTTCTGGGCTGAGAGTGTGTGACTTGCCCAAGTGGGTGGCAGAGTGGGGAATCATGCCACAATTGGAGTCCAAAATTCAAACCTCTTCCTCCCTCCTTCTCTCTAAACTTCTCATACCTTCCAAGAATTCACATACTGTATGAAAGTTTGGTCAAGATGGTCAGAGGAGGGCAACTAAAATTATCTAGGGTCTGGAGAACAAGCCCTATGAGGAGTGGCTTGAAGAACTGGGCATGTTTAGCCTGCAGAAAAGAAGGCTGAGAGGAGACATGATATATAATATGTGAGGGGAAGTCATAGAGAGGAGGGAGCAATGGCTTTAAACTACAGGAAAGGAGATTTCACCTGAACATTAGGAAGAACTTCCTCACTGTGAGCTGTTCAGCTGTGGAACTCTCTCCCCGGGCTGTGGTGGAGGTTTCTTCTTTGGAGGCTTTTAAGCAGAGGCTGGATGGCCATCTGTTGGGAGGGATTGGATGGTGTCTTCCTGCCTGGCAGAAGGGGTTGGGCTGGATGGCCCATGAGGTCTCTTCCAACTCTACTGTTCAATGACGCTATGATTCTAAGTGAGGACAAAAGGGGGTGGGGAATGTTAAGAGGAGAGAGGGCCTGGAACACCTGGGAATTGTAGTTTGCAAGTGGGCATAGTACTATTGGAGAAACGTTTGCTTCAGCCCAATGCTTTTATAAATGGTCAATATTCAGAGGCTTCCTTCTCCTGCATTTTGAAAGCTATTATGATGAAATTTGCCAGAATGGAAGCAAAAATTAAGTACTCTTAGCCTATCAAGTTTCATAATGTTTGACCCATCCACTTATTTTTGGGGATTTCTGAAGCAACATTTTTTTTAAATGTTAGCAGATCGATAGCCACGCCTCCCTGTCCTTCTTCCTTCCACTTTGATTGGCTTGCTAAGGCTTCTGGGAAATTGAGTTTTTTCTCTCGTTATGGCGAATTGCTTCATTAATGGTCAATATTCAGAGGCTTCGTTCTCCTGCATTATGAAAGCTATTATGATGAAATTTGCCAAAATGGAAGCAAAAATTAAGTACTCTTTGCCTATCAAGTTTCATAATGTTTGACCCATCCACTTATTTTTGGGGATTTCTGAAGCAACATTTTTTTTAAATGTTAGCAGATCGATAGCCACGCCTCCCTGTCCTTCTTCCTTCCACTTTGATTGGCTTGCTAAGGCTTCTGGGAAATGGAGTTTTTTCTCTCGTTATGGCGAATTGCTTCATTAATGGTCAATATTCAGAGGCTTCGTTCTCCTGCATTATGAAAGCTATTATGATGAAATTTGCCAGCATGGAAGCAAAAATTAAGTACTCTTTGCCTATCAAGTTTCATAATGTTTGACCCATCCACTGATTTTTGGGGATTTCTGAAGCAACATTTTTTTTAAAATGCTAGCAGATCGATGTCCATGCCTCTCCCTCCCTCCCTCTTCCGCTCTGATTGGCTGAGAGGCATGCCAACATGGCTTCTCCTCTCAGAGGGGCTACAGCTTCATCCGAAGACATCAGAAACAAACGAAAAAAGGTACTTTTATTATTCAAATTCGTAATATTTGTAAGGGCAGTGAGCAGATGGTTCAATATTAATTCAAAATTGCTTACGAAACGAATTTTTAACAAATTTAACGAAATAATGAAAAATTTGCTCTAGCCTAGTAGTTATAGAACCACAGTAGTTTGTGACTGCATTTTGACTACTCAGAATCATGCACTACAAATACAAAGTGAAAATACTTTTTACCATTTACAAATCAGGATTTCCCCTGAATATTAAAAAGCAATAACATAAAAAGTAAGTTTACTGATATTCAATATCCCCTCTATTTTAAAACACACACTCGCTCTCACTCACTCACTCACTCACGTATAAAAACACAAAATCTGGGCTAGCACAGCAGTTTAAACCACCTGCTATAGAAGATCCTGCTGACTGGGAGATTGGCAGTTCAAGCCCAGGTCAGGGTGAGCTCCTGTCGTCATCCTAGCTTCTGCTCACCTAGCAGTTCAAAAACAACAATGTAAGTAAATGAATAGGCATTGTTTTGGAGGGGAGGTAAAAGGTGCCCTGAAAAACATACTGGCAAAAATCCAACCAGGAAAGGAGTCCATGGACGACAGGCTCCTTGGTGTGGAAAATGAAACAACAGAACCTCCCCATGGCTGAGCCAAGAGCAGCCGGATGCCAGAGATGAAAGGAGGAAAGCCTTGCTTCTGTTTATGTACTGTCTGTCTCTGTCAATTCTGTAACAGCGTTGAATATTTGTCATATATGTACCTGTAATCTGCTCTGAATCACCTCAGGGAGATAGAGCAGAGTATAAATAAAATATATTATTATATTTTATGATTAAAGCAGTTGTAGGGAAAACAACAAAATAGATGATATAAACAACACACAACAAATACATCAAACTAAATGAACACAACTAACCTAGACCTACAAAAAGGAAATACAAATGGCTTCTACTTTCTTAATTAATCATTGTAATTAGCAGATTGATACTTCCTCTAGTGATATCTTAAATGCACTTCAACAGTAACTGTTGTGGCTCAGCCTCCACCCTGAAGTAAGGCCCATTCAGCCTGTGATTACCCCTGCACCTGTCTTGCCAGAGGTACAGCCAGAGTTTGTCACTGCACCTGCTTTGTCAGAGGATTCTGGATTTGGGCCTGAGATGCAACCAGAGTCTGTCCCAGTGGATTCTGGGACTAGAGACAGAATGGTTGCAAGTAGACAGTTTGAACCACATTCCACTATGCAGTCAAGGCCAGGCCTTCTGATGCCGGATGGACATTCCAGTTCAAATGCTGAAAATGATAACATGGGAAGGGCTAATGAGCTTGTCAGGAGACAAGTGATCACTCAACACAGGTCAGAGCGGGAGTTTGTGCGAAGGGGTAGACAGCTGCTTTTGAAACAAACTAACAAGCACTGTTTTCATGCTTCGAGGCCTTGAATTTCCCTTAAAAAGGTTTGCTTTCTCTGACAGTCAGAGGTGGCAACATTGATAATTCCATTTAGGCGATCCCTCATAGTTTGAGGATGCTGGTCCTCCATTTCTTGGAAGACGCCTGTGCGTGTTTTTTTTTTAATGTGTGGAGGTCGGTGCACGGCCGGTCAATACACAGTCTTCACAGAGTGAGGTCCCAGCAGTGGTGTGATTAACACAACGAGAGTGGCTTTTCAGTCTGCTGCAGCCTTCTTCCGCCTTCACAGCCATTGTAACATGTACCATGTTATCCTCCGCCTGTGTCAGAACCCTGGCTGCTGGGCACCAATAACCTTACACAGAGGCCAGTCTCTATCTAATATCTTTATTAAAGAAATATATAAAAGCAATAAAAACAAGTGAAGAATATAGTTCAGAAACAGACCTTTCAAAAGAGGTCAAATATAGTCCAAAAATGTATTGTCCAATAAATGATATTAGAGTTCAAAGTTTTAATCCACTTGACCGAAACACACACTCTTGCCAAGCAATAGTGTGGGGAAATGTCAGAGTCTTAGAAGTCCAATGAAGCTTGACAGCAAGGCTGGAAATAAACTTGATTCTTGACTAGGTCCGTGACTAGAAACAAGGCAAAACGTGAAGCGTGGAACAGGGTCCGTGGTTAAACTGCAAGGCAAGGCAAGACTCGAAAACTTGATCCGGGAAGCAAGGAACTGGGGTTACGAAGTCCACACACGATCTATCTCCTGAAGCTGATCAATTGACTCCGCAAAGAATCTCTCGCGCCAAACCCCTATATTGGGTCTCGTTTTCCCGCCAACAATCTCTTTCCCTAGAGAACGAGAAGCAAAACCCACTCTGTCCAGATGCATTACTCCTTAGAATTTCCCAAGGGAAGCAGACCTAATCAGCCAGTTGTTTGGCAGCGATTCTTAGACTTCTCCGATTAGCTTCTCTAACTCCTCTGTCTCTAGAATAAGATTCCTTCCTGGGAAACGGAGGGGAGTACTGCCCAAGGCCTGGTTTACTGAATTCTTGAGGGCAAACATCAACATCCGGCAGGTGAAGGGACTCCGGCTCTTGTTGAACCGGCGAAAACCCCATGTTTTCGTCTTCATCTGCCACGATAGTACCAGGAACAGGACTACAAGGCCCATGAGGCATCACAGCCTGCTCCGCCATTGAGGTCTTTGGGTCTTCAGATTGTTCTTGGTCTGGATCCTTCCCTGTGGCCAGTCCTGGGAGTGTGTGACTCCCGTGGCTGTGCCCACAGTTTCATTGGAACACACAAGCCCCCTCACCACGTCAAGGTGACAATCCATCGAGGGGGGTTTGTTAATTCAAGACAGAAGGATCTTTGCTCCGTGTTTCTGTGTATTCCTGCAGCCGTGTACCTTGCTTCAAGTTCCAGCCTCACTTCGGCCTGTGAATCCAGTTGAATGTTCCAGTCACTTGACCGTTTGTAGATCTATTCTAGCCAAGACCCTCGCCTTGTTTCCAGCATTGACTTTATACCTTGGAGTTTGATCCTGCATTCTAGTCTTGTTTCCTGTAGGGTCATTTGACTCATGCCTTGGAATTAAATTTTGTTTGGACTATTCTTGATACCTTTCTTGGGACTTACTTTGATATCCGGTTTGGACTATGTTCTTTGACTGATTTTTATAGACTCTTGTTTCAAGTGTTGTCGAAGGCTTTCATGGCCGGGATCACAGGGTTGTTGTATGTTTTCTGGGCTGTATGGCCATGTTCTAGAAGTATTCTCTCCTGACGTTTCGCCCACATCTATGGCAGGATTTTTAAGTACTTTCTCTTGTGGATTTAAACCCATTTTATTTTGATTTTGCTATTGCTTGCATATAACCTTCAATAAACAGCTTGCTTGCTTTCATTCTGGGGCTTCAGTGTGGTTTTGAGGTGCCTATTTAGCCTAGGGGTGCAACAGTAACCTTTTTATTTAGAGTTGCTTCTTCTGTCCTTTGTTGTGTGTACTGTGCTTATCCTGTACTAAATTAAATTAGAGTGTAATCCTTTACATATTTATATGGGAATAAATCTCACAGAACACGATGTATATGTTGTTGGTATATGCCTCCAAACTAACTCTGACTTATGGAAACCCTTTCCTAGGATTTGCAGTTTTGCTTCGAGTTGTTGTTGTTGCTTTTTTTTTGGGGGGGGGGGGTAACACGTATTCCAAGGAGGTTTGACTTTACATTCCCTGTGAAAGAGAATATACCTTCCTCAAGACTTCCATGGCTAACTAGGGATTCAAATCCAAGTCTCCAGACCTTCTAATCCAATATTCAAATCAGTAAACCACACTGGATTGCATTAAATAATGTTATAAATAATGGCATGGCAAGTAATACTAGTGAATCTACTCACCTCTTAGGAAAAAGAGGTGACTCCACATGCTGCTGCTCAATGGGTAGCCCCTTACTATTACATCCCTGTTGGTATGAATACAGGGAAAGAAGCCAGACCTACAAATGGAAACTCACTTGTGAGAGATATTCTTCTTTAGGAATCCTTGCAGAGAGCAAGCAAGCAATGGACATCAAAGATCTTTTTAAAAAATCTCCAGGAAAAAAAAGCTACTTGAAAGTTGAGAAAGCAGCTAGCGCAGTTTCCTCCAGGCTATATTTTTCCTCGTTTTTGTTTTTGTTTTGAGTCAGCAAGGTTAGCCAGAGAAATAGAGCAGAAAGTTGAGATTATTGGGAACAGCTGCAGCACATTTTCAAAGCCTTCCCAAATACTTCAAAGCAGAACAGCGAAGTTTATTTACACAATGCACGCTATTGCCTTGTTGATGCAGAAACACCTTTGTGCTTCCTTCCTGAGCCATCATGTCCACTAAGATCAGTAATATGCATTCATCTCAGATCCCTTTCCCTTCTGGAATGGAGTATATTCCAGTGAAACCCATTGAGGAATATCTGTCATATTGTACTTACGGTTTTGTGAAATGCTTTCAACAGCCAGCATGGTGTAGTGGTCTGAGTATTGGGTATATCTATGGAGAGCAGGGTTCACATCCTTGCTCATCTATGGTGAGCCACTTGGTGACCTTAGAAGAAAGGAAAGGTGAAATCATTCTGAAGAAATCATGCCAACCTCCCTCCTCCATGATGGAGTTGCCTTAGGATCACCATAATTTGGAAATGAATTAATGGCACAAAACAGCAACTACAAAATGGCTATGGTTGTGAACATGGATGTATTTCATGAACTTTGTTATCACAACCTTCCCAGACCACCGCAGGTGCAAGAAGAAAGACAGGCTAAATAGAGAGATACCCACACAAGAATATTTCCCATGCTGTTGTAACAATGTTACTGAATGGGGATTTATTTTATTGTATTTATTAAAGTTAAAATATTTCTATCCACAGCCATCAGAGTGACATACAGATAAAATAAATACAATCAAGCTGTAACAATTCAAACCAGTATTTTAAAAAAGAGATAGACTGAAATATATTAAACTATTAACAAGTTAAAACATGTTTAAAAATTAAAATAGTTTTAAAAACCTATTTGAAGTAAATCAGCGAGGTCCTAAAGCTTTAATAATGACACTTGACATCTAAATGAAAACACTATGCTCATGGGTGAGGCCATTGTTGGCCCCCAAGGGAGGTCTTTCCACAATTGAGATGTCACAGCTGAGAAGACCCTTTCCCACATCCTCATGCAATGTACTGCCCTCACTGATGGGTCACAGAGGAAGGCTTCAGAGAAAAACCCAGACTTCAGGCAGGCACATATGAGGAAAGGCACTCACTCAAATATCAAAAAACTGTTTAGTGCTTTAATTGTCATCACAAGCATTTTCAATTTGACAGATTACCTTATCTTATGTGCGGTCTTTTTATTCTACTTTTATCCCTATTTTATTGCTGATGCTTATTTTTAATATCAGATGTGAATAAAAAGGAAGGAGAAGCAGCAGTAGCAGCATCCATGAAGAAAAAAGAGAAGAGACGACATGGGGACCTATGTGGTATATATGACAATAAGCTATACAATTAACTGTATGCCCATTGTATTTGTGAGGTCACAATTCGTGAATTCAGAAACCATAGATTCAATACTGTACATTTGAATCTACACTGGGGAGCATATAAGCCTTGCTTTGCAAGGCTTCTCAATCTTTCTACAAGCGTCACAAGATGCAGCTGATAAGTGACTACTAAAAATGGTGAAGGGCAGCAGAAAAAATGAGGACAAGCCCCAGCCGATAGGCACACTGAATTCATTGGGCTCTTCCACTTCCAGGAAATACAACAGCTGGCAACAGAAGAGCCTGAAGAACACAACATGTCTGGTGGCCCAGACTTGCTGCCACCTCCACAGCTACACCACTTTTAACGGACTTCATCATATGCATTTTTAATATCCGGAGTGTGTATGTGTCCTTGAATCAACCCCCCAAAGATACTAAGTGTGCATCGTACTCCCAAATTTCACTGAAAAGGTGCTCTGAAGCATGCAGTCCGTAATATTCAAATATACTGTTTATTTGGATACTTAATTAAGTTATCATGTTAGTACAAATACTAATGACAGGCTTGTTTGCTACTATCCTAATAAGCTTTCTCTGGATGGCTGTCATTTGCTGAGCCCCTGGATCTGGAGGAGTCTGGACTTTAGTTCCAAAGTGGAGACATAAAAGAACTATGACATAGGGACTATGGCTTGGAGCAAGGAGGCTAATCTCTTTGTCTCCAAATTGCATGCCTTTTTAGCACCTGTTTAGGAAAGAAAAGCATCCAAGAGCCATGCACATTTACGACATTGTCAGATGGGTTTTTCCCCATCATAGCAAGCTGCCTGCACACTGCCAGGATGGAATCTGCTGTAGCCCATCCTGGAAGCATGCTAAGAGGGGGCCTTCAGGATATGAGTGACTACCCCTATCCTCATTGAAGAAGCCGGGGACAGCATGGGAGGAAGCTGGGACAGCTGGGAAACATCATGAGATGGCAGCCCATGACAAACCATGGTAATGAGACAAAGCTGGGCACTCTCCCATGGTTTCCCCTGCTGTCCCCCGGCTTCTGGACCTCCATCTGATGAAATTCTTTGTCTGACCCCAAATCTCAAGAAATATCAGGTTAGCCATTCCCCATCCGTGGTTCAAATATTTTTTCAGACTGCAGCTTGTAGGAAATATATTGTAGTGCTTCATTTCAATCAGTCTACCATTGTTCTACTGATGTTTTCAGCAACTCTCTGGTCTGTTGATCATTGCCATGTTTACACTCACAATTTTCCTTGCCATTCAAAAGTTTGAGAACACACTTTTTCATGATCAATTTCTTTCTGAGGAAAAGAAAGCATTCCTGGAACATGGGGGATTTGGCGCTGGTTATTTGTTTGTAGAAATTAAAGTTTAACATGGAGCATGAAGATTGAGCATAAAGACAACTGAACCGACAGTGCTAGCCTGCAAGGTAAGATTCATTTTCCCTAAAGGAAACAACATGTCCTGCATGCCCCTCAAACAGTCCTTCTTGCTAGTCAATCACTTAACTCAGAACTTTAGCTCAGATGCCAAACAATTTTTCTTTAATCCCTATCCATGTAAGTATACTCATTTAGTATCTATTACACATGCATACATAATCTATATTTAACAGTATATTTTGTTCTGCTTGGCTGGCAAAAATAGTTTCATGTGAGTTGTTGCATGAAAGTAATGTTTAGAGTGCTAGACTGATTCTGGAGATGCATTGTTTACTTGTTACTTTTTAATGGACATATTATTAAATTACTTTCAATTCTGTTGATGTTTCAAGTGCAATTTAACTTTTCCTATGCTTTCAGTAGTGTAAATTTATGTCTAGCTGTGTTTCAATTTTTATAAGCCACTTTGCATACAGATGTTTGGGAGAGGAAGATTTAAGCAAGTTGTTGGGAAATGGCATGGAGACTGTCTGTGCTCTTTTTGAACTCAGTGTGATATAATAAAAGTAGCCACAGAGTTTCTCCAGAGACACCAAAACCATGCATGTGAAAGTGACTCATTGCTCTTAGCTTGCCCTGCCCATGCTGTTAGATAGGGGACAAGAAGGCAATGGTAGAGGGACATTGAGAAGTCAAGTTGCAGCACTATATGGCAGTAAAGGACATAACAATGGCACTGGAGAATTGTCCTGTGTCCTCTTTACACACTGCCATCTGTTTCTCTCTAATCAGGGCCCACAGCTTGTTTATTTCCCTTGGCCATTTCAAAAAAAACTGTCCTGGCTTTGTTTTCTGAACATGGTTTTATTTTTAGCAGATCTGGATCAAGTACAGCTTCTGCAAAAACACACCTCTGCCTTCCTCGTCTCCCAACAACTCTAGAATTTGTTTTATTCCATGAAGGGTGATCCATAGATGTGGATTTCTTATTTTGCATAGGAAACTCAAAAAGTTGATCCATAGAGGTACTGCTGTTGTCTTAGATATTATTAGTGTGCAGGGCAAAAAAGAAGAGAAGATAAAAGAAAGTCATTTTTAAACAAAGCAAGCCTTTGAAGTTGCAAAATGCATTTCTTTTTGGTCAACAGTTCATTGTCTCATAAGACTTTTTCTTACCCCAGGATGAGGATTGCAATGGATTGAATTGGATCATGCTCAGGAAGTTCTATTCTTACAAAACAATGTACTTGCTTAAAATGTACAAATATGTGTTGTGGTTTTGCAAATATGTTTATGTGATTGGCTATTATGGGATAAATACAATTCACAATGATGCCTCCTGACCTTTTCCAGTACTTCTCAGATTAGCAGAGATTACATTTTGTACAAACATGCCCAGAGGCACAACTACCCCATTAGTTTTTACTTTCATGCAACAACTCTTATGATAGTATTTTCTGCCAGCCAAGCGGAACAAAATATACTGTTAAATATAGATCATGTATGCATGTGTATAATAGTACTAACAGATAATACTGACAAGAATACTGATGAATTCTTGCTTTCAAGGGGGATTTGGGTGCAGTGAATACAACAATTCTGCACACAAGGGAATTTGCCAGGAAACCATGTTATGAAAATATATCCTAATTGTCATTTGATTTATCTATATAGACAGCAATGTGGGTAATGTAGGGTTTGTTGCACATATAAACCCTGATTAGCCATAATTTACCCAACTGTTTTTTCATCTATACATCATTCTGTCAATTGTTCATCTGAACGAGTTATCTGTTTTCCCCCAGACAAAGAGAAAGAAAATGTGATGAGGATATAGACATAGATAGAAAGTGTCAAGGGATCTGAGCACCTCTCTCTGAAATTGGGATATGCTTCCAAGTCAAGCAGAGGAAGCAACCTGCTTTGACTCAGGTATGTTCTTGCCTGGAAGAAACTGAACAAACCTTTCAATCCTTGGTACTCAAAGCCCAGATGACAATAGTTCATGGAGAATCTTCATTCCTGACCTGAATCCACTGCCACTCTGTTGGTCCAGCTCTGTTCTGACAGCAAACTTGTCTTGACTACTGAGTATCTACTGGTTATATAGTGCCAATGTTCCAAAGAAATAATTTTTGTTCCACCAGCAGATAGGAAATATGAAACAAAGGAAGAACCGTAAGCTTGGCTATATGAAATGAGTGACAAAGGAAATTCGAACAAGTGCGGTATAGTTGTTTTGACACTGGACTGTGATTCTAGAGACCGGTATTTGATTTCCTGCTTGGCCATGGAAACCCACTGAGTGACCTTTGGAGAGTCACACATTCTCAGCCCCAGAAAATCCTGTGATAGGTTGAAAATGACTTAGGGCTGAAAATGATTTGAAGGCAAATAACAACAATAACACAGCTAACAGGCTCTCTCACACACTGCAAATAAATCTTAAACAATTCGGAATTAGGCTTAGATTAATACTTCTGGTATGCTATCAAAAGTGCGAAATCCCAAAAATAAGTAAGTTTGCTTTAAGGTGCCAACACAGTTGCATTTTCTTCCAAAGAAGGGTACATGAGAAACATCTATCATGGGTGAGAATCATATAACCTTCTGCATGTTTTGAACTGCATTGCCAGCAGCCATAGCTAGCATGAAGAATGATGAGAAATAATAGGAGTTTCTCTGGAAAATCCCATGTTTGTTCTAAATACAAATACAGATGCAGAAAGATCTCACTGTCACCCTGTCTCCATATTTGTCCATCTTGTAATCCACTTTCTGGGATTGCGCTGGACCAAAGGATGGATTGTGATTTCAAAACTAATATATAATTGGGTGGGTCGTAGGTGTGCACAATATTGATCACAAGATTCAAAAATTCATATAATGCTTCCCCCAAACTTCCCAACCTCTCCTTATACTTGCAAATGTGAAGCTCATGGCTTGCTTCTTGCTAGTTTCTATATTTTAGGCATTATTTTGTGCCACCCTTCAATAGAAATTCCCAGGACGGTTAGCACAAAAGAAACAAGGCCCAAGCAAAATAACAACAGTGTGCATTACTCCTCAACCATGGCTAGTCTGCCCCCGCCATCCCATTTTCTGAGGCAAGTTTGCATAGGAACTAGTAAATTTTTGAAGTGCAAAAAAATAGAGGCAGCGTACTGTAGTGGTTTGAATACTGTATTAGAGGTCTGTCTACACCTGAAAAAATACCTAATTTTCCCTTTATATTTACAATCCACATGGATGCTGCATTTATTCCATTAGCACCCCAATAGCAATCACAGCATTAAGCAGCTTTCCCCTGGGGTGTTTAGCAACTATGTGACTGATTAAGGGTCACACTGACCTAAGTGGTTAGTGTAGACATGACCCATGTGGACAGGGTCTAGCACTCCAAGTGATGAGGGTTGGAATCATGGCTCAGTCATGGAAATTTATTGAGAAACTATGAGTAAGTCACACAGCTTATGATTTAAAAAAGAAAATTTATGCTCCCAGTTTCTTCCTTAATATAAGAACCCCAAAGAAAGATACATTATTTCATAGTATCGTGAGTCACAGATTGGATATACCATACATACAAAACCTTACTCAGTGTAAATTATCTCCTGTTTTTACAGATTTGTCATGTTAAAAAAATCTTGTTGATAGAAAAAGAAAAAAGCAGAACCAATTGTTGCAACCCTGGGACAAAGAAAATATCATTTTCATTGGACACCTATAAACTCACATAGCATTCCAGAAATAGATGCAATTGACTAACAAAAGGCTGTTTGGAAGTGTCCTATCTGGATAATTTACAGAAAAAAACCCTTTTCAGCTTATTTTTTTCCAGTAGAGTCTCTATTTTTTAAAAGGAAAGAAAAAAAAGCTAAGGAAAACAAACCTTGCTGTTTAAAATTCTACCTCACATAAACATCTTGCTTGTTGAATCTCATTGACAATAGAACATTTCTTGCTACTTTTTGAATAAATTGCACTGGCATGTTTTGAAATTAAAATGATTTTAATAGTTTCTGTTTCAAAGTGTTGGGAAAATGTCGGATATCTTTCGGTGCCTTTCTTATCTGTCCAGTAAAAACAAATTGTAACACATACACAGTCTAAATTCTTTTTACTATAACAGCCTTCAAAGTAATAACTGGGAAGTGAATGGAAAGACTAAGCACATGGATTTTGTTTCCCTCTCACCCTCAGAAGTCTCGCATTACATCACATTTGTTACAGGAGTTTCTATTTATCTGGTTATCTGTTACTCTTACCATTACAATTGAACTTTGGAAAAAACTTAAACCTATTATCTCCTTTATCAAGGGGGCCTATTTATTTATTTATTTATTTACTACATTTATATCCTGCCCTTCTCACCCCGAAGGGGACTCAGAGCGGCTTACAAATGATATGTACATACATACAATATATTATATTATTAGCATAGCACAATATTAGCATTATATATTACTATATTTACTATACCTCTATAATATAATATGATTAGTAATATTATATGTAATATATAATATATAATTAATATTATTGTATTATTATTAGTATTATATTGTATTACATTAAAATATTATTGCTCGCAAGGACTCTAGCTGTAGGCCATGCTGACCCTAACTATGTATTTTCAAGCTACAGATTACTCTTTCCCCACATGAGCCTCAATATCACAGGGCAAACGTTCAAATCACTGTTGCCTGTATTTGTTGTCTGAATTCACCTTGAGCCAGTACAGTAATGTGTTCAGCTCTACACCTCGTCATCTCTTATGCAAATCTATTCAAACACAACATAGCCAAATGTACAGTTTTACCAGGTCCGGAACAGCTGCTACATATTGTCATTGGCATACTCTGTCTTTGGAAACCAGTTAAGACTGAAAAAGCTGAGGCTTGGAGATAAGAAAACTGTTTATTCACAGAAAATAAACAGTGGGATCTTCCAAAGATCTGAATTGGTGCCAATACTGATTATATTCATTCAATTGTGATCAGGAGTCAGCATTAACAGTGAAGGAATCAACTGAAAAAGGGAGCCAAATTATGACTTTTAAACTGAGCTAGTAGGGCTACAAACATATGCACAATTAACTGGGAGGGGGTTCCTGTGGAGTCAATAGGGCTTTCTTCTGTAAAAATGTATGTAGCAGGATACACTGCAGGTAGCAAAATGTTACATGAAATTCACAGTTGGGACAAAACTGTTTGGAGAAAAAAAAGAAACCCCCGCTAATTTTTCATACAGGCCCCAGCTTGGTTTAAATTGGATATAATTATTATTCAGAAATGTCAGTTTAGCATGCTACAGCAGAGAATAAGGGAAACACTATGTTAGGTTTACTAGAAGCTTTCAAATAAAATGGAAGCATGATAAGGCCATTCTATCATTCTACAGTGCCTCAGTATTTAAAATAGTGGTGTTCAGTTCAGGTTCATTAATCTTTTAAGATACTGTAGCATTGGATTAATAAAAAGAAGCAGTAGCAGCAATTACAAGATAATTACTAATCTTCATTTTTTGAGAAAGTCTTGAAAGTTTCCCGCCACACACAGAAAACAGGTAAGTCCTACAGACCACAAAACAACTTTGGAGGCTGCATGGAGTAAACTATCTAAAAGGCTTGTTCATTTTGGCTGAACCTCAATCCGTTTCTGCTGGCCGGATACTGGTAGACTCCCCATATCTGTTTTGTATACCTCCCGAAGACAGGTGGGTAGCCGGATAGCCGCTTTCAGTCCTTAGCCAAAGAATGTGGCTAGATCCAGCTCATTGGCTGCAATGGGGAATTTACGAGGCTCCCCTTTCCTGCGAGCCTTTCCTTTTTTCATTCAAGGGAGCTTGGGTGTCAGCAACGGGGTTAAGAAAGCACTCTATCTGGACCATTATGAGGAGAACTTCCCACAAGCTCCCATTCCATATCCTTCATTAAGAACTGGATTAAAAGCATCAGTTAAGATAAAGCTGTTTCTACTCTAGAGGAGAGACGCTGCAGGCAGGTGCACACTTTTTCTTCCCAAAGCATTTTAAGGAGGCCCAGGGAAGGAAGTACTATGACCTGGAGTTATTCTCCTCGGGTTTCCTTTAAAAAAAACCCTCTTTTTTCTCTACTGCAGACCCTGTCTGAACTGGGCACACTTAAATCTCCTTTCTGCTTTGGGTTTAATGCTTCCTTAAATGTGTTTCTACTTTCTACTCTAGAGGAGAAGTAACCAGGTGGTAGTAGTTTTCAGAGAATGAGGGTTTTTGTTTTGTTTGCTAGGAATTATCATCATCATCATCATCATCATCATCATCATCATCATCATCATCATCATCTTTTAGAAGTATTTGAAGGAGAGGAAGTTCCCACATATGGTTATGAATGTTAGAATTTTTAAGAGAATTATTATTTTTTCTCCATAAAAATATCTCTGAATATGAGAGAATTCATACAGAATTTATTTTGGGAGGAGGGCACAATATGCTGATGATATTCAGCCTTTCCCAATCTCTCTTATTCATCTCATATAAAGAGTATCACAGAACATTTTGGAGGGTGCAGTGAGGGTGAATAATTGATCTTGTTGGTCAGGAAGCAAGCCTGCAACTAGCAATATGATCTGAATAGGCTGGCCTGTGCTCAGTGAAAAGCCAAGATGTTCTCTTGGGTCCAGTGCTGCTGCTCCTGGATGACCAGATGGCCAGGAGTGCCTTTTCTCAGTTTTGAATGATCTGCCAGTGTATCCCTACCATGGTAAGGTGGTTCTTATACCAGGAGTCCAATAACCTTCTTCAGTTGTGGTGATTCTGTAGTGTTGAGCATGAGAAACTCCCATCCAACACGAAGTTCTTTTTTATTAGTATCCTTGAACATAGGCTCATACACCGCATTTCTCTAGATTTATTGAAATTAGCTTACACAAAGTCTAGAATGCATGACTTGACTCCTCCTTTGCCCTATATAACAAACTCTAGGAGAACATGGTCAGTCCCATTAAAGGGCCCTGCCACTTCTATCCCATAAACTAGATCATCATTACTAGTTAGGATCAGATCTAAAATAACCAATCCCTTGATGCCTCTTCCACCTTCTGGACAATGAAATTATCTGCAAGCCAAGTGAAGAATGTGTTAACTTCTAACTAAGGTCAGAATAGGTGAAATATCCAATTTCATCTATGTTATCTCTCTTCTCTGTTTCAGGAAAGCATCATGCAAATCCTCTGTCTGGTTGGAAAATGTTTCAAAACTGCAGCTGGTATAAAACGTGCTGGCTATGCTTTTGTCTGTTGTATGCTTTATACACCTCATAATTCTGGTGTTGAAACAACTTGGCAGACTTTCGATTTTTCTCTGAGCCCAAGCTTCTGCTGCTTACTTGTAAACCTCTAACTTTCTTAGGGCCCCCTTACTTGTACCTTGAGTCATCATCATCATCATCATCATTTAATTACTTATTAATCGCCCTCCATCCATGATGCTCTAGGCGATTTACAAGATAAAATTGTAAAGGATAAAAATATATACATACAAATATTGATAAAATTAACATAGATTAAAAGCTCTAGGTCTTGAGTGCTAGGGTAAAAGGCCCTAACTCACGCATGGCTCTCATATGGGGCGGCAAGGCATTCCATAAGGCAGGGGCAGAAATAGAAAAAGCTCTGCGCCTGGTCCTTTCCAAGTGCACTTCTCTAGGACCCGGTACATAAAGTAAGTCTCGTTGGGACGGTCGTTGCAACCTCCGATGATGGGAGAAGGAGAGACGGTCCCTAAGGTACGATGGGCCCTGGCCGTAAAGAGTTTTAAAGGTCACAACTAGCATCTTATATAGACCACGGTAATCAGTTGGAGTCACAACCTAACATGCACATATCCTGTGATGAATGTTGTTCTTTTAGAACAGAGGATGTTGTGTTCTTGAAATGAAATTATGCATAACTTTACTTGCTGTGCATAATTGGGATATTATGTTAGAAGTGTGAATTTGTCTTATCCCTTGATACCACTAATTAGTGTTTTTTAAGTACCTGAGTGTTATTTGCAGTCTGACAGATTGTTATGTCTCTGGTCAATCAAAAGCATTTAAATTATTTTGAAAAAGAGTAGATGAGGTGGATCTGGGAAGAATGTTGTATGAGAATCTATTTGAATGCTTTAATAAGAACTATTTCTGCGTTCAAAGGTTTCAGTTCCCCTTAGGCCATAGCAGGGCAATAGCATTAAAATGTACAGAAGTCAGGCTTAGTGGTTTAATGGGAGAAGGGATGTCATTTAAAAGATTTAAGCCACTAAAGATGTTCAGAGGGGGAACATTTAGATTAAAAGTATGTGATCATCCGCATGGAAAATAATAATACATAGACTACTTTCCCATTGAGAGACTGCATTTTGAAAGAATCTACACTTCTCTCAGGAATGCTTTATACATGTTGTTAAATAACTTGTACCATGTCTCCCAAGACTACCATCCAAGCTTCTTTGTGTTCCTAAGGCAATTATGCAACTAGGGAAACAAGTCAATGCTATAGAAACAATAGCCCCAAGAGCAATTGAAATGAAGGGGGAGGGCAGGAGCAGGAAACCACAGATGCTACAACTATGAGGAACGGAAAGAAGGCACTGTTGGCATATTGAGCTGCTTGTCTAGCAGATGAGTCTTATGAGCTTATGTGCCTGAAGGAAGTATAGAGGGAATGCTTCCAACATATGGAAGACAGTGGTGGAGCACATCCTCCTCGTTCAGTATTTTCAAACTCCGTTTAAAAGGCTCACGCTGCAAAAGAAAATATCTCTGTGTGAGAACAGGGATGTGTTAGAAGTTTGTTCAGTTTGCATTTCAGTACAAAATTACCAAATGTGCACAACTTGAATTTGCTGGAACTTATTCTCTGTGTCCTCCTTTTAAAGCTAACTTTACAGTATTAAACATTGAGAGACTCCTTTATTAGGCTGGGCTGCTAAAGTCTGCATCATGCTGGTCACCACTGGGAGATTGGTTATATTTTGGCATCATTCATGCCAACCCCTTTCCCATTGCGAGGTAGATTTAGAATGCTTTACCACAAGCAAGTCCAACAGTGCAGCCTCCTTACAGTGACGCTGGTATCAGAGCTCATAACTTGGGCTGAAGCCATCTATTTCAGGAGGCAGTTTCTCTCCAACAAAGCAGCAAGCTGGGGCCTCTGAACATCCAGCAGCATTACAGCAAACAGGCCATCTGCTGACTCTGTAGTGGGGCTGGGTAAGTAGCAAAGCATCAAGTTCCATATGGATCAAGGATGCCAACTGTGAAGGCGTACTTCCAGGTGTCATGGTAAAAATATCGTGGTTGGCAGAAAATGACTACAATTTACCCTCAGATTATAAATAAGAATATCACATTAGAAATAGAGTAATGGAACGGAACGAGAGTTAAATTAGTGCTACACTAAATGTTGTAAGATCGGATCAGTATAAAAGTTGCCATTGAGAGAGTATGTTGGGGCCAATCTAACTAGTAAGCAGAGTGAGGCAACTACTTTTAATGGCAGATGCTGGTAAAGACATTACAGTGGTAGCTCTTTGCCATTCCACATGTATGTCCCAGTCTGCCCTTCACCCCAAAATACCCTGATACTTCAGGCAATTGGTGAAGGACCCAATACTATTTCCATTGTTGAAATAAAATTCAGTTCTTAATCCATTGGATGTTGGTATATGGAATGAAACTTAGATGCCATTGTTTGTATCAGGTAAGAAAATGCCCTAAGATGGCTGTGGCCCAAATGCCCACTTTCATTTATGTTAAGGACATATATCAATCCTTTTGTTAGCTTTCTTGAGCAAAGGAGATGAAAATGCAACTTGTATGTTACCGATTAAATGATGTTCCAGAAGGATTTGTGTACTGAATCATGACATATTATGTGGTAAATATGGTGATGTCACAGCACCCACATGGCCAGCCCTACTTGACCAACTAATAGTGACACTGACAGCAAATGAAATCTTTGATGTACTGCATGTGGTAAAAATAATACATATACTCCCTTTCTTGCCATGATGAAGTCTCAGTTCCATGTGATCATGAGTAGTAACAAATACCTATAATGTTTTTGAAGGACATTTTAATCATGCTTTAAATGTTTAAAAAAAATCAAAGGAGCTTACAGTGAAAACAGATACAAGAAAAGCAATAATTAAAAATATAAAATGATATAAATTAAAAGCAGTTTATTAAAACCAGAGGTAACTGAAAGCTAATGCTTGAATGGAATGGCTAGGTGAACAATACTTCAATGTAGCTGTGGAGCAAATGCTGTTTTTTTAAAACAGAAGGGATTGATCTGCATACAAAACAATATTTTGTGCTCAGAAAGCACATTTTCTGCCTAGGACTTAATATTTCTGTCTTGAAATACTATTTTCCATGCAGAAGATGTCATTTCGTGTGAAAAATAAGGGGTTTTTTTAATTCTAAACAACCATATCTGAATTATGTTCAGAACAAATCTGCAATTACAGCTGGTCTTGGTAAAGCAATTAATACCTCTGTAATGAAATATTATTTTTTCAAAAAAAATGCATTTCTTATGCAAAAATAACCTTATGTGAATTTTGCACAGAATAAGGCCTGAATTGCACATAACCTTCAGAAATTACATGGTTTTCAATGGTTATTTGCAATTCATAGCTTTTGTGCAAAATTCACATATGGCTGTTTTTGCACAGAAAACTGCATGGTTTTCAAAGGCCTCTTTGTAGTAGCAAGAAAATTGCTGAAATTACTCATTGCTAATTTCAAGGAGAAACTTAGTGAAGAAATATATTCCCAATTGAAAGCAGAAACACCCAACCCTGGGAGCAAACCTCCTTTCAGCATGAGAAGTAGTAAATAACTAGGGTGGAAACCCAAAATAGGTTCTTGGTTTATTTTAATAATGAACACAGTTTGATAAAGGGAATTAATCAAAGGGAAAGAAAGTATAGATGAGATGCCTAGGAAGTACAGATGTTGCAATATCTTTGTGAAGGAAAACAGTGCCATATGTTCTTCCAAGATAGCAAGGTGGGAACTTGTGGGACATGCCTTGCTCTCAGTTTTATACTCCGTCACCACCCTTCACTAAGAGCAGCATGTAGAGAAGAGAACAGCCAACAACCAACCTGGTTTTCAAAGAGCAAGATATTCTAGCACTGTGTGAAGTCATTTCATGGAAAAAATAATCTGAAAGTCTGCATAGCAAATATATTTCTTTTGCAACAAACAGTATTTTCTGTGCGTACGAGTGGCATACTGTTCTTATCAGCTTGCAATTCACTTTTTAAATATACGAACATAGGACAAACTGGTCAGCTCTGACTTGAGGGAATAATAAAAGGACATAAATTTGACATTAAGAAAGAATACACAGAAAAGCCTATAGGGGGAACACTTTAACCTTATTGGCATTAAGCTCTGACTGTTTTGTTTCTGCTTCATTCAAAAGGATGGCTAACAATAGGAAACTGACTAAATTATATTTGATTAAGGCATGGTCATAATCTCTGAGCCAATGCAGAGTGAAAAACAGTTGCTCAGTTTCTAAGCAACACACAGAGTCAAAGTAGTGACAATATTATTTTTTAACATCACATAAGTATCCTAGCAGTGAGAACAAGATTTGGTGGCACTTCTTAACAAGTGTGAATTTCTATAGCTTGAATTGTGAGATTTTATGATCTTACTTTTCTAAGATGCTGCTTTAAAATATAATTATAAAATCACAGTCATCCCAAACAATGTAGTAATAAAAAAAACTGGTAATTAAATTTACAGAACATGACCACAATCCCATGCATAGTAACCTGGGAGTAAGCACAAGTAAGCTGTTTTTCATTATTATTATTTTGGTGCTCTACAGGTTTAACTTGTAAAATACATTTGGTATCATGGTACTATTATTCTGCTTCTTCTTTCTAATTTCTGAAGCCTCTTTCTCTCATTTATTTTCTTGTCAAGGTGGAAGTAATGGAGGCTCTCCCTGACCATGCATTTATTGTCGCAGGATGTTGTCGATGTATTTTCACAAGTAGAAGCATGAACCTCAGGATGGACTTTTTGTTTTCTGATAACAAATCTTTCCATGGTGAATTGGAAACAATTATAACTGAGAAAAATTCAAAGCAAATTGAGCAAAATTCAAAGATATAAAGACGGGCATGGCAAATCATTGTTGAAAGCATTCTACAGCCCAGTATAGTGGCTTAATTTAGACATCTGACATTTTAACGCTAGCTCATATTGGTTCAGCTCTCCAGATATACCTGTTACATGTGTTGTTCAGCTTCAAACTTACCTAATCACCTCTGAGCATGGCAGTAGTTGAACGTCCTTTAGGTTTAGTTGCATCATAACATACAATATTACTCCTACCTCTTCTCCTCCCCAGCTAACATACAATTTATTTTGGCTCATGAGGTATATAAAATTTGTGAAGGCAGTTCTCTCTATTCCTGGCATTGAAATGCAACCTAAAAAATAAAGAACTAAAGGTGTTCTGCCTTTTTATAGTATCCAAGCTCTGTTGCTTGAGTTAGATCCCTGGCTTTTACCAAACTAGAGGAGCCCCTAGGAATTTTTATTGACTTTGGCTTTTTTTCCTTACATCCAATTGTGCAATTGTTAGGCTTCTCACACCTTCCTATCATGTCAGCTCACTGTCGTACTCTTTATTTATTTCATGTCAAAAGCATTGCACAATAAATAAGTTTAAAACTGATAAAATAATGGAATCACAAGCAGCTAAATAGTTTTAGACCAAAAGCGGGCAACAGCAACCACGTTGTCCATAGCTTTAAACAGCAACTCCTCTGTACATGAGGCAGGACATTGTGGGCAAGCATACCTATGTGGAGTTGTTTGTTGTGCTCCACAGTCACACAAGGTGGAGGATTCCTCCAAGTAGTGCCATCTTGCCAGGTTGTCTTTTGATCTGCCCACTCCGCTTCTGAGTCTGTTCAGGGACTTCCAAGTTGTCCATTTCTGATTTGCCCCTGGAGAGACCCTGATGGGGGGCATCCTGTTGGGATGGCCTGGTTTAGCTGCCCAGAGGGATACTCTTGCTGTTGCTGGAGGAAAATTTAGAGGACTGGTGAAGCTTTTCCTTGATGTGAGTCTAAAGGAAGGAGGCTGATAGCCATGTAGTGGATGGCTTTCACAATTATCAACCTTATTTCTCTCACAGTTAGCAGCAACTTCCCGTCACACATCGGGGGAGCAATGCCAGCTAGCTTGTAAAGTTTCTCAACAGGTTTAGGTTTAAGGCATCCTGTGATTATTCTGCACGTTTCATTCAGTGCTATGTTCACTTGCATCACATGGACAGACATGTGACAGACAGGACAGGCATAGTCAGCAGTTGAGTAAGACAAGGCCAGGGCTGATGTTCTTATTAATTTTGGGTCTGCACCCTATGCACTGCCTGTAAGTTTCTGCAGGATGTTATTGCTTGCAACAACTTTGCGCTTGGTATTCATGCAGCGTTTCCTAAATGTTAATGTTCAATCTAAAGTGACACCAAGATATTTAAGATGGAAACAGTGTTCGAGTTCTTAGCCTTTCAGTTTCCTGTTGGCGTGGATTCATACAAGTATCTATAGTGTCACAGTTGTACTGTGACACTATAGATACTTGTATAAATTCACACCATGTACACACCCTTCCCCTTCCTCATCTTCCACTCTGGTGTTGAATGTTCCTCTTTCATTTGAATTGTGTTTTGGGTTTGCACCCATATGAAGAATGCAGAAGGAGACAAAGGCTATCAGACTTAGGAGCCACCTGATAGAATCTTGGGAATTATGCTGAGAGGGGACTATACAAGTGACAGGTGATGGAAATGTCAGATGAAGAGATGACTTGGGCATACAGATAACAGCTTCATTCAACTGTCACCGAGAAAGGAAGAGAATGATGGAGTGCCCCAGGTTATAGCTGGGAAACATCAGCACAAGAAAATTAATAGTATAGTAACCAGACCTTGGCACCCTCCTGTTCATCAGCTGTCTTTTACTTGGTGACAATGTGGAAAAATAATATATATAATATTGTGGGTATGAACGATTTTTTTCCTCATGGAACATTTGTTCCTGAGACTATTTGTGTAAGAATGTATTGGTATTTATTTGTAGATTTAAAAAAAAAACAGGTGTATTTTAACCAAACAAATATAAGCACTGATTTCTGATGGGAAGGTTGGGTAGGATGTGTTTTTTATATACAAATTAGTGACAGGAGAGAATATAACCTTTTTTTAGTTTACAACCTGTGAAAGCAGGAGAATAATGATTTCTTTAAACTATATATGTGTCAGAAAATAATGCAGGGAAATTTATATGAAATATCTCATTTTGAAACAGGAAGACAGAGATAGTATTTAACAAGTGCTACAAAGTGAGAGACCAGAGCAAATAATTCATAGCTTACTTACTAGCAAATTGAGTCATTTTTACATCTCTCCAAATATCTGCAAACAGACCGGTGCCTTGTACATTTTTATTATTTCATTACTGTTTGGAGAAAATGTACAGGTATTATGAACAGTACACTCTATGCGATTTTTAGGGGACATTGTGCAGTCATAAAGAATCATGTCCACATGATATTTCTATTTCCTTCAAAATGATTATACAGATATCTCTGGCTCAAATATTCATGTGTTTTACTATAAAAGTTTGGTTGCTCTAGTGCCTATAGCCTTTAAATTCCCCTTTCCATGTGTCCAAAACACATGGGTATTTATGAAGTGACATATAGAAGCTTCCAAAACAAATTATCGTATTTACTCTAATCTAATGCTCACCTTTGGGGCTAAATTACCAACCCAAAATTAGGATGCACATTAGATTTGTATAATAGATTTTAGTGCCAAGCCAAAGCAAAAGGGGAAGATACTTTAAGGAGCACATGAAGTTCCTATTTGAGGGATGTCATCTCTAATTTAATTGCAATTGCTCAATGCTGTGCACTTCTGGAATTTGTAGTTTGGTGGGGCATCACATTTTTGGCAGCTCCCATGATCCCAAACTACAGCCCCCATAACCCCATAGCATTGAGTCCGATCAGTTAAAGTGAATTCATTCTACAGCGTCAACGCATCCCAAGGTTTTCCTTTTCATAGCTGAAAGCTTTCGTGTTCTAACACTTTTGTTTTTAAAGAAGGAATAATGAACATGCAGCCATTGTAATGTGTACCTTTTTTGGCTAAATGACAGAATGCAATTTTTGCCATTACACATTACATTTGCCAGCAAATATTTTTGGTTTCAGGGTTTTGAAAATTGTGCATTAGATTCAATGGCACATTAGACTCAAATAAATACGGGTACAGTACTTTTAAAATACCTCAATTAACATTGGTATATTTACGCCTTTCACATAATTCACCCAGGTCCATAACTTATCCAAAGCAGCAGGGCTGTAGATAGGAATAATAAGGAAAAGACCAGAGACAATACTTTAAATAGAGTAAAAATGGTATAATTTATTCAATTGGAACTTTAAAATAGTTCCTATGTTATTAATAGCAACCAGATTTACCAAGTCATGCTCTCTGTATCCCAAGTACCATTTTTAAAGCTAGAAAGATATGTTTCAACATAAAAAATTCTAATGCTTTGTGTCATATTCCCTTTTTGGACTTCACTAGGTTTTACACAACTCTGTGATATATTCAATTTTTTTCTTCCTTTTTCTCGTATTTAGCATATGGCTGTCCTGATTTTTTAGTTTCATGTGGGCATGGAAGGGCTGATCCTACTATTAGATAGAGTGAGGCATGTGCATCAGGCATCTGATGCTGGGTTGCTGGTTGGGGGGGGGGGGCAGACTTTTGGATGTTCCTCCTGAACTTACCATCTGCTGAGGGTCAAAACACTGTATGCCATACATCCTGTCCTTCAACTCTTAGATTGGTGCAGGATTCTGAAATAAGATAAGTCAGTTTCTGGTGTGGATGGAGAAGAGTTCTTAGCCTTGGGCAGCAAATGTACTGGGGCATTCTCTAATTTGGACTCAAACCCAAGACTCACTTGCTACTCTCTCTAATGGACCAAGTTAGTGTGTGGTGTATTTCCTGCTAGGCTAGTGTGTCACAAAATATGATGATTTGTTGCCAGTGAAGGCAGATACAATAGTGTTCCATTTTATTTATTTATTTATTTATTATTCAAACTTATATGCCGCCACTCCCCTAGGGCTTGGGGTGGCTTACAAGAACTGGCTAAAATCTAACAATTTAAAAACATCTTTTAAAAAAATCTTAAAACATCCTAAAAGCATCTTTTAAAAACATCAATAACAGAAATTAAAATTTTGTGACGATGAGGCTGAAATCATAGGAAGACATGTATGTCTTACTTCTTTATATATAGGTATATATAATATTGGGCATACATCGAAAGAGTGAGAACAATATTTGTTGAGAAAATGAGGAAAGTTAAAGGTATAGTTGAAGGGAGGGAAAAGGAGCAGGGGAAAAAGGAAGGGGGGGAATAGAAAAAAGAGAAAAAAGAAGAAAAAGAGAGCAAAAAACAACAACTACCAATCCAAGTTACAAATATATGTATTTATTAGGCTTGAGCGATCCATGAAAAAATTGATTCTAAACTCGTTTCAAAAGTAGGGAGCGCCAGCGTTTCATTTCTGATGTCATTTCCGAATTTTGCCCCCCAAAAAATTCAAAATTAACGAAAATTCGTTAGTTTCAAAAGTAATTCGTTAATGGCGGACGCGCATGCGCAGTGGCAAAAAAAAACAGCACGAGGGGAGATTTTACAGGACTCTCCCACCCTCATTTTTGAGTGATCTTCTTCAAACTTGGTACAGTGGTAGAACACATTTAACACTGATAGCTCACCAAAATTTGGAACGTTTCCCTTATCCTCTGATTTTTGGCGAATTTTCATAGCTTTTATAATAAACCATTTTTTAATAATTGCAGAAATCTGTTCCTGGTTTGAAAGTCTTATTTCCTGTTAAATTGGGTTGTCTTTACTGTGAAAGTCATTGTTCTACTTCAGAAACTTTGTTTTTGTGGCTGAAACTTTGTTAAATTGGTGTGTGTGTGATATATACCGTAATATATATATATATATATATATATATAGAGTCCCTGCATATGTGTGTGTGTGTGTGTGTATAGGTAAAGGTAAAGGTATCCCTTGACGTTAAGTTCAGTCATGTCTGACTCTGGGGGTTGGTGCTCATCTCCATTTCTAAGCCCAAGAGCCAGTGTTGTCCATAGACACCTCCAAGGTCATGTGGCCGGCATGACTACATGAAGTGCCATTACCTTCCCGCCAGAGCGGTACCTATTGATCTACTCACATTGGCATGTTTTCAAGCTGCTAGGTTGGCAGAAGCTGGAGCTAACAGCGGGCACTCACTCTGCTCCCGGGATTTGAACCTGGGACCTTTCGGTCTGCAAGTTCAGCAGCTCAGTGCTTTAACACACTTCGCCATCGGGGCTCATGTATATATAATATACATACACATACACACAATGTGGAGAATATGTGGAAAGGTAGACAGATAAGTTGGGAGCCACAGCGAAGGCACCTTCCTGGGAGCAAGGTCTAATAATAATAATAATAATAATAATAATAATAATAATAAAAATAATAATAATAAATCCCTTACAATATCCAAGATGGCTCACTGCTACAGAATCTTGGGAGCTTTAGTTTGGTATGGTACCATTATTGGCAGAGAAAGCTAAGCTGTAGGAGTTGAAATCCAATCATTTATCCTCCCTATAGAATCAATTTTATATGCATTTTTAGCTACAGAAAAGCTAAAATCAGGACAGTAAAAGAACAACACCCAGAAAATGGGAATTCCAGACAGGGCCAGCTAATACCTCCCAACAAAGGATTCCCCCAGGTAGGAAGCAGCCAGGCTTTGAAGCTGCAAGGCTATTCAATGCTAATCAAGGTGACCAATTGCAACATTCACACTTGCCTCCCACAGACAAGAGTTCTTTCTCCCACCCTGGACCTTCCACAGATATATAAACCCCACTTGCCTAGCTTCGCACAGATGTCAAAACCTCTGAGTATGTCTGCCACAGATGTGGGTGAAACGTCAGGAGAGAATGCTTCTTGCACATGGCCATAGAGCCCGGAAAACTCATAGCAACCCAGCCAGTAGGCTGTTGCTGAACAACCTATGAACTTTTAGCATTAAAGGAAAAAATGCCCAAGATTTTATCACTTAATACTGTTGGCATGTCTGGAGAAGAAGAATAGAATGCTTCTATACCAGGCAAGGGCAAAATTGTAGGAGTTGAAATCCAAAACAATTTGACAGAAAACTGGGAGTTGTAGTTTGGCATGGTACTGGCTCTCTTCTGCAGGGAAGGCTAGGGACTTTGTAAAACTACAGCTCACATGATTACATGGCACTGAATCTGTTGCAATTGAGCTGGTGCCATAATCCTTTCCGGGAGATCTCCTCAGTGGAGATATCTCTTAAAGGGATATCCTCTGGCTCTAAGGACTCCGTTTAGGAAGGCTTGCCTGGCTCTGGTATTCCCCTTTAAGCCAGTGGCTGGAAAGTCTGGAAAGAAGCAAAACCAAACACGCGGCTCCAGAGGAGAAGGCCAAGCGCAGGCAGGCATGTCTCTTCTCTCTTCTCTTCCCTCCCTCCCTGCTTCTCTCTCTCTCTCTCTCTCTCTCTCTCTCAGAGAAGGGAAGCGAGAGCAATGCAGAAGGCTTCTACTGAGCCGGTGGTGGTGGGGGGGGGGGGGCGCGTCTCAATGGCATTTTTAAAATGCTAGCAGATCGATGGCCATGCCTCTCCCTCCCTCCCTCTTCCGCTTTGATTGGCTGAGAGGCATGCCAACATGGCTTCTCCTCTCAGAGGGTCTACAGCTACATCCGAAGACATCAGAAACAAACGAAAAAAAGGTACTTTTATTATTCAAATTCGTAATATTTGTAAGGCAGTGAGCAGATGGTTCAATATCAATTCAAAAGTAATTATGAAACGAATTTTAAACTAATTTAGCGAACTAACGAAAAATTTGCTCAAGCCTAGTATTTATATGTGACTTCCATCTTAGCCTTTGCATTTCCAGTTCTTAAAAAAAAAAAGAATATCTTTATCAGGAATAGAGAAAACAAAAATATTGTCATTGGCATAAGATAAGTCAGTAATTCTTTACTTCTTCATTCTGAAGGCGTAAAAAAAAACCCACAAGAAAGATAGGGTGAGAAGCACAGAGAAATCAACCTTTGTCTTTTGGTTTAATGCTATTCATCTTCTTTTCCTTTCTTATTCCTCTACTTTGGACCAGTCCGTGTATTTTATCGGATTTCCTGTGTTTTTCTTTCGTAACAAGGTTAGTTTATCCATGTCTTTAATCTCTCTTACTTTCTGGATCCATTCTTCTATGTTTGGTATTTTCTTTTTGCTTCCACTGTTTTGCAAAACTAATTCTGGTGGCTGTGGTCAAATATGTGAACAAGATATCGTCGTTGGTGTCTAGGTGAATATCCAAATCAGTTATACCCAATAGGTAGTATTCCAGTTTCCTGGGAAATTTTATCTTAAGAATTTGTTGGCATGCTGCATGGATTTTCTCCCAGATTTTTTTTTTGTTTCTTTACATGTCCACCACATGTGAAAGAAACTGCCCTCTTGATCCTCTGCATGTCTTACTTCTGAATTATCATCATTATAACAAGTTGGAAGGATATTTTGCTATAGAAATCTGTTTAAGGTAGGACCAGTAAGTGAGTAAGTGACCTCCCTTGCCAACAAGGGACATTGTATCTAATGCCAACCAAGTGAATTTGGCACATGAGGCAAAAATCCTACAAGCAATTCTCCCTGGCAGTAAAACTATAATAACGAATTAAATAATTTGCTGTCTCTTCATAATACCCAAAATCTCCTGCTTGCAGCAGTCACCACATTCTGCCTAATATTAGTGCTGGCTCTAATTTTTATGGGTTCATAAGAATTCATGATCATCTCTCCCTGATGAAAAGATCACTATCTTTTATTGAAAAATACCTGCACACTTAATACATTAAATATCTTAAGGCAATTTTGTTTTGGTGTGAATTGTTTTAGCCCTCTGACAGCTTTGTTTATAAAAGGATAGGAGCCCAATTTCAAGCTCCCTCTGCTCTACCTCCTACACTGATGGGAAATTGGTCATTTTGAGAAAGCTGTTCTGTCAGCTCATGCTTCCCCCCCAGCTGCTGATGTAAGCTAACTGCTCTTTTCCATGGCTGAATGCCATTTATAATAGAAATAACTGCTTACTAATTAGCAGCTATATCTGTTAACTGCTTATTTGTTAGAGCATGAATTAGTAACCAGCCCTTTGTTGGGTTATAACTCTTCACAACTCTGGAAATGATTCTTGTTCATATAGTAGATCAATACCTGCCAACCTACCCTTTACAAATACATTTCTCCCTCCCCTGGATATCGTATCTCCTTTACACCGCGCTTTCTGATTCCAGTGAGATGAAGCAGGGAGACGGATGGTGGTGACACCTCATAGCAGGTGGTCCATTGTGTACTATGATGTATTAATGGGTGTGATTGTTAAGGCAGTTACATTCTTTAATGACATAGTGCAATGCCTTTTAGAAAATTGCTGATAACTATATAACGCAGCTGCTGCTGCTATATGCATGCGACTAAGAAAAAGGCTATACAGCAATTATCCAATAAACAGCATGGAGTAAGGTCTTGCAGCAACTTGTACTCCAGCATGTCTTTTCATAGTTCTGTAAACTAAGATTTCATATTCACAGAGAGATTATGGGAGATATAATTTCTTCTGTTGTTGCTATAACTCAAAAGGCAATGTGTTTTAATAGAGATCAGGAGACAGCCAATCAAGTCAGTAGCTGGCCTACAAAAACATTGTAATGTCTTCTTCTAAATGGATGACTGTGAGAATAAGACAAGGACTGTAACGTGTAGGAGACAGAGATGGGCAACTTCTAAGAGCATGATATCTGGGAGGCTAGCTCTCTCTGCTTCCAATTCCTCTGGTCCAAAATTGACCAACCGCATCTCTAGGTTCTGGGCAAGGGCAGGTATAGCCCTCCAGGGCTCTTACTTTTATAGATAGGGAGGTAGATAGACAAAAAGATAATATGCACATTTTTGCTGCCCAATGCCCCCTGGAGGACATGAGGGAAATTTCACCATTTAAAACATTTTAAAAGTTGATTTACTTGTGTTGTCGAAGGCTTTCATGGTCGGGATTGCAGGGTTGTTGTATGTCTTTCGGGCTGTGTGGCCATGTTCCAGAAGTATTCTCTCCTGACGTTTCGCCCACATCTATGGCAGGCATCCTCAGAGGCTGTGAGGCATGAATCACAGCCTCTGAGGATGCCTGCCATAGATGTGGGCGAAACGTCAGGAGAGAATACTTCTGGAACATGGCCACACAGCCCGAAAGACATACAACAACCCCTTGATTTACTTGCTCTTCCAGGCTGCTTATGGCAAAAGGAACCTTTGTATGTTTTTATTGCTGTGTTTCTCAAGTGTTTTATAATGATTGTGATTTTTAATGCCTTTTAAATTTATTTGTGTGTTTTTGTATTTGATATTATTGTATGTTGGTTTTATATCTGTAAGCCGCCCTGAGTCCCTCTGGGGAGATGGTGGCGGGGTACAAAAATAAAATTATTATTATTATTATTATTATTATTATTATTATTATTATTATTATTATTATTCTAACAAGAAATGAACAAGAGGTTGGCTCCCACTAACTTCCTGTTATAAAAGCAGACCCTCCTGGTCCTAAAGCATCCTGGAGTGGAATATATAACTAATTGTCTGGACATCTACTAGAGGTCTTTCGGGATAGATTTCATTTTTCTTATCTTTTTTTGCATAGGCGAGCTTTCTGGGAAGTAATGCAGCACCCTAATTCTTGACAGTTGCCCATTTTAGGAGGGCGAAAATGGATAATTTGGGTTATCTCCCCATCCGGTTTTAGACTAGGGAGGTCTTCCCTCCCCCCAATAAAGTCAAACCAGATGTAATTTCAACTTTTATTTAAAAAGGAAGTCAAGATGTCAACCCTTCCCTGTCCCATGCATTTAAATCTGCTGGATTGACACTTTCGCCTCACTTTAGCACTGATGATGGCACATAGCAGTACAAATGAAGCATCAAGCCACCATTTGGGAATGCCACAAAAAGGTATGTAACAGAGAACAGCAGTGGCATCCAGGAGTATTAGCCAGGAAGCTCCCTTGCTGCCCACTCCAAACATTTGAGAGGTCTGCCTCATTCAGCTTCCTGGAAGAGCTGGCATTGTTTTTAGTGCTGGCAGTTTTGGAACTGCCATTTTGGAGGGAGACCTTCTGTGCTTAAACTATAAGCCACCCAGTTTAGTTTGGAAATCATCTGGAGCCTGCCACAAAAGAAAGCTTGGATATAAAAGGAAAGTAGAAATAATTCCGAAGTCCTATAAACATTTTTTAAGCCTGTGTTCCTTCAATCTATTGCGCAATTTTTTACTTCCCCAACTAATAGGGACTTTTGGTGCAGCGTCACTGAAAGCAAATATCCCCTGCAAACTAATATGCATTATCACCCTGCAAGGCCAGCTCAAATGATTTTGACATTCAAGGCAGAAAATCGAGATGAGCTTAAGAGACATTTGGCACATTACAATTTGATGCCCTTGAATGACACTCAATAACCAATGTATGATGTAACCATTTCACTCAGCTTCCTGGTAGGACCAAGGTATGCCTGCCACTCTGGAGAACTAGTAACTCCAGATGTTGGCTCCAAAAACCCTACTAAAAGATGACAGCTTTCTTATGGCATCTGGATAGCTGACCTCTCTCCTGACGAAATGATATGTGAAATTATGAAGGTGTGACCAAGAAGAAGAAATGATGCCCATCAACATTTAGAATGTAAGCCACCCCAAGTCCCTTTGGAGAGATGGTGGTAGGGTATAAAAATTAAGTTATTATTATTAAATGTAGGCAAGAGACCAGGCTATAGTCTGGTTCTACCATTAGGGAAAGGGAGGCATTGGAATAAAAAGCTATGAATGCTAATGCACTAGCCTTGCCTTTGCTAAGATGTGTCCAGATATGGCATAGTATTTCACTGGCAGTGTGGTAAGATGTAATTCTCACTCTAGTCCTGTTCTATATGTGGAGTTGCTTGGGGCATTTTGTCTACTTCAGGCAGCAACTAGCAGAGCTTGGCCTTAAGCAGGAAAATTCAACCCTGCCAAGATGCCCTTTAAGAGGAGGCCATCCCCTCTGTAAGGATCTCATTGCTGGAAAAAAAAACCTTTCACATTTATAGATGGCTACAAAATAGAGACAGAGACAGATATGCAGGAAGAGTCCAAGGGGGTTAATACAGGCTCTAATCTGACCTCAAACAGTTTGTGACTTTGTGTAGAAAGGAAGATCAACTGCAGCTTGCAGTAGAGCTACATTTTTTCTTCTTAAATAAGGAAAATTCTGTCTATAACACCCCCAGCGACTCAGCTGTACAGTGATCAAAACAGCAATCAATTCCTTCAATGCTAAGACTTCAGTGCAAAGAATAAACACTCTTAATAACAGACTCATTTCCCACCACCCGGTTCCCATGCCGCTGAAATGTATATTCCCCATTACCTCCAGGTAGCTCGAATCTGTTTCAAGCACTGGGAGAAAAATGTTTTACTGCGCTATTTTAAGACAGGGACTGGCTGATGGGAGTTCAATTATTTCAGGAAATGTATTTGGGTTGGGTAGGGAGAGTCGAAACTTAACTGAACTATTCTGCTTCATCGGTTTCTGTAAGGTAAGGCACTTCTTGATTAATATTTTAACAGCCTTGGTTACATTGTCTGCATATCTTTGCCTTTTCTTTCTTTCTTTTCTTAAAAAGGGAGCTTTATGAATATCTCAGTGCAAATGGGGAAATTAAGCATTTGTTTCTGAAAGACATTTTGATTTAATACGGCTTCCTTCCCCAATTCGAATGTGGAATAGAAAATGTAAGTGCATGGGAAGAGGAAAAGAGAGTTGTCCAAGGAAAGCGCATTCTCTTGATCTGTGGAAAACAAATAGAAGATCTGACGGACTGCTGGATAGTAGGATGCTTCCACTCAGGACGACAGACAAAAACAATCTGGCATCCATATCTTGAGGATTTAAGTCTCTAGGCAACATTCAGAAAAAATATAAGGCAAACTTTGAACCTCCAGGTGTTTTGGACTTCAACACCCACAATCCCTAACAGCCTCAGGCCCCTTCCTTTCCCCTCTCAGCAGCTTAAGCAGCTGAGGGGGGAAAGGAAGGGGTCTGAGGCTGTTAGGGATTGTGGGAGTTGAAGACCAAAACACCTGGAGGGCCAAAGTTTGCCCATGTGTGATCTAAACCATCTTGGGAAAGTTCATTTTTGGTCTACAGTTTTTCAGATCTTCAGCCAGCATGGCCAGTGCTGTGGTTCTGGTGGTTGTGGGATTTGGAGAGTCGCAGTCCAGGAAATGAACTTTTTCAAGCTCACAAAGCAAATGAGCAGCCCAGAGTTCAGACACCGAGGACAATAAACCATGTAGGTCCCTCCCATGGAGACCTGGGCCACCTTGCTTCTTCTTCTGTGGGCTGGATGTGGTGATTCTCCAGAATTGCCTCCTCGACATTGGCCTCTGAAGGAAGAACTAGCTGAAGCAAAAGAGAATAGGACAAAGCAGGTGCTTGACGTTTGCCTTTTCACCAGTAGCCAAGGATGAGAATGCAGGGGCTTGAAGACACACACCAACAGTGCTGCAAAAGCGTGGCAAGACACGTGTGTGAATGCGTCCACACATGCAGGTGCAGAACCAGCCACAGTTCAGAACCAGCGTGGAAAACAGACCTGACCTGTGTCTTCAAGGCCAAGAACAAGCCATGAGAGTAAAGACAAAGATTTACCCAGCGGAAAAGTGTTCTTACCATACATCAAGGGAACCACTGGTCACATAGGGAAGTTGATGAAGAAACACAACGTCTACAGTACCTACAGATCCATTAAGAAAATCCAACACATGCTATGTTCAGCAAAGGACAAGAGGGTCCCTCTCACCTCTGCAGGAGACTACCGTATACCATGCAGCTGCGTACTAGTCTATATAGGAACCAACAAAAGCAGCATTAACGAATCAAGGAACATGAAAGGCACTGCAGACTAAATCAACTAAAGAAGTCAGCCATAGCAGAGCACTTGATGGACCAACCTGGACACAGCATATTATTTGAGAACACAGAAATGCTAACAACCACCATATGGCAGACTACACAGATAAGCTACTGAAATCCACAAGCATGTGGACAATTTCAACAGAAAGGAGGAAACCATAAACATGAACAAAATCTGACTACAAGTATTAAAAAATTAAAATCAGGGAAGTAAATAATGAACAATTAGAAAACAAAGGAATTGCAGGCATGAAGCAATCAGGGTCAGCCAACACCGCTCAACAAAGGATTCCCCCACGCAGTAAGGAGCCACATCTTGAAGGTGAAAGGCTATTCAAAGCTAATCAAGGTGGCCAATTGCAACACCTGCCTCAAACAGACAGAGTTCTTTTTCCCACCCTGGACTTTTTGCAGATATATAAACTCCACTTGCCTAGTTTCCAACAGATTTCACAACCTCTGAAGATGCCTGCCATATATGCGGGCGAAACGTCGGGAGAGAATGCTCCTGGAATATGGACATACAGCCCGGAAAACTCGGAGTATCCCAGCGATTCCGGCCTGTTTGCTTCCTCGAACTGGTCCAGAGGGGAGACAGCCCTCCGGTCCAGAGCCCTCCATCTCATTGGCTCCTTTAAAAAACACCCACCCACCCTAACCGGGGCTGAGAGAGAGAAGTCGGGGGAAGGGTGTGGGCGCAGGCTGGGCTCGGCGACGAACTTCGGGGCCTTTGATTCAGGGAGAGAGAAAGAAGGACGGGCCATAAAGGGGGAAAGTTGCCGCGAGGCGGGAAAAGAGGGCGAATTCCTGAGGCGAGGGCTGAACTGCGTCCGCGGGGGCCAAGGAGGCCCTGACTCCGCCGCCTAAGTGGCAGGCAAGCGCGAGGGCTGGGCAGGTTTCTTGGCCCCGAGGGGGAGGCCCGAGGAGACCTTCCTCGAGGAAAAGGCGGAGCCCGGCCTGGCCCCGCCCCCCGCCAGCACCGTCCTTTGCTTTTCAAGTTAAAAGCGCCTTTCCTCCCACCGCCTCGCTCTCCTGCCTGCCTTCCTTCCTTCCCTCGAAGTTGGGGAGGCAGCGCCTGTTTGTTTTTCGCCCCACCTGCTGGGAAAAGAAGCCACACTCTTTTCTAAAGGGCTGGCGCGGGGCAGAGGCATCTTTCCTCGCCTCAACTTTGGGAGAGAAGAAGAGCCCAGAGGCGAAGGAGAGCAAGGGACTCCGGCGGGGAAGAGACTCGCCCTCGCTGTCGCCACGGAGTCTCCCCCTCGAAACCAGGAAGCGAAGGAGCCCCTCTGGCTGCCCCTCCGCCTCATCCGCACGCTCCCGCTTTCTCTCTCTCTCCTGACTCGCTCCTGGGGTTGCAGCCAGAGGCTCATTAGCAGCCGCGAAGGCCAGGACTCGCTCGCTCTCCAGCTCTCTCCGTGGCGTTTCTCCCCTCAAGTTGGGCACTTTGGGAAGCGGGAGAAAGACTTCAGGCGAGGACTTGACGTTTCCTCCGGAGTCAAGGCACGGAAGTTTCTCTCTGCCGGGTCGCTTCTACGTCCTCCTCTCGCAACACTCTCCGCTTTGGGGTCTCCATCCTCCTCGCTTTCCTCCTCCGCGGCGTGCGTGCTTTCTGCCTGCCTGGGCTGGTTTGTTTTCTTCCTGGAGAGGAGCCTGCGAAGCGCCAAAGAAGACGAGCAAGGGACCGAGACCCTCGGTTTGCCTGCCTTCCTTCCTTGCCCTCTTTCCCGTTTGGACCGCCTCGCTCCCCCTTCCGCTCCGGATCCCTCTTGGCTTTGTGGTCGCGCTCCTAGAGGCCTCCTTTTGCCTTTCCTTTGCCCCTTCCTCGCTGAAAAGAAATAAATACCTACATTGATTCCTTCCTGGTGGATTGGCTGCTCCGTCGTCCTCCTCCTCCGCCGGCGATGAAGCTCTCGCCTTGAAGATGGAGACTCTCTGGGTGTTGCTTCTCTCCCTGGTCCCGGCGTGCGCCAAGGGCCAAGGGGTCTACGGTAAGAGGGCCAAGGGAAGGGCTTGTTTTCCGGGGAAAGAGAGACAGAGAGACGGGAGGAAAGGGCGGGTCGGGGTTCAGCCACCATCGGATCGGATCAAAGTTTCTTTTTCAAAGCACCTGCAGCGGGGATGGGCAGCGGACACGGGACCAGGACCGAGCTCTTCCTGCTCGGCTCGGCTCTCTGTCCCTCCACACAAGGGTCCCCGAGAGCCAGCCTTGTAACCCTTTCCTCCCCTTGGCTCGGAGTCCTCCTCCCTCGCTCGCTTTCCCTGGGAGCAGCGGGTGCTTCGGGGCTCAGCTGCGGGCGAATAAATCAACCGGTTGTTTGCTTGGCGCGTGTGTGTGTGTTTGGGCGGCGGAGGGAGGGCGAGAGCTGCCTGGGAAAGTCCGCGGGAGGCAGGCGGCGCGTTTCCTCTCGGCTTCGCTTCTCGTTGAGCTTTGGGCCCCGTCCCCACTCCTCGAAACGGCGCTCAGTGGGCAGCGCGGACTTCTGTCAAGGTTTCTCGGTGTGTTGGCCAAGGCTTTCATGGCCGGAATCGCTGGGCTGCTGCGAGTATTCCCGGCTGTATGTTCCAGAAAAAAAAACATTCGCTCCTAACGCAGTGGGGTCTCAACTTGGGGTCCCCAGATGTTTTTGGCCTCCAGCTCTCCGAATTCCTAACAGCTGGTAAACTGGCTGGAATTTCTGGGAGTCGTAGGCCAAAATATCTGGGGACCCACAGGTTGAGAACCACTGCCTGGCGTTTCGCCCCTATCTATGGCAGGCATCCTCAGAGGTTGAGAGATCTGTTGTTGGAAGCTAGGCAAGTGGGGTTTACATATCTGTTGAAGGTCCAGGTGGGAGAAAGAACTCTTGTCAGGGCCCTTCCACGCAGCCCTATATCCCAGAATATCAAGGCAGAAAATCCCACAATGTCTACTTTGAACTGGGTTACGTGAGTCCACACTCAGATAATGTGGGATTTTCTGTCTTGATATTCTGGGATATAGGGCTGTGTGGAAGGGCCCTAGGTTAATGTTGCAATTAATCGTCTTATTAGTATTGAAAAGCCTACCAGCTTCAAAGCCTGAGTGTTTCCTGCTTAGGGGAATCCTTTGTTGGGAGGTGTTAGCTGATAGAGGTGATGGTTTCATGTCTGGAATCCCTGTTTCCAGAGTGTTGCTCGTTATTCACTGTCCTGATTTTAGAGGTTGATGGACCAACCTGGACACAGCATATTATTTGAGAACACAGAAATGCTGGACCACTCTAGCAACCACCATGTCGGACTACACAGAGAAGCCAATGAAATCCACAAGCATGTGGACAATTTCAACAGAAAGGAGGAAACCATGAACATGAACAAAATCTGGCTACCAGTATTTTAAAAAACCCCTCTATAATCAGGACAGTAAATAAAGAACAATGCTATGAAAACGGGAATTCCAGGCAGGAAACAATCAGGGTCAGCAAACACCTCCCAACGAAGGATTCCCCCTGGCAGGGAGCATCCAGATTTTGAAACTGCAAGGCTCTTTAATGCTAACCAAGATGATTAATTGCAACATTAACAGACAAGAGTTATTTTTTCCCACCCTGGACTTTCCACAGATACATAAACCTCACTTGCTTAGTTTCCAACAGACCTTACAACCTCTGATAATGCCTGCCATAGATGTGGATGAAAGTTCAGGAGAAAATGCTTCAGGAACATGGCTATACAGCCCGGAAAACTGACAGCAACCCAATGCTGCTCGACTAGGCGGCGGTCTGGGTTTTTTGCTTGGGTCGCCTTTCCCTTGGGAAGAGGCTGACTTGTTGCTGCGCCTTCCTCGCTTCCTTGACTCCTTTGGGTGCTTCCGGGACTGATGGCGAGCGACAGATCATCCCACCTTTGACAAGCCAACCCGCGCCAGGATTGGCCCCGAGGAGCGGGAACCGGCCTTGAAAGCAACCCGCTCTCTTGATAACATCTGGTCCTGGGAAGAGACAGGAGGGATTTCTTCTCGTATGAGTCGCTCTTTTTGATTATTATAACGATTATTATAATGACGGCACGGGGGCAAACAAGAAGGAAGGCCGACCCCCTCCCCTTCCCCGCAAACTCCACAGTCCCCGCTCCGCCTGTCCTCGGGTTGAGATTTTGAAATGAAGCGGGAGGCGGGCGAGCTCCGCAAAGTGGCACCGCGCATGCCCTCTTGGGTCCCTCTCTCTCTCTCTCGGGAGGCCTGGGGAGAGGGAGGGGAGGACTGCTGGGAGGACTGCTGGGGAGGGGGAGGCTTGGCGTGGCCCCCGCGCTGCCTTTTTAGGAAGGGAGGTGGGGAGCGGGATGAGCTGTACGAGTCGGCTGGGAAAACATACAGAGAAAGGCGGAAAGACAGACAGACAGACGTCCCTCCGTTTCAAAAGCACCCGTTTTGCTTGGGAAGCTGCTTTCAGGAGCCTGTCTATCGGACAAAGACTTGTCCCGTTCGGGCAAAGGAGAGCGGGGCAACTTTGGGCACCAACAACCCGCGGGCTGACTTGGTGACGTCTCGGGGAATGCCATCGTCCATACAATCTGGGTCTAGCCTGGCACATAGTGCAGTTCGAACTACATCAGATGGTCATTGTAGACGCAGAGTCTGAAGAACAGAACGATACTAATAATTCTTTCAAAAAAAAATTCATGCCTCTCTTCAGAGCTGGAGGTGTTATATGGTTATAGACCCATATAGTGCAATGTGAACTGCATAATATTGTCATTGTAGATCCATAGTGTTTGAACTGCATAGTAGTAGTAGTCCTCAGTGACACAGCAGGTTAAACCACTGAGCTGCTGAACTTGCTGACCAAAAGGTTGGCAGTTCGAATTCAGGGAGTGGGGTGAGCTCCCGCTTTTAGCCCCAGCCTCTGCCAACCTAGCAGTTCGAAAACATGCAAATGTGAGTAGATCAATAGGTACTGTTCCAGTGGGAAGGTAACAGCACTCCATGCAGTCACGCTGGCCACATGTGTCTACGGACAACACTGGCTCTTTGGCTTAGAAATGGAGATGAGCACCAGCTCCCGGAGTCGGACACAACTAGACTTAATGTCAGGGGGAAACCTTTAATTTACCTAGTAGTAATAATTATCAACATCTTCTCACAGCTTGAAATAAATAATAAATTTTATTTATAGTCCCCCTTATTTCCCCAAAGGGACTCAGGGCAGTTTTCAAACATATGGCAACTATTCAATGCCCAAAGAAAACCATACAAAACAGTTTACATCAAGACAACATCATAATAATAAGTCTTTAATTGTACCCTGCCACCATCTTGTGGGGGTGGGGTGGGGGACTTGGGGCAGCTCACAGAAGCACTATAGTGCCATATATAAACCACAATACACAGTACACAAATCTAAATATATGACATATGTATAAAAACAACAATACATATAAAATCCCAATAAAATAGTAAGAATCATAAGATTTCCTAAAATGCAGCAGAACTTGCGAATAAGCTGGCTATCTGCAATAACAAAGTGAAGAGTGGCACAATTGGGTGGGTCATGTTTTTAAACTCGTTTGAAGGTTGGGGGCTGGTCTAATTTCTTTAGGTAGGGTATTCCAGAGCCGGCAAGCCACTACCAAGAAGGCCCTCTTGTTCACTCTCGTTGAGACAGTGATGGGACCAAGAGAAGGGCCTCCCCAGCAGATCTCAATGCCAGCGTAAAGCACATTAGGCAATATAAACAACCTAACTGTAAATTAATAAACAAAATGATGACCAACAGCATAAGACTAAAAACGAAAAAGAAATAAAAGTATTATAAAATACAAAACAAAATCCTGGTAAAACACACACACACATATAACTGAGTACATCAAAACTCCATCAGGTGAGGTTCAGGAGTCCAATGGTCAGGAATAATAGAAAGGACCTAATCAACTATAAAAGGACTGAGGTGTAGTGCAAGCAGTGTATCATAGGGCCAGGGCAGTGAGTGAAGTGCAGGGCAGAATACGATCTGGCAATTAGGGACTGGGCTTGAGGTGTTATATGGTCATTGTAGATCCATATGGAAGAGTTTGAACCGCATGCTATGGTAATTGTAAATCCATATAGTTTGAACACCATCGTTTTATTTGTTACCTGTGCTCACAGCTTAAGGTATTACATGGTCCCTGTAGACCTGTATAATTTGAACTGCATGATATGATCATTGTAGAGACCCAGCTAGTGGAGTTTGAACTGCATTGAACAGCATGGTATGGGTCCACACTGACTGTGTTATGCAGTTCAAATGGCATTATAGGGCAACATAGACCTATCCACACATACCTTGTGAGCAGGTTCCCCAGAAGTTGTGCCAGATGGAATGTTTACCTTCTGAGAAGCATGAAGCAAAGCCATAGACACATTTTTATTGACAATTTTGCTTTGGGGTGTCAGTCAGCATTTCAAACCCATTGTTTATTGTATTTAAAAAACCAAGAAGAACCCAACTTTGCCAGGACTGGATGTGCTATCCACTCCCACCCCCCGCCCCCAAATAATACCATCTTTGTGCATTGCTCTTAAATTCATTCTGAAAACATGGCTCTTCCGCCCAGGAAAAAAATGCCCTGAGCAAGGAGCACTTTTAACACACATTGTTTTGCACGGTTGCCAAATGGTGCTTGTCTGTTTATAGCATCTGTAGTGCTTCCGGGGCTCAGGGATGCTGCCTCAAAATACTGTAAGGCTCTGTTTAGTGGCTCTTTATTTAGATTGCAACTGCCATCAAAGCTGGGAAATGAAAAAGAATAAAGCCAATGGATGGGAATTAGGTTTTGCTGGAGGTTTATTTTAGGTAGAACTTTTTCCCGCGGGGAGGGGGGGGAAGGGGGTGGTATTGAAAGATGCTAACGGTTATTGTTGTGTGTGTATGTTGTTCTATGTGTCAAGCTATGGCAACCCAATGGATTTCATAGGGTCTTCCTAGGAAAGGAATATTCAGAGGTAGCTTTGGCAGTTTCTTCCTCTGAAATATGGCTTACAGCACCTGATATTCATTGGTGGTCTCCCATCTAGGCATGAAGCAGAGTTAGCCTCGCTTAGTTTCCAAGATCTGACAGGATCCAGTGTCTTTAGCGTATTTTTTGTTGTGCCTCACTGCAGATAGTATAAGCAACAAACACTGAGCCACCAGCCTTTTAGCGTTGCCTTCCTCTTGGTGTTCTGGGTGAGTCCCCAGCTCATCTGTTCTCATAAACAACCCTTTGCCACCTTACGAATGAGGAACTTGAAACGAGATCTCAAAGTGATTACATGTGAAGCAGTTTACAGCATTTTTAGAAATGATTGTACATTCCAGCAGAGCTGTTTAGTTCACTTTGGTTTCCCTAAAATGGAAGCCTTTGTAGATCATGTTAGTTTGAATTTTTTAAAAAGAAATAGATTCTTCTCCTCTCGGTAGGCCAGAATTTAAAAAGTTGCATTGACTTTCATTTTTTCTGTTATTTTTTAATTTTAAAAAATGTACAACCCAACAGCTTTGAATGGATGCCCTTTCGTTTTTGTGCACATACATTCCCCCCTTTCATTCCTGTCAAGGAGGGGGGGAGGAGAAAGGATAAGGGATTTAAAGTCTGAAGGGAAATTAAAAGGCATACCCAAGAGCAGTGAGATGGGATGTGTAATGTCTTTGTGCCATGAGAAACATTGTGTGCGCAGGTTTTTACATCCCCATGGGTATTTTATATGCTCCTAGGCACACTTTTTACTTTTAATTAGCCTGACTGCTGCAGTCCAAGCAGAACTAGTGGAGAGTTTGTTTTCAAAGGCCTCTTCAGGCCCTCATAAGATAGTCAATTTCCTTAACCTCTTGGCTTCTTTTAATCCTTAGACCTTGGAGTTTTCGCCTTTCTCCCTCTTTTTCCTGTTCATTGATTCTTTCCTCCTTACTTACTTTTTAACCTCCAGATGTTTATAATAGCGTCCCAATAGTTTTTCAGAAGGAAAAAATAGGAAAGGCCATGTAGAGAAAGAACACATAAAAACAATATGTTTTTTAAAAGTATGCACAGTACAAAATTCCCAGTTTTAGCTGGAAAGGGTTTTCTGTTCATTTCTGCAGCTGTACAAACATCTGCTTTTTCTACTCATTTTTGTCAACCATCTACAGAGGGAATAACAGGTGTTAATATGGAACCATTTTTCTGTGTCTGGTTCCAACTACCAGTTATCTGTTCTCTACAAACTTTCCATTTGCTGCATTTGTCTATCCTTTCCATTCCCAAAAGGACACCAGTCAGAGCAGTTTGTTTTAGAAGGTGGAACAAGAGTTCTTAATGGCTTCTGCCACATTGTTGCAAAGCATTTACAATAGCAAGACAATTGAAATCCAGATTAGAGAGTCCTCTCCACTCCCAGCCTTGATTCTTTCTTTCCTTTTACCCCAAATGTTCGTCTTGAGCTGTAGCCCCAAGCTATAGATAGTAGAAGTATTTCATGTTTTGAATCTTTGTCTCTTGCTGCGCTTAACGTGGAAATGTTGGGAATTCACATGTTGTGTCTCATCCCACTCCTTTCCCCCCTCTTTTCTTTTAAATATTAGAGTAGCAAGGACAGGAGACAGCGGGAGAAAGGCAGCAGGAAGGATATATTATACACACACACAGGCATGGGGGTTATAAATACATTTACCAATCTAAATCTAGTGAGATTAAATCAGATTAAGCTAGATGACATACCTTTTAAAATAATAACCCATATGGACTTACATAAAAGGGCTTTGCCTTGGTTTCCAGAGATGGACAGAATAAATAAAACACATGTTAAAAGGAAACATTTGGACTGGGCTCACATTAATTGGGAGTCAATGTGCTTCTCTCATGCCTGCTACTTGAAAAGGCTTGTTAGACAAATTGGTGTTTGATACGAGTCCATCCATTCTGCCCTGTTTACTGAAAAGCCATGCTTAAGCTGGCTGCTGTGAATCCTCCCCTCCCTGTACACACCCAGCTGTCAAAAGAAGCAATGTAGCTGTTAAAAAGTGAAGTCTTGCTGGACTCTTAGTGAGCCCCTTGCCTACTCCCGCCATATAAAGTGGGTCACATTTCGCCTTAACAGATCTCCTACGCACAAACAAAACTCCCACTCTTTGTCACCATGGGCAGGTTTACATTTTGTAGAGGCCAATTAATATTGCTCCATGAGAAGCAGTAGACGTGACCATTTTCCAGAAGAAGAAAAATGCTGGCATAGAAAAAAATCATTACCAGTCACAGAGCAGGTTGCTCTGAATGAATGACTTGTTCTTTCATAATGGTTCCTATGTGAACAGATATAAATGGCACAAACACACTATGTAACACAATTTGAAAAACATTCTGTTCCTAGTTTGAAAGTGTCGTTTCCTGTTTAATTACAACTTTACTTTGAAAGTTGTTGTTACACTTCAGAAATTTTGTTCTTGTGGCTGCCACAAAGTATGTTGAATTGGTTGAGATTCATTGAAAAACTATAGCAAAATGTGCTGAAGGATGTTCCACGAAAACAAAGGTTTTTGTAGTTTAGTACACCTCTTCCATGTTTTATAATAAAACGAATTAGGAAAATGACATTTATATCCCAGCAACAAGAACAGTGCTACATAGTGTAATCAGGGGCATACCATTAGAGAGGGGGGCTAAATATTCTAAAGATACCAGATCCCATCTGATCTTGGAAGTTAAGCAAGGTTAGTACTTTGATGGAAGACCACAAATGATTGCCAAATGATGTAGACCACGTTTCAGAGGAAGAAAGTAGCAAACCACCCTGAGTATTCCTTGCCTTTAAAATCATATGTAATTCATGGGATCACCATAAGAGAACAATTGCTTTGAATGCATATACACACAGAGATCATTATGGAGACTTGGAGCCCTGTTTTTGGATGTCAACAAAGTACAGTAACATCATCACCATCAATTTCTGTTAGAGCCGTCTTAAAATTCCTATTCTTAAAAAAGTTTCAATTCTAAAAGCCTGTTAGAATAAAAAAAGCAATTGCCAACTGACAGAGGACAAACTAGAGAAAAAGTTTCAAAGTCTAGGGACAGTCAGTGAAAAGGTTCAGTCTTGTGCATCCACCAGCCATACTCATGAAGATGAACAGAATGAAAGAAGGGCCTCTTTTGTTGATTTCAGGTTGCAGATACCCTGGACCTAAGCCAAATAAGGCTTTACAGGTCATGACCAGCACTTTGATTTGCTCCTGGAAACAAGCCAGCAGCCAGTTTACTTTGGACCATTTGCTATTCCTCCCCAGAAAGCCATATGGGTTGAGCTGGCCCTGTGTGGTGGTTATAGAGAGGAAAGTTGGCAAGCAGATGAAAATTAGAAATGTTTGGCCTTCCTCGTTTACAAACCAGTCATAAAATCATTTAATATTATTTCTCCACTATAATTTCCATTAAAAAAGTAGGATGGGGAATTCAAGAATGTCTTCAATGAGTAGGATTTGCTAGCGCTGTGTGCTGTAACTTTGTATGTAGAACATTTCAGGTTTAATCCCTGTTTATATCAAAGTAAGGCTGAGAAAGACTTGTGTCTGGAACCCTCGAGAGCCACTGCTCATCTGTGTCAACAATACTGGGCTAGATTGACCAGTGATCTGACTATATAAGTCAGCTTCTTGTGTACTCCTTGCCTTTTCCCAGGAAAGCAACAGGGAGCTTAGAAACAGAGCTTGGCAGTTTCAAGATAAAGACTGTGTGGAGGAGGGGGAATCTTGTCTGTGCTGTCTCAGACATTTATTGAATTTTATAACTGGATAATACCAAAATATGGTAGTGTTGCTTGGAAAAATTAAAGAACAGATGATTGCCAACCTGAATTCTTGGTGGGGTTTTACTTTTGTACATTAACAGGGTGAGATCAGGAAGAAGGGTGTTATTCCTGCTGTATGCTTTTTGTTGATGTGAATGTAACTAAAGTTTGTGAGTTTTTGAGTGCATCTACACTGTAGAATCCTGCAATTTGACACCACTTTAACTGCCATGGCTCAATGCTATGGAAGCCTAGGAGTTGGTATTTTCCAAGGTCCATAGCTTTGAGCCATGACAGTTAATACAACATCAAACTGCCAGAATTTTACAGTAGATGCTTCTCAGCCCAGAAACTGTTTACTAGTTCAGGTCCCTGATTGTTGTTTTATGGCTGTTTTATATTGTGTCATGTTGCTTTATGATGCTGTTTGTGAATTTTAATGTGTTACATTTTAACTATGTTGTTCGGGTTTCTCCCCATGTAAGCCGCCCCGAGTCCCTTTGGGGAGATGGAGGCAGGATATAAAAATAAAGTGGTGGTTGTTGTTGTTCTCTAGAAAGTGTTTATTTAAAAGCTTTATAGATATTGGCTAATGTATGCATTATGACCACCTTCTCCATGGATTCGATATCAATGGTTTTGCTTACTTGTGCTCCAAAAATATCTCCCCTGGAAATATCTGTGGGCCTCTCTAGGTCATCCAGTGCAATTCTGTGGTATGTTTCCTGCTCAAGGACAGTTAAAATATAGCCTTCATTACTATTCACAGTTTCAGATGTATGTGTGTTGGGGGGAATTCTTGGAACATATCCCTAGGGTTACTAGGGTCATGTTGTGTGTTGTTTTTAAATAAAATGTTAAGTAAAAGACTGCCCCACTTCTGAATGAAAAAAGGAAATATTGAGAGAAGGGAATGTTGTATTTTCTTTCAGTAATAGTTAGCTGCAGCCATATTTTTTCTCTCAATTATTTCAAAGTATGTATGTGCATGGAGAAAGAAACAGGGATTTTCTTTTCTTTCCTATTACTGATTTTAAAGCCCACCTTATGGAGTCCTAAATCTTTTGAGAGCAGGCTTTTTGAAGCTTTGTCTTGAGCTGTGGATTCTGGGCTGCTGCTTTGTTTACTTGAGAAACAGGATTTAACAAGCCTTGATAGGAGTGTTTTATTGCTAACATGGAGCACCTGACAGCCCAACTTTCTCTGCTCATGCTGGGGAAAAGGCTGTGAGCTGGCAGCCTTCCCTCCCGCCCCCACCTCATCATTGTCTGCCGCTTGCAGAAAACAAATCAACACCTTCAAGGAATATCCCATTGTGGAAGATGGAAGGTGAAGTGAGGAGCCTCAGAAGAGCTTGTAGGCTGAATATCTGGGAAAATATTCACCCTGTGCAGTCAGATGGAAATTTTGCAGGGGAAATCTCCATCACTGCAAAAATAGTGCAAGGAGCAATTGTTCTGTCACTACCAAAAAAAGAGAAGTACGGTTGACTTTCCATATTTATGGACTCGTAATCCGTGGATTCAACCAACCATAGTTTGAAAATATCTAACTGCAACAGCAAAAATAACATTTCAAAAAAAAAGTTTTGCCATTTATATGAAAGACACTATTTGCCATTTTATTATTCCACTATATATAATAGGACTTGAATATCCATAGATTTTTGCTATCCATGGGGAGTCTTGGAACCAAATCTTAGCAGATACAAATGGCCCAATGTAAAGAAATTTTAAAAATCAGTTGAATGGTTTCTCAATTTCTAAGAACATGAGAGTAACTCTATATTTCTGAAGCTGACAATAGTACTGTGGAACTGACAGTATCTTCTGTTTCTTACTTTACAGTTGTAATTGTGCAACTCCATTGTAGCAATCATTGTTCCATCTGGAATTTGTAGTTTTGGGAAGGGTATTTTAAAAAGAATTTTTAGTCAGAGAGCTCTAGTGATGCACCAAATTACCAACTGTAGGATTCCATCAGATGTCATAGCACTGTACAGTACACCCTAGTTAACTGTAGTTAACCATAATGTTACTTCTACCTGAGGGAAAATTAATGTGGAAATCACAAGGATAGATCCTATACCATTTCAACACATTTCAGCAAACTTTTCCACCAGAACTCATGCAGAATAACCAGATAGGCTAAGTATACAAAAACACCTTTCTAGAGATCACTTTAGGGCTTTTTTTTTTCAAAACGCATCCATGGTTGGCTTTTTCTTTTATCAGCCTTCACTTTTCTTATGATTTGCATTTTGATGACCAAACTTATTGATCTATGCATTTTTAACATGCTGAGGGTAGCAGAGGAGGCAGGCCTGCCTTGTCTCCTCTTTTCTCTCTGTTTTACAAAGCTACTGGCTAAAGGACAATTTTTCCCAGCTTAAGATTTATTGAGTTGTGTATTTTAGCTGCTGCAACCTGACATCTGTATGTTTGTGTTTTTTTCATGTCCCTTTTACCATTCTCCCAATGCTCATGCTGCTAAAAAGTTTTCAATAGAATGAATCATAAAGTTGGAGGAGACCATAGGGCCATCTAGTCCAACCTGCTGTTGGACTAGTTGAGGAAGAAAGAGGCTTTTGTTGGAAAACATAGCTTGGTAAAAAGAAAAGTTCATGGCCAGAGGATTTATTAACTGAAGTATGCCTGTGATTGTGTAGTATGACAGGGTCCTTGATGTCATATTAACTCAGATGATGATGGGAAGAGATGTTAGGTTTGTTTTTATGCCTTCAGGTTTGAAACCCTCTTCTTTCTGAACATTGTCTCCACAACCATATGTGTTTGTCTTTTTAATGGCTTCACTCTCCTATATTTTTAACAGCACCTTGAACTCTATTCAGGACATTTCCTCATGTCTAAGCTGTATGTGGAAAGAGGGCTGTGGGATGAACTTGCTGGGTGTTTTTCTTCTTCCTCAGTTTTCATGTCACTTTCAGCACATGGAAACTTTCTCTGATGTTCCATAAAAAATAAATCAGGATTCTGGCATGCATTTATAGAGGTGTTGTCTGAAAACAGAGACCCTCCATATGGGAAGACTGACTTGCAAGGTTGAGGAAATCAAGCGTGCGTCCTCACATGCAGAACTCATGTGCAAGGACAATACCTGAATAGATGTGCAGGCATTAGTAGGTGAAAAAAACGCATAACTGCATGCTGTGAAAACTTCTTATTTCCATGTAAGAAGCTGATGACAAAGGGAAAAAGTAGAGGAAGCCAGGATTTTTCATGGAAGTTAACAGATCTACTCTTAACTGGAAAGAACGCTTGTATCTTAAAAGCACAGTATAATTTATTAAACTATGGGAGAAAGACAGAAAATGCTTGTTGTTCCCACATCTGTGAATATCTAGTGAATTGATCTAGTAGCCAATTTCACTTTTTCCATCATCAATATGTTGTTGTTGTTGTTGATGTTGTGTTGTTGTTTTTTGCCTTCACATTGTTTCTAACTTTTGGTGATCCTTACATAAACCTATTATAGTGTTCTCTTAGCAAGATTTGTTCGGAGGGGGGTTGCCTTTGTCTTCCTTTGAATCTGAAAGAGTATGACTTGCCCAGTGAATTTTCATGGCAGAGTGGCTCTTCTGGTACTACCAGAAAAATACATTACCAGGTACAGAGCTGAATTAAAATGTCTGCTCTGCACCTTATGCACCATTTTGTTAAGGGACGGGGAATATGTGCCCTTTCTGTTGTTTTTGTACATCAGTCATCGTGATCCTGTACCATAACCTTTGTTCACTAGTGCCAATGGGAGTTCAAGTCCAACACCATTTAGAGCCTGTGCCTCTAAAGCTTCTTTTATTTAGGTTGCTTCCATCTTCATCTTAGTTGAAATACTGTGTACATTTTATTTTTTTAATTTCGAGAAGCCTTATGGCTAGGTTTTGGAATCTACTCTGTAGTCAAATAAACATAATGTTCCTTATGGTAATAGATAACTTTTATTTTTCCTGTGCTCAGTCAGCCTTCCTTGTCTGTTTAATATTTGCCATGCATCTTCACTGGATGCCATCCTTATCATACAGCAGAAAAAGCTCTATGTGAGCATCAGCACAGCATAAATGTATAATTTTCCCCAAGATCTTTTCTCACTCCTATCAGATTTTCATTTTCTGTGAGCCAAACATGCCTAGCATCAAAACATGGATTTTAGCCTTTGTAGTACTTCTGTGAATTACTAGTGCAGCCTGTTTGTTCTTGTCTGGCCTTATTGTCCCTGACCTTAGCAAAGCCTGAAACCCGTGCTAGGTCAGTAAAAATATATTCCAAACAACCCACAGCACTATCTTAATATGCACTACTTGGAAACTGACATTATCCACCTGACAGGTTGTTTGCAACTTACTGGTAGAAGTCAAAATATTTCACTTGAGGTGTCATCAGGAACCACTATCTTATGCTAATTTCTGTGGGAACATGAAGACAGATGTTGAATAATTTGACATGAGAAACGTAGCTTGGAAAATTATCACCATGTCAGGGTTTTTGTCAGATTTTTGAGGAAATACATATTTCAGACAACTTAAAAAGACAGAGTTGAGTGAGGGTGTATTGACTGTGAGAGTGAATGAGTGAAAGAGAAACTGGGAGGGAGAGAGAGGACACAATAGTAGTAGCAAGGGTTGGCGGGGGAGGCATCCGGATTTAACAATTTGAACAATTCTCCTTTGAACTAGTCTTATATATAACTTTCCCATCTGGAATTAAGATTTATTTAGGCAACAGTAGATTGCCGGGGTTCCTTCAGAATTGTTATCCTGAGCCAACAAATCTAGCTGGCATTGTAGGATGTCCCTCGGCATCTTACCCGTGACCTCCTGCTTACTGTTTCAATTCATTCTTAGGTCATTGTGTTCCTTCATTGAGTCTGTTCTACCTGTGTGGTTAACATCAGTGTTCATGCTTGTGTTTATATGATAGTTTATCCTGAGGTAAAAACAGAGGCAAGCGGACATAATTATGCAGAAACTGTTGATTTCTCTTTCAGCCTTTAATGCCTTGCTCTCCTATATAAACAAGTAGGCTGAAGTGTATTCAAGAGTGGTTTTTGAAAAATGAACTATTTGTGCAAAGTAACCCCTAGGAAGCATTATTCTATATAGCAGATGTGGCTGAGATTCAATAGCTTAGCGATGATCACCTTGTAGAACAGCTTTCACTCCCTAGCCTTATACTCTTCAGTGTGTTCAATTACAACTTTGACCACCCCTAGCTGGCATCCACAGAATGTGCCAGAATCATATGTGCCATTTTCTAAATCAGAATTCACATATAAGTCCTGATGAAGTCTATAAAAGTAAAGCCTAAAAACCATATAAAACTTCAACTTCCATTATTCCATAGCGATCAGCTATGGAAGTTAAAGTGCATTAATACTACAGTGCAGATGCATTCATGGTTGATTCACTAATTACTTCACTGTGAAAAAAGTGTCTATGGTTCATTCACTAAAGAATTTATTGTGAACAAAGCTGGCTTTTCCCAGTGACCTTATCTTTGCTTGCAGATAAAACTATCAGTAGTTTTGTATGTCGGAATTAACAAAGATTCATTTTGATAGTAATGAGTGTAGTCTCCCACCCCTCACTCATCTGCTCTCCTCTCACCCCCTAATAAGGAAAAGTTCAGAAATATTTTCTTCTGGTTCTGATTAACTGCAGTTTGTCTGAACAAGGAAAAACTGTGGTCTATACAACTAAGACATAAATCACAATACAGATTAATCACAGTTTAGGGTTCAGAGTAATATCAAACCATGGCTAATCCACTGATCATCTCATGGTGACATAAGACGAGGAAATAGGGATACAGAGAAGGAGAGGGATGTCAAGCCTATATCTCCCTCTACAGATTTGTCATGATTTCTGAATGCCTTTACCAGTGTCATGCTTCTTGGCACTGTTTTGTGTTTATTATTTACTTTATTTTATTATTTGTTTCATGTTGCCCTTCTCTCTTTATAGGGACTGTTTTATGGCAGTTCTGAAGCCCTGCCTTGAATTTGAAATGTGTTCAAAAGGGCTCCACTGACATGAGAATGCCTGCTGCCTTTGCTTCAGCCTCTAAAATCCTTCTGAGAAAGTTCAAACTGAAGATACCTGAGCAAAGTTACCAAACATGGGCGAAGAGGACAAGTCCTCTTAGGTATTAGAAACAGTTTAAAGTACATGAAGAGGAAAGTAATAAATAATTCATTCTTATAGAGCAGTAGTCCTCAAGCTCTGGGTCCCCAGGTGTTTTGGCCTACAATTCCCAGAAATCCCAGCCAGTTTACCAGCATTTAGGATTTCTGGAAGTTGAAGCCAAAACATCTGGGGACTCCAGGTTTGGAACCACTGTTATAAAGACTGTGAGCCACAGGTCTGTATTGGGACTGGCGCTTTCTATATATTTTTTCACAAATACTTGAAAATTAGGGATGAACAGTGACATGACCACATTTACTGGTGACAGAATGATTTAGGATGGCAGTAGGAATCTCAGACTAAGAACAAAAGAAGGACCCTGTTTAATTATTGTCTAGAAGAAGGAATTCCAGTAAGTTCTACGTGTTAACTTGTTTGCATAACAAGCAACATCAATTGAAATTCCTTCTTCTGCAAAACCATCAATCTGGGAACCCTAGGAGGTAGTGAGAATAGCAATTCAACCTAGGGTAGACGGGGTTGCACCCCCCAACCCCCGAAAACGCAGGTTAATCATTTGGGGCACTTCTGGATTCAGCCCGAAGCATAGAGGCCCAGATTCCAGCAATGAGGAGGAGTGTATTTGCATGATTGAAGCTAGTGTGCCAACTGGATGCATTTCTGGAGAAGTCAGATTTGGCCACAGTAATACATGTCTTGATCACATCCCATTTGAATTATTGTAATGCACTGCATATGGGACTACCTTTGAAAAGTGCTTGGAAATTTCTATTGGCCCCAAAAGCTTCTCAGTGGTTGCTCTCAGACATTAAATCTTTCTTGCTAGGGAGAGCTCTTGGCTCTCCTTCCACCAGTATGTTAACATTTTTATATTTCCTTTTAATTGATGTTTTTATATATACTTTAATCTGTGTTGTTTTTAGTGCTCTAAGATGGCTTGAGTCTGGTTGTTGGGAGAAAGGTGGGATATAAATGAATAAAGTAGTACAATAACATTTCTAGCATGTTCAATATGGAAGGCTAAATGAAAGATACAAGCAAAAGAAACAAACTTAACTATTATTCAGACAATGTAATCCAAAATTATATTAAAAGTAATTACCATTCTAACACCATCCATATGGCAAGATTACATTTGATTAAAGTTAGTAGGGTCAAACCATTCGCCTTGCCCCAGCATTATACCTGCAAATACAGAACATGGAAAATATGCTTTTTTGGCTTGTATACATGTATTTATTCATGTACCCAGAATACCCCCAGGTGTTGTCTTCAAGGTCTGTGCTTGTCTGACTCTGTTTCTTAACTTTAATATCTTAAAAAATATATGGAGATCTGGCTGTTGCCATTTATTTTGGTAGCCTATGACATGAAGAAGAGGCTGCATAAATAAAGCTGTCTCCCACTTTAGACTTCTGAATATGTAGAGATTTGTGGTGAAGCCAGGAAAGTAGTTACAACCATGTTGGGACAGAGGTGATTTTGTGCCATCTTCATACTTTCCGTAGGATTAATGTGGAATGGGCAAATACTGTATGAAGGGGGTTTATGTTTTATGCATCCCCATCCTTAAGCAATTGTAGTTCAGTGGAAGAGCACATTCCGTCAGTCCCTGGCATTTCCAGTAAAAAAAGACCTTGGATTACAGCTACAACAATCTCTGTAAAAGTATAAAATCCTGTCTGGCAGCAGAAGTAGGTAATATAAGACAGTTTCCAATAGAATTCAGTGACACCCTTCTGCTCATGTCTCCTGCAAGGGCAAACATGGTCATCATGATATCTTTCTTCTAATTATGGCAGCTCCAATTATGGCAGCTCCAATTTGAGTTATCAAGAAATGAGTAGTTTAAAGAAGTATTCTAGTATGCAGTACCAAGAGCACACAAGTAATTTCCAAGTAATGTTTATTGTGGCTTTTCAGATCACATACATGTTCTGCCACATCATATTCAAATCCCTATAGCCATTATTTCAAGCCAAGCACACTAATATTAACCACTACACTCCCTGAACAAAATAGGCCTATTTATTTCCCATGCCAAAGTAGTTTGGGAATAAAGAGGGCTTCTTGCTGTAATTAATGCTCCAATAACTAAACTCCAGTTGTCTTTGTTGTATTCTGCATGCCAAAGCCATGTGGCTTAGAATATAACATCAAAAAGCAGTATCCAGCTTTTATCATTTTTGTTTCATTTTCTCCTCACCTCGGCCATCCCTCCTCCCCATCTTCTTTTGTGCCATGGCTCCAATCAAAAATCTGTTTGGAAAATTCCCTTTTTAAGTTCAAGGCATCACAGCTCTACTGCTGCTTATTTTTTAAAAAAAGTCAGACATAGGGATCTGTCTATCTCTGGAATGCATGTATGTATTGAACATTTGTTTGGTGGTATGTGGCAGATAGGTCATGTTTTACTTAAGAAATCTTTGAAATGGTTGCACATGGTGATGGGATCAAAACTTTGTTTATTCTCTTGGATGTAACTGATCATGCTGGGAATAGATGTCCTGCAGCCATTCACATATCCAGCAAAGTCCTCTATGTTCCTGGGCAGATGCACAATTGTATATATATAAAGGCCGGAATACTGTTGGTTTGCTATGCATGACTATTATTTTAATGTGGTGCATTTTTGTTGTTGGCTGCCTTCAACTAATTTCTGATTTAGAATAATCCTAAGGCAATCATGGGGTTTGTTCAGAGAGAGTTTGCCTTTGCTGTCCTTTGAGGCTAAAAGAGTGTGATTTGCTCAAGGACAACCATTAGGTATTCATGGCAGAGTGGGGATTTGAACCCAGATCTCCAGGGTTGTCCTATGCTCAAACCATGCGACCACACTGGATCTATTTTCAGCCAGGTTGGTTTGCAAAATTGCCAGACTTAACAAGACAAATAATTTTGTAGATCTCTTGTCCCAGATCCCTTTTACACACATACTTCCCAGATGGCTAGCTTTGAAGAAATAACTGAATAGGAACTAGCAAACTTCTGTTCCTGTTGGAAATTATAAAGACACTTGGATATATCCAAGGCTGTGGGATCAATATGTCAAACCTTTGACCCCAGCTCCTCTCTTTTTCTAATGTCCAACTCTGACTTCCACTCTTTCATAAATGGCAAATTTGTGTTATGTAGAAATAGCAAATTTACTATAGTAAACTGTCAGCACAAGGTGTTTTGTCACCACCTTGTGAATAATCAGACTACTTAACTTGATAGAACACAAAATATATTGAACTAAAATTTTTGAAAAAAAATAACTTTAATCCCTAGGAAAGTAAATGTGAAACAAACTATGTACTTAATATTATTCATTTTTATTTTGAAGCTGCTGTTGATATATTTCTATGAACTCTACATCTACACTTTAGAATTAATGCAGTTTGGCACCACTTTAATTGCTATGACTCAGTACTATGGAATTTTGGGACTTGTCATTTCATAAAGCCTTCTCTGCCAAAGCGTGCGGGCACCTCCCAAAACTACTAATCTAGGGATTCAATATCTTTGAGCCATGATGATGACAAACTGGATTACTTCTACAGTGTAGATGCACTCTTTGACTACACCCAAAATAGCTTTTGGATTAATCTCCACATTTGTGGAGATTGCAATTGTAAAATCTTTCATGCAATAGTAAAGCTACTACAGCAGTTATGCAGCGTACACTACTGTAGTTACACCAGACACTCAACAGAATCTCAGCCAAATAGACACAGTCACAAATAAATACACACATGTGTACATTTGGGTTCCCATATTTGTGGGTTTGATTATTCACAAATTTGATTAAAGTGTTCTCTAAAGGATCTTTCTATCCTCCAGTGTAATAATCCCTCTCTAGGGGTTTCCATGTCCTCCAGTATAATGCTCTGTTCAACTTCCAGCAGAAATTGTCTATGGAATTATGCAGGAGGGCCTACAATTCCTGTAAAGGTAAAAATATATCATTTTTATTCATGTTGTTTTACTCTCATGGGTGTCCTGTGCCCCTTACCCTAGTGAATGTGGAGGGCTGACTGTACACAGATTTAGTAAAGTACAGTTAGAATGTATTATCAAGTAACAATCAAGCAAACATGTTTGCTTGTTTTTAAAAAATAATGATTGTAATCCTCCTTTTTTATTGAGGATTCTCAGAGGTTTATGGTTCTTTCAAGTAGAAAATTAGGGTAGCGAAGGTTTCATTTTAGTTATTGCATGTGTTGTTCTGTAGAGATGATGTCAAAATCACATTTGAAATGAGCTATGAAAGAAATCAATACCTGGAGCAGAGGAGGGAGGAACCCAGGGCAGAAGCCAAAGCTAGTCTAATTACAGTTTAAGTTATGGAAAGCAAGTTTCCAGGGCGGTAATAGCTTGGGATGCCTCATGGATCTCAGGCTGAGCTGAGCTCTACCATTCAGAATGTAGATGTGGGAACCCAACATGATTGAATTTCCTTGAACAAATAATAACACGGTCCAAATAAGAAAATCAACAGAATTTACACATACGAAAACTACATGCCAGAAAGAAGGATTCTAGTGCTGCCTTCTCCTTGACATTTGAGTTGTGTGTGTGGATTGCTCCAGACACAGCCCAGTATTTCTCTTGCATGGCTGCAATCTGAAACAACCACACTTTATCTAGATAATAGAAAAAAAGACCAATTTCCATTTTATAGTAATATAGGAGAAAAAATGTATTCCATTAAGTTCAATACAGTCAATGCTGTCTGACAGTGATCACCCCAAAAGTTATAGAGAGATGCTTTTCTGACCCTACTTGGAGATGCTAGGAATTGAATGTGGAACTCTTGTAGACAATATATTCATTTGCAATACATAATATATGTGCTCTACCTTAGCCTACATATTGTATGCATGAGTTTAAGGTTAACAAATAGCACTATAACACTGCTGCAATCTTACAAGGCCCAGTTGCATTGTGGTCCTAGACATTGCATTGAAAAGTGTGTATTATGCTCCACCTTCTATTATCCCAGTCATCTGTCAGTAGCATCCCTTGTGTGGTTATGTACCACAATGTTTCAGTGTGCGTTCTGTAGTTTTACTTCACAATTCTCTTGAGCATTGGGTTTGACTGATTAGATTAGCCTATTACGTTTTCAAGATGTTTTGCTGATTAGATTGGCTTATCATGGTTTCAGGATTTTTTGACATCCACATGTGCTACCTACACAGGTAGGTAAGCACATGTGGGCATGAAGTAGGTGCTGCTGACCCTGCTGTGGCCAGTAGGGGGAGTATGTGCCCAGATTATTTTTCATAGAATCTTTTTAATATATTTCAGAAACTAATTAAAGTGTCCTGACTCACCAAAACTGTCTCCTCCAATAAATACACCATATCAGCATGGTATTGTTGTCTCCTGTTCTACAGGCAGTCTCCAAGTTACAAACATCAGCCTTACATAGTTACAAATGGAGGCGAGGAAGTGTGGGAAATCTAAGCCTTGGAAGTGAAATCCACTCCTGAAGAAGTTGTCTTGGGACAAGGGTGTCTCCACTGAACTTTATCACCAATCCTTGTTTCCACAACAAGCCAAATTTTCCAAAATCTCACAGGGACAGAAAGTGAAGTGAAATCTTCTGAACAGGGGCACAGACAGCAAAACAAACACCACAGGAGTGTTAACCCTTCCCTGTGCTATCCAAATATATAGATATAGATATAGATCTATATGGCTGGAGTTACACTTAAAATGTACCTGGTCCAACTTACATATAAATTCAACTTAAGAACAAACTTATATAATCTATCTTATTCATAACTTGGGCACTGCCTGTATTCACATTGGCCTTGATTTTCATTCTTATATATTAAATTCCTTCATCTAAGAGCTTATGCAAGTATTTGTGCGTATGATCTATTTAGGTAGATATTTAAAGGAATTGTAACTAGTGAAATACCATGGTGGTTGTAGACCATGCACTAGAAAAAAATCAGAAAATCAGAATAGTCTTCTCTTGAGAGAAAATTGCAACCTCTGTGTGACCAAGTTATCCTGTTCTTTATTTATTTTAACGATTGAATATAATATGCCTCCTTCCACACAGCTGAATAAAATCCCACATTATCTGCTTTGAACTGGAATATATGGCAGTGTGGACTTAGAAAAAGGAGACATATGAAGGGACTACATTATTTAGCTATGCAAGGGAGATATGAATTCAAATAGAGGTTTGGCAGAAATCTGGAGATATGAGTCTGGAGTTGCATGTGACAGGAATAGTTGGGAGAAACAGAGGAAGTGAGAATGGTGGAAAATATATGTGTACATGGTTTCAGGACTTGGAGGGAGACAGTCAGTACTACACAGTTAAAGCAGGGTGATACCACTTGACTGCCGTGGCTCTGTTTTATGGACTCCTAGGATCTATAGTTTGGCAAAATACCTATAATTTTTGCAAGTTAGGCTCTAGTTCTATGGGTCAGAGTTATCTAGCACAGGAGTCTAAATAGCTCACCAAACTACAGATCCCAGAATTTCATATAATAGAGCTATAAAAGTTAAAATTCTTTTGGTTTCCTGTAACTGTAGTATATATCCAGTTTGTAGAGTTAGAATGTCAAGAGGAAGGGTCACAAAGAGGAGAAAAAGGATTTCTGTGGAATAATGTGAAGATTTTTGTTGAATGGAGAAAAAACAGGAAGTTTATAGCAACAGTGTAATATGGTGTTTGATAGAGTGGTTATGTCATTATGTAGTGCAATGACTATGATGATGAACCAAAGGGAAGAGGCCAAATAAGGGGTGGAAAATGGGGGGGGGGGGCGGGGCAGGGGGGGGCGGGATGGGTTGAATTTTTGATATTGAATGTTTGCTGCTGTATGTATGTTGTTAACCGCTCTGAGTCCCCATTAGGAAAATGGGACGGGATACAAGTAAAGTTTCTTCTTCCTCTTCCTCTTAGTCAACCTCTTCTGGGCAGATTTTCCATAATATAGCATGTATAATTCTATGGCCTGTTGTATAGCAATCATAGTTTTTCCATCTTACTTCTCTTTCCTAACTCCAAAACTGTGTTCCGTTCAATTACATTTTGAACACTGGTCTTGTAGGACACTTGACAATAAAGCTGCTTTTTACAAAGGATTTTTAAATGCAAATGTTATCTTCATCATTCTTAATGTGGATAAAGGTTTTGTTTCCTCTTTGACATTGGGAGGATGGTGCGGGAGAGCTGTAAAACATGCATTAAAGACTGTGCTGGGGAAGAATGTGATTGTACTCTAGCAAATCTTACTGTAGCAATGTGTGTCTTTGTACAGAAGGCAAGCTAAACAGTAGCTACATCTACAATTTTTTATTCAGCATGCTTGAATAACAAAACAGGGAAAAGGGAAGCCTCTCTCACCAGCTGCCCCTAACACAGTGGTTCTCAACCTGTGGGTCCCTAGATGTTTTGGTCTTCAACTCCCAGAAATCCTAACAGTTGGTAAACTGGCTAGAATTTCTGGGAGTTGTAGGCCAAAACACCTGGGGACACACAGGTTGAGAACCACTGTCTAACACAACATGAATACATAGATGTACAATGTGTTGTCGAAGGCTTTCATGGCCGGGATCACAGGGTTTTTGTATGTTTTCCGGGCTGTATGGCCATGTTCCAGAAGTATTCTCTCCGGATGTTTTGCCCACATCTATGGCAGGCATCCTCAGAGGTTGTGAGGTTTTTGTTTCCTTATGCAAGTCTAATCTGATCTGGTTGTTTAATCTCATTTTGTTTGTTTAGAGTTAAAAGTTGCAAAATAAGTTGAACTTCTTTTTGTGGTGTAGGAACATAGCCCTCTTCTTTCCATGTTATTTCTGTCTCGAATACCATTTTTCTGTTAAAGAAAAAATGCCCAGGAACACATTTACTTAGTTAAGTGAAATATAATTGCAAATGCCACGTAAAGATTTGAATATAACATTTAAACCAAATGTGCCATATCAGATTACTTTGTTTTCCCAAAAAACCCTAATCAGTGGTTGGAGGTGAATCATATGCAGTATTAATATCTTATGCTTGGATTAAATAAAACATTTTTGCATTGTATCAACCAGATTCTTGTTCACTGCTTATCAGATATGTATGACTGAATCCAGTATTCTCTGTGATCATGGGGAGAGGATTGTGGACCTAAGCAAAGGTTCTAGTGGCATTATAACACTGAAAGGAAAAGTTCAAGGTGGTTGCTCATAAGCCCATTACTTGAAAGCACATTATGTTGTTTTCATCTTATCTTATTTTTGGTCATGTAGCCTAGAAAGAGTGTATTGGGGCTTAAGACTCAGTAGAGGAAGGAGCATCCTCTGAATCCACAAAGTACTTGAATATTCTGTGTAGAGAGAGTGTATGGTTCAATGGGTCAGCACATAATTCTTCTTCTTCTTCTTCTTCTTCTTCTTCTTCTTCTTCTTCTTCTTCTTCTTCTTCTTCTTTTTCTTCTCTGCCTCTTCTTGTGGCTCGAGGTGGATTCCAACATAGTTTAAACACATGACTATTGTAAACGTTCTATAAAACACATGTATTAAAACATATTTCTATAAAATACAAATTAAAATACACAGAACAATGATTAAACATATGACGTGAGTTCAGAATTCATGATTAAAACTAGCTGGGTAGGCCTGCCAGAAGATATAGGTCTTCAGATGGGTTTTAATTGTGACAGCTCATTTAGCTGTCAGAGCTTCCTTGGCAGGTCATTGGTCTTGGTGTGGCTGATGAAAAGGGCCTCTAGGTGACGGTCACCAGTCAGGTTCTGGCTGCTGGAGGAGCTGCCCCTCAGAGGACTTGAATGCTCTATACCTCTGAAAGGGGCATAGCTCTGGGGCAGAGCACAAGCTTCCCCCAGCAAGATCACAAATGGCAAGAAAACCTTTACCCAAGGTCCTGGAGAACAGAGCAGATTCTACTAGATAGCCTCATCTGATCCATATGTAGAAGATCCCAAGCATCGTCAGTTGTAACAGAAGAGAATATATGCAGATGTTGTACTACCACTTCTATCATCACAGTCAGTAAAATTGAATGGCAAGGAGTTCAAATGTCTAGCATCATGAAAAACACACATTTCCAATTGCTGATAGATAACCTTCTTAGGCCGCACAACTAGGCAAGACTTCTGGTTAGATCATTAGGGAATCTTAGATCATCAGAGAAGGTAGTACTGGGCCTGGCATGCCAACAGAATGATAGGGCTTGTTGGCCTCTTACATTGTGTATTTGAGTATCATCACGTTGAAAGGTCAAATCTTTGAACTTTTTGTTTCTGTGACAGAGAATTGGCCGTCTGTAAGAACATTGATCCCATGGATGCCCAGATGTTTGATGTTTTACCATTCTTGTGGGAGGCTTCTCTCATTTCCCCACATGGGGAGTTGGAATTGACAGAGGGAGCTCACCTGCTCTCACTGGATTTGAACCGCTGACCTATCGGTCAGCAGTCCTGCTGGCACATGGGTTTAACCCATTGTGCCAGTGGGGGCTCCATATCTTTGAATCGCTGTTGCTGATACCCCCATTGTACCTTCATTAAAATGTATTGTTGATAAAACATCAAATTTAGTCCTGATTGTTATCATGGGTGCTCAAGTCCATGTTATTGTTTGGTTCCCTTTCTCAAAGAAGACAGTGTCTTGTGCAGTCTGAACAAAAAAGACATGTGGTGGGCTACAACTGCTCAGAACAGCTTGGTCATTTGAAGACACTGTTTGATTCTATGATTTGATGGCAATTAGGGGCTGATATTTTATTTAAAACTGGTCTGATTTTCGTGTTGTTATGTGTACTCGAAAATGTGCTATTGCCAGGGAAATAAAAAAACACACTCAAACCAAGTCATTAAAATCTGTTAAATAACTTCAGACATTCTTGTTAATAATATATTAATCCTTGCTCACAATTTCTCACCTTTTCCATGTGTTCCAGAGTTGGCAGAGCGAATGAACCCCAGTGCCATGTATGGGGGGGAAACACAGTAAATGTGGACAAGGCTCCATTAGTGCTTCTAGACAATTGTGCTGCTCTCTTAGCAGATTTATTTTGTAGGGAGAGAGTGAGTCTAAAGGTTACTCCTTTCTATTTACACATTGTATCTTTTCAACACTTCTTTTTAGAAGTGTTACTAGAAAAAATGGGTGAATGAATGAAATAAATTAACAATACCTGCCATCCTGTATTAGTATGATAGACCAGAAAGATCTACCAGGTATACTCTCCATATACACCTGGATGCATGCTGCTAGCATTTCTGTAGCTGAATACACAAGAAAATGATATCCTACCAGAGGTCTGAATATTGTTTGATATCCTTTCCTGAATAGCTGAGGATATATGTGCAGCATATGTCAATGGTTGCAAAGAGGTTCTGGATACTTCCTTCTACAAAGACTATAAAGAGACAAACATAAATATAATGTCTTTGAGTGCATCTACACTGAGAAATTAATGGAGTCTGACAAAACTTTAATTGCCATGAGTCAATGTAATTAAATTTATTTGGTAGAGAAGGTTAAAGATTTTGTAAAACAACAACTCCCATGAACCTATAGCGTTGAGTCATGGCTTTTAAAGTGGAGTCAAATTGCATTAATTCTATGTGTAGATGCACCCACAAGATTTTGGCCAATGGCTTGATTTGCAACATTATGGATTTAGAAACTGCATTATCCAGGCAGAGAGACTGAAGAGCAAGGGGTTTTGGGATGTCATATGCATCCCATGGGATACATATTCCCCATCCTTGCATTAGTACACAGCCAAGACAGGAAACCATCCATTTTGTGTTACATCCCCACATATAAACATCCTAAAACATCAAAAGAATGTTATGAAACTCATTTTATCCTGACATAATAAATTCAATGATTTCTCTTTTTTTCTGGTGGAGAAGTGCAGACCACATGTGCACATTTCCTAGATCAAAGTACACAAACCAACAAACAAAAGCCAAAATAAGGCATCACTGCAGGGTCAAAAGGCATGGAAGATGGGGTGGGATAAATATGTTTCTAAAGATGCAGGCTATTCCAAATTAATATGTACACTAACACATATACTAAACCTCATTAAAGATTTTGCAATTAGCATTAGGAGAAAGAATAGCAAAGTTATACATTTATTACCTCAGCTAATTTTGCCAGCATGAAATTTCAGGAAACCTTAAAGGACATCCTGCACATATTCCCATGTATAAGTTGACCTCATGTGTAAGGTAACATTATGGATTTTGACATGACTAGTGTCAAATCAATGGTCATTCCACACAATGGTCATTCCACAGAGGGAAAAGCTCCAGTGTCACTTAAGCGGCCAATTGCTCTTCACCACCACCTTTCCTCCCCCAGACATTCGAAAAGGCCCAAAGTGGTCCCACAGTGGAGAAAATAGGGGTGCTTGGCGCTTCTTTAGGTTCTTCTAGTATGGACTAAGCTCTTGCATTTCACCATCCTCCTCAGAAAAAGGAATAGTTCCTTTTCTGATAAAAGATAAGGTATCATGTTGACATTGATCTGTGAATAAGCCAACCCATTTTAGGTCAATTTTATGACTAAAATTGTATATTTATTTATATTTTACATGATTATATACATGTCTATTTGCCTTTGTCAAGCTCTTCTTCTCTTGTGTTAGTATTCATGGTTATTTAAGAACAAAGGTTTACATAGATTAGGTGTGGGATTTACATAGATTAGGTGTGGGAAGGCACTGGACTCCTTGGAATTTACTGGGGTCTGCACAGTTCTGATTTTGCCATTCTTCTGCAGTTTGGTGGCAACTGTGGCAGCTTTGTATGGCACAGTGGGCTGGTAGAGCATTTTTCTGCACTATGTAGGCCTGACAGTTTGCAAGGCAGAGCATTCCCATCCCTCTGGGAGATGAAGGAAGAAGGGGAGCTATTCCCACATTTTCTGTGGCAACTTCACCCTCAGATTTTAGTGATGTGTTTATTAGTGGCAGTAACACCTGTGGATAGTTTGAACCATGGTTCTGATGGGGGCATATGTATTCCACTCTTGACATCCAGACTGGGATGCAAATTTCATAGAGAACAGATAATCCCCAGTACTCATGTTAATTCAAATGAATGTTGTAAAAGGCACATCTGGTAAGCAGAATGGTTTGTTTTACCTCAAATTAAGTACAATATAATACCATCATATTATAAAAAAAGGTCACATAAAGCCAGAAGTTTGTAAATTAGGATTATATATTGATTATAGCTAGATCTCCTTGTAGCTGCTCCATTCGGAAATATAAAAACTGTTCTAGCAGCTGTGGTTTTCAATGTCAGAAATTGATATTGTATTGGAAATTATCATCAATAAAATGCAAGATAAAGGTTTTCAGATGTTTGCAGATGAAGGTAGAATGCAAATGTAGCAGTTTGCTTTCACTGATCATTGTTACAGAAGGAAATGGTCCTTTACTAATTGGCAGAAATTGACTTAACAAGGTAAATCTGGACTGGCGAATTGGACATCACTTTTTGGCACTGCTGTGAAAATGTTTCCAGGATAGGCATGAGTTCACTGATCAGTTAAAAAAAAAAAGACTTGGATTTAAAATGCAATTTCATTTTTCTCTTAAAATTCATTCTATGTATTTTTTTTTCCTTTGCAAAAAAGAAAAAAGGTCACAGAATCACCTATTAGATTTCTGTGATGATTTTAATGACTGACATGCAGTAAGTGTGTATTTGCAACTGATGAGTGAGATTGCAAACCTCTGTGGGGTTGAAATGAACCTTATTCCTTCCAATAATATTTGATAGCTAGATTTTGTATATTAGCTAGCATTTTTCATATAGATATTCCTGTGTGTTTATATACTCATACATATATCTTAAGACTGTCCAGACATTCTATATCACCTTTGTTTTGGAAAAAAAGAGAAGAATGTTTCTTTGTAATTGCTTATATTTAAAATGCTCATAGAAGGTAAAAGTGGGATGTAGGTTGTTCTTTTATTCTTGGGTGGCTGATATACCTTCCCCCCTTAAGCATTTCAATAGGCGGTGTCTCTCCTATTGATCCACAAGCCATCCCTGCATTGTTGTAAAGCAGTACATACATTTTAACTGATGAAATAACAAGCTTTAGAATAGAGCTTTCCTTACTTAAATTGCTTTTACCTCAGGCAAATGAGAATGTTTGAGCACTGATAATTTTTAGCTAAACATAACTAAGGCAGAAGTTTTATTTGGAGCTTGCCTATTTTTATAAGCCTAAATGCTGTTAAATAAGGTAGCATGACAGTTAAGGGAAATGTTTGAGTGTGTGTTTCATTCGTGTATGTTAGAGTGACTAACAAAACAGAGATATGTGAAATATGCTACCTCTTTCAGTTGCTCTGAGTAAAAGAAAGCTGCAAACAATGTGATAATTAAAATATTCCATTTTGAAGATCCTGGGATGTATAATTTGGTGAGGCAATGATACTTAGAACTTCCTGCTAGAACGCTATTGCAACTTTCTAGAAGGAACTGGGTTGGACCAAAATAGGTTGGCAAACTGACACATACTTGTTGTTTGTTTTTGCTTTGAACCAGTGTTGCAAATCTTTTAAGATCTCCTTTGTAATAAAAACAAGCAAATCTGTTTTACCTGAGATTGTAAACTGATGCAGCATCTGCTGATTTTCTGAACATTAATTTCAAGAAATGTAAATACTGCTCAGCAGGGTAGCGTCGAGTCCAATACACACAAAAGCAATGTTAATGCTTTTGCCGTTGATCCAAACCATATCAGGCCTGCTGAGTTCTTGTATGAAGAGCCAACTTCGTAAGTGGAAAGAGAACCACTTGAGACGCTAAAGCTTTAAGTGAGAAGGAAGGACAAAAATTCAAAAGCAAACAGAACAAGTGTTATTGAGATGTGATTTACAAGAGGTATGGAACAAGGTCAGGTACCAAAACTTGTTTGAACAAGAGCAGGAGAAAGAATAATTTCTGGGGGATCCTAGCAAGCCATGTCTGTAGGCTGAAGCAAAATGGATTTTTGTTTGATGCAAACTATGGCTAAAAAGTTGTGTGCAATGCCAGTACAAACTGGGATCCCCATTAGCAGGAGAAGCCAGTTTGTGGAGGATATGGAAAATATTCTGATAGCATGTTGAATTTTTCTTTACCTCCCCTTCTTATCCATGGTTGCCTGGGTGGTTGTACTATAATCAATCATGTTACATGGGCTAAAATTAGTATATCAGTTTTAAGTTATTTGTCTAAGGAGATAATTGTTGGCATACCCTATTACTCAGAGGCATAGACTAAATAAATTAACAAACTGTTAAGCTTATGCATATTTCTCTTTTAAAAAATTCTCTTGCCTTTCAGTCATTCACAAGTACAAATAGTCAAGACAAAACATGGCAAGTTGCCTGTGTTCAACTAGTTTTACTGAATCAGATTCTTCTCAGCTTGAAATGGAACTGATTTGTACAGAGAATGAGTGAGTGAGGCAGAAGGTACAGGTACTAGAATTTCACTTCAGCAAAAGAAATACAACACTTGTCCAATACAGCTCTCTCTGGGTGGTTTTTCACACACAAATAAAGTGGGGTCATTCAGAGGTCTGAAGCACCAAATTTGCCAGCCAGGGACTCCCTAAACTGCCTTGGTGGCAGTAGAGATTCTCTGATCACTGTTCAGCCATGTTGAACCCAGTTTGGTAATGCTAGGCAGGAACCCATCTGCCACCCCTTCACCCTGTGTTACTCCTGACTACAGCAGTGAGATTGTTACCTACCTGATGCTTGGTGATCCCCCTTCTTTCATGTTGTGTGACCTGGGAAGGTAGGTAGAAGGAGCTAGGAGAGAGAGCCAGTTCACTGGATGTGCCCCATAACTTAAGAGATTGAAACATTGAGGTCCCTCCTGTCCCTCTCCTGAAATCTATGGAACCTCAATATTTGGGAGAAATAGAGGGGACTTGGGAAGAAGTGACAAAGTGTAATGAGAAGAATAAATTATTTTGAGGGGTTGGTATTTAAACAGAATTCCTTCTGATGTGGGAATATTTGGGAGAAATAGAGGGGACTTGGGAAGAAGTGACAAAGTGTAATGAGAAGAATAAATTATTTTGAGGGGTTGGTATTTAAACAGAATTCCTTCTGATGTGTACCTCATCTTTCTTGATGGCCCCTCTCTACATTCACACCTCTGTGTGACTCCATGGGAGTATCAAGGCAGTGGGAAATGTGTGATAGGAGAAACCTTGCACATTGCTGACTGTTTGCACCCATCATATTCCTAGTTCCCTTTTGCGGTGTTCAGAAAATTTGATTGTAAGTCTTTGAATCCCCCAACATGATCTGGCCTGAGAGATGCTAAGAGTTGTAGTCCCAAAAAGCTCTGATATTTCCCAGAATGTATTTGGTTCTATAGGTTTCACTAGCCTAGAACAGATCCATTTATTAAACAAACAATTTTATCTTAACAGTGCATGTTAATTAATCTACTCTCAACAGATCAACTTCAAATTGGACAAGGGCAAGTGGAGAAGTCAATCAAATGCTATTGCTAGTTGCTCTGTTAGTGTAATTCTGATTTAATGCCAGTTGACAGACAGTGTTTTGCTCATCATACAGTTCAGAAGAGGAAATGGGCAACTGGAGATAGAATCGGGAGAGATATTTTCACACTATTGCTTCATAGAGAAAGATAGAAACTAACATTTTACTGAGTTTCAGTATTGTCATGTGAGATTTTAGACTAATCACAATGTATAATGAATACAAACTTGATATTATTCTTCCCTATAGGGTGCTTTGCTCCCTGAGAAATTATTGCATAGAACTGTCCCCATAGTTTGTGCTTGGATTTAATATTGAGTAGGTGTATGTAGAATTGAGCTTGGCTTTACATTGTTGAAAGCTGTTGCAGTGAGGTTTGTTCCCAACTAATAAACCCATAGAATTTAACTGAGCTTTTTATGCTTCTCAGAAAAACATCCAAATTAGTAATACTCACATTGGATCTCCATTCACTTTGTTTTGACCCACCTGATGTTTCCCACTCCTGCCATGGCTATCAAGAGCTTACAACATAAAATATCATCTGCACTAAATGATGGTCATGCAAATGATGGACTAGCAATTATGAGCCCATGCTGAGCTTGTTTTGGATGACTAGATATTTGCAGTAAAAATGGCAAAGAAATGATTCAATGTGAACTCAATAGCAGTTAATGAAATGCATCATCACTGAGGATATACTGATATTGCAACAAAACCTACTAATATGTACTTCTAATATTTTCTTTGCTTATTCCAGGTGGCCATGGCGAGCATTAATACATACTTATATGCCAGCCCTTGAGCCGTTCATGCCATTGAGATATTGCAGACTATGCTGTCGCTTAAGAGATTACTTAGGATAACAGAAACTATATAACTATACCAGTTGCTTATCTTTCCTTAGCATAGGACTACAGAAATGCATGCAAAAGTGGTGGCTCCAGAGAGAAAATGGTGCATAGGCATTAGGCTGTACATGCTCTAGTAAACCTCCCTGCATATAGTTATTTTGCAGACTTTTGGCAGAGGTTCTTCAATTCTGAGCTGAAAGCCCCCATGCTCTGTGATCAAATCCAAATTCTGTGATGGGAAATATTTATATGCTCCATTTGATTAATGCAGCTCTCGATGTTTTGTTGCTCAGGAAATTGGACCCATGGAGAGAACTGAGATTGCATTAGATCTAGGAAATAATTTTATGGCCCTAGAGATGTTGTTGTTGAACTGCTGCCTCCAGCAGTTTTAACTAGCATATGCAGGGATGAAGAATGGTGTGGGTTGAAATCCAACAACATCTGGAAAGCCATTCCTGATGTAGTCCCTGTTAACTAGGTTAACTGAGTTTCTTGGTGAGTAGCTTTTTACTGAGTTATGTGAAATAACACAAACCAGCTAGAACAGGAACAGATGGGCTGAGAAATGGCAAACATGTTTTCCTTCAGTACAACGGAGTTACAAAAGGGCAAGGTTTGTATGTGCAAATAGGGTTTGTTGTGTACCTTCAAGTCTTTTCTGACTTTGGGGAGCCTATCATGTTGTTTTTTTTTTTGGGGGGGGGGAATTTATTCAGAGTGGATTTACCTTTGCTATTCTTTGAGGACAAGGGAGTGGGACTTGTCCCAAAACACCTATGACTGAGTACGATTTGCACCCTTGGTCTCTAAAGTCATTATTCAAAGCTCAAATCACTACACCATGCTCCCCCCTCTCTCTGTCTCTGTCTCTGTCTCTCTCTCTCTCTCTCTCTCTCTATATATATATATATATACAGTAGAGTCTCGCTTATCCAACGTAAACGGGCCGGCAGAACGTTGGATAAGTGAATATGTTGGATAATAAGGAGAGATTAAGGAAAAGCCTATTAAACATTAAATTAGGTTATGATTTTACAAATTAAGCATCAAAACATCATGTTATACAACAAATTTGACAGAAAAAGTAGTTCAATACACAGTAATGCTATGTAGTAATTACTGTATTTACAAATTTAGCACCAAAATATCATGATGTATTGAAAGCATTGACTACAAAATTGCGTTGGATAATCCAGTATGTTGGATAAGTGAGTGTTGGATAAGTGAGACTCTACTGTATACACACACACACACACACACACGTGAATGACTGACATTCCTTCCTATCAGAAAGAAATATCTAAGCACTTGTGGGACAGATTATAGTGGGGGAAAACATGCCGTTGGCTATCTGACCTCCATTGACCTGGATCACATGGCTTAATGCTGAACACTGCAAGAATCAGACATGTAAGGATTTATTTTTAATATACATACCTATCCTGTTCTAGCCTGGAGATAATACAGTGTATATTCCATTGTGACAGGTGTTTCAGTAGAATCTATATTAGTCACTGGCAATATGCAATCCTCCAGATGTTGTGAGATTGTAATTCCCCCCAGACCTGTGTGGCATAACTAGCAGTAAGGAAATATGGGAATTGTGGTCTCCAAACATCTGGAAGGTTGCAAACTTCTTCCCCTGATTTTTATAAAAGCCCACTGTGTCATTATAGAATAGGAATGGATGGAGCCTTGTGAACAAAAGGCGTGGGAAAGCTTTTTATTAAAGTGCCGCTTTATTCTCACAAACAGGCTGATTGCTTTCTGGTTAGTAAGAACTGTATCATCACTGCTGAACAATGATTTCTGGGGAGGGGATTTGATACCATCATCAGTGGTTACATGTCCCCAGAATCATGTCCGCTTAATGAGTGGTGCTTTTTTGCTGGCTATGACTCGTTGTGCGCTTTCAAGTCCTTTCAGTCCTAAGACAAACCATGGGGTTTTCTCTGCAAGATTTGACCAGAAGGAGATTTCCCCTTCCCTTCCTCTGAATTTCAGAGTTTGTGTTTGGCGTGCTCAAGATCACCCAGGGTTTTTCTTTGGCCAAGCAGAGATTCAGACCCTGGCCTCCAGAGTTATAGTCCAGCGCACAACCTACTTCACAATGCTGTGATTTGCAAGATGCTAAATCTAGTGGTTCCTATGAATGTAAGTGTATTTATGGGCAGAAGCATGAACATTTCCTATTGGCAAAGGGATGGATGTAAAGCACATTTAGCAAAATGTGGGGAAAATGGAGGAGTACAAAAATGTACAGTGGTTTCTTGTTACTGTTTAATTTAGATAAAACTAATAAATTTCTGGGCAGGAAGCCTCTAGGAGAAAGGGTTATAAGACAAGCACTTGGGCCAAAAGCACATCTCGAGAGGTAAATTGCAAAATGATGAAAGAATATCATCTAGCTGTTGTCATTAGACAGTGGCCTGGAAAAATAAATACGGAATTGATGGCAATAGTGTAATTACCAAGTGGGAATGTTTATCCTCTTTATGAGCTGAGTGGCAATATCCATGGCAGTGTTATGGTGGCAAATGAATTTGAAAATTAAGCAGCAGAGCAGCAAGCATTCTGCTTGGCAGGAATATTGCACCAAAACAATTCCAGGCTTCCATACTTATACATCTATAACCTAAAAATGGCATGAGAGGAGTATGGTATATATGAGGACTGTGAAGGCCAGGTGTAATACTAGGGTATTTTATACAGCTGTACTATTATGTGGCTGAGTTACAAGACTTGCAAGCTACAAGCGCCTTTGCTTAGATACAGCTGAGTGAGGCATCTGAGCTCAGAGAATAAGAAGAGTGCATTGACTATAGATCGCAACCCACTTACTGTGCTAACTTGTCTTACTCTGTTCACTTGTGTTCTGATCCAATTAAGGTTACTCTAATTAGTTTGCAAGGCATATTTGACTTATTGGATTTCCCAAGATATAATGGCTTGCTACTTGCAAGTCTTTAAGTTGCACCTGCTCACTTTAACTGACACAAACAAGGTTTTCCTTTTTTAAAAAAATAAAAAAAAATACAATCTAATTAGATTTGCAGAAGCTGAAAATAGCTACAGGTAAGGTCGGCATTGTGTAGGATTGGCCATTTTAAATGGAAAACAGCTTATGTGACGAGCTGTGATAGGAAGGGGCAGGGAATACATTTAGGCATACAGATCAGATCCTCGGTTGCTTTTTTAAAAAAAACTAATGAAGTTAAAAAAAAAAAAGAACACCCAAGGACAGATTCCAGAAGCACAGCAATGTCGTTCCCAATCAGATGAGAGAAAAGGAATTCTGTGACACCTTTAGAGAATAACTAACTCATTAGTTGCAAGGTCTTGAAGGCAACAGTATATTCTTTTGACATTTGATGTAGATTGAAAAAGAAGTCGGTTAGTTGTGCATTCAGGTAAGTTGGAATGTACTGTAGGGTAGGATAGCTAAAGCGAACAAGTAAGACCCAAACCAGTAATGGATGTTGCATTGAGTGACTTAAGACTAAGCTACACGCTATGTAAAATATGGAGGGTGTACTTTAACAACTCCCCCCCATACCTTTAAAAAAAATGACCGACATGGAAGTGTATGAATAATTTTGAAATTATACCTAAATTCAAAGGTTTACAGATTTCTGTACCCAACTGATGGTTTCAGTCCATATTGGGCTGCATGTAGAAAGAAGTTGAAGACCTGGCTACGCGTGCAAGCATTTAATGAATGAACTCAGCGTTGACATGGATTGGATTAAGGCTTTTGCACAAGGTCTGATGGATGATTGGCATATATATTCATTGTTGCACTGTGTTAAATCTTTTATATATTGTATTTTACTATGTTATTTAACTATTTTAACTGTTTTATTCTTATTTTATTGTATTATGATGTACTGGTAGTGATCCTGCCAGTTGTGTAAGCCGCCCTGAGTCCCCTCGGGGAGAAGGGCGGGGTAGAAATATTGGAAATAAAATAAATAAATAATGTGTTTACATGATGCCCAAAGAAGGGGATGCTCTTGAATTGCTTGCTGTTCACAGAATGTAGTTTAACTCCTAGGATATACAGTAATCCTATACCCACTTACTTTGGTGTGAGACCTACTCAGCTCACATAATACTGCACTCTTGATCATTCTCCATCTGCTTACACTTTTGGTATGTGATACCCCAAGGTGGAAACCTAGGCATTTCTGTAGCAGCATAATCCATGAGTTTGACATAAAGATGCAGTCTATGCATCTCTAGAGGAACACATGTATGTTTTCCCTTGCAGAGAAAGCACAAACAAGATTTGAAGCTGCTTTTGAATCTACTATTGATATTTCACTGTAAACGCCCCAAGCCATTTCTGAAGACAGATGTGCCCTACTCCTGCTAAATATATGCTGTATAAATCTTGAAGGATTTATCACAAGGGCGCCGCAAGCATGTGAGAACACATAACCCCCTACTATGCAAAAACACAAAATAATGGGACTCATCCCCCTACTTTCCTATTTCATCAATGCCTCTCAAATATGTAATACTCTTCTATTACTACAATCCAATTGCTGCCTCAGAGTGTGGTGGAGGCTCTTCCTTTGAAGGCTTTTAAACAGAGTCTGGATGGCCATCTGTCAGGGGTGCTTTGATTGTGCATTTCCTGTATAGCAGGACTGGATAGCCTATGTGATCTCTTCCAACTGTATGATTCTATGAACCATTTAATCAGGTTTCAGTTATGTGCATTATATTTGCTTGTTAATTTCCAAATTCATATTGTTTATTATAATTTGCCCAGTATAACATTTGGACTATTATCTCCAACAGTTAATGAACGCTTGCCCTCAAGAATACTGTTCCACTCCCACATAACTCAGTTTAAAGCCTTTCTGATCACATTTGTGAGCCTCTTAGAAAAAGCGGCCCTGATAACCGTTGTGCTGTGTAAGCCATCACTTGTTAAAAGTTCATATTCATGAAACCACAGACCATAGTCTACAAGTTGAGGGCAGGTTTTGGTACCAAAATTATGGATTTTGATATGGATAAGTCAAGGGTCATTTTATGGAGAGGGAAAAACACCAGTGTTGCCTCAGTGGCCAGCTGCCACTATCATTTTCCCATATCACACAATCTATATTGGGGTCAGTCTGTAAGCCAGAAGTGATTTAGGTACTAGAGACAAGAAGGTATTTTGTATTTTGTCCAGTCTGAGACAGAAAATCTGCCTACAAAGACAGCATTCAGTTAATAGAAGGCATTTCTAGGCCATGAAACACTGCAAATATTTGCAACTTTACTCAAAATTGAGACATTATAATGTTTCCTTTGGAATGTCATTTGGTTTTTGTGAGGATTTGTAAAAAGACACCATGATGGAATGGGTTGACTGGAAAGGCATGTGTTGACACCTGATTGGCTGAGCCACCCAGGAGCCAGAATTCCAATTGGCTACTGTCTAGCTTGCTGCCGAGACAAATGGTTTTAACTGCCACTTTCACCTCAGAGAGTTAAGAGAGCGCTGAAGGAAGGAAATGGCTGCCAACTCTCTGAAACTTGGTTATTTATAAGGCAAATGAGGCATACTTAAAGACTGTAAAAAAAGGGACAGTTTATTCCCTCTGTTCTCTGTGTGAATTCAGAGAGACTACTGTATATATTGGTGCCCTGTTTGAACTTTTGAACAAAGTAAAGATACTGTTACTTGTTACACAAGCCTGAGTGACACTTTATTATACTGCAGGGTATATCTTGGTTCAGAAACTATGGTAAAGCATCTATTTATTTTTCTACAACCTGTAACAGTTTTGTATGTCTTAAAAGAGTAGCAAATCTTTAGCTGTTTGTTTATTTTGTTGGTGTTGTATTTTCACTGACAGGGAGAGAGAAGGAGCACTTGTGGGATTTTGCCCCAGGTGCCAAAGAAACATGATATTTTGATTAGGGTTGGAGGTGGGTAGACTGGGAAATGTCTTGGAACAGCCACTGTATCTTATGACATGTTCCTCTGCCGACTCAGACCTCTCTGAAAATCTCTGTTCATCTTTATTTTGTACATTACATCCTCCAAATTTTTATAATTTAACCTATGAATTTACAACTGATTGCTGTGTGATATTGTGCCATAAAACCACCCTGTATATCATATCTGTTTCAGCCCACATGGATCTTCTGGTAACACATGACAGATTAGGATCTGTCATTATAATTGCTATTGATATTAAATTGATGTGTTGAAAATCTGTTAGGGAATTATTCTTTCTTGGTTAATCTGGATCTGCATATCACTATGGCCTTTGAGACACTAATGCTACCAGAAAGTGTAATAAATACTTCGGAAATATTACTCCTGTGGAGGGATGATGCCTTTTATGAGAAAAATAATGGGGAAGGGATAGAAAACAGCATTTATGCAGTTGCTCATGCAGTTTTCCTGCCCTGCCTCTTATGGGAAGGAGGAGAATATTGGAAAGGAGGTATGGCTTCTTTGGCTGGGAACCTGAACTGGATAATGTCCTGCTGCAACATTTTTGTTGCAAGTCCCACTTGTGAAAACCCAAAGTCCAGGAAGAGCTGCATTATTAAAATGTGAACTGTGTCTCTTACAATGTGAAGACATTTCCTCTGTCCTTTCTTAGAACCAAAACTGTACCTCACTTAAACTGGCAAATCAGAATAATTAGTATGGACACATTGCATTGGCCAGTCAATTCCAAAAGGTGACTAGCAGAAATTGGTGATCCACTAGTGGTGTGTGAAATTCTGGTGGTCAATTCGAAATTTGGCCAAATTCAGCCATCCATAGATAAAAATGGCTGAAATAAAATGCTGGAAGCCCCCCCCCCCCCCATCCAAACAGAACAAAGCAGCCCCCTTCCCATGAAATTCCAGAAAAAGTCCATTTCCAAGTTGAAGCAGGCATTATGTCTCCATCGGGGTGATGGGGCTGAGTGCAGATGTATTTTCTTCATCACATGGTCCTTTTCCCTGCAAGCCATTTCCTCCTCTCTTAGTAGGATAATTTTTTTTTAAATCCATGAAGTGTTCTGAAACTAGGGAGGAATGATGTCCTAAATATGTCATCTCATTGTCCAGAACTTCCAGGGGATCCCTCCTGTAGTTTTTTAAAAATGTGATTTGTAAAAACTTTTAAAAATTCCAAAAAAAATCAATGGATGAGTAAGTAAGTAAGTAACTTTATTTTTCTATCCCACCACCATCTCCTGTCAGGGACTCGGGGCGGCTAACACGGGACAAAAACCCGAAAATACAAACAGGTAAAACAGTTAAAACATGTTACGATAAAATACAGTAAAATCGACAATTATACAAACAGATCCCTTAAGCAAACAATGCAATAGACCATCAAAACTCGATTAACAATTAAAATCAAATCAAAATAACATAGAATAATGGATCAACCAGGTTGGTGGAGGGGATAGCATGGAGGGGCCACTTGACTAAAGTGCAAAAATATGGTTCGAAAGTACTTTGGGTCAAGGACAAAGTGCAAACGTTCTGAAACTTGGCAGGCTTTTGGTTGTAAATGTGTCCAACAAGTGTCCCAGATTTCATCTCAATAGCCATAAAATGACGGAGAAACACGCCTTTAAATGTCTCCCTTTGCCACCAACAGGACAAAACTAACGAAACAATAACAAAACTTCAGAAATTCGGATTTGAAATGACCCCCCCCCCCCCCCAGTTTTGAAAAATTTTCAAAATGAAACAAGGGCCATCCAAATTTCAAAACAAAATTTAAAACGGATTTCTGCCATTTTGCACACCCCTATGCACCACCGATAATGATGCAGCACATAAGACCAATTCATATGTGACACTGTTGAAGGGATGCCACATGAACACACTCTCCTCTGTAATGCTGTAAAGCTTCTAGGGGTGATGAGCTTTTTCCCATAGAGATCAAAGTGGGCAATCAGATATTGAGACCCATCTTATTGCTTCATGAGCCATTTCTGGTAAGCTCATCTCAGTCACAGCTTCTTGCATGTTTTGCTTCAGCCCCTAGCAATGACAGCTAGTAGCTTCCATGTCAGTGTAGCAGTATTAGGCTAAACTTTAAATGTTCAGTCCAAGATGCTGAACCTATTTTAGAAGCAAGGGCACACCTACACAGTACAATTAATGAAGTTTGATCCAACTTTAACTGCCATAGGTCAATGCTATGGATTAATTGAAGGTATAGTTTGGTGAGGCACCATTCTGGCAGAGAAGGCTAAAGACCTTATAAAACCATATCTGCTATGACCCCATAGTATTAAGTCATTGCAATTAAAGTGATGTCAATCTGCATTAATTCTACAGTGTAGACACATATGAAGATGATATACCTTAGATATTTATTTTAAAGCTTGGAGTAAAACTCAAGCGAATTTACTTTCCCACTGATGTGGAAGTCTCCAGCTGCCACATCTTGTAAGTTCGGGGGAGGGGGGTGCAATGGAAACTGATTTTAAAAAGTGATTCATAGTCAGAGAGAAATATGGATGAAAGACATGAGATGTAGGAATATCAGCTGCTTGCTTCAGTGAAAGATGCAGAGTTATCCCCACATGCATGCATGCATGCATGCATACAAGCATTTGGCTTTCTGACATAAATGACAAGATTGTGGCACCTCTAGGTCATGTACATAAGCCAATTTGACTTAGCAGGTGCATCTTCAACACTGCTAGTGGAATAATCACCTCTATCCTGACTTCAAGGAAGCCAATGGTTTAGATGCAGGACAGGTTGTGCAGCATGTACAGCTCTTTTGATCAAGAGAAGATAATAACACTGGTGTCATCCAGAATGTATGGTCTTCTTCTGCCTGATGGTAGGACTGGCCCTACATAGATGTCTTATTTACAGTCATACTGTTGTATGACTATAAGGCTTCATAAAACACTGTTTGTTTTGCTTGTGAGGATAAAGATTAGTTTTATTCATTACAAGAAACAATAAGTCTTGTTTCACGGCTGATGTTCGAGAGTTAAACATTGCCAGGGCAGAGATGGTTTGGTGCAAAGAATTGAAAATATCAAGAGAATGCAGATACATAATGCTCATTCATGTAAGCATGACTCATAACCGGATTCATCAAAGCCATGGTGAATTTCAGAGTGATTGCCAGAATTTCTTGGCTCAGGATTTTGAAATGGCAATGCTATGCTATTCGAACCAAATTAAATTATACAAAATGGCAGAAAGTTAAACTTTAATGGGATGTTTAAATCTATTCCATACCTCAATTAAAAAGTGAAGCATCGTGATCAGGGAGAACAATCTTACCACATACCTCAGCATCTCAGAATCTGTCAACTTTCAGGTGTGAGAAAAACACCACCTGTGATCTGATATATCTGTAATAAGGATATGTAACCAATTTTTTTTCAGACCTCACTGTGGCTGGATATGCAATGCCATATAATATGGTTTCCAAATGCAGATTATCTACTTTGAACTGGATTATATGAGTCTACACTGCCATGTAATCCAGTTCAAATAAAATAATCTGCATTCAGAAACTGGATTATATGGCAGTGTAGATGGGGTCCGAGTTAACACTCATAGAATCATAGAATCATAGAATAGTAGAGTTGGAAGAGACCTCATGGGCCATCCAGTCCAACCCCCTGCTAAGAAGCAGGAAATCGCATTCAAAGCACCCCCGACAGATGGCCATCCAGCCTCTGCTTAAAAGCCTCCAAAGAAGGAGCCTCCACCACGGCCCGGGGGAGAGAGTTCCACTGTCAAACAGCTCTCACAGTGAGGAAGTTCTTCCTGATGTTCAGGTGGAATCTCCTTTCCTGTAGTTTGAAGCCATTGTTCCGTGTCCTAGTCTGCAGGGCAGCAGAAAACAAGCTTGCTCCCTCCTCCCTATGACTTCCCTTCACGTATTTGTACATGGCTATCATGTCTCCTCTCAGCCTTCTCTTCTGCAGGCTAAACATGCCCAGCTCTTTAAGCCGCTCCTCATAGGGCTTGTTCTCCAGACCCTTAATCATTTTAGTCGCCCTCCTCTGGACGCTTTCCAGCTTGTCAACATCTCCCTTCAACTGCGGTGCCCAAAGTTGGACACAGTATTCCAGGTGTGGTCTGACCAAGGCAGAATAGAGGGGGAGCATGACTTCCCTGGATCTAGACACTATTCCCCTATTGATGCAGGCCAGAATCCCGTTGGCTTTTTTAGCTGCCACATCACATTGTTGGCTCATGTTTAACTTGTTGTCCATGACGACTCCAAGGTCTTTTTCGCACACACTGCTGTCAAGCCAGGCGTCCCCCATTCTGTATCTTTGATTTCCATTTTTTCTGCCGAAGTGAAGTATCTTGCATTCGTCCCCTGTTGAACTTCATTTTGTTAGTTTCGGCCCATCTCTCTAGTCTGTCAAGATCATTCTGAATTCTGCTCCTGTCTTCTGGATTGTTAGCTATCCCTCCCAGTATTGTGTCGTCTGCAAACTTGATGATTGTGCCTTCTAACCCTTCGTCTAAGTCGTTAATAAAGATGTTGAACAGAACCGGGCCCAGGACGGACCCCTGCGGCACTCCACTTGTCACTTCTTTCCATGATGAAGACGATGCATTGGTGAGCACCCTTTCGGTTCGTTCACTTATCCAATTACAGATCCACCTAACCGTAGTTTTGTCTAGCCCACATTTTACTAGTTTGTTTGCCAGAAGGTCGTGGGGGACTTTGTCGAAGGCCTTACTGAAATCCAGGTACGCTACATCCACAGCATTCCCTGTATCGACCCAACTCGTAACTCTATCGAAAAAAGAGATCAGATAAGTCTGGCATGACTTGTTTTTGGTAAATCCGTGTTGACAATTAGCAATGACCACATTTGTTTCTAAGTGTTCGCAGACCACTTCCTTAATGATCATTTCCAGAATCTTGCCTGGTATCGATGTGAGGCTGACTGGACGGTAATTGTTTGGGTCGTTCTTTTTTCCCTTCTTGAAGATAGGGACCACATTCGCCCTCCTCCAATCTGCTGGGACTTCTCCCGTTCTCCAAGAACTCTCAAAGATAATTGTCAGTGGTTCTGAAATAACCTCAGCTAATTTCTTCAATACTCTTGGATGTAGCTGATCTGGCCCTGGGGACTTGAATTCGTTTAGAGCAGCCAGGTGTTCCTGGACAACTTGTTTCCCTATTTGGGGTTGGATTTCCCCCAATCCTTCGTCCATTCCATGTTGCTGAGGTTGAAGATGGCTTTCTTTTTGTGAGAAGACCGAGGCAAAGAAGGCATTAAGCAGTTCTGCCTTTTCCCTATCCCCTGTCGCCATCACCCCATCTTCTCCTTGCAGTGGCCCTATCGCCTCCTTTTTCTTCCTTTTTCTACCAACGTAAGCAAAAAAGCCTTTTTTGTTGTTTTTTATGTCCCTGGCAAGCCTGAGCTCATTTTGCGCTTTAGCCTTACGAACCTTTTCCCTACAGGAGTTGGCTATACGTTTGAATTCTTCTTTGGTGATTTCTCCCCTTTTCCACTTCTTGTGCATGTCACTTTTGAGCTTTAGCTCAGTTAGAAGTTCTTTGGACATCCATTCTGGCTTCTTTGCACTTGTCTTATTTTTCTTCTTTGTTGGCACTGTTTGCATTTGCGCCTTGAGTATTTCACTTTTGAAAAACTCCCATCCATCCTTAACTCCCTTGTTTTTTAATATCGGCGTCCATGGAATGCTGCTCAGTAATTCCTTCATTTTTTGGAAGTCAGCTCTCTTAAAGTCTAGAATGCGTGTTTGACATGTCTTAGTTTCAGCATTCCTTTGTATTGAAAACTGCAAGAGCACATGGTCACTTGCCCCTAAGGATCCAACCACTTCAACTGTATTGATCAGGTCTTCCACATTTGTTAAGATTAGATCAAGAGTTGCTGATCCCCTTATTGCCTCTTCTACCTTCTGGACCATAAAATTGTCTGCAAGGCAAGTGAGGAATTTGTTGGACTTTGTACCCTTGGCTGAGTTTGTTTTCCAGCAGATATCGGGATAACTGAAATTGCCCATGACTACTATATCTCTTCTTTGTGCCTGTTTGGTCAGCTGTTGACAGAAGGCTTCATCAAGTCCTTCATCCTGACTCGGAGGTCTGTAGTAGACACCCACGACAAGATCTTTTTGAGTCCCGGTTCCCTTGATTCTTATCCAGATGCTTTCAAGCTGGTTTCCCGGATTACAGTCTTGCATTTCTTCTGCAAGGTAACTGTTTTTGACATATAAAGCTACTCCCCCTCCTCTCCCCTTTGTTCTATTTCTGTGAAAGAGGTTATAGCCCTCAATGGCTACATTCCAGTGATGGGAGTCATCCCACCAGGTTTCAGTGATGCCTATGACATCGTATGTGTGGTGCTGTGCTAAGAGTTGGAGTTCGTCTTGCTTATTTCCCATGCTCTGAGCATTGGTGTAAAGACATGTAAGCCCCTGTGGCCTCCCCTCGAGCTGTTTATTTGGGATTATTGTGCTCTCTGTACTTGGTCCTTGCTGTGTTTGTGCAGCCCTCCGTTTAGCCTTTTGGCGGTTCCCTGTGGTCGTGGGTAATATAGTGTTCGCCAGGCTGTTGTTCCCCTCCCCCAGTGGATCTAGTTTAAAGTGCGCCTGATGAGGTTTGTGAGTCTGTGTGCAAAAAGATGTTTTCCTACTTGTGTGAGATGCACCCCATCACTTGCCAGTAAGTGATGGGTCTACACTACAGGACAGGCAAAAATATATGATGCAGAATCACATTTTAATAGCTGTGGACAAATCTGGACACCCCCCCCCCCCCACCACCACCACCTTCAACAAAACTGTGCATTAGAAAGGTGCATGTAGTGCTACAAAAAGTGGAAATAAAATGTTCAAGCAATTAATACTATTTAAAGCCTGCACACTAAAAATAATGGAATGTAAAAAAGAAAGAATGTTAAAACAGCCCTGGGCACTAGCTAGATGTAGAGATGGGAAAGGGAAAATGTAAGCAGGGATCAGATGAGTTTACATCTGTAATCTGTAGAGTAGTAGGCTGGGATGAGATATCTGTTTTGAGACTGAGAGTTGTGGATATGTGCAACCATGTGTATTTTTTACATGTACCATTCATTACTGTTTCCACCAGGAATTCCTTTTGTAGATTCTGTTTTGACCAGTCCTTTTGCAACATGGGCTCTATTCTGCCAAAATGGTTGTTTTCATTTAAAATTCTCTAAATACACCCTCATCCTCTTTTTACTTTTTGTTATTTATTATTTATTTGATGAGATGTCTTTGGATTTTCTGATGAAAGAGAGAAATCCCTGCTTGAATGTATGAATAAATACCCATTTACAATAACTTTGTATGTGTACAGCTGTTAAGGGACGACATCTCTGTGGGAGGTGGATCCTATGGCTACTCAGCCTTCCTGCCTTTTGGGGATATGGCAGCTCTGCCATTTTGCCAGAAAATATTAATGTATGTAAACATTTTTCAAAGTGCATTACATCTTCCTATGAGCATTTTATTATACCTCCACAAATCTGACTGAGTTTGAAAGATTGGTGAACATGGAGCAAGGAGGGAACTGGAAAAAGAGAGGAGGGAGTGAAATAGGCTCACCAAGCTGCTGTAATTCAAAGCAAGGCAAAATCAGATTGTGTGCTTTGGCTAATTTTCTTATTCAGCTATTGATCCAATGGCTGCTCCAGAGTCTATTAGCAGTCAGCCAGTGAAAATATTTCCCATCGGGGGTTCTGACCTGAGACGGGGGTGAATCTATAGCAATTTGTTCAAACAGAGGAAAGCTTTTTCCTCTGATTTGTATTCCAATTTGCACTATGTACTGAGAGGGCATTTGCTGGGGGGTTTGCTGGGTGGTGCTTGTCATGCCTGAGCCAGGTAAACCAGTGGAACAAAGCCCAGTTAATTCTCAGAGCTTTGCACCCTCCATTCAACCCTCTTCATTACCAAGCCAGAAACAGCTATACGAAGGAGCGCATCAGAGCTCTTGGCCCTGAGCTTGCAGCAGGAAAAACAGTACTTTCTATCTAAAGATGCCAAGTGAGATGCCATTGCAGAAAACTCACTCATTTAAAGCAACCAGTAGTGTCTCAGATGGTACACACCTTTCTCTGGGCTTTTGTGCACTGGCAGAAGTAGTCAGCTTGGCAAACACTGTCACTTTATTTTGCAGCTTTTACTGCCAAGATTTTCCATGTCTTGCATGGGGAATTCCACAAGAGAATGATGAGAAAACATCACAGCTTGTAGATCAGGATGCATGATAATGATGTTTCATTTAATCTTTGTTAAAATGTATCACCATCCAACAATTGCAAATTAATTTATGCTTAGGATAGGCTTGAGAGATAGGTGAATTTATTTGTATTCAAGATAGAAAAATAGAGATTTTTAAAAAATTGGAAAAATTGAAAGTCCTTCTATTTAATCATCCAGCATGATTGGAGAATTCATCCAGCATGATTGGAGAATAATAATATTTCAGTTAATTTTGAAAGAATTATCCAAATTCCCAGATGTTTTTGTATTACAGATGGGAATAATTTGCATTTAAAAAAGAATGCAGGAGAAGGTGAAATTGACTGAGATTTTCCCATCCCTATTTATAGGTAAAGGTTTTCCCCTGACATTAAGTTTAGTCGCGTTCGACTCTGGGGGTTGGTGTTAATCTCCATTTCTAAGCCGAAGAGCTGACATTGTCCGTAGACACCTCCACAGTCATGTGGCTGGCATGACCTCATGGAGTGCAGTTACCTTCCCTCCAGAGTGGTACCTATTGATCTGCTCACTTTTATATGTTTTTGAACTGCTAGATTGGCAGAAGCTGGGGCTAACAGCAGGATCTCACTCTGCTCCCCAGATTCGAACCACCGATCTTTCAGTCAGCAAGTTCAGCAGCTCAGCAGTTTAATCTGCCCTGCCACCGGGGGGGTCCCATCCCTATTTCTAGGTGTCACTATTTGATTTTAGAATATAAACTATCTGGTGAGGGAGTGATATGCTGGGTTACTATGCTATATTGATGTCAATGCACTAGCACTCTACAGAAATAGTACAGGCTACTTGGGGTGATGCTTTCGGTCAAGAACTGTCATGCTGTCCCTCATCTCTCAGCAGCACTTGCATGAAGAGTATTCATTAGCTGCTATGATTCTTGAGATCCAACCACGTTCAACAAATATATGTTTGTTAGAACTCTATTCCTAAGACCATGAGTGACACAAAATTTCACATGTTCATCTGCACAAAGGAATAATAGGTTATAATCGTTGGGAAACATATTTTAAAGAAAAAAGGAAAAGCAAACAAATACCTCTGTCCTGGTGACCGTGTCTTCAATACAACAATTCTATTCCCGACTTGCAAAAGAGTTAGCCAAGTTACCATGCCTGTTTCTGGGTGGGTTCAGTACTTTGGATAATTTCTCTAAAGTTTGAACTAAATCCTGGGATGGATCCACTGCTCCACTAGTATGGAAGTGCTAGCTGCTACGCTCATGGTCAAGAAGTTTATGGCATCTTTGACTGCTAGTTCTCAGTGCTGCACCAAGTTAAGCTCCCAGTCACCTGTACTATCTTGAACTGTAAAAATGTAGATTTTTTTTGGTATCCTGTAAACATACATCAAATAGTTACAACTTCTTGATGTATTCTTACAGCCAAAGATAAAGGGTGATCTTAGTGGGACTTTCTGGTGCAGGTTACTGTGGGTACATTTCAGGTACTATGCACCTTGTTTTGAATACTATGCACCATTGAGTATATGCAGCTATGTCAGGCAGCAAAATGTCTTGGGCCAAACCTAATATGAGCTGGCATTCATAACTGAATTATTGAAACTTCACTCTTGAAAATGGAAAACAAGAAAATGTAATGGAGATAGGGTTTGTAATATAGTTGAGAGAGAACAAGCGAATAGCAAAAAAATTTTATCACAGGGACATCTGGTCATAAATTAGCCCTGAACTTTATGACATATGGACTTAGAATTTGGGAAACAACTGTCAAGGAGGTGAGTAGAAATAAATAAGAATGCGGACTCCCAAGAACCATTCTGTTTTTTTAAATCACAAGTTTATATTTTGACTTAGCCATAACTTGTAGGGAACTGGCTTTTATTCCAGAGAGAGCTGTAACTCTAACTTCTGGAAAGAGTATGTGAGTTTACGAGGTTTTAAAGCAGTCAAACAGAGGTCCCTACAGGGGCTGATGTGAGGAGACTAGTGGGCGAGCTGACATTTTGTAATATTTAAGGGAAGTATTTAATAGTGTCAGGTCTGGGGATTGTATTGTATTGTTGCTGTTTTTACTGGTCACTGAAGACAGGTGTGTGTGTGTGTGTGTGTGTGTGTATGCGTATGACATACACACAGAGGTGAAGTAGATTGCTCAAACAATAGTTCCTTGGCTCAGTCAGAAGAGATGTTGCATGGCTGGATAGAAAGATTTCATATTTTGTTCACTCCATGAGTTTGGGGAATTTGACCTGGCTGCAAAGTAAACTTGATATTCTCAAAGCAACAGGGAACAATGAAATTCTAAGTTGATACTTGACTTGTAAGTGCCATTGATTACATCCCACCAGGAGTGCAAGCTTATGCATTGCTTTCCACATAATTGATCCAATAATTCTTAGAATCTTGCTTTGAGAATGACCAGTCCTTAAAGTTTTAATGGGAAGTCGAATGACTTATATGTTTCAGTAGAGAATGAAGGCATCAAGCCATCTTTGCATTCTATTTTTGCTTTCATTTAATATCACTTTCTTTATTTCTATGCATTGGAGGGAGGACTGGACTAGCAATTTTGTTTTTCTTAATAGTGTGATTCCTTCCTATAAGCCTGAGTCTATCACTGCGCAGAAAAGCAGCTATTGGGTTGCTGTGAGTTTCCTGGCCTGTATGGCCATGTTCCAGAAGCATTATCTCCAGATGTTTTGCACATCTATGGCAGGCATTCTCAGCTTCACAAAGAAGCCATTGAAATTCGCAAGCATGTCGTCAATTTCAACAGAAAGGAGGAAACTATGAAAATGAACAAAATCTGACTACCAGTATTAAAAACTTTAAGATCAGGACTGTAAATAAAGAGCAACACTCAAAAAACAGGGGAATTCCAGACAAGAAACAGTCAGAGCCAGCTAACACCTCGCAACAAAGGATGCCCCCAGGCAGGAAGCAGCCAGGCTTTGAAGCCGCAAGGCCATTCAATGCTAATCAAGGTGGCCAATTATAACATTCACACTTGTCTCAAACAGATAAGAGTTCTTTCTTCCACCCTGGACATTCCACAGATATATAAACCCCACTTGCCTAGTTTCTAACAGACCTCACAACCTCTGAGGATACCTGCCATAGATGTTGGCAAAACGTCAGGAGAGAATGCTTCTGGAACATGGCGATACAGACCAGAAAACTCATAGCAACCTAGGGATTCCGGCCATGAAAGCCTTCGACAACACAAAGCAGCTGTTGCTTCATGGCTCCATGTTTTGCTAGAAAGCAGGATGTTTTGAGGCACAGCTACTGACATGCTCAATTTCTTTATGAAGATATCATCTGGAGACTTCTGGTATTATGGAAATAGATGTTTATTTTGCTAGATAACATGAGTGTATCATGTGTATAGTGCACCCTGGCAGATTGTATTACTCTTCAGAACAGCATCAGTTTCTCCAAAATCAAATAACATATGGTCAGAACCAAACTTCACATTCTTCTTCATGGTCTCTGTGACTCAAACAGATAGGTTAACTGCACCTGCATCATTCTGAAACATCTAGATCCCACCCACTCCTTGCCATTATATTAGCGTTCTTTCTGCCAAAACTCTAAATTCCCCCCTTTTTTTTTGGAGCATCAACACTGATTAGATGCATTCTGGAATTTGTGAATTGATGGTTGGTTTCATTCAGATTAACTTGGTTTTTGGATTATTCTCTGCATTTTGCTAATCATTCTTGATTACAGTCTGTACATCATTGTTTCCTTCAGGGTTTTTCTCCTTGGTTTTGATACTCCTATAGCAGAACTTCTTCATTTTATGGCCTTGTCAAACACTATGGAGGAAAATACTTGAATATAATGGCCATTAAAACTCTCCTTTGTCTAGGAAGGCTTCATAATGTCCTGTCTATTCTCATTGCCAGGTTTCTACTCCACAGGTGTGTTGTAACCAGGCTTCATGCCTCACAGCCCTGCTTTGGGAGGAGGCTCTTAAGTCTTTTAACTTCCCTGCCAAGAATAGGGCTTCCCACATGGCTTCTGTTTTTTTTTTTTTTTAATCGCAAAGTCCAGCTCTGATCAATCTCATTTGTAGCAGGCAACTCTGAAACTCTTTCTCATGGAAAGCAGAGTTGGCCGGATCAGCCTATCTCTCAACATGCATTTCCATTTGATGATACACAACAGCCTTTCAATTCCTTCAAATGAGAGGGTACACACATTTTGATATGCCATCTTACCTGGCTTTTAATGGTTTAAATGTTGATTATTTAATTGTTATTATTTAAATTATTTGTTTTAACTTGTGTAATGTATTTTATTGTTTGTTATTTACATTTTTTACTTCTGTTTTATACAGGCATTGAATATTTGCCTTTATTATGTTGAAAGCCGCCTTCAGTTCCCTCAGGGAGATAGGGCGGGCAACAAATAAAATATTTATTATTATTATTATTATTATTATTATTATTATTATTATTATTATTATTAATGAGATCAAAGGCAAATAAATTTGATTTTCATCTTCCTCCTCTGCTGTCTGGATCTCACTTCCACAGTATTTTCCTCTGGGATTAGGTGTTCCTACAGCCCTTTTTACAATCATCATGAGAAAATAAATACATATCCACCCAGTTTAGAAGTGTCACTCAGGTAGATGGCATCTTTGGCTCCCTTCAAAACTTATATCAGTTAGGCAAATAGTGACACTTTTGCTTTCTAGTGGTTCAGTTTACATGGTTTTGTTTGACTCACAAAATTATTTAAAATACTTTATAAAATTACCTTCAGGCTGCATATGAAATATACATGAGTTTCATGTTTAGATTTTACATTATATGTGCAAATACATATGCAGGTATTCTTAAATGCTGAAATCCAAAGCACATGTGATCCTAAGTATTTTGGATAAGAGATACTCAATCTCTATTATGTAGCTGTCTCACACTCTGCCGCTGTGTCTCCCATGCTCATCTCTGTTCCAGTTTTTGGTGACAGCTCAGTTAATACCACCATGATTGGGCCTCCATTATCCTTGGATTTGTGGGTCCTCGGGATCATCCAAATAGAATTCTGAAGGACTCTACTTGGAGGCATTCTACGCGTTACTCCTTTGCCTGCCCTAAGAGAAGAGGTAAACAACCTGATCATCAAAGAAGTACATTATATTCTCTCAAATATTTTTTAACAATGATAGATAGATAATGATTGATTCAAGGTCATTAAGCCAGTTTCAAGATCCAGTGCAGAATAGAACCTAGAACTCTCAAATCTTAGCCCAGCTCTCTAGCCATTACACTACATTAGTAGGTTTTGTAGATATATAATTAATCTTTGTGCATTTTGATTTTCTGTGCAAAAAATGAGGAGCATGGAGATTTCTAAATGGATTTTGGTCAACATTTACACTTTATGAAGTATTTTGGGGAATTTATACAGAAATTTTTGCGTGCTTTTTTCAATGCAAAAAATTTTGATCTATATAATACACTATTTACTACAAAGAAAATATGTTTTCAGGGCAAAAAAGCTTTGTACAGAAAAACAACATGTATGTCTTCACAAATGACTCTTGCTGGAAGATTACCCATGGGTCTTGTGGCAGGAGAAAGAAAGAACAAAAGCTGAATAAACAACATACCAAAGCATAGATGATCTCTCTGCTGCTCTGTTCTTCCCCTCAACAGTGCTGGGAAAACCTTCTTTCAGCTCAGAAAGAAATACACATATATTATAATGGAAATGTGTATCTCGAAACATGCATGTTAGGGATTGAATCCATGGCCTTTTATGTGGAAAAATTGTGCTATACTATACAAAGGCACAGATTATTTGACGAAATGAAATACCACTCCTGTTTTGATTGTGTTTTAGTTAGAATAAGGCTTTGGAGCCCCAGAAGAGCCTCAATATTTATTTGATGATCAGGAAAGATATTTTTTCAATTAAAATGAAAAATAACGTTCACGATTATGTCCTTACTGCATGCAGAGGGAAAATCCCATCTCAAAAGAGTATGGGATACATCTAGGAATCCTAGCATGGGAATAGCTGGCAAGAGCAAAGAATGATGACATCTAGGGTCTTGATCTTTTAGCACTACAACATCTTTGGGGAATATATTAACCATCCTTTATGACTGTAAGTTTATCCTATTTAGGCCAGTAGCACTTACTCTGTATGTAATAATTTCAATTGTCCTTTCCCCACTTCCCCAAACAGTTGGATCTATATCAGTACAGAACTTTGTGCAATTGTCTGAAAATATCAGGCAAGGTCAGCAGTGATGCAGGAGATTACCATTGTTGAATGAAGGTATAGTTCAAGATATTTTACTGCCTGAAGCAGAGCAGGAAATAATTTAAGAAATGATTAAATAAATGCCACCTCTCCAAAAGAATTGCTAAGTACCATCTTATCCATTAATTTGTTCATGGAAGTGATCTCTTTAAGTGAGTGAAGAATTCATAAGTTCAAGCAATTTTTACAAGTTGCTTCTGGAATGGAAATGTTGCTGTAACACGAACTTCATTATTTATATACAGAAACAACAGAAAATCACTTGGATGTTGACCACGCAGAGCTGAGCAACTTTTGTCTCTAAGGGTCTTCTGTATCACGTCTTTCACGATCCCTTACTTTTAGCCACGTTAGCGAAAGTTCCTGAGTGTTGAAGTGCAAAAGATCTAGGAGGGCAAAGGTTCCTCATTCCTGAGTTGAAGTAAGGATGAATTTTGGATGCCAGGGAGCTTCTAATCATGGAAATGCTAATGATGGTTCTCTGTTGCCTCTGAAACCCTCTTGCCTTCATTAAAATAAAATATGTGTCTGTATATAATGCATGTTTATATAGCATCCTTCATTTCTTTGCAAGGCTAAAAAGCAGACTTAGAGACAGTCAAAATAAGGTAGACAGCTAGGAGCGTTCAGGCCAAAGTGTTTCTTGACTGATGATCTGGCACTCTGCCCTGGGGTTATTTCTGACCATAAGGGGATGAAGCTTGAAGACTACAAGTTTGTCTGCTCTCTGAACCATGACTTTTATTGTGTTTGCAGCTACAGTTACCAAGAGGTTTTGGAGGCAAGCTAGAAAGATAAACTTGTTTTTAATGAGCACAAGCCAAAGAAACACCTTGAGGCAGAGTCTGATACTATAGACAGAAAGAAGCCCTTCGGTTCAGTCTTTATCCTTAGTGAACAGGCCCTCAGCTTGCTACTGACAGAAATTCTGTTTTCTTTCCGTTTCTATATGCCCTTCTTTCTTCCCCATTTTGCCCCTTCTCTTCCTAACAACACAATGCTTAATTATGAAAGATGTTTTCTCTCTGTAAACAACCCCACTTCTTATCACATAATCTTACTGGTTTACATATATTTCCAACCTCCATTGACAAGCTGATTCCATTTTTGATACTGATATGTAGCCAGTCCAGTTGCAGCAGAAATTATGTTTCTTTGTTCTACTCCAAGCAGAGTTAATTTTTAGAGGCCATCATATCCATAAACACTTTGATACTAGCTGACCAATCAGATCATCCCAGCAGTGAGCCTATTATTTTTAGGACACTGTGGCTTCTGGTTCTTATTTCCCTTACAGATGTCTATTTTTGTGTGATGTGTTAAATCTCATTCTCAAGTCTCTTCCCAATATTCTATACTCTCCAACATTTCACAGATGAAAACCAAGACATGTGATTGAACAGCATCAAAGTCAGGTCAATGTGGCAAAAGCAATTAATAAGAAAGAACACCTAAACTAGGAAAGGCTGTAGCAGGTTACTTTGGCCTGAGTCCACTAGAAAGGACCTGCTCAGTTAATGGAATGCAAACTAATTTTGCACTTTAAATCCAGTTTGTATCAAGTAAAGCAACCTGAGGTCAAAGGAGGAAAGTAGGAGGTGCAGAAGGAACCTGGGGCACTTTAAAGGCAGCTAAAAAATGTGGGATGACAGTTCTAATTGAGATTGTCTCTGCCAAATTGAGATGATTGGAGGGTATGGCAAAACTAATGTGCTTCACCCTCTCCTAGCTTATGTATTTTTTTCTCATTAATAATTGTGATCCCAATTTTCATATGTGAAATTTTGGAGGATATGATATGTCAAAATCATGTAAAAGTTTCTCCAACAGGTACCTCTGCTAGCTGCCCTTCCAGAAAGATGAATTGACTTGCTCTTTAAAACTCACTCTCTCCCCCTTCTCGTGCTCGCTTGTTTGCACCTGATGGTCTACCATCATCATTGCTGGCAGCTAATAAAATTATGTTGTTTGGATAACATGTCCACTAAACAATGTAATCTCTGCACAGTGAGAACAATGCATCACGCAGGTCCGCAGGGCCCAGTGATATTGAGTTACTGTTAGTCAGCAGAGGAGGGACGCTGAATTGAATGCAATAACATTCACTCAGCACTCTCTAGGGAGAAGAGGAATGGAAATTCATCCCTGTAAGAAGGGACATGAATTATATGCAGAATCTCACTCAAATGCTCTTAATTCATCCTTAGAATTCCTGGGCTGCTTTCTGGCCGGAGGCCTCTGTGTGTCATGGTAAAGGATGCTTAGCACCATGACTGAGGTAGTTTTCTAGCACCTGCTCCCCTTTGCCGCTGTATATGTCTCCTGTTTCCTTCCTTCCCTCCTGCTAAAAGGCAATATCAGTTGAAACAGATTGTGCTTTCCAGATTTGTGAGTCACATTCAAGTGTTTGATTTCTTTGATGGAGACATGACTTTAAATATATATTTTGATAACTTACATTTTGTTTAATTTTCTTTTGATGAAAGGTAAACCAGAACTCTGCTTTCTTTTCTTTTTTATCCTTTTGTTTTGGAGTAAATCAAAGGTTTGCAGCAATGTAATCTGAAATGCTCTGGTAATAAATAGGTAATTATGCATGGGCATATATATCTTACATATGCAAATTGTGGTTTCTTTAATAATAAAGTAGTGGTAGTGAATGATGTGTATTTTTTGGAGTGGGGGAACTATAAGGATGTAAATTGGAAAGAAAAAACATTAGCCCTTTGTGGATAAAAAAGAAATTTCTGAAAGATGAAATAGGACTGGGAAAAACCCTATAATTCTGTCTACCACATTCCTGTCCTACCTTTTTTCCAAGGAGCTGAAGCATACTCACATGGTTCTCCGCCCCATTTTTTATCCTCACAGTGATTGTGTCAAAGTAGGTTGAGAGGCTGTAACTCAAGGTCATTCAATTGCTATCCCAAATCCTTGCTCATCATTTAAGGGCTATTGCATGTTGATTTCATTATGGGAAAAGCAAGTCCATGGCGTATCTATGTAGTTGCTGTGATGTGCCAGGCTGAGTTAATGAGGTTCTTCTGCCACAGAATTAGTCCCTTCTGCAGGTCTCTCAAGGGTTTCTATAGGACTGGCCAAGTTGCAGAGATCTCTGCAAAATAGAGTTGCAGAGATCTCTTGTGACTTGCTCATTGAGAGGATCTGAGCAGCTCCTACTGATTTCTTAAACAAAACAGAAACCAAGGGGCCTGCTGCCAGTGTAGCTTTCCTCCTTACACTATGTATTTCCCTCACTAAAATAGCATCCCTGTGGCTCTCCAAAATGCCTATATTTTGTTTTGCTTTTGTGTAGCAAAAGATTGCATTACGGCACAGTGCATTTCAGAAGAATTTCCAAGTGGGAGCCCTCCCAGAGTCTTATTAACAAGCTTTCAATTGCTTCTCCTCACCCACATTTCATATCAGCAAAGCTATTATCAAGTACAGCTCAACAAATAATCTGTATTGAATAATATTGTCAAGGTCTCCCCTCACCCCTTTATTCCATTTATAATCTCTTCTAGTGAGATAGGATTTGCAGTCCAAATGCTCTTTCAGGCTTCTGTTCGACCTAGTACTTAATATGTGGGTCTCTTTTTAACACAGAAATCGCCTCCCTGACATCTGTTAGAGCTGCACTTTGCTTTGTAGTTAGCTTAAATTCCTTTCCCAAATATGCTGTAATAATAGCTGAGTGAAAGAACTGCATCCTGACTTCGAAGGGTGACACTAAATAATCTTGAAGTGGTCCAGTGGTGCATAAACCACAACAGTTTCAGCAGGTTTCATTCATTGGTTTTCTTTCTCAATAACCATTCAGGTTTGTTGCTGTATGAGCAAGATTTTGCATTGCCTGTGCAAGCAGGGTGATTTTACTGGGAAAGGCTACAGGAAACAAGAGTAGATGTTGTCTGGGCAAAGACAACAGGGTAGTAATAGTGCAGAAGAAGATATTCTGGTGAATTCATCTTATCAGGAAGAGCTGGGGAAAGCTGCATCTAATGAAATTCCCTCTTATGTACTACTTTGAATGTGTGGGCATCCCATCCTCCTTTGCATTTCATCAGCCCAGCATAAGAAATGGGGAATTATGTATTGAAGTCACAATCAACTTTGAGGGTTTTTAAGGAATTCAGTACCAAAAATGGAAGAACAATTTTGTCACACAAATCATATTTTCTTGTGAAGTTATCTGCCATTCTGACATCTTTCAGGCCTAGCATTTCAGTATGAGACATTAGCAACTGTTCTGATATTAATGGTGAGCACTAGTGGATTTCCAGTTATCAGCTGGCTAACATTACTGTAATTCCATATAGAATATCTGAAACATTTCAAGTAGAGGTTCCAGGTTAGATATGGGATGGGTCTTATGTAAATTGATTCAAGTTGAATGAGGCAAGTTCCTCACCTATACAAGAGAAAAAAATGCTCTTGCCATGAACCTTCTGAGATAAGTTTAGATGGTATACAGCCAGTCCTGCAGCATAATTGATTTTTCTAGCATTTATTCTATCATAAGAAGGCTTGACTGTTACTCCAGAGCTTCCAGGAAATTGTGGATTGATCCTCAGTGTTTTTGACTTTTAGACAGTAGGTGTGTGGAATTTTTCATTAGTCATCATAAGTTGGATCAAATCTGTTAAATTCGTACTTATGAGGTGATATCTGACACGTGTGCATGGCTCACGCCAAAAACTTAAGAATCTAAACTTATCCAATACCTTTTCGTTTGCATTTTGTAAATCTCAGAAGCCTCCCAAAATCAGTTTTATTTTCAGTGCAAGAAAGCAAAGCAAAGCCAAAAAGGCTGCCTTTCCTCTTTAGATTAATGGCCTCTCACCATTAGTAGAGGGAAAGTAGGGAGCTGAGTTCGCTGGGAAAGAAAGCACAGAATTCTGGAAAATGTAGTTTGAGAAGGCAAGGAGCCCTATGCCAGAGAATTCAAAAGGCCCTGCTCTAAACTACATTCCCCAGGATTCTGCTCACATCAGAAAGTCCCAATCAGGATAGGAGAGAGATTTGTCCTTCTGTAGCAGCAGCCAACCAGAATTCCAATGAATGGATAAATCTGCAAAGAGGAGAACTGACTGATACTTCTAGTAAGTAAACCTCTATGCTGGGCTGGGAAGAAATCTCTAAATGGATGGCCCTGGGGGTCCCTTCCAATTCCATAGAGGAAGCATATTAATTAGTTTAGAGGCTGGATGACCATATGCCAGGAGAGTTTTGATGGTGCCCTTTTGAATGGAAGGAGGGGGTTGGACTAGATGGTCCTTGGGGGTCGCCTTCAACTCTAGGATTCTATGAAAATGAATAATTGGTTAATACTAGTTTCAATTGGTTAATATGAGAGACATTAAATGAGAGCTGTTCTGGCTTTAAAGGGTTTTTCTCAAAACTTAAAAAAATCATAATATTAGTAGATGTATGAATATTTCTGAAAGTTGGGGAAAATGATCCCCTGTTATCTTTTGTCATTGCATAGAAAATTCAAGGAGAATAGTTCTTGTAGTTTTTTTTAAAATGTTGTTTATAAAAACTTTGAACATTCCCCAAAAATCCGTGGATGGGTGAAACGTTCTGAAACTTGATGGTCTAAGAGTGATAAATGTTCTACCATTGTAGGAAGTTTCACCCCAATAGTTGTAAAAATGAGGGAGAAAGGAACCCCTGAAGCTTCCCCAATTATAGAAATTATGTTCAATTACTTTAACAAAAAAGTAACAAAAATTCATTACTCTTATTATAGTAATTACATTTTCACTAACTATATTTTAGAAACACTTTACATGGCAGAGCCCCCTAATTTTGTAATGACTTTTGAATTTTTTTTAATCGATTGTATTTGCCTAGTAGCCAGCTATATTGGGCTGGATCTGCTACAATCCAGCTCCCACACATCAAAAACACTTACCACTGTCTTGTCAGTCAAAAGAAGCTTCCTGGTAGAACCTTGCTGGTGATGTTGTTTCTGGTGAAATTATATCAGGGCACTTAGTCGTGTGATCACTGAGGAGGGAATGTGAATAATGTTAGATTTAAATTGAAAAGTTTGTTATAACATGTTGAACTTTTTTTATGATGTAGGAATCTATATCTGTTCTTTTCATGTTATTTCTACCTCTGGTATCAAAGTTTCTGTTAAAGAAGTAAATCCTGGAACACATCTGCTTTGTTAACTGAAGTATTCTTGTACATTGAGAGACTGGAGAAAGAGAAGTAGATATCAAGACTCAGGAGATATCGAGACCCATTAATTCACCATTTATAAAGCATGTAGAATCACCATATGAGTTGGAGCTCTTCTCTGATACAATATTATGGTTCTACTTTAACTCCTATGGCAACATCTTATGAACTTCTAGGGTTTGTAGTTAAGAGAGGGGTGATTCTGAGCTAGATTGCCCCCTCAACTTACAAAAACTCAGGATACCAAAGAATATAGCCATAGCTCTGTAACTGTGTTATCTGAAATGGTCTATGGCTCAAATATCCTCATGGGAGAGACACATGTTTGAACCGGAGAAGGGGAAAGGATCAGTGTGCCCCCCTCTTTGTATGTTGATTCAACCTGCTTCATAAACAGGTGGATCAGACTCATGCAAAACGAATCAAGTGCATAGTTACTGATAAGTGAGTTACTATGTGAAGCTGCAAGTATGATAACTAAAAGTGAATAGAAAAGAATCTGGCAAAGTATATTTTTCAGGTTGTACACTGTAGTGCAATACTTTGGCATACAGTTTTTAGATTGAAAAGATAAAGCTGTCACTCTTATGACTTATGGTATTGTACTCATATCTTGAAACAGCCTTCAAAAGGGGACATAAAACTTATATTTTCTGTATACTATTGAGTTGTTTGTTTAGACCCTAATGTTAGCACTGTGGAATCAGAGTTAAGGAACTGGTGCCAGTACTATCTTTCCATGATGGCTGGATTGCACATAAAGCAAAACGCTATGCCTATGGCAGCAGTGCTGCTGGTAGGTCTACCAAGTCAGGCAGGCTTTTGTTGCGGAGAGCCAGGCTAAATGTGCCAAACAATCACTAGGGGGGCAGTAGTGGTGATGGGTGACACTGCCATTTATAGGGAAAAGGCATGACTGACTAGAGATGACAATGTTGGTTGGTAAAGTAGAAGACAGTAGGAACATAGGAAGATGGCATTACAAACAGGCAAACTCAATCAAGGAATGCACAACCCTGAGCCTGCAAGATTTGGCCGGATCTGTTGATGATAGGGTGACTTAGAGCTCTCTCATTCATAGGGTCACCATAAGTCAAAGTCAACCTGACTTGAATTAGAGCTATATTCCATTGTCATTTTCCTGGACCTGTATACAGACACTATGAGGTTGCTGTGTTACATGTTATTATAGTAATGTTTGAAGGGAAGTAGTTATCTCAAAAGATGGAATGTCATTCCAGCCCATGTCCAAATTGCTAGTGTGTCCACCACTATCACTACCCCAACTTTCTTATGGGTCATTTGGGAGACATTGGGTTGTTTTTGTAAAGGTTTTGTACTTGTTAATTAATGGTTATATTACTGGTGAGGTTTATGGTGAATATGTCAAAATATAATGCCTGCAGACTGAACACAAGAAGCAGCAAAGAATAAGAGCTAATGTAAAGACTCCTTCTCTGGAGGCTTTTAAACAGAGGCTGGATGGCCATCTGTCAAAGGTGCTTTGAGTGCAATTTTCCTGCTTCTTGGCAGGGGGTTGGACTGGATGGCCCACAAGGTCTCTTCCAGTTCTATAATTCTATGATCTGTTTGTCAGAAAGGCCACTTCGTTTTTTCCTCTTAATAGATGTCTGCTTGTAGCAAATAGGTAGCTGTTTTATTTATTACAAAAAGATTCTGCATGCTGCTTTTTTTCTCTGTCTTCCAGCAATGACTTGAAAAAAGTTAAAACTTATCAGAATCTCCCATCCAGCATAATGAGACTCTAAGAGTGGCAGGCTCTAAAAGTAACTAACATAAACTTTGTGACTTCCGGTCCATTCCATCAAATGTACTGGTTGTTACTGTTTGCATGATACTTTAAACACCCTCTTTCTGTATAAGTATCTGGAGAATTCTGCTAGTTCAAATCAAGTGGGCATCTGGTCCAGCATCTTTTTTATCCTTGTAGACAGCTGTATGCCTTTTGGAAGCCCCAAAGTCAGAAATGACTAGAAGCCAAAAAAACAACAGCAGAAAGAAGGACAACAGAGAAAGAAGCCATCCTACACACATATACAGACACCAAGGTAAGGAAATCCAAAGCCTGGGAACTGCCATTGAGAAGGATATCTCTTCTGTGTACATTAAATGCACAGTCCTATCCCATCATTTCTTTACAAAAAGTACTTGGATGCCAGAGTGGCTGAAGTTATCTTGCTGCGTGGATCAGAATTGAATGTATCAACCTTTCCCCTCTAAGTCAAGGTACTGTAAATAGTATCATAAGCCAGCCAAGTTTTTTAAGACACAAGGCCAAAAAATACTACAAACATTCTTATTCTTCCCCTCTCCTTGGCAATGGAAACACAATAATATTCAATAACTAGAAATTTCCTGCTCTCTTATGATACCCCAAACTGTCCACTGTGGTGATTGCCTCACTTTATTCAGCACTACAATAAACAAACACAAAAATAAATTTATTTATGAATGATTTTTATAACTGAGTAATCTTTACATAATTTTAAAATGATAAAAGTTTCTTTTGAAATTAATCAATATTTAGGCCAATCCTGCCTGTTGGCTAACTGCCTTCGAAGCAGAGGTTTGCTTAAAAGGCTACACAGAGGTTTGAAAGCTGTGTAAACGAATAGCCTCTGGAGTGTGAATCAGTACTGACAAATACAACTTCCTTTGTCCTCTTCCCATTCCTACCACACACTCAGTGTGGAAGCTATCCATAACAGGCACTGTGCTTGTTAGTGCCCAGCGTTGACAGCGTTCCAATTTTCATGCAAATGTACCTGGAGAAACAGATCGCAATTCACTAAACTCTGAGCAGAGGGGGGAGAACAGTGACAATTCCTGCATTCTCCCCATCGTGCAAAGGAAATGTGCACATGACTTAGAAGGAGGAGGAGGAGGAGGAGGAGGAAGAAGAAGAAACAAATAGAGGACTCAGCAGCTCCAGTAATAATGTATCAGTGGCAGAAGAATAGCTAACTCAAGTGCCTCTTGGGATTCAGAACGAGTAGTAACCTATAAAGACATCATTGCACCATTGTGTTATGATGCATGCAGGTGTTTCAGTGTTGATTCTTCATAGTGTAACCTTGCAAGAGTTATAAAGGAAGGAGGGCTATATCATGCTAGGGATATATAAATGGAGAAAAATGTTGAAGGATGCTCTTTGCTTGGACCTTTCATCTTCTGAAGCATACCTAATGTACATAAGAAGAGAGGGCCTCCTCGTCAGCAGCTCCCGACTTTGGAGTTCCTTATCTGGAGATGGGACAAAGGAGATAAGATGGCTTGTTCTCAATTGTTTTTGTGGTCATAATATATTAGTAATATTTTATTGCAAGCTACTTTAAGGACTCTTTATGGGAGAAAGATTCCATATAAATGGAAGCAATGAGTAAGTAAATAAGTGTAACGCACAATTTTCTTCTCTCAAATCCCCATGTTTGCGTCAAAACATTCAGTGATAGGATTGGATTCAGATTGGGAATAATTGTTAACCTACTCACTTGTGATGTCTGAAAACAGCAGGCAACCAGACAGGGAAGTCTCTAAGAGGTGAAAGGCACTTGGTTTCTTCTCTGCCTCCACTTTAAGGCTGTCAGTGTCATGTTAATGGTATACCTTGTTTCATGTGGATAGATGTGCTAGTGAATATGTTTGTGGGTTGGTAGCTTATATGAATTTATTAACAATATTATTTTTATGTTGATCACAGAATTAGGCTTGAGTTGAAACAAAACATGCCTCGCAGCACTTCTAGCTTTGGAAAGCAATCCTCTGAAACAGAGATGGGGAAGGTAATCATGTGGGCTGCATGCACTCCTCAACTCTTCTTGCATCCATCAAGCTTCTCTGGATGCTGCCAAACCTCAATAATTCATTTTCAAAATCAATTTCCCAAGGTGCTGTCCAAATCTACCTAAATTTTAGCAGTTTGGTTTATTTCCCTTTTCAATATCCTGCTCTCCAAAGGTATAGCTATGAAGGAGAGGTAGAAATGAGGCCTATGTTTTTGTTATACGCCTTCATGTGGTTTTCTTTGGAGCCCCCGGTGGTGTAATGTGTTAAAGTTTTGTGACTTGAAGGTTGGGTTGCTGACCTGAAGGCTGCCAGATTCAAATCCAACCTGGGGAGAGTGTGGATGAGCTCCCTCTATCAGCTCCAGCTCCATGCAGGGACATGAGAGAAGCCTCCCACAAGGACGGTAAAAACATAAAAAAAAAAAATCCGGGCGTCCCCTGGGCAAGGGCCAATTCTCTCACACCAGAAGCGACTTGCAGTATATCAAGTTGCTCCTGACAAAAAAAAATATTTAAAAAGTAGTTTTCTTGGTGAGATTTATTCAGAGGGGTTTGCCATTGCCTCCCTCTTAGGTTAGGCAGTGTAACTTTCACAAGATCACGCAGCAGTGTTTCCATGGCCAAGTTGGAATTTAAGACCTGGTCTCCTGAAGTCCTAATCCAACACTCAAACCACTACACATTTGGTTGTTTTAAAAAAATTAATTGTTTGTAGGTATCTTTAAGTAAATTCTGACTTACAGTGGCCCTCCCATAAAGTTTTCTTGGTAAGATTGATTTGAAGGACCATTTACCTAAATACTCTAAAGAATGGGTCCTTGATCAGGGTTTGCTGGACTCCTTGGGGATCTGTGGAAAGATTTCAGGGGGTCAGTGAGCTTGAATCAGTGTGTTATCTTTATTATCCCTGACCCTAACTGAAATCTAACATTTCCTTAAGTTATGAATGTTTGTTATAAATTACAGTATGTTCATTTCATATGACACAATAATCCTAAAATTTAATCTAGAGACATGCTGATATTGAGTGTCATAAAACTGTTTGCTGCAAAGGGAGCTATGGTTCTCACCTGACTTGTTAAGTACCCCTGCCCTAAAGGCACCAATCCCACCTGATCATGGAAGCTAAGCAGGGTCAATCCTGATTAGTATTTGGAGGGGAACATCCAATGATTGACAGCTGCTGTAAGCTATATTTTAGAGGAAGTAACTAGCAAAACCACCACTGAATATTTTTTGCTTAACAAAACCTATGAAATTCATGGGGTCTTCATAGGCAATTTTGAAGGTACACACACACACACATACATACATTTCTAACATTGCAGTAACTTCAGTTGCATATTTAAGCAAAGAAAAGGGGTAGGGAAAGTGGTCTTTAAATACGCCAAATATGAGAGTTCAGTGTTAATATTCCACTACAATGCTCAAAATTTGATGACTGAAGGAAAGAATTACTGGGGGGCAGAATATTTTTATTTGGAGAGCCCTGAGTCCCCTTGGGTGAGAAGGGCAGGGTAGAAATGTTGTAAATAAATAAATGTCTTCATTTTGCCCATCTCATTACTACCCCCACCCCTGAAAAGTAGAACTAAGATGACAAAAAAGGTATATCAAAGTTGTAACATACTGCATAAACTACAGGGCAAAAATTCCCTGCCTCAACACTCCCTCGCCTCTAATCTAGAAGCAGCCTTCAAAGATGGCATTGACATCTGCAGATTTTTGTTCAATCTGAATATGTTGGAAAGGGGACCATTCAGCAAAGAAAAAAAGGTGACCCCCCCTTCATTTCCTGAATATGTAAATAGCACATTCTTTCAGCCTAATTGGTTAAATGGTTCTATGCACAAGAGCAACAATGGCATTATGTCTGTCTTCTTGGCAGATCGCCAGAGAGAGTGGGCTCCAGAAGGAATTGTGACCAAAGAGAGCAAAAGCAATTGCAAAGAAACTTGTGTTTGTAACAGGTTCCAGAACTTCACCTCATTTAGATGACCTGTTGATGTGTGAATTAATAGGTAGGATTCAGAATGGTGGTTTCTTGAAATGCAATTTGGATAGGACACATTGATTATCCCCTTTCCTAGTGAGTACAGAGGGGAGTGTTTGTAGTGATTTTATTTAGTGTCATAAATAGGTGGTTCAGCTTTTATGGCATCTGCTGTGTGCTGAAGGCAACTGATACTTGAGCAACAAATGGAATTGTCAGTGATTTCCTTTCTCATATGACTATAGTTCAGGGCAACGGTGAAAGCGCTGAACTGATGAATTTGCTGACTGGAAGATTGGCGGTTCGAATCCTCAGGATGCGGGTGATCTCCCACTATTAGCCTCAGCTGCTACCAACCTAGCAATTCGAAAACATTCGAATATGAGTAGATCAATAGGTACTGCCTCAGTGGGAAGGTAAATGGCACTGCATGCAGTCATGCTTGCCACATGACCCAGGAGGTGACTACGGAGAACACAGCTCTTTGGTTTAGAAATAGAGATGAGCGCTACCACAAAGCTGGAGAATCAAGTACTCACCCCAGAACTGGATATGAAAGGAGAAGCATTTACCTTTATCTGTGTATCTGTGTTTCATTGTTTCTAGGCATTGAATGTTTGTCTGTGTATGCTGGAATCTGCCCTGAGTCCCCTTGGGGAGATAGGGCAGAATACAAATAAAGTGTTGTTGTTGCTGCTGCTCTGTGGCTAATGTCCCAAAGCTGGAGTTCTGGTCTCCCAAATTTTATTCCAAAATCTACCTCTTCATTTCGTAATTGTAGCACCCTGGCCATTTTCTCATTGTCTTTATTAGAATGCAAAGAAAAAGATCCACCATGTTACTTGCGCTCCTTGAATCTTTTGTGTTTGTGTGTGAGAGAGGGAAAGAGAGAGAGAGAGAGACCAGTTTATAACACAACCTAACAAAAACAATTTTTTCTTAGCGTCTAGATTTTTAGACCTATTCCTGGGATTGATTCAGAAAATTGCATTGGATGACAAGGTGATTCAGAAGGTTTTGGGAAAAATATCCAGTTAAAACCTGAGACTTTTCTATTTGGTCTGACTGATATAATTGACGTTTATAAACTGTTCCAATATATTATAACAGCAACCAGATTGCTCTACATGTAGAAATGGAAAAATTCAGCATCAACAACACCAGAAACAGAGGATTGGATAGTAAAACTGATGGTCTTGGCCAAGATGGATAAATTAACATGTTTACTAAAAGAATGGACATTGGATTTTTTTTTTTGTTGAAAGACTGGAAACCTGTTATTTACTTTTTGCACGAGCAAGAGAAGGATTCACCAATTTTGAGTTTTGAAGAACTGTGGGAAATTGTTCGAGAAAGGAGTCAAAATTGAGAGGCCTAGATGGTGAAGCTTATGTTGTTTTCTTTTGGCCAGGTGAGGATAGATCAAAGGTCATCTATTTTTATTTTGCTTTTCTTTTCTTTTTTCTTGGCATTTTTGTGTTTCTGTTCCATATTTCTTTTCTTGATTCACTTTTTTGATTTTTAATTTAACTTTTAATTTTTTAATAAAAATCATTTTTAAAAAGAAAAGAAAATTGCATTTCATGAACCACATTAAATTTAGTTTCTTAGATATAGTCATCATGATTTTATGTGGGTGAACAGATGGCATATGTTCTGTATCTCAAAAACTAGAGCTGATAGGGGAAAATTGGTGCAATTTTTGGAATCAGTAGGTCAGATATACCCAGCTACATGGCTAACATTTGAGACACTAAAATGTATGTTGGCCAGTATGCCTGACATGAGACATCTGCTGTTTTCTGTCTGCAGTTCCATCCAAAACCTGTGCGGAGCTTGGAAATTCTTACTACCTGAAAGCAAGTTTACTTTCACACAAATAAGCTGGTTACACTTCTGAAGTGAAAAGCTCATAAACCTTGACATCAAAATTCACAGAATCTCAGAAATCATGCTAGCTGGGGAGTTCCGGCACTTGTAGTCCAAAAAGTAATGCTTGAGAGAGCACAAAGGGATAGTGATTTGATGTGGCCAGTGTTTCCTTTATTTCTGTAATACAAACAATTCTTTGCTTGCAAGTTCTGCATATATGTCTAGTAGAAGCTTCAAATTTTTCAGCATGACAACAGTCCCAAGTTACTGCATGACTTACTGTGTAGAGAAGCTATAGGTCAGGCAGTCATGAGCTCCATTGGTCACCATATTCCCATTCTGGTGGCATGCATTTCCTGCCTAGGGTGCATCAGTGCCTGACTGGGTCCCGGGAGAGCCAGGAAAGGTCTACCAGTGGTGAGCCTGGCCAGGTGAGTGCTAGGCAGTGGCTTTCTAGGTGCTGTCCTACCCAATCTCCCTGTATTAAGGTTGCTTGGAGTTGTATTAGATTCGTTTTGACTATGTCTGGTTTAATGCATTGTCACAACTTTTGGAGATTATTGACATGTATCATGAATCCAGGATGTGGAACAACATTATCCCTAGGGCATTGTAATGAAAAAGGTGTCCCTTACAGAAATCAAGAGTATATGTGTTGGAGCTTGGCCTTTCTTGGGCACAGGGTCAGACAACTTGGTGGTGGTGGGGGGGGGGGCTGTCATCAGGGGTGCCCACACAGTACACAGTTCCTTCCTTGTCATCCCAAGGATTCCAGCAGTGGGTTGGAGTGCCAGGCTCATTGATCTATTGGCAAGTTGGATAATGCCTGTATCCAGAATGTTATTGGATTAACCCTATTTACAACTGTAACCAATATTGTTCTGACCTGTATATACCATACAGATATTGTTTGTAGTGGATTACATGTATGTTTTAATATGTGTATTTTATGGCTTGTTTTAAATGATTACGTGTTTTGATTGTGTGTTTTAGCAATTTTGTAACCTGTCTAAAGCCCTGAGGAGAGGCGGGTAAGAAATAAAATAATAATAATAATAATAATAATAATAATAATTATTATTATTATTATTATTATTATTATTATTTTATTGTGAAGGAAAAACCACCCTGTTCTTGCAGTTAGGAACATAGCAGCTCCCATGCAATCCCCATTCTTCACCAATGGCTGTTTCAGCTGCCTAGATTAAAGACATTGGTTGTTTGCAGCATAGTGTAAATGTCTGTACTGTAGTGGGAAAACAGTCACACTGCTCAGTCTAATGGAGACAAACCTGGACATACAGGCTGTTAGGAGTTAGTCCAGAGCCAAGGAATTTGTCACCTCTAGAAATGCCCCTGATTTATTCTTTGGCCTTTCTGTCTTATGTTATTGAGAAGAGTGGTCATGGTTGTTGAGTCTGTATGTACAAGTGTCCATCTCAGGTCACCATCAGTGTGGTATCCTGAATGATTCTCAGAAAATTGGCAGCTTTAGATGCATCATTAACCTGGGCTGGTTTTGATATTTCAGCTTTAGAGATTGATGTGACAGATTTCATATAATATATCTTAGAACTATATGTAGTCTGAAGTTAGTGTGGCAATAGGTTTGCACTCCAGCATGGTGAATATTCTCTGGAAATGCTGAGTTTGACAGGAGCATTTCACATCTGATTATATTTTACTATTGTCTGACAGTAGTTGATATGCTTTAGTAGCTGATATGTCACTGTTACAATACAGCAATATTTGCTTCTTCTTTTTTAAAAAAAAAAAAAAAAACACTTTCTAAATAGTTGTCCTTAATGGCATACCTCCATTGGAAGTTCTCAATCAACATTCAGATATTAATTTCTAAAAGGTTTCAGAGAAGGGGACCCCACCACACTCTGAGGCAACATATTCTATTGCTGAACAGTGATAATCATTAGCTAATTCTTCCCAATGTTTAAGTGGAATTTCTTTTCCTGGGATTTTAATTTTGTTCACTCTTCTGTGGACATATTCCAACTTGTTAATATCTTTCTTGTGGTGCTCAGAACTTGATATAATATTCCATGTGAAGTCTGACGAATGCATAATAGAATGGAACAATGAGTTTCTTTGATATTGACACTATGCTGCTATGAATGGAGCTTGGAATCACATTGACTTTTTAAAGCAGCAGCATCACATTGTTGACTCATGTTCAGCTTGTTGTCTACCAAAACTCCAGTCTCACTATTCAGGTTGCCTTGAAGACACAGAATAGTCTTCCATTTCCAAAAAAACTCCAAAGTATCCCCATATTTTGTCCAAAGCAAGAAAAAGTCAATTAATAATAATAATAATAATAATAATAATAATAATAATAATTTTGTTCACCCTTCTGTTGACATATTCCAACTTGGGATGTGTCCGACGTGTAATCCAATACAACTGCCAGCAGAGTGTCTGCTGTGGACTCATCTTGTTGTGTTTCAAATAATAATAATGATAATTTTTATATTCTGCCCTATCTCCCCGGAACATAAAACAAAAACATTCAGTGCCCAAACACAACACTAATACAGTATACCCATAAAAATGAAAATTGACAACCAAACATATAAAAACAAATTATGACTTAACTAAAATTAAATAAAAATGCAACCGGTTGCATCAGACATAAAATAAAACATCAAACAGAAGCATCAGTTTCCCAGTTCCTTGGGTGCAAATAGATTGATAATCGCTCAAAATGTCTATTGAGCTGTTTGGGTGAACAGGACATAAATACTAATAGTAGCTATTAATCAGAGGTATAATGGTAGTATTACCATCTACTACTACTACTACTACTTCTCCTCCTCCTCATAAGCCAGTGAGCAAAGGTATGTCTTCAGCTGTATCTTGAAGGCAGGGAGAGAGAAGGCCATCTTTAACTCCTTAGGAAAGAAGTTCCGGGGGGGGGGGGGGCGGCGGCGGCGGCGGCAGCCATGGAGAAGTCCTTTTCTCTTGTTCCCACCAGCCACGCTTGGGACAGGAGTGGGACTGAGAGCAGGGTCTCAGATGAGCGCAGTGTCCGAGTTGCTTTGTAGTGCGGGATGCAGTTTGTCAAATAGTCTGGACCTGAGACGTTTAGAGCTTTAAAGGTAATAAGCAGTACTTTGTATTTAACCCAGAAACAGACCGGTAGCCAGTGGAGCTACCGTAGCATGGGAATAGTTCTCTTCCTGAATGGTGCTCCAGTTAGTAACCTGGCTGCCAATCTCTGGACCATTTGAAGCTTCCAAACTATCTTCAAAGGCAGCCCCATGTAGAGATAATTGCTCTAATCCAAGCGGGATGTGACTAAGGCGTGGACTACCATGACCAAGTCTGGCATCTCAAAGTATGGGCACAGCTGGCACACAAATTTTAACTGTGCAAAGGCGTTCCTGGCCATTGCTGATACCTGGGGTTCCAGGGTCAGCTATGAATCCAGGAGCACCCCCAGACTGCAAACCTGTTTCTTCAGGGGGAGTACAACCCCATCAAATGCAGGCTGTAATCCCATACCCTGATCTGCCTTATGACTGACCAGGAGTACCTCTGTCTTGTCTGGATTTAGTTTAAAGCAAAGAATCTTGTTATACTGACCAGAAGTCTGTGTGTCATGAGAACAGCCAGCCTTTCATTCAAAGGGAGTCTGGGGCGTAAACAAGCTCTTGGTCATCATAAGCTATGATTTAAACAAGCTAGAGTGTCTTACACATCACACCCACCAATTCATTTTATATCGAAGGTTTTACTGTCTATGCAAAACTGGAGGAAATTTTTATTTCTGCTTCTCTGGTCCACAACAATTATTCTTTACCATGGGAGGCAATATCCCAATCTCCTAAATAGGATGGCTGTATCTATGAATTAAAGCAGAGCACAGACATGCCTGAGTCAATTATATCTCCTCAGCTGATCTATATTCAGATTTTCCTTCTCCAAAATAAAAAATAAAAAAGAGAAAGAGCAATAAATAGGAGCTCTTGGACTCCAGAATGACTGTGTTTATATCATCCAAGAGACTTGCCCTGGTTGCCCTTTGTTCCCTCTAGTGCTCCTCTGCTTTCATGGTTCACTACATTAAAAATGGGGTCTTGAAGAATAGCTAAAAGTCAGGTTGTTCAGAAGTCTCTTGGGTCTTTGTTTATTTCATGAGCTTTGTCATTCGTTCTTTTCCTGTTCCTAGTTTCAAATCTCAGGCAGTGAGCAGAAGAAGAGTCCTGATGGATCAGACCAAATCCCACTCCAGTACCATGCTCTGTTTCTCCAGTGGCTAATTAAATACCAGTTGGGAAGCCCACAAGGAAAATATGAGAAGGATAGCATTATTCAGTTTGTGTTCCCAGGAAATTAATAGGGAAAGGAGTACTGAATCATTGTAATATGGTGTAGTTCAGCGTTGCTTTTTCTTTTCTAGTGTTTTTAATGTTAGAATGAGTTCTAGCGAAGGGATACTTAGACTTATCCATATGATCCAACTTGAAGTTTGTGTGTGGTCTAAAGCAGGGCTTCTTAAACTTTTCCACTTGAAACCCCTTTTGGCCCTAGAAATGTTTACATGACCTCGAGTATATAGGTATATAAAATAATTATAAAAATCAAACATTTACTGATAACAATTCAGCATTTGAAAAGCTTGCTTAACAGGACAGTTTTTTAAAATGAAGTACAGCTCAAGCAGCTTCTGCAGATTCGACGGCAAACACTGTAAACCAATTTGTGTAAATGTGTAAAAGAGCCACTAGGTGATATTCTGAAAATGTTTACTGTTACCAACAGGATGCCATCATTGAGCTAAGGGGACCACATTTGGAGTCGGGACCCAAAGTTTAAGAAGCAATGGTCTAAAGCACTGAAGCACTTTGTACAATTGTTTTCCTCAGCCTGAATTCATTGAAACACGACTCCCATAATCTCATTATCATGCTAGGCAGGGATGATAGGAGTTATAGTCTGTTACAGCCAGTGCTGGGTTGGTGAAGACTGTTTTCTTTGCAGGCGGGGGTTAAAAGTATGATGTATCCAGTTTACTTCATTACCATCCCCATACACCAACCCACCTCCTTCACAAGAAATGCATGGGCACAGTGGTACCATCTTAGATTTATTTTTCCTCTTTTAATTTTCAATTAAGTGTTGCACAGAGAATTAAAACCCACATCTGATTACTGAGTGCTTTAATCCTTTGCACTTCTCCAGCCCATTCCATTTTGATGATCTGGGATTGTTTCATAAACATTAATTATGAAGCTGCATAATACCCCTGTGAGGAAGTTAATAACAGCAATAATACTTAGCAATTTATACAATACTTTGCATGTTCAACAAAAACAGTTTCAGCAATAATCTTTTATGTATCAAACAAAATAGAACTGTGACGGCGCGAGTGGCGCCATCTATATGTTGGAACTATAAGTTGCAAGATTTGAATTGTTGTATCATGCCTGATTTTGCCCTTACCCTGTAAATGTAGTTGGATTGGTTATTTATATCTGTCAATCAATGTTGTTTGTACCTGTTATATTGCTCACTCAGCAAAACTGTTTGGCTCCACCTCTTCCCCGAGTAGGACAGTGTTTCCTCTTTTCATTCCACCAGCAAGCTCTCTATCGGATGGACGTGAGAGAGAGACTTGGCACCAAAAGCCCTTTAAAAGTTACCTCTCAGCACCAATTCTGAGGTTCTTACCCTTGGGACTCACACTTCATGTTCAGGACCAACCTGAACAACGTTGAGGAGTCTCAAGCGCCTTCACATCAGTCCTTTGGCAACAGAGGAAGACTCTTGTCTTCAGATATAGGTCATTGGACTGAGGCTGAGTTTGCTCCGGCATTCACAGCCAGAGAAAGAGGGATCTAGAAGGCTCCATGGACTTAAACAATCAAAGACTGTAATGTATATTTTCTTTTACCCCCTTTGTGAACAATAAACCCAGTTTTTGAGTTATCTACAGTGTTTTGGTCCTTGGGAGTTCCAATTTCCCTAAAGGAGGGCAAGAAGCAATCCCCTGGGGAAAGATGTCACGTCCATGCCTCTTTCACTAAGAGTTTACAGCCCCAGGCGCGACGGCACAAGAACTATTATTCCTCGCATCTTACCTGTAGAAACTAAGGAAAGGAGAAATGAAATAGTTTATCCAAGGGTGAAAATGAAGACATGATAATTGAGAATGGAATTCTGGAAATTGCCAACTAAATTTTATCTTTCAACCTATGGATGTATTCTTGCCATCTGGAAGTTCACCTCCCAATTATATGGAAGGAGAGGAGCACTGTACTTGTTTTCAGTATTTCCAGTCTTCATGCAATCATCGTTTTGTTGTGAAGTAATATCTGTCTTGTGAAATCATAGAGAATAAAAAACTATTTTAAGTAGCATTCCTCAGCTCTAGATGAATTTGACTATGGGTACATCTACACTGTAGAATTTATGCAGCTTGACACCATGTTAATTCCCATGGTTCAGTGGTATGGAATTATAGTGGTTTTCATTTACAATGAGTGCTGGATTATTTTTTATTTATTTACATTATTTATATTCCGCCCTTCTCACCCCGAAGGGGACTCAGGGCGGATCACATTACACATATAAGGCAAACATTCAATGCCTTAACATAGAACAAAGACAAGACAAACACGGGGCTCCGAGCTGGCCTCGAACTCATGACCTCCTGGTCAGAGTGATTCATTGCAGCTGGCTGCAGTTGGTTACTCAACAGCCTGTGCCACAGGCTCCAACTCTCATGATTCTATAACATTGAGCCCTGACAATAAAAGTGGTGTCAAGCTGCCTTAATTTTACTGTGTAGACATACCCCACATATTCTGTTGATATCTGTCAGCCAATCTGACTGGGGATAAGCAGAGGTGACGTGCAGCACATTTGGAAGAGGAGCATGTGGCCTTCTAAGGTTGTTGGAATGCAATTCCCAATATATTCAGCTAAGGGGAAATTAGACATAGAGGAGCCTATGCATGTGGAATTCGCATATGCATATGCTCTGTTCATAATAGTGCATGAAGGTTGGATGAGGATAGCAGCTCAATCAATGTTTCCAGACATTTAGAATATCCAATTCCAGCCTGTGTTAAAATAACTCTTAACTTTGTATAATACTCAAAATAATTTTAGCCTTCAAGGCATGTTTGCACTTACATTCTAATTATTTAAGTAATGGATAAAGGGACTAGTTCACTTGTGGTTTTAATATTATTTCATTTATGGAGCTATCTGTTTACTGATAGTCATAGGCAATAGATTTGGCTTGCCTCTGCAGAGGAATCACGGCTTATTAGCATAGTTTTTATTCAGAGGTTTCTCCACTCCAGTGAAAGTGAGAATGGGGAATGTGCAGGCTTCAAGTTTCATGTGCCCCTTAGTCTCACTTATTAAGCCTCCCAATCTTAAAGAAGGCATTTTGTCACTGATGTACAGTTGATGTATTTTTGCTTGAAAAGCAACCATAATAGCTCAGAACCAGCTGCAAGTATGAGTTTGCCTTTTCAACTCCCTCATAGTTCTCAGCTCCCTCAAATGAAAAAAAAAGAGCTCCAAATCAGTCAAAATGGTGTAGCATGATTTCCAGGATTTGGAAAATACGATGGTTTAGTCCACAGGGGGGGGGGGGGGGGGGTACATGATCAAATTGACCTTCGCCCTCTCTACAGGTGTTCACCCTTAAATTAAAGAACCAAACAATAGTAGGCAATGAAAACCTGGGTTGGGATATATGTTGGTCATCCATATATTTTTGTACTTTAATATCCATCATTATTGAGCATTGGTTGTGTTGAGGGGGCATAAAGGGAGTTGTAGAGCAACAAATTCTGAAAGACGACATCTTCATCACTTCCGTAATAGAGACACTCCCAGTCTCTACAGTTACTAGGCTAGATGGGTAAATAATTCAGACTATTCTAAGACTACTTATTCTGCCCTGTGTCCTCACTGGTCTTCTGTTCATTAAAATTAAAAATCCTCTTTTTATGGATTTTTCTTTGTTGTTGAGCTATGAATGGTAATGGAATATTCTGGCCTTGGCAGGACTGTTAGCCTTGCAAGTCAGTGTCTCAAAGGTGTAAAGGGAAACAAAAATCTTAAAGTACAGCTAATGAAATCCTATAAGAGAAGGGCAACAGATTTGCACACCGTTGCTTTATACAGTTAAATCACAGCAATCCAGGAGCAGCTCCTTCCTTCTTGAGGAAACGTGATTTTAGTCAATCTACCTTCATTACTAAGAAAGGTTAAGGAGAGAATCCACATATAGAGGGATGCTTCCTCCCAAAGAGCTGTGCTTATATCATAACATTTGTTTTTTTACAGCTTTCCCCCCTTGCTGCCAGTAGTACTCTTGCTTTCTTTGCATACCTGTCAAATTCTTTGGGTGCTTCTTTGATGGTGCTAACTTAGTCCCAGAAGACTCTGAAATGAATCAGGATAACAATATTTGCAATAAAAGAGTCTTGAGAAAAGACTTTCCTGTTCCTTGGTGTGAAACCTTAATAATAAAATACATGTCTATGTCCTTTCTTTGAGTTTCTAACATGTGAGATACTGAGGGCATCAACACTGTAGAATTAATGCTTTAACTGCAATGGTTCAATATTATGGAATCCTGGAAGTTGTAGTTTGGTGAGGCAACAGCACTATTTGGAAAAAGACCTTGTGAAACTGCAGCTTTCATGATTCCATAGCTTTGAGCCATGGTAGTCAAAGTGGTATCAAAATGCATTAATTCTCCAATGTAGATGTACCCACTGTTGGAAACCGCTGCCTCCAAATTTTGTTAACAGCAGTTCCCAACAGACTTAGCCAATGGTGAAGGATGTTAGGAGTTGAAGTTCAGTGTCATCTTGAGGGTCATACAATTTCCCACTGCTGATGTAAAATTTTCCTAGTCTCTTATTTTCCATTTTAAACAAATTAGTTGAGACATGATAGTAGAGGGAGTCAGCTTGTTTTCAGCTGCCCTGGAGACTAGGACTTGGAGCAATGGGTTCAAATTATAGGAAAACAGATTCCACCTGAACATTAGGAAGAACTTCCTGACTGTAAGAGCTGTTCAACAGTGGAACTCAATGCCTCAGAGTGTGGTGGAGGCTCCTTCTTTGGAGGCTTTAAAACAAAGTCTGGGTGGACATGTGTCTATGATTATGATTTTCCTGTGAAATATTATTCCAACCAGGTGTCTTCACCTGCATAGCAGAGGGCTAAACTAGGTAGGTCATGCGGTCTCTTCTAGCTCCATGAGTCTATGATTCTGTGACTCCCGTCAAGTATGATACTGCTCTCACTATAGGACCACATCTTATTTTTATGTATTTGCAGAGGATTTGACTACAATGCCCTCAGACCATGCTATGCTTGTATTTAGTACAAGACAGTTATTTTCCATGGATGTGCTGTTACTCAGTGGTATCTCTAGCTCTTTTAAATCTTATTCTTTATGAATATGATTTTTGTCAGTGCTGGTTGAGTCTTCAGAGGGTCTCTGATTGCTGTTGGTTGGTCAGGATGTAACTAACTCCACTCTTGCCTGCTGTTTGTTTTGTGGCAGAGTTTTTTGAACTGCAGAAAGCAACAGTTGGAAATCTGGTCTAGAGCAAGCCTTTCACATCAGACAATGGCCCAAAGCAATTTCCAGTTACAAAAGAGTTCCTGCAATATTTTGATGCTAATGGTATATACTGAGGTAGTGACTCCAGTAGCACTAGCCTTAGCTACCGGTAATGACTACAAAAGACCAATTCAGATAAATTGCTCTTTTAGGGAACAGCGAACTAGCCAAATGCTTTATCGCTTCTGACATCCCTCGGAAGAGCTTCTTTCCTCGAGGGCATTGCATTCTCTTTGGGGGCTGAATGTTGACAAGCAGGAATACAAGGATGACTAGCATGTGCACTGTTATTGCAGCATGGCAGCTGTCCTGCACAGCTGGATGAGCATATGGAAAATCTATTAATGGGGCACAATGTAAACTGTTCTGTTGTTTGGATTGCTTACTTGCATAATCATGCAACAGATGTGCTGCAATGCAAAGATAAAGAAGTTTTGTGGATGAATTTCAGCTCAAATTTTCAGTATTGTTGGTGTGCCATTTACAAATGACTGTGTAATATACTAGCTTTAACTGTGTAATATACTAGCTTGCCTGTATCTTGGACAGATACACAGCTCTGTCCACGTACCTTGGACAGAACTAAGTTGAATTTTCTCAATATGATAAATATTTACCCTTGATCTTTTAAGTATCTGTCTAGAGATCTACTATTTAGTGGATCAGCCCCCCCCCAGCACTCACTTACCATAGTACTGCATATAATAATAATATAATAAAATAATAAAACTTTATTTATAGGCTGCCTTATCTCCCCAGGGGGATTCAGGGTGGCTTTCAGACAAAAAGGCAAACATTCAGTGCCTTGGTGATGAACAAACATATAAATCAAAAACAGTGCAAGGTAACATCATTAATAAGAAAATGAAATTAATAATATCTGGTCAGGAAGGATTTATTTTGTTGAATTGGCAGGAAGGTTGGAGAAGCATTGGGTGGGAGCTGAGAATTTTGTCAAAAGAATCCATTCAAGGCAAAATGTACCTTGCGCTGGAATGTTTCATATTTGTGGAATTTGTAGTGTTCTTGAAGAATGAAATGCATACTGCTAAAATGTATTCAGTGGAAAACTATGCCACGAATGCACCCCAATGAAACGAACAAATAGTCCATTAGGGAGAATGCATGAATGTCAAAACATTACATAAATAGAAACATTTGGAAAAATACATAGAAACTATTCATATTTCAAGGGAGAAATAAAAACAGGGGGAAATGGAGGAAGAAAAAATAGTGTCTCACACTCTGGTCTGAACAAAGGAAGGGATGAGAATGCAAATGGGATTCAGAGAAGAACAATGAGGATTGAGACTGAGATCTTTTCACTCCTGTAATTTGCAAGTATCTTCCTTTTCCCTCAATAATTTTGTAAGTCCCTTGAGAATTGGACTACAGAAATGCAACTTTGGCACATGCCCTAGTGTTAATGAGGACAAATTCCCTCCTGCAATACTTTTTCACATAACTGTTTTCCATGTTGGAACAATTTCATTTACATTAAGGGGGAAAAGATCAAAAGCTGGGAGAAAAAATGTGGCTTTTTTGAAAAGGAAACCGACTCCTGCTATTGCATAATGACTACCTTTTGCAATTTAGCAAGGTAAGAAGAGCAGAAAAAAGGAAATCATAAGCAAAGCTGGTTTTAAGAACAAGTGCAGACCAAACTGGGAGGTTTTGTTTTCTTCTCCTGAGATGGCAACAACACAAAAACATACATTTTACAGTGTAGTAGTTTTTTGATGAGTCAATCACAGCCAAGCCTTGCTTTTTATTGTACATTCATAAGCATCACATTGGGCATGTGAATAGAAAATTAGGCTTTCTCCTGAGTATGACTGAGTTGTATGTGTGTAATAATAATTTCCATTAGAAATGGAAAGAGGTATGTCCTGGAGACTTCTGGCCCAGCATGTGGCTTGTTTCTTTTCCTAAAGTTGTGCGTCTAGAGCAGTGGTGCTCAACCTGTGGGTCCCCAGATGTTTTGGCCTTCAACTCCCTGAAATCCTAACAGCTGGTAAACTGGCTGGGATTTCTGGGAGTTGTAGGCCAAAACACCTGGGGATCCATAGGTTGAGAACCACTGCTCTAGAGGGCTAGAAAGGACTATGATTGACTTGAGAACACCCAGTAAGGATTATGGTTGATTGGTTGAATGATTGACATTATGTCTATATTGCCTCCCATACCTCAAGAGCTTCCATGGTGACGAACAAATAACAACCAATTAAAACAATACAAAAATTACAATATTTTTAAAAGAGAGTAACGTAAAATTGTATACATTGAATGCCACACGAAACAGCATTCTTTTGGTTGCTCACCAGAATCATTTTTGTTTTGCACTCTAGTGGTCTCAGCTCACAAATACTTAACTTTTTGTAGGAAAAATGATTTTAGCAATGGACAATTTGGCTAAAATGAAAAAGTACAAAGAAACACATATCAGGTCCAATTCAAATTGTTGCTAAATTATCAAGGCATGCCTTCTAGACTTGATTTCAACCAGAACCTTTGGGGATGGAGAATAGTTGGTTCAGGATTGGGAATAGCAACAGGTAGAGGAAGGTTTAAATGCCTCTTCTGCTGGAGTTCTGTTCAGAATTGCCCACTTCAGAAGCAGGTCTTTGTGCAAAGAAATAGGTAATCTCCTTGCTCTGAGTACAGGCTCAGAGTAAATAATTTGGTTTACAAGCTTTCAAGTGACTAACTTTATACATAACCAATCACAGCAATTTTTCAGGAAAAAGACAGTGCAGGTTTCACAGCAAATGTAAATTGAAATATAGATGCAAAATGTTTGAATGCAGTTTCTGGGAGTGTTTACATGTATAGTAGAATCCCCTGTGTGAAGAAAGTCTCTGAAGTGGTAGTGACTCATAACTGGGGTTGTTTACAGAAATATTCAGCAACTCCATACTTCATTTCCAACCTTGATAATGTGGAATTTTTATATGGTGCTTTCAAGTGCAAAAGTCCTGAAAACAACTTGGTAAGGCAAATCGGTGTTATTTCCATGTGGACTACTAAGTTGCCCAAGACAGTGGCTGAGAAATTTGTATCTAGAATAAAAAGATTGCTTGGGATATTCTGAGCTCACAGTGGAAATGATGATGGTGAGAATGATGATGTTGTTGATGATGTTAGTGAGAATACAATACATCCTCCTTATTCATGGACTTGATATCCACGCTCCAAAAAGTATCCCTCCTCCCCCCGGAAGAGTTTGTGGGCATCTCTAAGCTCTTCAGTGCAATTCTATGGTATGATTCTGGCCTAAATATAGTCAAAATATAGGGTTCGCTATTATCTGTAGTTTCAGGTATCCATGGAGATGTGTACGTGTCTTGGGACATATTCCTCATGAAATGCGGGTCATACTGTACTCTAGTTCTGTCTGTTTTATCACTACTGTCGCATCTTCTCAGTGCTGTTTGACAAAGCTTTTATGAGTTATGAGAAAAGGAATTATCTTGCAGAAATTATCTGTGCTTTGATATCATCCTGGCTCAGTTATAACTGCGTGTTGTAAGTGGGCCCGCCTCTGAAAACTGCTTAGAAAGATAAGGAGGTTCAAGATAAGCAGGTTCAAGAATATAGCACCTAAGGCTGCACTCCCAGAAGAACTAAACAGCTTAAAATCAAGGAGAGTGTTGCCTTTTTACTTTGCTTTAAAGAGGAACTGCTTCCTTTAGTGGGTTGGGTTGGTTTCTTTCTTTGTTTTTGCTGCCACTGTACCACCCAATTTCCAAGGTTGTGTAGGTGGTCCTCCAGTAGATTAAGGCTGACAAGTGCCTTTGAACTTATGGACTGTTAGTTACGAGTACATTGTTTTAGAAAAGAAGCCAAAGTGTTTGTATTCTAGGTGAAAGACTGTCTTTTTGCATATGGATATGTCCATCAATTAAGGTCCTCAAGTAGGACCTTTCTTCATGAGTCCTTATGAGTTTTTTTTTACTATCACATTTATAGAATTCCCTCTTGACACAATATCTTATCATTAATGTGCGTTTTTTAAAAAGATCAGGCTTGATCTGCTTTTTTTTTAAACCGGTTGCCAGGATTGTAGATTGTTAGGTTCACCTAGGTAGCAGGAGTGCCTTCATCTCTGAGAACCATGATTCTCCTTCAAAATAAGATGTGGAGACTTCATGTGCCTTGTTTTACCAGATATGTTTACAAATGGGAATATTTCCATTATTCACACATTTTAGCATTGGCAGTTAAGGTGTATGCAGTCACTACTGAAATCCAGGGATGGATTAAGTTTGCCTCTAGACCTGCTCACATTGTTTTATCCCTTGTGTAGACCTATCTCTTCATCAAGCCAAGGGTCTTCAAAATCTTCAGCAGTAGAATTTCATCACTGAGTCACACATACATTTGACACACGTTTTTCTTCATCTATTGCAGTTTGTTCCATACCAGTGATATATTGAAGAAGCATTCCCTCACCACCATCAACACTGCCAAAGCATCATTTGTGTATTAATATAGTTGGAGAAACAGTCTGAAAGAATGTTCATCTAGGTTGTCTGATAATGCTACTAGTATTAAATCCACTGTAGCTTTTGTCTGAACTTTCTGAGCTGAATCTGTTGTGGGTATAGAGTTTAGCACCCTGCATAGCTCCTTTAAAATTTGGACCAGGGCAAATTAACAACTCCACTGACAATGGACGTTACCAGCTACCAGTGTCTTTTCACTAGGACTTCGACTGTATAGTTGGGGGACATGCTGGTTAATGAGAACTGCTCAAGGGGCCATTTAGTGTTGATATATATATATCCTTAGGAACCACTTTTGCTTACAGATAAGACTTAAATGGAAACCCAGGGCAACAGGTGGAAACTGTGGGGACAGTGTGTTTATTTTTCAACTAGTTGTATTAGATGCTGGAAGCTGAGGTTTTGGAGAGACAGCTTGCGTATGCTCAACATTTATTGGATTCTGGGGACAATCTGTACTGGAACCTGGACTTCCAGCTGCCTGCTTATTATATGTTCACATACTGGAAACACGTAAATAAGCAAAGGTCTACAAAGAGGGCAGAAGAAGCTATTGCTGTTTTCTTCTGCCAGTGTCATGAAATGATTCGAGAGGGAGTGAATTTTCAAAAACAGATCCGTCAAATTCAATAAAGCAAAAAGACATGATAATGGAACAGATTATATTTTTGGCAACCTGTAACCTTTCACATCAGATTGTAACAGAAGGGTGTCAATTGCAAAGAAGATCCTTAAAACAAATCTACTATGGATGTACCAGTTACTTTTGAAAATGTGTTCATTCATCAAGCATGCCCAACTTCTCGGTAATAGATTTATTAATATTGTGTTGCTTGGCCATTTTTTTCCTTTTTGGAATAGAGAAGAAGTTTCAACTATAATAGTGGTGGTGGTGATGGTGGTGGGGAATCAGGTAGTGCAAATTATCCAGTAGTTTCCTTTGAAAAAGAATTAAACAGGAAAAACATTCCTAGTTTGCCTATCTCCTAAGAGAAAGGAGAGCAAAACTATGGTGTTCTATATATCATTTTAATATTGCATTGTAGAATTAATTATACCACCATCAGTAGATTCTACTGTTTTACCATTTATAGAGGCTCTTGGTGTATTCCATGTTTTATTTGATTTTTAAGAAAACAAAATATAGAACTGACAAAATGGAAACCACCCAGTGAGACTAAAGCCCCATGGAAGGACTTAATTCCATTTAGCACTTTGTTATGAGGATGAGTATATTTTCTCTTTCAACTTCACCCTGACTTGGACTGAAGCCACAACAGGATTGTGGAAGCAGCCCCTTGGAGCAAATAGCTGCCTAGCTTTCCTTTGTTGCCTGTTTTGCTGCAGCTAATTAAAAGAGAAAAGTCCTTTAATATTTAAGCACCATTAACTTGGCTGAATTATTAAATGTCAATTTGCATTATGTGCATAAAAGGGATCAATAAACATAAAGGGAATAAAACAATGAAGATGGCTAGGGTTAGGAAAGTGTCAGGCTGTTTTACTGGCAAGATAAGGAATAGTTTGCCTGCCCGCCTAGCCGAATTATGTAGTCATTGGCAAATGAGGAGAGGCATGGGAGCTGTTCACATCAGAGACTTTGTAGGGACTTTGAAGGGATGCTGTGAAGATGAAATTGTTTGGCAGGCTGTTTGGAGGTGCTGAGTGGAAACATTCTTCAGTTGCTCTGCAGTTCTGCTCCCTTTTTCATTTCCTACATTTTGAACACAGCTTGGCTGGTGAAGCTTGGTTAGGGTATTTGACTTTGCCAGTTTTCCTCAGCAGCCAGGCACTGCTGGCTCTTTAGATTTAACAATACAGTGAAGAAAAGCAGCAGAATTCCAACAGCCCTCAGTTCTTATTTGCTTGTTGATCTAAAAGTCCACAAGCACATTTTGACATTTTGTGAGCATGGCCTGGAATAAACAGCCCAGAAGCTGATGAAGATAATAGCCATCTATATAGCCTAAATGGGAAGTATTAAGAATTCTGACATTTTTACATGATAAGACAATGCTAATCTGCATATTAGAGATTTTATCAAAGCGAATATTAAACAAACTCAGAAGATCACTGAGTTAGAAGGTAGTTGAAGAGCCATCTAGTCCAACCCCTTCCATAGACGAATTTACAGATATAACAGATCTGTGAGTTGACCATCTAACTTCTGTTTCAAAACTTCAAACAAAGAAAAGTCCTACTTAAGTCATCTATACCACTGTTAAACTCTAACATGCAGTACGTTTTCCTAATAATTACTGTAAGTATTCAAGTACAAGTTGACTTTATGTATAAGTCATGGAATTCTCTGCCCCAGAGTGTGGTGGGGGCTTCTTCTTTGGAGGCTTTTAAGCAGAGGCTGGATTGCCATCTGCCGGGGATGTTTTGAATGTGATTTTTCTGCTTCTTGGCAGGGCGTTGGACTGGATGGCCCATGAGGTCTCTTCCAACTCTATGATTCTAAATAGAAGCCAGGTTTGGGGGTCAAAATTATGTATTTTGATAAAGAACTCTGGGCAAGATGAGGGCCATTCTCTGGCAAGGGAAAAGCACCAGTGGGCCAGTAGACCCTGGGTATCACTGCTACCATTTTCCAGGCATTCAAAATGGCCAGAAGTGGTGCCATGGTGGAGAGAAGCGGGCTGCTTCTTTTAGGTTCTCCCAGAATGTATGTTTCTCTTTCACCACTCTACTCAGAAAAGGGGATGGTTCTTCTTTTCTTAAAAAAGGTTAGGGTTACTTACATGACCCACTGGTTGACCATCAGTTTTGGGTTGATTTTTTTTAACTAAAATTCTAAACTTATGCATGAATATACAGTAATCAAAATCTCCTTTCTAGTAACTTGGGTCCATTGTTTCAGGTTCTCTCTTTATTGATACCTTTTCCTGAAAGCCAATGAGATCTAAAAAGCTTCTTTAATTAAGCTTTATTGTGTCCAGTGTTTTTAGTCTCTTATGGGTTAATTAACAAAAAGGTAACAAAATCAACAGACCATTGTAAATACTGTTAAGTAGAAATGCTTTGGTGTGTTTCTTTCAATGCCATATAACTGTCTAGGCAATTCAATATGTGCATCATTATTGTGAAGTTTTATAATGCTGCTGTCCATTATTTGTAAAAATATATGTGTTCATATACTCTCATGGGCAATGATTAAATATGACTCCAGTTAAAAACACAATGTGGAAAAAGCTTTTTGATCTCCAGCCTCTAGAATCCCCTCGCTGGTTGACTCTGGAATGTACCGGTATATTCCCTAATGTGACTTATCCATGTTTTATGAAAAAACCGTGGCTGAATCAGATACCTGAGAGATCATAGGATCCTCACACAGCTGAATTACAAATATACCTATACAAACATACTTATTAAGGTCAAGCATTGCCACTTTGATCCATGCTATGTTCCAAGTTAAAGTGAGTTGAGTATTTGTACTCTAATTTTTTGTAATGCAGTCTTCCCATTTAACACATCCTTGAATCTCCTTTATCCTGTGTGTGCAAAAGGAATGCTGATCTGTGGTTTATTAGCAGCTTGGGATTTTCTGTTCCTCTGAGAGTGAAATTCTAGAGACTCCATGGTGGCCTATATTGGGAGCGTAAGTGCAAAGATTTGAAACCGGAACTGTTTGGTGACTGCAAGTGTCAGCTGGTTAGCCCCTCTCTGTGGAAACATGACCGCTTATAGACTGGAGACTGCTATGGTTTGTAGAACTGCAGGAATCAAACTATATCTAACCTAAGGTTTATACATACCCTGTTTCCCCGAAAATAAGACATCCCCAAAAAATAAGACCTAGCAGAGGTTTTGCTGAATTGCTAAATATAAGGCCTCCCCCGAAAGTAAGACCTAGCAAAGTTTTTGTTTGGAAGCATGCTCGCCGCCCGCCAAACAAAACACCAGAGCATGCAGGATTGGTAAATGTACATATGAGTTGTACATGGAAATAATGGTAATAACAAGAAATTCTTGACAGGAGTCACAGTTTGTCTGGTTTGGTTATGTTGGTTTGTGATGAAAACTACTGTACAGTATGTAATAAATGTTCATTTTTTTTTGTTCAACAATAAATGTGAATTCTTCTTCATGGAAAAATAAGACATCCCCTGAAAATAAGACCTAGCGCATCTTTGGGAGCAAAAATTAATATAAGACACTGTCTTATTTTCAGGGAAACACGGTACTTGCATTTATAGTTGGGAAGACATTGGTTCCTTTGAAACCCATAAAGAGGCATCAAAGCTCACATTAGATATCAGAAAGAACAAGATAATTTGATCCTTAATTCTTGCAAGCATCTGCTAACTCAAGCTGACAAACATCATTTGAATGAAAATACTTGTTTCAATAGTGTAGTCACGTGGGGACATGAGAGAAGCCTCCCACAGGATGGCAAAATATCAGGACAATGTCCTTGCAGATGGCTAATTCTCTCACACCAGAAGCGACTTGCAGTTTCTCAAGTCATTCCTGACAAAAAAGTGTAGTTTGATCTTACAGGGAGACCCTCTCCCGCTTAAGATGATAATGTGCATTGTTTCACTTCCCCCCAAAAATCCTGTTGCATTTGAGAGCTTTCCTGCCTACTCTGCTGAGTACTGCTTTGAGTTTCTGCTCCCAGAAAATTGTCCTGATGGTGACACCATTTTGCGAAGACAGTCAAGAAGCTGTCTTGGGTTGCAATCTTATGGCTCCCATAAGGCATCCTAAAGACTGTGGGATTGTTTGTATCTTTCTGTCAGTGATTGTAGTCTACCCTTGGGTTAAGAGATTTGACTAGAGATTCCTCCTCCCACAGCCTACATGGAAATGTTTGCATCCTATACCCCACTGATATTTAAAACATTAGCCTCAGGATAGGTTTCTTAAAGGAGTATGCTAGAGAGCCAATCTTTCTGCTTTCCATCCACACTATGCTCTTGAGCTCCTGATGTTGGACCCCCAAAGCTAGAGAAGTAAGGGGTAACATTGCCAAGGATCCAGGAACAAGGTTGGAAGAAGAGAGGAGACCTCTACTTGTCCTTCACATCTATCCTGGTTTTTTTGGGATTTTCATGTCAGGGTTCTCTTATGCTCTATCTACACTGCCATATAATTCAGTTTCTAAATGCATATTAACTACATTGAACTGGATTGTATGGCAGTGTAGAACCATATAACCCAGTTCAAAGTGGTTAATTTGTATTCTGAAACTGGATTATATGGCAGTGTAGATCCAACCTTAATTCACAAGTAGGATTGCCTTGTTAAAGTAGTACGTTCTGAGCAGACATCTGGTAAGAAGTATCAGTACATAAACACTATTTCTTTACAAAACATAGATTCTTATCAGAAAAACCTGCTTTGAATACACAAATCTATATAATTGTTACCTCCATCCATCTCATAGTACATTGAGGATAAACTTGACTTTCTGCCAAAGTACTTTATAGCGCAAGAGCAGTGAAAAACCTCTGTTCATTGAATCTCTCTCACAAAACCTGAATGTGCAAGGATATTTTAGACAGCATAAATTGCCAAAGCGTACAAATTATAGGCTCTTGCCACAAACACTTTATTTTTGGACTATTTATAGATTCTTAGGAGTATCAGTGAGTGTATTTTCATGAGCTAGTATTCTTTGTTCAGACTTATTCATATTTTTATGGCTCTTCCTCTCACCATTTCATGAACTGGACTCAATGCCCATCTTACGTTACAGGGCATGGTATCTCTTATATAATGTTTTAAAGGTTGCATCTCATTTAGCAAGTACCTCACTCGCCTAATGGGATAAGGGATTTGCATTCTTCTATAGCAGAAGCAATGCTCTCAATTGCTTTTTGGCTTGGTTAGTTCCCTTCTGTAATTCACTTGAGAAATACTGATGGGTGGAGCAGCACTAGAGTTCTGTGCTTTATTTCAGCTTAGTAGATAAGGTACCTCCTTTTGAGAAATGAGAAGTCAACGGAAAGGCATTTGGATCATTGCAGAAGCCCCTGGGAACAATTGTACATTTCCCTCATAGAAAATCTGCAGTGGCACCAGCATCAGCAGATTGGATGAGAAGCAGCCAACCTACACTAGGAACAGTGTTGGGCAGTTTTAATGATATGTATTGAAGTTGCTTTCATTCCTCATTCCTGTCTTGGAAATGTAGGATTGCTTCAAATGTTTTCCTGCAGTTCTCTGCTTGCCATGATTATTGTGAATTACACATCGTTAGGTCTGCAAAAGTTGCTCTTTGTTTGACTATAGTTCCCAGAATCTCCTACCTACTGTGACCCATGGAACAACTTCAATACATTGGAGTAACTCTCCCAAAGTAAACTTTCCAATCACTGTTCTGGTCAGTTAGCCCTGTGTTAGTAGGTAGGTAGTATTGAAGCTGTTAGATGAACTGCTGAGCTCACCCTTCTGTACTTTCCAATTTTTTTATTATCATACTCATATTACTTGAAAACGGGTGCAGAAAGTGGACCTCATGGGGTCACATGTGGCTCCTAAATAGCCATTCTTTTAAATGTGTATGTGTCTGAATAAAAAGACTATAGATGCACAAAATCCCTTTCTTATTATGCCTTTAATAAAGAAAATCAGACCAACTCCCTACCCTAGAAATATGCATTTTATTTGACTGAATTGTATGTTAAACCCATTTTCGGCCAGAATGCACAACAGCAGCCTGCTACAAATGAAAATGGCCACTGCTACCTAAAACCCTAAAGGCACCAGATCCTATATGATCTTGAAAACTATGTAGGATCAGTCCTGGAGGGGAACAACCAACAAATTCCAGATGCTCTAGGTAGCTTGTTCTTAAACTGTAGGTCCTGGTCCCAAATAGGGTCCCTTTTGCTCAATGTTGGGCTCTCAAAAAGTTTTCAGAACATAACCTAATAGCTGTTTTAGAGAACTACATGAATTTTTTGTGCAGTGTTTTCAGTGGACTTCAAACTACAAGAAAGGAGATTCCACCTGAACATCAGGAAGAACTTCCTCACTGTGAGAGCTGTTCGACAGTGAAACTCTCTCCCCCGGGCTGTGGTGGAGGCTCCTTCTTTGGAGGCTTTTGAGCAGAGGCTGGATGGCCATCTGTCGGGGGTGCTTTGAATGCGATTTCCTGCTTCTTGGTGGGGGTTGGACTGGATGGCCCATGAGGTCTCTTCCAACTCTACTATTCTATGATTCTATGATTCTGCAGAAGATGCTTCACAGAAAATTTGTCTGTTTAGCAAGCCTTGGAAAGGCTGATTGTTATCAGTATATACCCAAGGTCACCTAAACATTTCTCTGATCAAAAGGGGTCCTGAGTGGAAAAGTTTAAGAGGAAGAAAATGGCAAACCACCTCTGAGCATTCTTAGCCTAAGAAAACTCTAGGAAATCCATGGGGTTTCCATAAATCAACCGTGTGGAATTCATGGAGTCACCATAAGTCAGCAGATTATTTGAAGGCACATGCACCAGTTGCCTATCCCTGCTTTATAGATTATGTTTGGTCACTATATTCCTTAGAATCTGATTGCTCCCTATGCTATGATGCTATTAAACTGCTGTTAAGCCACTACAATGTTATTAAGCCTCCCAGACCAATACTATGCACATTTGCTCAGAAGTCAGTGGAAATTAAATTTTATGTAAATATGCATAGGATTTTAGCATTAATATTTTTAGCTGACAAAAGCTGGAGTATCTGGGTGGTTAGCTTTTAATTTTGATGACAAGGCTTTCGTTTGCATTCAGTAAAGTCCAGAATGTTTTCTCCACAGCCTGCCAGGGATTGCCGTATGGCACTTCTCAATTTGTCTTTTGTGTCTCTTTTCCAACACAGAAGCCACAGCTGTTCCCCCATGAGTTTTGATGTGAGAAAGACCTCATTGTCCCTCATTGATCAGGCTACGCATGTGTGTACCTTTGCAACTAATCCAGTTGACAGATGATTAGCAAATTGACATTTTTCTACCCTTTTTGAAGGAGAAAAGCTCTTGTGTCTGGGCTCCTCTTTCATGCACTCTATGGAATGGCCCTGCAATTAAACAGCAGCTAAGTTTCAAAGTGCCCTATTTTCTGAATCCATGCGCCTGGGATGTCTTTATGGTAGTAAAGGCATAGTTTGTTGTAACAGAACAGAAAAAGAAAAGGAGATGTAAAACAAATGGTGCTATTAGTGACCTTGGGAATTGTCTCATCTGAAACACAGGCACGAGAAGGGATGAAATGATAAAGCATATGGAATAGAAGCACTAGAAATATTTTCTTACAAAGGTTAGTGTCATCTCTGGGAAATTTTCCAAGAAGTCACCAGTTTTCCTTACTAGGATAGGATTTATTAGGTAAAGTGTTGTAAGAGAAAGACACAGAAAGAGATCTGTATATTGCTGCCAGCAACCTGAAAGGCCCCTGTATTTCAGGGCTGAGAGGTTGTGGTGCTTCATATACCATTGAACTGCAATTCAATCAACTCTGACCAAGATAAAGCAGCAGTAAGGGGTGATATAAGTTTAATCCAACAATTGTGGAAGCTTAGGCTGTTTCTGTTATTTCTTTTGCTCCCTGCCTTCCCCCACAACCCCTTTTTATGAACATATATATATTTTTTAATTCTTGTATTCATCAACCTAAATTGAGCTCATAGTGAGAAAGTGTAGCTTGAGTGTTAACTTTGTCAGATTATTACCTTTTCACAACATTTTTATAATGATATCTTTTTTAAAAAACATTCCAGAAATAACAGTAACAAGTCTGAAATAGAAATAAAGCTTAGGATTGAGATCTGTATAAATAATCATTATATATTTCTGGTTTTACAGATGAGAAACTATAAAACCAATGAGAAACAAGAAGAAAGTGAGGATTAATTCAAATATCATGTGTTCACTGTCATGCTATGTTGGTGCCACTATGTTGTGCCATTTATTTGTACTTTAGCTGTGTGAACATTCCACATGCTGTGAACTTAGTGGAAAGGACCACAAAGGGAAAAAATGCTATTTTTTACCTAAGAAAATGCATCTCTAGAAATTTCTAGGAAACCCTGCATGGCTCTTTGGTCAATCTCTGTTGGTTGTTGACCAGAGGACCTAGGAATTACTTTAAAAAGCATTTTAATCAAATCCATAAACAATCAAATCTGCAAAAAGGTAACCCACAAATGAGAAGGGTTGAGTGTACTTCACACTCTCTTTCTTATTTTTTAAATGGGACATGTATTGATAAAGAACTGCCTTTATAAGACAGATTGTATTGAGATCCTTAGAATTATGTGTAAGCTTCATGCTAGCATGACAGTAAGCTTCAGTGGGTTTGGTTTTATGGTCTGCTACTTCATGGAAACAGCTACTCAGAATAATGGATTGAGGGGTGCTTTGAAAGTGTCCATCAGTTTCTTCAATTCAAAAGGAACTCCTGATAAGATTTTGACAACTTTTCAGAAAGTTAACATGGCATCAGGCAATGTCAGGAATCTATGCCATGTGGGGTTGTCAAATATTGGGAGTTTTGAACATTCTGAATCAAGAAGTCATCTCTGTCAGAATACTGAAACATCATGAATGCGCACAGAAAAGGGAATGACATGTCATAAAACAAATTTGATAGAAGCCAAGTCTCATCCCTATGTTTGACACAACAGTGAAACCTCATGAATTCATATAGACAAACATCATATTTCCCTCGGTTGCTTCACTCTTCTTTCTAAAATGACTGGAGATTAGTGGGAAATTGCAGTCATTTTTATCAAGGTCAGTAAGAAACATTTGAAAGGGCTAGAAGGTGGGGCAGAGGCCAAAATAGACATTCAGAAAATCAAGCCTGCAAAACAACAATCTAACGGCCAGAAATGATAGTTCTGTAAAAAACAAACAAACCCCTGCTTAGATTAATCATTATAGTTTGGTGCTCTGTAAGTCCCAATGTGTCACGACCCAGGCTGCAGAGCACCAATAACCATACACAGAGGCCAGAATCTATCTAATATCTTTATTGAAGGAATATATAAAGTTAATAAAAACAAGTGTAGAAAATAGTCCAGAATTAGACCTTTCAGGAAAGGTCAGAATTAGTCCAAAAAAGCAATGTCCAATAAGAAATATTAAGGTCCAAAGTTGTAATCCAATAACCGAAACACTCACTTTGCCAAGCAAAGTGAGGGGAGATGACAAGGTCCTTTAGTCCATGAAACTTGAGCGAGGCTAGGAAATAACTTGATACTTGAAACAAGGCTTGAACGTGGAACAAGGTAACTAAGAACAAGAACAAGGTCCGTGGAATAACTTGATAAAATCCGTGGAACAAGGCAAGGATTGATCCTGGGAAACAAGGCAAAGTCCGTAGATAAACAAAGGCTGGGAAGCAAGGCGAAGGCTGGATAGCAAGGCAAGGCTTGAGCAGGAGCGAGGCTTGAATCGGAGCGCGCTGTCCAGACACAACTCGCTCCGTAGGCTGACGAATTGACTCCGCGAAGTTACTACGCGGGTAAAACACCTAAATAGAGTCTAGCTTTCCCGCCGAAGCAGTTCTCTGGGAATCAGAACCGAAAGCTAACTCTGAGACCAGATGTGAGACTCCCCAAAGATTCTCACGAGAAGCAGTCTTAATTGGCCACATTCTTAGCTGCAATCCTCGCACTCCTGCGCGAAGCTGATTCCAAACTTCTCTGTTGTTTACAAAACTCCCGGCGCAAGAACACGGGAGAAGTAGGCTCTGGGCTTGTTTGACATACTTCTGGGAGACAACTTTCTTGCAGGTGCAAGGTTCCCAGATCTGCCTGGGAAAGATCTGGCTGAGAGGAATCCAGTTCAGACTGGGAAGGTAAAAAACCCAAGTTTTCATCTTCATCAGGAATTACAATGTCCTGAGCAGGACTACAAGGCCCATGGGTCATCACACTATCCCCCTCCTCAAGGCCCCTCCCAAACTGGGGCCCTCTCCCCGAGGCGCGAGGTCGCGGTTTGGTGGGATAGGTCTGATGAAAGCGACGGGTTAGATCAGGAGCATGGACTGTGGAGGCGTCTTCCCAAGAGCGTTCCTCAGGGCCAAAACCCACCCAGTCAATGAGATATTGTAGGCGGCGGCGGTGAAAGCGAGAATCCAAAATGTCCTCAACCTCGAACTCCTCCTCCCCATTCATCAAAACAGGAGGGGGGGCCGGTTGGTCTGTATCAGGTCGCACACCATCCGCCGGAAGGAGCAGGGAACGGTGAAACACTGGGTGAATGCGCATTGAACGCGGAAGTTGGAGTTTGAAAGTCACGGGGTTTAATTGCGCCACCACTGGATAGGGGCCAATGAAGCGGGCATCTAACTTCCGGCAAGGGCGGTGGGAGGGCAGAAAGCGAGTGGACAGGAAAACCCGATCTCCTACCTTGATTTCGAGGCCCGGCTGGCGATGTTTGTCAGCGTGGCGTTTATAGTCCTCCTTGGCTTGGTCCAGTTGCTGGAGCAAAAGTTGTTGCACCGCTGTGAGTTCCTGCAGCCAATCCTCTGCTGCGGGAACTTCTGAAGTTTCAATGACAGGGGGGAAGAAACGTGGATGGAAGCCGTAGTTTGCAAAGAACGGCGTTTCTTTTGTAGAAGCTTGAACTCCATTGTTGTAGGCAAACTCAGACAGTGGTAACAGAGAAGCCCAATTGTCCTGTTGGTAGTTTACATAACAGCGAAGATACTGCTCCAAAGTGGCATTGGTGCGCTCCGTTTGCCCATCTGTTTGGGGATGATGAGCTGAAGATAAGCGAGAGTCTATGCCCAATAGTTTTTGTAGTGCCTTCCAAAAACGAGAGGTGAATTGAGATCCACGGTCTGTGACTAAACTCTTGGGCAATCCATGTAGTCTGAAAACATGTTGAAGAAATAGATCCGCAGTTTCTTTGGCCGTGGGGAGGCCTTCGCAGGGAATGAAATGGGCTAACTTGGTGAAAAGGTCCACCACCACTAAGATCGTGGTGAATCCACAGGAAGGTGGTAGGTCAGTGATGAAATCCGCGGAAATTATTTCCCATGGGCGAGATGGGGTAGGAAGGGGGTGTAAAAGCCCTGAGGGCTTCTCCCTTCGTATCTTGGAGCGCTGGCATACTGGGCAGGTGTTGACATATTTTTCCACATCCTTGCGGATCTTGGGCCACCAAAAATCCCTTAGGATCAAATGCATAGTTTTAAATAGTCCGAAGTGTCCTGCTGGTTTGCAGTCATGACACAGACGAAGCGCTTTTTCCCTGCCCGGTCCGGGTGGGATATAAACATGATTTCTATAGCAGAGCAGCCCATCTTTAAGCGAAAAGGGAAAATGCAGACCTTGGCGAAGTTGGTCCTGCGCCCAGGCATCTGCTTGCTGACTAGCCCTGATTTCTTGAGCACAGATGGGTCCTGGAGTAGGGGAAGTTGAACCAATGGGAATGGATTTGGTGTTCCCCACCGTGAGCGTGGCAAAGTTCTCGGGTTGTAGCAGTTGGGATTCAAAGGTCTCCTTGCGTCCTGCAGCGTATTCCGGTTTACGTGACAGGGCGTCTGCTTGCTTGGTTTGGGCTGGGGTCACATAATGGATCTGGAAGTTGAAACGTTCAAAGAATAAAGCCCAACGTTGCTGCCTCTGATTTAGTTTGCGGGCAGTTCTTAGATGTTCTAGATTACGATGATCAGTGTGGACTTCAATGGGAAATTTGGCCCCTTCTAGCCAATGTCTCCAAGTTTCAAAGGCTGCCTTTATGGCCAGTAGTTCTTTTTCCCAAATGGTGTAATTCCTCTCTGGTGTGGTTAGTTGACGAGAATAAAAGGCACAGGGATGGAGGTGATCTCCCACCGGTTGTAAGAGTACAGCCCCAATTGCCACATCAGAGGCGTCCGCTTGCACCACAAAAGGGGTTCCAGGATTTGGGTGCTGTAGAATTGGCTGGGAGGTGAATAGTTTCTTTAGTTGCTGGAACCCTTTCTCTGCTTGATCAGTCCAGCGGAAAGGCTGCTTTCCACGGATGCAGCTAGTGATGGGGTCGGACCAGCGGGCAAAATCTGGAATGAACTTGCGGTAATAGTTCGCGAACCCCAAGAAACGCTGCACCTCTTTCTTGTTAGTTGGCGCCCGCCATTCCAATACTGCTGAAACCTTGGCTGGATCCATGGAAAGCCCTAGAGGCGAGATGCGGTAACCAAGGAAATCTACCTCTTGTAGATCAAAGGCGCATTTTTCCAGCTTGGCATAAAGTCCATGATCCCGCAATCGTTGTAACACCATTTTGACGTGGTTCTCATGTTCTGATTGTGATCTAGAAAACACCAAAAAATCGTCCAGGTAGATTATCAAGAACCTGTCTAGATAGTCCTGAAAAATGTCATTGACAAAATGCTGGAACGTTGCGGGGGCTCCGCATAAACCGAAATTCATAACTCGGGACTCAAATAATCCGAATTTGGTCTGGAAGGCGGTCTTCCACTCGTCCCCTTCCCTGATGCGAACTAAGTTGTAAGCCCCCCGAAGATCCAGCTTGGTGTAAACCTTGGCTTCTCGAAGCCGATCCAGTAGATCCGAGATTAAGGGCAGGGGATAGCTGTTCCGCTTGGTGATATTGTTCAATGCTCTGTAGTCCACCACCAAGCGTAGTTCCCCTGACTTCTTCTTCACAAACATCACTGGGGAGGCGGCTGGGGATTGAGAGGGTCTGATGAATCCCTTGCGAAGGTTTGTCTCTAGGAATTCCCTGAGAGCTTCTTGCTCTGGTTCAGTCAGGGAGTAGAGATGCCCTCGCGGGATCGGGGCCCCCTCCACCAAGTCAATGGCACAGTCATAAGGTCTATGTGGGGGTAATTTTTCGGCTTCTTTCTCATTGAATACATCCCAATACTCGGAGTACTTCTTTGGCAAGGTGATGATGGGCTCGGTGTCTGTGGCATGGCATACCTTGGCTACGAGGCAATGGTTTTGGCAGTACGGTGAAGCAAACTGCAGTTCTCTGTTGGACCAGGAGATGTTAGGGTCGTGGAGAGTCAGCCATGGAATTCCCAAAATCACAGGGAAATGGGGAACCTCGGTAACAAAGAAAGAAATCTCTTCCATATGTTCCCTTATCCACATCCTGGTGGGTTCCGACCACTGACTTACGGGGCCCGTCTTGAGGGGGCGGCCGTCTATGGCTTGCACCACACGGGCATTCTTGAAATCATGATATTGTAATCCCAGAGAGTCGGCATACTCTCTATCGATGAAATTGTTGGTAGCTCCAGAGTCTATCATGGCGTGGATCATGACGGGTCCCCTTTTTGCTGACCATAATGTGACCACGAGAAGGAACAGGACCCCGGTTGGCGGCTCTTGGATGGATTTTTTGACCGGGTTGGCGAGCCTCTCTACACCCGGTCGTTGGCTTCCCCCGCCGGCTGTGTGCCAGTCGGCTCAGACGCCTTCGTCTCCGTGGAGGACGCCGCCGCAAGACGGGCGGCAGGCTTCCCTTTGGCTGGACACTCTCTGGCGAAGTGGCCCCCGTTCCCGCAGTACCAGCAGAGGTTTAAGCGTTGACGACGGGCCTTCTCGGCGGCATCTAGTCTGGGACGCACATTGCCCAACTGCATCGGCACCTCCTCGCCTCCTCTGGGGTATGGGGTTGGCGGTGGGGGTCTCCACACCGGACGTGGCTGAACGCTGGCGGGAGCGGGGGGTTTTGCCCCGGCTCTACTGCCCTGGCCTCGAACCCACTGTTTCCTGTTGGCAATCATGACTTCAGCCCGTAAACATTGATCAATGAGTGCCTCGAGGGTCTGGGGAGGATCCACCTTGGAGATTTCTTCCAGCATTTCAATGTTGAGACCCTCCCGGAATTGTCCCCTGAGGGCTACATCGTTCCAGCCGGTGTTGTGGGCCAGTACTCGGAACTCGGCTATATACTGAGACATAGGTCTGTCTCCTTGGAAAAGGCGACGGAGTTTGTGACCGGCTGCCTCCAAATTGTCCTCGATTCCCCAAGTCTCCTTGAGGTGGTCCAAGAAGTGTTGCGCTGATCTTAGGTGTGGAGAGGCTTGGTCGTACAGTGCCGTCGCCCAGCTGGCCGCTGGCCCGTCTAGAAGACTGTAAACCCATGCCACTTTGATGTCTTCTTGGGGAAACTCGGCAGCACGGGCCTCTAGATAAGCTTGACATTGGCGACGGAAGACATGAACCTTAGAAGCTTCTCCAGTAAACTTGGTTGGCAACGCCATGGCCGGAAGACGAATTCCGCGTTCCTTCAAACCCCTTATTTCTCCATCCTGTGCATTGAGCTTATCACGGATTCGGTCCACCTCATCCTTGTCGATGGTGTAGGTAATCGGCTGGCCGCTCGGCCCAGGTACGACTCCGGTAGACATTCTGGCCGAGGTTAATTGGTGCTTAGGGTGGCGGAGTCAAACTGTCACGACCCAGGCTGCAGAGCACCAATAACCATACACAGAGGCCAGAATCTATCTAATATCTTTATTGAAGGAATATATAAAGTTAATAAAAACAAGTGTAGAAAATAGTCCAGAATTAGACCTTTCAGGAAAGGTCAGAATTAGTCCAAAAAAGCAATGTCCAATAAGAAATATTAAGGTCCAAAGTTGTAATCCAATAACCGAAACACTCACTTTGCCAAGCAAAGTGAGGGGAGATGACAAGGTCCTTTAGTCCATGAAACTTGAGCGAGGCTAGGAAATAACTTGATACTTGAAACAAGGCTTGAACGTGGAACAAGGTAACTAAGAACAAGAACAAGGTCCGTGGAATAACTTGATAAAATCCGTGGAACAAGGCAAGGATTGATCCTGGGAAACAAGGCAAAGTCCGTAGATAAACAAAGGCTGGGAAGCAAGGCGAAGGCTGGATAGCAAGGCAAGGCTTGAGCAGGAGCGAGGCTTGAATCGGAGCGCGCTGTCCAGACACAACTCGCTCCGTAGGCTGACGAATTGACTCCGCGAAGTTACTACGCGGGTAAAACACCTAAATAGAGTCTAGCTTTCCCGCCGAAGCAGTTCTCTGGGAATCAGAACCGAAAGCTAACTCTGAGACCAGATGTGAGACTCCCCAAAGATTCTCACGAGAAGCAGTCTTAATTGGCCACATTCTTAGCTGCAATCCTCGCACTCCTGCGCGAAGCTGATTCCAAACTTCTCTGTTGTTTACAAAACTCCCGGCGCAAGAACACGGGAGAAGTAGGCTCTGGGCTTGTTTGACATACTTCTGGGAGACAACTTTCTTGCAGGTGCAAGGTTCCCAGATCTGCCTGGGAAAGATCTGGCTGAGAGGAATCCAGTTCAGACTGGGAAGGTAAAAAACCCAAGTTTTCATCTTCATCAGGAATTACAATGTCCTGAGCAGGACTACAAGGCCCATGGGTCATCACACAATGGAAGATTCTTGGTCCTTGGTGTTAGCTAACTGAATGGATGATACTGTGGTTCTTTAGTCATAGGTCTTCGGCAGCAACAGTACTAGCAACATAGGAGGTAAGGCACTGAGGACAGACCTGTTTGACACAGACTTGTCTGGGAACCTTCCAGAAATACCACCGCTTTTTCCCTTAACACATCATGCTAAAGTCAGGGTGTCTGCCTTCATTACAAACTGCTGCCTCAGCCTTCATCTCTTGACCTAGCTCAGGCACAAATGCATTGAGTTGACTTAACTTAAATCCAAGAAGCACCAAATGCCAGCACTCATTTTGAAAACTACATTATGGAGATAAACGGTATTAGTCTTGTCAGTATCAAAATATAAGCAGCTTTGGTCATTTACATGCTTTGTGCTACCTCCTGTCTCTTCCTCCTCTATTTGTGTTGTGGTTTTAACTGTATTGACGGACACAGAATGGTCTTTCTCCATCCATTAATACGCTATCGATCCCCACCCTTCATGATGGAGCTAATGGACACTGATAGCGTATTATTATTTCCATAATCAGCCTCCAGCTGAAGAGAATTTCCCACTGCAAAAACTCTGTCAATATTGTGCCTGGCTGAAGGGGAAGAAGCCTGATTATTTATTTTTGTTTTGTTTTTTTAAAAAATTCAGTGGTGCTTGCAGCCTTCATCCTTGATAGGGTAATGAATGTCACCAGGGGTGTAATGAAAGAGACCTCCTTAGATGTGCAGCCACTAACCTTTCTTAGAAGAAATTAACTATGTCTTTTTAGGCAGATAGAAAAAGTCAGTCTACAGTATAGACAGTGAACAGCTTCAGTGTATTACCCCATTATCCTTGGTGTCTGAGGTCAGTGTGCTGGCTCATGTCAAACTGACAAAGAAAACATCTGAGATCATTTGTGGAAGCAGATTCTACTGAAATCAATGAAATCTCTCCTTGCTGCTTGAGTAAAATATATATATTGAGTATACTGTATATAGTTTTGACTATGGTCATATAAATAGTATATGGTAGTTTGTGGAAATTTGGGGGTTCAGAATAAAAATAATTTTTAATATAGTCATATTTCTTTGAGAGAGCTGTTATCATAGTTAAAGAACCAGTAATACAAAGACTTCAAGCAAATATTAATTTGAGTATCATACCAGATCATCTGGTTTTGGAAGGTTCTGTAGTCCTTTGCAAACCCCCAACAATTTTTTAAAAGAATTACGAGATAATATGATCAATTAAGCTGCACCAAATATTTGCATTTTCTGTTTTGAGGTTTAACTTATCTCAAAGGAAAGAAACACTTTCACAGGGCAGTGAAAAAAAGTATTGCCCCTGCTCACATCCCTCCAAGACTTCACATGTGTGGAGGTTCATTGTTGTTGTAGTGAATTGAGAAATTTGCAAGTATTCTTGCCAAAATGACTGTGTGTGTCACCCAAGGACAATAGAGATAAAGACAGGTAGTTATGGTTCCCTGGTTTGTACCTCTGTTTCTCAAAATGAACCAGCCAGTCAGAAATCATGTAATGTACACAATGATGTCATAGTGGATAATAGCAAGTAAACCATACCTGTGGGATGATGTTGGTGAAGTCAAAAAAAGTCAATGGCTTATTTATTTAGCAAATATTTCCATCTTCTTTTGATGCAGTTCTGCCCAAATGTCCAAAAGTTGATGCAGTTCTGCCAAAATGTCCACCTCCTCTTCCTTTGGATCAGCCCTGGAAATTAGTTTATATTCCACAGATAATGTTGATTCTGCCATTTTTTGAATTTCCCTAGATTATAAGAATGTACCAAGCTGATTTATACAGTTTCAAGTTTACTAGTCCAGAATCAGAGACTGGGAAGGTTACTTTTTTGGGCTATAACTCCAGTATCCACTAGTTATCATGGGGAAAATTTTGCAATTCAATTGCAATTTTGCTCTGCCTAGTATTGTTTATCTGACTGGCAATAGCCATTTAATGGTCTGATCAGGGGCATCCTTAGTTTTGTTACCTGAGATATCTTTTAGCACAAGATGGCTATAGACTGAAAATGATGTTGTGCATGCATATGATACGCTTCACCTCTGAGTTACAGCTATTCCCTTGAGTGACGACTCCTCCTGGAAACAGATGTCCTGTGTCCTAGACTAATGCGCTAAGCACTGACCTTCCCCAGGAAAGCCCTTACAATTTCTGCACTAAGCAGAGTTAAAGTTTTTCTTGTCAGTTGCTAATGGTACCATTTATACAGAATACACAACAGCCAGTTTGAGCTAATGCTGAGGGATGATAACCTAACTAGTTTGGATTTCTTAGGAATTTCTCCAGGGATGTATCCTGCCTTCTGCAATGGGAGAGTACAGTATTCATTTTTCTCACCAGTTGCTTAGCGTGGTTTTCTGGTATCATAAATTAGTAGAATCTACAGTGTAAGACAAACAAGATGTGTTTCATTTATTTAAACCTTTAACTTTAAAGCATTATGATCCCACTTTTCAGTGGCTTCCCCACAGCAAAACTACTATCAAAGTTGCTTACAGATTTCAGTAATAAGACAGCCCATGCTGTCAAGCTTAAAATAGCCTGGAGATAAAATGAAAGGGATTGAAGGACTGAAAGAGTGGGGAGAATTGGCGAGATGGTTGGTTTATATGCTAGACCAGTAGTCACTGAAGCTTCCAGTGCAATAGGACAGTGAATATACTATACGTTTTGGTCTGCAAGCTACTGAATCTATTTTGACCTGTTCTGCTGTTTCCTATTGCTTTATGTTTGTGAGCTCCCTCTTAACCTTTTTCATTTACTCTCAGGTGAAATAATTCCCAAGACCCATTTAGCCTTTCTGGTGGTTGATGAGTGAGCAGGCACTATCACTAGAAACTGGGTGGTGGCAGCTTGAGAACCTGCTTGTGCTCCCCTAACCCTCTTCCACCAGAAAATAAGGATGCTTTGAAATTTGAGCAATCAATCCATTCAAATAAGCTTTATTCAAGTGGCCATTATGTCATGTTTAGATCTTTTATACAGTAAGCCCTTAGAATCTGCAGGTGTTTGGCTCCCGGACCTCCCATGGATACCAAAATACATGGATGCTCAAGTCCCAATAAATACAATGGCAGGGTAAAGTAGTGTGCCTTGTATAAAATGACAAAAGCAAGGTTTGCTTAATTTTGGGGGGATGTTTGAATTAATAGGTGCAGGGTCTGTGAATACAAATGACTGGCCACACCGAGATAGGGAATATTGGACATGGGAATTCAAGTGTTACAATCCTTCCTATTACCAAAATTCTGTGATGAATGTTAGCTGAGGGATTCAGGGATTTGTACTGTGAAAAATAACTTTCACAACTTCTGATATCAGATCAGCGAGTCATGCCACATTATTGACCAAGCCAAAAGTGACAAGATCACCTCTGTTGTTGATTTTATTAATATACTGTCATTCTTCCAGTTGTTCTCAACAGTATTACAGGAACATGGTTCAGGGATCTTTTTGAAAGTGAAAGGAAAAACATCCCATGTGCCACCTTAATATTTCCAAAAAATCCCCAAATCTTCAAAACATGCATAGGGTACTAGTGGAATGCTACCAGATGATGATTTATTACTGCTTTTCTCATGAGATAAACAAGACACCTGAAAGCAGATTAAAATAGCAACTCAGCTAGGGCATGAGGGGGAACAAGTTGATTTAAAACTTAAATGCCACCCCCCCCCCCGCCCCCAGACTTTGGGATTTGCTTATTTCCTGGTGCCAGGTACAAAGCTTGTGGATACTGGCTGCTTCTTGCTTCAGATCAAGGAAGCTGGAGAGCTGACAGACAAGATCTTGAGGGCTTGAGCAGATGGCTCCTCTACAACTGGGATGACGAGCTCAGCCTCTTCTTCCCAGAGCTTACCAGGGTCCTCCTGCTGTTCAAACTTTTGTGGCATTTGGTTTGGGAGGCTTTGTGTTACCTTTCTTACCTACCTTTTTTTCCTTTCAAAGGTTGCCAGTTCAGAAGCTGTGTTTGCACAGCAGCAGCTTTTTGGAATGGGAGAATGGGTAAATTGTTTTGCCAGGTGTTGTACAATTTCTTTCCTCATTTCTATTGGCAGCAGCATTGCTTGTCTGTTTGGCTTATCTATCTCCTTCCTAGGTTTCATATTCTGTTGTTGTTGTTATTGTTGTTGTTGTTGTTGTTGTTGTTGTGCTCTTAATTTCTTTAAAATTTGGATATCAGAAAGATCAACTTTATCTAGTCTGGCATTCTTTTTCTAACAGATTCCAGCCAGATGCCTGCAGAAACTCAGAAGCTGAACTCAAGGGCACCTCTTCCTTTTTTTTCCCTCCTCAACATCTGTGGCACTCAGAAGCACACTTGTTTCTATACTTCTCGTTTTACAAATCAAGCAACAGAAAGGGAGGGAGAGGGTTGATATGCTAACCCAGCAAAAACACCCATGACAGCTGAGTGCAGGACTAAGGCAGATATTTTCTGCCATTCTTAGTTACTGATTGAAGTAGTGTGCCTTTCAGCCAGAACACATGCTTCTTCCCAGAGCAGAAGAACCTGAATATTGCAAAAGGAACATCTGTCAGTACACACATCTGATGACCAGATGTTTTCAGCACAGTCACTGAATTTCATTTTAGCACTGTTCCAGAGGGATTTCATAATGTAAACAAGATCTATCTCAAAAGTGAATATCATGCAGTCTAGAGGTTATTGCACCTAACCGCTTGCAGATATTGGATGCTTTACATGGACATATCCTTTGCTGCTCTCTATGCTTTGGATAAAGATATTAATATCCCATGCAGTGAAACCTATGTACTGGAGAAAAATGTATTTTAAAAAATATTTTAGCCTCAAGCATTTACCAGGCCCATGTTTATGACATAAAAACTTACCTGGATACTGGCAGATGTAAACAACAGTTGGGATAGAAAGGGAAAGAACCAGCTGGGAGTGTATGAAGTGTTTACTTTCTCCAGACCTTATCCTCTGTGTTGTGGTGCTTAGAAATGAAAAATGATGCATTGGGCCTTTCTTATGTGTGACTGCAAGATATGGTTTGTTACTTGTGTGGTTTTCCTCCATACTTTCTGAAATATTCTTAAGAGGCTTTAAAGGTTTACTGACAAAGTTTTCCAAGTGTATTTGCTGATTTGAGGTATATCTACACAGTAGAATTAATGCAGTTTGACTTCTGTAACTGTCATGGTTCAATGCTATGGAATCATCAGAGTTGTAGTTTTACAAGGTCTTTAGCCTCCTCTGCCAAAGAGTGCTGGTACCTCACCAAACTGCATCTTCTGTGATTCCATAGCCTCCCCGATAGATTGTCACCTTGCCGTGGTGAGGGGGCTTGCGTGTTCCGATGAACCTGTGGGCACAACCATTGGAGTGATGCACTCAGCAGGGGAGGTTCCAGACCAAGCACAATCCAAAGACCCAAAGACCTCAACGGCGGAGCAGGCAGAGGATAACATGGTACATGTTACAACGGCTGTGAAGGCGGAAGAAGTCTGCAATAGACTGAGAAGCCACTCTCGTTGTGTTAATCACACCACTGCTGGAACCTCACTCTGTGAAGACTGTGTGTTGACCAGCCATGCACTGACCTCCACACATTAAAAAAAATCACTCACAGGCGTCTTCCAACAAAAATAAAAACAACCCTACAAAAGTCCCATGGCGATCAGCGAGTGGCAGCGGGGGCAGGACTGTGAAATCTGGAAGCCCCTAGTCACAGACTGCCACATGGGCGGTGGATATGGACTCAGTCATTCTACCTCAAGGACCGAGGCAGTTGAGTAGTCCGGCAGCTGTATCCATGACTGAGCAGCCCTTTTTAGGATCCACTCTGCTCACCCCACACGGGGAAGGGGCTAGAAAAGGTGCCCTAAACATAGTCTGCCTCTCCTACCCTGACTGGACTGCCACGTCCAGAGGGGTCACCACTCTGGCCAAAAAGGAGAGATGAACTTTGGAACATGGAATGTATGGACACTGTTGGATAACACTGACAGAGAACGCCCCGAACGCAAGACTGCTATCATTGCAAGGGAGCTGGGACGCTTTAAGATCGACATAGCAGCCCTTCAGGAGACCCAGAGAGCAAGAGAGGGACCGCTGAAGGAAGAAAAGGGAGGCTACACCTTCTTCTGGAAGGGACTGCCTGAAGAAGAGCGAAAAATACATGGAGTTGGATTTGCTATTAGAAATGACCTGGTGAAGCACCTGACTGAAACACCCACTGGCATCAATGAACGACTTTCAACCTTCCGAATTAACCTTGCCAAAAACCAACAGGCAACCATCATATGTGCCTATGCACCAACTCTACATGCTGATGTAGACATCAAGGAAAATTTTTACTGTCAGCTGGACACCATCCTATCAGAGATACCTAAGGAGGACAAAACCATCCTCCTTGGAGACTTTAATGCAAGAATCGGAAGGGACTCCGACCTGTGGCCAGGGATCATAGGAAAAAACGGGGTTGGAAACAGCAACTCGAATGGCATCTTGCTTCTCACCAAATGCGGAGAGCACAACCTTGTCATCACCAACACACTCTTCTGCCAGAAAAACAAGCTCAAGACATCATTGGTCAAAGCATTGGCACCTCTTGGACTATGTTATCACACGTGCCAGAGACCGCCGCGATGTGCTTCTCACAAGAGCCATGACAGGTGCTGATGACTGCTGGACGGACCACAGGTTAATCTGATCCACGATGGCTATCAAGATCGTCCCCAAACGCAGACTCCAAGGAAGAAAAACAAGGCGCAAAATGAACACCCAAGCCCTTCAGGAGCCCTCCAAACGAGCCCTTCTCCAAACAACACTCAAGGATCATCTACCCACAGAACACCCCGAAAATGTTGAGGAACATTGGAACAAACTGAAGACCTCCATCATCACAGCCTGCGAAGAAACCATTGGATACCAAACTAAAAAACTTCAAGACTGGTTTGATGATAACGACAAAGAGATCCAACAGCTAATTGATAACAAAAGGAAAGCCTTCCAAACATGGCAGAGAGACACCAACTGTGCTGCCAAGAAAAAGATCTATGCCAGTACAAAAGCTGAGGTCCAAAGAAGGACCAGAGAACTCAAGAACATCTGGTGGACAAAGAAGGCTGAAGAAATCCAACACCTTACGGATACCCATGACGCTCAGGGATTTTTCAAAGCCACAAAGATCATTTATGGACCAAGAAACCATGGCATACAGCCCCTACGCTCATCAGATGAAACCAAAATTCTGAAGGACAAAACATCAATTGCACTACGTTGGAAAGAGCACTACCAGAACCTGCTGAATCGCAGCTCCAATGTGGCCGAAGAGACCCTTTCACAAATCCCGCAACAACAAACCAGGGATGAGCTTGCAGCACTGCCTAGTTTGGAAGAAGTTAGCAATGCCATCAGCCAACAAAAAAAACAACAAAGCCAGCGGATCTGATGGGATTCCTGCTGAAATCTTCAAAGAGGGTGGACCTGAGCTGATACAACAACTCCACCAGCTCACTGAAAAGGTGTGGATGACCGAGAAAATCCCAGCAGACTTCAAGGATGCCACCATCATCACCCTTTTCAAGAAAGGGGACAGAACAGATTGTGGGAACTATCGTGGTATCTCCCTTCTAACCTCCGCCGGGAAAATCCTCGCAAGAATCCTTGCAAACCACCTTCTCCCTGTCTCAGAAGACACCCTCCCAGAATCCCAGAATGGCTTCCGCCCCTCCAGAGGAACAGTGGACATGATCTTCACTGCACGACAACTCCAAGAAAAATGCAGGGAACAAAACCAACCTCTGTACATGGCATTCATTGACCTTGCAAAGGCATTCGACACAGTGAATCGCAGCGCTCTCTGGACCATCCCCCAAAAAATCGGGTGCCCTGACAAATTTGTGAACATTCTGCGGCTCCTCCATGATGACATGGTGGCAACAGTCTTGGACAGCAACGGCTCCCAAAGTGACCAATTTAAGGTGGAATCAGGTGTCAAGCAGGGATGTGTTATTGCTCCTACCTTATTTTCCATCTTCATCGCTATGATACTTCACCTTGTTGATGGGAAGCTTCCCACCGGAGTGGAAATCATCTATCGGACAGATGGCAAGCTATTTAACCTCAGCAGACTGAAAGCCAAAACCAGGGTCACCACAATATCTGTTATAGTACTCCAATATGCTGTTGACAACGTAGTCTGTGCGCATTCAGAAGAAGACCTACAAGCCACTCTAAACACCTTCACAGAAGCATACGAGAAGCTCGGCCTCTCACTGAACATCGAGAAAACCAAAATGCTCTTCCAACAGGCACCAGCTAATCCCTCTGGAAAGCCAGGTATACAGCTTAATGGTGTAACATTAGAAAATGTTGACCATTTCCACTACCTTGGCAGCCACCTCTCCACACTGAAATACAACACCGCCTGAGCTCTGCGAGTGCAGCATTTTTCCGTATGAAGCAGAGAGTGTTTGATGACTGGGACATCCGTAGAGATACCAAGGTGCTTGTTTATAAAGCCATTGTCCTCCCAACCCTGCTCTATGCCTGCGAAACGTGGACAGTCTACAGACATCACACCAAACTCCTGGAGCGTTTCCATCAGTGTTGCCTCAGAAAAATCCTGCAAATCTCTTGGAAAGACAGGCGGACAAATGTCAGCATGCTGGAAGAAGCAAAGACCACCAGCATAGAAGTGATGCTCCTACGCCATCAACTTCGCTGGACTGGCCACGTTGTCTGAATGCCCGATCATCGTTTCCCAAAGCAGTTACTCTACTCCGAACTCAAGAATGGGAAACGGAATGTTGGTGGGCAGGAAAAGAGACTTAAAGATGGGCTCAAAGCCAACCTTAAAAACTGTGGCATAGACACTGAGAACTGGGAAGCCCTGGCCCTTGAGCGCTCTAATTGGAGGTCAGCTGTGACCAGCAGTGCTGCAGAGTTCGAAGAGGCACGAACAGAGGGCTTAAGGGAGAAACGTGCCAAGAGGAAGGAGCGTCAAGCTAACCCTGACCAGGACCGCCTTCCACCTGGAAACCAATGTCCTCACTGCGGGAGAATAAGCGGGTCTCTTCAGCAACCTAAAAACCCACCCCCAAGACACCAGAGATGGAAGACAATCGTCCTCGAGCTACGAGGGATCGCCTAAGTAAGTAAGTAAGATTCCATAGCATTGAATCATGGTAACTAAAGTTATGTTAAGATGCATTCATTCTACAGCGTAGATGCACCCTTGGAAGCAGACATTTAGTCATCATCTGAGGCCTTCTTCCATGTGTATCTGCCATGCGAGGCAAGAATCACTTTGCCTATGGAATGCCCTCCCACAGAAGCATACACAGTGCCTGCATTGTGAGCACTAGCATGATTGGCTTAAAGGGCCTGGACTTTGGAGTTGGAGGTAGGTACCTTTTACTGTTCTACCTCAAGCAGGAAAATATCTTGGGCTGGTTCTGGCAAGATCAAAAATTCCTGTTTCTTCCATGCTGTAGTTCCAAACTGGCTCGACTCATAGATGGCTATGAAAGGGAAACTACCTGACAGATATGACATTAGTCTGGCCCCGAGAGACTTGGGGGTTACACTTACTAACTCTCAGTTCTTTTTGGAAACAAGCCATGGGACAAATTATATAGGAGATTCCATTATACAGAAAACTATATCCAAGGTACTAAACCACATACCCAAAGGTGACTGATCAATGTCACAATGTGATTATAAGGCCATCTGCCATTTGATATATAGTAAAATTAAAATGAAATAATAAATAATCAGCTTAAAACAAATAGCAGCTCACAGAGAATATGAGTAGCTTAACCGGGAAGGCAGTGATTTAAAAATAAATCTACTCAGTACTGGTCCCAGCAGGGAAGCGACCAGATTTACCAAGTCAAGTTTCATTTCCTGAAAGACATAAAAATGTGATAAAAATATTATTTTTAGGGGAAGGGATTCCTAAAAGAGAGCTAACACCTATGGGCAGGATCCTAGGATTAGGCAATTGAAAATCTACTTAGATTTCTGGAGTTTAACAGACATAAAATGTGCTTTGTTATTCATTACAGGAGACAGACAGGTATTGATGGAGAAAGCATTGCCCAATTTCTGTTTCGTTATGCCTCTGCTAAAGGAACAGAAGACATGTCTGTTGATGATGAACTGGCTATTCCCACTTGGTGTATTTTGTGCTTTCTCTTGCAACAGAACTTAAGAAAGCCTTCAAAATCAAATCTTCATTGCATACATGGACTGGTGTATTTTCTTCTGTCAGTGAGAATCCTTGGTACTTGTACATTATTGCCACATTAAGGATTGCCACATTGTAAGGATTACACAATGTTCTTATTGCTGTAGGGATTATTGGAATATATAATGAAATGGCTTCTAGCCGGTTGGGAGAGAATGAACATAACATACTAAGTTAAGTTATAATCTGCTGTATAAGAATCAAGTAGGATCAGCAAAAAAAAAGTTGCAATATGAATCACATCTGTTTTGGTTTCTAGCTGTCTAGAAATGTTTTGGATCCTTGAGGAGATAGGAATATATATAAAGTGTTATTATTATAGTGTTATTATTCACACTCTCATACACACTCTCTTTTAGGATGCCTACAAGACTATCTTCATCTGTCTTTAATTCTTGTTGCTAATTTGCTGTTATTTGCCATTAAGCCCTGGCACCCTATGAATGAGAAACCTCCAAGAAGCTTGCTTAGACCCAACGAACTCTGAACCATGACTTCTTCAATTGAATCAATCCATGTCGTTCCATTTTCCTGCATTGCCTTTTGCATTGTCTTTTCCAATGAAGTATGTTGTCTCATGATAAGTCCAAAAGTACTTTTCTCTTATATGTGTATGGTGATCTTTCAACTATGTAAGGATCCATACTTGGAGAATGAGATTTCTATTAATATGCAGTTTAGGTTAGAAATCTATGGTCCTCTAGTTGGTACTGGAATATAATTCTTGACCATTGCCAATCAAGCTGGTAGGAACTGGAATCTAACACCCTCTGAAGAGCCCAGAGCTCCTCATCACATTATAGGATGATCTTTGCAGCAGAAACTCCTTAATAATGGACTTCAAGTCCAGTATCTAGGAAATCAAGCATGTGCCGTTAAGATAGCTGTCATGTTATGGTGACCTTCCATGGGATGTTCTTAGGCTAGGTTACTCAAAGGTGGTTTGCCATTTCCTTTCTCTGAAATGTAGCCTACAGCACCTGGCATTTGTTGTGGTCTCGTCTCCCATCCAAGTACTAATCAGGACTGATGAGCCTCTATATGTAAATTACTTAGTTCAGCAGGAAACAGAATAACTACAGTCTACTTTGCATCTTCATTCAATTGGTATTCAAAGCTGGTGGAGTTTTACTTGCTACAAAGGGGAGGAGTGAATGACAGGAGAAGAAATGAAACAGCTGGAAAGTTCTACACCTCTCGTATTTCCTTCTGCATTATGATGCTTAACCATATGTGTCTGGCAGATTTGAACTTCAAGGTAGCAACCTTAGTTGCATTATGTACTCTATGACATGGCACAATATTAACAGTGTACTTAATGGGTGATGGATTTTATCCTACACAACTTTCTTTCCAAACTATTAATCCTATTTAATTTATTCTGGAAAATGGTTGAATTCAAATTATACATTATTGCATGTACTTTAGCCATTATGTTGAACTCAGTGTTTTAATACTGAGTTAAAATTGTTAAAATGTTGCTTTTCTCATTGCTGAAAACCCACTTCTTTCCTCATTGCTGCTTTTTATGAACATGACCATTCTTTTCAGGAGCAGAAGTCCTATAAACCTCACATATTATGGTAATAATAGTATTGTACAGTACATTGCTTAGGGCATAAAGGTATTTTATAGTTCTCAGTTTCTTTCCATTTTAATGTATATATACATCAAATGAAGGGCTTGTTAGAAACCTTACTATAGAGGTCAAGTACACGTGAGGGCCAGGCATATTCAAGGGTGGTATAGCACAAGAAAAATGTTGAAACATTCCAGGATAGTTGGAACTATAAAGTCTTTATTGCATTTTACAACTTTGTATCCACAGTTTTGTAAGTCCAGTACTTCCTCCATCATTTTTAATATTAAGTTTGTCCAACAGAAGTGTTGCCCAGCTGTACTGCTATATGTGACCTCTTGGACTACCACTGCCTTTGATAACAGTATGTAAACTTTCAGTAACAAAATTACTAACCATGACTAACTCATTGGTTACATCACACTACTATCCATACTTTCAGTCTTTAGGTCAAAGCAGAGCCCTAAATGGCTTGTGTACAAACTACTTGAAGCATAACCTCTTTCTCTTGTTACTACCTAGGATTTAGATCTTAAGAGGCTTCCTTCAAGACAACTCTGTCCAATGAAGTACAGCAGGGTAGATATCAGTGAAAAGGCTTTCCCCCCAGTAACTGTACAAGAGTGGAATTCTCTCCTTGATTATTTGGTGTTTGCATTCTGAGTTATACTCCTTCCAAGGGAGACTCAGTTGACCTCCTCTTGGTTTAGTTTTCACTGTCAGGAAAAAACCTTTTTATTTAAACAGATCTTCAACTTCTAACTAGTTGAGGGAGAAAGATTTTTAGATGGGCTGTTCTTTTTATTATTATTTATTTTTCCTCAGTGTGTTTTAAATGGCTCTAATTTTATGTTTGAATTGGCTGGCTACCCTAGGCCCTATATTAGGAGAAGAATGGGATAAAAATTAAATAATAAACCCAATAGTCAATTTGTTTGACTTTGGTTAGTGATCATTTTCATTATTCCAGTGTATAACCATTTAAGATCTTCAGCACTTTCAGTTTGACCATATTAATATTTTGCTATGGTTGGCTTTATTTATAAAATGATCCATCTGCCTGCCTGCTGTGGTTGTTTGTAAAAACTGATTGTTTTTATTTGTTACCTATCTAGAACATGTTAGCTGATGGTGTGGCAGTGCATTCATTTAGTTGCCACTTTGAGGCAGACCACTGACAAAAACTGCCACCTCACATCAGCCTCAGTCAGAAGCAAATGTGCTTCTCCAGATGTAAGGAAGACATCTGGAGAACTGCCTAAGGCAGTGGTTCTCAACCTGTGGGTCCCCAGATGTTTTAGTCTTCAACATCCAGAAATCCTAACAGCTGGTAAACTGTAGGCCAAAATACCTGGGGACCCACACGTTGAGAACCACTGGCCTAAGGGAACATGCAATCTTCTGCCAACAAAGTCTTAATCCAGAGAAGGGAACCTCTAGCAGAAAGGGGAACCTTAAACTATGAGTTGGGACCCTAAATGGGGGTCACCATGACAGTATTTTGGAGTCATCTTCCTCTCTTTCTTCTGCATGTACACATGTCTCTCACACACCTCTCTCTGCTTTCCCTTTTCTCTTCCCCTCTTTCTCTCCCTGTTTTCTGTTCTTCCTCACACACGTTTATTTCTGCTTTCCCTCTTTCTTTCTATCCCACACGCATGCTGTCTCTGTTGGATTATGGTTGTATGTGTATGAAATGTAAATCAAGTGTTTTCTGCTGTTGAGCAAGAGTGTATTTTTCAGTAATGAAACAGTTAACAGCAGGCTAGTTTTGACTGACAGCCTGTTGTGATTGCTATGACCTATCAGGCATGACTTCCGGCCTTTGGGGGTCGGAACTTCCTCTGGACTGAGGAATGTGTCTGTGGAGTTCGGCTTGAGCATTCTCTGGAGATGGACTATGAATGCTATGCTCTGAAGCCGGGAAATGTAACTGTAAATATGTAAATAAAGTTTAACAACAGTTGGATTTACAACTGAACCTCCGGCTGCTGGAATTCTGTTGGCCAGTGCTGTTTCTCCGCAAGAGAAGTCAGCCTGCGGAAGAAGGGGGCGGTGAGACCAGAATGATGTTTTGGAATCCACTCTGCTACCCATCATCCCCCCAACAGTCTCTCTGCCTTCCTTCCTCTCTCTCCCATGCATACGTGTCTCTCTCTCCCTTTCTCCCTTCCTGTACATACTTGTAGTCACATAAACATTTCTTGGGTAAAAAAGGGTTGTGAATCAAAAAAGCTTAAGAAGCTCTGCTCTAACCTGAAGTACAAAGGCAACTTACATGTGTTGCCCATCTAGCCTATAAAGTTATTTTGTGCTTATAGGGACTGGAGGGAAGAGAGCATATGTACTCAGAATGAGTCATAGTTTCACCTACCTTCATTTGACAAAATGTATCCTCTAGGTATTTTCTAAGTTCTCCAAGTGGTTCTATGTTATGCTTCCACTGCAAATTACCATAGAGTTGCCCTGGCTAATTCCTAAAAAAATATACTGTAGCTCTATGAATTTTCTATATCCTCTAGCGTGACTCTATGGTAACTTCCAGCAGTAGTAGTTAATTTCAGTGGGGTTTTCAATTGCCCATGTTTTCCTGTTTCCACTGTAAGTTCAGGAACTGTGTTCAAATTTCAGTATCCCATGTAGCAGTAAGTTGAGCACTGTAGGCAGAAAAGGTGTTCCATTGATATGAGCTGGGCTTTGTGCATGGGAATGCGATTTTATTGGGACTTACTCTTGAGTAGATATGCACTGAGCTGAGCTGTTTTATAAACTTGCTGATAAATTGCCCACATTAGTAAGAATAGCATCTAGTCTACCTGCTTTCTTTTGGCTTGCTTATGTGCCCTTTGCCTTGCTCACTGCTGGGATATGCCCTACAAAGCCCTCTCAGATTGAAATTTGGCTTTTAGACGTTGCTTGTCTTCAAATCCCAAATGATTCTTAAGTGCTCCAAATGAATGAGAGGTGCTATCTCCCTCCTGTTTTGTAAAAATTACTTTAAAACCCAAGATCTAGATGGAAAGATAAATATTTATGAACCAATATAAGAGGGGAGAACTAGAAAACAAGCAGTTATTTTGAAAATAAAAAACAAACATTGGTATCATATTCTAAGTGGTTACAGCCAAACTTTGTGCCTTGTAAATGTGCTGGAGCATTTGGCCAACATGCCCAATTTATCTGGGCAGTTTGAATCCGGGAAGTGGGGTGAACTCCCACTGTTAGCCCCAGCTTCTGTTAACCTAGCAGTTTGAAAACATGCAAATGTAAGTACAGTGGAGTCTCACTTATCCAAGCTTCACTTATCCAAGCTTCTGTATTATCCAAGGCAGTTTGCCTTTTAGTAGTCATTGTTTTTGTAGTAAATGTTGCAATGTTTTGGCGCTAAATTCGTAAATACAGTAATTACTACATAACATTACTGTGTATTGAACTGCTTTTTCTGTCAATTTCTTGTAAAACATGATGTTTTGGTGCTTAATCTGTAAAATCATAATGTAATTTTATGTTTAATAGGCTTTTTTCTTAATCCCTCCTTATTATCCAAGATTTTTGCTTATCTAAGGTTCTGCCGGCCCGTTTAGATAAGTGAGACTCTACTGTATATCAATACATACCACTCCGGCAGAAGGGTAATGGCACTCCATGCAGTCATTCTGGCCACATGACCTTGGAGTTGTCTATGGACAACATTGGCTCTTCGGCTTAGAAATGGAGATGAGTATCAACCCCCAGCGTAAGACATGACTAGACTTAATGTCAGAGGAAAACCTTTACCTTTACTACAGTACATAGAGGACATCTTTCTCAAACAGAACCCTTGGCTTTTAGAGAAATTATTATGTGTCAGAAGACTACATAGAGCTCAGTCCCTTTTTGTTATAACTTGTCTGGGAGCATCCAGACATTCCTGAACCATTCCTTACCAATCTCTAAAGTTGCGGGTGGGCTGAGAGACATATTTAGCACCTTATAAAGTTGGAAGTGCTAATTAAAAGCAATGTACTAATTGAAAAAGAATGAGATAATTAACTAGAAGGCTCTGGTTTTCTGTTTAGTGAAGCAGAAAAGATGTATGGTAGACTATGCAGCTCCCTAGTGTCTTTCCATGTTGTCTTCTTAAAGAAAAACGCTACGTAGTGACAGGTCTGAGGAAGAATTTGTCTATAAAGGGTCCAGCCAGAACATTTTTCTCAGCTCTTAGGATATGAACAGATGGTTGCCCAAAGCATAGTTTATGAGTTTAACTAATTTCTGACTTATTGTGACCCTAAGGCAAACCTATAACAGGGTTTTCTTGGTAAGATTTGTTTGGGGGGGGGGGTTGCCATTGACCTCCTCTGAGGCTGAGAGAGTGTAAGTTGCCCAAGGTTATTGTGTATGTGCCTTCATCAGGGCCGTAGCCAGAAAAAAAATTCAGGAGGGGTTTTGAAAATTTTGGGGGGGGGGGTGAACCCTTGACACACACACACACACACACCCGGCTACAGACCTGTCAATATCTGCTTGAGATAGTGCCTGGAGGGACTCTTAATTTTTTGCGTCTCATAGACTTAGCATGGGGATTTGGTTAACCAGTTAAAATTCATGAGTAAACCAGGTTTTTTTTAACCTGAAAAATTGGGGGGGGGGGGTTGAACCCCTAACCCTAACCCCCCCCCCCCCCCCCCCCCAGCTACAGACCTGGCCTTCATGTTGCCTATCTTGTTGCAACCACATAGTTTCCATTTGTTTTCCTTTGGCTAGGCATCCACAGAGGTGGTTTTAAAAGCCGGTTCCTTTGTCTGAAATGAAGCCTACAGCATTTGGTATTTGTTAGCAGTCTCTCATCCTTCAGAGGGTTGTGGGTTTCAGTGAGTTTCCCTTGTTCTGTTCACCCATAGAAGTCACTACTGGATTGACAAGATTTCTATTTGCAGTGTGGACACAGTGTAGAGAAAGAAGAGTTATATTTCAAAATAATAATTGAGTAGGAATCTGAGCTTTAGATAAAAGTAAATACTGCTTCTTGAAGGAGGATTAAATGTATCCATATGTCATTGCATAATAGTTGCCACTGCATAATAGTTGCACCTTTATTTTGGGGTGCCAAAAATTGAATTTTTGTTTTCCTTGCACAATAGTCACACCCCTATTTGGGGCAGATTTTTCCTTCCTTCTTTTTCTATGGGCAAAGCAGTTTAAAACTGAATAATAGAGATCTCTGAAGCTCCAATCTTCTCTCCTCCTGCCTCCCTTCTTCTTGCAAGGCAAGGCAGTTTACAAAACCTGGAATTGATTTTTTTGGAGAAAGGAGGAATGAGGGAAGATCTGAATTCCAGAGACCTCCATTTCAAGTTTTTAAAACTGCATTGCCTTTGAGGAAGGAGAAAGGAGAGAAGAGTGGAGCTTCTGAGACCTCCCATTTTATAGTTTTTAAACTGCCTTGCCATCAGGGATGGATGGATGGAAGGAAGGGAAAATCAGTCCTAAATGGCTCTGCAGCTTAAACAGAAACTTAGCTGTTCAACTGAAGCTGGATCATCCCTCCTCCTCCTCCTTCCCTTTCAGAGGTAAAGCATTTTATTTGTTTGTTGGTTTGTTTGTTTTTAAAAACTCCAGAAACCAGAGAATCAAAGACAAGTTTTTTTCTTGTGTAATAGTTGCACCCCCTTTTTTGATGGAAAAGGGATGGAGAGAAGTGTGATTATTGTGCAATGAAATACAGTAACTGTAGAAATTGTCTCTTGTTTTCAGAGGGAAAACGGAGGCACCAGCAACTAGATTGATTGAAGAGAACAAAAATGGAATTAGCAAGAACTTACCTCCTACTGCAAATCCAAAGGGTATAAGGCCAGGAGGAGAAGTAGACGGAATCTGTGTTGCCACTTCAGGAACCAGAACCATTTGAAGCCAATTTCAATTAAGTTGTTCTGGGCTCCTTCTACATTACACAGTTGTAACACTATGTTTCCATTTTATTTGCAATACGAATATCTAGTGGTATCCTGGCCTTTGTACTTTGATCTTGTGCCAGAGCTCTCTGACTGAGATTCTAAATTTCTCTCTCCAAGGGGAAATTCCAAGACTCCTTAGCCTTTAAAGTGTAATCATACACTCTAATTGTGCAGTATGTTCTTAAAAGATTCTTGAAAGCCAGGTGTTACTCTATATTCCATGAGATGTAATAAATAATGGTTAAAGTATTTCTGTATGTGTGATGAGTCTTAATGACAGAGAAGACCAAAACTGAGCATGCAATGGGATATTATTTTCAGGTAATTCAGATTTTTATGCTAAACATCTAGTCAGGAAACACAGATCTTGGGCAGGGTATATTTGTTGAAAAATAACAGACATATAGTAAATGAAGGAAATGTTGACATAATAACATGTCCTGAGATTCAAGTCAGAAACAAGTAGAATTTTCTACAATCAAAGGGAAAGGATTAACAAAAAGATTGTACCATGAGACAATTTATTACCCAGAGGGGGATTAATCCTCCCACAGCGACCAATTTTTCTTTAATATTACACACACACCAACATAAAATACTCTGTACCAAAAAAAACATGCATGGCATATATAAAAACCCTTTCATATTAAAAGATTCAAAGACACCATTCTCCATTAGAATAATTACTGTTATCAACAGTATTAACTTGATTCATAAATCATCCATTCATTAATTTTTAGTTCACAGCAGTCAATTTAAAGGCCAGGTGTACAAATCACTTTTGAGAGGGAAAATTCTTTTCATGTTGGAATTGCTAGGTAAACTCTTGTCTCTCCCTCCCTCCCCCTCCCCCCCTCTCTCTATATATAGGTAGCCTCCACCCCTTCCTTTACTCTCTCTATCCCCTTTTATCTCTCTGGCCTGATGATACATTGAACTCAATGCAAATGGTGTCCCTACAATTTCTGTGTACACAGGGAGATTTGGGAAGAGGAGAATAGGGAAGTGGTTCTCAGCTTTTGGTCCTCCAGATGTTTTGGATGTCAACTCCCAGAAATCTCAGCTATCTTACCAGCTGTGTTGTCGAAGGCTTTCATGGCCGGATCTCAGGGTTGTTGTATGTCTTTCGGGCTGTGTGGCCATGTTCCAGAAGTATTCTCTCCTGACGTTTCGCCCACATCTATGGCAGGCATCTTCAGAGGTTGTGAGGTATGGAGTGTTGGTTCCCATCTACTGTTTTGATTTTAGAGTTTTTTAATACTGGTAGCCAGATTTTGTTCGTTTTCATGGTTTCTTCCTTTCTGTTGAAGTTGTCCACACAAGCATGTGAGGGCAGAGGACAGCTAATGACTGAACAAAGGATGCCCCTAGGCAAGAGACAAAACCTTTTCAATGCTAATTAGGGTGATTAACTGAAACAATAATACTGGCTTCCCAGTGACAAAGGACTCTTGCCACACCCTGGACTCTTTCCTTTCCTTACTTAGTTTATCCATACCTCACAACCTCTGAGGATGCCTGCCATAGATGTGGGCGAAACGTCAGGAGAGAATACTTCTGGAACATGGCCACACAGCCCGAAAGACAAACAACAACCCTATCTTACCAGCTGTTAGGAATTGTGGGAGATGAAGTCCAAAACATCTGTAGGACCAAAGACTGAGAACCACTGGAATAAGGAATATTTCACCAAATGTATCCAGAGAAAGAGCTCCTGCTCTAGAAATTAGGACACTAGCAATGGATTCACATTGCAGTAAAAGAGATTAGGAAGAACTTCTTGATGTTAAGAGCTGTTTGACAGTGAAATACCACCTCAGAAAGTGGTAGTCTCTTTCTCTGGAGCTTTTTAACAAAGGGTAATTGGCCATTTTTGGGAATGTTTTAATTGTGTATTCCTGCATGGCAGGGGGTTGGACTGGATTGCTACGTATCAGACTCAACAGATATCTATGCAACTAGTATTAATACAAAGTTGTCCTGTCACTGTGTTCTTAATTGTAATAATATGACATTCAAAATAGAATAATATACATACTCTGAGTATTATTTGTAAATCAAGAATATGGGAATTGTGCAGATACTTTTAGACATGATTTATGCAGATATAACAAACATTAGGTTCATCTTTGAGTACTTTCCAAAAAATGTTTGTTATATCTGCATAAATCATGCCTAAATGTATCTGCTCATTTCTCATATTTTTGACCTACAAATAATACTCAGTTTATGTATATTATTATATTTTGAATTTCATATTATTACAATTAAGAACACAGTGACAGGACAACTTTGTATTAATACTGGTTGGACTGGATTGCCCTTGTGGTCTCTTCTCGGAAAAAGGAACCTACCTCAACTTTGTGATTCAAGACAACTTAAAATGTATTTTACTTTACATTTTTTATTATAGTAGTATGGGCAAAATACTGTGTTTTGTGGCACCACCAACAAGTCATGGAGCTAGTAAAAAAAAAAGAATCAAGATGGCCCAAAGCAAGAACATTAGGTCATACATTATCTAAACAAAAAAATTAGGGGCCTTTCTATTTGCATAGTTCTTTTGTGTTGGCCACTTTAAATCACTTTCTCTGAGGGATGTTACATTTGTATATGAATGCTTGTCAAACAGGCCTCATGGAGGCACCAAAACAAAATGTATCATGAATCTGACATTTTTATGACTAAAAATGCCAGATTCATAAGCTAATGGCTGCCTATGACTGGTTCTCTACAAATTTGCCCATAGGATCTAAGCAGGGAAGCAGCGGAGAATATATGAAATGAAATTTGTTGGATATTGGCACAGAAGTATCCTTTTAATTAGTTAACCAAGAAAGAATGAAAGAGGTAGGATACCTTGGCAGGGAAATTATGGAACTATTCAACAGTATCAGCCTTGTGGTTCTATGCTTGTGTGTTTATGCCTTGTGGTTTATTCTCACAAGCTCTAAATCTCTATTTCTAGGTTTATATAAATGTTTCATCCTCCCAATACAGGCATACTTAGTAAACATTAATCCCTTGTCCTCTTGGGAAGGGCAGGCCTCCCATCTGCTCAGCTGTATCTACAGAGCTTTGCACTTTGTCTTGGGCATGTTTGTTTTTTAATGACAGCGGAGCTTCTTGTGAGCAGAATAGCAGGAGGTCTCTACAGATGTTGAATTCAAGGAACGGAGGGGGACTAGATGAGCTCCAGCATATTTGCTGTAAAGGCATTCTAGTAAACAGAGTGAATCTATTAATCCACAATTGTTTGGATAGTACTTGTGGAATAATCCTACCAATAAATCATCAGTCAGCTGGAAAGAGAAACAGGAGGAGAAAAGGGAGCCTTCTGTGTAACAATTGCTTTGCCAAGGTGTTACACAGAGAATGTTTATTCATGCATTTCCATGAGTTAGAACTAGTTAACTATTTCTTAAAATGCAATACCAGCCTAATTTCACTTGTCAAATCACAGAAATCAAGGTGTATAGTTATGCACCCACTGTTTTGTTTCCTAAAGATGTTGCTAATGGTTTCTGTATGATAAATGTATGGATCACTTACATGTCTATCTGGAGATAGAAATCTCTCCCCTAAAAGGCCTTCCAGTCAGTGGGTGCATATGCTGTGGCTGCTTCCACTTATCTTCCTGTATTGATTTCATGATGGTTGCTATTGTATATTACTTAGGATATTCTGCAGTTAACCCCTTTTCAATCCATTAATGCAGCAGTTCTCAACCTGTGGGTCCTCAGATGTTTTGGCCTTCAACTCCCAAAAATCCTAACAGCTGGCAAACTGGCTAGGATTTCTGGGAGTTCTAGACCTAAACACCTGGGGACCCACAGGTTGAGAACCACTCCTTTTTAATGTGTTTGTTCTTGCTTATGCAGTGTTGACATTTTGGGTCTCCTTCTGGAGAGAAGAAAATGGGGTATACATAAACATAAACATAATAGTAGTAGTACAGTGCTCCCTTGCTAATTCGCGGTTCGGGTTCCACGGATTCCCATCCGGCCCGCCCTCCCCTCACAGGCACAAAAGGACACAGTTTGAGGCACGTGACCCGGCCCGTGCTTCCTCAGCCGCCTGCAGGCAGCGCCAGTAGGCCCTGCCTGCGCCTCATCACCTCAGGAACAGCAAGAAATACAGTACAGTACGTTAAAAGAGGAAAAGAGGGAGGGAAGAGGCATGGGGGCTATATTTATTAAAATAAATAGAGTGCCGCTACTTCATGGTTTTTCACTTTTTGTGGACAGGCCTGGAACCTAACTGCCGCGAAAAGTGAGGGCAGACTGTAGTAGTAATAAAAATTCAGATTTCCTCAAAGTTCCCCCTAGTTTCCACCTTGCCTTTTTACATTCTACCCACCCCTTACTTTAATTGATCAAACTCTTTCAGGGGGCTTCTTTGAAATGATTAATCCCAAATTTTCTTAGTTGACAAGAATGTGGGCAGGGAGAGATTTTATAACTTGGCCATACAGGAGATTCCAGGTTAGATGTTTTGTCTGTTTAAATGGTTTAATATACTATTCCTTGGGCAACTACTTTTACTTCCTGAAATCTTATGCAAATATTGCATGTGTTATGTGAAACACAGATGGCAACAAATGAATTATGATTTAACCAAAAGATTTTGAAAAATGAATTACTACAAACATCACTTTATTTCATTAGCATACAATGCAAGGTTAATTTTTTAATAAAAATTATTTTTAAAAGGATGCTTACAGATAACAATGGGTTGACATCTGAAGTTTTAAATTGAATGAACTTAGGTTCCTTGACTCCTAAATGCAAAACTTGATCTTTGCCATTAACATCTGTTGACTGGCAAAAGGAAACCTGTAGGTGCAAAATATGTTCTATGTGTGGTCAGAGTAATTCAGAACTCTGGTTTTGGTCATTTACCACTAAGATAAGACACAATTCCTTACTAACCATTGCTACCACTCCTTATTAACATTTAACAAACAAAGCATTTGAAGGATAAATGAACAGTGTACGTGTTGACAAGGGTGGGAGGAAGTGGAAAGAAGAGAAGACAAGTGCAGATCAATGAGAAGGGTCTTGCTTGTGAATATTTGTAGTTTATTTGTAATTGAAACCCTGCCCCTCTGTGGACATGTATTCAGTTGCACTGCTGGAAAGTGCAGCAGTCTCTCAACATTTCAAATGTTCCACTGTCAATATGTTGGTGGAACATTGGCTTTCCAAATGGATTAGACTTCAGTTCTCAGAAGTCCCAAGATATTACATAAAAGGTAAAGTAAATGGGCACTGGAGACACAGACATTAGCTCATCTGATTCTTTTTTTTTTTCCTGCAGCACCTGCTCAGGCTCAGATCATCCATGCTGGACAAGCATGTGTTGTAAAGGAAGATAACATCAGTGAACGAGTGTACACCATTCGAGAAGGGGACACCCTTGTTTTGCAGTGTTTGGTAACGGGGCATCCACGGCCACAGGTAAGCTTTGTGCCCACCTATCATCCCTTCATTGTTTATGTATTACTTTGCCAAATACTCTCCTGCATGTCCATAATGATCATCTTGAGTGAAAAAGATGCGGTGTTGATGGATTTTTTAATAGTTGATGTCCAGATTAATCTGAATACTTTTCTCAATACACTGATATGCTGACCACTTTCAGTAATGTGCCTTTCCATCTACAGAACAGGAAAAGAAAAACAGTGAAAAGCTGGGACTCACTTTTACTTATTTTACTTATTTATTGTAGTATTCATTTTTGCTATTCTGACCACCTGAATTTGGAATTTTCTGATTAAGATAGTTTACTAGGCTAAACCTCATCAGCACATTTCCCAGAGTGACCATCACACAGCTGCCAGTGGAGGTTGACTTTGAAGTGTTACTGACCTTTCCTAGAGTCCCATGGTACAAGGGTGAGAGACGTTCCTAACACAACAGATGATGTGTGCAGAGATAAAACTCCTCATTTAGGAACACAATTGCTTAAAAGCCAAGTGGTGAGTGACTAAATGGCCCCAGGAAAGCATGAAAAGATGTGGACAGAGCCCTCCAGAGAATACAGCACTTTAAGAGCAGGAGTGTCAGCACTCTTCCTTCCTGCTCTCCTCAGAGACTTTTCTGTGGTCTCACTAGACATAGAAGCAAAATAATAATGATAGTAATTATTATTATTTATTTTCCACCTCTCCTTTCAGCTCTATCTTTGTCTAGCTTGGGATGGCTACACAGTCAATAATACCTACAAGAAGAATTTAAGACAATTCAGTATTAGAAGTCATGTTAACATTAATGTTAAGATAGAAACAAAGTTAAGAAAAGCAGTTCATCTAGCAAGAATACCCATTCCCACCCTATTGAAATATGCTGACTATAGGGTAACCCACTAGGCAAGGTGAAATGGCAGTCTCATAGATCAGGGATTAGGTAGACAGTATTAATGGACAGAGCTGTGAATGCCAGATGGCCTGGACACCCTTCCCAAAGTATCTGCTGCTTTCAGGATGTCATGACTAATTCTGAATTTGTATTTGTCCCTCACAGAACAACATTCTTGGGCTTGCCCTATATTAGTGGTTACCAAACTTTGTTCCTTCAAATGTTTGGAACTTCATCCCCCAGAATTCCTGATTCTTCACCAAGATGGCTAGGGCTTCTTGGAGTTGAAATCCAGAATACACCGAGACCCTGAGTTTGGGGACTTCTGACCTATATGGTGTTTTTTAGATGATTCTTTCAAGTTCCTTATTAATGTGGGATAAATAACCACGTTCATATTCTGTTTGAGTATATTATAAAAAAAACCCAAACCTAATGTAAGCTTGCTACTTTTTAAATGCATTTGATTATGTACATGGCAGCATTTATTACATAGCTTCATGATTTGTTTCCCTTGTATAGCCAACATTATAAAAACATTATTCAAAAATTGACAGATTTTCCATTCCCTTATTCCTTCCCCAAAAATATTTATGAAAGGCTTTTCAAATTTCTATGTTACTGTCAATATCTTTATATCTTCCAGGTTATTTAACTTGAAACTTCACACTTGGCAATATTTTTCACAATTATAAACTTCTTTGTTGATCATTAGCACTGAAAGAAAGGTTAACTGAAATCAATGGGAATAAGTTCCAATTAAAATATGGGTACAATTATAGAGAACATTTGTTTTTCTTCTTTTTGAAGTAGTAGTAGTAGATCTAAGAAAGCATTATCAGCATTTAAAAACACAATTTCTAGAATTCATTGGAAAAAGTGATGCCAAGTAAATATTTCAAAATTATGTATCACCTACTTGGAAATGAAAAGTTGAAACATTTGACTAACAGCTGATAATATCATTGTACCTTTGTATTTTGAACACCTTTAGGAAGACTGAAAATAGTTGTGT